>NC_138890.1:123940252-125186730 GCF_965194825.1 Balaenoptera physalus
TCATTTCGTATAGCATCACCTTGACCTGTGCTTCAGGATGACTATCTCTGGTCCCTGGAGTAGCCCCTGCAGTGTGGAATAACAAGTGTCCTCACATCCCTCCAGACCATGCCAAAGGCTCATCAGGGTCCGGAATGACGCAGTGATAAAAACTTATGAAAGCTAAAGTTGCTACAAGTGAGAGAACATTTATGAATGAGATTTTTCTCACTGTACTATCATCAGGAAGTGAATCATTCAACCTCCCACTCACCAGAAATTCCTCTCTTTAGATCTGCAGGATTCACCATCCAACAGCTTTTACATCCAGTTGGGGAACAGGAAAGCGGGTCCCCCTATGGTGGGTGTTAAAATAAACAGGCTCTGGCAGCGTGAAGAACCTCCTGTTTCTTAAGAAGGATCTGAGACAGAGGAGGAAGTGCATGGACACGACATGCAGGTTTTTATACACTGCCCTAGTGTATAAGTCAAACTCAATCTACAAATGATGACACGAATGCTAATATCCATTTCCATATAAAGCCGCAAAGCCATTTGTTGTTTTTTAAGAGTTTATGCTGCTAATCACTAGAGGCAAGAGGACAGGAACTGAGAAAAATAAAACATCATGAGGGGCTTCCCTGGTGGTGCAGTGGTTAAGAATCCACCTGCCAATGCAGGGGACACAAGTTCAGGCCCTGATCCGGGAAGAGTCCACAGGCTGTGGAGCAACTAAGCCCGTGGGCCACAACTACTGAAGCCCACATGCCTAGAGCCCGTGCTCCACAACAAGAGAGGCCACCGCAATGAGAAGCCCACGCACCGCAAAGAAGAGTAGCCCCCACTCGCCGCAACTAGAGGAAGCCTGCGCGCAGCAATGAAGACCCAACGCAGCCAAAAATAAATAAATAAATTAAATTTTAAAAAAAATCATGAAAGTTACAGATGCTTTAGAAACCTCCCAAGTCCTATTTGTAAGAGTTACATGTATTCTTTGCTCAAAGGCAAATAGGTCCTGGCCCCCACCTACCCACTTCCAGGAATTGCTTTCCTTCATGTTTTACTCTTCATTCCTGGCAGTGGACCTCAAAGGACACATGAACCCCCTAAAACAGTATCCACATCCTTGCATTTATGTTTGTATGTGCACTCCTTTAGGAAGGAAGCTTGTACATTTCATTAAACACCAAAGGATTTTGAAACTCAACGAAGGTCAAGGACACAATTTGAATAAGAGGTCCTCAACCATCTTTCAGGGCAAAGAAGTAGATCAAATGGAGCCCACATGGATGTCTCTAGATGCTATGGACTATTTACACCAGGAAGAACTTGAAACAGATGTCTGCAATTTGTATCCTCGATGCTCAATCAGGACCCTAACTGTGTTATATTCAAACTGTCTGGTTACAACTCAAAAAAAGTATTTATTGGACAACTACTGTGCCATGATTGTTCTATGCATTAGTGACACAATTGGCTTGCACCACGACAACTGTGTGGGCAGTTAAACTACTGAAGTTCTCCTGTACTGCCCCAGCCAATGTCCCCTCCATCTGGAAACCCTGGAGTTCTCCCAAATCCCTCAGCTAAAGGGTGAACACCTGGAAATGCAGAGGGCCTCCAGACCCTACTCAGCACTGCAGTCAGTGCCCTTATAGATTGGTTGGTCCCAGGGGCATGGCATCTATTAACATTTTGAATACCACCCCTGGATATAATCGTGAGCAAAAATTGGACTGGTCCTTACCCTCTTTTTGCTTACGGTCTGTATTAATCAGAGTAGTTAATAGAAGCTGCTGTGAGAAACAACCCCCAAATCTCAGTTACTTAACACAACAAAGTCTAGTTCTCATAGTCGCATACAGGCTGGCAGTATACCTGTCAGGACCCAGGCTTTGACATGGATTATGTCACTTCCATGATATTCCATTGGCCAAAACCCAATCACGTAGCCAATCTAACTGCAAGGAAAGCTAGGCCCTTTGCTACCTGTTAGAAGGGAAATTTAGTTACCATCTTGTTTCTCCTGAGGGCATTCTGCAAATAAATAGGAAAGAGGATTACATTCTTTGAGGTCCTTGAAAAGGAGTATTCTATAAATTCAAGCCTATGATTATACAAACCTACAATATCAGTTAGTGAACTAAATAGACTATTTGATGCAAACTTGTTTTTCTAGATGAAAGATTTGTCTCCCAAGAAGGGATTATCTACAAATAATACCACTGAGAATTGCAGTTGGAGGTTGGGTTTTGTTTTTTGGGTTGCTTGTTTTGTTTTAACTGATTTATGCCCACATGAGCCTGAACATGGAAGTTTTAACCTGAGATCCGATACCTAAATATTTAGAAAGGTTTTATAGCAAACTGAGGATTAAACATCAATACATCATTCAGGAGAAAGCAGACGTCACTATTTTAACCCAGGGCTGACTTAGTGTAATCTCCTCTCTTTCCCCTTACGGCATATCGAGCACCTGGACCACTTAGCACGTGTTCCAAAAGCCTCCAGAATCTGGAAATATCCAAAAGCAATGCTGCTGCAGAAAGGAAATTAGGAGAGCTGATGCCATCCATCAGGAAATTGAGTATTTAGGATAATGTGCTTTTCCAGCTTAAAGAACTCTGTGAACTACATCTTTCTCACTCTGTTAATGACAGGAAATGAATCATTCCCTGCTTCAGTAAGCCAGTGAAGTTCCATTTTCCATGTTAGGGAGTTAGCCTGCAGCAGGATTCCTCTCTCCAGAGGGCAGCACTGGAAAGGCCCCCTAACACTCAGAATTTCATAATAGGCCTGGACAAGATAGGGAAGGTTGGTACAACTCAGCACATGAGGAACACATATCCACTGGGCTGGGAATTCAAAAATGTAGTGTCCCTTCCCTGTCATTCTCCACAGAACAGTAAACCATCAGAGATGTGTGCATGTGTGGTTTTTGTTTGCCCCCTGTCCCGCTCTGCCTTGCACAGACAGAATGAGCTTAAATATACCAAAATCAATAAAGATGCCTAGTAAAATGATAGCTTGCCAGCCTAAAATCCAGCAAACAATATTACAATATTAAAAGTGGATTCTAGGGCTTCCCTGGTGGTGCAGTGATTGAGAGTCTGCCTGCCAATGCAGGGGACACGGGTTCGAGCCCTGGTCTGGGAAGATCCCACATGCCGCGGAGCAACTGGGCCCGTGAGCCACAACTACTGAGCCTGCGCGTCTGGAGCCTGTGCTCCGCAACAGGAGAGACCGCGATAGCGAGAGGCCCGCGCACCGCAATGAAGAGTGGCTCCCGCTTGCCGCAACTAGAGAAAGCCCTCGCACAGAAATGAAGACCCAACACAGCCATAAATAAATAAATAAATAAAAGTGAAATTCTTTAAAAAAAAAAAAAAAAAAAAGAAAACATCATTCTTTAAAAAAAAAAAAAAAAAGTGGATTCTAATGAGTCAACACATTTTGTAATCTATCTTTTTCCCTGAGGCACCCCAAAGCACCCCTTTCACCAGGGAAGCCTGAGCAGGTCTTAAATGTTTGGGAAGAAAAATGTTAGGGAGGAATTAAAAGAAGGGAAAGATCATTGGTTAGCACCTAAATATGCCGAAGTCTCTTCTAAGTGCTCCATGGGGTTCATCTCATGTAATCTGAACAAATCAGGCCCAGGGTTGGTCCAGCCCTACACATTCATGATTTCTTTCCTCCCAGTGCCTTTTGCTTCTCAGAAGCAGCCCTCACTTGGTGTCACTGATTTTAAGCAGGGATACTTAATTACAGGCAAAAATGCAAACCCACAAAACAGGAAAGGGCATGGTCACCCCTGTATACAGAAAGAACCTTGGAGGGCTGACCTGGGAAAACAGGACTTCCTCATCCACAGAGAAAGCCTGCCCCCAAGCCAGTGCTCAGCACACATTTCAGATGGAACACTGCATCCTAAATGGGTAGTGTGGAGGGAAAAACAAGGAGGATAAGATGAAGGGCAGGTCTTCTAGGTGAGGAGAAACTGCACAAAAGCACACAATCATCCAGAACCAATGCAAAGGAACAGCAAACTGATTCTTCAATAGTACTGACTAACATAGAACAGTGGGCCAATTACATATAAACAGAGGGAAGGAGGGAGGGAGAGAGAAGAGAGAGGAGAGAAAGGGAACAGAGAGAAAGTGGAAGGGTAAGAAAGACCCCTAGGGCAGCTTATGCTATATTTGGAGTGACAGGATCCTTACTCTTCTCTCCAAAGTATAAGCACTTTGATAGCTAAGCTTGAAGTTGAAAGTGGATTTTATTCTTTTCCTTTACGCTAACTACCTGCCCCCACCCTCACCTGCATACACACACACTGAACAGAAAGTCTGGTCATTTTCAGCCTGAGGGTTTGAAATGCTCAGACTCCCTGGAACCACAGGTTCAAATTCTAGCAGAATACTTAGAGCCCGCCTCCTTCAATGGTTGATGATTTGGAGGGGGTTATTCACTTTCTTCTTCAAGGTCCAAGTCAACAAATTTCCAGTGTGTACCAAGAGTCTCTATTATTTATCAGGGTTGGTAGGACAAAGACGGGTGTGTTATCACAAGGGTAAAAGAGGAAAAGATCTAAAGTGCACAATGGGGGAAACATTTTAGCAAATTAATAACTCAGATCTCTTATTACCCATCTTTGTGAGGAATAATCATCTGTTAACTTAGGCGAGTATGAGATGAACATCTTGATTCCAAGCACCAGGAGAAGAATATGTTGATTAGAAATGAGTCCCAACTTAGAGACACCAGAAGCAGGAAAATCAAACATATTCATATTTGCTCCTGACGATTCATGATTTTAATCGAAGTGTTATATCTTTGGTAAAACAAATGATTAACTGTGACCGTAAGATGGAAACGGGTCATTGTTAGTGGTCCCAGAGCCCATTAGTGCTCCAGACCATTGGCTCTGGAACAAGACAGCCTGGGTTCTCTTCCTGCTTGATCACTGATTAAATGGTGTGATCTTGTGATCTCTCTGTGCTTCAGTATTCTTGTTTGTAAATTGGGGAAACAACAGTACCAAGATCATTGAGTTGTTGAAATAATTCAAAGAAATGACTTAATATATGTACAGCAATGAGGAACAAGGCCTGGCACAAAGTATAAACTTGAAACTTATAACTTTCATGATGTCGAACATACCTGTAATGGGATAGAGCAGTGGTTTTTGAGGAACAGAGAGGACAAAGGGGCACCATCATCTACCCCGTTGTTTAAGAGTGAGGGTCACTACCCAAAATAAGAGTCAGGACAAGGGGTATGTGTTGCCTAGGGAAATGGTATGAAGGTTTAAAAAAAAAAAGTTAACTGAAACATAGGCATTGGTTAGTTTAGTATTTAACCACGAATATTCACCATATGTAGACATATAGCTGAAAGATGTTATTTCATTTTCAACAAAACTTATCTTGCAGGCCCTTCTAGCTACATGAGAGCTGCAAATATAAAGAAAATGATGATCCTCACAGTTTAGGGGCGCACAGCCTAAAAAGAAAAGCTGTATTACAATGTAATGCTACAGCACTGTGTCAAGGCATGTACAAAGTGCTAAAGGGGCACAGAAGACGAAATTATTGACTCTCTTTGGGGAACTCAGGAGGAATATGTGTGCTGAGTTTCGAAAGATATACGTTAGTTCTTTACGGGGTAGAAAGTCCTCTAGGGACAAATTGGTTCAAGACTATGAAGAGCCTTATATGATATTCTGAAGAGAATGGATTTTATCCCGTAGTAAACTCAGCAAGAGATTACTCAGTGAAGTGGTGTGACGTGTGTCTGTGTTTCAGAAAGCTACCTCCAGTGGCAGTGTGGAGGATGGGTCTGAGGCAGGAGAGAGACAGAGGAAGAACAGGCAGACTACTGAAACAGCCGAAGCATGAAAGGATGAAAGCCTGAACCAGGACAGAGTCATTAAGGATGGAGAGCTGCAGACAGCTGGACAGGCGAAGTAGAAATAGCAAGACGTGTTATCCTGAGATGTTAGGAGTCAAAAGTCAAAATAATCCCAGGGACTCCATCTTGCACTATTGGCTGGATGGTGGTGTCCGATTAGAAAGACTGTAGAATAGAAACAAATGTCCTTATTTTGGCTTTGGTGGGCATGGGGCAGATACAAAGGTATTGGGACACACTGAGTTTGAGGAGCCTCTAGGTGATTAGATGAAGGTGTCCATAGGTAGTTGAGATCAAGTCCTGGAGTTCAGGCAAAAGACGAAACACAGACCTACACATCAATGACATTCAGACTATCTTTAAAGACAGAGTCAAGGAGAGCATGTAAATTGAGGGGAAGGTCAAGGACGGAGTCCATGGGCACACAAAGGGAAGGGCAGCTGACGGAGCAGTCAGAGAGATAGGAATGTGGTTGGAGCAGCTGGTCCTGGAAGAACTCAGGTTTTAACTTTGGGACCTCCGGTGAAATTTCGACTCCCCAAGATTCTCTTTCTCACCATATACATCGATTAGGAGGGTGTTTACCTCTGATCTCACGATGAACAGCTAAGTAAATATCTGTGAAGAATACAGAGCCTGGGAGCTGGCATTAGAAACATCACGGATGTATGATGGGGATACCACTTTCTGTCTCGCTATCCTTTTGAGAGCGTGGACTCTGGCACAAGACTACACATGTTCTTTGTACGACCTGTCACTGCTGAAGGATTAGCCTTTTCACCTCTACTGTTTCTCGAGAGGCGCCACCCCACTTCTGGCTCTGTGCCAGATCACGCTGGCTCCACATAGCATTCTCAGCATTCCACATTGCTAAGTGTGAGGCTTCAGTTGCTCCACGAGCTTTTACAATCTCCTAAAAGACTCTTACTTCAAATGCACCCTCATGGTCTGAGTATTTGCAAAAGATGCAGGACACCTATATATTTACCTGTTTTAGAGATGTGTAATCACTGGAGTCAAATGAACATGGATTATCATTTTATCTCTGCCCCTTGCTAGCCACAAGACATCACGCACTTTACTTAAGCTCTATGGTTGCCAGTTTCTTCATCTGAAAAATAGGGATGATCTTTTAATTGGATGCTATTGGGTACCAACCCTATATCCATTCTTCCTTCTTAACAAGACCCCAATTTTGCCAGGTGTCCACCTCTTCTCTTGCAGGCATGAGCTTTGGGGCAGCTAATCCCACCCTTAACTCCAGGAGTGGACTTGATTGATCTAAGAATAATTATATTCGCTTTTCCAAGGACTGATTCAGAAACAGGCAAAATTCTGAACACTAAAGCGTAATAGAAAGTCTGCAGCAGACATTTGGGGAAATTGTTCTCACTTTTAAGAGACAGCCAAGTGAAGAGATGATCTCACTCTGGACTTTGCTGTGTTTGGCTGTGATGTCTGAAACTACTGCCACCATCTTGCTTCTAGCTTGAGAGTGAGGCCAGTGTAGGGATGGCAGATGAGAGAGAAAGAAAAGCTTGCACTTGACATTTTCGATCACTGAATCAACCAACTCTGCAGACAGCTCTAATTCTGGACTTCCTGTCGTGAGAGAGAATGAATTTTCTCATCGTTTAAGCTGGCTTGCTTTGGGATTTCAAATATTGTAATGGATAAAGTAGTGGTATCCACTTCCTAGGACTACAGTGAAAATTAAATGAAACCTGTGAAGTGCTTGGAATGTAGAAGTACTCAAGTAGCTATTGCTACTACTGTACTGCTCCATTACTTCCATTTCAACACACCTTCCACATCAGTTACTCTTTGCAGGAAAGTTCCACCTTGTATGGTTCACCTTGGGAAAATGTCACTTGGATTCTACATATTACTTTGTTCTATAGTCTGGCAGTTGGTGAACCATTATATCCATAAATTGAGTACTCCCCATATCATGAGCAACTGGGCTGAGTGCATTGCCTGAGTTATCTCATTGAATCCTTAGAATAATCCTGGGTCAAGGGCTCACTTTTAATATCCCATTTTGCAGATGATAAAACTATGTCTAGAGAAATGGACCTGAATCTAGGCTTATACCTCCAAGCCTAATATTATACTGCTTTGCTCTTGAATGCTGAAAAGACCTATTTCATAGACACCTGTGAAGGAACAGATGTCTCCTGCAGCTCAGCCACGTCTAAAAACTTTTGCAAACGGGTACTTCTGTCTGTGATACTCCAGGTGGGGCCAGCCGAGGTACAGAGAATTGAAGCTACTCAGATCTAACCGAAGGGTCAAGAAAGCATTCTGCAAAAGGGTGAGCAGAAATTGCAAATATTGAGATGTATGTGACTGAGCTGAGCAGATTAAACTGAATGGTGAGCTCACTGGAAAGGAGCATAAGCTCTGACAACACTCAGATCTTCTCTGAAGATCAGAGAAGGCCAGGGAGTAAGTTCCCTGTGTCAGGCAAAAGACATACTTATTCTAATTTAGCCTAAATAGAGTTATCAATAATGAGCAGACATGTGGTCATTCCTAATCTAAAATATATATTATATATGCAGCATGTGTGTAGTCATACAAAGACAACTGGAAAGAAACATAGCAATGTTTTGCAGAGATTTCTCTGGAAGGTGAAATTATGGATAATTTTATTTACCTCCTTTGGGTTTTTTCCATATTTTCCAAATTCCCTAACCAAAATTATTATATATGTATTAATTATATAATTAGAAAAATAATCTCATAAATATTTATGTGTGTATGTGTGCACACTCACACATATACACTTTATATTAACCATACTTAACCATACTTCTACTGGGTCAGCCCACAGAGCCAGGACGGGAGATGGCACCCTGGGAGCAGCAGAGGAGACAATGTGCTCTCAGACAACAGCTCCCCAGGGGCTCTTCACTCGGTCTGTGAGAGAGCTAGGAGGTGAGCGTGACCAACGAACTACTGCTCAGTGGGAGAAAAAGGAAGGATTCTCTGAAAATTTAATAGCACTGGAAAGGGACAAAATAACATTCAAGACACATATTGTTCTTGATATTAGAAAATACCTAACCAATGAATTCAGTCCTTTTCTTATGTTTAGGAACAGGGAAGTAAGGCAGGCATGGAGGAAGGAAGGCAGGCAGGGAGGGAAGGAGAAAAAAAGAAGACCACCACCACCAACAAAAAAGGCTTCTCTTCCTTAAAATCAGTGTCAGAGTGAAAAAAGAAATTACCTTAACAGCCAGCTCCAGAATTCTCTTTAGGAAACTGTTTCATAATGAAAACATCTTAATAAGGTAGAGCATAATGCTGTGAGAACAGGAATTAGCAGGAGAAAAGGCTATAACAGCTATGACATGAACAATGTGGACTTTTAAGAAAAAGTGCATCCAATGTTGAACTGAGAATATATGTTTTTCTGAGAAGTGAAGATACAAATTCCCCTCTGAATCCCGCAGAGCCCTTGGTAAAACTTACTAAACATACACACAGGGGCCCAGAGAAATAGGGGTAGTTTTATGGAAATCAGAAGGACTAAATTCTACATTGGGGTTGACATGGGAGTAGAACCCAGGCAGCCAAGGATGAGACACTCCATGGACTGAATTTATTTAGCTTAAGTAGGAGCCCAAGTCCAGAAGTAACATCCATGGTAATCATTAGGCCCCGAGTCTTACTGTGTTCTTGCACGGGTGAACTAGTTTAATCATCACAACCACCCTGCGAAGTGGGAACCATTCTTATCTCTATGTTCGGATGAGGAAGGTGAGGCACAGACGTTATGTCCTCCACAGCCCATGCTCCTAATCAAGACGCTGAACTGCCCCTCCCAAAAAAGGATACGTTGTCCCCAAGAACTCACAAGATGCTGTTGGACTTTCCTCACATTTTTGGATGGTGGTGAGTTTCTTGTTTATTCATATCTGAAGTGGCAGGAGGGGCCCAACAGACATTTGGGTTAAAGGGATATAACGTAATAATGCTTTGTAATCAGACACCCCAGTTTTGCTTTCTAATTTCTATCTCTGTGACCTTGGAAAAGTTATTTATCTTCTCTGACCTTCGATTTTCTCTTCTATAAAGTAATGGGCTACTAAGAAGACCCACCTCATAAGATCACCTAAGTAATAAATCAACTAATGAACCTGCAGCATGGAGCACAGGGCCCAGCACATAAGTGCCCAATAAATGGAGCCTTTTATTTGTTCTCTGCAGTTAAAATATATACTGATGCTGAGAATACGAGCTAACAGCTGGCAACCAGCAAACCTGCTAAGGCTCTATCAGGTGCACCTTCTGTAAATGGAAAACATCTGGTTCACTTCATATAGGCCACTAGGGTTTCAGTCAAATAAAATAAATATAGGCCTGAAGAAAGTTTAGGGAAAATATGCATTTAAAAGGTCACTTTAATGCATGATTGTGTGTACTAAATATTAAAATGGGAAATAAAATGTTCCTGCCACTGTCTGAATATACTGTGATTAGTTGTAATCTGCAATTGACACAATACTGTTTTTCCAAGGATTAAAGTTTCTCATTCCAAGTTCAACACATATGTTGAAGCTTTGCTTTCTTTCTCCCACCAGGATTTTTATAGAGGAGCCTGAATTAAGATTAAATAAACATATAACAAACCCATATCACATTTTTAGTTGAAAAAAAAAAAATGAAGGCTTGAATCAGTCAACCCACCTCTCTCCTTCCAGCTGGGCCATAAATGTCAGTTGTTCTACTTAAACAGAAACAGAGGGCCTGTCTCATGTCTCTATGGGAGCCAAGTAAGATGAGAAACCAGAGAAAAGAGACGATTGTTTCAAAAACTGCAATGCTGGGTGTACTTGGAGCTCTCAAAAAGCAATAATTGCTGAACATCAAATTTTGTGCTATCAAAGGGCTCCTGTTCAAGAGTTAAACCTCATCCCATCCCACAACAGGGCTTTGATGACATGTGATGTGAATAGAAAAGTTTCTATACAATTTCTTTCTTAAAACGTTCTAGGGAAAATACCAAGGCTGGTAAAAGAGAATCACTTAGCGAAAGGGGAATGATGTACTGTTCCAGCTTTCAAAAATCATTGAAATGCATCCCGCATAGTGAGCTGAGTTGTGGAGTCACATGCATTCATGCTGACATGCACCTGAAACACTAAGGATAACAAGTGTAAAACTGAATCCATAAATTTATATCCAGAAAATAATTTTCCTTTAAAAAATTGCATATTTAATACGTCTTAAATGAAGAAGAGCTTTTGTTTAAAAAAAAGAAGAAAGAAAGAAGAGAAATTCCATGATTTTCAGAATTCCAAATGGCTTAGATTGAATTTTTTAACCTCTGGAAACAAAATCAGAGCGCTCATATGAGACATAAGAAGGTCTCACTTATGCTTTCCCAACTTGTCCAGAGCAGATACAAGCTAACCTTTAACAGCAGTGCCCTAGCAACTTCTTTGTCAGCTTACTTCAGCCTGTGCCTTAGAATTGGACAATCTCAGGTGCCATTTCAAGGGAAGAGTTTTCCCACAATTGAAGGAAAATAAAGCTGCTAATGATGTCTGATAAACTCCTCACCCCAACACCCCCATGCCCCCTACTCCTATCAAGAAGCCCATGCTCTGTCTGTGACCGTCCCTTTGTCATGCATCACACTGAGAAGGTCACACTCAGGACAGGAGACACAGTTCTCAGAATATTCCGTAATCCCCTGCTGGGCGAGGCAAAATCCTTGGAACAAGAAATCTAAAGGAACAAAAATCACGTTGAAAGTGTTTTGAAACAGTGAATTTTGTGTATGTCAAACAGAGGATCATTTGATTTCATTTTGTTTTATAAAATGCTTGTGGGCAGAATGGTCTGATGTGCCACTTCTGTGGGTGTTCCCGGCAAATTCACCCAGTATGAAATTCTACCCCAGGAACTCTTCCCCTTCAAAAAGAACACATTGTCCATCTCTACCTCCTTTTGCATGTGCAGAGGTTAATAATTCAGCAGCAGATGTTCCTTCACCAGAGGGAGAGGGTATCCTGAGGGTATGAAAAGATTCACTTGTCCAAAGATCACTTCCCATCAAGCTTTTCAATTAGAATCAATTGTCTGAAGACAGGGATGGGATGTCAAATGGGTATATCTGGGTGGACGGCTGGGGCCAGGGTGAAAGGGACCCAGCAGCAAAGATGTAGAGCAGAAACCTGCTTGGGCTTCACAATGGGGCTGTCCAAGACCCTCAGGGGTGGGATGAACAGGCACGCTCAGGAACTGGGATGATTAGAGAACCTAGAGACTCATATTTCTTACTTCTGAATTATTTTTCTCCAGAAAGCCCAACCAAGACCAGGACACAAGAGTGGACCGGAGCATGTACCTGCAACTCTCCTCATGTTACAATGAAAACATAATAGATTTAGGGAATCACAGCCCCCTCACAGAATACACCAGAATAACCTTAGAATCACAGATGTGCAACAGCATATTCAAAGACTGTTAGGATATTTAAGGATCCAGTTCAGGAGTTCTTAACATTTGGGAAGCCATGGACCACTTTAGGGAATATGACCAAAGTAATGAGCCTTCCCCAGAAAAATGCCCATCTGCACAAAGATATAACACACTGCAAACTATTTTGGAGGGTTCACAAGATCTCTAAGGCCCTCCGGATCATGAGCAAAAAATATCTAACCCAGCCACTTCTCACTTTTCCTACCCCATTATAAAATGAGAAAGCAGAGGGCCCAATGGGTAAAATAATATCTCTAGTTTTGAAGCGCCGAAGTTGCAGCCGAGCCAAAGCTAGTTCCATTTCCCTCGACTCTTAAAGCAACATTTTTTCCACTGCTTTATAAATCATTTTAAGAATTTGTTATCCTTTTTGTTTATTTATATCTCAGTTCCAAGATACATAAAAATCAGTGTCTTCTGCTGCCACTCAACTCTAAAGGGGCCACAGGAAATGTAAAAGGTCTAGACAATTAAACAAGAGCATCCTTGTTTTATATGCAGATTGATTTTTTTTAATTTTTTTGATTCTGGGAAAAGAATGTTCTGATTAGAGCTACCTGGATACTCTTAAAGTGAGTGTCCCATTTATCCCTGTCCGGCCCCTCCTGGGTGTGACCTTCCATACTCAAACCATCCACCACATGCCCTACTGGCTGGACATCTTTTTGAAGTAGTTTCATCTTATTCTCATCAGTGTTCAGCTGAGAACTCTGTCCCCTTTTCCCTCTCTCTATTCAGAACATGGGCTGTCGTTCTTTCCAAATCAATGGCAAATGTTCCAAGTTGTCATGGGGCCAAACTCCCCGCTTGCCCCTGACTAATAAATCTTGAAATCTAGGCCCAAAGTGTAAGCTATTTTATTGTGAAGGGTCTCTTTACACAATGAAGCAGGGATTTGGGTGGGCTCTCATAGAACTTCAGAGCATGTAATAATATATCTTATCACTTGGCTAGGGGTGCTAATTGAAAATTACTGTGGACCAATATTTTTTGGATCCCTTTCTTCCTTCACTCTGCAAGAGCAAGGACTAGTCCTTAGAGAGGCAAAGATTCTAGGAAAAAGTAGAACACCGGTTGCATAAAAAATTTTTTAACCAAGTATGTAGAATGCTAATCTTTCCAAGATTGGTCATTATCTGGGGGTGATATAGTCATTGCTTAATGGGAGAGGCAACGTGGAACAAAAATGCAGGTCCTTGGGGCACTGGCTGGGCCCGTCCCAAGGAGGGGAGGCCCTGATGCCAGGTCAGATCATTCCAGGCCATCAAAGGTGACCATCCTAAGCCTTTGCTGTGACTTCCAAGCTATGTGCTTATTTCATCTGCCCTCTCACCCAAAGGCTTTTCACAGCCCAGAGGGTACACACAGCAGAGCCACCTTTGGGGGGCTCCTTAAGAACCATGTGTTAAACCCCAAAGTCTGATTTGGCTTCCAAGGGTCATTTGAATGCAGGAAGCTGCAGGAAATGCACCTATCCTTACTACCCCAGAGCAGCTTGAAGCCCAGAACACTTTGGCTTCATCCCATTTCTCACATAGAAGAGCCGGCAGACATCTTGGTGCTGAACCATCACTGGGCCTGGGGCAGAGCTGCCCCATGGCAGGGCCTCACGAGCAGAGAGAGGGGAGAAGAGCTGGCCTGGTTCCCCTGCATGTACTCCCAATGGTGTATACTGGAATGGCTCCTCGAGGTGCTGGCCCTGACTTAGCTTTACAGAGCTCCCTCTAAGCTGGCTGCAACCTCACCAGGGAGAATCTCAAGATCTCATCCTCAACTCGCCAATAGCTCAACCTTCTTTAAGACTAAGCCCACCTCTCTCGGCTTCTCCAGCCTGCCTGGGTGACTGTATCCATCAATCCCACTAGATTCAAAGTCCTGGATCATCTATGCCCCTTCTCTTCCAGTGTGTTGATAGTATAAATTGTATGACCTACTCCCCTCAGGATCTTTCCTTTCCATTTTTAAGAGTCCATTTTTGGCAATTCCGCTTCTGGATATATACCCAAAAGAACTGAAAGCAGGGACAAGAACACCCATGTTCATAGCAGCATTATTCACAAGAGCCAAAAGGTAGAGGCAATCCCAGTTTGTCAACAGATGAATGGATAAACAAAATGTGATACATACCTACAATGGAGTATTATTTAGTTATAAAAATGAATGAAATCCTGATACATGCTACAATATGGATGACCCCTGAAGACATTATGCTAAGTGAAATAAGCCAGTCAGAAAAGGACAAATATTGTATGCTTCCACTTATGTGAGTTACCTAGAGTATAAAAATTCATAGAGAGAAAAAGTAGAATGGTGGTTGTCAGGGGCTGGGAGGATGGGGAAGGGGGAGTTATTGTACAATATAATGGGTATGAAGCTTCAGCTTGGAAAGATGAAAAAGTTCTGGAGATGGATGGTGGTGATGGTTGCAGAACACTGTAAATGTACTTAATATCTTTGAATTATACACTTAAAAATGATTAAAAGGATAAACTTTATGTTATGTATATTTCACTGCAATTATTTTTTTAAAATATTAAGAGTCTGTATTTGGAAGCAAAATAAAACTAACAAAAAATAAATCAGGGCTTCCCTGGTGGCGCAGTGGTTGAGAATCTGCCTGCCAATGCAGGGGACACGGGTTCGAGCCCTCTTCTGGGAAGATCCCACATGCCGCGGAGCAACTAGGCCCGTGCGCCACAACTACTGAGCCTGCGCGTCTGGAGCCTGTGCTCCGCAACAAGAAAGGCCGCGATAGTGAGAGGCCCGCGCACCGTGATGAACAGTGGCCCCCGCTTGCCGCAACTAGAGGAAGACCTCGCACAGAAACGAAGACCCAACACAGCCAAAAAATAAATGAATAAATAAATAAATTAATAAATTAAATTAAAAAAAAGAGAGACTTCACGTGTTTCAATGCATCCTCTTGAAAAAAAAATTAAAAATAAATAAATAAATAAATCAAAAGTGTCACCTCTTTGGAGCATATGTGCTGAATGCTATGCTACTGAAATTGAAGAGAGAAGTCACTTCCTGGGCTTCCCTTCACGTTTTCACTCCTCTGTTGTGCCTCAGCAGCTGCCCTCAAGTTGCCAGTGGCTCTTGGAGGCCTGGGAGGCGTGACATGGCTCTGGGAGAGACAGCATCCCTGCAGGCCCCAGAAGATGCCATCTTCCGCATGTGTTTCTGCTGAGATGATAAGTATTCACAGCGTGACATTCTGAGAGAGAATTACATAAATGCAATTTTCCTCAGTACTATTTCTGGACCGTGTATGAGTCATTCTCTGCCTTCTGAAGTGCTTGCATTGCTAATGAAGGCTTTAGATGCACAATACAGCAAGAATCCTTCAAAATTCTATTGAGATGGAGAACAAAAAATTTGCTGTTTCATTCTTATGTTCATCCTGAAGGGTTAGAGACAATTAGATGGAAGAATCAAACAATTATTCACTAGGTGCTTTATCTACAAAGCCAACCACCTGGGAAGTACTAGCTCAATGTATCTAAAACCCCCCAGTAATATTAAATGCTTCCAAGAGCTTGTTGTGCCAGTAATGAGAAACAGAGTTACACATTCCTTAGAGGTAGGTCCAGCTCACATTTTTGTGTAGAATTGAAAACTTGCATTGAGTATGACTAATGACATTTATAATGACCACCTTCATAACTGTTGTAAGTTTGAAGGACCTCAAGGTTGAAGGTCTCCTAAAACATCAATTCAAGACACCTTAGATCGACTAGGGCCCTAGGCCAAAAGCTTCTCATAGATGGACTGTTCACAGGACAGTCCATTACCAAAGGACCTGTGCAAATTAATACCTGCCTTCCTTTCTCTCTACCTCCCTGGCAGTATGAAATAAGCACGCATATGAGGTTACTTTGAAAAGTATAACTCATTACCCAAACATGAAGAATTCTATCAGCCCCCTTTGTAAAAATGAGGAAACAGAGACACACCAAGACATCAAAGAGTGTGACACAAGGCAGCTTTTAGTGACTTAAAGACCTTCGCTTTTCCTCCTCAACTCCTCTCACAATGTAAATCCCCAAAACTCAAGGGGCACCCACTTACTGACAGGGACTTAGACCCCTCAGTCTATTCAATGAAGGGACACAAGACCAAGGCAACCAGCCAAACAGAACTTCTCCCTCCTCCCCCTTCTACAAACGACCCATGTGGCAGGAGAGCTCCTTATTTGGAAGGGAGCAATGATCCCATTTTGAAGGGGACTTTGACGTCTAGTGAACTCCCCTGACAATGGGATGCTTCCACCTCGTGTCCAGGTGGAGTTACTGTTTTCTTATTCTTCCCTCTGGACAGTATTGTCACCAAACAGAACATCCTTTCAGAAGTCCTTTCTGCCACTGACACCTAAGCTAGCCATCCCTCTCCCTCCCCCATTTCTGTTGACTTCTTAGACTATCAGAGAGAGCAAGTACTAGAGATGCAGTCCAGTCCCAGAGAAGTTTAGTGACTTGCCGAAGGTCACACAGCTAGTTAGTGACATACCTAGTTAGTAGCATAGTGTTTTTCTTCTCATCACTCTCTCCTTTATCTCTAGCTCAGTGCCTGGCATACAGTTACCATTCAACCTATATCTGATACAATAAGTGAATGCTTTTCATATCTTCTATGGAACCAATCATTCTCTTTCTTGATGGGAGGTGGGATAGGGAACAGAAATGCAAACCACCTTTATTATTAATCCTATGGCCAGCAGATAAGACGACCAGGCACCTGGAGCTGAAGGATCTGAGGGTGTACTCAATCTTCTGAGTATTGAAAGTCACCTTTCCTGTCACCTGCACATCTAGATGTGGTCATGCTTTTTTGTAGCTTGTGAATGAGCCCCATGTCTTGCCCTTGGTCTTGCGTGGGAAATTATGAAATTGTGTGTGTGTGCGTGTGTTGGGGAGAGATAGGGCAGAGGCCAAAACATAACGACTGCCTCTCACAGGTAGGGAGAGCAGGTGGTGCGAAAGACCAGGGGTGCAGGCCTGGGGCTGCAGTTCCTGTGCCACCAGGTCCCTCTGCGGCAGTCCATGCTGCCGGAAGCATCCTGCCGCATTTGCAGGTGAAAATGAAATTGAAGAAGAGCAAATTCTTACTTACTGCTATGAAATCCCAAACCCCATCAATACTCCCTCCCTCCGGGCTGGGAAAATTGTGTTGCCCTCCAGCACAGTGTTTCCCAGCCCTGACGGAGGGCTCCACCTATGAGTGGAGCACAGAAAAGCTGCTTCCCTTGTGTTGAGAAGGACCCTTACAACCATTAACAGTAAGGATAGCTCAGGGCAGGAATCTCTTTGGGGCCGATGACTGCTCCCTGGCCCTCGGGCAGCTCTGCTCCACCCTGGGCTCTGCTGAACTTGACAGGCTGAGGGATAAGGACCTAGTTGCTTGCTGAAGTTTTGTATGTGGCTGGCAAAGCTTTTGAGCATTTTAGAGGCCATGTGCCATTTGAATGAAGAATGACACTGTGATTTTCAATCTAATTTACTATAAACTGTACTCCAAAATCCTTTCCAAACCTTAGTGCATTAAAAAGGATAAAATTATTGCCTTCTGTCTTCCTTTGCCAAGGAAAATCAGGGAGGGGCCAGTGCTGGTGCAGTCCTATTCTCTGCCAAAGGGATGACAAAGTGTTGCAAGCTCATCTCCCAGCTCTTTTATAAGAACAGAATCAATGCAGACAAAGGGAAAAGGGGACCCTTTGTGACCCACTGTCACTTTTCTTATCCCTATATATTGGCCTTTTATTTGAGGTCAGGGGGTCTGAAATCCTCTGAGAAGAGGTAGTAAAATTAAAAGTATGGTAAAGTTTGTTCAGACTTAAAGAAAACAAAAATTACGAGTTGTGGTTAAATTCTTACAAGGAATGTTATCCAAAGAGCTTATTATATTTTCAAGATGGAGTCAAGCCCGACACAGAGATGTTCAAAAGTATTTCTTTCGTTTAAAGCTTCACAAAAGCAATATATCACAGTAAAAATGAAAAGACATCTGAGGAAAGGTTTTCTTCTATTCAGAGAAATGGACAAGACAAAGCTTTTAAGTGGGCTCCACTGGGCACTCAGCCTGGCTGAAATAGCACCAGCAGAGCCTCCAATGGCCCCATCAGCATGTTGACATTCAGTGACTTTTCACACTTCAAAATCTAAGTGACAAGCTTATCTCATTGAAACTACTACCATCCTCAAAACCAAAAGATTGTCAGCACAAGTGGCTAAGAAGGAAGAAAATGTTTCAAAACCACAATGAACATGAGAAAAATGGAAATCAAAATAAAAAGGATGTTTGAACTTGAATT
Organism: Balaenoptera physalus; assembly: GCF_965194825.1. Classification (NCBI taxonomy): domain Eukaryota; kingdom Metazoa; phylum Chordata; class Mammalia; order Artiodactyla; family Balaenopteridae; genus Balaenoptera; species Balaenoptera physalus. The sequence continues at coordinate 123,958,947 of NC_138890.1, forward strand.
CATGTTGCTTTGAGGGCTTTTCTATCATTCATTCATTCCTACATCAGGCTGCTAGGGGATTAAGGGCAGTGCCAAAGAGCGGATGAGAAAACCAAGGCTGAGTTACCGCAGGCCAGGTCTAGGGCTTCTGACCAAATGCCAGACCTTAAGGCTGGAAGGAGCACCAAAGCTGCCTCCTTTTCCAAATTCCAAGTAGCATCTGGAGATGCTCTAAGACAAGATTCAACAGCTACAGCCCTGGGCCAAATCCAGCCTACTGCCTGTTTTAGTATGGCCTATAAGCTAAGAATGGTTTTTACATATTTAAATCAAAAGAAGAATATTTTACCACACGTAAAAATTACATGAAAATCAAAATGTTTCGGTGTCCATAAATAAAGTTTTACTGGAACATGGCCCCACTTGTTCCTTTACATGTTGTCTGTGGCTGAGTTTTAAAACTACAACAGCAGAGTTGAGTAGTTGCAACAGAGACCTTATGGCCCACAGAGTCTAAGATATTTACTATCTGGCCCCTTACAGAAAAGTTGCCCATCTCTCTCTAAGATCACAGAGGGAAAGAGTAAAGAACAGGGAACATTCTGTGTGCTTCTGCATTTGGACCAGGAGGAAAGAGGGTTGTTTTCCCCATTAAAGATTCCTTCACCATGGAGGAGAACCTGGAGGCCAAGTTGCTCTTGGATGCTGAGGCCTGAGATAAGCAACTCTGTCATGGGATTCTGACCCCTCTGGTTGTGCAGCCATTAAAGTAAACGATCTATGCATTTTCAGCTCCTGCACTCAAGTTGCTTGGGCCCCCCTGTTATCTTATGGTAAATAATAGACTGTAATCACACAAATGTGTAATTACATCAGCTAGACACTGAGGAGGGAAAAAGAGGCAAATGGGCCCCCAGTTTGTGGCACTGGGCTGTGTAACCTGTCAGACATTCCAGACTCATACCCAGGGGCAGAACTCTGGACTTGCCTTGTTGATAAAAGGATGTTCTCAAGATGAAAATTACTTGGATTGAAGGTTTTAATGCTGTCCTGTTCTTACAGTGCTCAGATTGAGTGTCAAGCAATTCTGGATCTTGGGGTAGTTGGCATTTATCCATTGACTGCCCCACAGAGCTTCGCACCCAAGCATGCAGTGCTTCCCAGAGCTCGGAGAATGTTGCCCTACTTGGGGGAGAGAAAGGGAAGACAATGCAGGACTGTTTGCCAACAACAAGTTTGATTCATCCCTTTGTTAAAATGAATCTAAAAAGCTGCTGCATCTGTGTGTGCTGTGGAGTCAGCACAGTTGGCACTGTTTACAGCCCCATTTGTTGTGGCTGCTTCATGTGCACAGATTTGGCGAGGGGAGAGATTTCCATATTAAAGTCATTCTTCTGAGCACTTGGTGGTTGGTTCTCCAGTTACACAGGTCTTTGCCTACCATGCTCCTGGACTTGACGGACCAGCCTGGAATAATTTGGGGATGGGGTAGCATACAGGGTAGCCAGTGCCTTGAGTCTGAGGATGAACAGGCATCTTGAGATGGAGGGAAAAGGCCAAAGAAGAACTCTGACACAGAGGACACATGCTGACATAGTTCTAACTTATAGCATGAATTTTTCCAACAAAAAGCATTCTAAAAATCCAATCTGCACCTTGGAAATCTGCTTGAATTCCAAATCCTAAAGAAGAAGAGTTCTGGAACTCTTTAGGAAGAAAGGAAGAGACGGAGGGAAGGAGGGAGGGAGGGAGGGAGAGAAGGGTGTGATGGGTTTTGATATGGCAAATTGGCTAGGGTAAACTATAAGGACAGAGGGGAGGGCAGCAGCCATTTTGCAGCAAACACGTACCTTCTCCCAGTGATTCAATCGAACACTAATCTAGGCACCGCTATAAAGGGATTTTGCAGATCAAATTAAAGTCCTTAGTCAATCGACTTAAAATTATGTTGGTAGGCCTAACTTAACCAGTGGATGCCCCTTAAAGAGGGTGTGGGCATTCCCTGTGCCACACACCAATAACATCTTGGTGTTCGGCTGCTCTCCCCTCACAGGCACTTCCATTCCTGCCTGCCCGCAACAGCCTCAGCCTATGCCTGTGGGGTTCAGATTGCTCTTGATCTTCCCTCCTAGATCTGTCTGCCCATGGATTCCAGCTTCTACAATCATGTAAGCCAATTCCTTGTAATATCTACTGATTCTGCTTCTCTGGTTGAACCTGACTCATAGAGGACAAGTTAGCTAGCCTTGCAAATCAGGACACGACACAGGCCCATGATGTTATAAAGCCCACCAGCAAAGTTGTTCTCGATTCTCTTCCACCCCCACCTAAGGGATGTGACAGTTTTATATCTAAACCATGGCTCAGTTGGGCCACGATTTGAGATAAGGGGGTTAGTAGGGGACTACAGCAGATGCTCCAGAGTGTGTCATTCACAAAGCCTCCAGAAGGTTCTGCTACCTTCCTCCCATACGTAGGCTGAGAATCTCTGCAGCCAAGAGCCTCTGTGAGGTGGGCAAGGGAACTTCGGTTTCTTTTCTTCCACTGATAATATGTTCACCCAAAGGTATATCCGGGTGGGAGAGTGCTAGAACCTGGCAATGATGGAACAGTCACACCACCAGATCTAGATTCAACACAAGCTTTTCTCTGTTCTCCCCACTTCCAGCACCAGAGCAGGAATGATTCGGCCCAACCAGCACATTTTTTGTTAGTTTGCATACTCCTTTTCTACTCAGTAAATCATCAAGTAAGAAAACTTTTTTCCTGTATTTAGCCACCACTCCCACCTGGCCTTAGGGCAGAGTCAGAAGAGAGTACAGGTTTGCATGGCGGGGAAGGGGGCTTTGTGGCCTTCAACACTGGCCCATCCTGGGATGCTCAGTTTCCCTAGGGAAGGATGCAGAGGGCCCCTCAGTGGTGGAAGAGGATAAAGGAAGGGGAGGGTGGGCAGGGATGGGAAAGAGCCCGATTTCTTTCAGCTTCCCCATCCAATTTCCAGACTCTTCACCCAGGGAGGCCTCAGAATCCAGGTGGGAGTCCCTGAGGCTAGAAACTCCTGTGTTTGATTTTATGTTTATGTCAGGCACAGTCAGATCAACAGGCCCTTGGAAACACAACTAAGGAGGTTTCTGCTTGTTTACCTCACAAATGACCAAGAAGAAGTTGACACACAAGTAGTATGTTTTTAATGATGCACTAATTTAAAATCTTATGTATGAGAAGACATGGTACACACGGTTCCTATCAAAATCAATTTAGCCTGTGGTTTTGCATCAGAGCCAGCAGAGGCCCTCAGCTGAAGTGGGCATCATTGAGAAGAGCATCTGTTCCTCTCTCAGTATCCCTGCTCGTGTGGACCTTGATGGGCTGCACTTGCTGCCCAACTCAGTAATATTGCAGAAGCAATACTTCCATGTTTTCTTTATGAAGATGCTTTCTTTTCTAAAGAAAAAGAAGATAATAGTTTTTGCTGAAGATAAAGATCTTATAAAGGTTCTTTATCTTCAGCAAGAACTATTTCTGTAGGAATTAGACTATAGGATAATATCAATTTGGGAACAAACTTTTGGCTAACACTGAAGATTCTCACTTGGCTGGATCAAGTTTTTGGAAAGTGGAAAAAATTTTTAAAAGAAAAAAGAAAGAAAACAATTCAGACAAGGCATTCCTTTGTATTTAGTTGATTCAAAATCAACTTTATATCGAATGAGGGAAAAATAAAACTGATCATGTGAATACTATTTCTAAAAGGAGAGAGAACCTTTTTACCAATTAAAAATACATTGGTAAACATATATATTTAAACACACACGCACACACACACACACACACACACATACCCTATGTTTCAGACCTACCAAAAGCAAAAGAAGTAATACATTTACACAACTAGCCTTTTGCCTCTTTCAAAACTAAAACAATTCAAATTATTAAAGAATCCTGTTAGCCTCAATGAGGTTTGTGAACTTTCCTGTAAAACAGGCTTTATGTCTGTGATTAATATATTTCTGAACCAAAAATTGAGACACAATGTCTGACACAGAATTTGCAGGGGGAGAGAGGTTAGTTCCAGGAAATCCTAGACACGTGGTTGCTGTAATGACGCTACATGTAGAATAGCACCAATTTTTAAAGTTCTTCAGTTATAAGAATTATATTCTATATATTCCTTACATCCCTCCTCCCCAAAGGACCTAGAAGATTACTGGTCATGCAGCCGGGCTCAATATGCTTGGATCCTACTTTATGGTTTATAAAATATTTTTACCTTTTTTATTTCATTTAATCATCAAAAATACCTTGACATGAAACAAAGAAGCAACTATGACTATACCCATTTTATTGAAAGTACTATTATAAGGACCTACTATATAGCACAGGGAACTCTTCTCAATACTCTGTAATGACCTATACGGGAAAAGAATCTAAAAAGAGTGGATATTTGTATATGTGTAACTGATACACTTTGCTGTACAGCAGAAACTAATGCAACATTGTAAATCAACTATAATAAAAAAATGTTTTAAAAAGGAAAGTACTATTAAATTCCCCATTCTGCTTTTATAGACAAAGGGGCAAAATGCCAAAGGTCATATAAACAGTAAATGGCAGAGCTGAGACTCATAAACACTCATTGATTAATGAACTGATTGATTCAAGGAATTGCTCTTTATTACCTGTGTAATTGGCAAAGACAAGAATAGAACTGAAGGCTTAGCTGATGTGGTTAGCTGTGCATTCCCGCATAGCTCTGCAATGAGCACAAGAAGCTGGAATATATCAAAATTAAGTTTCTGCAGCATAAAGACAGTTGGTAAAAATGAAAAGAAAAGCTGCATACTGTGAGAAAATATGCACAAAATGCATATCTGATAATGGACTGGTACCCAGAATACATAAAGAGCTCTCAAACCTTAATAATAAGAAAACAAACAACCTTAATTAAAAATGGGCAAAAGATTTGAAGAAACACTTTGTCAAAGAAATATGGATGGCAAATAGGCACATAAAAAAACTTTCAAAACCATTAGTCATTAGGGAAATGTACATTAAAATGACACTGAGATACCACAATACACCTATTAGAATGTAAACAAACAAACAAACAAAAAACTGGCATTACCTAGGGTTGGTGAGGATGCAGAGCACCTGGAACTCTCATACACTGCCGGGGGCATGAAAAGTGGTATACCCACTTTGGAAAACTCTTCAGCAATTTCTTAGAAAGTTAAACATACATTTCCCACACAACCCAGCAATACCCATTCCTAGGTATCCATCCAAGGAAATTAAAATTTATGTTCACATAAAAAACTATAAAAAATGTTTATAGCATCTTTAGTCATAATTGTCAAAAACTGGAAACAACCCAAGTAGGAGATAGATAAATTGCAGTACATCTATACATTGGAATACTACTCAGCAGTAAAAAGGAGCTACTGATACATGCAACAACATGGATGAATCTCAAAAATAGTATTTTAGGGGCTTCCCTGGTGGCACAGTGGTTGAGAATCCGCCTGCCAATGCAGGGGACACGGGTTCGAGTCCTGGCCTGGGAAGATCCCACATGCCGCGGAGCAACTGGGCCTGTGAGCCACAATTACTGAGCCTGCGCGCCTGGAGCCTATGCTCCGCAACAAGAGAGGCCGCGATAGTGAGAGGCCCGCGCACCGCGATGAAGAGTGGCCCCCACTTGCCACAACTAGAGAAAGCCCTCGCACAGAAATGAAGACCCAACATAGCCATAAATAAATTAATTAATTAATTTTTAAAAAAATAGTATTTTAAGTGAAAGAAGTGAGATACAAAAGGATAAATACTGTATGATTCCACTTTTATGACATTGTTGAGAAAAAAAAGATCTGTAGGAGTGAAATCCGATCAGTGGTTTCCAGGGAGTATGGTGGAGGGACAGAATTAATTATAAGGGGGCATGATGGAACTTTTTCTGGGGGTTGTGGAAATATTCTATAACTTTAGTTTGGTGCAATATGGCACCAAACTAAATATGGCAATATAAGGACATGAGTATACATGCCTAATTCGACCACAGGAAGTAGGCCCTGTGTGAATTTTTCTTGGATTGTACTGACCAAGGTATCATGTTGCTTAGATTGTTTCCCTACCTCTCAACATCACACCTGGTGGTGGGCCTGCCCAGAGGAAGAAGTAGAACCACAGCAACTGCAGTAGAGGCTGCTCCTTGCCGACCCAGTGGCCACTCTCCCTTCTTCCTTAGTAACAGGCACCTACACAGACTCTGCAATGAGCTCAGCAGACAAGCTACATTTCCAAACATCCCTTTTAGATACAGGTGGCCAATGAGATTTAAGTAGAAGTTACTGGGGAAAGCTGCAGAGAAAGGTCTCCAAAAGAAGTTGATTCAAATGGGATGCAATTGACTTTACTCACCTCCTTTCCTTCTTCCTGATGTCTACCAGGCAGAAGTGATGGATAGAGCTCCAGCAGCCATCTCTTGACAGTGAGGTGACCTTGAACATAGAAGGCATGCACTAAGGATAGAGTAGCAAGAAAGATAGAAGGAGCCTGGGTTCCTAAGGACCATGGAGCTGCTGTACTAGTTCTGAGCTGCTTGCTTCTGTTTCACATGAAAGGAAACACAAAAGGGCTTTATTTTGTTAAAACCATTGTTATTTTGAGTCTCTATTAGTAGAAGTCAAAAGCAATTCCTAACTGATTTCAGGATCTAATTAACTTTATCAAATGATACTGAAAACTAGAAAGTTAAAAATGAAAAGTTGTGAATATCTGGATTTCTCCTCTGCTTTAGTTTTCTTGAGAACAAATGTGCTGATCTCATAGAAGATTCCTATTATTTTAATCTGCTAATCTCTGCTTTTTTTCTTTTTCAGTTAAACTGAAAATGAATAGAAATGTACAAGTTAGTTATAAGTCACATCACTCTATGTCCTCAAAACTGAATGAAAAGAGCACCCAGCCCTGTTACTTGTTCCAAATCAGGAAAAAGATACCTTAGCGGCCAAATTACTAATTCCCCCCATCTTCTTATATTAGTACCCAGTGTACTCAAAGAGCATCAAAACACTTCCTTACTAAAGTATGTAATTTTGCCTTTTTTAGGGGCTGGCTAACATATTTGGATTCTAAAGAATTCAGACAATTTTCTCCTGATCACTAAAAACACAATTAAATCTACAAAACAGGTATAAAGATGCAAATTCTAAAATCTTAAAAAAAAAAAGTAAACCCTCAGATGAGGGGAATGAATAGGGACAATTGCGGAGTGAAGTGCTTAAAAGCAGATTTATAAAAGAATAACTAGAATAAATGATAAAAATGAGAATAAGAATAAAAGAACCTCCTGAGGCTATAAAATGTAAGAGGACCAGCAGCCGATGGGACTGACTGCCTGTGGGCCTGAACCTTCTCAGCCTCACTTCTGTTTACAAGAGCCCCATTCACACCACCTTACAAATCCTCCATTCACACCACCTCACAGGCTGTCCTGGGGGAGCAGTTTGGGGAAAGCAAGGAATATAAACAGAAGGCATAATAAACAAGATCACAAGTCCTGCCAGGTACAGGACATAAGGCAAAACAGTTAGTCTACACTGGGCTCCTAATCTAATTTTACCCTCGTTTGCGTTTCCTTCACCCCCATGTTTCCTAAAAGGGAGGTTTAAACTAGTTCAGGGGAAATCAAAACTGAGACGTTCTTGTTGGGTGCACTTCCTGTTGAAAGGAAGCCACTGTACACACACAGGGTGACACTCCGTGGAGCACTGTCCAGGGAACCACCCTAAGGACACTTCCCAAACAATTGTAACCATAAATGTGTCTGTTCAGCTTATGCCACTGGGTAACAGAATTGAGAGGAACGGGGAGTCACTTCAACTACACTTTAATTTCTGCTGGGGAACATTATTATAGACATCTGACTCTGCCAAATCTGCTAGCAATCACACAGGGGTCCACTCAAACCACCATCTTTTCTTCACTCTACCACATCACATGTTCCAATACTGAAGTTAAACATGCCATTTTGGCTAATTCTACCATGATGGAGCAAGAGACTGAAAGTGAAATTGAAAGTTTAGTCAACAATTTACATGAAATCAAGTTATGGGGGAGGGAGGTTGAGAAGACACATACAGACACATACAGACACATACAAACAGACACACACACATACACACACACACACACGGGTTGAATAACCAATGATTGATTGACTATATTCATTTGTTTCCCTCTGTGAATTCAGTGAAATGAGTTTATGGGAATAAACAAAGTATGAATCATGCACTTTAATTCCACAAATGTTAATTAATGTTTAAATGTATAACTTTATTCTAATTTGAGTCAGCTTACACTTACACATATAATCAAATATTAAATTAACTTAATTATCAAAAAAAGATAATTAGAACAAACTGTTAAGAGACCACGGAGAAAGAGGCACTCTCATACTGCAGATGGGAGTATGAAATGTTACAATCCCTACAAAGGGGAATTTGGAATTCTAGATGAATTTACCATTTAGACCCGAAAAAATCCACTTCTAGGAATATATCTTGAAAATACACCTGCATCCATGAGAAATAGCATATGCATAAGTGTATTAACTATCTATTGCTGCATCACAAATACACTTACCAATCGTCTCAGTTTGTCTAGGACTGTGGATTTTACTGAAACTCATAACTTTCAGTGCTCAAACTAGAACAGTCCCAGGCAAACACAGACTGTTGGTCATTCTAATAACAAATTGTCCTAAAATTTAGAAAATATATTCAGTAAGCTTGACAGAGGTCTTGGCAATGATTTTTTTTTTCTGACACCAAAAGCAAAAACAAAGAAGTGGAAGTACATCAAACTAAAAAGCTTCTGCACAGCAAAGGAAATCAACAAAATGAAAAGACAATATACTGAATAGGAGAAAATATCCGCAAATTATATATCTGGTAAGGGGTTAAAATTCAAAATATATAAGGAATTCATACAACACAACAGCAAAAAAAAACAAGCAATCCAATTTTTAAAATAGGCAGAAGATCTAAATAGGTATTCTTCTGAAGAAGACATACAGATGACCAACAGGTACATGAAAAGATGCTCAACATCACTAATCATCAGGGAAATGCAAATCAAAACCACAATGAGATATCTATCACTGCACACCTGTTAAAATGGCTATTATCAAAAGGACAAGAAATAACAAGTAGAAAAAAGGGAGGATGTAGAAAAAAGGGAACCCTTGTGTACTGTTCGTGGGAATACAAATTGGTGCAGCCACTATGGAGAACAGTATGGAGATTCCTCAAAAAATTAACCTAGCGATCCCACTTCTGGGTATTTATCCTAAGAAACCAAAAACACTAACTTGAAAAGATATATGCACCCCCATGTTCACTGCAGCATTATTTAAAATAGCCAAGATACAAGAAACAACCTAAGTGTCCACCAGTGGATGAATGGGTAAAGAAAATGTGATACACACACACACACACACACACACACACACACACACACACAGAGGAATATTATTCAGCCATAAAAAAGAATAAATTTTTGCTATTTGCAACAATATGGATGGACCTCAAGGGCATTATGCTATTTCTATGTGAAATAAGTCAGACAGAGAAAGACAAATACTATATGATCTCACACATAGAATCTAAAAAACAAACAAAAACCAAGCTCAGGTGGTTTGTGACCACCTAGAGGGGTGGGATAGGGAGGGTGGGAGGGAGGGAGACGCAAGAGGGAAGAGATATGGGAACACATGTACATGTATAACTGATTCACTTTGTTATAAAGCAGAAACTAACACACCATTGTAAAGCAATTATACTCCAATAAAGATGTTAAAAAAAAAAAAAAGAAACAAGCTCATAGATACAGAAAACAATTTGGTGGTTGCCAGAGGTGGAAGATTGGGGGGTGGGGAGAAATGGGTGAAGGGGCTAAAATATACAAACTTCCAGTTATAAAAATACGTGATGGGGATGTAATGTTCAGCATGGTAACTATAGTCAATAATACTGTATTGCATATTTGAAAGTTGCCAAGAGAATAGCTCTCACTACAAGAACAAAAATCACCACTATGTGTGGTGATGGATATTAACTAGACTTATTGTGGTTATTATTTGGCAATGTATACAAATACCAAATCATTATGTTGTACACCTGAAACTAATATAATGTTATATGTGAATTATATTTCAGTTCTAAAAAAAAGTTTAAAAAAACAGAACTTAAAATGCTAAAACTAGAACAGTCCCAGGCAAACCAGGACTGTCTGTCATGCTAGTAACAAAATGCACTAAAATTTAGCAGCTTAAAACAATACACGTTTATTTATCTCACAACTTCTGTGAGTCAGGAGTCCAGGCAAGGCTCAGCTGAACTTGTGTTCACAGCCTCTGACAGGGCTGCGTTCAAGCGTCCAAGAGGGCTAGGGCCTCATCTGAAGGCTCAACCATGGGAGGATCTGTGTCCAAGCTTACTTACGTGATTGTTGGCAGCACTCAGTTCCGTTGGGCTGTTGGAATGCAGGCTTCGGTTATTTGGTGGCTGCGGACGGGGAGGTCACCCTTAGTTCCTTGCCATGTGGGCCTCTCCAACATAGCAACTTGCTTCATTAAAGCCAAAAGAGAGAATTTTCTAGCAAGGCAGAAGTCACATTTCTGGTAACCTAGTCACAGAAGTGATGGCCGTTCAATATTGCTGTCTTCTTTGGTTAGAGGTAAGTTATGCAAGGGGAGTGGCTTACACAATGCCAGGAGATAGGACTCACCTGGGGCCAGCAAAGACTGTCTGACCCTTGGCCTCGGCACAGCAGAACACATCTGTGTTCTATTTCAAATCCCCTCAACTCCTACGTGTTACTGAGCTACCAGTGCAACAAAGCCCCAGGCCTTGATTAGCTTTACACAGGTGCAACCTGACAGTGCTTTGCTTCGAGCCTGTGCTGATATCTGATACAGATCATTGTATTCTGAGGGGTAACATAGATGGACAGAAGTACAGTGTTCCTTAAATTTTATTTAAAAGAAGAAAAAAAAAAAAACTTAAGAGCTACAGAGCAGAAAGCTGAAGTTGGATGCTACACTGGAAAAATCATGGCCCTCCACCTGGGTTCCCAGGTAAGTTTATTCATAGACTCAGAGCCCGTTGATTGAAGGGGAGACTGGGTCTCCTCGAAGAAGAGCCCTGCAAGTCCATTACAAGCATAAACAATAAACATTCCCTCAATCTTTCCCCGAAGTGACCTATGGACACCTACCAGAACAACTGTGTACTGGAGAAAGGGAAATGCAGAGTTGTTTCGACCTTACACTGCTACCAAGAAATCATAAATGCCATTTGCTACTATTTCTCTGGTTAGAGGAGAAAGTACAGAGGACAGGTAATAAATGAAATTCTCACCCTGCTCCATGTCATAGTGAAACCACTAGTTATTTCTGCAGTAATTGAGTTTATAATTGGCATAGGTAAACTTAGAAAATGGAAACCCTTCACATTAGTTCCCTGAATTTCGAAGTTAGAGCCTTTATAGTAAGAATTGTCATGTAGAAGGCCAGTGTGATTTTTATAGTTCTAACAGCTTTGGGTGATAGGTATATGCAAAGCAAAATTAGATACCACCCAGATTCTTCTCGGGCATCATTTCAGGGGTGTTTAAAAGTCCTGAAGCCAGAATGTGCCCTATGGGTGTAATGTGAGGCACACTGGGCACCCTAAGTATGCCCTCCACCCACCAGTCTACTTTTGTAAAAGGTAATTACCCCTGAGGGGAGTAATACATTAACAGGAAGTCAGCTATACCTTCTCTATCACCCATCAGAGGTTCTTCTTAGCCCCAACGAGACACTCACGCGATAATCATAGGCCACAACTGATCTACTCAGAACAATGTAGGGCAGGACCACAGGTCACCAGCAGGGCAGCACCAGGGGTCTGCATCAGGGAAAGTCTGTATATCAACCTGAACAGCCATTCAGCACTAGCTTCTGCTCAGATACAAGGGATGAGAGCCACACTGGGCAGCTGTGAGAGCTAACCTGGCTTAATATCCTCACTCCCCAAAGGAGCCAGTATCTCCTATAGCAACTTCCTAGACAGGCTTTCCTGCCCCCCAGGGGACACCCCGTTATAAAAGTCACCACACCCAGGGAGGCCTAAAGAATGGTGTCCTTAGCAGGAATGTATGGTCCTTGATAGCTCCCCCCAGCCCGAATACAAATGACCAGACAGGGGTTATTTTATTGCCAGCAATGTTGCTTGGAAATACAGTTTGCATTTTACCCTTAAGAGGTTGCCAGAATAACAGAGCTGTACAGTTACCCAAAGGTCAAGTCCTCACGCACAAGAGAAAGGCTTATTTGCCCTCAGCCACCCTGGGTAAAGAGCAGAGCCTACACATTCTGCTCTTCTTTAGGAAGGAGCTACTAGAGCTGCAGGAGTGTTCCGGCGTCTTTGGGGAGCTGCATGGAAAGACATGGGTGGAAGGAGGGGAATTCCTGAACCAGCTTTATCTCCTCCCTTTGTTTTTCTGAAACAAGCCCTACTTGAAGTATGAGGCCGACGTGTTTGTTTGTTTGTTTGTTTGTTTCAAATATAGGGAGGCTAGGGTGGCGACAAGCCAGACAAATCTTAGGGCTTCATCTGACAACACAGACTGAGGTGCTTGGGACCATTAAAGCAAAATGTTAACTTAATAGACGTCCTACAAACAGAAATTCGGGAGATGGATGATGGTGAGAGTTGCACAACAATGTGAATGTACTTAGTGCCACTGAACTGTACAGTTAAATATGGTTAAAATTTTTAAAAAATAAAAATAAAAAAAGCAGAACGTAAATGCCGCCCAGTCTCCTCCACTGCACCCTTCAGATCAGGCAGGACAGTCTTACCCAGGGTCCAGAAAGTCCCCTATTAGCTACCTATTAGGCTCGCCCTGGGGGGGTACTCAGGAGCAGCTCTCCTGAGCCCCTGAAAGCTATACTGCCTCCCAGGTAAGCCTGCAGGCCTTCAACACAGGTCCTGGGTTGGCAGGGGCCCCTCACCTAAAACCGTTCCTCTCTCAGGCCCCTGAGCCCTTAGGCCCCTTCAACTCTCTGCTCCCTTCCACAGGGCACCCTCTTTTCCTCTCCTAGATTTTGTCATTTGGCTCCATTCCACGTCCCCTGGGATGGAGCTGGAGAGAGTATAGGGTCCACACGGATGAAGGGAAGAATGAAGGTCAAGCGTTCATTTCCACAGTGATCAAACTGTTCTCCTAGTGAGAGTGGATGCCTCAGTAACAATCTTCTGTTCTATTTTGCTGAAAGGATCTCTGATTCTTTTCTCCCCCTCTGAGTTATGTTAAGAAAAGGTCTTCTTCTCTCCTCTTAGTTTGATGGGTGCCATCCCCCAGGAGATGAGAGGCAAGGAACTCATTCTGCATATCAATACTTCCAATTTTACAGAAGCCTGCCTTGTTTATTCCAAGACACTGAATGTCCGTGGAAAATGGTTTGCCCTGAAAGACTTCACCTCTTCCCAGGAATGTGCAGCAGGCGAACTCTTCAGGACCTGCCCTGTCCTCCTTATGGCCAAGCTCTCCCCTTGCAGCTTGCGGACTGGCACCAGCCCAGTGGAGAAAACTCGGTTCTTTTCTCCCTCAGCAAGTCCAATATGCTCCTTTAATGAGTCTAGTGGTGCTACGGTCAACCGTCCAGAGAGCCAAGAACAGGCTTGGTGGGGGCAGGGAGGGTGGGTGAGGACAGATGAGCTGGCATCTGTGAGTCAAGGTGAGCTATGCAATGATTCCTTAATGAATTTGTTTAAGGGGGGGAGATGAAATATGGGGCAGTCTGAGAGGAGAGAGGGGGGCAACTAGGGAAAGAGAGCAGATGTTGTAAAAGATACTCTTTCATGTTTCCTGTGCACTAGAAATCTGCAGATGTATGTTGGCAGGGCTACAGTCGGAGAACAGAGGGAGGCTGGAGTTTACACATCTGGAAATCATTTGGCAGGGGGCAGAGTTCAAACACTTTCTGCTTCAGCCGCTCGCAGACCTTCCTTGCTGCGCAGGCTGTGGCTGAGTGAGGGGCTGCCATTCAGACTCCCTCCGGCCTCACTCCAGGGGAAGCCCTACCTAAGCCGGTGGGTTTGCCTCTGTATCGGTTCAGCCACAGAGAAAAGTTGAAAGGCTGACAAAGAGAGAGAACGGGATTGGGGAAGGACAGGAGCGAAGCAGAGAATTCACCACAACTGAGAGAAGGCTGGCTGGAAATCAAGAAACAAAATGTACTTGGACCAAATCCAGTGCATGAGTTAACTTGAGAGCAAAGAACACCATTCAGTGGAGGAAAAAAAAAAGGCCTCCTCTGCTGCATAGTAACACCCAGGGATCATGCTCACACCACAGTTACTTTTCTCAGAAATCCCTGTACATTTTGCCTTCATTGATTTCAGGAATGCGGAGGGCCCTCTTGATCCTGAGGGAATTACTCCCTTTGGAAGGATTTATGGGGTTCTGCAAAGAGAGAGAGCAAGGTCTCTGAGGGCCCGGTCATCACCCCACTGACCCGCAGCCTCTGCTGCCACTGTGAGACGGGGTCCCTCCCAGAAGGGGGCAAGGTCAGCTCGGGTGTTCAGCTTCCCTCTGAGGGGAAGCACATCTCGGGTGAACTGGTGTCCCGGCTCAAAGTTCCTGCCATGCTCAACTGTGTAGACATGTTGGCTGCAGCTGCCGGCAGGCTAGGCTTCGGGCTCCATGCGGCCTGTGCAGGAGGTGAACTCACAGGGAGCGTGTCGAGTTAAAGGCACTGGGGCTCACCCAGGTGGGTTAACACGGCCCAGGACCGCAGAAGGATCAGAGCCCGCCTGGGGAGAGAACAGAGCACATGGAAAGATGAGCCCCAAAGTACAGCCAAATGGGATCAATGTCAAGTGTGAGATGAAACATGCTCAGATGGATCTCCTCATAACCCCCATCCCCAAACCCTGTTTAACTTCCTGTCCCCTCTACCTTAATGGATGTCTCTGCCATCCTGTGGTTGCCCAAGGAGAAATATTCATTTCTCCCCCTCAGCTTATGTCCAATTTGGCCACAGGTCCCATTGATCTTATGCCTTCACACCTATTGAATGTCTGTCACCCTCAGCATCTCTAGCCTGAATCGCTGCAGCAGCCTCTGAATCAGTCTCCCTGCTGCCAATCTTGTCCCTTGAGTCCATTCTCTGAGTTATCTTTCTGAAAAGTAAATCTGAGTGTGTCATTGCTCTAAATGGTTCAATGGTTCTCCACAGCTTTCAGGATAAGCTCAGCCTCCTAAGCATGACACACAAAATCTTCACGACCTGGCTTTTGTCCACTTTCCGCACCTCATCTTCAGTGGTGCGCTGGTAAACGTTTAACAAGCAGGCTTCCAGACACACCGTGTGTCTTCTTATACGACACACTCCCCCTGAACAATGAACTTCTTCCAGCTTCCTGGCCACGCCCCAATCTCTCCCTCCCCCGGGCCTCTGCACATCTTTCTCTCTCTGCCCAGAAAGACCTTCCTTCTGCCTCCCCCCAGCCAAGTCATCCTTCCAGACCTAGCTCCACCAGGTAGTGAGCCCTTAGCAAGCATAGTGGCCACCAAATGCTGCCTTGTAATTGGGTGATGGCAGGGCTGCTGCTGTAGCCAGGCACCTTTGAGAACAGGCACCATCTTTATCTTTGTATCCACACTGCCCACCGTACTTCCTAGCACATGTGTAGGTTTTCAGTAATCATTGAATTAAAGAACAAACTGTGCTGGTTTTTAATTTACTACTTACATTCTACCCTCTTATAAAAAGATTCAAGGTTGTGAATGAGTGCTATAAGCCTTTCCACAGACACAGAGCTCTGGGAAGTACTGAAGTCAGAGTAGCCAGAGAAGACTTCTTGGAGTAGATCTGCCAAAATTAGCAAATTAAAATACAGGATGCCCAGTAAAATTTGAATTTTAGAGAAGCAATGATTTTTTTATTATAAGTATGTCCCATGCAATATTTGAGAAATACTTACAGTAAACGAGTATTCGTTTATCTGAAAAGCATATTGAACTGGGCATCCTGTATTTTATCTGGCAAGCCTATCTTTGAGGAGGCTGCATTTGAGCAAAAGCCTGATGGATGAGTCAGATTCAGAGCGGGCAAGAGAAAGGGGAGTGGTTTTTCTCACTGGAGACTGGTGGCAGGGGCAATAAGTAAAGTGCACGGAGAATGGGACCTGCAAGGAATTTTCAGATTGGTCTTCTTAGAGCCCGAGGTTTGTGCTCACCAAGGATGAGAGGCCGAAAAGGAGGAGAACGGTGAAATTGAAATTGAAATGGAAGTGATCAGAGAGAAGAGTGCGGCCATTATTCAGACATTTGTTCGGTTTACAAGTCCTGAACTGGCCCAGAGGCGATTGGAAGAAAGGACAAGAAGAAAGGGCAGATTTCTAAATGTGTTGGAGGATGGGAAGGTGATCTAAGAAAACCACAAAGATTTAAGACTCAAGAGGAGAGGCCAGAGTAGAAGGGGCAGGCAGAGGAGGAGGAGCTTCATTTAGACCAAATGACATTGATATGAAAGTAGGACCCCCCAAGGAGAAATGTACAGCCAAGTAGGAGATGGGGTGCTAGGGCCTGGGCATGACAGTGATCCTGGAGTGTCACTACATACGTGACAGGAATGGTTTGCAAGGGCTCTCAGTCACTTACATGGTCTACATACATGACAGAGGAATGGGAGTATCCTCACGCATATCCGAGGCAGTGTGACAGATCACTAACATGCTCGTGTGTTCAGTGGCTCATCCTCATTCCAGGGATTCTCAAGAGTCCACCAGGCCACTGGGGAGATGTCTCACTCTTCCGTTTCTTGAAGGAACGATTGATGCAGTTCACTAGAAGACCTTCATAAGATGGAAAAGGGCATTTTCCCAGTAAGTTACCTGAATGTATTGTAAAGTCCAAATTTAATATACTTCAAATATGTGCCTGATTGGAGCAAATTTGCTTATCTACGTCAAACTGGCAGAGGTACAGTCTGTGGATAGGAAAATACTTTGAAAATTATACTGCACTATACAAATTTAAGAATATTATTTATACAAACTGCATATCTAAGAGATAACTGAAAATAATCACCCAGATATCCAAAATTATGTTTGTGTATTGCCAGATGTCTGGCTATTTCAAGAAAATCGAATTCAGCCTTATGCCCCTTCACTCCCTATGCTCCTCTTGTCTTTTCCCTTTTTCATAGCACTTATCACTGTCTATCATACCCTATAAGGAATACCTTATTTTGTGTCTTCCCTGACTACCCACAAGACTGTATGAGCCTTGAGGGCAAGAATTTAGATCCGTTTTGTTCATGGCTACACCTCGTGCTCCAAGCAAAGCTTATTTCTGATTGAGTGAATTAACTTTAGTTTTCAAAGGGATGACTGAGCTTGCATAAATATATCTTGGTAGCTAGGAAGTATCCTGAAAGACAAATATGAAGAAATCTCCAAATCACAATATCCACTGTCCTATAACTGACCATCAAACGGTCATGCAGGCCCATTAGGAGACACTGACCATGTAAACTTGATTGTCCTAAAAATAAGACATGTGTAGGCCAATGCCTGAGTTATTCCTGGTAGAGGACACTATAGGCATCTCAGGTGACCCGTGAGAGTTAATTTCCCTCCCTGAGTATGGACCTTGCTAAGCTCAACTGTTTGATAGCTCTTCTCATGTCCCTAGAGGCCTCAGGTCCTCACCCCACCCCTGCTAAGGGTTGACTTAACAGAGGCACCAGGCAGACTGTGCTTTTCCCATCTTCCTAGGATATTGTGTTTGTCTCAAGCATGAGAGCCACATTTGAATTCCAATTCCAGAGCTCAGCATGTCTATTTGAGCCTATGATTCTTTTTGCACAGTTCATTCCCCTGTTGTCTGTAGCCATCCTAATGGTCTTAGAGTGATGACTGGACACCGCCTTGCACATGGTGTTCCGCAGAGCAAATGCAAGAAAAAGGATCCCTGCTCAGCTTCCCAGCATGAACTGGCATCCCTGATGTAGACAAACACAAAAAAAATACACTGCAGCTAAGGCTCAGATGAGCCTTGAAAGGCATCCAGCTGCACTCTTAAACCCAGCCGGTATGTGTTCTGGTTAAATAATGGAACAGACTGGCAAGTCTCAGAGAACCCAGTGCTGAAGTCCAGAAGGCTGTCATGTCTGTGTGTGCTTGGCCTCCCTGGGAGGCAGGAGGACAAGGGGGAGAAAGACTCAGTAGCAAGATGCTAAGGGAGATGGAGCTGTCCCAACTAAGAAAGACCCTACTAAATAGCTGAATCCTTCTTGGAGTCTAGTTTCAAGGAGATGGGTAGAAATTAGCAGTGAGAGGTGGGCCACAAGGCCCATAGAGGGCAAACTGGAGAAACTGAAAAAGTCACGGACGGCGTTACCTGAATCCCAACAGGTCATTGTGAGGAAACTTCATGTACCTCTCACCACTCCCTCCATCTACTCCTCTGTCTCCTCTCATTGTGTCAATCACCTGGCCCCCCACGAAGAGCCAGAGAGGAGGCTCCCCTGCTGTCTCTTTCTACCTTGGGGGACTGTCTCCTGCAAGCCCTCCTCTTCCTCTGTAAAGCCACCCAGCTCCACAGAGCCTATCAACCCTTTCTCTTTTCCACTCCTGTCCTCAGTCGATTCATCACAGTGTTCCTCTGGCCTCCTAATTACTGCCAGACATGAAGCTGATGGGTCGGCCTTTATAGACACTATTACTGCCAGATCCTCTTCCCTTCACTGTCTGCAAGCCTGTCTCTATTTAAGCCCTAATCCTTTTTGCCATTTTTGACCTAGTTCCCATTATTTTATATTTTTCCATATTAAGTTAAATAAGCCACTTGTCAGCCTGCATATATCTTATCGGATCCAGCTCTTCTTTTGTGACTTAAATGAATGCCTAATGGAAAAAAAATTGCACCGGCCAGTCCCAGGGATTTATTCACTTTCTTAACTTCCAGCGTAAAGGACTAGATGGAAAGTCCCTTTAAAAATGCTGGTTACCACCTACAGGGGTGGGATAGGGAGGGTGGGAGGGAGACACAAGAGGGAGGAGCTATGGGGATACATGTATATGTATAGCTGATTCACTTTGCTATAAAGCAGAGACTAACACACCATTGTAAAGCAATTATACTCCAATAAAGATGTTAAATAGATAAATAAATAAATAAAAATGCTGGTGATATTCCTTAACTAGGCAAAGAGGGGCTGTAACTCATTACCATCCTACTTTCTGCAATCTTCAGATGGACGAATACGTTTAAATATATCAAAAATATATAACAAGTGTGGACAAAGCACTCAAAACTGGGAAATCTACCCATTCCTGGATGAAAAACTGACAGCAGTTGATGAATGTGTTTCACAGATAAGGAGAAAGAAGAAGAAACTGACCCAGAGAAAAAAAGGAGAGTGTGAGGAATCAAGAGTTCAACAACAGACACTCAGCTGAGGCATAATTAATCCTCCCTCCTCATCTTAAGCCCCAGATAACTGTATGTGTAACCGAACAAAAGCCAAAGAGGCACCACTTTAGAAAATATTATTTCTTGAAACATCCCTGACATGACCAGGGGTCTGAACAAAGACACCGCTCATGATAAAGAACCCACAGACTGGCACCTCACCCTCTTCCTGACAAATTTCAGAAGGAATTACAGGCACTGTGTTTGTACCACAAACTCTTCGCACCAAACCAAACTTTTCAAGGCTCTATTTATTGCTTGAATGTGCTCCATCTTGCTTGTCCATCACTTAGGGAAACATAAAGACTACTCAGTGGTGTTTTCATGTGCTATTCTTAGTCTGTTTTTCTCCTTCAAAATCAAGTAGTTTCACAGCTAACCAACTGAAACTGTAGAGCACGTGGAACTCTCAGGGATTATACCCAGAAATAGTAATGTCCAGGTGGTTTTATAATCTTGGCAAGGAGTGGTGGCTGCCTTGCCCTGGCTGGTGGCAACCTGCATTGCACAATACAGAGACGATGACAGGGACACGTGAAAAATAAGAAATATAATTTATTGGTTTTGACCCTCCTAGAAGAGGAGCTGATGCTTATTTTTTCAATTCTCATTGAATTGTAGAATCAATCTTTTCTATTTTGAAAGAGTAGTTTTCATTACTGATAAAATATCAACAGTAAAAAATAAAGAAATAACATTAACTCTGACAAATCACGTGCTCAACAAGATCCTCCCTGCCCATTCAGTTTAAAGTAGACTCCGTCACTCTCCTATCACATCCTCCTGTTTTATTTTTCTAAAAACATTACCATGAAAATGTTAACTTCTCTGTGTAGTGTGTATCTTCTCCCCTCAATTTGTCTCCCCACATCCCCACCTTGAAGGCAAAGTTTCAGAAGAGTCATAATTTCTGTCTTGAACATTATTGAATCTCTAAGGACTAGATGAGCACCTGACACAGAGCAGGTGCTCAATAAAAATCTGTGAAATGAATGAATAAATGAACAAACTCAGGCTTTGTGAGTCGTGGTGAACAGTTTGGTGCAAACAGCAGGCATTTTATAACCAGGCAGACCTATGTTTGATTCTCAGTCTCAGTCCTTATTTAATTTGAGCCCTTGGGAAAAATACTCAAAGTCTTAGAATATTGCTTTCTTTAGTCATAAAAATGGGGTGATTAGTTACTACCTCATAGGATTGGTTTGAGAATTAAATGAGAAAACATGCATAAAGCACTAGCATAATTTCTGGTACACAAAACTCAAGATATGTTAGCTCTTTGCCTATTCCTGAGCTATTTTCACTCACCGACTAGTACCTTTACCTATGTTACAACTGGGGAGCTATGGAATTTACTGCTCAGAGAGCCTCAATGTTAAACAAAACTTTCAAATTCGGTAAAACAAACAAACACACAAAACAAAGAAAGAAAGAAAGAAAGTGCTACCATCTGGGATGGGTCTTTGTTTCAATTAGTTTTCTGAAATTCAGAAGGAATACAGAGTTCAGCAAATTATTCCCTGCCCTAAATTGGAACATGGAGTCAAAGACAAGGACAGTTGAACAAGTCAACAAAAAACTTAATTTTGCTAGAAATCAACATGATTTGGGTCTCTAATCTTAATGCCACATTAGGGGAAAATACTCACTACTCAGATGTGACATAGCACATTGGAATTATAAAAGGAGGCATTAAACATAATCCCCAATGGAGGATCCAAAATTCAAATAAATCGATGATTACGGTTTCCTAGAGCAAGTTCACTGAGTTTCCAAGAGCCTCCCAACATCAAGGGAGTACATAAATTATACAAGGCTATAAAGTCTGACACAGTAAAAGTGGTTCGTTCTGAAAAAGGAAATGAATTCTTTAACCTTGACTATCAAAACACCACCATTGATTTTTCTATACTTTCCTTTGGAGTTTACAATTGAGAAGCCACTTCATTTTGTTTCTCTTTTATTTATATTTTGGGGGTTTAAGCACTTGGATACAAGTTTCCTAAATCTCAGGAAGGGTCACCAGAAAGGAAAACAATCCCAGTTTGTGGCACCCTCCGAATAGTGAGCAGCCCTACTTAGGATCAGGGTTCACTCTACTTGAAATACTACCTGGAAAGTAGTAGACACAAAATTACAGGTCATCTGCTATTACAAAGAGATTTGTATGAGCCTGTTGTTTTGTAGTTTTTATTTTGTTTTCTTTTTTGTTTTTAAACAAACATGCAGCATATGTTTTCCCAAAAGAAGAGCCAGCCAGCACCAGACAAGAGTACAAGTGAAGCTCAGGGACTCAGAACATGGACTTTGGAGCATACTACTGGGTTTGAATCCCTGTTCCACATCTTACTAGCTGTGAGACCTCAGGCAAGTTACTTTACCTTTCTGTGCTTCAGTGTTCTTGTCTGTAAAATGGAATGATAATGATAATAACAGTATCTACATTGTAGGGTTGTAATGAGGAACCAATGAGAATTTGTAAGGAACTCAGTAAAGCTTGTTAAAACCTTTATGTAAGTCAATCATAACTCAAAGGAGATTTTCAGTGTTTTTGTTCTGTGAATGTGTGTCCTCAGTGGGAAGGGTAGGGATAACCACCCCACCCTTAGTGGGGTGATGAACAGGGACTCTCTTCACCTTTTCCCCCCTTGTCCCAGAAGGTGGAAGAGGTAAACATGAGTTGCCACACTTTTATTAAGTGAAAAACTGACAGAAGTGAAATGAATAAAAAAGCCAATCCCATTCACCTTAAAAATCAAAGGAGGATGCAGAAATT
Source organism: Balaenoptera physalus (assembly GCF_965194825.1). Taxonomy (NCBI): domain Eukaryota; kingdom Metazoa; phylum Chordata; class Mammalia; order Artiodactyla; family Balaenopteridae; genus Balaenoptera; species Balaenoptera physalus. The sequence continues at coordinate 123,981,235 of NC_138890.1, forward strand.
GAACCCTAGTTCTTGGGTTTCCAGGCCTCCCTGTCACTTTCTACAGGCATCATTATAAATCGTGATCTCTTCCCAGGGCACAGATCCTGAAGATAAGTATTGGCAAAGTACGAATGTCAAAATCTCTACCTTCTGAGGGCCACCATGGAGTCAAAAGAAGTAAAATAAGACAACATCATTCTAATACTCCTGAGAATATAATGCTTCAACATGAAAAGAACCCTTCAAATTCTTCAGAGTGTCAATCTGACTGTGCCCTGTTCCTTATCGCTCGCTGCCTTGCTATGTCTTACCTTTGCCCACTAAGTACTGGGTGGTCTCTTTGAAATCTAAAAATAATTTTCAGTACACTCCATGAGAGCAGCCCATCCGCTAAGAGAAAATTTAAATGAAACTTCTGAATAGCTTTCTTTACCATGAGATGGGGATGGTTTTAAAACTAAAGTTTCTGAGGGGGAAGAGGAAGTGTAATTTGTGAACCCAACCTGGGTACCCACCAGAGAGGGCTGTTCATGGATTTTGGGCCAGTCCAGATGAGCTATGGATCTCCAGAACCCAGGGCAGACTCTCCTAACCAGAGGATAATTCTAGAAAGTGAGAACAGAGACAACATCACCCCACTCATCACTACTGTAATAATGAAGAACCATAATGACAATGGCAGGAGAAAGCAGAGAAAATAAAATGTTACAAGACAGAGAGGCAGTTAGGAAAACTGCATACCGATCATTTTCCTTCAGGACACACCACTGAGAAAAATTAAGTCTTTAACCTCTGATGGCTTCCTGTGGTGAAGCCATAGAAATCTAATTGAGAGACTCAGGTCCACAGAAATCTGCTGTCTGCTCCGGCTGCAGAATCATATTATGATAAGCCTTTGACTTGATTACTGTAAGAAACAACGAATTGTTGCTAAGACATCATTATGTAGACTGCACACCCAAACGATGCTTTTCTAGTCTTTGTTCACTGGTCTCTCCCCCCATTATCTCTAGCAAACAGATGAAGGAGAAACCTCAGGGGACACTGTATTCTGTTTGATTCTGGGGGGTTTCCAAATGCATTTTGTATTTCCATTGTAGAAAAGACACAATTGAGTGGTGTAGAAAAGACAGAAGGGCAATTACTTCTGGGATAGCATTGTAATATTACTGATATTACAATACACTTTCTATTTGTGGAGTTAGTAAAGATGCTGGAACCACAAAGGCTTCTCACAATTATGTGCTTGCTGCTCATTATATCTGCCCGTTGCACATTCTGAGACAGTAGAAGTATATCTTTCCGTTTGCCCACAAAATTTAACTCCAATAGTATCTGCACAGAATAAACCCTAGCCAAGAGGTGGGGGTCTCAGCACACTTTTATACTTTTTCTTTCTCTGGCTACTAGCAGGTGTAAACAACTTGACAAGGCCTGTGGGCTTTCAGAGGAACAAGAGGTGCCTGAAATTTTGTCTCAAGTCTCCCTCCCTGCTCTCCATTAGAGTAACTTCATTCACTGTTGCCGTAAACCTCCACCTCTTCTTCATCCAGGAATCCCCATGTGAAAAATGAGCTGCTCTGGCCTTCCCTAACTCTCCCAGCACACACAGCATAGCCCTCGCCCTCCTGACCAAACAGAGCTTTTCTCAGAAGCATCACTTCCTGTTACAGTGATCTCTCTACAAGTCTGTCTCCCCGACTTGGCATTTGCAACCCTAGAGCCAAGCTTAGTTCCCAGCTCTTGGGAAATGTTCTCTGAATAAATGAATGGATGAAAAAATTAATCAACTAAAGATTGCAACTAAACAGTTAGGAAGCCTAGGAACATAGGATGTTCACACCTCCTAGGAGTACAATTCTCTCATTAAGTATGAAGTTGAGGTTGCAACTGCAAATAGAGTACCCCCAAAGTAGCACGATAATTTTTGATCGACCAAAAGTATCCAGTATTGGTTGTATTAGCTTAATCTTCTATGACATGAAACCAATAAAGGGCAATACAGGTTAATTTACCATAAAGAGTAACAGTATGAGTAGATGTTATTTTCAGTGATGTTCTTGTTCTGCAAATGGGCAGTGGGTTCCTAGGCATTCATTATCCTATTAAAAATATTGAACCACACAGGTCTTGAACCCAAGATTGTGATCAATGATCAATTAAATTCTACACAGCTAGGGGTTTAAAAAAATTAAAAAGAGCAAATCTTCCTGTAATGTATAATCCTCAATCTTTTATTATAATTATCTGTTTTTGTATAGCTCTTCAACTTAACTAGTACTCAGTGTTCTTACTTAAGGATTTAGATTTTTTCTCTAAAGCTTAAAAAAATCCTTTGTTAATACTGAAAATGGTAGATAGACAGTGCTCAATATCCGTAAGTGAGCTGAACAGTGATATGAGCCTTTGATTTTAAGCAGATGTTCTGTTTAGGGGACATTATGGACTCATGACCTATTTGAATCTACACAATAAACTATGTTAATATAATATAAAAAGAAAGAAAACAAAGACAATAGGTTCTGCTATATTCAGGCACAAAGCTTAAAAGAAAGACTTGTGAAAAACCAATTCAGTCCTTATTTTCTCTCATTCATGAGCAGTGTCCTTTGCTGTCATAAAAACTAATCCTGGTTAAAGTTCAATTCAGAGGACAGAACTGAATTAATTAATGTTCCAACAACAATAACAACAATAAAAAGAATACTAACTGAGTGATGACTTTCCACTTGTATAAGACTTTGCTGTTTCCATGACATTAGAACCCATATTTGTTACCAACGCTAGGATTCACCCAGCACGCAGCCAGCGGAGCAGAGAGCCCAGTCTGAGCTGAATAAATAATCATTTGTGACGGTGACTGCGTTGATGAGACTATACACAGCATTCTGCATCAATCGTTCAGGAGTTAGTATGAAATCTGATTATAAACACTTCATTTTATGGCTTGCTTAGTACTCACCTAGAGAGAGCAACACGATTAACAGGAATGAGATTAGAATTTAAGCAGAGGGAGCATTTTACTATGTAAGGCTATAACGGTGCCTAAAACGAGTCAATTAGCTGCAGGTTGAGAGCTCACCCTAAACACAAGAGGATTTCCGATCATGAAGAAAATGCCATTTTGCTTTATGTTATTGGAAGGATCTCTGAGTTACCATTTAAACCTGGGCTATAAGAGACTATCACTCCTGAGGCCTTCATAACAATTGTTCTAAATGTGGATCTCATGGATGGCAACCTATCTGCAAGGACCTTAGAGGGAAGTGCAATGTCACAGAATATGGGTTAAGGAAAGGGTTTTGCTGAAGAAAGCGGAGGTTTGCACAGCTAGGCTCAGCAACAGTAGAGGAGGTGAGGTCACCCACTGTATCCATGGAGAGGGGGGCCAGGGCACCCTTCTGGACAAGCAGTGTGGCTTATGCCCCAGTAGAGGAACCCGAGCCCCTTTCTCTATGCCTTTGTTCAGGACACACAGGAGAAGGTGGCTTTGTTATAGGAAGGGCAGCTAGACTCCTGCTGCTAAGTGGGCTGGCTTTAGATGCCAGCTGTTTATTAGAATTGTCCAGGAAAGCCAGGCACCCAGCAACCAGAGATCTTGAGGCCCATGAGGGATTGCAGGCCATCCTGCTAGGGAGAAAAGCCACCCTTCATGTGAGAAGCTGAGCTTGGACACAACTCCTCTCCCTGTCAGGGGGAAACCCCCAGGGCCAGCTGAATCACTGTCAAGGCAACACAGAGAGGGCATCTAAGGTCATCCGCAGGTATCTATTCCTTACATCACAATATGACCCATGAAAGTTTGCAAAAGACTGTGAAATGAAATCATGCTAACCTAAATTCTTTGCTTCCCTGTGTCTTGACGTGGCTTTATTAGAATGATCCTGTTCTAACTAATGTTCAACAAAGTATTCTGTGAAAAGAGGGCATCCCTTGCCAGGTTTCTTTCTTTTCTTAGAACTAACTGTACATATTTCTCTACCAAGCAATTATAAATCCTTTGCCTCCTTTTATTTTGTAATTTATTACACTAGGACCAACGCTAGGAAAAAAAAAACAGACTGTGGTGTAGATCACATTTGTCATCAGAGCTCCCCACTTGCATACTGCTGTCTCCCTCCCCAGGTACAAGGTCCTTGCATTGCCCACTTGGACCTCAGCCTCAGGGCACTAACCTCCCAACCTGACCTGCTTTCACCAACAAGACTGACTGCCTGCTTCATGCCTGATTCCGTAACAATAAACGCTGATTTCATATACAGGTAAATTAACTCTATTAAATTGTTTCACTTTCTAGTGTGCAGTGAACTGAGTGGTGATGAATATTCTAAGCACTCAGGGAGGCTAGGCTTCTTAGTTCCTTACTTTGTGTCTGTGTCTTTGCACTGGGATTCAGCTTGGCTTGCTGCCACAGAGGAGGCCGGACTGTAACCGCTGATGAGCCCTCACCTAACACACTTGCAGTCCTTTGGTTAAGTTCACACCCGCCTCTTGTCCCGGTCTGGATCTTCCAGCTCCTCCAATTTACTTTTTACCATCATTCACTGTATGTGTCACTGTTGCAGACCACTTCACTCCTTTTATGGAATGAGGTTGTGTATAAATCAACTAGTGATAAATGTGCCCTCGGGCATTGCTCCCTAACAGTTAGTTTCTGGTGTATGTGAATCTCAGAAATGAAGCCACAGTCTCAAGTTCTTGTTGATTAGCTATTAAATACTTGGTTGACTATGAATAATGTCAAAACAGTGTACTGAACTTGGAACCCAAAAATCTCAGTTTGATTCCTGACCCTGAATTTGCTTATTTACCCTAAATTTCCCTTTCTCCTTTGTTGTTTCTCCATACTGAGGAGGGGTGGGGCATAATAAAAAAAGAAAAGCAAAAGGCATATTCCACAGGAAATCACCAGAGACTACATTCTTGGCAACCCTTTACTGTCAGGGACAAATTTTTTTTTTTTAAAAAGGAAATATCATAGAAAATAATTTATTAACTGATTAACTAGCATGACAAGATATGATTCGTAAGTCTCATTAACAAACCAACTGCTAGCCAACACTCCAAACCTTCTTTATGAGACCTTTTAATATTCCTTAAGCTAAGTTTCCGAAGGTCTAAGACCTTGAGCCCATATAAACAAAGTTCTCCCAAGTATCCCCCAAGCCCTCCGGTGAGGGCCGGATGGCTGGATATGCGATGGCACAGGAAGTTCAGCATGTACTGCACGATGCGTGCTGAGGAATGTCTGCAGCCTTGGAGAATCAAGCAGGTACCTGTCTGTGTTTCTTGTGATCTCAGGACCTGGGAACCAGACCAAGTCACACCATGTTTCAACTGCAGCAAATCATCAGCAAAACAGGCAAATGGCAACAGTGCAATTGCAACAACAAGCAGGTGGCACTTTTACCAAAGATGTTATCCTGAAAACACAACTAATAGGCTAGAATGTAAACAGCACACCTTTCTCAGAAACAAAGAAGTCTTACAGCTGTCAGTGGATCCAAGTCTCCTGATTCACTTCTCTACAGTAGGCATTTGAGGTCCCTTCATAATATATACGAGTGAACAACTGAACAAAGAAACAATGAAATAAATGGCACTCCTGTCAATGTTTCAGAACCACCAGAGGACACATCAAAAACTTCAACATAAACCCCAGGTCTTCTGCTTCTGTCAAAATGTTTCTTAGTTGCTCTTACTTCTATATTAATCAGCCTCCAGCTGGTTCAAGATTTGTCATCATAGTGTGAGATTCTTTCCTTTTTTTATGTAAAATTAGGAATTCAATTCCTTTGTGGTGCATCTTTTTAAAATCTATAATGATTTTTTCTTCTCAACTATTATGTCATTCAATTTTGAGAGCCATAGGACAAAGCGTATATTTTCTCATTTTTTAAAAACATCAAAATATCTGAATATTTTAAGTATGACTGAGTGATGAATTGTCCTAAATAAATCTCTTAGATCCTTCATGTATTATGGGATTTGACATCAAAATCGAATATTCCACAAGTACAAAAGCACTATATGTGTCAGAAATAGCCCAGCTGCTCCAGAATAAGCTGGAGTGGATGACCAAAGCCCACCTGTCCCATTACACTCCCTCCACACACACCATCACCACCCTCACACACAATATTTCCCTACACACAACCTCCCAGATGGACACAGAGGCACCTCTGCAAAAGATAGGCTAAACACTACTACCCTAAATATAGTTCAACCATAAAGTCTAGTAATAGATATATAGCTCTTTCAGATACTTCAAAACAATAAAAAGCATTTTTTAAATATTTCTATAGGCTTAAGATTCTAACAGCATGCTGAGTAACTACTATATATCACCCTGTCCTTGGAGTTATATATTTTCATTAACATATTTTTCCCAAAGCAGAAACCAGTTGATTTCTATATGATGAACTGAACTTCCAGCTGGGTCAATGCCTCCATAGTACGAATTATCTGGGAGATATCACAGCTACAATTTTCATGATCAACTTGCACTGTTTTCCCCAGCTACAGCAAAAATCCAGCAGTTTTTCCAGGCCTCCTGCTTTGTGGATGGTAGAAAATGTTATAGTTACGCTGAGACAGAAGTTGATGAAAATTTATATAAAAGAAGCAAAAAAAAATGTGTGTGCATGTGTGTGTGTATTATGATATATACATCCCTCATCTGGTTGTACAGGAAGCAGGCATTAGAACAGAGCAGGTCTCTTTCAAAGAGACCCATGTCATTTTCCCAGGTTTTATCCAAATACAAATTGCAAGACAACCTAGACCTTTTTCCCTTTCACATCCTTGCACTGTTCTCCCATGAATAATTTCTGGGCTTACCTCCTGAGTCTGCCACACAGTGGCTTTGTGACAGTTGACAGGTTACTTAACTTCTTAGAGCCTCTCCTTGAAAATGGAGATATTAACATCATCTGTCTGAGAGTTGCTATGGTGATGAAATAAAGGAGCAACAATGTAAACTTCTGGGCGCTTCAACTCACTTACATTAGATCATTTGCCACTCCTGCCTTTCTTCAAGAGTAAGATTATCTGCACCATTATATCAATACCCCACCTTCAGGGTACAAACTTGCAAAATATCAGCTTTTCATCTCTCTGTCCATCAGTAAATGGATACCCTATGCACACACAGAATGCACAAACATGAAAATGTTCATTTTTAATGACAATGGTACCAGCATCAAGGGAGTCGCATAACAGACAACATGTTTTAAAGTAAGGAATTATTTTCCGAGTATTAACTTACCAACTTTCCACACGCCAAGTTCCCAAAGCAGTCAAGAACATTTGAGACCCTGCAGGCTTCATGTTTCCCCTAATGGGGCACTAATTGTTTTCAAATAAATGCCCTTAGTGTGCAAGCTCTCTGTGTAGAATGAAAATGGATTAAGGAATGGTAAGCATAACCCATCATTCTGGTGTCTACAATGTCACACTTCAGAAGATTCCCAGAAATATCTGGTTGGGATTAAATATACTTAATATCCAATAAAAATATTTAATACTTGAACTATAAGAGTATCAATTGTAAAACACCTCCCTCAAAAACAAACACAATTCTATCACTGCTTCCTATAACATTTACTCTTCCTCAAATGATTTTATCTTTAATACACACGTGCACACACACACACACACACACACCACTCCTTTGATACAAAGTATTTTCTATGTGAAAGGCTCTTTAATTTTGTTTTCCTTCTTTATTTGCAACCTTTTTAGGACTTTAAAATGAGGTGTTTTAACAGCGCCACCTTGTGGTGATGAGCCATTTCAAATTCATCCACCCACCATCACTTCTCTTCCCCCACCTTTTCTCGCTTCTGTTTTGTGAGCTGTTTTTTCATTTGTACTCATTAATCATTCCTCAGCGTTAGCGTTACTGAGGATGATAAAGATTTCATCAAAACAAAGTAGGTCATTAAAGAAACTAACAAAAAAGCAATGGTGTGAGCAGAACAGTAGAACCCGTACACTTAAGAATATGCCTCTCTTCAGGGGAAAGAAGTGTAACTAAAAATCAACCAGAGATTTATTAAGAAGAATTTCCAAGTGGGTTTTAAAGGAAAAGCTAATCTGATTTAAAGCACTTGGGCTGGAGTTTTCCTTTCATCTCCACCACATTTTCTGCCCTGTTGCCAGTCTGAGAGCCAGGCAGTTCAGAACAGTAAGCAAATGTTTCCCAGAAACAAACAATGGAATATCAAAGCCATTGATATTCTTCTCACAGCAGCCGGAACCATAGCCAGGTGCTCAAGGAATTGGTTCTTTATGAAGAAATAATCAAATATTCCTTCCTTTCTTCCTTCCTCCTCATTTCTGCTTCCTCTCACATTAACTACCAGCATCCCTTTCCCAAGGGGCCAGAGTGCTACTTGGGGAACTAATAATAATGTACATTTTTTCCTAAATCGCTTCAGCTCCAAGGATTTAGACATTCATTAGGAGCTTATGCCCAGTAGCAGGTCTGACCAGTTGATCATCAAAACAGGTAATGCATGTACTCTTTTGAGGATTAGATCATTAAATCCATTGGAAACATCATCCAGCCTTAAAAGTCCTTGACTCTTTCAACTTTGAAAAAGACCATTATGTGGATTTGCATGGTGAAAAATGAGAGGGAAGGAGTGAAGACTTGAGAATGGTGGCTGGAGAACATCTACTCATGAGTCTAACAGCAAGAGCACCCAGGCTACTAAAAGACCTTTCCTGTGCAGAGAGGCCCAAAGGGAAGGTGACCTCCTGATTTAAAGGTCAAACTCAGATACGCACACATATGTGCACAAAGGCACACACATGAACACATACACACACACGTGCACACATATTAATACACACGTACTGAAACAGTCATCCAGTTCACTGGCATAAGCATAGGGTTGAACCCAAGCTTTTTGCACTGACCTTCTATGGAAAGACATTTGTCTTAGAGGGCCTCAGACCTGGGACTCAAAAGTCAAGTTGTCAAGTTTTGTGGAAGATGAAATTGAGAGAAGACAATCTTTGCCTATAGAAGATTTTGATTAACAGGAACAAAGGCTTAGCACTGGCAGATGATAAATGGGGTGAGGGGTGAAAAGGTGGGGGGAATAATATACCTGACTGTGAGGAGGAAAGGATGACTGGAGCAGCCAAAGGAAGCTCTGAGCAGGCCACAGAAATCACCAAAGCCCAGTGTATCATCCTGTGAGTATAGAGTCCTGGAGGCCTGCCAAAATCAGACATGCATCCTCACTGACCTTTCCAGGTCTGACTGACTCCCAACCAGACTGAAGACTGTGACCAAGGAGTGAATTCCTTTTCCTTCCTGATGACCCTGCATTACTTTCCAGTAATTCTCCTGTGGTACAATTGTTTCTGTATCTGTACAGGAAGGGAATTTGTGATTCCTTCTGGAAACGGGAGTGCTGTGGGTGCCAGGCTCACTCTCTTGGCTGCTGGCTCAGAGTCCGATTATACACAGACCTGGAAGGAAGCCCAATCATGTGTGGGTTGTGATGCAGCAGCCTGGCTCACCAGCAGGCTTGGTGGTGGCTTTAACTCTCTAGGACGCAGTAGCCTTTTGGTGACCATCAAGCAGAAATTGCCATGACTCCAATGGTGAAAAACAGGGGACAAATCAGGCCTACCACTGGTGTTTGTAAATAAGGCTTCACTGGAACCCAGCCATGCTCATTTATGGAACTATCCTCTATGGCTGCTTTCACATAAAAATGGCAGAGTTGAGCAGCTGTGACAGCAACCATTGGCCTGCAAAGCCTAAATTATTTACTATCTGGCCCTTTACAGAAAAAAATTGCCAACCTCTGATTTAAAAGAAGGATCATCAAGAGAAGGCAGTGTGGTACAACAGAAGGACCATGAGAAGGGGGCTCCCAAGGCTTGGGTTCTAGCCCTGGTTCTGTTACTAACCATCTGGGTCTCCAGCTCTGAGTGACCGTGAATGTTTCTTCTAGCTACAAAAGATTTTAAAAATTCTGTGATTTAAGTATTTGGTAATGCACAGGTTTCAAATGCCAATTTTACTGCCCAATACTTTCCATTTTCAAAAAACGTCGTTTTTCTATTTGTAATCCAAGGATTATGATATTTAAAATCATTAGATTGGATTCCATACATTGTGCTTTAAAAAGAAACATACAAATATACATACATGCACACATGCACACACACACACACACACACACATCATCAGAGCAAGCCATCCAGCCCACTGGTATACGTATAGGGTTTCACACCCAAGACCCTTGCACTGACCCTCTATGGGAAAGACATGTGTCTTCTAGGGCCTCACCACTTGCTCAGTGAAAGCTGCTGTGTCTAGGGCCTCGCCATCTGTAAAGCTATGATCAAAACATCACTATTCAGTTTCACCTAAGACACAGCTGTAGAATTATGGAGAAGTGTTTTTACAAAACTGAGCAATTGTCTGAGTCTGTCTCCTGACTGAGGGAATAAAAATGCCTAATTCACAAAACATTTCATATTCTGTAGTACGTTTATATAGTGGATATTATCCTATTTACTTGTATTCTGTACCATCTTTGTTTAGTGGTTACTTTGGAGACTTGCAAACAGTTTCCAAACATCTCTCAATCCGAGAAAAATATAGCATAGTGAAGCTGGTTTTAAATGAGGGCTTCTGTCTTAGTCTAGGTTCTCCCCAAAAGCAGAGCCTGAGACAAGACCATTTATTTTGGGAAGTGATTCTAAGGAACAGGAGTAGAGGACTGGGCAGATTTAAAGAGGGAAAGAGGGGAAGCTATCCAAGGACACTTCATTGAACTAGTAACTAGGATGGGCAATTGCAGCTCCATACCCCTGAGATGCTTTGAATTGCCTTGTAGAATGAGATCCTGATGTCTTCCTGAAAAAATATGGGGTGGGGGGGAATATTTATCCCCCAACTCCCATCATTGCCCCAAGAGGTTTTAGTTCACTCCCACTTCCAGTGTGTACGTGGGGCAGAATGGCTAACCTGGTCTCTGCAAGCAATAGCCTCAGGGAAGCCCCAGGTCAGAAAGCAAGAGTTATGTGGTGCGATTGAGGCAAGGACCTGATGGGTCACAACTGCACAGAGTTGCCATAGCAATGGCTGGAGTCAAAAGGTAGGCAAAGAGGATATAAGTAAGGGCACAAGAAGTGTCCCAGACAGTGTGTAATGCTTAAGTTTTACTACCCCATTCTCCCAACACGCCATCAATTAGGTTATTAGCATGACGACAGCACTCCTTCACCCAACATCAGATGAGCATCTGCCTCATGCTAGAACCCTGGAAGAAAGAGATGAAGACTCTGTCCTTGTGTTCAAGGAGAACCCCACTTTTAAAAAGGACACAATTCTGTAAATAAACCATGTTAATGCATTCCGATCAACACTATCAGTTAATATGTGAACACAGACAGATTATCCTACTCTGTTGGATGGATAGCAATGAATGGAGGTCAATGTAAAGGAAGTCTTCAGAAAGAGGGTGATGCCTGAGAGGTCTCAAAGGACCAATAGCAGTTTTCCAGGAAGTAAAGCAGAATAGAAGAATAAATCACCTATGAAAGTCATGGAAGTTGGACAAATCAGAATGTGTGCAGGAAAATACAAGGATTTCAGAAAGGTTAAGATAGAGATAATGTGTGGGGAAATGGTCAACCACAAAGAGGGAGCAGAGTCTAAACCATGAAACACTGGATCCCATCCTAAGTACCTTGAACTCCTTCTATTGACAATAAACGAACATGGAAAGACTGTTAAAAAAAAATAAAGGGCTTCCCTGGTGGCGCAGTGGTTAAGAATCCACCTGCCAATGCAGGGTACACAGGTTCGAGCCCTGGTGCGGGAAGATCCCACATGCCGCGGAGCAACTAAGCCCGTGCGCCACAACTACTGAGCCTGCGCTCTAGAGCCTGCAAGCCACAAATACTGAGCCTGTGTGCCACAAATACTGAAGCCCGCGTGCCTAGAGCCCATGCTCTGCAACAAGAGAAGCCACCACAATGAGAAGCCTGCACACTGCGACAAAGAGTAGCCCCCGCTAGCAATGAGAAAGCCCGCGCACAGCAACAAAGACCAAACGCAGCCAAAACTAAATAAATAAATAAATTTTAAAAATAAATAAATAAAATAAAGAAGGGAGTTATTCAATTGACTTTGAAGAACGATAACTCCGATAACATCATGGAAGGGAATTTATATCATCTCAAAGGAATTTCAGAGGTAAATTAAAGTTTGTATATCTAATGATCCCAAGATTAAAATAATTCAAGTCTGTCAAACATTTCAATTCATAGAATACACAATAACCTATTTTTCTGTAAATATACAGAACATTATAACTAAATTTAACACAAGACTAAATGAAAACCATGGCAAGGTTTCATCAGAGACTTTTGTGAGAGCACAGGTCTGTTATTTATTATTTAGTGTTCACAGCACTTTACCATGTAGGTTTAGAAATAACTGAAACCACTGGTCACTTCCCTAGCTCTTTACCTCTGTGAAGCAATGTGATAATTCAGGAAGACTACTGCCAGGACTCAGTCCAGAAGTGTAGATTTTTCCCACCACATTGAGAAGAAAATCATTTAGGTTTTTTATTCAGATAATGAACAATGGGCATCCAATAAACAAAGTTGCTGTTCTCAACTTAAATTTGCCAAACCAGTAATTCTAAGGCTCCTTACATGAATTTGTGTGCCAAATACAAGAGGCAGGGTCACGTCAATGGAGGAAGAAGGCAAAGATGTGACACTGAACATGAAAGGACAGACACAGTGACAAAAGAAGGACTTAAAGGAGCAACAAACTTGCTGTGCCTCAGTTTCCACATTATCTAGAATGAGAGAGTACCCAATTTCTCCCTTTGCTAGACCATTCACAATAACTGATGTTGATTCTGGGTGGCTAGACATAAGACCCATTTCTAGAGAGGCAATCCACAGCCCCTCAGCCTGTGTTCAAGCCCCTCCCGGTCATGGAGCCAAGGCTGCCATCTATTTTGGAGTCATGGTCCACTCTGGCAGTCTGGTGAGACCTGGAGACCCCTTTCCTATTTCTATTTTCTAAATAATAATGAATTTAAATGTATAAAATAAAATTATATTGAAATATAATTACCAAACTATTAAAGAACAAATTTTGTGATATACTAATGCATGTGCTCCTTTATCAGTACACTACACATCAAGATCTAATGGTGACTCTGAAAACTAGCATAATTTCAATGACATGATGAGCATGAATGATATTTTGAAATATCTGCAACACTGTGAGATGATATGAAAACATCAGTAATTTCTATTGGTGACAAATGCATGTGCTGATAATACTGCCATGGTTTATTGCCTACTAATAATTGAAACATATGCTAAAGTTCAATTAAAGGTCAGTGAAACTAAAGATTTAATTTACGAATCCCTGGTTAAGCCTGCTAGCCACACTTCTGAAGGCGTGGCCTCCAAGTTTCAATCCATTTCCTGGGAAAAAGCAACTCCAATTTCAAGGAATTCCTCAGACCTCCACAAAATGGAAGCGGTAATTTTCAAACCAATTGATTAAAAACATAAATAATAACTAAAAGCTACCATGAATTTAGAGTTACTTAGAAATATTTGAATTTCATAAATCACAATCCCATCCACATGGATTAGACCTAGAACAGTGCCCATATAGCCATACGTGTAAAACCTTGTGTTTATTCAGGCCACAGACAATGCACTAAGCATATAAGAATTTGAACAGCTGTTTTTAACAGAAATGGTATCTGTTTAAAAACGGAATATAGGAAGAGGACTTTCATGATGGCAGAGGAGTAAGACGTGGAGATCACCATCCTCCCCACAAATATGTCAGAAATACATCTACATGTGGAACAACTCCTACAGAACACCTCCTGAACGCTGGCAAAAGACCTCACACTTCCCAAAAGGCAAGAAATTCCCTACATACCAGGGCAGGGCAAAAGAAAAAAGAAAAAACAGAGACAAAAGAATAGGGATGGGACCTGCACCTCTGGGAGGGAGCCATAAAGGAGGAAAAGTTTCCACACACTAGGAAGCCCCTTCACTGGCAGAGACAGGGGGTGGGCAGGGGGAAGCTTTGGAGCCATGGAAGAGATCACAGCAACAGGGGTGCGGAGGGCAAAAAGGAGAGATTCCCGCACAGAAGATCGGTGCCGACCAGCACTCACCAGCCCGAGACGCTTGTCTGCTCACCCGCCGAGGAGGGTGGGGACTGGGAGCTGAGGCTCGGGCTACGGAGGTCAGATGCCAGGGAGAGGAATGGGGTTGGCTATGTGAACACAGCTTGAAGGGGGCTAGAGCACCACAGCTGGCCGGGAGGGAGTCCAGGAAAAAGTCTGGAACTGCTTAAGAGTCAAGAGACCATTGTTTCAGAGTGCGCAAGGAGAGGGGATTCAGAGCACCGCCTAAACGAGCTCCAGAGATGGACATGAGCCATGGCTATCAGCACAGACACCAGAGATGGGCATGAAATGCTAAGGCTGCTGCTACAGCCACCAACAATCTTGTGTGCAAGCACAGGTCACTATCCACACCTCCCCTCCCAGAAGCCTGTGCAGCCCACCACTGCGAGGGTCCCGTGATCCAGGGACAACTTCCCCAGGAGAACACACGGCGCGCCTCAGGCTGGTGCAACGTCACGCCGACCTCTGCCGCCTCAGGCTCGCCCCACATTCTGTACCCTCCCCCCCCGGCCTGAGTGAGCCAGAGCCCCCGAATCAGCCACTCCTTTAACGCCCTCCTGTCTGGGCGGGGAACAGACGCCAGAGGGGGACCGATATGCAGAGGTGGGGCCAAACCCAAAGCTGAACCACAGGAGCTATGTGAACAAAGAGAAAGGGAAATTTCTCCATGAGCCTCAGGAGCAGCAGATTAAATCTCCACAAACAACGTGATGGACCATGAATCTGTGGAATACCTGAATAGACAACGAATCATCCCAAAACTGAGGTGGTGGACTTTGGGAGCAACTGTAGAGCTGGGGTTTGCTTTCTGCATCTAATTTGTTTCCAGTTTTATTTTTATCTTAGATTAGTATTTAGAGCTTATTACCATTGGTAGATTTGTTTATTGATTTGGTTGCTCTCTTCCTTTTTATTTATATATATATATTTTTTTTTCTGTTTTCCTTTTTGTGAGTGTGTATGTGTATGCTTCTTTGTGTGAATTTGTCTGTAAAGGTTTGCTTTTACCATTTGTCCTAGGGTACTGTCTATCCATTTTTTTTTAAGGATAGTTTTTATTGCTTGTTATGATAGGTGGATATGTTTATTGGTTTGGTTGCTCTTTTTTTTAAATTACTTTTTAATTTTTTAATTTTAATAATTTTTTTTATTTTAATAACTTTATTTTATTATTTTTTTTCTTTCTTTCATTTATTTTCTTTCCTCCCTTTTCTTCTGAGCCATGTGGGTGACAGGGTCTTGGTGCTCCAGCCATGTGTCAGGCCTGAGCCTCTGAGGTGGGAGAGCCAAGTTCAGGACATTAGTCCACCAGAGACCTCCCAGCCCCTTCTAATATCAATAGGTGAGAGCTCTCCCAGAGATCTCCATCTCAATGCTAAGACCCAGCTCCACTCGATGCCCAGCAAGCTACAGTGCTGGACACCCTATGCCAAACAACTAGCAAGACAGGAACACAACCCCACCCACTAGCAGAGAGGCTGCCTAAAATCATAATAAGGCTACAGACACCCCAAAACACACCACCGGACATGGTCCTGCCCACCAGAAAGACAAGATCCAGCCTCATTCATCAGAACACAGGCACCAGTCACCTCCACAAGGAAGCCTACACAACCCACTAAACCAACCTTACCAACTGGGGGCAGACACCAAAAACAATGGGAACTACGAACCTGCAGCCTGTGAAAAGGAGACCCCAACACAGTAAGTTAAGCAAAATGAGAAGACAGAGAAAAACACAGTGGATGAAGGAGCAAGGTAAAAACCCACCAGACCAAACAAATGAAGAGGAAATAGGCAGTCTACCTGAAAAACAATTCAGAGTAATGATAGTAAAGATGATCCAAAATCTTGTAGATAGAATGGAGAAAATACAAGAAATGTTTAACAAGGACCTAGAAGAACTAAAGAGCGAACAAACAATGATGAACAACACAATAAATGAAATTAAAAATTCTCCACAAGGACTCAATAGCAGAATAACTGAGGCAGAAGAACAGATAAGTGATCTGGAAGATAAAATAGTGGAAATAACTACCACAGAGCAGAATAAAGAAAAAAGAATGAAAAGAATTGAAGACAGTCACAGAGACCTCTGGGACAACACTAAACACACCAACATTCGAATTATAGAGGCCCCAGAAGAAGAAGAGAAAAAGAAAGGGACTGAGAAAATATTTGAAGAGATTATAGTTGAAAACTTCCCTAATATGAAAAAGGAAATAGTCAAGCAAGTTGAGAAAGCACAGAGAGTCTCATACAGGATAAATCTAAAGAGAAACACACCAAGACACATATTAATCAAACTAACAAAAATTAAATTCAAAGAAAAATATTAAAAGCAGCAAGGGAAAAGCAACAAATAACATACAAGGGAATCCCAATAAGGCTAACAGCTGATATTTCAGCTGAAACTCTGCAAGCCAGAAGGGACGGGCAGGACATATTCAAAGTGATGAAAGGGAAAAACCTACAACCAAGATTACTCTACCCAGCAAGAATCTCATTCAGATTCGACAGAGAAATTAAAGCTGTTACAGACAAGAAAAGCTAAGAGAATTCAGCACTACCAAACCAGCTTTACAACAAATGCTGAAGGAACTTCTCTAGGCAGTAAACACAAGAGAAGGAAAAGACCTACAAAAACAAACCCAAAACAAGAAAATGGGAATAGGAACATACATATTGATAACTACCTTAAATGTAAATGGATTAAATGCTCCAACCAAAACACGTAGACTGGCTGAATGGATACCAAAAAAAGACCCATATATATGCTGTCTACAAAAGACCCACTTCAGACCTAGGGACACATACAGACTGAAGGTGAGGGGATGGAAAAAAATATTCCATGCAAATGGAAATCAAAACAAACCTGGAGTAGCCAATTCTCATATCAGACAAAATAGACTTTAAAATAAAGACTACTACAAGAGACAACGAAGGACACTACATAATGATCAAGGGATCAATCCAAGAAGAAGACATAACAATTGCAAATATTTATGCACCCAACATAGGAGCACCTCAATACATAAGGCAAAGGCTAACAGCCATAAAAGGGGAAACCGACAGTAACACAGTAGTAGTAGGGGACTTTAACACCCCACTTTCACCAATGGACAGATCATCCAAAACGAAAATAAATAAGGAGACACGGGCTTTAAATGACACATTAAATAAGATGGACTTATTGATATTTACAGGACATTCCATCCAAAAACAACAGAATACACTTTCTTCTCAAGTTCTCATGGAACATTCTCCAGGATAGGCCATACCTTTGGTCACAAATCAATCCTTGGTAAATTTAAGAAAACTGAAATCAAATCAAGTATCATTTCCAACCACAAGGCTATAAGACTAGTTATCAATTACAGGAAAAAAACTGTAAAAACTACAAACACATGGAGGCTAAACAATACATTACTAAATAACCAAGATATCACTGGAGAAATCAAAGACGAAATCAAAAAATAACTAGAAACAAATGACAATGTAAACACGACAACTCAAAACCTCTGGGATGCAGCAAAACCAGTTCTAAGAGGGAAGTTTATAGCAATACAATCTTACCTCAAGAAACAAGAAAAATCTCAAATAAACAACCTAACCTTACACGTAAAGCAATTAGAGAAAGAAGAACAAAAAAACCCCAAAGTTAGTAAAAGGAAAGAAATCATAAAGATCAGATCAGAAGTAAATGAAAAAGAAAGGAAGGAAACAATAGCAAAGATCAATAAAACTAAAAGCTGGTTCTTTGAGATGATAAAGAAAATTGATAAACCATTAGCCAGACTCATCAAGAAAAAAAGGGAGAAGACTCAAATCAACAAAATTAGAAATGAAAAAGGGGAAGTGACAACTGACACTGCAGAAATACACAGGATCATGAGAGATTACTACAAGCAACTGTATGCCAATAAAATGGACAACCTGGAAGAAATGGACAAATTCTTAGAAAAGCACAACCTTCCAAGATGAACCAGGAAGAAAGAGAAAATATAAACAGACCAATCACAAGCACTAAAATTGAGACTGTGATTTAAAATATTCCACAATAAAAGCCCAGGGCCAGATGTCTTCACAGTCGAATTTGATCAAACATTTGAGAAGAGCTAACACCTATCCTTCTCAAACTCTTCCAAAATATAGCAGAGGGAGGAATACTCCCAAACTCATTCTACCAGGCCACCATCACCCTCATACTGAAACCAGACAAAGATGTCACAAAGAAAGAAAACTACAGGCCAATATCACTGATGAACACTGATGCAAAAATCCTCAACAAAATACTAGCAAAGAGAATCCAACAGCACATTAAAAGGATCATACACCATGATCAAGTAGGGTTTATCCCAGAAATGCAAAGATTCTTCAATATACGCAAATCAATCAATGTGAAACACCATATTAACAAACTGAAGAATAAAAAGCATATGATCATCTCAATAGATGCAGAAAAAGCTTTTGACAAAATTCAACACGCATTAATGATAAAAACTCTCCAGAAAGTAGGCATAGAGGGATCTTACTTCAACATAATAAAGGCCATAGATGACAAACTCACAGGCAACATCGTTCTCAATGGTGAAAAACTGAAACCATTTCCACTAAGATCAGGAACAAGACAAGGTTGCCCACTCTCACCACTATTACTCAACATAGTTTTGGAAGTTTTAGCCACAGCAATCAGAGAAGAAAAAGAAATAAAAGGAATCCAAATTGGAAAAGAAGAAGTAAAGCTGTCACTGTTTGTAGATGACATGATACTATACACAGAGAATCCTAAAGATGCTACAAGAATACTACTAGAGCTAACCAAGGAATCTGGTAAAGTAGCAGGATAAAAAATTAATGCACAGAAATCTCTTGCAATCCTATATACTAATGATAAAAATCTGAAAGAGAAATTAAGGAAACAATCCCATTTACCATTGCAACAAAAAGAATAAAATACCTAGGAATAAACCTACGTAGGGAGACAAAAAACATGTATGTAGAAAACTGTGACACTGATGAAGGAAATTAAAGATGATACAAACAGATGGAGAGATATATACCATGTTCTTGGATTGGAAGAATCAACATTGTGAAAAATGACTCTACTACCCAAAGCAATCTACAGATTTAGTGCAATCCCTATCAATCTCCCAATGGCATTTTCTACAGAACTAGAATAAAAAATTTCAAAATTTGTATGGAAACACAAAAGACCCCAAATAGCCAAAACAATCTTGAGAAAGAATGAAGCTGGAGGAATCAGGCTCCAGGACTTCAGACTGTACTACAAAGCTACACTAATCAAGACACTATGGTACCGGCACAAAAACAGAAATATAGATCAGTGGAACAAAATGGAAAGCCCAGAGATAAATCCACGCACATATGGTCACCTTATCTTTGATAAAGAAGGGAAGAATATACAACAGAGAAAGACAGCCTCTTTAATAAGTGGTGCTGGGAAAACTGGACAGCTACATGTAAAAGAATGAAATTAGAACACTCCCTAACACCATACACAAAAATAAACTCAAAATGGATTAAAGACCTAAATGTAAGGCCAGACACTATCAAACTCTTAGAGGAAAACATAGGCAGAACACTCTATGACATATATCACAGCAAGATCCTTTTTGACCCACTTCCTAGAGAAATGGAAATAAAAACAAAAATAAATAAATGGGACCTAATGAAACTTAAAAGCTTTTGCACAGCAAAGGAAACCATAAACAAGATGAAAAGATAACCCTCAGAATGGGAAAAAATATTTGCAAATGAAGCAATGGACAAAGGATTAATCTCCAAAATATACAAGTAGCTCATGCAGCTCAATATCAAAAAACAAACAACCCAATCCAAAAAATGGGTAGAAGACCAAAATAGACATTTCTCCAAAGAAGATATACAGACTGCCAACAAACACATGAAAGGATGCTCAACATCACAAATCATTAGAGAAATGCAAATCAAAACTACAATGAGGTATCACCTCACACCAGTCAGAATGGCCATCATCAAAAAATCTACAAACAATAAATGCTGGAGAGGGTATGGAGAAAAGGGAACCCTCTTGCACTGTTGGTGGGAATGTAAATTGATACAGCCAGTATGGAGAACAGTATGGAGGTTCCTTAAAAAACCAAAAACAGAACTACCATATGACCCAGCAATCCCACTACTGGGCATATACCCTGAGAAACAATTCAAAACGAGTCATGTACCACAATGTTCACTGCAACACTATTTCCAATAGCCAAGAAGCAACATAAGTGTACATCGACAGATAAATGGATAAAGAAGATGTGGCACATATATACAATGGAATATTGTTCAGCCATAAAAAGAAACAAAACTGAGTTATTTGTAGTGAGGTGGATGGACCTAGAGACTGTCATACAGAGTGAAGTCAGAAAGAGAAAAACAAATACTGTATGCTAACACATACATATGGAATCTAAAAAAAAAAATGGTTCTGAAGAACCTCGAGGCAGGACAGGAATAAAGATGCAGACATAGAAAATGGACTTGAGGACATGGGGAGGGGGAAGGAGGATAAGCTGGGACAAAGTGAGAGAGTGGCATGGACATGTATACACTACCAAATGTAAAATAGATAGCTAGTGGGAAGCAGCCACATAGCACAAGGAGATCAGCTCGGTGCTTTGTGGCCACCTACAAGAGTGGGATAGGGAGGGTGGGAGGGAGACACAACACGGAGGGGATATGGGGATATATGTATATGTATAGCTGACTCACTTTGTTATACAGCAGAAACTAACACACCATTGTAAAGCAATTTTACTCCAATAACGATGTTAAAAAAAATAAAAATAAAAACGGAATATAATCCCAAGTGCAAGCCATAGACCTTGGTTTGTGTGACCTTGACCTTGAACAAATGAACTTAATTTTCTTATCTGTAAAATGGGTATTAAAATTATGTTGATTTCAGGACTTCCCTGGTGGTCCAGTGGCTAAGACTCTGTACTCCCAATGCAGGGGGCCTGGTTTCAATCCCTGGTCATGGATATAGATCCCACATGCCACAACTAAAGATCCCACATGCTGCAACTAAAGATTCCGTGTGCCGCAACTAAGACCTGGAGCAGCCAAATAAATAAATATATTTTTAAATTATATTGCTAATAAAATTACTGTGAAAACTGAAATGAGCTAGAGTTTTTCTTTATTTTCATTTTTGAATTTTATTTTATTTTTTTAAACAGCAGATTCTTATTAATTATCCATCTTATACATATTACTGTATATATGTCAATCCCAATCTCCCAATTCATCACACCACCACCACCACCCCCTCCACTTTTGCCCTTGGTGTCCATAGGTTTGTTCTCTACATCTGTGTCTCTATTTCTCCCTTGCAAACTGAGTCATCTGTACCATTATTCTAGGTTCCACATATATGTGTTAATATACGATATTTGTTTTTATCGTTCTGCCTTACTTCATTCTGTATGACAGTCTCTAGATAAATCCATGTCTCTACAAATGACCCAATTTCGTTCCTTTTTATGGCTGAGTAATACTCAGTTGTATATATGTACCACATCTTCTTTATCCATTCATCTGTCGATGGGCATTTTGGTTGATTCCATGACCTGGCTATTGTAAATAGTGCTGCAATGAACATTGGGGTGCATGTGTCTTTTTGAATTATGGTTTTCTCTGGGTATATGCCAGTAGTGGGATAGTGGGGTCATATGGTAATTCTATTTTTAGTTTTTTAATGAACCTCCATACTGTTGTATCAATAGTAGCTATATCAGTTTACATTCCCACCAACAGTGCAAGAGTGTTCCCTCTTCTCCACACCCTCTCCAGCATTTGTTGTTTGTAGATTTTCTGATAATGACCATTCTAACTGGTGTGAGGTGATACCTCATTGTAGTTTTGATATGCATTTCTCTAATAGTTAGTGATGTTGAGCAGCTTTTCATGTGCTTCTTGGCCTTCTGTATGTCTTCTTTGGAGAAATGTCTATTTAGGTCTCCTGCCCATTTTTTGATTATGTTGTTTGCTCTTTTAATATTGAGCTGCATGAGCTGTTTATATATTCTGGAAATTAATCCTTTGTCCATTGATTCGTTTGCAAATATCTTCTCCCATTCTGAGGGTTATCTTTTCATCTTGTTTATGGTTTCCTTTGCTGTGCAAAAGCTTTTAAGTTTCATTAGGTCCCATTTGTTTATTTTTGGTTTTATTTCCATTACTCTAGGAGGTGGATCAAAAAAGATCTTCCTGTGATTTATGTCAAAGAGTGTTCTTTCTATGTTTTCCTGTAAGAGTTTTATAGTGTCCAGTCTTACATTTCTATCACTAATCCATTTTGAGTTTATTTTTGTGTATGGTGGTAGGGAGTGTTCTAATTTCATTCTTTTACATGTAGCTGTCCAGTTTTCCCAGCACCACATATTGAAGAGACTGTCTTTTCTCCATTGTATATCCCTGCCTCCTTTCTCATAGATTAGTTGACCATGGGTGTGTGGGTTTATCTCTGGGCTTTCTATCCTGTTCCATTGATTTATATTTCTGGTTTTGTGCCAGTACCATATTGTCTTGATTACTGTAGCTTTGTAATATAGTCTCAAGTCAGGGAGTCTGATTCCTCCAGCTCCGTTTCTTTCCCTCAAGACTGCTTTGGCTATTCGGGGTCTTTGGTGTCTCCAAACAAATTTTAAGATTTTTTGTTCTAGTTCTGTAAAAAATGCCACTGGTGATTTGATAGGGATTGCATTGAATCTGTAGATTGCTTTGGGTATTATAGTCATTTTCACAATGTGGATTCTTCCAATCCAGGAACATGGTATATCTCTCCATCTGTTGGTATCATCTTTAATTTCTTTCATCAGTGTCTTATAGTTTTCTGCATACAGGTCTTTTGTCTCCCTAGGTACGTTTATTCCTAGGTATTTTATTCTTTTTGTTGCAATGGTAAATGGGAGTGTGTCCTTAATTTCTCTTTCAGATTTTTCATCATTAGCATATAGTAATGCAAGAGATTTCTGTGCATTAATTTTGTATCCTTCTACTTTACCAAATTCATTGATTAGCTCTAGTAGCTTTCTGGTGGCAGCTTTAGGATTCTCTATGTATAATATCATGTCATCTGCAAACAGTGACAGTTTTACTTCTTTTCCAATTTGTATTCCTTTTATTTCTTTTTCTTCTCTGATTGCTGCGGCTAGGACTTCCAAAACTATGTTGAATCATAGTGGCGAGAGTGGACATCCTTGTCTTGTTCCTGATCTTAGAGGAAATGCTTTCAGTTTTTCACCATTGAGGATGATGTTTGCTGTGGGTTTGTCGTATATGGCCTTTATTAGGTTGAGGTAGGTTCCCTTTATGCCCACTTTCTGGAGACTTTTTATCATAAATTGGTGTTGAATTTTGTCAAAAGCTTTTTCTGCATCTATTGAGATGATCATATGCTTTTTATTCTTCAATTTGTTAATATGGTGTATCACATTGATTGATTTGCGTATATTGAAGAATCCTTGCATCCCTGGGATAAATCCCACTTGATCATGGTGTATGATCCTTTTAACATGTTGTTGGATTCTGTTTGCTAGTATTTTGTTGAGGATTTTTGCATCTATATTCATCAGTGATATCAGTCTGTAATTTTCTTTTTTGTAGTATCTTTGTCTGGTTTTGATATCAGGGTGATGGTAACCTCATAGAATGAGTTTGGGAGTGTTCCTTTCTCTGCAAATTTTTGGAAGAGTTTGAGAAGGATGGGTGTTTGCTCTTCTCTAAATGTTTGATAACATTCACCTGTGAAGCTATCTGGTCCTAGACTTTTGTTTGTTGGAAAATTTTTAATCACAGTTTCAATTTCATTATTTCTGATTGGTCTGTTCATATTTTCTATTTCTTCCTGGTTCAGTCTTGAAAGGTTATACCTTTCTAAGAATTTGTGCATTTCTTCCAGGTTGACCATTTTATTGGCATAGAGTTGCTTGTAGTAGTCTCATAGGATGTTGTGTATTTCTGCGGTGTCTGTTGTAACATCTCCTTTTTCATTTCTAATTTTATTGATTTGAGTCCTCTCCCTCTTTTTCTTGATGAGTCTGGCTAATGGTTTATCAATTTTGTTTATCTTCTCAAGGAACCAGCTTTTAGTTTCATTGGCCTTTGCAATTGTTTTCTTTATTTCTATTTCATTTATTTCTTCTCTGACCTTTATGATTCCTTTCCTTCTACTAACTTTAGGTTTTGTTTGTTCTACTTTCTCTAGTTCCTTTAGGTGTAAGGTTAGATTGTTTATTTGAGATTTTTCTTGTTTCTTGAGGTAGGACTGTATTGCTATAAACTTCCTTCTTAGAACTGCTTTTGCTGCATCCCATAGATTTTGGATAGTCGTGTTTTCGTTGTCATTTGTCTCTAGGTATTTTTTGATTTCCCTTTGATTTCTTCAGTGATCTCGTGGTTATTTAGTAACGTATTGTTTAGCTTCCATGTGTTTGTGTTTTTTACGTTTTTTTCCCTGTAACTGATTTATAATCTCATAATGTTGTGGTCAGAAAAGATGCTTGATATGATTTCAATTTTCTTAAACTTACTGAGGCTTGATTTGTGACCCAAGATATGACCTATCCTGGAAAATGTTCCGTGTGCACTTGAGAAGAAAGTGTAATCTGCTGTTTTCGGATGGAATGTCCTATAAATATCAATTAAATCTATCTTGTCTATGGTGTCATTTAAAGCTTGTGTTTCCTTATTAATTTTCTGTTTGGATGATCTGTCCATTGGTGTAAGTGAGGTGTTAAAAATCCCCCACTATTATTGTGTTACTGTTGATTTCCTCTTTTATAGCTGTTAGCAGTTGCCTTATGTATTGAGGTGCTCCTATGTTGGGTGCATATATATTTATAATTGTTATATCTTCTTCTTGGATTGATCCCTTGATCATTATGTAGTGTCCTTCCTTGTCTCTTGTAACATTCTTTATTTTAAAGTCTATTTTATCTGATATGAGTATAGCTACTCCAGCTTTCTTTTGATTTCCATTTGCATGGAATATCTTTTTTCCAACCCCTCACTTTCAGTCTGTATGTGTCCCTAGGTCTGAAGTGGGTCTCTTGTAGACAGCATATATGCAGGTCTTGTTTTTGTATCCATTCAGCCAGCCTGTGTCTTTTGGTTGGAGCATTTAATCCATTCACATTTAAGGTAATTATTGATATGTATATTCCTATTACCATTTTCTTAATTGTTACAGGTTTGTTTTTGTAGGTCCTTTTCTTCTCTTGTGTTTCCCACTTAGAGAAGTTCCTTTAGCATTTGTTGTAGAGCTGGTTTGGTGGTGCTGAATTCTCTTAGCTTTTGCTTGTCTATAAAGCTTTTGATTTCTCTGTTGAAACTGAATGAGATCCTTGCTGGGTAGAGTAATCTTGGTTGTAGGTTCTTCCCTTTCATCACTTTAAATATATCATGCCACTCCCTTTTGGCTTGTAGAGTTTCTGCTGAGAAATCAGCTGTTAACCTTATGGGAGTTCTCTTGTATATATTTGTCATTTTTCCCTTGCTGCTTTCAGTAATTTTTCTTTGTCTTTAATTTTTTGCCAGTTTGATTATGATGTGTCTCGGCATGTTTCTGGGTTTATCCTGCCTGGGACTCTCTGCGCTTCCTGGACTTGGGTGGCTATTTCCTTTCCCATGTTAGGGAAGTTTTCGACTATAATCTCTTCAAATATTTTCTTGGGTCCTTTCTCTCTCTCTTCTCCTTCTGGGACCCCTATAATGCGAATGTTGTTGTGTTTAATGTTGTCCCAGAGGTCTCTTAGGCTGTCTTCATTTCTTTTCATTCTTTTTTCTTTATTTTGTTCCATGACAGTGAATTCCACCATTCTGTCTTCCAGATCACTTATCCGTTCTTCTGCCTCAGTTATTCTGCTATTGATTCCTTCTAGTGTAGTTTTCATTTCAATTATTGTATTGTTCATCTCTGTTTGTTTGTTCCTTAATTCTTCTAGGTCTTTGTTAAACATTTCTTGCATCTTCTTGATCTTTGCCTCCATTCTTTTTCCCAGGTCCTGGATCATCTTCACTATCATTATTCTGAATTCCTTTTCTGAAAGGTTGCCTATCTCCACTTCATTTAGTTGTTTTTCTGGGGTTTTATCTTGTTCCTTCATCTGGTACATAGCCCTCTGCCTTTTCATCTTGTCTATCTTCCTGTGAATGTGGTTTTTGTTCCACAGGCTGCAGGATTGTAGTTCTTCTTGTTTCTGCTGTCTGCCCTCTGGTGAATGAGGCTATCTAAGAGGCTTGTGCAAGTTTGCTAATGGGAGGGACTGGTGGTGGGTAGAGCTGGGTTTTGCTCTGGTGGGCAGAGCTCAGTAAAACTTTAATCTGCTTGTCTGCTGATGGGTGGGGCTGGGTCCCCTCCCTGTTGGTTGTTTGGCCTGAGGCGACCCAACACTGGAGCCTACCTGGCTCTTTGGCGGGGCTAATGGCAGACTCTGGAAGGGCTCACACCAAGGAGTACTTCCCAGAACTTCTGCTGCCAGTGTCTTGTCCTCATGGTGAGCCACAGCTACCCCCCACCTTTGCAGGAGACCCTCCAACACTAGCAGGTAGGTCTGGTTCAGTCTCCTATGGGGTCACTGCTCCTTCCCCTGGGTCCCAATGCACACACTACTTTGCGTGTGCCCTCCAAGAGTGGAGTCTCTGTTTCCCCCAGTCCTGTCGAAGTCCTGCAATCAAATCCCGCTAGACTTCAAAGTCTGATTCTCTAGGATTTCCTCCTCCCGTTGTCAGACCCCCAGGTTGGGAAGCCTGACGAGGGGCTCAGAACCTTCACTCCAGTGGGTGGACTTCTGTGGTATAAGTGTTCTCCAGTTTGTGAGTCACCCACCCAGCAGTTATGGGATTTGATTTTATTGTGATTGTGCCCCTCCTACCGTCTCACTGTGGCTTCTCCTTTGTCTTAGGATGTGGGGTATCTTTTTTGGTGAGTTCCAGTGTCTTCCTGTCGATGTTTGTTCAGCAGTTAGTTGTAATTCTGGTGCTCTTACAGGAGGGAGTGAGCACACATCCTTCTACTCCGCCATCTTGAACCAATCTCTCCGGTTCTTGTACTCTGGGATATAGTAGTATTTGTTCCCAAACTGGTCTGTGCCCATTTGCTCCTTCACTTCCTTTGACAGCACTCTCCACAAGACGTGGAACAAATTCTGAGACCAACCCTTGCCTTCCCACCAGCTCCAGCCGAGCTAGTGTTTTACTAAACAATGGGTTATAAACCATTTAGCAGGATATAAAATGAGACATGAGACAACCAGCATTCTTTAAATGAAACAGAATAAAATGGAAAGTAACAAAGTGTATCACAAATAGTAAATATAAGTGTTGTTTCGTGAAACTTTTTTTCTGAATATATATATGTATAACTTAGTCCTGCTATACAACACTATTGTTTTTAACTATGAGTCAAATTTTTTTTAAATACTGAAATAAAACATGTGAAGTATATAGCAGAAGGCATGGCCCATAGCAAGCTATTGTTAGTGACAACAGGAAATCACTGGTACCCCAAGTTCTAGAGTCACAAATTGGGAACCACTCCTGTAAAGACCTGGCTTGCTAGGAATGTAGTGGGCCATCATTTTCAGTATATCCTCCAGAGGCACCAGAACAAGGCTTACCATAGAGAAAGGAGAAAATAAAAATATGCCTCTAGAAAATAGGATAGAGTTTTATTTAGCTCGCCTCAAGAGACAGCTTGAATACTATCTATGTTAATTGCTGGTCATTTGACTTCATACCAGTTATTTAATTTCTCTGGCCCTCAGCTCCCTAAAATAAAGATAATAATAGTAGCTACCACATAGGTTTGTCATAAGAATTAAATTAGTTGAATTTTAAAAGTGCTCACTATGCCTGACACATAGTAAGTGCTCAAAAATCATCAACTGTTGCTATAGTTGCTATTATTATTATTACTATACTGAGAATAGACCAAGCTACAAATAGTGACCATTTTTCTACTTCCTCCCTTAGTTTCAAATGATTTTTATCTTTTATTGTTATTCCTGCAGCAAAACAAAAGACTTTTTTTAAAACCAAATAAGAGACTGTGAACAACTTTTTCTTTAGGAAGTCCTTTATATATTACCACCTACATTCGTCTTTTCTCTGAGCTCTAAGTTATTTTTAATAATAATAAAGGGTTATTTATTTTTTGTCTTGGGTGCCTGGCAGAGGTTGTATGTATATAAATGCTCACATCCTATCTGTATACTGAAATTTCATTAGGAGATCCAAAGGTGCTAAGCCCAGCTTTCTGGATATGCTATTTCTTGCTTCCACGTGGAAAATACCATATGGAATTGATGTGACCCATGCAAAGGGGAGTTGAACTTTCTAATATTCACAGACATATTGGCCCCTGGATTAAATTTGAGATTTAATACACCGAAACCCAATCCCCTGACAGAGCCTGGTAACCACCAGACTGGAAATAGACTTTCTGGATGACCACTGAGTTTCTAAATCACATTAGCCTTTTGTCAAGTCACACAGTAGGTAAATAGTGGAATAATTTAGGTTCTCGACATCAGGGAAAAAGCACACACTCCAGCAAGGAATTAACCTCTCCAAGGCTGCATTTCTTCTTTGCCTTCCTCTTGCTCTACAAGTGTCTCTTAAAATCATAAGGCATCTACCTACCATGCTTTGACTCATGGTCCTGTTCTATTGGGGCCTGCCAGCCCAATCGGGTTTGGATGCCACCCATCTGACATCCCACCTGAATCTCTATGCTCTGTGTCTCTTTTAAGTCTCCAGAGACAAACATTTCTGTCCCAAAGTAAATAAACTGCCTAGGGGGCCAGGCAGAATCTCATGAGAATAAATAACAGCAACCGAAGGCAGAGCCAAAAGAAATGGACCATAACGAGGGAATTTTCCCCAACATTTTAACATGAAAATTTTCCAAAATGAAAGTTGATAGGCTAGTATAGCCAGTATCTACATACCCACCACCAAGATGGAACAGCTGTTCATATTTTGGCATTATGTATGTATGTATGTATCCATTTGATCCTGCCTACGTGTGTGTATGCTGAACCATGTGAAAGTAAGTTGCTGGTATCAGGACACTGCATCCCTAAATATTTCAGCATGTGTCTTCTCAGAATGAAGACATTCTCCTTTGTAACCTTAGTAGAATAACCACACCTAAGCAAATTAAGAGGAACTAATATCATCTAATATTAGCCCACATTCCAATCACCCTCCTTATCCTAAGAATTAAAACATGGTGTTTGATTACTATAGCTCTTCAGGGCCTTTAAAATAGAGCAGTCCTCTTACCTCTTACTTCAATGGCACTGACTTCTGCACGTGTCTGGGCCAGCTGTCTACAGAATGTGCACTGGTAAGTTGTAATCGTGAACGGAAGGAGCAGGAGAGAAGAAAGGGGCACAGCTCAGGGTAGCAGGGAGAATAAGTTGGACTTTGCACCTCACTCAGAGTAGAGGACAATGGCTCCCCAGCCCAACACACCCCTGCCCTCACTCCACTTCTCCACCTCACAGACCTCACTACAGCCACGCTGGCTTCCTTGCTGCTCCCCAACAAGCTAACAACACACCCAGCTCAACACGTTGGCTCTCTTTCCTTTCCTTGGAAGGCTCTTCTCCCCCATAGCCAAATGGGTGCCCCTACCCCACCCCCCTCCCCCACCACCTCCAGGTCTTCACTCATCCTATTTAAAATTGCAAACCATGCTCCCCACCTTATTGTGTCCTCACAGCATATTTCACCATCTAGCTTTTTATGCATTTTGTTTCTTTTGCTGACTGCTTCTCTCACCACCTGGAATTTACGCTCCTCCAGAACAGGGTTTTCGTGTGATGGTGCTCATGGCTGCATCCCCAGCTCCTATATTAGTACCAGGCTCTGTTCAATCAACAAATATTTATCAAGACCCTCTGCTACGCTCCAGACACTGGCAGAGCAGCAGGACGTCAGATGTGCCCCTCAGAGTTGACACATGCCCTAGGCCAGCAGTGAGGCTACTGCTCAGCATTAAGAATGGCTCTCAGAAGTCAGGTGAGACCCTGGACCTGCCCAGAGCCATTCCCAAGCCTTGGCATTTGCTTGGAGCTAGAGCTGACCGTACAGCTCACTCCTGCTGTCCCACTGTCCCCCTCATGAATCCCACAGTTGCCTGTGCAGGTCTCTGACAATTCACCTGGGCCTGACAACTCCTCAGTGTGTCCACTACAACGTTGCCCTCCCCTTCCCTCAGGACCACATCATCCCTCCAGTCACCCCCTCCCACCTGTCCTCCTCAAGGCCAATGCACTGACCTTTCTACGAAGCAACTGTGGCCAAGCCACTACCGCAGCTCAAAATATGTCACTGGCATCCCTCCCCACATAGGAAAGACATCAGCACCTAGTCTCACGTACGCATAAGACCCTTCTTGACCAGACAACCACCTTCCCCACCCCCTCTCCTGCCACTCCTCACCTCACATTTGACAACACTGAATTATTTTTAGAAGTTTCTGGAATAATCCAGGCTCCTCATGCCTTGCACTTACTTAATCTTCTCTCCAGCATGCATCTCGGCTCCGACCCCATCACCTCCAGTTTGTGGTCCTGGGAAACTTCTACTCTTCCTGCCAGTTTCAACTCAAATGCTATCTCTCTGGGCACCTTTTCTGACTAGTAGGTGAACATGGCCTCTCCCTTCTGTTATTCTTACACAGGGAATTTTGTCTAAAATGAAACTCACTTTAACAGTGCCACCTCATCATTATTTGTTTCTCTGTCTACCAGCTAGACATCAGCATGGTCCTGGGAGGCATGCCCTATGAAGGGGCAAGGGTCTTTCATCTTCCTATCCAAAGAGTCTTTGACAAAATACTAGGTGTTTAATAAATTTGGACGACTTGGTCTAAGGAGCTATTTTGCCCTGGGGAGAGCTGTTTGTTGAGGGCCTTAAGGATCAGAATTAGTGACCCTCATCTTCCCCCATTCTGATTTTATGGCTCAGGCCTTGAGTTAATGGTAAACGTCCTCATTGTTTCGGTTTGCTGAAACATTATGTAAACCCAACATCAGGCGGCTGTTTGACTGGCGACAAACAATTCTGCATTCCAGAGCATGCTGACCCCGTGGCCAGTTTGTTTTGTTTGCTTTTCACTAACAAAGAGCCTCTCATTTAAACTTCTGAAAGTTAAACCACATTCTATGTTCCATCTTGTGCTCCTTCATACAAATGTCTGTGTGTGTGTGTGTGTGTGTGTGTGTGTGTCTGTGTGTGTGTAAGACAGGGACAGAAATAGAGGGATACAGAGACAGAGATTAAGCAGCCATGGAATTAGCTGGCTGCTATGCTTCAAACTAACTCTAATGCCCTGACCCAAAAGAGGACTGCATAATGCACAAGGGACTGGACACCAGGTCCAAAGGGTCATGGTGAGGTGCCACTAGCCTTAGCAGACCACCTGCTTCCAAAGTATTTTTTTTTTAATTGGAGTATAATTGTTTTACAATGTTGTGCTAGTTTCTGCTGTACAACGAAGTGAAGCAGCTATATATATACATATGTCCCCTCCCTCTTGGACCTCCCTCCCACCAGCCCCATCCCACCCATCTAGGTCATCACAGAGCACTGAGCTGAGCTCCCTGTGCTATACAGCAGGTTCCCACTAGCTATCTGTTTTACACGTGGTAGTGTATATATGTCAATCCTAATCTCCCAGTTCATCCCACCCTCCCCTTCCTCCGCTCCCCCATGTCCACAAGTCCATTCTCTACTTCTGTGTCTCTATTCCTGCCCTGCAAATAGGTTCATCTGTACCATTTTTCTAGATTCCACATATATGCATTAACATGGACAACATCCTTGCCAATTCTCCACTCCATTTTATTTCCCTCTTAGAGACAGTATCTTTTCTACCCAATTGAGTCCAGACAATTATATGGGTCTAATGTTCTGGTCATGGTCAACACTCAGTATAACAGCAGCATTAAGAGTTCTCCAAGGAGTTTAGGCTAATTTTCTACAACTAAGAATCTTCTATTTTGTGAATAAGCTTCTGTTGTTTCTACCCATGATATGTTGACATGGCTGCAATATCACCTAGTGTTATTACTGAAAAATTTTCAACCATTATCTTTTCCCATTGAAGACCTTCATCCATGGTTCTGTGCAGGGTGGCAGTGCAGAAGGACACTTGGACTGCTAGAAGGCTCATGCTAAGAGTCTACAGTCTTCAGGCTGAAGGTGAAGAAGCATTTCTTGCAGGGTCTAGAATCCTTCCTGTGACTGTTGACATTGTTTTAGTCTGTCTGGTTTGAACCAAAGCCAGCTAAATCTCCTCCAAGTTCCAGTCTTGGTCAGATCTCAGCAGACAGCCTGTCTGGTTGTTCAAAAAAAATATCTGCCTGAATAGCCACCCCAACCTGGAGTCACAGCAGATCACTGATGCCTTGTAAGCCCAGCAAGTGTCCCTATTCATGGTGGAGGGGAGGGGCAACAACATTAAATCCTGCAATCTCCACATCTTAGGTTACTGAAGCCTGAATAAGAAGCCCTATGAGCAGACAGTGAGGCTTCAGGGCCCGCTTCCATCTTGCACAATCAGCCTCTCCTGCCAGGCATCTATGTCGTCTTCATTTTTTCCCCTCTTTACTCATGGACATCTCCTCTCAGGGCCTCAGAGCACTTTTGATTGTCCGCCACTATTTAGTAAGCATATAAAGGGTCTGACCATGATCAGTTCCCTGAAAAGATAGGAGAGAACTAGAAAAGAGGTCTCCACTCACAAGGAGCTTATAATCCGGAGATGGAAATAAAAATGAAAACATTAAAAATGGATATGGGAGTTCCCACCCTGTTGGTTGTTTGGCCTGAGATGACCCAGCTGGAGCCTGCAGGCCCTTTGGTGGGGTTAATGGTGGACTCCAGGAGTCACACCAAGGAGTACTAACCAGAACTTCTGCTGCAGGTGTCCTTGTCCCTGCGGTGAGCCACAGCCACCCACTGCCTCTGCAGGAGACCCTCCAACACTAGCAGCTGTGTGGCTGACAGGGTCTTGGTGCTCTGGCCGGGTGTCAGGCCTGAGTCTTGGAGGTGGAAGAGCCGAGTTCAGGACATTGGACCACCAGAGACCTCCCGGACCCACGTAATATCAATCAGCGAGAGCTTTACCAGAGATCTCCATCTCAACGCTAAGACCTAGCTCCACTCAATGACCAGAAAGCTCCAGGGCTGGACACCCCATGCTAAACAACTAGCAAGACAGGAACACAACCCCACCCATTAGCAGAGAGGCTGCCTAAAATCATAATAAGTTCACAGACACCCCAAAACACACCACTGGACACGGTCTTGACCACCAGAAAGATAATATCCAACCTCATCCACCAGAACACAGGCACCAGTCCCTCCACCAGGAAGCCTACGCAACCCACTGAACCAACCTTACCCACTGGAGGCAGACACCAAAAACAACTGGAACTATGAACCTGCAGCCTGCGAAAAGGAGACTCCAAACATAGTAAGTTAAGCAAAATGAGAAGACATAGAAACACACAACAGATGAAGCAGCAAGGTGAAAACCCACCAGACCAAACAAATGAAGAGGAAATAGGCAGTTTACCTGAAAAAGAATTCAGTGTAATGATAGTAAAGATGATACAAAATCTTGGAATTAGAATGGAGAAAATACAAGAAACGTTTAACAAGGACCTAGTAGAACTAAAGAGCAAACAAACAACAATGAACAACACAATAAATGAAATTAAGAATTCTCTAGAAGGAGTCAATAGCAGAATAACTGAGGCAGAAGAACGTATAAGTGACCTGGAAGATAAAATAGTGGAAATAACTACCACAGAGCAGAATAAAGAAAAAAGAATGAAAAGAATTGAGGACAGTCTTAGAGACCTCTAGGACAACATTAAACGCACCAACATTCGAATTATAGGGGTCCCAAAAGAAGAAGAGAAAAAGAAAGGGACTGAGAAAATATTTGAAGAGATTATAGTTGAAAACTTCCCTAATATGGGAAAGGAAATAGTCCATCAAGTCCAGGAAGCACAGAGAGTCCCATCCAGGATAAATCCAAGGAGAAACATGCCAAGACACATATTAACAAAACTATCAAAAATTAAATACAAAGAAAACATATTAAAGGCAGCAAGGGAAAAGCAGCAAATAACGTACAAGGGAATCCCCATAAGGTTAAAAGCTGATATTTCAGCAGAAACTCTACAGGCCAGAAGGGAGTGGTAAGATATATTTAAAAGTGATGAAAAGGAAAAACCTGCAACCAAGATTACTGTACCCAGCAAGGATCTCATTCAAATTGGAGGGAGAAAAAAAAAGCTTTACAGACAAGCAAAAGCTACCAGAATTCAGCACCGCCATATCAGCTTTACAACAAATGCTAAAGGAACTTCTCTAGGCAGTAAACACAAAAGAAGGAAAAGACCTATAAAAACAAACCCAAAACATTTAAGAAAATGGTAATAGGAACATACATATCGATAATTACCTTAAATGTAAATGGATTAAATGCCCCGACCAAAAGACACAGACTGCTGAATGCATACAAAAACAAGACCCGTATATAAGCTGTCTACAAGAGACCCACTTCAGACCTAGGGACACATACAGACTGAAAGTAAGGGGATGGAAAAAGATATTCCATGCCAATGGAAATCAAAAGAAAGCTGGAGCAGCAGTACTCATATCAGATAAAATACTTTAAAATAAAGACTATTACAAGAGACAACAAAGGACACTACATAATGATCAAGGGATCAATCCAAGAAGAAGATATAACAATTGTAATTATCTATGCACCCAACATAGCAGCACCTCAATACATAAGGCAAATGCTAACAGCCATATAAGGGGAAATCGACAGTATCACAATAATAGTAGGCGACTTTAATATCTCACTTACACCAATGGACAGATCATCCAAACAGAAAATAAATAAGGAAACAAAAACATTAAATGACACATTAGACCAGATGGGCTTAATTGATATTTATAGGACATTCCATCCAAAAATAACAGAATACACTTTCTTCTCAAGTGCACATGGAAAATTCTCCAGGATAGATCACATCTTGGGTCACAAAGCAAACCTCAGTAAATTTAAGAAAACTGAAATCAAATCAAGTATCATTTCCAACCACAAGGCTATAAGACTAGTTATCAATTACAGGAAAAAAACTGTAAAAACTACAAACACATGGAGATTAAACAGCATGCTACTAAACAACCAGGAGATCATTGAAGAAATCAAAGAGGAAATCAAAAAATGCCTAGAAACAAATGACAATGAAAATATGACGACCCAAAACTTATGCGATGCAGCGAAAGAAGTTCTGAGACGGAAGTTTATAGCAACACTATCCCACCTCAAGAAACAAGAAAAATCTCAAATAAACAGCCTAAACTTACACCTGAAGCAATTAGAGAAAGAAGAACAAAAAAAAACCCAAAGTTAGCAGAAGGAAAGAAATCATAAAGATCAGATCAGAAATAAATGAAAAAGAAAGGAAGGAAACAATAGCAAAGATCATTAAAACTAATAGCTGGCTCTTTGAAAAGATAAACAAAACTGACAAACCATTAACCAGACTCATCAAGGAAAAAAAGGAGAAGACTCAAATCCACAGAATTAGAAATGAAAAAGGAGAAGTAACAATTGACCCCGCAGTAACACAAAGAATCATGAGAGACTACTACAAGCACCTGTATGCCAAAAAAATGGACAACCTGGAAGAAATGGACAAATTCTTAGAAAAGCACAACCTTCTGAGACGGAACCAGGAAGAAACAGAAAATATAAACAGACAGTCACAAGCCCTGAAACTGAAACTGTGATTAAAAATCTTCCAACAAACAAAAGCCCAGGGCCAGATGGCTTCACAGGCGAATTCTATCACATATTTAGAGAAGAGTTAACACCTATCCTTCTCAAACTCTTCCAAAATATAGCAGAAGGAGGAACACTCCCAAACTCATTCTACAAGGCCACCATCACCCTGATACCGAAACCAGACAAAGATGTCATAAAAAAAGAAAAATACAGGCCTATATCACTGATGAACATAGATGCAAAAATCCTCAACAAAATACTAGCAAAGAGAATCCGACAGCACATTAAAAGGATCATACACCATGATCAAGTGGGGTTTATCCCAGGAATGCAAGGATTCTTCAATATATGCAAATCAATCAATGTGATACACCATATTCACAAACTGAAGGATAAAAACCATATGATGATCTCAACAGATGCAGAAAAAGCTTTTGACAAAATTCAACACACATTAATGATAAGAACTCTCCAGAAAGTAGGCATAGAGGGAATTTACCTCAACATAATAAAAGCCATATATGACAAACCCACAGCCAACATCATTCTCAAAGGTGAAAAACTGAAAGCATTTTCTCTAAGATCAGGAACAAGATAAGGTTGCCCACTCTCAGAGCTATTATTCAATATAGTTTTGGAAGTTTTAGCCACAGCAATCAGAGAAGAAAAAGAAATAAAAGGAATCCAAATTGGAAAAGAAGAAGTAAAACTGTCACTGTTTGCAGATGATATGATACTATACATAGAGAATCCTAAAGACACTACCAGAAAACTACTAGAGCTAATCAATGAATTTGGTAAAGTAGCAGGATACAAAAATAATGCACAGAAATCTCTTGTATTCCTATACACTAACGACGAAAAATCTGGAAGAGAAATTAAGGAAACAATTGCATTTACCATTACAATAAAAAGAATAAAACACCTAGGAATACACCTTCCAAAGGAGACAAATGACCTGTATGCAGAAAACTATAAGACACTGATGAAAGAAATTAAGGAAAATACAAACAGATGGAGAGACATACCATGTTCTTGGATTGGAAGAATCAACACTGTGAAAATGACTATACTACCCAAAGCAATCTACAGATTCAATGTAATCTCTATCAAGCTATCAATGGCATTTTTCACAGAACTAGAACAAAAAATTTAAAAATTTGTATGGAGACACAAAAGACCCCGAATAGCCAAAGCAGTCTTGAGGGAAAAAAACGGAGCTGGAGGAATCAGACTCCCTGACTTCAGACTACACTGCAAAGCTACAGTAATCAAGACACTATGGTACTGGCACAAAAACAGAAATACAGATCAATGGAACAGGATAGAAAGTCCAGAGATAAACCCACGCACCTATGGTCAACTAATCTATGACAAAGGAGGCAAGGATATACAATGGAGAAAAGACAGTCTCTTCAATATGTGGTGCTGGGAAAACTGGACAGCTACATGTAGAAGAATGAAATTAGAACACTCCCTAACACCATACACAAATAAATTCAAAATGGATTAGAGACCTACATGTAAGACTGGACACTATAAAACTCTTAGAGGAAAACATAGGAAGAACACTCTTTGACATAAACCACAGCAAGATCTTTTTTGATCCACCTCCTAGAGTAATGGAAATAAAAACAGAAATAAACAAATGGGACCTAATGAAACTTAAAAGCTTTTGCACAGCAAAGGAAACCATAAACAAGATGAAAAGACAACCCTCAGAATGGGAGAAGATATTTGCAAATGAATCAATGGAAAAAGGATTAATCTCCAAAATATATAAACAGTTCATACAGCTCAATATTAAAAAAGCAAACAACCCAATCAAAAAAGGGGCAGAAGACCTAAATAGACATTTCTCTAAAGAAGACATACAGATGGCCAAGAAGCATATGAAAGGCTGCTCAACATCACTAATTATTAGAGCAATGCAGATCAAAACTACAATGAGGTATCACCTCACACCAGTTAGAATGGGCATCATCAGAAAATCTACAAACAACAAATGCTGGAGAGGGTGTGGAGAAAAGGGAACCCTCTTGCACTGTTGGTGGGAATGTAAATTGATACAGCCACCATGGAGAACAGTATGGAGGTTCCTTAAAAAACTAAAAATAGAACTACCATATGACCCAGCAATCCCACTACTGGGCATATACCCAGAGAAAACCATAATTCAAAATGACACATGCACCCCAATGTTCATTGCAGCACTATTTAAATAGCCAGGACATGGAAGCAACCTATATGCCCATCGACAGATGAATGGATAAAGAAGATGTGGTACATACATACAATGGAATATTACTTAGCCATAAAAAGGAACGAAATTCGCTCATTTGTAGAGACGTGGATGGATCTAGAGATTGTCATACAGAGTGAAGTAAGTCAGAAAGAGAAAAACAAATATCGTATATTAACACATATATGTGGAACCTAGAAAAATGGTACAGATGAACCGGTTTGCAGGGCAGAAATAGAGACACAGATGTAGATAACAAACGTATGGACACCAAGGGGGAAAGTGGTGGGGGCAGGTGGTGGTGGTGTGATGAATTGGGAGATTGGGATTGACATGTATACACTGATGTGTATAAAATGGATGACTAATAAGAACCTGCTGTATAAAAAATTAAATAAAATTAAATTTAAAAGAAAAAAATATACAATGGAGAAAAGACAGCCTCTGTAATAAGTCGTGCTGGGAAAACTGGACAGCTACATGTAAAAGAATGAAATCAGAACAATTCCTAAAACCATACACAAAAATAAACTCAAAATGGATTAAAGACCTAAATGTAAGGCCAGACACTATAAAACTCTTAGAGGAAAACATAGGCAGAACACTCTATGACATAAATCACAGCAAGATCCCTTTTGACCCACCTCCTAGAGAAATGGAAATAAAAACAAAAATAAATAAATGGGACCTAATGAAACTTAAAAGCTTTTGCACAGCAAAGGAAACCAAAAAGAAGATGAAAAGACAACCCTCAGAATGGGAGAAAATATTCGCAAATGAAGCAGCTGACAAAGGATTAATCTCCAAAATATACAAGCAGCTCATGCAGCTCAATATCAAAAAAACAACCCAATCCAAAAATGGGTGGAAGACCTAAATAGACATTTCCCCAAAGAAGATATACAGATGGCCAAGGGGCACATGAAAAGATGCTCAACATCACTAATCATTAGAAAAATGCAAATCAAAACCACAATGAGGTATCACCTCACACAGGTCAGAATGGCCATCATCAAAATATCTACAAACAATAAATGCTGGAGAGGGTGTGGAGAAAAGGGAACCCTCTTGCACTGTTGGTGGGAATGTAAATTGATACAGCCACCATGGAGAACAGTATGGAGGTTCCTTAAAAAACTAACAATAGAACTACCGTATGACCCAGGAATCCCACTACTGGGTATACACTCTGAGAAAACCATAATTCAAAAAGAGTCATGTACCACAATGTTCACTGCAGCACTATTAACAATAGCCAGGACATGGAAGCAACCTAAGTGTCCATCGACAGACGAATGGATAAAGAAGTTGTGGCACATATATACAATGGGATATTACTCAGCCATAAAAAGGAACAAAATCGAGTTATTTGTAACGAAGTGGATGGACCTAGAGTCTGTCATACAGAGTGAAGTAAGTCAGAAAGAGAAAAACAAATACCATATGCTAACGTTCATATATGGAGTCTAAAAAAACGGCACTGATGAACCTAGGAACAGGGCAGGAATAAAGATGCAGATGTAGACAACAGACATGAGGACACAGGTGGGGAAGGGGAAGCTGGGACAAAGCGAGAGAGTAGTATTGACATATATACGCTACCAAATGTAAAGTAGACAGCTAGTGGGAAGCAGCCGCATAGCACAGGGAGATCAGCTCGGTGCTTTGTGACCACCTAGAGGAGTGGGATGGGAGGAGGGAGGCTCAAGAGGGAGGGGATATGGGGATATATGTATACATATCGGTGACTCACTTTGTTGTACAGCAGAAACTAACACAACATTGTAAAGCAATTATACTCCAATAAAGTTTTTTTTAATTATTATACTGTATACACATATTTGGAGCCTTTTGATCATTAAGTTTTTCTACAAATGGCTGAGATCATCTTCAGATTGTCATTTAAGACCTGTCCATGAAGGGGGCAGAGGTGGAGTGGGATATGATTCAGTACTTTAAATAATCTACTTTTAAGACATTTTAAAACACTATGGAATTGAACTATAGTGACTTCAAATATTTTTCATTTAATTACAGTCTAACTTTTAAATTTACTGAAAAAATCCTCATCAAATTTACCATTTCAAATTTATGTTTAAATGTGCAAAAATATACACATTTTATTAACACAGGCTTTTCTCTTCTCTTTCTCTCCTTATTGCTATCTATTATCTATCTATATACGTGTGTGTGTGTGTGTGTGTGTGTGTGTGTATGTTTCTCGTTCTACCAGGAAAACGTAGAGAAAATTTTAATGTTGATCTCCAAACACTAATATAACTGAGATATCTGGTAATTAATATTACAAACAATTTAGTAAAGAGACAGATAAGTGTGGTAGAAAGAGCTTAGGCACTGGAGAAAGGAAGCATCAATTTAACCTGCTCCTTTCTCATTATATGGACTTGGAAAAGAATAATAATCCTTATCTCATAAGGTTTTTTATGGGGGAAAAGGATTAATGTACATAAAGTATCTAGCACAGTATTAAATATGCTGTTTTAAGCTGCCTTGTATACCTTTGGGAATTAGGTATAAATCATTAAAGTCCATGATAACTTAACTCTCTCTTTTTAGAAGTTAATAAGCATTTATTAATTAACTGTATTATCTTCAATAATGAAATCATGCTTTCAAGCCTTATCTGGAAATGTGTGATAACCAGGACCCCTGCACGTGGACAGTTTAATCAAAGTCAGGTTAAGGTTTACTTAGCAATAGGAGGAGTTGTGTGTTAAATGGAGGTTTAATTAGAAGGTATACATTCTGACAAAGGGAACGGAGAGGAGATTCTGCATGAGGAGCACATGAGTGAGAAAGGAAGAACAGAAAAAAGCTGGAGACAAGAGAAATCAAATCCATCAACTGAAATAGAAACTCTGGAGTCCCTGTGGAGTGACAGCGTGATCTAGTGGAATGCTCACAGGCTTGGCAGTCAGCTGGTTCCAAATTCCTAGTCAGCCACTGGTAGTTGGGTGACCCTGGGCAAGGCATGTGACCTTTCCGAACCTCCACTTCATAGTGGCAAAATAGGTAAGATATTCCCTACCTGGCATGGAAGATTAGAGGTGATCTACATAGAACGCATGACACAATGCCTGTCCACAGAGACATCTAATAAATAGCTCATTATTACCTCCTAGTTATCACCTGCTATTGTCATCGCCTAATGCCAGTGCGAAGTAGATCTATAACATAACAAACTAAAACTAGTCAACTATCCAGCTAAAATAAGAGGAGATACTGATGAGCTAGAAAACAAACAACAGACAACAAACAAAAAATCTTTTCGTAGCACTAGCAAGATCAACCAAGAAAAAAAAAATAGAAGGAATAATAATAGTATGAAAAACAAATGTTTTGATGTGCCTACAAGGAATGAGGTTTTAGAAGACCTGGTAGCTAAATATCAAGAAACCAGAGTTCACCAGCTACACCATATCACCTTCAGTAAATGCAGCCATGTTCCAGTGCTGAGTTGCCCAGGTAGAACCAGAAAGAAAGAAAGCTTGGCTAACAAACTAGAATTGCAGACATTGGATCAAGAAATTCAGTATGTACCTGGTGGAATAGCACTGGATGACACCCTTTCTGTGGAGAAG
Source organism: Balaenoptera physalus (assembly GCF_965194825.1). Lineage (NCBI taxonomy): Eukaryota > Metazoa > Chordata > Mammalia > Artiodactyla > Balaenopteridae > Balaenoptera > Balaenoptera physalus. The sequence goes on from NC_138890.1 coordinate 124,023,163, forward strand.
ATTAACATGCTGATTTGGGAAGTGGGATTCTGGCCCTTGGAAGGGGGAGGAGGAGTCAGAGAGGTTTTCTTTCTCCCAGAGTTCCCCGACGATGGCTTCCAGTACAACAGTGATCAACAGTAGAAGGACAGTGCTTAGAGGCTGACCACTCCAAAACGACAAGGGAAATAGGTAAAATCACAACAACGGGGACCCACAACATTCCTTAAGAATTTCCCTGCAAAATTGCAGTTCCTGCAGGGGCCAAAGAGTGGGATCATTTTAGGAAAGACACATCCTGCTCGTGGGTCCTGGATGCCAGAGCCTGAACAGCAGCAGCGGCATCCCAAAACACACAGGAAAACAAAGGAGCAAAAACCATAAGCTCCAGAATCCTTTAAAGTAGTAACACCATATCCTAAATCCTATAAAATAAGAATAAATATATTGTATGCACTGATTATACAAGGCCTCCCTGTGTTCTCTAAACAGCTCTACCGTGCAGCCTAAAAATGTATATTTTAGTTACAAGGAGCTTTAAACATGTAACTGACAATAATTGTCTTCTTGGAATTCAGAAGAGTCTTTGAGGTAATGCTACAAATGGCCTAGCTCTCCTAACAAAACTAAATAAGTACAAACTCCAACCCAAGAAGTCTGTGCTGCTGCCTTCTTATTCTCATCACATTCGTTAAATTAATTAAACAAGGAGGCCATTAGACCAAGGTGACTCAAATGCTCTAATGCAGCTCTAATGCTTGGCACCTACATAAGCAAACCAAAATCTAAGCCTGTAAATGCCTCAGGGTTAAGAAATCGAAACCTAAGTAGAACCAATCGCAAACAGCCGACTAGGCTTTCCCAAATGAGGCAACGGCTTAAGCTACAGCCAATCATATAATTTCCTTGCTTTGCTTCTAAGTCTTCTCTATGAAAGTCCTGCCTCTAGCCCCTAACTACCTCTGGTTTGTCTCTGCCTGATTAGCGTCCATATTTGCTCAGGTAAACGCTTAAACATTTTAATATGCCTCAGTTTATCTTTCAGCACACTGAAACTCAGTCCTAACTACCATGCTGGCTTATTGTCATGTTCTCTGACATTTAAAAGAGATCACCTGGTCCACCTCATCCCCACTCTCACCCCGCCACAGTTTAAAATAAGGGAAGTAAGACTCAGGGAGGTTGAGGGACGGTCACAATCATAATGATGCCAGCGTTCATCCCTCCATGAATGCTAACCAAATCATTTTAATGATACCTATTATATCCACGTAGGTTGCCAGTCCTCAGCACGCATGAGTGACTAGTGTAACTCAGTTATGACTGACAGAAAAACTAAAATGAAAATTAAGGTGAGGTATCTTGTTCAGTCACATGAGAAATCTATTATTTTGAAGGTTGCCACAAATGCACTGCAATTTGGATGTTCATATCAGACCAAAGACAATTTGGAGTGTTCTTAGTCATGTGAAGCTTATAGTGACGGTCAGTCCTCCAAGCAATTCACACATTGCAGAAATGCATTTTTAATCGTAATTTTATAGGGCTGTATTTTTAAAAGCAACTTTAAAGATATTTCATTGAAACGAATATGTCACTAAAATGACTAGAATTCTGAAATCCAATTACAGCTTCCTTCACTTCCTCTCCTTCCCCACTCCCTCCAAGCCACCATCAGTCCACACTCGATTCTGACCCCACTTGCCTGACATAAGCCTGCAAGAACCATCACTGCAACACCCTGCTGGTCTCCTGAGAAAAGCATTCTGGTCTCTCCCTTTGTCTCTCTGCCACAAATCTGCAAGTCCCTCCCTAAGTCTTGGTGGTCCTTTTGTTTGCCTTGAATAGACCTACTTTCACATCCACTATAATACCAGCAGCAAACTGATTCCATATTGCAGCCTAAATCCTACCCAAATCCACAAGAAGGACTGGGCCATGCAAGAACCCATTACAGATACCAATTTATTAGGAACGTGCACTAAGCCAACACAGGAATGTCGGCAACTTGTTGCCAGTGAACTCAGCTGTCCACATGAAACTTTTCACATAACTGGCCAGACGTAAGCCCACTCCTGGCTCCCACCAACATATATATTAAAGCATCCTGCAAGGCACTGCCTTTTCTCTACAGTGCACTTTAGCAAGTTAGATGGTTTGCCCGCAGAGTCACAGATCTTGAGATCAGCTGATAGAACAGCCGAGGCCAGCACCAAGGGACCAATGACATGCTGAAACTACAGGATGCAGATTGTAGTATTTATCAGTAACAAGTGGTTCACATTATTATCTCAATTTTAAGACTTCCATGAAGTTGTCTGGTTCAGAAAAAAAAAAAGAAACTCAAAAAAAAAGAGAGAGAGAGAACTAAAGAAAAATGAGATCTGTTTTGCTATCATGTAAGTCAGGAAAAGAAACTTTTAAATACATTTTGAACTACACTTTACTACTATTCATGTATTCAATATGTGAACAGTACACTTCCCCTATACTTAGTAAATAGGAGTACTTATCACTACAGAAAATATGTGATGTGCGAGACAATTTCAACTAAGTGTAAATGTTATGCTACATCTGGGTCTGTAATAAACCCCGATTTCTAAATATAAACATAGGCATGAAATTTTTTAAAGAGAAAACCAGCTTCTCTTTGCCATAAAAAAATGACTACTAGATAAATATTTAAGGAATACCACTTCAAGACTGCCCAACTATTGCCCTGCCCCGAGAATTACCCCACCGCCCCATAACATGCTGGTCTGGCCCTGACCTCAGGCCCATTTTATTAGCCCACCCACACATAACATGAATCCCAGCTCTTCTCCTGCAATCCCTCCTCTCCCCCGCAAAGTTATCCCCCTTGTTATTTCTGTCTGGCTTCTATTTCAAAAGCGGAGAGGTTCCTTTTCTTTCCAATCTTGCTTCTTACTCAGTTCCCACATATAATTTTGGTTTTATCAATCCCTTCCTCCCCCACCTCTTCAGTCTCCTCTTCTTTACTTCAGTCCTTCCTCTTGGGTCACACCAAAGGGAGCGCGAGTCTCCGTTACCCTAACACACCCATTCTTCTCCTCCCTGCTCCCCTGACTAACCACCCCGTCCTCTTCTGCACGTCATCTCCAATCTTTCAAAGGAGCATTCTACTTGAAAGAGTAAGTGACCTCTATTTCCTCACCAGTTCCACATGCCTTAACCAAGTGCAAACACACTAACAGCAGAACTGCAACAAGGAGGCTGGGGGCAGCTGCGGCAACCTGGAGGGGACAATCCCCCCCCACCTCTCACACTCCCTCCACTACACCGCCAACACAGGGCCTCCAGCCAACATCCAACCCAAGAGGAATGAGGGCTATGGGTGGTTTGAAATTTGGGATTTTTATGTGAAATCTAACAATTTCTAAATATCAGCTATTAATCTGATTTTTTTAAACACTGAGGATGAAATGAATTACCTTCTTATGGTTGGATTCAGCCTACGGCCCTGAAATTTGCAAACTATGCTTTAAATCTAAAAACAGTTTTAAAAGTCATCAGTGACCACTTAGCTGCCATAACCAATAGCCTTTCTCACTTCATTTTTCTCACCCTTCCGTGTGTGTTGGTGGGGGGGGGGGGGCGTTTTATCACCAACTCCTGTGTTAAACTGCCATAGCCAAGATTCTGTGACTCGATTCTTTCCTTACTGTTCTGTCATAACCTCTTTCCTTAGCTTATCTTGCTTGATCATTTTTTTTCTCTTTCAAAAACCCCTAATTGCAAAATCATCTAATAATCTGGGATTCAACTATTCCCACTACAGAGCTCACTCTCCCCGAAAAACTCCAGCTTCTCCCCCAAGCTCCAGTCTCAAACTTCTGTGTATAGGGTACAAGAACCCCCCAAATACCCCCTAATTCTCTTCCTTAGCATTGTTGCCACCAAATCCACTTATTCTATCCCTTTCCTTTTAGCCAACCAGCCTCAAAACTCCACCAACTGCTCCCTCACTCCTGACACCCAATCAGTCATCACGTCTCCTCTGTGCCCTTTGCAAAATCTGTCATGTATGTCTCCACCTTTTCTTTCTTCCTCCTTGACTCTCATTAGAGAGTCACCACCTCTCAGGCCCAGGTCCTTCATCTCTTCACCTCCACCCTGCTGCAAGATTCATCTTCCTGAAGGACTCACGTCCTGGCACTCCTGTGCTCAGAACAATTAAACTGGTCCCTGTTGCTTACCCAGAATGGAACTCATCACCCTACCTGATATTTTCAGACTGCTCCTCCTCCATTTCTTTCAAACCCTGTGCATTTCAACCAAGCTTACTCACCTGTTCTGCAAACACACCTCACCTTCTTTACTTAAGCCACTCTCCTGCATGAAATATCCTCTCTTCCTTCTACCAAAATCCTAAGTGGCAAGCACAGTCCTTTTTATAAATGTTCGGACTGCCTCCTGACTAATGTAATCCTCTTTTCTGAAACTCCATAACTCTGGATCTATTCCTCTGGTGGACTTAACACAGTGAAGCCTCCATTAAGAGCTCATGATTCGTGTGTTATCTCTGTAAGATGATGGGTTCCTTGAAGTGGCAGGTTTGGTGTCTCATTTGTCTTGGACCACTCACAATGCTAGCAGTGACTTCCATCTCCGTGTTTGAGGACCAGATGACTGGGCCAGTTTCCTGACTGCCTGTAACAGTAATAATAATCACAGTATAGGTTTTCACAGGCTGGGGTGGAGCCTAGCAGTATGAGAGAGTTGAGGACCGCCTGTCTTTCTGGCTGAGGCAATTTTGGGATTAGAATGATATATAGTGGCATAGTGGGCCAGTTACAGGTTCAATCTCATATTTCTTACTTTAGCTTGACATTGGTTCCTGTGAAGTGAACTTTAACTGCTATTTCCAATTCTCCTTCCAGTTTGAGATTAGAGCTGGTGTTTAGTCACCAAGATAGCAAGCTCCTCTGTGGCAAACCAGATCTCCTCAAAGATCCCCCCTCCAGGGCTTCCCTGGTGGCGCAGTGGTTGAGAGTCTGCCTGCCAATGCAGGGGACACGGGTTTGAGCCCTGGTCTGAGAAGATCCCACGTGCCGCGGAGCGGGGGGCACGTGAGCCACAATTACTGAGCCTGCGCGTCTGGAGCCTGTGCTCCGCAACGAGAGGCCGCGATAGTGGGAGGCCCGCGCACCGCGATGAGGGGTGGCCCCCGCTTGCCACAACTAGAGAAAGCCCTCGCACAGAAACTAAGACCCAACACAGCCAAAAATAAAAAAATAACTTAATTAATTAAAAAAAAAAAGGATGCCATTATTTGGCATCTATATTAAAAAAAAAAAAAAAAAAAAGATCCCCCCTCCATCCTGTCCCCTGGCTCTCTATCCACTGTACTACCTTGGACTTGTCCTTCTCCAGGATTCAGCCCACAGCGCCTGATCCGCAAAGTTGCCTTGGACTACAGGGTTTTCATTTCATTCTCCTAAAAAATAAATGTAACATTTTTTATTGAAACGTCCCACATGGCTAAAAGAATTCAAACAGAACAAAAGTGTACTAAATGAAAAGTCTCCCTCCCACACCATAGTTCCCCAGTTGAGAAGTCTCTCAGTCTCCTAAGGACAACCACTAAACCATTTCTTTGGGTACCCTTCCAGAAGTTTTCCCTCACCTGCAAATATATATAACATATAATCACTTTTGCATAGGAACAAAAGAACACAACGCACCCTAGTGTGCTACTTGGTTTTTGTTCTTCACAATATTCAGCAATTGCAAATATTCAGTAACTTGTAAATCTAAGTTAATACACAGAAAGCCCTTGGAACAGTACCTGGCCCCCAGTCAATGCTCAATGACCCTTCACATGGAACCTAGCAGAGGACATTCCAAGATTCTAAAGTTCATACCAATTAGACCCTAGGAGCACACAAAAAACCACTGCAGTTCTGCTGCACGAGAGCTCAGAGGTGCGTCTTCCCGCTCACATTCCGGAGACAGGCTCCTGCAGACCTGGCTGTCACCTCTCACACTGCCACCAGAGCTCATGCTCCTCTCAACCGAGACACACCTCCCTTCCTCGGATCCCACCAAGTCTTAGCAATCCATGCAAGAATAAAGGCCTCATAATGGGTTTCGCTGCAACCCCTTTCAGAAAAGTGAGAAAAAGCCGCTTCTTGCCCTTTAATTTGATTACATGGCAACGAAAGATACATTCACCCGTATACTATGCGCTGTGTGAAATCAGCACCCCCGGTTTTGCCCAGGCTGGCTCGGCCCCGCACCCCGTCACGGTAACGTGGAGCGTCTCCGGCCTTCGGCTCCTGTCCCAAACCTCTCCCACCAAGTCCTCTGAGTAGAGCAGAGCTCCCAGGAGGTGTAAATTAAGAAGTTAACCAGGACCAGGGCACAGAGGCGGGTTGGGGCGCCCTTGGGAGGCCACCAGAGAAGTCTGTGCTCCCCTCAAAAGCAGTTTTCAGTTTAAAGCTCTGAAAAACTTCTCCCCACCCTCGCATCCCCGCCGTTTTCGCCATTTTCGCAATTTTCAGTCCTCCCCTCCCCCGCGCGGAGGCCTGCAGGACTTCCCGTCGTTTGGTTCACACACCTGAGACGCCCCTCACTTCCGCTGCTGCTTACAGCCAGCCTACCCAGCATGCACCGCGGCAGACCGCGCACCCCCGGGGGCGGGGGGAGGGGCGGGGGGAGGGGCGGGGGGAAGGGCAGGGCCAGAGAGTTTGGCTCTTGAGGTTTTGGGGGTGTCTGTAGAATTGGGGAGAGCTTGCGTTTAGGGAGAAGCTGGTGACCACTGCTCCTGAACAACGAGTTGAGAGTCCTTTTAAATTCCATCCCCCCTAGAGACTTTTCTTTCCAAGTACACGCGGGTTTATGGGCTGGAGGACACAATGTGCACGCACAAATGGGGTCCCCCAGCGACTGAAAGTGGGGAGAAATGCCATCACGGTGGCAGCTTGATTCTCATTAGGGGAAGAAACATGAGATGCTTGACCCTTTCATGTTACTTGCTGAGAGGCTTATGTAGGGTGAGAGACTGGGTCAAAACAGGCCAGCCGTAGACAACTGTTTTGCCACTGACTTTGCAGACATTTCCCAAAGCCCTGTAGCACCCGATACCCTTACCGGCATAACTGCACACACACAGGGAGAGTGAGCCTTCGTTCATAACAGCTGCAGCTTCTTAACGGAATGGCCTTTCCACTGAACCTGTCATGGAGACTAGCCCAAAGCCCCTGCCAACAAGAATATTAAAAATTCAGGAAGAAGTTGAGTAAACAGGGCACTGTTACTTAAAGTGGCACTTGGTCAGGCCACCCCGCCCAACAGAGATCCAGGGGCTACTGAATGACCTCAACTGTTCTGGACCAGAACAAATGAGGAGAAACTTCTGTGAGCAAAAATAATAACCAGGCCAACCTCCTAGAGCCCTGGGTGTGAACAAGAGGCTAGGGTCAGAAGGGTACCCCAAGCAGTGTGTCAAGGCTCAGAACAACCTCGAGAGGAACATCCAAGGATGCCCTGGGATTGTGTCACGGATAGAATGTGGGGGGCAGGCTGAGCATTGTGCTGAAGGCAAAGCGACGGAGTCCCTGTGCACGGGTGTGAGAGAAGAGCGGGGCGTACGTTTAGGGGAGGGACCAGACACTCTCCAGGGGAGGACGGATGGCAGCTCTGAGCAGCTGTCTGCAAAGTTCAGGACTGCAGAGCCGTTCCAGTGGCTTTAGGGAATTAAGATGTTTGGGGCAGGAGTTCCAGACAAAACTCTGAATTTAGTCTAGCTTCCAGTTGCTTCCAGCCAAAAACCTGGGCGTCATTCTTGGCATCTCTCTCTCTCTCTCTCTCTGGCCCCCACCCCACGTCCAGTCTATCAGGGAATCCTACTGGCCCTGTTTTCAAAATATATCTCAATTCTGCCCAGTTCTCACTACCTCTGCTGCTATCTATCACCCTGGTCCAAGCTATACCATCTCTCACCTCAATTACTGAAGTAACTTCTCCAGGGTTCTTATTTCCACCTTTGCTCCCCTGCAGTCCACACAGCAGCCAGAGGGATACAATTAAAATGTGAGTCAGATGGTGTCCCTTCTCTGCTGGAAACCCTCCAATGGCTCCCCATCTTACTCAAAGGAAAAGCCAAATCCTTCCACTGTCTTACAAGGTCCTGCACAGCCTGGCCCCATGGTCCCTTGGTCCTCATCTCCTCCTGCTCTCAGCCTCACTCCCTCACTCCAGCCGTACTGGCCTCCTCATCCTCCTTGAACTGACCATGTCCACTCCTGCCTCAGGGACTTCCTCCACTGTACTTCCCTCGGCCTGGGAAGCTCCTTCCCAGGATATATTCATGACTCACCCCTCAGCTCATTCAGTCTTTTCTCAAATATGAAATTCTCAGAAAGCTCTACCCCATCCAAAATTACAAGTGTATCCCCTTTGAACTGCTCTATTATTTTCATATCATTTATCACTTTCTAATGTGATATATAAGCACTATATATAGAATGCATTTATTACACATTTATTATACATTATCCTTCCTCACACTAAAATGCAAAGTTCCATGAGAGCAAGGAGTTTTATGTAGTTTGTCATTTGGTGGATTTTTTGAGGCTACTAGAATGTCTGGCTTACAGATGGCTCTCAATACAAATAGTTTAAATGAATAAGTAAAGTAATTTAGGGTTGAAGCCACCAAATGGCCCCTTCACCAGACTAGTAGCTCCTCTATGGCAGGAAAGGTACCATCCATCCATTCATACATGTGATACATATTTATTGAGCACCTAACCTATACAAAGCACTTTGCTAGGGTCTAAAATATAATGGTGAAAAAAACATATACGGTCCTACCTTCAAGGAGCTTACAACTTAGTGACTGGAGACAGATATTCAACAAATAACCCTGCAAATAAGGAGATAATTACAATTGACATAACTGTACTATTAAAATAGTCCAGGAAAGACATTCTGTTTTGAGTTAGGTTGGTAGCAGAGGAAATGGAAAGAGCCGAACTGATTCGAGATTACTTAGAAGATGGAAAATACAGGCGTTGTCAATGGATTAGATGGGATTGGGGAGAATTTTATGACAAAGGTGAGTCCTGAATTTCTGGTTTAAGAAACTGGGTGGATTAAACTGCCCTTTGCATGGGTTAGTGTAGGAGGCTTGATAATGGACCCTCAAAATATATCCATGTCCTCAACTCTGGAACCTGTGAATGCTACCTTATCTGGAAAAGGAGTATTTACAGATATGATTAATTTAAGGGTGTTGAGAACGAGAGATTATTCTGGATTAACTGGATGGGCCCTAAATGCAATCTTCCTTATAAGAGGGAAGCAAAGGGAGATTTAAACACACATGTACAAGAAGGCAATGTCAAGATGGAACAAAAAGAGATTTAAAGATGCTGCCCTTGAAAATTGGAGTGATGTGGCCACAAGCCAAGTCTGATAATTAATTTTCTGTGTCACCTTGACTGGGCCATGGGATGTCCAGACATTTGGTGGAACATCATTCTGGGTGTGTTTGTCAGGGTGTTTCCTCATGAGATTTTGTTTGACTCAGTAGACTGAGTAAAGCAGGTTGTCCTCCCTAATGTGGGTGGTCCTCATCCAATAAATTGGAGACCTGAATAGAACAAAAAGTCTGAGAAAGAGGAAACTTCTCCTGCCTAACTGCTTGAATAAAGACAGTCCTCTTTTCCTGCCCTCAGACCGGAATTTACAGCATGGACCCTCCTGAGTCTCTAGCTTGACGACTGCAGATCTTCTCACCCTCCATAGTTACATGAGCCAGTTCCTTATAATAAAACTATACATACACACACACACACACACACACACACACACACACACTACTGGTTCTGTTTTTCTGGGAAACCCTCACTAATACACCAAGAAATTTTGGCAACCACCAGAAACTGGAAGAATCAAGGAACAGATTTATCCCTGAAGCCCCCAGAGAAAGTGTAGTCCTGCTGACACCCTGATTCAGCCCAGAGGAACGAATTTTAGATTTCTGGCCTCCAGACTGGGAGTATATGTGTGTGCTGTTTTAAGCCAATCCATTTGTAGTAATTCATTACAGAAGTCACAGGAAACTAACACAATGGGAGGCAGTGTAAGAGGATCATCTAAGGTAGGGGGACATCAAGATTCAGTTTGGAATATGGGATCTGAGATGCCTGTCACACACCTAATGGAGAAGCAGGCCAAAAAGGGATTTGGATACGCAGGTAGGAGACTGATGGAATGGTCTGAGCAAGCATTATCAGCCCCACGGTCCCAGAGCCTGGAAAGCATGAGAAGTAGAGTGAAAAGGAAAGATGGCCAAGCACCATGTCCTGAGGAACTCTCAAGACTGAGAGGACAGGTAGAAAGGTAGCCTGAAAAAGAGACAGGAGAACATGGAGTCTTTGAGGCCAAGAGATATGAATGTTTTTGAATGACAAGAGTGATCAATTCTGGAGCAGAACCCAGTCTGGAGTAGATTTAAGATTGAATGGTTGATGGGAAAGCAGAGAGAGCCTGTGTGGGCAACTTATTCTTGAATTTTGTTTGACTTGGAACGTACATAAAGAGAGCGGATAGTTGCTATGGACAATGGATCCAGGGAGGATTTTTCATTCTTATTTTCAGATAAAAGAGTTTCAGGCATTGTGTATGACTTGGAAATGACCCAATAGAATGGAAACAAATAGAAATTCAAGTGAGGGTGAGGTTACCTGCTGAAGCCTGAGAAGGGGAGCATACAGAGATCAGGTCTCAATCCTGGCTGTAGTTTAGGTGTCCCTGAAGACATTTTAAAAATTCCGATTCCCAGCCTGCACTCAAGACCAAAGACATCAGATTTTCTGAGTTGGGACCCAGACATCAGTCATTGTTAAAGCTTCCCTGGTGATTCCTATGCATGGTCCGTGGGATTCAGAGCACATCTGGAAGGAGTGGCATTGGGTCCAAGGAGGATCAGGTGCAGGTGCAAGTAAGTTTGGAGGTTTGGTGGGTGTAAATTAGAGACTTCCCAACTTCACCTTTATATTTCCAAAATTCAAGACAAGGTCAAGTGCTAAGCATGTGCTGAGTGTATAACGGAATAAGGAGAAGACTGAGAGCTGAAGAAAAAACGACATTGTTCATACTGAGAGTGGAAAGGGGAAGATGCCTCAACTGGAAAAATGTGTGAAGAGTGTGGAAAGGGCTGTGAGTTTATAGCTATACCTTCCATCCATTCATTCAACTGGCATTCGTCAGACAGACACCAAACCAGGCTGTGGGGATAAAACATAAGCAAGACATTGTCCCCAACCTCACAGCTTTCACAATTCAATGGAGGAGAGGGACATACAAGGAAATAGAACATTCAAGAGCTGTAATAGAATCAAGCACAAGAGACAGTGGGGACTTAGACCTTCGTAGGGACAGAAGTCACCTCTTCCCATCACAGTACTTGGCACACGCTCTCGAGACATATTCATTGTACTCCAAGCACCTTATCATTCCGAGGAAACAGAGGAGGAAATGACAGCTCGGCTCTTATTCTGCAGGTATGACTAAAGCAGCCCTAAAACTGTAATGACATGTCAGCTGGTCAGTGCCACATGGGGTCTCTAAGCAGGAGAAAGTCTCAGCTGTCAGGCAGGGTGGTGGCAATGCTGAGGTCAAGATGGGATGTTCTACATCAGGGGTCCCCGACCCCCGGGGACGACCACTACCGGTCCTCAGCCTGTTAGGAACGGGGCCGCACAGCAGGAGGTGAGCGGTGGACGAGCGAGGGAAGCTTCATCTGCTGGTCCGCATCGCTCGCATTACCTCTCGAACTATCCCTCCGCCCCCCCCACCATTCCCCCGCCCCCGTCCATGGAAAAATTGTCTTCCACGAAACTGGTCCCTGGTCTCAAAAAGGTTGGGGACCGCTGTTCTACATGGTAATCTTCCAGGTGACATTCAGAAAGTGGTCACTAGGTGGCAGGGTTAACATTTGCAAAATAGCTGCCAATAGCAGTCACTACTAGCTGGATACTCGCTGGAAACATTTTTTGTTTCCATCCCAAAGGGAAAGTGGAGCCAAGTCCTAGGGACATAGGATGCTTGGGTAGGGTTTCTCCAATTTCACCCAGAGCTCCCTCCATATGCAATACCTCGCTTCTAAAGCTGGACCCCTCTCTGCTTTAGGGACACTGGCCTCAGTACACACCCTGTCCTAAAGAGCAGTTTCAGAGTGGGGCTTGCAGTGGGGAGGGGGAGGAGAACAGGCTGCAAAGTTTTCTTCAAAACACTGGGGGAAACAAGTGCCTCTGATGTTTTTTTTCCCTTCTTCAGATTTCCCTGTCCCCGTCTTTCTCCTTTTTTATCTGGTGCCAGGCTCCCTAGGTTCAAGCCCTACCTCAGCCACAGAGCCAAATGACCTTGAGCAATTTACTTAGCTTCCTTGTGTTTCTTTACCCAGAAATGACAGAGTGTAGTCATAAAGATTAAGTGAGTTAAAATCTCTAACTTACTTAGAACAGTACCTGGCAATAAACAGTAAGCACTATGTACTAAATATTATCATTATTTTCTCGATGATAAAAAAAGAACTTTTTTCTAAATTCCTTATGAAGATGGTAAACAGTTGGCACTCTAAGTTGTAATTTAAAAACGTAAACAACTTCCAATCCCAATTTTTCAGATGAAAGTATAAAGAAAAAAGTGACAACACAACAAAAGGTACATCTATTCTGGAATGGTGAACCATGGTCAGGTTCTTTTCCTGGTAGAATTCTGGACTGGAAATGGGCCACCTCCTGCCAGGGAAGCATCTAACCCTCCAGGTATCCAGCTTCCCACTCCCTTCCCTACAGAAAAACAAAGCCTGAGACCCCAGTGTCAGCAGGTGCTTTACAACCTGTCCTAGGTCTTGACCGTGGTGGTGGTTCTCTCATTCCCCATATGAGCACAAAATTCTGGCATCACAGCCAGCCTCTCCAGATACTCCAAAACTGCATTGCCCCACCAAGGCTATACATTTTTTTTTTTCTGAAAAAAAAAACAAACACAGCTTGGGATAGCTCAATTTCAACCTTGGTTATGACCTTATCAACTCATATAAAGCAAATTTTTTTGTCATTTGTTTAGTTTCTAATTGGTTCTTGAATAGTGACTGTGCGTGTGTTTAAAAGCTACAAGTCAGCCTCATTTTTCACAGCAGATAGACATGTAGTTAAATTTTGAAAAATCTGGTCATAAAAACTGCACGAGATTTGGTTACAGGAATTCTACAATGCAGGGTAGTCACAAATAAACTGAGTTCTTTGATAAAATAAATGCTTGTATTTTATCAATCCTGCAAATTTAAATTTTTAAGCTTGATTTGTTTAAGGCAAATTCAACTCTATTTAGAAAGTAAAAAGTTTTAGAATTTCTTCTTTCTCCTTTTTTTTTGTTTGTTTATTAATAACAGACTACAACAGGAACAGACTGTGTTCCAAAGAGGAAGACTATGCTAAAATTGAAGCTACAATCTTATAATTTTCCCATACTTAGCCACTGCTGATTGACTCTCCATGTAGAGACGTTTTCTCTTAACTTGATGTTAATTTATGGAGAGTCTTATCACAATATATGTTTATTCATAATACAAAATGGATTTTTCTCTCTCTTGTTGAAAATCCCAAGATGCCCCAGTGCTTGGCTTCCTGTTGTCTTCCCCCAAAGACTCCACATATTTGCACCTCATATGAAAAAAAAAAAAAAGGCCAAAACTAGATTGGTACCATCTCAGAGGTGAACTGCCTACTGTGTTGGTCAATGTCAGGGCTGTGGGCTATGACACACGCCAGGTGTTTAGGGCTTCCCACTCCATGACTTACCTTCAACCAGGCACATCCCATCGCCCAGGCTCAACTGACCACTGGGTCCCAGCTCCAGAAGTGAAGGCAGCTCAGAGCTAAGATCTCCAACCATCCCGGCTGCTGACCTGATAGGCACCTGGGCAACCCCACAAGGACCTGGAATAACTTGCACCCGCAAAACAAAGTTCTAAGAGGAAAGAACAAATGCATGCTGCCTGGGCCCTCCAGAGACCAAGAAACACGATGATCCTACAGAAAACAAGTTTTGACAAGTAAGGGACAAAGGGGGTTGGGTAGGATGATGAACAGCCATTGCTAAAGGTGAGGTTCAAAAATAAAATATGAAAATCAGAAGGAAGAAATGTTAGAGACACAATTGAAGCAAGAACCAAATGCTAACAAAACAGTGAGACCTGACAAGAAAAAGATTTTCAGAAAGGAAATGCAATAGAAGTGAAATGGGAGATAGATAGGCAAGGAAAGAAACGCAGCCTATAACAAAGCCAAGGAAAAGAAAGAAGAGGCCTTTTCCTGAGCACAGAGGCCAGGGAGATTATAAGGTATGGACCAGCTCTCCAGCTATCTCCATCTGAACAGACCTATTCCTACCACTGGGGTTGGTTTGGTTTGGTTTTTACGTCAGAAACAATAGTAACTTGGTAAACACTTATAGACACAATTTTTTCATGATTATTAAATTAAAAACTCTCAAATGTCAATTGTCCCAGACTAGCAGATCTTCCCTCCAAACCCCAAAACCTTCAATATGTTCCAACTATGCAGGAGCTAAAAGAGAAGTATTAGGAGTAGGTTTTATTACTGCCATTTACGGGCATTGGGACTTCAGGAGTTTACCTGGGGCAAATAGCACCTCTGCCAGGGGGAGGTAGAGGGAGAAGAGTTTGGTTCCAGCTGTGCAAAATTCAGTGGCTTATTGGAGGGACCGTCTCTGCTTTAAAACAGACAGAAGCTGGTGTGTGAAATTCAAGCCATCTCTAGAAATGTGTTTAGAAAACGTGTTCTGATGTTGCCACATTATAAAGGCCCTCTGTGCAGAATCTTAACCTTTTTCTTCTAACTCCTCAGCTTTTCCCCAAACCCCTTCGTCCTCCACCCAGGGATGGTTCAAGAACTCCTGTGACTTGAGAGACCCTCCGTCACAGGAGGAAGCAGCAGCACTAAGCACAGATTGGGTATGCAAACCCGGTGAGCCACCTTAATTATCTTCTTCGTATGTACAAATATTTCCTCTCATCCCTACTTAACAATCAGCAGTCTTGATGGGCTCTAATTACAACGATAAATTGGGCCTCGGACAGCCACCTCCTGCTCCATCATTAAAGGGGACTATTTACCGGGGCCTTTGCAGTCAATCCGTCTCCTTAGTACTGGAAAGACACCACGGCTCACAGTGGTCACCGGTACTGAGCAGGGAAGCACTCAGTGGCCCCAGCAGCAGCTCACAGCCATGGATTCTGTACAATTAAGAAAACACATCTGCATGAAATGAGGAGTGGACCAGGGGCCTGGGGACCAAGTCAGCATGTCCTTGGCATTTACTAAGTCCAGATGTCTTTATCTTCTGGGCAGGAAGTCAGAGTCTGTCCAGATGGCATCTTGATTGCTTTCGGCTCAGCTGATTAAATTTCTAAGGCTGACATCTCTTCCAAATACCCTCTCCATTCTATGAAAATGTGGTTGTCAAATAGTGCCAGGAAGAGTCATCTGAAGATGGCAGACTGAGAGGGCCCAACTGAGAACCTGAGTGCCTGGGACATAGAGCCAGGCAAATTTCCTGCCACATGTCTGGGACTCTGGGATTCTTTCTGCTACAAGCAAGGGAATTTCTGGAGAGGCAGTGCTGAGGGGCAAGATTGTGACTGGATCAGAGATCCAGTTAGGAGTCCTGGCTCCTCCACTTTCTCACCTGTGACCTTGTGCATGTTCCTAAGCCACTCTGGCCTCAGTTTACTCACCTATAAATCTGGGATAACAAAAGGAATCACTTCAACAAGCTGTTCTGAAGATTTATGAGATCATGCACATCAAGTGCTTATAAGAGAACCAGGCACATGGTAAGGGTTCCCTGCATACATTTTATTAGTACATTTGGCCCTCTGTATCCACAGGTTCTGCATCGATGGATTCAACCAACCATGGATAGAAAATATTTGGGGAAAAAAATTCTAGAAAGTTCCAAAAAGCAAAACTTGAATTTGTCACAAACTAGCAGTTATTTACACAGTATTTACATTGTATTAGGTATTATAAGTAATTTAGAGATGATTTAAAGTATAGGGGAGGATGCGTGTAGATTCTTTGCAAACACTATGCCATTTTATATGAGACTTGAGCATCTGTGGATGTTGGTATCCATTGGGGTCCTGGAATCAATACCCCACAGATACTTGGGATGACTGAAGTCTTGTTAATTTTTGTTCCCGGCTTTACTTTGCCTTCTGAAGAGGTGCTCCTTAAAAACACAAACCTGCATGAGGGCAAGGGACCAGCCTGGTCACTTGCACATGCTTTATACCAGAAATAATAAATAATTCTTTATAGTCCTTTGTGGGTTACCTTTCTTTCACAAGCACTCTTGAGAGGTAAGCAAGGCAGACGGTATTTCTCTTCTACTGAAGTTGAGACTCTAAGAGGGTAATGACTTGTCCAAGGTCACTTCGGTAGCTGTGTCTGAAGATGGAAACCCATAAAGGCTGTTGAACTCCTATCTGCTACAGATCCTACTCATACGAGGAAGTCAGTGCTGCAAATGGAGCAGAGGAATGAACACGCTCCCCTCTGACCACCACCATCCCACCCCCAACAAACACTTCTGGTCATGCCAATGGGACACGCAGAGCATCACCAGGATGAAGAAAGGAGGCCATAGTGATATTTACAGAAATTGCTGCCTACCTCTGCTACTTTAGAAACTCCTTTCCTCCTATGCTTCACTCTAAAGGGCTGTGGGAACTTAATCTAATACTATGTTCACAGGAAGAAGCCTGACAAGAGACAGGATGTGGAAAATGTTCCAGAAGGCCTAAAAGTCAATGGCTTAATAATAATGTAAATAATCTCAACTCTTAGGATGTTAGACTCACATCATTCGTTTACATTCTTAAAGAAAAAAAGATGGCAGGGTTGGATTAGGTTATTTTAAAGCTTATTTTTAGCTTTAAAAATTTTGATTTAATGGACCACTATTAGGAAGGACCCCTTTATTTCAGAGTGGAGAGTTTATCTGAGAATCCCAATTCCCAGTCCTGGGCCCCCATATCTCACTGCCTGTTAATATCATTAACTTAAAGCTTGAGAGAAAAGCCCTAAGGATGCTTTTAAAATTTCTGCCTTTATAAAATACACCAGGTGAAAGAGAAGTTAGTAGATGGCACTTACCGTATGGTTAATTAGAAGTTAAAGCTGGACAAATATTCTATTTTTTTTTAGTATAAATTTATTTATTTATTTATTTATTTATCTATTTATTTATTTATGGCTGTGTTGGATCTTTGTTGCTGCACGCAGGCTTTCTCTAGTTACGGCGAGCGGGGGCTCCTCTTCGTTGCGTTGCGTGGGCTTCTCATTGTGGTGGCTTCTCTTGTTGCCGGAGTATGGGCTGTAGGCACACGGGCTTCAGTAGTTGTGGCACTCAGGCTCAGCAGTTGTGGCTCGCAGGCTCTAGAGCGCAGGCTCAGTAGTTGTAGTGCATGGGCTTAGCTGCTCCGCGGCATGTGGGATCTTCCCAGACCAGGGCTCAAACCAGTGTCTCCGGCATTGGCACGCGGATTCTTAACCACTGCGCCACCAGGGAAGCCCCAAATATTCTATTATGTTACTCATATTTCCAGAACCATATATGTGTAACTGGATGACCACAGAATAGTGAAACCTAGTTTGGGGGAAATGTCCCAAATCTGAGAGTTTTTAAATTGTTATAACATGGGCCCCAGGGAGTGGATATTTCCAGTATCAATCATCTTGGGAAGAGGGTAAATCCTGGGGCAGGAAATGCAAGGAAGAACCCCCCATTTCCCTGGGTACAAAGCCAAGAAGGCTTGGACTCTGGGATGTGAAAAGGGCCGTAGTATTTTTTGTGATGGAGAGGAGCTGGTGATGCCATGGGAAGACACTGTGTCTGCTTTGATGGTGGTGGTGGCAGCAGTGCCATCAATTACAGGGCAGAGGAAGAGCCGGTTCTGGAGCAGCAGGATCAAGGCTGGCATCTTGAAGCCGTCAACACAACTGAGTTTGAACTCAAGCAGGACATGAGAAGAACCATGTCCCCTCTCCAGGTGGAAGAGGCCCGTTAGCATCGCTTGCTCTGTCTAGCCCGGGGACCTCACAAGAGCCATCAACTGCGAGGCAGCAGTTAAACAGCATGGCAAGCAGGCTTGAGGGCTCTGTTTACGTGTGCCCACAAGGTAGCACACCCTCAGATAGAAGTGGGGACAACGTCCGGCCTTTATGGCTCTGAACCTTGTGTCATAATAATTTGGTAAAATAAATAAACAAATATGGAGAAATATAACGATAAAGAGGAAAACTGGGGGCTTCCCTGGTGGCGCATTGGTTGAGAATTTGCCTGCCAATGCAGGGGACACAGGTTCGAGCCCTGGTCTGGGAAGATCCCACATGCCGCGGAGCAACTGGGCCTGTGAGCCACAATTCCTGAGCCTGCGCGTCTGGAGCCTGTGCTCCGCAACAAGAGAGGCCGCGATAGTGAGAGGCCTGCGCACCGTGATGAAGAGTGGCCCCCGCTTGCCGCAACTAGAGAAAGCCCTCGCACAGAAACGAAGACCCAACACAGCCAAAAGTAAATATTAAAAATAAATTTTAGAAAAAGCACAATACAACGCATACAGTCAGCCCTTTGTATCCACGTGTTTCGTATAAAAAAAAAAAAAAGTAAAACTGACCGTAAAATGCATTTGAATATTCAAGTTAAAGTAGCATTTTAGATGCAAGTAGATTTAACCGTCTGGAGACAGTGGGGAAAGCAGGCGTGACCCAAAAAGCAGAACAAAAACTAAATGTACAAGAAGGAAAAAAAAAAAGGACAGTTTAATACCAACCGGTGCCCATAAGCTAGAACAGATATTAAACATCTAGTTCTTTGCTAAAGTTGGATCACGGAAGCATATTTTGGTTTGCACACCCTTGGAAGAAAACAAACTAGCCATTGGGTCATTGCTAAGAAAAGGCATAAAGAGCCAGACAAGGTATCCAAGGACCTCACATCGCTCCCCAGACTATAATCGCCTTGAAACACAGAAAAGTGAGTTCACAGGTCTCCCAGACATGAAATTGGGGGTTCTATGGAGTCACCCATGGGTGACAGCTGACCCTAGGGATGAACTGCATGGAAACCTGGTGCAAAACAAAACAGAATACAACAACAACAAAGAATGGTTTGGGGTTTGTATGTAAATATGTAATATAAGGGTCCTTGAACTTTATGAAAACTTCTGGGGTCCACAGATCTGTTGTTTCCCCACTGACATGGGTACCAGTCTGTAGAAATAAATGAGTTACCGGTGCCTTTTCTCATCTTCTCCTTTCCCTCTCTTTATCTCTGCAAGCCCTAGTCCTTGTAACAGGTAACAGCAGTCCATCCCTAAATGGCACTGGGAATGAATTAAGATTGCAGCAGTCATGATATGATGCCCATAGCTCCAGCCAAACCTCTCTCTCTATTTTTTATATTTGTGGAAGGGGTAAGACCACCTCCGTTAGTAAAGAAAGAGCGATTGTCAACAAAGAACCAGTGTAACTCTATTTTATTGGCTCAAGCCAATGACTGTTAGATAAGTAAAATGGAAATCATTGCTTTGAAATAGAATAATGGGATTTTTAGATGAAGAAGTGCCTTATAAATAGTTCAACTCCATCATTTTGCAGATGAGGAAATTTCGCAGCCACACACTAGTTAATGGCAAAGCTAGGAACAGAATTCAACTCAGTGCCTTTCTTGGGAGATTTGGAAAATATTCAGATAAAGAGACTGTTAGGGACTATAATGCATGAACTTGTGACACAGCTGAAGGAACTAGAGATTTTTAACCTAGAAAGGGGATAGTTCAGGTACATAATAACCATTTTCAAATACCTTAAGGACTCGCAAGTAGTAAAAGGTCTTGAACTTGTCCTGCTGGACTGAGGAAACAAGGACAATTGTGGGGAAGTTAGAGAAAGACTTTAGCAGTTCAACATAATATAAAACCTCTTGAACGGTCAAAATTTGCCAAAATAATTCATTGGGAGATAGTAAGCTTTCTGTCACCTGAGGCAGTTCAGGAAAGACTGGAAGATAATGTAGTGTGTATGTTTTGTCCATGGAAATGGGTGGGGTAAGAGGTGTGGAGGAGAAAATTCAGGAATGAAAATCATTTGGATGGGGTGACTTTTAAGAGTATGTGATTCTTTACAGCCTGGGATCAAATAAGGGTTTCATTCTTGCCTCCAAACTCGACAACTTATCTTCCCATCTGTTTGCAATAGTTTAAATTTTAATCTATTTCATATTTCAGGGTATTATGCCCTGAATATTTGATTTGAATGCTGTGGCAGAAGGTCACTCATATTCATTTATTTTCTTTTACTCTTATACACTTGCAGTGAGTCTTTTGAATTCATTATGCAAACATATGCAAATCATATGCAGATAGTGTGTCCTCAGAAAATGACAAAATCTTATGGCCTTAACTGAGCCATCAAACCTTTCTTTAAGAGGGAAAGTAATATGCCTTCTGAATGTCTCTGGGGCAGGAGACAATTTCCTGAGAGTGATATTTACATGACGTTGGAATTGGTTACTCAGAGGAGTCTTTGCCTCACATTCTTCACATTTATGTAGGACTTTGAGGTTAAGAAAGTATTTTCACGTAAATGATCCCATTGGATCCTCATAATTACCCTGTGATGTTGGCAAAACAGGAATTGGAATTCTTGTTTTATTATTCGATGGGAAATAGACTCAGAAAAGTCAAATGACTTGCCCAGGTTTGCTCTGTTGGTAAATGATGGGTCTGAGGCTTCAAAGTAGATCTTTTTTCAGTCCAAGAACTCTTCCATGACACTGTGATGCATGTCTTTTTCAAAGCAAGGTGGTTGTCATCAGTCTGGGTTTGCTTGGACGGCGTTTTGCCAAAAGCATCTTTGAAGGTGTTTTGTTGATGAGGATGGCATTTTAAGGGTGACCAGAAAAGTCTAATTATTTGTAGTAGCCCTAGCACAGTGCCAACTACATAGTTTCTCTAACCACCCCCTGCTTTTTCGCATCTGCTCTGAAATCTCCAGATGAAGAACTTTCTTCACACCGTACACTCTTCAGCTTTTTCAGGAGGCAAAATTCTTTCTTAAACTATCGGGAGTAATAGCACAGTCTCTGCAGTGAGACTGTCTGGATCTGAAGCCCCAATCTACTACCTTCTACTTGTGTGGCCTTGGAGAGGTCATTTATTCCTCTAAGCATCAGTTTCTACATCTATAAAATGGGGGAAATAACAGCACCTCTTTGATAGAGTATATGATAAGGAGATATCTATAAAACAAAAGAAAACCTACTTAGACACATAATATGTGCTCAATAAATGGTAGCTACTGTAATTATCATATTAGTGGTTGTAACACAGTAGTGGTAGTAGTATTATTCTCTCAAGGTATTGTGAACTCTGATGCTAAGAATTGGCTCTTGGAAATGAAATGGGAGGACAGTAATACCAAATATTTCCTATATGTCAAAGGACTGGAGGACAGACGATGTCTGAGGTAGCCAAATTCAGCCCAGTGAGGAATACATGAACTTTAACTTTCTTTAGTCACTACCATATCTTGCATCATAATGAGGGTAGTTGCAATCCTGTTTCGAAGGTATTTCTAAGAAAAAAATAGAGCCAAGGCTGGCACCCTTAACTCTTCTCTCTCTTAGTCAGACTGCTCTGTATATGGCAGTGGCCTCTACTTCCCTGGGTCACCTTGGGTGGGAACAAGAGGGGATTCCACTCCAGCCGCTTTAGCAGGCCTGAATCACGGGGTCAAGGGATGGATTCGTCCTCCTCCTGTACCAAGACCGGAAGTGGGTACTGTGAAGGTGGCCAAGGCAGCAGCTCCACTCCCTTTCTGGGATGACCCTGCTCCCTCTTGCCCTAGTTCCCAGCTCCAGCAGGTGCCCCTGCAGGGCACCTTCCCTCTGCCCCCCACAGAGTGCTCTGCCCTTCCAGTGTGCCCCAGCACCTCTCCTGGTCACTCACCTAGGCCAGCTAACAAGGTGGCCTCCTCCGTGAGGACAGACTCCTGCTCCCACAGCCTCTCCGATGGAAAGGGACCAGAAGCTGTTGCTGGCCAAACCGTTGCAGCTCGCCTAGGGTCACTAGGAACCATCACCCTGAGAGTCCATGTGACCAGCGCAAAGGAACTGCACCACTGATTCACGTCGGCCAGGAAATGCACTGGGCCATTCTGAGGCTGGGTGCCCAGCTATTTTTGGCAAGAATGGGTACTATGCAGAAGTGACTTCCCCTTTTTTGCAGCAAAAAGCCACCAAATGCTGAGCAGTCAACAGCATTTCTTGTTCTCAGATTACCCTTTTGAGCACTCTCTGGCTGCCAGATTACCGAGGCCATCACAGCTTGATTCGACTTCTCAGCTCCAGGCATTAGCTAACCCTGCCAAGCTGGGTTGCCTCGGTCCTGTGATGGCTCCCTGTGTCGGCTGCTTCCTGTTGGCGGTGCTGATTTCTGCCAGCTGTGAAGTCATCACCTTCTTAAATCCAATGTGCACTGAGGTGAGTCCAAACTATTTGTCTTTGTCCAGATTAAACCACCTGGAAATGTTGAGATTCAGCATGCAGTCCTAGCTGAACCTTAAAAGGGCAACGAGGTGTGTAGGAGTTTTTCTTTACAGTGAAAAAGGAACCAAAGAGCTCAGCCGGGGAGATGATCTTACAGATTCATAGTAGGAAGAAGTGAGAGTTGTTTTCCTCCGCAAACAATTTCCCCCAAATAATCCCAGTTGGGACATAAGATGTCAACAGGGTCCCAGTGCAAAGAGCAGACCTCCAAACCTGCTCCCTAGCACGGAGGAGCATTTGTCCAACCTCCCAGCACATGGCCACTTCCCCAAAGAGTCCTTCAGTTTCCTGGCATTCAGGACAGAGACTAGTAAAGACCACCTGTGCCAGGCTTTAGAGCATATAAAGATCACTCTGAATGAGTCTGGCTTTCTCCTCGAGTTGGACAGCCCTCCATCTGTTTCACTAACCCACAGGAGAAGCATCTGAGCATAGAGCCAAGTTGCACCTTCTGTTTTGGACCATAACAGTATTTATCAACCTGTGGGAAGTTCTTGGGGAGGGTGGTGAGAGAGAGAAAGGAGAAGGGCTCATTCTCTTGCCATCCTCCACTCATTACCTCTGATCTCAGCAGGTATCCAGCACCATGTGGCCTGTCGGACAAGTGCTGTAAACAGGAAGGACCATCAGTCTTGGTGGCTGAGTGGGCTGCTTTCTTAGGTTGGGGCTGAATGATGACAAAGAGGCAGGAGTAGCAGGATGGAGAAAGGCAGGGCTTAGGAGCCAGGGTGAGGAGAATAAGGGAGAGCGGAGCAAGGGCCCACCAGACAAGAGCAAGAATCAAAGCTAGGACTGGAACAAGGCCTAGAAGCAGAAAGCAACAGAACCTTGTTAGTCTGGTACTGGGATGGAATCAGGATGCACGCTCAGACCGAAAGGAGGTACGATGCCCAGGGGAAATTTCTCAGTCTGCTATAACAAAGTACCACAGACCAGGTGACTTCAACAACAGAAACTTACTTTTGTACAATTCTGGAGTCTGGAAGTCCAAGATCAAGGTGTTGGCAAGGTTGGCTTCTTCTGAGGCCTCTCTCCTTGGCTAGTTGATGGCCTTCTTCTCCCTATCTCTTCACATCATTTCCCCTTTGTATGCATCTGTGTCCAAATTTATTGTTCTTATAAAGACACCAGTCGTATTGGATTAGGGCCTACCCTAATGACCTCACTTTAACTTAGTTACCTCTTTGAAGACTCTATGTCCAAATAAAGTCTCATTCTGAGGTACCGACGTTAAGACTTCAGCATATGTATTTGGGGGAGACACAATTCAGCCCACAACAGAAGGGGGCAAGTAAAAGGCTTTTATCAGCTCCAGAAGGCTGTATCCTCATCATTCAGGTTGAAAAATCAACTGCACAGAGGCCTGTAGGTAACATGTAAGAGGGTAGGAGCGGAGACACCATCTCCTCAGTAATCAGGTAGGGTATGCCATCCACCTTCTAGCAACATCCTCAGATGGGATAATATTACCATTAAATTCCAGCTCATTGGGAAGCAGTCCATGTTAAACATCTTACTCTTAAGTCTACCAGTTCACTTTTTAAATCCCCACATTGCAGCAAAGTCTGTGCAGCCTTTCTGAAGCCCACAAGGGCCCTCACTGCTGGGAGATTTTGGAAATCCCTGAAAATATTGGACCAGTCTAGATTCCTATTGAAGACACCAGGCCCTAGACTCACCAGTTGCTTTTTGCAAATGGTACCTGCTTTAGCAGAGGGAAGGAGAAAGAGGCAGGAAGAGCTAGTCCTTTTGCTGCCTATTCAGAGGACTTCCATGCCATTCAGGTGGCAGGAGTGTCACTGAGCATCCCAGGACCTCCAGGCCTGGCCTGTGCTACAGTGAGAGATTTCCTTTTTGGAGAAGTCAGGTGAGACTGAAACCTTCCAATATCACATCCTCCCTGCAGCCCTGCCTCTGAAAGGACTCTGATTTTAAATGCCTTGGGACCTATTCCATTAATAGTGGGTCTATATTTTTCTTTACCTCTTCTATCATGTTTGAGTTCATGATAGCAGGATTCTAAGGCTATTTATACAGCCCTCACTTCTATGTCAATACTGGGGAGGGAACTGGGAGATACGACTTGTTCCTGAAGGTAAGGACCGTCTAGGCTTCAGAAAAGTGGGATAAAGTAGAAGTGGTAGGAGAGGATGCTTTTGATTTAACGGTTTGGTCCTTTTTCAGGTGAAATTCACTCCAGCTTGCCCACTCCTTCCTCTTGTTTTCCTTTCCTCATTCATTCTTCCTCTTCAGTTTCAGCAAAATTAACACATACTGTATATATGTTCATGTGACCACCATGAATTTATCAGGCCCTATCCTGAAAACAAGGGTTTGGTTTGGTTTTGAGTTCAGTAAATTTTTTATTGAAGTAAAATATACATACAGAAAAGCTCACCAATCCTAAGTGTAGAGCTCAATGAGTTCTCACCAAGTGAACACATCCATGTGAGCAGCACACAGATCAAGAAACAGAACTTTCTCAGCACCTCAGAAGCCCTCTCATGTCTCCTCTCGGTCACTAGCCCCCAAGACCATCCAGTACTCTCATTTATGTCACCAAAAATTGACTTTGCCTCTTTTTGAATTTTGTGTACATGAGACCATACAGTGTGTACTCTTCTGGGTCTGGCTGCTTCCGCTCAATATCAAACACGTGATATTTATATATGATGTTGTGTGCAGCCGTCATGTGCTCCATTAATCACTGAATGGTATTCTGTTTTATTAGTGAAACTATTTATTTATACATTCTACTGTTAGTGGACATTTGCATTGTTTTCAATTTTTTGCCTATTATGAATGTTGCTGCTTTGGATATTCTTACCTAGGTCTTTAGTAAACAAATATTTATTAGGTGTATAATAGAGAGTAGATGTATTTGGTCATAGGGTACACATATGTTTAACTTCAGTAAATATTGCCAAACAGTTTTTCAATGGGTTGGTACACATTTATTCTCACCAGCAATGGATGTGAGTTCTGATTGCCCTACAGCCTCACTAACATTTGCTATAGTTTGTTTAAGAACATTAGCTCTTCTGATGGATAGGGGTATTTCACTGGGATTTTTTATTTTCCTGATAAATAATTAAATTGAGTATATTTATGTACCCTTGTGTGTGTTTGTGTGCGTGTGTGAGTGTGTAAGTGCCTATTTCAAGTCTTTGGCCCATTTTCTCTTATGTTGTCTGTATTTTGGTTTTTGTTTTTTGTTTTTGTAGTGGTTCTTCATGTATTCTGGATACAGGTTCTTTATCACATTACAAATATCTTCTCCCACTCTGTGGCTTGCCTTTTCACTCTCTTGACATTTTTGGATGAACAGAAACCCTTAATTTTAACATTGCTTGATTTATCATTGTTCCTTTATTTATTTTCAGTGCATATCTGTTCTGTTTAAGAAATTTTTGCCGGGACTTCCCTGGTGGTGCAGTGGTTGGGGGTCCGCCTGCCAATGCAGGGGATGCAGGCTCAATCCCTGGTCCGGGAGGGGCCCACATGCCGCGAAACAGCTGGGCCCTTGTGCCACAGCTACTGAGCCTGCACTCTAGAGCCCGCGAGCCACAACTACTGAGCCCACGCCTGGCAACTGCTGGGGCCCGCCCACCTGGAGCTCGTGCTCCGCAACGGGAGAGGCCACAGCAGTAAGAGGCCCACACACAGCAGCGGAGACCCAGTGCAGCCTAAATAAATAGATAGATGATAGATAGATAGGTAGATAGATAGATAGATAGATAGATAGATAGATAGATAGATAATAGATAGATAGATAGATAGATGATAGATAGATAAATAAATAACTTAAAAAAATTTTTTGCCAACGCAAGGCCATGAAGATATTATCCTATGTTTTCTTCTGGAAGTTTTATAATTTGGTATTTATTTCTAAGTTTCACATGTAAATTTACAGTCCACTTGGAATTGCTTTTTGCATATGATGTGACGTAGGAGTCAGGATGAATTTTTTAATAAAACTTTTTGTTCGAAAAAAATGTCAAACCTTGACAAATTCTAAAATATTCTAAAAATATTATAACGAACACTCGTAAATACTCCACACAGAACCTTCCATGATTAAATGCTCTGTGTGTGTATTCATGTAGGTGTGTGTATCATAAGTAACAAAATTAGATCTATGACCAGGTTTTTGGAGGCTGACCAATATGCGAAGAGTAGCTGGAATTCAGTGTTCTGTGATTTGGACTCAGGTAACATTTTACATGTGCTCTTGAATAATTGCTTGGGAGTGTAAGCATGCCTCCTCATTTCAAATGGGCTCATCTTGACTATTCTGTCCCCTTAAAACCACAGTAGGAGACAGTCTTTTGGGTCTAGGTATGGGGAGAGTGTTTACGTAGAGCTATGTTTTAAGAGAACTCCAAGTTCATGGATACAAGGGCTTCCCAATAGCTCTAGACGATGACAATGATGTTTTGATGATCCAGGGAAATGCTAACTTTTCTTGTGAGAGTGACGTACATTACCTCATTAATCCTCAGAGTTGGTCTGTCAACAGGGGTTATTACCCTCGATCTACAGCTGGGCAAAAAAGGAAGCTCAGAGAACACAGCTTGGTAGTTGAGAGCTGGGATTTGAACCTGGGCAGTCTGCCTCAAGACACAGGAAAAGAACCACTTATAATTGGAGTGCCCTTTGCCTGGAGGAGTTAGACTGACAGCAAAGTTTTAGGGCTGTGACCTCTTGGGAGTGTTTTGTTTCATTTTCAGAGAGTAATTATGACTCTGTGATTTGGCTCAGTCAAATTGCTATCTCTGGATAGAGGAGTGATCACCGAGGGAGGGCTGGGGTTCAGTGTCCCAGACTCCTCGTGCCTGGCGGAGCTGGCTGCTGTGGGTACCAAGTGCAGAGGAGACATCCCAACAAGTGGGATCAGCACTTGCGTGAAACTCAGAGAATTTGAAATCAGAAAATGATCTCAGCACTTGTGAGGAGAGAAAATATTGTGGAATGGCAGGGGGTTAGAGATGCAGCAGAAAGAAGCAAAAGAAGATCCTGATTGAAAAAATGCATATGAATACCTGGAGGGAAAAGGGATTGCAGACACAAATGTAGCACTTGGGAGTCCTGCTCTGTGTAAAGGCACAGCTCTGTGGCGGAGCTGGAGATGAAGTGACCGGCACAGGTCCCAGTGCAAATGCCCATGATATGGAATAGGGATGGGCATGGGGCAGTTGTCCTGAATACCAGCTGGCTTTGTCTCAGCCCTGCTGGCTGCATAAGTTCACATCCAGAAGGGTCCTGTCTGCGATGGAATGGCCAAAGCAGAAGAATGAGAAAGTGACTTTGGAAACTGACCCTAGACTGAGGTCTAGCGATGAAGTCTGGGTCTGTAAGAAGTGGTCATGTGGGGCTCAGAGAAACCACAGGAGCTGCAAAAGCGGTGGTGGGTGTCTGCCTAGAAAAGCAACTGAACCCGTGATCCTCACAGCTGGCCCAGCCCTGGGCAAAATGGCAGTGGCTACACAGTCAGGACCCAGCAATCCTCTTTTACACCCTGTCCTTTCCTGGTCCGTAGTATTATCATTCTGCTGCCCGGGAATCCTGTGCTATGCTATCAGAACTCACCCCTAGAAAGTTTTGCTGTGAAAACTGACAGTGAATAAGATACAATCTCATTGATGTAGTTCTATGAAAAATGTATAACCTGAATCAAATCATGAGGAAACATTCAAACCCCAAAGGAGTAACATTCTGCAAACTATGAGCCTGGATTCTTAAAAAAATTAATCAATGCCAGGAGAGACCAGGAAAGACTGAAGAATCATTTCAGATTACAGGAGACAAAAGAGACATGGAAATGAGATGCAGTGATTGTACGGGAGTGTGGCTGTGAAAGCCGTGGCAGAAGAGCCCAGAACAGTCTCTGAAATGTGTTTGGTTTTCAAATTTTCTCATGAGCTGCAGTTCTTGTCATTTGCGTCTTTCTTTAGGAATCAAGGGCAGAGAGCTCATTGCAGTTTATGTAACTAGAGATTATTGAGTGTTACGACCGAGGCTCGTGGTGGTGGACTTCTCAGTACTCCTGGGAAGTGTTATGCACTGGTTCTTGGGTTTTTACTGGGTTGAAACTGAGCTATTCCTTTCCATTTGCTAGGCGCTCCCTCAGGCCACTGGCTCAGGAGAGCCATTGTAACTTTGGGAATCACATTAATGCAGTGAAGTGCTTAGTAAAGCATACAATTTAGTTGTCACGGGCACGTTATATTCTGGAAAAGGAGGGAATTGCCAATGTCGAGCCTTTTGCTAAAGGACCAGAATAGAGTGAGATGAATTGAGAAAAGGCCCCTTTTCTCCACGTATATATGACATCAGCTATGCCAGTGGAGACCAGAAAAGAAAAATGTCTCCTCAAAGCGAATCCAGACCTTAGCAGCTGCACATACATCTTCTCTCTAGGTCTTCCATGTTCAGGGGGACCAAAGAGGGGTCTAGCAGCATGTGTTTCCCCCACCAGTCAATCAAATATGTTTTAAATGCAAAGTGTGCACTTCAAGGGCATTATGTAGATTAGTGGCAGTGCCTGAAGGGCTTTGGGTCTATGAAACAATTATGGATTACAAGAAAATATAAATATGGCAATTTCCTCAGTGACTTTCTTAATATTGCCACAATATAGAAGAAAACCAGTGATTTCCTGTAAATGAGCATGCTCACTGTACCTACAAAAAAGTGCCCAACTAAGCAGAAGTTGGAGTGAATAAAGGAAAAAGCAGTTAAATTGGCAACACCTCTAAAATGTCACACTTCAGAGCAAAGGCGGATGTGTGCCATCCTCTGTTTCTAACTAAGCAGACCTGTTTGCAACTCAGGATGAGGACAGCTGCTGATTTAGACTTTCATGGAGCAGGTCTTTCCCAGTCCAGGGCAGTCTCAATGGGACGTCTAGTGAGACCAACTGCGTGGCCCAGAGAAAGCAGGGCCTGAAAGGTTGGATGAAATCACATGGAGCCTGAGATGAGCTGAGAGATGGTCTATGGTTCTGGGATGTCTTTCTTCTTTGTATCCCCAAGTGTACTTTTCTTGGAGATCATTTCTTTCTTTCCCTGGAGCCTCCCCATGCAAAATAAACCCCAACAGACCTTCATACCTGCCCCACTATCCTTTATCCTAAGGCATCATCCAGATAAATCATGAGCCCACAATTCTATAGGCTTCTAACTAACCCCTTCCCATTTTCACCTAGTTAGTCCAAGATCTATAACTTGAGTTTGCACTTCTAGCAAGCAGTAAACAACAGACGTCAGAACACTTGACTCTCCTGGGGACCCAGAATGAGGAAGTCCTCTGAATTTATGTGCAGGGCTGTGCCCAAATGTTAGGTCTGGTATCAGCAGCCTGCAGTTCCAGAAATTTAAAACTCAGTCATTCTTCAAGATTACAAGACCTATGACCTAAGATCTGTGCCATGCTGTTAGTTCTTTTTAAAAAAGATTGTATTAAGAAAATGTCTAAATATGTACAAAAGCACTTAGTTACGGGGAACCTTGCGTGCATCACTCCACATTCAACAACCATCAACGTTTCGCCTACTAATTTCCGCTATCCACTCCTTCCTTTCTTGCCAAAGTATTTTAAAGCAAATCCCAAGCATCATGTCATTTTGCCTCTAAATCCTTCAAAATACAACTCAAAATAAGAACATTTCTCCTACATAACGGCAAGGTCATTATCATTAACAAAATTCACAGTTTCTTAGTATTCTCTAATATCCTGTCCTCATTCAAAGTTCCCTGATAAAATGTCTTTTCCCAAATGCTTTATTTGAATCAGCATCTAAAGAAGGGCTACTCTATGTCATATGATCCAGAAATCCCACTCCTGGGCATATATACAGACAAAACTATAATTTGAAAAGACACCTGCACTCCAATATTCATTGCAGCACTATTTACAATAGCCAAGACATGGAAGCAACATAAATGTCCATCAGCAGATGAATGGATAAAGAAGATGTAGTACATATATATACAATGGAATACTACTCAGCCATAAAAAAGAATGAAATAATTCCATTTGCAGCAACATGGATGGACCCTAGAGATTATCATACTAAGTAGATCATAAAGAGGAAGACGAATACCATTGATTTCACTTATACGTGGAATCTAGAATACAACACAAATGAACTTATTTACAAAACAGAAACAGACTCACAGACATAGAGAATAGACTTGTGGTTGTCAAGGGAGTGGCGGTGAGGGAGGACTAGAGTGGGACTTTGAGATTAGCAGATGCAAACTATTATATATAAAACAGATAAACAACAAGGTTCTACTGTATAGCACAGGGAACTATATTCAATACCCTGTGATAAACCATAATGGAAAAGAATATGAAAAAGAATGTATATATAAAATATATATACACACATACATATATGTATAACTGAGTCACTTTGATGTACACCAGAAACTAACATGACATTGTAAGTCAACTATACTTCAACACAACGTTTAGAAAAGAAGGGCTCTTCTATTATTTGTTGGTTATGTCTCTGAAGTAGCTTTTGTATCTGTCTCTTTTTATAAGAGCAGCCTCGTCTCTCATCTCACCCCCTTGCTCTCCACGTCCGCCAAGCATCATTCACATTTTGACAAAACGAAGTCAGTCATGCTATGGAATGCTCCACCTTCTGCCTTTGGCTGACTGCTACCTTGTGGTGCTGTTTACCTGAAATCCCCCAAATCACTTATAGACTGAAAGTTAGGCCTAAAGTCTTGACTGGATTTAAGGTTAAACTTTTTTTGGCAATACTTCATAGGTGGTGCTGTGTACTTCGTACTGCATCACATCACAAAGTATGTAATATCTGATCGTATTCTTTTGTCGAAGCTAATCTAGAGTTGATTTGTTTGTTTCAAAGTGAAAGAGAACATTTCCATGCGTCCAAAATCAAAACTATAAAACAAATTGCGTTCAGAGAAGGCTTGTTTTCATCCCCGCTCCTCCGTCTGGTTCCTTCCTTTCCCTTAAATATAACCAGTTTGCGGTTTTTCCCCATGGTTTCTTCTTGTAAATGTAAGAAAATACACACATACCTTCCTTACACAAAAGGTAGCATACTGTATACCATATACAATATATACTAATAGACGTTCTGCACCTTGCTTTTTTCACCTTACAATAAACCTGCATATCACTCAATTATCAGTTTATGGAGATCGTGCTTACCCTTTTTTCAGCTACACAGGGTTCCATTCAGTGAATATACCATATTTTGTTCAAGTGGTCCTATATGGATGGAAAATCTGATTATTGCCAATCTTTTGCTATTGTAAAAAATACTAAAATGAATAATGTTATGCATAAGTCATTTTGCGTTTTTCCAAGTATTATATTTGGTGAAGATTCCTAGAAGTAAGACCGCTGCTCAAAGGATAAAACATGTAATTTTGGGCTTCCCTGGTGGCGCAGTGGTTGAGAATCTGCCTGCCAATGCAGGGGACACGGGTTCGAACCCTGGTCTGGGAAGATCCCACATGCCGCGGAGCAACTAGGCCCATGAGCCACAACTACTGAGCCTGCGCGTCTGGAGCCTGTGCTCCGCAACAAGAGAGGCCGCGATAGTGAGAGGCCCGCGCACCGCGATGAAGAGTGGCTCCCGCTCGCCGCAACTGGAGAAAGCCCTCGCACAGAAACGAAGACCCAACACAGCCATAAATAAATAAATAAATAAATCTTTAAAAAAACAAAACAAAACAAAAAAAAACATGTAATTTTGCTAGATAGTCAACCATACACCATATACTGTCTGATACTAATTTACATTGTTTCTCTCATCAGAAAGAAGCCAACAAGACATATAACTGTGAAAATTTAGGTCTCAGAGAAATTCCTGACACTCTACCAAATACAACAGAATTTTTGGAATTCGGCTTTAACTTCTTGCCTACAATTCAAAATATAACCTTCAGCAGGCTCATAAATCTTATCTTTTTGGATTTGACCAGGTATGTATCTGAGTTCTTTGCGTGTGCTTGATGTTTTACTTAGGTCAAAACACAACTTGCATTCAAATTGTTTCCACGACCTTCTTTTGGGGCACAGGGACAACATGCTTATTCTTCATGTTTACCCTTTCCCATGAAATATTTTTATACAGGTAAAATATAATTTAAATAAGCACCAATCAATGGAGAGGAAAGTGGCTTGTTCTCAAACTAGATTGTGTCAGCAGTGCTGTTTATGAAGTTCTAAGGATTATCAATAACAAAACTGAAAATAAATTTTCTACTAAATCGGATGCCATATCATACTATATTTTAGCACAGTTGACTATTAATGGGTGTGACATTTTAAGAAAAAAATTATAGGAGAAATACATGTCATCTCCTAATTTTTTCCTGAAACTTGGTAAAAAAAAGAGTTCCATTATTTGGTTTTAGAGGCAGAATTAGGATTCTAAATGCTGAACCAGTGCTTGTGAACCAGCAGGCAGAAGTATCATAAGAAAATAAGGAAGAGAGTGAAAGAGAAATGCAGCTGGGGTGTGTGTGTGTGTGTGTGTGTGTGTGTGTGTGTGTGTAATGGGGGAAGGGCTCCATATGTGGATGAGGTCTGCACCCCTTGCAACAGCTCTACTTCTTCTACTTTGGTCCTTCAACTTAAGCTTCTACACAGCAGGAGAGTATTCACATACATAGAACTGTACGTTCACATCTGCATAACCACCACTGGGAGGTACATACTGCCATCCCACTCGTGTTAGATGGGAAAACAGAGGTTCAAGGAGATTTTATGAGCTTGCTTAAGGTCACACAGGAAGGAAACTGGGACTCTGCTCTCCTGACTCCCAGTCCAGAGTCCCCCAGATAACCCTAGGCTACCTCCCAGCCAAGACTCCGTGAGATACAATTGAGAGAAAGCCTTGCCCTTTCAGATCTTTCTGTTACCTACCTAGTTTTGCCACAAAGAAATTTACTTTCCCTCTCCTTTATCATTTCTCATTTTCAGATGAGATGAGTTTGACCACATTTTTAAGAGGTGTTGGGCCAGGATAGCTTTTGTAGCTGAAGGACTTTTAGTTTCCTCTACTGCTATTTTGAAAAAGTGATAAAAACAGGACCTCATACTTTCTAAAATCCTCCTCCTCTGCTGCCCTCCCCACCTGTAATCTGGCTACAAATGAGGCACTGTTTTTATTACTTAACACAGTCGTGGTTTCCTTAGCTTTACCAACTTGCTTTCTATCCCCTTTTCTCATTCTTCTGTCTTGCTTTTCAGACCTTCCTCTCTGGAATCATTTTCCTTTCTCCTAAAGCACCTCCTTAGACATTTCTTTAGTGAGTGTCTGTTAGCAGTCAGCTCCCTCAGTTTTTGTTTTTCTGAAGATATCTTTATTTCACTCTGATTCTTGAAAGATAGCATTTTCTGGCGTATGATTCTAGGTGGACAGTTGTTTTTTTCTCGGCCTTTTGAGGCTATCATTCCAGTCTCCCACTGTTGCTGTTGGGAGGTCATCTATCTGTCTAGTCGTTGTTCGCATGTTGGCAATCTGTCTTTTCTTCTCTGGACATTTCCAATAGCTTCTCTTTGTCCTTGGAATTCTGTAATATTACAGTGATGCACTGTGTAGATTGTCAGGCTCCTTGAATCTGAGATTGGCGTCTTTCATCAATTCTAAAATATTCTAGCCACTATCAATTTGAACTCCGGTTTGCCCCCATTCACTCCTGTATCTCCTTTGGATTTCTGATGAGACTTATATTGCATCCTCTTATCTGTCCTTTATATATCTTAATCTCTCTTTCTTGTTTTCCAACTCCTTGTTTTTTGGACTACATTCTCGGTAATTTCCTCATATTTACTCCTAGTCCATTAATATCCTCTTCAGCTGTGTTTAATCTCCTGTATAAACTATCCATTGGCTTATAATTTCAATTATTAACTTCTCTCATTTCAATAAGTTTCACTGATTTTTCATTTTACAAATATATGAGATCAGTTTTAATATTTTTTCCTTCATCATACTTTTGGTTCTTGGTGTTACCTTTAAACATATCAAACATATGTTTGGCAAAAGCATATTTATTATATGTTCTGATAATATTCAATACATAAAAGCTATATAATATATTCTTTATATATCATATATATACATATATATATGATATATATACATACACATTATCAGATATATCTGATAACTCTGGCATCTGCTACCTTTTTTTTTTTTTTTTAATAAATTTATTTATTTATTTATTTTTGGCTGCATTGGGTCTTTGTTGCTGCACACAGGCTTTCTCTAGTTGCAGCGAGTGGGGGCTACTCTTCGTTGCGGTGTGCAGGCTTCTCATTGTGGTGGCTTCTCTTGTTGCGGAGCACGGGCCTAGGTGTGTGGGCTTCAGTAGTTGTAGCACGCGGGCTCAGTAGTTGTGGCTCACGGGCTTAGTTGCTCCGCTGCATGTGGGATCTTCCCGGACTAGGTCTCAAACCCGCGTCCCCTGCATTAGCAGGCGGGTTCTTAACCACTGCGCCACCAGGGAAGCCCATGCTACCTTTTTTAATCTGATTCTGTAGAACTTTTTTTTTTGGCTGACTTAAGCTAATGTGTTTTCCTTATGTGTTTAGTGAATTTTATTTTGAGCTCATTTATCATGTGGAACTTTGTGTAAATCTTTGTTTAAAATGTTTTCCTGGAACTAGATAATACCAATGAATTATTAATATTTTCATGTGTGACAATGGCATCATGGCTATAGAAAATAAACCTATTTTTTTGGAGATGCATACTAAAATATGTATGGACACCTAGGATTTGACATAAAATAATTTAGGAGAGAGAAGTAGGTATAGATGAAGCAAAGAAGCATATATGGCAAAATTGTGAGAATTGTTGCATTTGTGTGAAAGATATATGGAAGTTCATCGTACTATTCTCTTTACTTTTATGTAAATTTGAAAGTTCTTCTTACAAAAATTTAAGTAAGTACATGACTCCAGAAAAGGTTTCTCTTTACTTCTGCTAGTTACCTGAAGTCACTACCATCCTGGAACTGCTTTAAGCTAAATTTTCCACTTGGGTTTCTTTGGGGAAGTCCACAGAGGTAGCATAAATTCAGGCTACAGTTCTCATAGGTGGAAGCTTCTGGTTAAAGGATCTCAGAGGAGACTTTTCTTGTTGTTCTTGTTGTTGTTGTTCTACCCAGAGCCAAGGCCAAGACAAAAGCATATCCTAAAGGTCTCCCTCTGTGAGTTTTCTTTTTTAAGGTCACCCATTGAAAGGATCCTTTGAGGGTATTGGTAGTTTGCAGGTTTTGATAAGACCTCCTATCCTGTCCCCAAGTTTGTCTCCTGACACTGGTCCCTGTGGCTCATTAACACCCAGGCCTAGTAAGTAATTCCCTTAGTGACCTTCAGGGGAGCTCTCTCTCTCTCTCTCTCTCTCTCTGTGTGTGTGTGTGTGTGTGTGTGTGTGTGTATAATCCAGTATTTTTAGGTGTAATATCAGGATGGGTTTCTCTGAACCTCTAGTGTTCCATATTCCTATGGGGCATTTTCATATATACCATTTGAATCACAACCATTCTACAAAGTAATCATTGTTACTATAATTTAGAGAAGAAAAAACTGAGGTTGAAAAAAGTTGTGACTTGCCCAGGATGGCACAGATTCATATTTTACATAGCATATGTTATATATTATGCAGTATATAAGACATATTTTATATCACTTATAATAGTAAATAATAGTTTGATTTTGACTACAATCAAACCACTAAACTGTTCCAAACACAAACCTCTGAGAGTTCAATCTAAAATATCTGGAAAAAAATTCTAAATCAGAGTGTTCAGATCTGAGGCTAGTCATTAACTCAACAGGCCATCTGTGGGTACTGAAGAAAGTTTATTATGTTTTACTTTGAATAATAATGTACACTGTTTTTACTATAAACAAAAGATGGCTTTGTTACTATAGGTCACTGTGACAGAATATTTTTCTTTTCCCTAATTAATTCTTATTAAATACTGTTATCTTTTTAAGGTGCCAGATTAACTGGGTACATGAAGATACTTTTCAAAACCATCATCAACTGAACACCATTGTGTTAACTGGAAATCCCCTGATATTCATGGCAGAAACATCACTTACCGGGCCCAAGTTGCTGAAGCATCTTTTCTTAACCCAAACAGGAATATCCAATCTTGAGTTTATCCCAGTGCACAACCTGGAAAACTTGGAAAGTTTGCATCTTGGAAGCAACCATATTTCCTCTATTAATCTCCCAGAAAACTTCCCAACACAGAATCTGAAAGTCCTGGATTTTCAGAATAATGCTATACACTACATCTCTAGTAAAGACATAAACGGTCTGGAACAGGCCACGAACCTAAGCCTTAACTTCAATGGCAATGACATTAAAGGCATTGAGCCTGGGGCTTTCAATTCAAAAATCTTTCAAAGTTTGAAATTTGGAGGGTCTCTCAACTTATCTGTTATATTGAAAGGTCTACAGAACTCTACTATTCAGTCTCTTTGGCTGGGGACATTTGAGGACACTGATGACCAAGACCTCACTTCAGCCACATTTGAGGGACTTTGTGACATGGCTGTTGAGAGCATCAACCTACAAAAGCACCATTTCGATGGCTTCTCACCTTCTACATTTCGGTGCTTCACTCGACTCCAGGAGTTGGATCTGACGGCAGCTCACTTGAAAGGATTACCCTCTGGGATTGAGGGCATGAACTCTCTCAAGAAATTAGTTCTCAATGCAAATAGTTTTGACCAATTGTGTCAAATCAATGCTGCCAGTTTCCCATCCCTTACAGACCTCTATGTCAAAGGTAACATGAAGAAACTTGACCTCGGTGCCAGGTGTTTGGAAAAACTAGAAAATCTTCAGAAACTTGATTTAAGTCACAGTGATATTGAGGCTTCTGACTGTTGCAATCTGCAACTCAAAAACCTGCCCCACTTGCAATACTTAAACCTGAGCTACAATGAGCCCCTTGGTCTCGAGGATCAGGCATTCAAAGAATGTCCTCGGCTAGAACTCCTGGATTTGGCATTTACCCACCTGCTTGTTAAGGCTGCACAAAGTCCCTTCCAAAACCTCCATCTCCTGCGGGTTCTGAATCTCTCTCACTGCCTCCTTGATACCAGCAATCGGCACCTTCTAGAAGGCCTGCTGGATCTCCGGCATCTGAATGTACAAGGGAATCACTTTCAAGATGGGAGCATCTCAAAGACCAACCTACTTCAGACAGTGAGCAGCTTGGAGATTCTGATTTTATCCTCTTGTGATCTCCTCTCCATAGACCAGCAAGCATTCCACGGCCTTGGGAAAATGAGCCACTTAGACTTAAGCCACAACAGCCTGACAGGCGATAGCATGGATGCACTTAGCCCTCTTAAGGGGCTCTACCTCAATCTGGCCGCCAATAACATTCGCATCATCCCACCCCATCTCCTCCCCGCCTTGTCTCAGCAGAGCACCATTAATTTCAGTCACAATCCCCTGGACTGCACTTGCTCAAATATCCATTTCATAACATGGTACAAAGAAAACCTGCATAAACTCGAGGGCTCGGAGGAGACCGTGTGTGCAAATCCCCCATCTTTAAGGGGAGTTAAGCTGTCTGATGTCAAACTGTCTTGTGGGCTGACGGGTATGGGCATTTTCTTTCTTGTAGTATTTGTATTCTTGGTCATCATTCTGCTCATTTTTTCAGTTAAATTTCTCCTTAGGTGGAAATACCAGCACATTTAGTGCTGAAGATTTCTAGAGATCGAAAATAAATATGTTTAGCAAAATTGGCCTCAGTAAAGGAACTGTTGTTTGTTAGTGACCAGACTTTTCAGATGGGTTCCTGGAGCTGGGTAGGGATTCACTGTGCTTTTCTGAGTCCCAGAACTAATAAGCCTCCTGGGAAGGTAAACTGACTAGGGCCAGAGGGCCAGATGCAGCTGTGAGAGACACAGAGCCTTTTCCTCACATGGACGGTGGCTAGAAGTTGAGGGGGACCCATGGCAGGGAAAGGCCAGGAGAGTAACCTACTAGGAGGCCATCACTTCCATTCATGAGCATCCTTTGAAGCACCGCCCACCTTGACCCTAAAAGGAGGTCATCAACTCCCACAGCTTGGCAGTGCCAAGGACCCCAGCTCCCCAGCTCTGTCTGCCACAGCTCCGGCATTGTGCTTGGGTCTGAGTTCTCAGTAATGTAGCCATTTGGGAAACAAGTTGGAGATAAAGTCTCAAAGCTTATTTTAAATGACAAAGAGAAAACAAAGAATTTAAAAGAAGAGGCTGAAAAATGAATCTTGCCATCAAATTGACTTCGTTAACCTCCTTAATCCTTACTTCTCCAAGGATTCTACAATGCCTCTGCAGTGCAAATAGCTCCAAGAAAAAAAAAAAAAAAAAAAAGACACCCCTGCCAGGTTGCCCCTCCCCCAGGGTTTAGGAGTTTTGCACATTGGCCACCCTCACTTCCGAACCAAGGAGACTTTTTCTACCTACCTGGTGTTCTCGCTCTTATTATGTTACAGATCCTAACTTACAGGTGGGCTGTGGTCCAAATGCTCTTCTCATTTGAATGTCTGGTCCTTAGAAGCTTCTTTCTCACAGGAACCGTGAGATAAATGGTGGTTTGGTTCCCAGGCCAGCTCTCAAAAGCCTATTCACCGGGGATAGCAACTGAGATAGCACATTTACAACGAAAAACTAGTGGAAGAAGGAAAGCATCTCGGCACACTCACCAC
Source organism: Balaenoptera physalus (assembly GCF_965194825.1). Lineage (NCBI taxonomy): Eukaryota > Metazoa > Chordata > Mammalia > Artiodactyla > Balaenopteridae > Balaenoptera > Balaenoptera physalus. The sequence continues at coordinate 124,062,543 of NC_138890.1, forward strand.
TGGGAACGCAATAAGCTGCCTTAGTGAGCAGTAGTTTCTGTTGAGGTTAGGGGTACTGCAAAGATTACACCAGCAACAGAGAGGGGGCAAAATCATTAAATGCAGATAGACAACAGGGAAGCTGGCAGTGTAATGACTTAGACCTTCTTCTCAAGGTCCAACGGGTGACACCCATGCAGGGCTTGATCTTCTGAAATCTGCATTGGCAGACAAGAGAGTTGAGCTCTTGTACTCAGGCGTTGCATTTATAAGGCCTGGATTAAGCTGAATAACCCATTTTAGGCTAGAGATAGTAGCTTATAGTTATATAAAATTCTGATTGGATGCCAAAGTAAAAATTGATAAACATCCAATGAGAATTGACTAGCCCTTAGGTTGAGGGCATATTAGTGGAACAGAATAGAAACTTGGGGACCAACTCTTTACCTCTGTACCCCCCAGAAAAGCAGGAAAGACAAAGGAATAGTGAAGGAAAGCCATAAACCTTCACTGCAAATGCTCTGTCAGTCTTAGGGGATTTTTTCGTGTAATACTACACAGGAGCCTAAGTTTTCCCAGATGTTCTTGGTTAAGGACACAAGACAGGGGCTAGGGTAAGGGGAGTGAGGCACTTGATTTGGGTGCAAAATTTAAGGGGGAACCAAAAAACTCAGTAATCAGGCAAAAAAGTTACTTTTAAAACTTTTAATTAATGCAAAAAAAAATCCATGATAAATATCAAAAGTTTTTAAACATAGCCAGGATCCCCAACGGCACCATGCGGAACCATATTAGAGCCTGAGGCAAAAGGAAAATCACTAGTAGCCGTCCTGCCTTTGTTTAAAATTTTGGTATTTTTGTTCATTGTGGACATTTTACATTAGTTTTGATATCTTAATGTTGCATTAAAATACTATTGTTCTTTGTTACTGAGTTTTTGGTGCCCCCTTAAGTTTGGCGCCCAAGGTGGGTGCCTCACTCACCACACCCTGTCCCTGCCTTGAGGACCAGTAAGAAGTGGGGCTTCCCAGCTAACCCAGGCCGCAGTTTACTGAAAGCCTATTAGCAGGCACATGACCTCAGTTTTACTCCAAAATGTCCCATCTCCTTCCCCTTTAGTTTCTAGAAACAGGAAGAAGTATTCAAGATTTTACACCTTGTTCCCTCATCCTCATCTAACTCCCAACTCCTGGGCTCAAAGGCATCCTTCCTTCAAAGCCAAGAGAGGTGGCAGAGATGAATGGGTACCAAAGCCCTCTGAGCCCTAGGCGGCCTGGGCCTGGTGAGAGAGGGCAAGCAGAGCACACTCTACTGATGAAATGAAACATCACACAATTAACTGCTTTAATTATCTTGAATACCAGCATTTGGGAAAACAGGTGGCTGGTAAGGGAGTTTTCTTCGGTTTTCCTGAGGGAGCGTTAGTAAGGCAGTCATTTAAGGATGTGGGTTAGAGGGAGAAAGAAAGTACCTGGAAATATGAGGACATCGTGACACACCCTTTCAGCCACCTTCATTCGTTCCCTAGGCCTAGGATGGTAGGGCATCACTCTGAGAAGGCCAGTCCGAGCCACTGCTGGGTTGTTATTGGCCCCGAGTCTAGCAGTGACCAAGGCCTTTTCCCCTTGAGTTTTGGGCTCAGAAGGGACCTAATGCAGAAGTGGGCACAGCTGCCTTGGCCTGTGCCGAGAAGGTACTCTTCTAGGAAGCTTCCTAACTGCTGCTACAGGAAAGGCCCCTCATTGTAGGGACCCTTCTGAAGGCAGGCAGCCAACCCTCCCAAGTCAGACAGCACACATCCCTCTGACTCGATGCCACCCATGTGGCCCACTCTCGTGGTGCAGGAAGCATTCACCTTTGGGAACTCAGGCAGGAATGTAGCAGGACACACAGTTACTTCATTTTGTTGATTTTGTTCATTTGCTTGTAGCAAATTCGATGATCAGCTCTGGAAACTTTGGGAGATATTCCTGGTCGTGACCTGAAGATGCCAAAACCATGCTCACTGGTCCCTCCTTCCCTTTTCTTTTTCTCTTTCCTTTTACTTTCTTTGCTGTTTCTTCCCTTCCTTCATTCCTTAACTCTTTCTCTCCCTCTTTACTTCCCTCCTTTCTTCCTTCCTTCAATCCTATCAGAGAGTATGGAAGTCCACACTCTTAAGGGAATCCAGTCTGGGACTTCCCTGGTGGCACATTGATTAAGAATCCGCCTGCCAATGCAGGGGACATGGGTTCGAGCCCTGGTCTGGGAAGATCCCACATGCCATGGAGCAACTAAGCCCGTGCGCCACAACTACTGAGCCTGCGCTCTAGAGCCTGTGAGCCACAACTACTGAAGCCCATGTGCCACAACTACTGAAGCCCGTGCACTTAGAGCCCATGCTCCGCAACAAGAGAAGCCACCGCAATGAGAAGCCCACGCACCGCAATGAAGAGTAGCCCCTGCTTGCTGCTTGCCACACGCAGCATAAGTAAATAAATACATTATTATTAAATACATTATTTATTAAAAAAAAAAAGAATCCAGTCTGATAGCACCAACCCACTGAGTTCCCTGTGCATTCTAACAAACTTAAGCTCCTTTCTGCCTTAAGGAGTTAAGCTGCAGATAAGAAATACTAATTGCTGACCTACCACTCCCTAGCCACACTGTCCTCCATAATATTTAATGTGTAACTTGGAAAAACAAAAACTTCCTGTAGAGCATCTCTGATGCAGATTGCATTGCACTTAAGACCGTAGGGACCCAAGTCCTAGCAATACGTAATTGCCCATCTTGCTTTCACGTGTCAGGCCCCTTCCATGCGATGCCATGTGCTACTACATAACTGAGCACTGGTCTATCTAGGGCTTTGTGACAGCTCCTGTTTTAAGCAATAGTCAATTCACCCTACAAAGTCAGAAAGGGAGTTTCTGATGGCTGCTGTCACTTTTATTGCTTTATCCTGGTTACTAGGATAGACTCTGCAGACATGGTGTGTTCATTGGTTTTATGCATCGCATGTTGTGGCTGCTATGACAAGCTACTCCTATAAAAACATGTTATTATTGCATATTGTAGCTCAGTGAGCTGACCCTGCATTTCAAAGTGTACTGAAGCAAATAGCGTTGAAGTCCATAAAAACCGACTTGGCCTCCATCACAGGGGACTCTCCGCGTGAGCTGCAACTCCCACAGTCTGGGAGCACGTTTTACATTTCCCCTGTGCCAGCAGCCATCACTGTTAACTGAACGCAGCACAGACCCAAACACAGCCGTTAGCTATGTATCTATGTAAAATTTCAGGGCAGGAAACTGTCATTTTATTTCTACCCATCTAATTCCCCAGTAAGTGCCGCTTACAATTTTGAAGTTTACAAAAGCATGAAATAAATGACTATAATGTTTTCATATATTAGTATAGGAGGCAAGAGGGGTGGCTGACGTTGCTTTCTATCTGCCCTGAATGTTAAAGAGAAAATTAACTTGAATTACAGCAAGAGAGGATGCAGTTAGTTCTATGCAAGTCACGACGGGGTGGTCCTGGGTGTTGAGTTTGAATCAGTTGCCCGATACATCAAGAGCTAGGATGCCTGGTGTGGCAGGAGTTAGTCTGAAGGCTGCAGAGGAATCAGCAGTCCAGTGTTTCTCCCAGAGCTCCCGGATACTGCTTTATCAGCAGAATCATCTGGGGAATTCTTTACCAAACAGATTCCTGTGCCCCACTTCTGGATACTGGGATTCTGTTAGACTAGGGTTGGCCTTGGACTCCCGCCAAATGATCTCATGTAAAATCCTTCCCTTCTCTTAACTTTATCAAACAGTAACAGAAACCTGTGTTAGGCTCCATGAGTCAAATGAGCTGAAAAACTACGTCGTATCTTGTAAGAGGAAATTTCCGAACAAAATGGGAAAAAAGTGTTAAGGAGCCTTCCAAGCCAAGGGTGAGACATCTGGGCAAGCAGCTTATTAGTCTCTTCTGCCACCACTGCCAGGCCACAAGCCTCTGCTCCGCAACTACCCTGCTCTCCCACCTACCCCCACTCCATCCCAGCTGTTGACAATTTGAAATCACTTATGGAATACTGTGGGTCTTGAAAAAGGAAAGGACTAATCTATTATTCTTAAATTTGGTTTTTAAAAGCCATTATTGCTCATGAAAGATTAAACAGTGAACTGCATTGAACATTCAACTCTCACCACCCCTCCCCCCATCTTTAGATAATATTCTCTAAACATTTGGCTGTTCGAGACATGCTACTAGATCCTGCGAAGGTAAGTAGAGGACAGGGGTCACCTGAGCATTCATCCGTCTTCCCCTTCTCCATTTATGTCGGTTCATGGGCTTTCTAAACAGCTTGGGAGACCTTTTTCTCTTTCTCCTGTCTTTGGAAACAACCTAAATATCCAACAAGAGATAAATGATTAAAGACAGTCTACGTTCTTGGGTGGGATAACAACATAAACATGCTGATACTACTAGGAATTAAAGAAAAACAAGTTAAAATGAGATAAAGTTTTATATCAGTCTGGCAAAAAGAGGAAGCTGGATAACAGTGTAGGTGGGATGTGGGGTTATAGGAACTGCAGTGCACTGCTTATGGGTGTAGACTGGTGCAGCTATTCTAGGACCGTGAGGCAAAAATTCATCAAATTAAATATGTGACCCACCAATCCCGAGCTGGGTGTGTATCACAAAATTTCACAATTCCACAACAATATGCAGTACAGCGTTATTGATGGAGGGGGAAGTTCAAAGCAATTTGAGAGCTCATCACTAGGAAAATGGGCAGGTAAAACGTATAAGACGCACACCATGGGGTATCATACAGTAGCCAGAAGCGATGGATTAGATACAGCTGCAGCAATGTAGTTGAATCTTAAGCATATAGTGTTGGAGGAGGTCACAGAGAGGACATGATCGCCAGTTGAACCGAAAGCTGGACCCGGGCAATTGGAGTCCTCATCTCCTCCCCTGGCCCTGTAAAGCACGTGTGGTGTTCCCACAGTGGGAGCCATTTTCAAGGATGCGGCCTTGAGAGAGCAAGGTGTTGCTGAGACCATCTGCACGGTATACACAACTGAACCCCGGTAAGGTTTCTATATCAACTTTTAAGATCCTGGCAGGTGGGTGCGGAGATCTCCTCGTCTTGTGGCAGCCCAAGATAAGCCTCATATGTAAGTTCCCTTGCTTATTAAACCTGCCACCTACCACTCTGGAGTGACTGCCTCTTTCTTCGGTCTCTCCTTCTCCTCTATGTATGAGAGTCATTTTGTGAACCAACAGATAGAGCTTGATGGAAAAAAAAAAAACCCAAATGACATATTAACATGATTTTTATCAATTAAAAATACATGTATACAGAACAATGATACCTATGTTTTTTAAGAACACAAAACCAAACCATTAACAAAGTTGCCTGTGGGGTAGGAGAGGCGGCTGGATGGGAGTGTAGGGATAAGTTACATGAACCTTGGCGCCAAGGTTGATGAGCCAAGAACTGAAGAGTAGGATGACCTCAAACATCTGCATCTGAGCTTCTCTACTTGTGCACGTGTGCGTGGGAGAAAATAATGCGGCACGTCCTTAACATGAAATGCCATGCGGCCATTATAAATAATATTGCAGAAGTATATTGATAGACATTGAAATATATTTTTGATTTCATACTAAGCAAAAGAGGTTACCAAACATCATGCCCACTATTATTTCTTTTTTTTGGTAACATAAAAATCCATATACATTGAAGAATGAAAGTGGCTGGGGAATTGCAGTGATTCAAACTTTTTCTTTTGCTTTTCTGTATTTTTAATTTGCCTTCAATTGATCATGTATTGTGCAATAAAGAAAAAAATCAGAATTTTTCTTTTTAAAGATTTTTTTGTTTTCACAAAGGCACAAGAATAAAGAAGTAGTGAGAATTTACAGGTAGTACTGAGACAGGAGCAGCCTTTTCCTAAGGCTTTGTGATTTCAAATGCAAACGCTCAAGCCCAAGCTTCCTGGGTTGCTCTTTCCTTTTCCTTGAGGACAGAGGGGGCCATAGTTGTTCTAAGGATCTCCACTTGAAAGCGGCAATAGGCTGAGGAGCTAGGACTCGCGTTACTGGGTAGCACTGAACTGATGGGCGTGGGAGGCCGTCCACAGGAAATACCCTCTGTCCCGACAAAGGACTGCCTCCAGCCGAGGAAAGTCACTTGAGCCCAGTACTGTTTCACACAGCATATGTAGGCCAAAGGGACAGAACTTTCAGGCAAAAGATTTTTATTTAGACAGGTTAGGGCTGGAGGATATGGAGACGCCAGCTGACATACGAAGGCTCGGTAGCTGCAACATCCTTGCTTTAGGCCTTGTAAATAGCTTCATCCTTCACCTCCAGGTTCTGACAGCCCTCTCGGGGCAGTGCTTCATTGAAGCAGCAGATGACTTTGTTAGAGTCTGTCAGCTTTACAATATTAAGAGACTTTCTGTAAAGCTGCGTGGAGCAATTCCTAGTAACCATATGCAACAGATCTTCCTTTTCCCCACATCTGAACAGACTTGATGTTCAGTCCGTCTCGGTAGCAGATTCTCTTTTATTGCCTGCATCCAAGTATTGGGCTTGACAGTCCCACCGGCAGCCTGTGATAAGAGACGGTGACCTTGTCTTTTGGATTCCCAGGAATCCAGGCGATGCTGCTGCATGTTTTTTATGACGAATGGTGCTAATGCTTCCAGCACAGGGTCTGAGGTGTCTGAACTGCCACACACCTCAGGCCCTGAACCTGGGCCAAGTGACTGACGTTTAGTATACAGAAAGTAATAAAACCAAGGTTCAACAAAGCTGTGGGGCTTCGCTGGTGGCGCAGTGGTTGAGAGTCTGCCTGCCAATGCAGGGGACACGGGTTCGAGCCCTGGTCTGGGAAGATCCCACATGCCGTGGAGCAACTAGGCCCGTGAGCCACAATTACTGAGCCTGTGCGTCTGGAGCCTGTGCTCTGCAACAAGAGAGGCCGCGATAGTGAGCGGCCCGCGCACCGTGATGAAGCGTGGCCCCCACTTGCTGCAACTAGAGGAAGCCCTCGCACAGAAACGAAGACCCAACACAGCCATAAATAAATAAATAAATAAATAAATAAATAAATAAATAAATAAGTGCATTCCCTTAAAAAAAAAAAAACAAAGCTGTGGTCATTTCCAGCTTTCCTAGATATATGAGACGCATACAATACGAACTGGGGTAGGAGGTAGGAAGAAAGAGGAAAAACACAAAATGATGACTTTGTGGAAAGTGTTAAAAACATACAGGTAGGAAGGAAATTAAACTGAGTGAACTGCCCTACCACTGAATTCCTTAATGTCTGGCCTATATTGAAGTAAGCAAATTTCCACAGTTAACAGAGCTACACTTTTTCATGTAACATTTGTGTTATGAACCAAAAATCTAGACAGGAAATTGCCTACTGATTAATTAGTAATTAATTAGGACTAATAAAGGAGTCCTAACACAGAGAACGATTAGCTTGCTTGGCTCATGGTTTCCCGCCAATCTTCAGGTTTGTAATTTTGCACCATATGATTTTTTTGCACATAAACTTAGAAAATGAGATGGCTTACATCATTCACAGAGGGCCCTGGGTCTTGAATTCAATTGCATGATACCTGGTAATGTTTAGAAAGGTCAAGAGCTTTAGAACCAGAAAAATCCACGCTCTAATCCAAGCTCTCTTTACAGGGTATATGTTAAGTAAGTCACATAGCCTGTCTGGGCCTATTTGCTCATCAGTAAAATGGGGATGCCACCACCATCTGGTCTGAGGCTTGTGTTGGGGCTCAAATAAGATGGCAGATAAAAAGCATCTTGCCCAGTACTAAGGGTACACATATAGTAGGCAGACAATAAATGTTAGGTTGCTTCCTTCCTTCCTGATCGTCTTAATGCTTTTTAATTATGAGGGAGGAGACAGGATGGAAGGAAAAGAAAGATGAGAGAACACAATGGTAATTGATAGAGCAAGGTTTGGGGAGAATTGAAGTAGGTGGAGTCATGGAGAAAGGACACTTCTTCCTGAGACACTAGGGAAGATGGTGAGCATGATGTGAAAGTTGGTAAGTTCTGCAGGAAAGGAAGACGGTTGGTAGAAAACAGAGGAAGGAGTTAAAGGAAGACTTAATCTCAAAGAATGGAACATGTTCGTGTGGGTTAAAAAAAATTAGCAAACCATTCCACTCACCAAAAGGAATCTGCAGAAAACCATCCTTTCCATAAGAGAGAGTTACATTCAGTAATGTTTTAGAGATGCTATGTATGTGTGTATATGGGAAAAAACTTAATAGTCATGATCTTTTCATGCTAAATTTTTATTTCAATGTTATGCAACTGCATAAGTATAAATATTTGTTCAATATACAACAATTATGACATCCATAGGGAATTTCTTAGAGAAAATAAGACTGCAAACACTTTATTGCACAGATCCTAACAAACTTTTAAGCTGGTAAATCTACAGCTGGGAATACTACCGAGGAGCACATCTTACAATCACAGGAGACCGACCAAATAGAACACAGGAGAATTCCTACCAGCTGACTGGAGAGGTTTACAACAACAAACAGGTATTACATGAATGCAACCTTAGGTACTCTGTAGCCATCCAAAATGCAAAAACATATTTGGCAAAAATGATAATACACTATACAAAATATACATGAAAAAATATCATTTGTAAACAAGCAGCTAGTTGTGCTTTAAAGGAAAGTGGACAGTTAAAAAGCAAAGGCTGTAAACCATAAACTACCTCCCCGATAGGCCTGTCTAGATGTCTGGGTGCAGAAGGATCGGGTTATGACAACCACCAAATGCACGTATGAATTATAAATGTTGAGACCATTTTTGAAACCCATTCAAGATCTTTCAACATATTTGTTTCTTCTACAATTCACAACATAGTGATGGGGACTGGCTAAAACCTCATGGGAAAAAAATTCGGAGCAAGGAGGAGACTTTTTTCTTTTTTCTTTTGCCGTTGCCAACTCATTTTACAATGAAGGACAACCGAGCAGTTTAAGTTACGCCTTTGTTTTTGGAGCGGAGTTTACAGCCTCACTGAATGATTTATAATCCACAGGGCTGTAAGATGAAGCTGTGCTTAGGTGAACAATTTTATAGCCTGAAGATACTAAGACATCCCCGAGGGGGGTTGGGTGCTGGATTAGTATTTCTTGGTGATTTTTTTTTTTTTTTTTCTCTTACAAAACAAAAAATCCTGCTACGGATCCCAAGCATCTTATAAATACTTATCTGTGTGTATTTTCTCTTAGTGCCTTAGTACTTATGTCAGCAAGTGCTGTCTTACAATATAAAACAATCCACCAGGAAGGAAAACTGCAACAAAAAACAAACAGAAAGATCCCCTCAGCACTAAAATGATTGGACAAATTCTACATATTCCATGGTATACAAAATTTAAATAAGGCTTAGCAAAAGTAAAAAGGACAGTCACATTCAAGCACCAAATAGCTCCAACAAGTCTTTTTGTTACAAAAATGCTGCTCTTTATTAATACAGTGTTTTTTTTTTGCATACAAATAAAGAGATCATGTTATGAAATGTATGGAGCTACTTGATGCATCAGAAATGAATGTGAAACCCAGGAACTTGCTAAAAACAGCAAGCTTCATCTACAACATAAGGCCCCAGCTATGTATTAAAATGTATCTGATGTCCTGATTATTCCTTAAAATATATGCTATGATGCCAAAATCCACAACCCCACCCCGTCCCCCGACTTTTCCTCAAAAAAGCAAACTTAAAACCTCTTCCAATGCCTGATGCTTATTACTCAACCTAAGTACTAGCAGATTTGTGTGCGGCCAGCAACTTTCCTTTATGTTCAACAGCAGGGCTGGTGCAGAACTACTATAAAATGTGTGCTTCTTAGACTAGTGACTCATAGCATAAAGGCCTGAGTTTAAGAGCATGAAAAGGAGAAGCAAGAGAACAGAAAGGGAAAGCAAAAGAACAGAAATAAAGTCGACATGTGTCTATAGCCCCCGCTCTACCTATGGTGAGGAGTCGACATACACACCCACACACAAGGACAACTGGCCTTTCAGACAGCTGGGCCCAGCATCAAAATGGCTATTAGGATGACCGTGAAATGAAAATGGCTAGCTCCATCTGTTGTGGCCATTTCTGATGCAGGAGGATTCCAAATGCAGTGATTCGAGCAGTTCTTTAGATCTGGAAGCATAGGTAGCCAGATACAGTACTATCAAAATCACTGGTTAAAAATACACATGAAAGCTTACAATCTATAGTGTATTTTGGGCTTTCTTTCACCTTCAACTCGACTTAGAATGTTTTAACGTAGAAAAATGTAGCCTTGAAATATTCTTTTCAACCACAGACCAAAACACGTGGGTGGATGTGTATATACACGAATATGGGTGTATCTATACTTTTACATATACCCAGGTTTAACCATTTTGCTTCATTACTGCATTATGATCAATGGTAGAGCAAAAATCTTATTAAAAAAAAAAGTTGTAGTAAATGACGCCATCAGCAGCAAAGTATCGACTCTACATCCCAAACCAAACACATTGCTAGGTATTTACAGAGAAAATCTCTTTCCTCAACAACCCTCAACCTCAACCTCAACCAAAAAGATTTTTTGTTTTTTTATTTTTATTTTTTTGTACAAACACTATCTGGTAACAGTTTACCGGTTCCAATCGGGAAGGCATTTGGAAGAAGGTCCCTTCTTTTCCTGTCTCTTCTCTCCCCCTTCTTCGGTGAGGCTCCAGGCTCTGTCTGGGGGGGTTCCCACAGTGCTGGTTTCCAAGGTAGTCAAGATGCAGTTACACACGCAGGCTGGGGTCCCCCAGTCCCGCCGGGGGCCTGCCCCATCACAAGGCCTTTTTGTGTGGGCTGCCACGCAAACTCTCTTTCCCCCGCCTCTGTCGCACCCCGGAGTCCTTCTCAGAAGGGAGGGCGATGGGGCGCTCCGTGCTGGGAGCGGGGAACGGCTTGGTCACCTCTCGGCACACGTTCTGCTTCCTAGTCTGAGCTGGCTGGGCGGGGGCTGGCTCTTTCCCTTTGGTTTCTCCCGCGGTGGCTGTTCCTGAGAGGGCCCTGTCCCGGGGGCTGGCGCCCTCCCCCGCGCCTGGGTTGGGGTGATGGGACTCCAGAGTGACGGCTGAGCTGCGGAAGGATGGCAAGGAGTCGCTCTTTGTCATTTGGGTTCTGCCATCCCCCCCAGGCAGGGGCTTCCGGTGGTCCCTGCCGCTGGAGGCTGGGGGCTCAGCCGTGGCCCTGCCGGCCTTGGCAGAGAAGATGTCGCTGCAGGTTGTAGAAGTCTCTGGAGCTACTGATCGGGCCTCGGGAAAGCCAGAGGAGTAGCTCAGAGACTTCTCGGGGAGGGCAGCGCAGCGGAAAGAGCTCTGCGCCGTGGCCGAGGGCGACCGTTTCATGCCGCTGGGCTTGTCCGCCTCCGGCAGTGGCTTCTGGAAACCGGGCCCTTTCCCCTTGGCCTCCGGCCAGCCCTTCCCGGCGGCTGCTGCCGGCCTCTCCGTGCCCTTGGGCCCAGCCTCACCTTGCGCCGGGGAAAGGCTGGCCCCCGGCTTCCCGCTGTCCACAGGGGAGTAAAGTGCTTCGGTGCATTTCTTGCCTTCAGACTTCCCGGCGTCAGCGCTGGCAGCCAGCGGACTCAGGCTCCTGTCTGTCTGTTTGCACAGAGGGGGATAATCTTTCACAGTGGATGGTTTGGGGGCCTTTGGAGATGGGTTTTGCCTTTCCCCGACAGTGGGAAGTTTCTGGTCCACCGACTCACTGACCCCTGGGGGTCCTTGCCGCGGTGGATGTGCGGGCTTCTCCAGCGCCTCTGGGGGATGCCCACTGCTGGTGGGTCTCAGCTTGGTGTCTAGAGGACCCCATTCCGTGTGTAGGGGGACCGAGGGCCCACTTGCTCCCTGGCCAATCACATCGCGGGCTGTGTTCTGGGGACCTGGGAGGGCAGGGAACTCCTCTGACACACCCTTACTGCTGCCCTTCCCCTCTTTGCCAGGGGGCTGAGCACCAGGCTGTTTGCCCACTGCAGCCTCAACGCTCAGCTTCTGGGAGGAGAGGGGCCGGTCTGGGTGCTTAGACTTTGGAGGGTCTGTGTCGGGGCCAGACCTGGGCTTGCGGCTGCTGCTTTCACAGAGCACAGCAGCGGGCTTGGGAGGGTCCTGGAGGCCCAGGCTTGAGTCTGTAGCGCAGGGCTTGCTCCCAGGCAGAGAGCCAGCAGGGTAGCTTTGCTGAATGTAATGCTGCTGAGTGGCCAGGCCAGGGAGCTCTTTGGTGGTGGGCAGGGGCTGAGAGCTACTGGTGAGATGCTTCTGCAGGGGCTGTTCTTTCCTTTCTGGTTCCTTGGGACCATCTTTCTGCACAGATCGGAAACTGGAGAGCTTTTCACTCTTCCCACTCTCTGTCCCGCGTGGCTCCAGAGACCACCTGGCAGGAGCGGATGCCGGCTTAGATTCCGGGCCACTCCTTCCCTTGCCCAGCTCCCTCTCACAAGGAGCCGCTGCAGAGTGCAAAGAGGGCTCTTCTCTGGCCAGTGGCCTCACCTCATCTCGGCCGTCTTTGGGGTTTGCTCTCCCACAAGGCCCGCATGCTTTCTCCAAGGCCTGGGTCTGGGTGGAGACATCTGGGCGGGTCCTCCCCACAGCGGGGAGGGTTTTGGAGTTGTCACTGGTTTTAGCAGCTTCTAGTGGATACAGCTCCTTGGAGGGGTCTCTGCGGATGTCGGCCCTCAAAGCCAACCGCTCACTTCTGGCTGTGGAAGGGGCCCTTTCGGACGACTCCCTCCCGCTCGGCTTCTCCCTCAAGGGGGCACCTTCAGGTGGGAGCGGGCTGTGCAATCTAGACGGCTCAGCACCTTGGAGGCTCTGCCCCAGGAGGGGAAGGAGCCTAACGTCGGGGCTGTGGTCTTGCTGTTGGCTGGGGCTGCCCTCTCCCCGCTGGGGGTGGCTTTCCACGATGGTCGCTGGGGTCCTGGCTGCGTGGGAAATCTTCCTGTCCAGCTTCAGCTCTGGGTCAGGCAGGGGTGCCGCCGGTGAGCCCTGCAGACCCCGGCTGGGTGGTGGGAACCGAGGCTCGAGCAGGTAGGATTTGTTCACCTTGAAGCTGGCAGGGGAGGACTCCCTCTGACCCGCAGTTTCACCCTTCCTCCCCACGCTGCTGGCGGGAGCCTGTGGCACCGGGGGCCCTACGTCACTGCCTGGGCTGGGGCTCTGGGCAGGCTCTGGTGAAGGCAGCTCCGTCTTGGAGGCCTGCGGTCCAGACAGAAGAGCAATGTCCAAAGTGCCCTCAATGGGCTTCAGGCATGACACAGACCTCCCTTCCAGCTTATACTCGGAGGGGCTCTTCCGGACAGGCGACTCTGGAGCAACCAAGCCCGGCTTCTCCGCTCCGCTGTCCACCCGGCCAGAAAGGGCCTTGAGAGGGACAAAGGAGACGGTGCTGAGCTGAGCCACGTGGCCGCTGATGAATGGCGCGCGGCTCTCGGAGGCCGGCTGGGCCTCCTGCTGCCCTCCGGCCGGTCGGCCCGCGTTCCCCGGCAGGCCCTCCTGGGCACCAGGTGTCATCTTGGGCTTGAGCACAGAGCAGAGGCCATCATCTTTGTCTTCAAGGGACATCTTCTTTCGGAGGTAATCGATGTTGGCCAGCTTGCTGTCTAACTTCTCACACCGGGGACCCTCCTTGGCCTGCGGGGCCTTCTCTGTGTAGTCGCCCTTCCCGGAGGTGGCCCTGTGGGTGGCGTGACAGAGGCCGTCTTGGAGGGTGCTGTGAGCCGAGGCGCGTTTGAGGTCACCGGTGCCCTGGCTGTGGTCCCTGGGAGCTGCCGCCCCCTCCGAGGTGACGGCCTCGCTGGCCCGCACACTGGCGTGCTTGTGGAGAGCATCTTTCAGCAGGCTGCCCAGGGCCTGGGCCTCCTGCACGGCTGCTTTGTTTTCAAAATGATTTGACCTTTCCGAAGCCTTTGGATAGATTTTCTTCTCTCTCTCTTCTAGCCTAAAAGCAGAGAGGTTTTCCACATCATTGCCAAGTCCATGGGGTTTCTGGCGGGATTCCTGTTTCTCCGGGAGCCCGTCGGGTTTCTTCACCACCACCTTGGCCTTCAGCTTCTCTCGGTCCAGCTCGTCCACAGACTCCTGTCGGCCCAGCTTCCGGGACACAGGGCGTTTCAGGCAGCCTTGCTCCACGGGCCTGGCCCGGCTGAGGGCAGGCGCGTCGCACACGTTCTCCTCCAGGCTCTGCAAGGTCACCTCCCGCTGGGACTGCTCCCGCTGCACCTCCTCCTGGGTCACCTCCAGGCTGTGCTTGCGGGAGCACAGGTGCTTCTTGTCACTGCCGTAGGAGGGAGAGAGCTTCTCCTCCGACTGCACGCGCTTGAGCAGCGGGGACCGCGGGGGCTCTGCGCTCTTGGGCCTCACGATGTGTCTGACGATGGTCGGGGGGGAGTGCATTTTGCTGGGAAAGGCTTGAGAGATCTTGGAGTTGCCAAGTGAATGTCCCAGCAGAGGGGACGGTGACCGCTGAGGGGAGGGGGGCTGTGGAGTTGGAGAGGGCGTCCGGGCCAGCGGGGAGAGCGCGATGCTGCCCGCTGACTTACGTCTTCCTGACCGGTATCGCTGCCCGCTGAGTTTGGGGGCCAGGCCGTGGAGAGTGCTGGGCCGGATGTGTCCTGACCCCGCCGGGGAGTTGGGGGCACTAGAGCTTGGGGAGCTGCTCTGCGAGGAGTTAGTACCTGTGGGTGGAAAACAGGATGCTGTGAGCAACGGCCACTTTCCCTTTTCTTTCCACGCTTCCAGACCTAGCTGTTTTAGATAAGGTCAGGTAAAGGTCAGCAAATTGTCTCAGCATCTATGTCTAGTGAATAAATGCTTTTCAGATAAACCTCCCCACACCGAGGGTTAACCCCGTACTTCCTGTCTTTTTTAATGGACCGAACAGCTGTATCTTCTGACCTTCCTATAAATCCTGTTCTCTGTCAATTACATCCTCAACCTTCTTTCCTTAAGCAGGAATAAGCCTCTCTTCCAGGATCTCAGATGGTGACCCCTCAACTCTTGAGAGGCAAGGAGACTCACTCACCGGATGGGAAGTCGGGGGTGGAGCGGTAGCTGGGAGTAGGAGATCGGGGAGACAAGCTGTGAGTGGGGGACCCCGGGAGGCTCTCCCCTGATGACAGGGATCTGTTCAAGCAGGAGAAACTTCGGCTGGTGTGGAGTAAAGGAGAAGGCTGCTTGGCTAGTTTTTTGAAAAGGGATCTTCTCCTAGAGTGAAAACAGGAGAAAACTGATCAGATTCTACATTCAGAACCACTCCTCCTACCCCATAGCACCAGTGCATTCAGTACACGCCTCTGTGCCAGAGACGGTGATAGGATGATGGCAGATCCTTTTCAAGAGAAGGATCCCACTTTTATATTCAGAACTTTTTTATGACTTAGAAAGGAAGAGCTTTTGATAATACACAATGGAAGCTCTCTTCTCTTAATTTCAAGCACTTTAAGAAGAGTTGTGAAAATAGGAAAAATATATAATAAATATACATTCATTTATTTATATGTCAGGTTTTTGAGGACACTGTTTTTTGCCTGAAAGCTTCTGAGTACATAGCCCCAAACACACCGGCACAATTTAATTAATTAAGAGATAATACAAAGTAAATCCCTGGAAGAAAAATCATCATCTTGGATGTAGAATTCTTTGATGGTGATACACTGGGTAGAGGCTTTATCTCTGAGGGGCTGTTTGCTGTGCTTATTCCATTGTGAGCTCTTGAATATTCCTAATGACTGTGCAGGCTGTACATTGACATAGAAAAACCGAGCAAGGTGAAATGAAGCTTATCACATCAGCAGGGCAGGAGACATCACGCTGCAGCACAAGCAAATGTGTAGTTAGTGTCCAACGAGCACATCTGAAAGCTAAAAGCACAGCTTCAGGTGGCTTCGAAGTGCAGGTGGTTGTACAGAGTCCCTTCACCCCCAGGTAGTTTACACTCTGCTACCCCTTGAAGCAAGTGTGTTCTATATGACCTAAACCACAATTAAAATATAAAGCTCACATGAAAAAAAAAAGGAGGATCTCAGAATGTGTATGTGTGTGTGTGTGTGTGTAATTTTAATCACAGTAATACATGTACTTGGGTTAAAAAGTCAAATAGTTTGTAATGAAAAATAGCAACTCCCTGCTCTGCCTTTTTCCCAATCCCCTAGAGAAACCACTTTCTAGTCTTTTAGCTGTTTCTTCTCCTATTTGTCTGCATATTGTTATGAAATGTGCTTACGCTGTTTTTTTAGTTTTTCGATTTTAGAAATTATCCGTTGATTTCCTACCACAAAAAATGAGAATTAAGCTCTTATACAACCGTTTCCACCTTCTAACCGAAAACACTTCCCTGTTTCTGTTCCTCCTAGTATAGCTAAACCAAAAATTTTTGGTTAGAAAAAAAAGGCTGGTGTTTTCTTTATTTTACATGATAAATACTGTTCACAGCTTGGCCATAATTCTATTTTCCTTCCTTGTATAACTTTGTCTTTCCTGGAGTCAATAATCATTCCTTTTTCATTTGCTTATTTTTCTTCTCTATCATCAAAAGTCCTCATAATGTGATCCAACACACCAAATCCAAGTGGGTATAAAGTAGGGCTGCTGTGGCATCGTGCAGGGAGCACATCTAGACAACTGCCTGGCAAGAAATATCCTCACCAGAAACACACACACACACACACCTTGCCAGTGCCTGCACGGGGCACAAAATGGTACTCACGGTGCCTCTCACAGTGCAAACGTGTAGCCAAGTTAGGCTTTCAGTCAGTAAAACAAAGCCTTTTTATTTCTAGGCTTATTTGGATGCTTTAAAGATCTAGTTATCTTCAAATATCTGGCATTAAAAAATAGCAACTGTTTGTTTCTAGATAATGTAAAGGACATTATTAAATATAGATATAATGCTAAAAACTGCCTGAAGTTTCAGTTCCTCAAATCCAACTCAACTGAAATGAAGTCTAGAGGCTTAAGAAAAGGCAAAGGGCTTTTCATGGTTCTCACACATGAGAAGAAGCAATATAAATTCTTCTACAGTGTAACTACGTAAGTCTTTTCACTATGAAAAATAATGCTGTTACGAAGGAATATAAACTCTAATGTATAAATACATGTGAACCACGGGGCAACATTTCTCACAGAGAAATAGATCCTTCTCATATGCAAGCATTTAAATTAAGTAAGGAGTAAATTTCCCTCAGTGTGGGAATGCACCAAACCCATGAAGGGGACGCTCTAACTCACCTTTCTAGACTTTCCTTCTTCTTACATTTCTTGCTCCGCCTCACCATCCGGCTCTTATAGCTGTTTCTCCTGGCTGGTCCCGTTTTGATTGATGTGTTTTCAAATGGGGTGGTCGTGATCGACACCTTATTTCCACTCTATAAAAAAATGATGTGGTATTAAAGCGAAATGCTGTGATGAAACAAGACCAGAACAGAGATAGGAGAGCCAAAGACAAAGAAAGATCCATAAGGACGGACATACAAAAGGCTTCCATGTGTCAATGACCCTTCAAGCAGTGAAGTCCTGACAAACTCGGTGGAAAAAAAGTGTGGGGTTTCCTTAAGAGGGTGGGATCTGGAACTCCACAGAGCTGAGTTCAAATCTGAGCCTGTGACCTGAGCACTTGCTTTCCATCTAACAGGAGAGTCACACCTATCTCATAGGGCTCGTCTGAAGATCAAGGCGATAGAGTCTGTAAAGCCTTTAGCACTGAGGGTGACCCATGGAAAGGACTATATAAATAACAGTTATCCTCATCCATACGTATTAAGTATAAAGATGCCCAGGGGCTCTCTAGAAATCATAAAAAAAATCATAAAGCAGCAAAACTGAATGAGACTTCTATTTTAAATTATCTTTAAAGGTTCCTTTTCTACCACCAGAAAACCTGTCAGCATGCAGAGCTGGGAAGTTTATGCCAGCAGGTATGAAACAGCCTCTGTTTTGCCAGGTGAGGTCATTCCTGGTGGGTTTCTGTGCCCTTCCACTTGAATCTGGGACAGGGGCCGGCTGGGCAGGCCCTGGGGATGGATTTGAGAGCAGAGTCAGAGGGCAGGCTGAGGTGTACCCTGGGCAAGTGGGCAGGACCCTCCCCCTTCACTCCCGTATCAATGACCTCTTCTTGAATTTCTTAATAACCAGGAGACAAACATGTCCTTTCGGAGTCACAGATGGCCCGGATTACCTTAAAAAGACAAGAAGCATATGGAGAAGGGCCTTTTAAAAGGCCTATGCCTGGAAGATGCCTAGCAACTCAGCTCTAAGTGGTATTAAGAGATGGGGAGTTGAGTATGATGGGGGCTGGGGACTGAAAAAACAGAGATTGTTTTAATATCAACATCCACCTCCCCTCCCAACTTGGGAAGTAATACGTGCCATTATAAGAAGAAAAGAGTAAAGCATATATATATAAAAAAAAATCATTGAGGGGCCTACCACCCAGCTAACGTCAGTAACATTTCTGTATATTTCCTGCTGGTCTCTTATCAGGCATGTATAAAGTATGTATATATAGAGACACACTTGATAAATAATTTAAATCTTAATTAAATATCTCATATTTAGTTTTATGTTTTTTGTTCACATTTCCTAACTTTGAAAAACTTGCCCTTCGTCATTGAATATTCCTTAAGAACGTGATTTTTACTGGCTATTTAAAAATATTCCATGAGATGGGTGAATCACAATTTAACTATTTCCCTACAGCTATTGTTTTCTATTTTGCAATTCTTGTAAGGGTTGAAATAAATACCTTTACCTCTAAATCGCTGTCCGAGCCTCTGACGTTTCCCTTAGATTACCTAATTAGACCCAATACACGTAGCAAAGGGTCTAGGTGGACTTCTTAGCGACTGTTGGTGCCTGGTGATACACTAATTTCCAGAAGGGTTATGTCACCTCATGCTCTTGCCAGCAGCGCACAAGCAGCAGCCTTAGAACGGGCTTGTCAGAACTGAGTATTAACATTAAACAGATTACCGATTTTACAGGAAAAAGTTATATCAAGTTTTAATCTTTGTTCTTTGGCTATTAACAAAGCTGGACTTTGACTCATTTATTTTCGATCATTTCTATTTCTTTAGAGAACGATTTGTTCATGTCTTACATCCAATTTTGTATCAGAAAGTCTTAGTATTATTGATTTTAGAGTTCTTTATATATTTAAGAACATATAATCCCATACTTAATGTCAAATTGTAAACAAATATTTTAGGGAAATGAGATTTGAACTTGAACAAGAGAAAAAATTTTTCTTCATTCTGAAAGAATAAATTACGTGTTTTATATGCAAATGCCAAAACTTTAAAAATAAACCTTAACCTGATAGTAGAGACTGACATTCAATTTAGTCTTTAAACTGAAAATTCAACTTTTAAGTATGAAAGGCCTACCATTGAAGGTTGTTTGGTATGGGATTTTCTCTTTACAAATTGAGTGAGGCCAGGCTAAAGTTTTAGTTTTTCCTGCATGTCTTAGGGGAAGGAAAGGGGCAAGAAACATTATGGGAGTTCATCTTTCATCGAAGTTCCTTCCGTCCTTCTCTGCATCATATACAGAGTGGACACAGAGCCACAATGATCACTGGGGCTGCTAGAGCCCATGAGCCATCTAAGCTTGAATCCACTTCCACCCCTTCTAACACAATTCAGCACTGACTTTTATATCTTTACCTGTAAGAGGCTCACAATGCCACTGAGCATTTTAAAAGCACATTGTGAATATTAAAGCACTTTTCACATATATCCTCTTACTTTATTTTCACAACCAAGTCATGAGGGTTTTTTGGGTTTTTTTTTAAACCCTATGAGGTAGGAAGGGATTATTATTCTTCGACTAGAGGTAAGGAAAACAGATTCAGAGATACTGAGATTCTTTTTTCCCAAGGTCACAGAGCCCAGTGGGAGAGCCCAAACCTGGCTCTCCCGCCCCTCACCGCACACTGCCCACTCCTCATGGGCAGGGCACGCCCTGATCCCTTCCACCTCTTGCTCCCAGCAGAGTGCACGGCTTGTACTTAATGAGTGGTGGTGAGGGAACGAGGTACTGGATCCGTATAAGGAATGATCAATGTATCAGATTGTCAAGAAAAAATTTAAAAAATATAAAAATATCATCAACATTATATGAAAAAATATAATATAAATGCTGAACATTCCTCACCAGAAAAGTTATGACCGGAGTTTGCTGAATCAGGGCACGTCATTAAGTTCTGTACAAAAGTCCCTTTCCACTACAAAACCAAACCCAGTTTTCTGTTTTTGTTGCTACATATGGCTGTTCCAGACGACAGTTCACTTGACTTATGGAAATACACAAAGAGATAACGCCCCTAAGGGGAAATACAGACACAAAAAATGCAGAGTGCCAACATCTGGTTGGAAACGTTAATGATTACAAAAATGGTAAGTAAATGACTGAAAAATATTATAATTTTATGGAGAATAGGTGAGAATTGTGAAGCCTGCCATCTGGTGGATCCATCGGCTATAGCAAGTGCTGCCAGAACTCGGCACACTGTGTTTTACTGGGTCCACTGACCTCAACAAATTCTTTTGAAGAAGAAGCAGTCTCTTATTAGGGAAATTCTGCGGCACTGTTTTAAAAAATAACAACAACGAAATGGGGCCAGAAGACTGTTAAATGTTCTATTAGTTAAGTTTTACTTTAAACTACTTGTGTGATTAGTGCACGGTGGGAGGGAAATTATTTTAAGCTGGCTGAACTGAATACAAAAGCAGAAGTCAGGCTATCCAGTCTCTTCACTCAGTCTGACTCCACATTAGTTTATCAGCTGGCCTTGGGTACTTCACTGAGCTAGACTGTTTTTACATTTCTTTCTCTGCAAGACGCGCATGGGGAACAGCACTCTTCCTGCATACGTGCGTCCTTGCCCTGACTCAACCCTCCATGATCCAGCCCCAGCCATCTTGCACACTTCATCCCAGATGCTATGAACTCAGGCTCCAGCCACACTGGTTTACTCATGCACCTCAAGCACTCTGAGCTTCCTGTCCTTGTGGTTTTAAGCATCTTCTTTATTTTGCCTAGAAGGGCCTGCGCTCCCTTCCCATACGCTAAATGTCCACCCATCCTTCACAGCCCTGCACAGAAAACCCCCAACTCTTCACCCCTGCCCACCCTGGTGGAAAGCTCTCTCTCCTTTAGAACTTGGGCCATATTTACAGTTTGTTCCTTTTGTCTGACACTCTGATTATAGCCTAGTATTGCCACTGTTTCCCCTGTGAACGCTGGACTGTAAGTTACTGGCAATCAGAAAGCTTCATGTACAGAGCACAGTGGTGTGCTGGTTGAAAGCACAGGCTCTGGAGTTGCATTGCCGAGATGCAAATCCTCGTCTGCTCTTTCCTAGCAGATAAGCTTGGCTGCTTTGCTAACTTCTCCCTGCTTTAATTTCTTTATCTGTAAAATGGGGACATTTATATTTATAGCACCTATGCACAAGGTATGAGGATTACCTGAGTTTATGCATGTAAAGGCTCTCGATTACCTATTATTCATATGTGTCATTTGTTGTGTGACTCTTCGGTACCTCGCACAGTTTTGCACATTTTGGGGGCCCAGCTAATATGTGAAGATGGTAATAATGATGCTATTTGATGGTCCTCATTTTAGTTTCCAGAGGTTCTCCAGAGTTCAGGGAAAGGAAATTTTGAGGCAGGGGCTGGTGATATTTTAGGGCTTCTCTTACGATTGGGGATTTAAACTAACGCTGTCCTAAGAAAGCAACCTGGTTGAACAGAGAGTTTTCTGGATTAGGGAGGCTACACTGGGCAGGTAATTATGTGAGCAGGGGATATGACTGGGTCCATGTGGCCTCCACCCCTCACTACAGTGGCCGGAGAGAGATTTCAGTGCTTTGACAAAGTTCTTTTTTAACAAGCTACTTGCAAGCTGGATGGAGGTGATGAACTCCTTGTGGCAGGAGAGGTTTAAGGCGACGCTGAAGGAGCACATTTACAGGGATTCACAGAGCTCTGGGGAACTGAACCGGATGACCGTGACTTTCTATTTCCTTGTGCGTGTAAGTCAGTGCTTCCATAGCAGGCTCATTTTGAAGTTGTGAGGGTAAGTGAGACCAAAGCTGCAGCCACGAAACACGCGATAACGCTGATTAGGTTCACAATCCGAAAGATAAATAAGTATTGCACATGTATCTCTAAATATATATACAGCCCTATGTAATGGCTCTGCCACCTTTTTCTAAGGATGCCATGAGATTTTGTGAAGTAGTTTGCAAGTATAAAACATCGTGTAAAAAGCATCTGAGAATACCAAAATACAGCTACTACCCCGATGGTCCGCCAATGACGAAGCCATCAGGGAGCCCAATAGTATAGTATGCATTTGTGAGAAAGTTGACTAGAGTTAGGGGAACCACCTGTAGGTATGGAGGATAGCAAAGCCCGGCCTCAACTCCAATGGGGCCTGAGGCCAAGACCAAAGTTTCATTAATGCTGTGAACTGATCAACAGCAATAACTTTCCTACAATCTGCCACTTCACAAGGGACCTGTGAATATGCATGCTATTACTCTTCCTAGAACCTAGGCCACACACTGAATCATCTGAAGAATACACTTGTGTTGGCTGGGGGATGAGAGAAGGAAGAAGAAGAGTCATTTAACTGCACTTACTTTTCAAAGGCTTTGTACACCCACCTACCCGCACTACCTTCCAAATCCTAATTTTCTTTCAAGTTCCAGTTCAGTGTCACTTCTCTGTGATGACTCTCCTCGTTCACAGAATCTTCTCTCCAAAAGTACGGGATTCCTCCCCCTGTTATGGCCCTGGCTAATCAAGCTGAACTTTATCTGCTTGCATACCTCTTCTATATCTCCCATAGTCCTCAAGGGCAAGGACCATACCTGAATTCCTATGTTGCGAACATCTACCACGGTACCTGCCTCAGAGCGAGTGCTCTAGAAACAGTCTGAATGTACCTTGTTTAAATGACACGTATGTGTTTATATTGTGCCTCTCAGTAGGCTGCAGGTTATCTGAGGTCACGGCTCACGCCTCTCTGATAGCCCCTTATAGCCCAGCCCCTCCCAGTGCTCACACGGCCAGAGGCCATCCGTAAACATCTGTTGACTTGTAAGATAATCCTACAATTAAAGACTGTATTTTTGATCACAGATAGTCTTCTTTCCTTGAAAAAACTTAAAATCAAACTCAAATTTATCTTTGTTTTAACCAGATCCATATCCGGAGCTATAACTTTATATTCTGTAGTCAGCAGGTGGCAGAGCAAATAACCCAAAAGAAATGAGAGGATCAGTATAGACTGTCTCTCTCTATCATACTCATGCTTCTTGTGATCTTCGTACTCCATTGGCTTGAATCAGCTTACATTCCAAGTAGAAACTGATCTACATTCAAATTCATTTGTACGTATGAATGGGAAAAGGCCTAATGGTCGCTAGAATCCCTTCTTCCATTACCACCTATTTCTATCATTTATAGTGTATGTGATATATTCACAGTTCTACCTTTCAAAAGGAAATCCAAGTCTCAGACTCAACCTTCAGATCTGACCTCACAGTTTAATACTACTTTGTCTTCTGCTATATAGAATAAAATTTACTGAAGAAAATCGCCTTTAGGATGGACGATTTCCAAACAGATTTTACTATGTGCAGTACATAAACAAAGAGAACTCTATTTGTAATTTAGGATAAGAAGCAAAATTAAATTAAGAAGTGACTGTGCAGATATACGAACGTGTATGTCATGATATAAAACCAAAAAATTCATGTTATTTTTGCCTTTACATTAAACAGACTACCGAATATTCTCTCAGCGACGAGACTGAGTGTGTATGGATGTGCCATATAGAAGAACGCTAGACCTTGAGTAAAGAACTCTTGGTACTAGTTCTTTCTGGCTACCTCCTTCATCTGGATGGCCGTGACATCAAAAAGATAGTACCTTTAGCAGGAGCTCTATAACTTCTGTGTGGACGAGTCCATGCACTGGCTCTCCATTGACGTGTGTGATCAGATCCCCAGCCTTCAGTCCTGCCTGGCAAGCTGGACTTCCTTCTTCTACGTTCTAAAGTCCAAGAGGAGAGTATATATTAGTAAGCAAACAAATGACAACCCTGACACCTACTGTTTCTTGTGGCTCAGTGTTCTGAGTTAATCAGCACATGATCCTGAGCTCCTAAGAGGAAACCAGTAAGACATGGTTTGCTATTCTTTTTCTGTCATCACCCTAAAATAGGGTAATTCCTATGGTTCCTTAAACAATTTCAGGTGATCTGAGAAAGTACTTAAAAAAAAAAAAAAAAAAAAGGAAGGCCAGGGAAAAAAACTAAGAAAAGAGGAATGAAAGAAGGATAAAAACAGGACTATCTTTGACTATTTCTACCAGCTTGGTATGCAGAGTGGATAATCCGATACGAAGACTAACAGAATTACGAGAAAGAATTAACTTTTGCTAAATTCAATCCCACCACATAGATAAAGGGCAAGAGTATGAAACAGTTCCCAAATGCCAGCTTAACAGAAAAATCATTTGCTGTTAACTACGCCTCAGCTGACATATTTATTCTCCAGTTTGGCTGGGAGCAAAAACTAACCAGAAAGAGAGACTGTCGGTCTTACCCAAACGATATGATGCACTGTGTAAATGTCGCTGTCTCCCACATACACCCGGATGGCTCGGATGGTGAAACCATAGTTCTTCCCTGAACTGTGGATCACGACAGGCTGGTGTGCACTGGCAGAAGCGCCTGAGGAATCTCGGCTGGGAGAGGAATCCCTCGAGGAAGAAGGGTCCGAGGACAGAGAATGCGGAGACATTGGGCTTCCCAGTGGAGAAACAGCAAACATATCTGCAACAAAGAAGCCAGTCATCACAGCTCATTCTGGTCCCACAACCTGCTCGCAGGTAGCCCTCACTAGGTAGCCCTGCTGGGATTGGGAGCACAGTCACAAAACAAATCCATTCCTTTCTAATAAAGAAGAAATAATATAAAAATATTTATACTGGTAACTAGCATGGATTTCAAAACAGAAGCCTGTCAAGGAAATTTCAGAAGTGTCTCTTTTTAAACTAACTTTTAAACTCACATTCTGAAGTTACAACTCCTTAGTTCTCTACACAAATTAAAAAACACACAGAACTTCACTGCTATCTGACTGTGATCTTTTAATACACTCTCTTTTAATTAAAGAAACAGGAACTTCCCTGGTGGCGCAGTGGTTAAGAATCTGCCTGCCAATGCAGGGGACAAGGGTTTGATCCCTGGTTCGGGAAGATCCCACATGCTGCGGAGCAACTAAGCCCGTGCGCCACAACTACTGAGCCCACATGCTGCAACTACTGAAGCCCACATGCCTAGAAGCCCATGCTCCGCAACGAGAAAAGCCACCACAATGAGAAGCCCATGCACCACAATTAAGAGTAGCCCCTACTCGCTGCAACTAGAGAAAGCTCGCAGGCAGCAGCGAACACCCAACGCAGCCCCCAAAATAAATAAATAAATAAGTAAATAAACAAATCATAGGTGCACAAATTTCAGGTATACCCTCACACAGAGAAGGCTGTATGGACTATAGTAAAAGACACTCAGGCTCCAAATCTTGCCCTAAATAACTTAACATGGTTCTTTTCGAAAAAACCTGGCCCGGAAAGCAATTCATCAATTTACCTCTGCTTTTTTTATAATATTACTGAACTAGTACTGATTAAACAATTTTGATCAAGAAAACACTGTAATGTTAACTTCTCTATAAAAGAATCATTCCTTATTACTATGATTAGAACTGATTCTCTTCATATATTACCTGTAATTCTAGCAAGGTTTCTGAGAGGATAATGCAGGTGGATAGAGAAATTTTAAGAAAAACTCACTTCATATTCTTCAACACCAATACTATTCTGTTTTCCTTGTTTTATGAACAAACACACTTTTAATTTATAGTTCTTATCACTGTTTCACCTATGTGAATCTAAACAGATCCTAACTGGTCATGTGAAATTGTGTGTGTGTGTGTGTGTGTGTGTGAAAAAGAATAACCTACAAAAAGATGCTGAGGTTTAAATGTGAGCTCAGTCAGGGCCAGGCTACAAAGGCCCAGCGCAACTGAAGGCTCCCGGGGTGCGGTGAGTAACAGCGTGGCCACAGCAAACTGAAAGTATCCAGACTATCTTTTGCTCTAATTCTTATGTCTGTCCAAAGGAAAACAATTAGCTAAATGTATCACTACCCAAGCTCCTTCCTTTCTGACTTCATGCGGCATCCTGACCCTTTCTTCCTGGCTACCTCTGTCTCATCCAAAGGCCAGGCGAACAGGTGCACACTGGTGGGCAGGGAACTTCAACACATGCAGAGGCAGGAAGAAGATAGAGTGGATACACAGATGCAAACTGCTAACAGAGCCAGGCCCCCGACCCTTTACCTCAGTACATTTTACCTTATCTCCTCAAATTGAATAACCGACCTACATTCACCAAGACGTGGGCTTTCTCATCAGCTCTCAAAGCGGACTGGACCACATCCCACTTGCCTTCCTGACTGCAGCTGCACTGGGGCCACTACAGTGAGCATTACCCCCAAGGGAGCTTTTGTTTTTACCCAATTTCTTTCTGCACGAATTTGAAATTTCAACAATGTAAACAATCCCTTTTATACATGGTCTGTATTCTTCCAACTGCAAGCCATCTGCAATATAATTCGACTGCCACTTCCACTCACTTACTGTCATTTGAGTGATAAGTCATAACCACCAGGGTATATATTTTCATCTCAGCCAGTGAAATTACTGTAGACTTTGTGATTAGTAGAGGCAAAACTAGGTTGTGGAAACATACTGCAACTGAACAAAACCATAATTAAGCCCAGTTTTTTTAATATACGGTAGAAAATAATACCAGTAGGAGGAAGCATAACCCAACAGACAGGGCTGGTAAACCTTGTAATTTCAGTGCTGTCTGTGACTCTGCATCCCCAGAAACGAAAAACTTATGTTCTCTGTGTCGATTTCCTCGTTAATTAGATGAGAAGAACTATACTTAGCTTTCCAACACAGGTGCTGTAAACAGCTCCGCAAAGGATACAAATGATGCATAGTCTAGGGAAGGAAAATTATTCAGAAGAGGGAAATTTATCACTCAACTTGGGGGGAGTGGGAGACAAGGAAAGAAAACAAATAAAAGAAATAAGCCTTTGTGGGAAGGGAGCCTGCCTCATCTCCTGCTGCAGAAAGAAGTGAGAAGGAATAAACCACATACGCCCCTGGGGGCTCTGGAGGTCTTGCGGGGAGACACTCTGGAGGGCTGCGCCAGGACACCCCCCGCTACTGTTTCAAGCCATCTTGTATGTCAATCAGCATTGCAACCTGGGGGCGGGGGATGAACATGCACAAATCACACAATTTCATGCAAGTAGATGTCTCTCTACCTCCTGGGATCATGAGGGACAGAGCACTGGCAGAAAGGGACTTGGTGACTTTCCCCGAGATTTTCTTTTTCTCTGTGCTTTCTAATCGCTGCCGAGCCATGTGAGAAGCGGGTTCACTGGAGGGCTTTGAGGAATTATCTGTACTGTCCACACACTCGCTTCGTCCATTTATCTGATCCAAGTGCTCTGAAAAACTGCCAACTGTACAAAGAAGAAGGGATAAACATGTTCAGGAAAATCTGGGATAGGAGAGGTGGGGAGAGGGGGAGAGAGAGAGAGAGAGAGAGAGAGAGAGAGAGAGAGAAGGAAGGACAAACGCTGGGAAACAGATGCCCATGTGGTTCATGAGTCCATGTGGTGTCCGGCAAACATGAAAATCATGTGACCGGTTTGAGAAAAGTGACGTGGAGGAGGAAGAATGAAAGAGGTGTCCATTCAGATTTCGTTCTACTTGTACACAAGTCCACTAACTCTCAGTTGACTCCATTTAACTAGGAGAATAATTACTTTGTAGAATCTGTCTTTTACAACCCTAGTAGAGACAACTCTTCCCCCCGACCCCGCCATGAAAGGCCACGAACCAAACATCAGCTTATGGACCACACAACGCCCACCATATAGTATGATCATCCTGTGACACAAATGATCATCATTAGCAATGCTGTTAATATTGGTTTTTGCTATGCGGACATCATTTAGTCACTTCATGGACATTTATGCCCATGTCATCTCCTACCATCTTTCTAGGACACACCTCACACTTAGGCTCAGGTTTGTAACTTACAGAAAAGTGCCTAAGTGTCGCCTTTGACTTCCCACACCTGTTTTCACTCTGAGCTCCTTGTGAATTTCACAGGACAAGACAAAGGGTATGCTTCACTATGGTACCCAGTGGTTCCCTACATCTTCTTGCCTTTAGTCTAGACAGTGTCAAATGCTGATCTGCCCTGAAGTTACTGGAAGTGAAAAGATCCGTCCCCCTCTAAGCCAACCATCACACCTTCTTTATTTTTAATTTTATTAATCCTCAGTATACACTGGAGAGTTTTGTTTTTTTTTAAAGTTAAAAAATTAGGACTTCCCTCAGCAGAGGAACATAAGAGAACATGTAACCACGTAGAAGGATTCAGAAATGGAAAATCACTGATACCAGTCTGGTAATTGCACACGCCCAGCATAAAGAAAGTTCTTTACTCTTGTCAGAAGTGACATGTTGAAAAAAGTCAAGTGACCATCCCTTTTCCCTATTCTTTCTTTCACAGGCTATCAGTTTTCTGGGTTCTTTTTCTTTCTTTTTTTAATCACTGATAATACATCTTTGTCTAGAAAAAAACAATGCTTATCTCCTTTTTCCTTCTAAACGCTATATTATAAGCCCCCTGTGCTTTAAAAATCATCAACACTATCACCACATTAAGATATACAATCCACACAGAGAATTTAATACCATTATAAATGATCCTTTGAAAGACCAACCAGCACATTTTAAAGTGCTGACCATGACATTCTTTGCCTAGAGAAGAGGCTTAATCAGACTTAACTAACATTTCTGTTACAGTGCTATATACACATCACTCAATTGCACGGCAGGTTTGGTCCTAGTTCACAGAGGTGGCACAGACCCACAGGTGGGGTCCAAGCTAAGGGAAGCCTGGGACTTGGGACAGTGGGCTTGGGCATAGCACAGCTCATGGCCACCTACTGTGCTGTAGGTACAGGGTAAGACTCACAAACTTCCATGTGACACCCATCTGACCTACTAAGGAAGACGATCTTAAGGCAAATATCAACAACCTTTCTACTTCTATATGCCAAACTCAGTCCCACATAACAGCATATCTATTCTATTCACTCTAAATGAAGAAATCAACTGCTGAGGGACTTGACAAAAACTGCTTCACAAATCAAAAAAATCATATCTCAAAAACGTCTAGTTTACTTTGGGGTAAGTTACACACTCCCTTCTCCTTGCTAATTTGGCTTGGATGGGATCACTGACAAGCATGAACTGAAAAGCTGAATCTCTTCACAATGAATAATTTGTTGGATGCATTCAAGCACTACACCTAAAACTTCAAGACTTACTTTTCACTGATTCAAATACATCGTAGTCATGAAAAAAGAAACAGGTATAAAGCTGCACTTCCCTAAATGCCAGAGTGTGAATATTCAATGTTCTCTTTTATCATCCCTCCCTCTTGCCTCCGCCATTTCATCCTGCCATCTCATTTCATACCACTGTATATAAACGTGTGTTTCTTTTCTGCCAGTGGTAGATAATGTCACCTTAATGTTCTGTAAATGTCAAGGATTCTTTCTTTTTGATGGTGGAGCAATATAAAAATCAACAAATTTAATTTTACTACAGTCATGGTTTTCAGATTCCCTAATTACCCTTGGCTGTGAGCAAATCAGCTCATCTCTCTATTCTGTACGGCCCCCAAGGTCTTTGATTATTTTTAGTGTGTGATGGGGGAGACAGAGAGAAAGGTGGTTTGAATCTATTAATCATAATGCATAGCAGGATATAGACAGATTTTTTTTTTAATTGTGAAAGTAATCAATCAAATGCTTAGACACCATTCCCCTCCTTTTACCTCCTACCTTCCTGATAGTGAGTAGGCAGAAGAGACCAAGAGATCATAAACAATTCATCATATTAAGAATAAATGTGAAGTAGAGGTAACTCTATTCAGAGTAAATAATAACTAAGAAACAGATAAGAACTTAGTAACCAGAAATATAAAACACTTGACATATCTACATTTGATCTGACTACCAAGATGAACTAAAAATGGTCAGGCATCTTAGACTACCAGCTTGTTTCTACAATACTTCTTCATTGTTGTCCTCTTGGCTCTCTAGATTTAGGACAAGTGGAATTACCCTACATGGAAACAGAACTGAGGTGAAGAGAGAGAAGGAAAAAACCCAACAGCATTCTTCCCCATGATCAACTGTAAGCTCATGTGAAGCTCCACAGAACCAGACTTTTTAGTGAGGCGGAAATAAACCCAGCCTGTAAAATTTGTAATTTTGAAATGATTCAAAACAAGATGAAAACATTACACCACGAATATTCAGTTAGTTAAAAAAATGTTCATGAAAATTCTTGGAATCACTCATGGTTATCAATATAGCATACTGGATATGGCTTAATGAAAACATTTATCATAGCAACCTTAATCCATATCCATGTTTTTATTTTTTAAGCATAAATACACATTGCTCTGTAGAAGGACATGCTGTGCATAAAATTTGTATACACCGAATAATATTTGAAATGCACTTCAAGGACTTGCTCTGAGGGAAGCACGAGGCCGATCATCTAATGAGGACACCTCCGTGATTAAAGGCCCCAAGTATCCATGATACAGTAAGCATTTTAAAAACCTGTGGAGATACTGCTCCTGGTGTCAGGAAGGTCTACTTCACACAAAAGTGACACCATAAAGCGCCCCCTAGGAAAGGCCCAAGCCCCACTGTTTCTCACACACCCAAAGATGTCTTAGGGTTATCTGCGTCAGTTATCCAGAGGCTGGGAAGGCAGCTTGTGTGCAGCGGAGTTGTTTCATAGGTGCACGAGACACCGATTTGAACTGTGTCGGTATTTCTGACTCCCCTCTCCCCGCTCCATCCGTGAACCTCAAAGAATAAGCATCTTTTGTTTTTCCCCCTTAAAGAAACTTTATATCCAAGTTACTTTTGAAGTAAAACACTTCAAAAGTATAGATCGAGGTATGAGGTATTTTTTTTTTTACCATCAAAGATACAAGATGTTTGCCCACCTAATTTCTTGCTTGTCTTCTTTCTTATATGTCCCTGAGATTCTCATCAGCCTCTGTTTCTAGCCAGCTGTGCAAACAGAATAAGCATCTTGCTGCACTGACTGAGGGTCTCACGTGCAGACTGCTTGGTTATTGGGTATAAGTGGTCCCATAACAAAACCCACCTCCTCCAAAGAAACACCCACCCGTCTCAACAGTAGAAGGAAAACTGGCTTACACGGTACCTTATGGGTGGTGATTTAAGACACTGTTGAGGGTAATTTTGACCATTTGACTATTTAACAGGGTCGCTTACTAGTAACTTTGAGTTAGATGCAAGTCCACGAGGCATGCCTTTGTATCCACAACAGAGAACATGCTCCCTTACTGTGTTCTGACAGCCATCAAAGGACGCCACTGAAACCCAGCAGAGGATGTGAAGGCTACAGGTGAAGCAAGAAGGATCTGCCGTACAGCCATGCACTAAGGAGGGGTCTGAGACATGTGATCTCAGTTCTGAGGAGCCCGTCGCCCAAGCTCAAGGAGTGGGGCCGTGGAGAGAGTCTAGTGGCACAAAATGCCCATCGTCGCTGCCTGGCTGGGCCAGGCCTGGGGCTCCGAGCACCAGCGGTCACTTCTCAACGTGGTGGGCGATGCCTGGATGGCAGGGGCCACGCCCAGGGCCTTACCTGACAAGGTGGAGCTGCTGATGGTGCTGGCCGGAGTGCTGACCTCGGGCTCCTCCTGAGCACTGTCTGCAGCGGGGAGGGCTGCCTTTCCCGGCTCCTCATGCAGCTCTCTGGGGTGGGGGGCAGCCTCATCTTGTTCTGCCTCTGCCGAAATAGCCAGCTTGGGAAGCAGGCCAGAACCGAGTTTATGTCTGTTGCTTTCAGTATCCGAAGAGTTGGATGTGGATAACTGTTGCCTTAATTAAAAACAAAAACAAAGTCACGCATCTATACATGCTATGAAACTGTGTTCAAGGTGAATTTTGGAAGAAACCAGGTAAAAATGGAACTGAGGTAGCCTAACCAAGACACGTCGAGGGCAGTGATTCTTACAGTGTGGTGCCCAGACCAACGGAATCAGCATCCCAGGGAACTTGTTAGAAATGCACATTCTAAGACCCTATCCCAGATCTCCTGAGTCAGCAATCTGCTTGTACAGGCCCTCCAGAAGATTCGGATGCACACTCATGTTTAAGAGCCACTGTCCTAGTAGCTGCTTTTCATGATATTAGTTAACAAGAATTTCACATACATTTCAGAATACTCTGAACTCCAGCTTAATGTTTCCGTGGATGGCAAAGTTGTGCTTTTGGTTTTGTCCCCAGGGTCTTCCTTCTCTTCTCCTGGATTCTGAGTACCTCGATCTATACTGCTGAAAACCTGCAAGGCAAATAGTCAGTGCTTATTAATACCTTCTTGAAAGGGATTGTCAGAATAAAAAAACAAACAAATCCTGGCAGAACAACCTGAGACTATGACTGAAGTTTGAATTGGGACTGTGTATTCAAAAGGTACTTTCCAGTGCTGTTTACTTGAGTCCTGAGGTGAGTGGTCAATGTACAATTTTTTCCTTTTGGAGTGGGGAGCTATGAATTCATCACCCTCTCACCGTATCTCACTACGGACTTTGTATCTGCAAACAAAATCCATAGATGCATTGCGGTTTCTAGGCCTGGTATCGATGCACATGTTAGATTACTTTTTAACCATGAAGTCAATCAGAAAAAGAAAATCACAGAGAAAAAGATTTAATGGCCCCCAGTCAGGGGTGGGAAGGAGAAAAATGAATTGGAATTGAGGGAGAAGAGAAGAATAAATTACCTGTTTCAAGACATGTTGGGGGGAGATGCAGTGCATATTTGGTTAGGAGTCAGAGGTACTTGTTTGGCTTATAAATCTCATATATAGACAGGCAGTTTCATATGTTGGTACCAGGATTACTGAAGGGGAACATAGCTTAGGCAAACTCAGATCTCTGCTGTACCACAGGGAAGATGGAAGCTAAAATAGGGAGCTGAGAGCCCAGCCAAGGAAGTGCTCACTACTGCCCAACCCAGCCACTTGCTGCTCTCATGGGAATGGACCTTAGACCTCCTATAATCTCCTGGGATTTGGAGGAAGGTGGCTAAAGAACAGGAGACAGTGGGCAGGGAACAGTTTAGGGGCTGGCTTTGATGGGCCAGAGAACAAGTACTGGGAAAGCCCACATTCTGTGTTATCAAAGCTTCTGTCCCGTCTCTGGGCCAGACCTGCGCCTCCCCTCCAGGGAAATCCCTACCTCTCCATGTCCTTCCTATGAATGGGGAGGGCAGTGCCAGCCAATTTGCAGATGCACCCTGGGCAGTCACTCAGAAAAAGATACGGAACACTTTAAAATCACTCAATGCTATAGAAAAGCTACACACTAATCATGCAAAATGCCATGGCAACAGAAAATACATCGCTACTGAAAATAGCAAAAGGAAGGCAGGATGCCCTCTAGGTTCATTTCTATCTTCCTAGGGCCCTGCCCCCATCTCAGGACTATCAGGTGTGTCTTTGTTTTGTTTGTCTTTTAAATCTTACCACTACCAGTGAAAAAGCATCTTTCTCCAATGTCGATTTTATCTTCTACCGTTTCCAAAATTCTAGCTTGGCTTCCTACTGCCCCTTTAATATAATAACTTACACTTTCTATCATCGGTTAAGAGACTTTCTCAGTCCGCAATCAACTGTCCCCAAGTGTCTGGGCTTATGTCAAGGACCAAGCTTTCTCCTTTGTGTTGTATTCCGTGGGATACTAGAAGAGGGCTCTGCACACAATGAGCTCAACGTCCTTCACTATAAGATGAAAGAAATGGAAGGACGCCTCCAGGCCCCAGCAGCACTGAGCTAGACCAGGGTCAGCATGTAAATGGTATCAGGTACTCCAATAATGACTATGAATGCAAGTCTCTGCCTCCAAGAAAAAAGATACTCATCTTTGGATCATGAAACAGAGAAATATACCCCTGCAAGGCGGTAGGGACTCTGGATTATCAAGATGGTGGGGTCATTACCCACCACCCCAAAAAAATCTCAAGCCCCAAAACACTGCATGGGGTTTTTACAACTCTGTGCAGCTGTTTAAGGCACCAACTATCTGACCAGTAGGAGATTCTCCCAGAGACCTTCTATGTTTATGCCATATTTTACTTACTTTAGAAAACCTATGTGAACATGAGGAAAATTGCCTTATTTCCACATTAAAGTCTTCGTCATTTGTGTCATCTTCTTCCTCAGTCTCCATATGATGGTACTTCTCTGACCGCGCTGCAGGGAAATGTTTGGAAACAGTTCCAATTATTCAGAATTTCAGCTTTTAATTTAGATATTTTAATTATGAGTTTTTATATCAAAGCAGCATTATGTTTCAGAACCCATGCGCTCAAGACTGGAAGGTACTATCAAAAGTAGAGCTGATTTTCTACAAAGTAAAGGCCAAATAATGTTTTATGTCAGATAATGCACGTACTATCAAAATAACTTGTGTCATCTTCGGATTCCAGTTGGGGAATGAATTCTGCCTTCTGTCTCAGCAAACTGTTCCAGTCTAAGGAACGGAAGAATCGATGCTGTTTGACTTCATACGCACCACCTTGGGGTAGGGAGTGGAGGGGAAGGACAGAGGGAAACGTGTTAAATGATCCTCCCAGCAAAGGTAAGAATCAGTTTCAAAGAACAACCAAAAAAAAGAAAAACAAAAAAAAAGTTCTATCAACAGAGAACTAAAGAAGTCAGAGAAATCTTTTTCATTCTACAACCAAAACCTCCAAAAATTCTTCCATAATTTATCAGCAGGAGATCTGATTTTGCTAACAGCAGTTGTTACGGCACAGTTTTT
Source organism: Balaenoptera physalus (assembly GCF_965194825.1). Classification (NCBI taxonomy): domain Eukaryota; kingdom Metazoa; phylum Chordata; class Mammalia; order Artiodactyla; family Balaenopteridae; genus Balaenoptera; species Balaenoptera physalus. Next base: position 124,097,650 of record NC_138890.1, read on the forward strand.
CTTTGTTAATTCTTCCACGACTTCCTCCATTTTTCAAAGGTTAATGATGCGGCCACTGAAAATCCCATTGTGCTGAACCTGGGGATGCGGACACACGCTGGCCCAAAGCAGACTTGCTCGTTACAAACCCCCCAAAAACCTAAGAAGGTGCAAAATGTGTTCACAGCAATATTTCCTCTGGAGGTAAGGTTTTAATAAAGATGAATTTTCCCTAAATTGTATATAATGGTTAACATTTGATTTTATTGGATTGCTCATTAACATTGGTAGGAATTATATTCTGTGGATTATAGATTCTTAAGTAAGAATATTACTCAGCCATAATAAGAAATGAAATTGAGTTATGTGTAGTGAGGTGGATGGACCTAGAGACTGGCATACAGAGTGAAGTAAGTCAGAAAGAGAAAAACAAATACTGCATGCTAACACATATATGTGGAATCTAAAAAAACAAAAAACAAAAAACAAAATGGTTCCGAAGAACCTAGGGGCAGGACAAGAATAAAGACACAGATGTAGAGAATGGACCTGAGGACACGGGGAGGGGGAAGGGTAAGCTGGGACGAAGTGAGAGAGTTGCATGGACATATATACACTACCAAATGTAAAATAGATAGCTAGTGGGAAGCAGCCGCATAGCACAGGGAGATCAGCTTGGTGCTTTGTGACCACGTAGAGGGGTGGGATAGGGAGGGTGGGAGGAAGACACAAGAGGGAGGAGATATCGGGATATATGTATATGTATAGCTGATTGACTTTGTTATAAAGCAGAAACTAACATACCATTGTAAAGCAATTATACTCCAATAAAGATGTTAAAAGTAAATAAATAAAAATAAATTTTAAAAAGGAGAAAAAAAAAAGAAACTGGCAAACCTGTTTGATAGATTTATAATGCATGTGATGAACATCAATCACAATCCCTAAGTTTTAGGCTTCTTTTTGCCAAGTTAGCATTACAGCACAATTCAGTGAAACAATATTTTTAATTCAGTTCATGATTTTAAAGAGAGATTTTGGAAGGGCAGGCCCCATCAAAATATTACACTATCCCTCATGTAAAGAGAAGAGAAGGTACACATTTTATTAAATCCCAGCATGAAAATCAGACCCCCGCCCTGCCACCAACATGCACACTATTGATGGGGGAGATAAGGAAGAATCAATCTTCAAACAATTCCAGGAAGAGAGATTTCTTGCAAGACTAGTGCCAGGGTCTAATCAGCCTCCCTACCAGGAGATGCCCCTCGATGTGTGTTGCAAATGCCTCTTTAATACAGTTGTCACTCATGCTTCTCACCCTGTCCTCAGTGGGGTACAAAAGGAATAGGATGAGAAATGCAAGCTGAATGAAAAATGGGCTTGGATCTTGGGGCTGGGGAACTGTCTGTAAGCTTCAAAGACGTGGCTCTGTCCCCATTGGGCCCCTTGAGCACAAGGGGCAGGCTGGCTAGAGCTCTAAACCCAGCCAGGGGAAACCAGTGTTCTGAAGACAATGGAACAGAGAGAAAAAAACAAAGTGGAAAAATCACCCCCCAAAAAGGGAGAATGGGTTCTTTACAAAGCATTTGATTAGAATCTTCATATAGAATTCCAGCCAGGCTTTTTCCGTGTTTATAGCACAATACTCAAGTCTGATGTTGATCCCAACAGCAACAGCATTAGCAGCTGTGATTTGAGGGCCAACTTTGACTAGTATTAGACTAGATGCTAGAGGAAGTTGCTTCTTTTAATTAAACCATTGAAAGTAACCCCACGAAGTAGGTATTGTCAACCCCATTTGTGGATGGGGAAAGTAAATAAGCAGTAAAGCATACTGGACCATGATTACTAGGTGAGTAAGGGTTAGAGGGGCTGAGCCGAGGTCTGTCTAAAAACACCCAGGTCCATCCTCAGTGCCACAGCGCCACAGGCCATATAAGGGGGAGGCATGTTTCAGTTTGGATTCTACCCTGCCATCTTTCTCGCATCAGTTTACAAACGGATTCTCGACTGCCGATCCTGGGGAACACAGCCAAACAGCCAATTCCCAGCACCTCTGCCCAGTCCAACCCCAGTCCTCCATGTATCCTGGTTCTCTTCTATCCCAATCAACATCCTCAAACACAGCTGCCAGGGACATTTTCTTCCAGTGGTCTTTTCTTGGAGAAGTTAAAAGGGCTTAAGTATTTATCTACCCAACTCCCTCACTGTGCCAGTGACACTGAGGTCCAAAGAGTCAAGTCCTACTTAGTGGCCCACCATGCACTATCCAGCGATGACTATGACTTCAGCTGCCACAGCAAAGGACAGCTCTGACACGCCCAGGTCGTTCAACTTTACCCAGAAAAGCATAGTTCTCTAGACTCAAAGGCTCGAAAGACACTTCCAGACAATATCCGGAGTTTTTGCTCCCCGACCTGCTAACATTTGGGACCCACCCACGTCGGTGAGAGCGTTCGCTTCCTCTCTGTGACGAGTGCCAAATGGGTTCTACCCAAGGAGCCCCAGCCCACTGCCGACCCAGTGCACAGTTCTCACCCTTTGGCCTTTGTGCCCCACTGAGAAGCAGTTGCTTCTCACTGGGTCATGTTTCTCATGCACTTTTGGAGAGATGGGGAACAAAAGAATCAAATGGACACATTGGGGAAAAATTAACTCTGGGCTAAACCGTTGATATAATATAGATGATGGCTTTATGAGCCAAATACAAATCATCAGACACAGGAACTCATGCAAATGTCAGCTCTCACTGTAAGAATTCACCAGGAAGGGAATGGAAAGTGACTATTTCTTGAGCTCCTATTATGCACTAGGTTAATGTACCAGATACCTTCATAAACATGCCTGCACTCAATCCTCACAATAATCCCTCGAGGTGTGTAACATGCCCATTTCCATAGATTAGGAAACTGAAGACTCCGGGCAATGAAGAAATGACTCATGACCTCCCAGCTGGCTCATGGGTGGGAGTCAGTCACATCTGAGCAGCTCTCAAGTCCAGTGAGCCTGGCTGCCACTCAATACTCTGCAAGTTCAACAGTTGAGTTCAAGTACGACAAGGTCCCAAATTGCAAGTTATGCTTTGGCACTAATGTTCTCCTTTGAGCTTTCCTCTCCCTTCATAGAAGCTTCTTAAACATCCATTATGTTCTTCACACTCCTTTTTCTCAGTCTCTCTAGTCTCTCGGGCAAATGCGCACTTGCACATTTTCACGGTGCATTATTTTGCCCGCTAAATATGCATTAAATCCAAAATGCTGTCACTGGAAGCAGCATGGCAAGCCTGCGAGATTCTCAGCCTCATTCTCTGGGCCCTACTGGGACCTGTCACGTTGGACCTGCCTGTTTGACAAGCTCTCCTTGACAATGCTAAGAGCTTGGGCAGGGTCTTTTAAATGTCTCTTCTGAGCTTCTGCTAGAAGATTTGTTTCTCAATCTGTCAAACCCTGAAAAGACCAAAAGCAGCGGTCAAGGAGAAAATGTGCAGAGATAACTTGCAGCGTATGATATATAAACATGGATGTACTGACCACCATCATAGCCCTGTCTTGTTAAGTGAAGCCGAATCAAGTGTCCACATATTCTTAAAGAGGACAGAAATGGGCAGAATACTGAGGAGGAAAACGCTCCAAAGCGACACACAAACACTGAAGGGAACTCTTTAGGGAGTGTGCTGATTCCAATATATTTTTAGCCCTACCTTAGGACAACACTCCCCTGGGACAGCTGATTAGGATATACAAATAGATACTTGTATTGTTGTAGGACAATCTTAAAATGCCACTGTTTCTCATATTTGGCTCAAGTGAGTAAAATCACCCCTCAAAACTCTGCCCCACACAGAGCCTTGACACCCATTCTGGGACAGCTACTCTTATCGCTTGAACTATAAAGCAAATCTAACTGCAGGTCACAGATGGTGGGAAATAACCAGTTTGCTAGTCACTTCAGACAAAAGGAAAACCAAATAGGGCGACAAGAAATATAAAGGATTCTGTTCAAAGAGTTCAGTCAGCCCAAAAGTAGGGGCACCACCACGATTTCTAAATCTCACATGTCCAAAGGGTAAAGCAAGAGATTATATACGCAGAAAAATAAAAATGATAATACCGCAGCAGTGTCACATCTGGTCCTAAGAGCCAGAGTCGATGATCTTTTATCCTCACAAAAGTCCTGGGATATAGTGCTACTGTCAGCTCCATTTTATAGATGAGGAAGTAAGGCACACAAGGGAAAACAACCTGCTCACAGTCACACAGCTGACATTTAAACTCAGGCAATCTGACTCTGGAGTTTATCCCTTTAAGTCCCATTATATTGCCTTTCCTAGTTAAAGGCCCACTCATCCACTGAAAAAGGCAAAAAACACATGGTATTCCAGTATGAAACTCAAAGCAGTTTTGCCAACTGAGTCCTGATTTTAAAACTTCTTGGGAATTCCCTAGCGGTCCAGTGGTTAGGATATGAGCTTTCACTGTTGTGGACCCGGGTCCAATCCCTCATTGGGGAACTAAAGAGACCACAAGCTGCACAGCACGGCCAAAAAAAAAAAAAACCCCAAAACTTCTTGGATTCTCTAATGCAGGGTCTTCAAGAGTTTTCTGTCAAGAGCCACAAAGTAAATGTTTTAGGCCTTGTGGGCCATGCAGTTGTTCATGACTATTCGACTCTGCCAGAGTAGCATGAAGGCAGCCATAGACAATATGTGACTGAACAGCATCGCTGTGTTTCAATAAAACTTTATTTACAAAATAAAGGTTGGGCCCAGGGGTTTTAATGCATCATCATAAGCTCTAGGTAGCACAGCATTCCATACTTAAGCAAGAACTGAGCTCTCCAACTGGGGAAGCTGTGAGCAAAAGTGGAGAACAATATAAGATATATATTTGGAGCTGTTGCAAATAATTTTGGCCTTGGAAAACCTGGGTGAGAGAATGATCTCGTCAGTATTTTCTGATCTTTCTAGCAAAATGAGGTAGAATGAAACAGCTCAGAGTAAACAACCCATCAAGTCAACAATTTTCATGGATGAAAATTTGTATCGACACGGTGTGCGTGTGTGATGTGTGCTGTATGTGTGTGTGCATGCGTGTATGTTATATGTGTTTATTATTTAGTCTCATCTAGATAAATTCACATACTGGGGTTGGCTAGGACTCTGTATTGGGATCTCTAAGTCTGTCTATTCAGAATATAAGGAAGAAAAGGAAAAAGAGCTGGCAAAAACAAAAAACTGGTAGCAGAACAGTCAGGAAAAATAATCAGCAGGAAATAAATCTACTATCTCCTTAATCTTGAAAGTCAGTGTTTTTTAATCCTCTTTCTTGGGCCATGGTGCTGATCAACCCCAGGCACTCATTTCCAATAATTAGTTCAAGTACTGATAACCTGTTTCAAAGCCTGCAGATAGTAACTGCTGGGTCAGATCCTTCTAGGAATATATATATATTTTACAACCCCAAACAAACAAACAAAAAAACCTCCACATCCCTAATCCTCTGTTTCAAATTGTTAAGATTCATGCTTTTCAGGACAGAAGAGTTACATGTGCCCTTGAGGTTTTCTTCCAGAGAAATTTTATTTACTGAAACAAATTAAGAATAATTTCTGCTTCGCAAAACAGAAGAAAAACAACAACCAAAAAAGACAAACAACAGCCACCAACCCTCCTAGCATACATACTACTCTGAATCAGGAAAAAAAAATCCAAAATATTATTGTTATAACATATTGCAGTCATATTCTACATCAACCAACAGATGTTTCCTATGAAGAAAAAAAACAAAACAAAAACACAAACCTCTGAGTGCTCCACATTGACATTATTTCCTGCATATTAGCAAAATTAAAACGTATGTGCTCTAACCTGTTCCCAGTCTCTCCAGGGGATTCTGCCTGAGAAGCAAGGTAATCAGATCCTGGGCATCAGGTGGTGGCGCCTCATCCTTTTCAGGCCAGTTGATCTCATCTAAAAGGAAGAAAAGTAGTTTACGACTTCACTGCTGAAAGGCTGGTCCACATCCCAACAGCATGGACATCACCCGGGAGTTTGTTAGAAATGCAGAATTTCAGGCCCCACCCCAGACCTGCTGACTCAGAATCTGCATTTTTAACAAGACCTTCAGTTGAATCCTAGGCCCAGTCAAGTCTGAGAAGCACTATTGCACAAGATATGAATAGCACAGCTGTCAACAAGGCAGGGAGAGAACACTTCAACGAGCAGTACCTCTCATCTGCCTTTTTGATTCACTTTTCTTTGGTAGAACTGGGTCACTACTAATTGGTCCTCTAGTTATTAAGAGGGCTCAATATAGCGGAAACTCTAAACTTCTGTGTTTTAGGCGATCGCCCATCCAGGGATCGTGGGGAGTCAGGGTTTCTCTTCTACCATCATCCTCAACTGAGAATCTGGCTACAGCCCCAGAGTTCTTCAGCTCCAAGAAGCAAAAAATAATTTTGTAAAAATAACCATTTCCAGAGACAAAGGAAAGGTCAAAATGCTAAGACTGAAGAAGAGGAAGAAGAAGAAGAAAAAAAAAAAACCCCAAGGAATTGTAGTAATGGAAGTACTTAAAATCTGTCATAAATATTAGAATATGTTCTACATTCTAAAGGAGTTTGCCTGAAGATAGGTGTGCATGCTTGTGTGCATGGGAATGCAATAAAAACATGAGTTATTTCTGCATGTGCCTGCCTCTAGCTTCCTCTGCTGCAGTTTAAATCTGATTTGGAAAATAAAACATGAATATGCATCTGAGCCATAAGGCATCGACAGAACAAAGCCAGCATTTGCTGCTTGTGTTAATTAAACAGTTGATTCCTTTTGCCATTCATCCTTGGTATATCAGAAAACAGTCTAGTTATAAATCCATAAAGAGCTCAGATATTGTATAAGAGGGTTATACACTGCAGGCAACTCACAAATCTACTTTGTTGAAGTTTACAAATATACCTGGCTTGCAACGTCAATGATGGAAAATAATGCTGTGATTAAGAGGTTCCTCATACCAAAAGGAATTGTCCCCCTATTTCCACTGTTGGACACTCTAAGCACAGTCCAGAATGGACCAGAGGTAGGTGATGAAGATGTGAGTGATGACTGACAAACTTTGAGGAAGAGAGGCCTTTTTGATCTCTGCTCCAGAGAAATTTATAAAAACAGCAGGTAGGGTAGTAATAATGCCTATTTAATTATCATTTAGTTTTGCCACAAGCCACATAACAATAGCTAGGGTCAGCTGGCAGGTTAAGATCTAAAGGTTATTGAATTTAAATGAAAGATGAACAGCTGTTAAGAAATAACATTACACCATAACAACTACCAATGAAATCATTAACAATCTGTGGATTAAATTTGCTTCCTCCCCATTCTCATTATTTATTATTTGGTAGACATTTGTTTTAGGGTTTATTACATTTTTGTTAATTTCTTCACCGTGCCAATAGCCATTTTTCCCATTTGTGTAAATGTTACCCATGTTAACCTTTTCTTCCCTGGTGCAACTTTCCTACTGTGGAAAGGAAGACTGGACAGCAGTGAAATCATTTGCAAATCCCACACCAATTTCTTCTGCAGAAAAAGTACACCATAAAAATTGGTCACATTGCTAGTACATTTCCAAATTCCACGTTAACAAAACTTCCTCAGATCAATTCCCAACACAAATTGCTCTCTTGAGATTGTGAAAGTCAGTTATGTGCTATGATGAGTGAGTTCTTTTAATTTGTTGGCTAAACCCTCTGATAAAGGTTAACATTTTAGTAAAAACAGTGATACTCCCCAGAATTACATTAAATAGCTGCTTCCCAACAGTGGCTTAGAGATAACTGCTGACAATATTTACCACTGATGACTTGTCCAAATAGCTCTTCTGGAGTGTCCCCAAAGAATGGCACGCATCCAACCAGAAATTCATAGAGGATAATCCCCATGGCCCACCAGTCTACCGGCTTCCCATAGCCCTGCCTCAGAATCACTTCTGGTGCAATGTATTCAGGTGTGCCACAGACCTAAAAGATGATTGCAATATTAGAATAATTAGAATATTAGACATGAATTAAAATGAGCAAGATGGCTAAATATCAATTATTTTGCCTAGAGTGCACCTGCTCAACCACATGGAACCACATGGACAAAGAACTTAAGAACAGTGATTCTAAGTCGGTATCTATCGTACCAAAAGCAATGAATTACTTAAAATACCAAAAAAAGCAAAGTTTAAAATGCTGCTCTAATGTGAAACTGTGTGTAATGTCTAATTTCAAATTTAAGTAGTTTTACTTACTTTACAAAAACATTTGTAATCCTTGGATTTAAAATAATACTGCATTTTTTCGTCTGGCACTATCAGAGAGAGTTTTAGTATTTATATGACTGAAATATATTCACATCCTGGTTACTTCATAAAAGCCTGACAGTTGAGATGTGTTCACCTTAAGTAACTGTACAATGAACAGATTGTGGGCACATGGTAATGAGGCATGCTTAAAGGGAAATGGGCCATGGCTCGGAGTTTGGCACCTGTGATTGTACAACGCATCATGAGTTTCATGAAGGCTCTACTGAGACTCCCGAATTCCTTACAAAACCAGTTTTTCCATTTGTCTCTCTCACACTCTCACTTGTGTGCAATTAGATCGTTCATCTTACTAATAGACCATAATGTCGAGGGAGGAATGTGGAGGGACCGACATTTCAAAGAGGCCCAGAGAGAAAAATGGAAGCAATTTGCGCTTTATTAAACGTTAAGGCTTATACAGACATCTAAAGCCCCAGCACTAATGTCAAGATGGCCTAGGCGAGCTGATTCTGAATTCCACTGTCAACCTTGCACTTTGTATTTCTCTCTGGAACCAAACAGCACGCAAGCTTACCTGTTTGTCCAGGAACTCTCGAGCATCCTTCTCAATATGACCCTCATAAAGATTGGTAGTCATGCTCATTAGTCCCACCTTGGATAATCCAAAATCTGTCAGCTTTATGTGCCCCATGGAGGTGACCAACAAACTGTGAAGCAGAAGGATATATATTACAACACTCACTTTGAAGCTCATTTCTTGTTTTTACTTTTCTCCCTCCCACTGTGAATTGATAAGACTATGGAATATATAGGCATCAATCTTATCACAAAACCCAGCCTGCAAAGAGGTGAAGTCACACAAAGATGTTAAATATGTGTATCTGGCGGCCGAGAATAATCCACAAGGGAGGACCAGAGACCGGGCTCAGCCCATCTTCCTTGGAGCAGTCACATATAGCATCATTTACAACTTGAAGCTCTCAGAAAAATTCAAGTATGGAACTCTGACACCTTTCCATTTCCAGAATAAGAAAAGAGCTGAGAAAGGGCTACTGATAATCCCACGTCACACATCAGCAACTAACATAAGCAACCAATCTGTGATTCAAATGAGACAAAAGATAAAGAACTTGGAAGAAAAATGTAGCATTGTTCTAGATTTCAACTTCTGGCTCGAACTTAAGTGTCTACTCACTAAGCACAAGACCTACATGTCTTATACATGCAGAGAATTCACATTTGAAAGCTTTATGAATTTACAGTTAAATTTTTTTCATTTTAAGTGGCAAAGAAAATTTTAATTATTTTAAAAATTAAAGGAGTGGAGGAGTTAAAAAAAATAAAGCTATTGGAAGGATACATGTCAAAATTGTAATAGTTGTCTTTGTTTGGGAATGTTGTGAATGAAGTTTTTTCTTTTTGTACTTCCCAAATTTTCTGTAATGAGCATAAGTTAATTTTATAAAATTTTGGCACACTTAAAATCTTTACATATTAATAAGAAATACTTCTAGAGGTGTCTCAGATTAGTGGAGAAAGCATGGAACATTTAATAAATGGTGTCAAGATGAATACCTAGTCATTTGGGGAAAAATAGTCTATCTGTATCTCAAATCAGACACCAAAATGAACTCCACATAGACTAAAAATTAAATAAAAAATTAAATTGTGAATAAAATAGAATAGAATATCAAGGATATCATCTTGGGGGAGAAAAAATTATCTAAGTATGATTCTAAATGCAGAAACTATCCAGAAAACAACTCATGGCATTCTATGTACCTATTATTTACATAATTAAAAAAACTAAAAAAAAATTAACTAACCCTGGCTTAATACTCTTTTTCTGTTTGTTTGTTTCTTATAAGCTGCTATTGTAAACACCATAGCCTTTAAAAAGATTACACAAAAATCATCATGTATACTGCTAAAAATAACTCATTTGGGAACATTATGGGAGAATTTTAAAATGTACAAAGCAGCATTAAAAGAAAACATTTTTATAGACATAAAAATTTTTGTATTGTGTGATAAAAAGATGTATTTCATCAGTGTACATACTTGTCTGGTTTCAAATCCCTATGTACAATTCCATAATTATGTAGATATTCCAAGGCCAGGACTGTCTCAGCAAAGTACATCCTGGCCATATCAACAGGGAGAGGACCCATGTTCTTCATTAAGGTAGCACAGTCACCTCCTATAAAACACAAGAAAAAGACTTAGCAGGTATAGTATCAGCTAGGATTAAAGACCGCCAGTTTAGACTGCAGAATTTCAAAGTAGAATGGTATCTATCCATAGACATAGTCGATCGTGTTCATAAGTGGAGACTGTGTTAGGTGATCATGTTTCTACTTATGATGTGGTGTGGAGAAAATATAGACTTTTATTTAAGAAGCGCTGCTCATGAGAGAGCAGATTTGGCCTGAAGTGAAACTAAATGTTGAAGAACTGATGATGTGTTTTAGGAACAGTGTGACGATTTAAAATAAACCATTTTAAAACATGGATTCTGGAATCAGGCTGCCTGAGTTCAAATTCCGGCTCTGACTCTTACAGGTGGGGACATCTTAGGCAAGCTGGTCTTGGTTCTTTCAGCTGTAATATCAGGATATGAATAGTGTCATCCCTTTTATTGTGAGGATTAAATGAGGTAATCTGTGTAAAGAATTCAGGATGCTGTCAACACATATTAAACGTGTGATAAACGTTAGTTATTGTTGTTAAAATAACCATAACAAAAGTTAATAAAGCAAAGTACTGGTGTGGTGAAAAGAACAATGGGTGGAAATCAGGCAAGTTACGTTTTTGTCTTGTACCTACCACTAAATATCTAGTGAAACCCCTTCTTGGGTTTCAGTTCATTCATCTGCAAAATGAAAACGATATTTAACGGTTCTTCAAGTTATAAGTTTTGGGATTCTGTTCAAACAATCACAAGGGCTTAAATTAGATGCTTTGAAAATTGTTTTGGAGACTGGGACTGACATATATACACTAATATGTGTAAAAGAGATAACTAATAAGAACCTGCTGTATAAAAAAATAAATAAATAAAATAAAATTTTTTAAAAAAAGAAAATTGTTTTGGCCCTTGCTTATCTATTCATTTTATTAGCTTTATTTATGTCAATAAGTCATGGCTATGGAAACACTCAAAAATTTCATGTAAAATTGACGGAAATAAGATTACCTGGAGCATTTAAAAGGTAGACCACAAACTTCCAAAAGAAAAAAAGTTAGTTTTTTAAAATTAAACTATAGTTGATTTATAATATTGTGTTAGTTTCAGGTGTACAGTTTCAGACTCTTTCCCATTATAGGTTATTACAAGATACTGAATATAGTTCCATGTGCTGTACACTAAATCCTTGTTGTTTATCTATTTTATACATAGTGGTGTCTATCTGTTAATCCCATAGTCCTAATTTATCCTCCCCCCTTTCCCCTTTGATAACCATAAGTTTGGTTTCTATGTCTGTGAATCTATTTCTCTTTTGTAAATAAGTTGATTTATATTATTTTTTTAGATTAGAAGGTAAGATTTTCTTGAATGTATCTTTCTCCTAACTCACCTTTAATTTCACACCATGCACCAAAAAGGATATATTTTTCATACTTTCCTTAAGAAGATCCATTGTAATGAATGTTTTCATGATATGTGATAAAAATAAGTAGGAAAAAGCCCATCACCTATATTCTAACTTTAATGACCAATTGAGAGGAGGTACTTAGGATGAAAAGCTATTAAAAAGGGAAAACAACCTTTTTCCAAATAGCACTAATTTTCCCTTTGTTATAGTAGAGCTGGCACTTTGCAAGCAATTATGAGAAGATAATGACTGGGAATACAGCCATCTAATTGCCTGGCCTTGGATCCTACGTGGATACAACCATCGTATGGCACAAGTACAGAAAGCGTCAGCCGCACAAATGAGCCAGTGGTTTCTGGGTACAGGTGTCATGTTCTCTGTGTCAGAGTGACTCACCTTCGACATATTCCATGACCATGCACAAGTGGCGCCTGGTCTCAAAGGAGCAATACATGCTGACAACAAAAGGGTTTTCTGCAAAAGTCAGGATATCCCGTTCCACAAAGGCCTGCTGGATCTGGTTTCGGAGGATGAGGTTCTGTTTATTAATCTTCTTCATGGCAAACCTCTGCCGCGACTCCTTATGCCGAACAAAATAGACTGCCCTGAAAAGGAGCACAAGAGTTGGGGTTCAAAGGAAGAGGGGATGTTTCTGAGTACAGTACACCACTTTTTTTTTTTTACGTTCACGTGATAGCCCGGATCCAGCCCACATAAGCTATGCTGGCAACTACAAACATTCCATTCCAGGCCAAAGTCCTTTGGCTAATTGATTTTTTTTTAAAATTCTTTCAATAAAAGTTACAGGTCACACATAAGGCAAATTCATTTCACTGCTTCATTTCACGGAAGAAAATGGACAGTCTCCAGAGTGAGCTACTTTCCAGTAGCTAGCTGTTGTTTTCAGTTTTTCTATAACAGAACAAAATCTGATATATAAGTTAAAACAGGAAAACAATGAACAAAAGTACATAACATATTCTGAGCTAGATCCTTTCTAGCATTAGATATCTATTAGGCATTTTTTCCCAAATGACTAAAGCAATAATTTTCTATACGATACTCATGGGATCTACAAAAAGGGACCATAGACTATAGCTTCTTAAAGTAGCTGGCCTCCAACTTGAGAGTGATTTACTTCCCATGAACTTTCTAGATAAATAAGAAGTATGTAATAGGTCATATGAGGCTGCCGTCCCCGCTACAAAGAGTAGCATATTTCTTCACTACAGACCTCGGCATGAGTTACACCTATGCCTGTTTCAACAGGAAATGCATTTCCCAACCTAAAAGGGGGTCCAGAGTACACTGCATTTCTGGTCCATGTGACCCACAGCTGAGGTGTCTGGCAACTGTACTGTAAAATGAGCAGGCCGCATGGAATTTCTGCCAAAAGCCTCACCCAAATACTCTACAGAACCAATTCTGTCTGGGTAAAGACAATGGACTCCCTGAAGCTTCAAATGATGTAGAGAAAAGAAGTAATTCGGAGGAGGATCCTTCAAACCCCACCTGGAAATGATGAGCAAGAAGGAAAATGTCTTGGACGGGCTCCTTTTCTCATAAGTTACTCCTCACTTATCTCATTATTAAGGGACAACAGGTTTGAACTCTCAGGTTAGACAATTCTCAAATAATTAATAATTTACCTAAAGAGCCATCATCATTAGAAGTGTGTAACAGGTTATACGAGGCTGTCCTGAAACAAACGCAATGATCAACTAAGTAATAATTTACCTGAAAAGCTATCAGTCATAGTAAAGTACATCCAGTAGTCTGTTTCCTAAACAAGGGGTTATCTGAGATGCATTTTTCACTAGTGATTTTCATTGTCTCCAAAAAATGAACTCGAAGGGGACTAGGTCACCCTATATTCCTGCTGGCCCAATATGTCAGAGTGATCCACTTACATAAATCTTAAGTATATTCAATCTCAGTTTAACCAATATTCACATTTTCCTCTTAAGCGTTCAACTAGGAATTCATCTTTCTTTGAAGTGTGTACGTCTTTGTCTTCTCATTGTATCCATCTTTTCCCTTCACTCACAAAATCACACATTTGTGGGGTCTCTGGTTAAACATTCTTTTTTTTTTAATCTTTACTCCTTTTTCTCTCTCCTCTTTTCTCTGGCCTTCTAGTTCTTCCTTCCCTGTACAGTAAAAAGCTGTCTTAGCCACACTCCACATAACCAACTCGAGGAATAACCTGGTACTCTTAGTCCCACTGTACAACAAACTGACAAGGGAGCTGGCTGGCTGGATGCCTACTGCTTTCCGCAGAGGCTGGGCATCCTCTTCAGGATTCCCAGACACTTGGGCTCCCACCAGCTGGGTTAATTTCTACACCTGTTCTTCTGGCTAGGCTTGATATCATGACTGACTAATTTAAACAAATATTTAAACTGATGAAACACGAGTGTGAAAAGAGAAAGCACTGTTGTTTATAAGAAAACTGAGTGGAATGCTTGGGAAAGCACTGATAAATGTGAGTTACTAAATAAAATTCCTATTGATTTAGTATGAGTGAGAAGATTCCAAACGTTGAGAAAATAATAAAAATCTAGGCAGACTGCTTCCAGTTCTTGCTTCACCTGTAAAAAAGCTAAAAGTGGGAAACAAACAACATACTACAGTCAGCCCTACATAGCCACGGCTTCTGCACCCTCAGATTCAATCAACTGAGGATTGAAAAATATTTAAAAAAAAAAAAAAAAATCCAGAAAACTGCATGAAGCAAAACTTGAATTTGCCACACTGGCAACTACTGATATTTACACAGCATTTACATTGTAGTAAATATTATAAGTAATCTAGAGATGATTTAAAATATATGAGAGGATGCCATTTTATATAAGGGACATGAGTATCTGTGGATTTCGGTATCTGAGGGGGGTCCTGGAACCAATACCCCTCGGATACCAAGGAATGACTGTATAAGTATTGTTTATACTGGCTGTCTTATAAAGGGCTTACATCGAAAGGCTAGTCAATTTACATACATTTACGTTAAATTAAAATGTTTAAAGTACATATCATGTTTTGGTGATTTCCTACTTCAACTTTTTCATTTACCAACTACTCATTCTTTCTGAATCAGATTAAAGGCTACGACAATTTTTTTCTTTTTCCAATTACTGATTGGATAAAATCAAGATCCAAAGACACTTGAGCTTCTCCTAATCAGAAGCTGATAGCAGGACAGAGAGATTCAAAGGGAGCACAGAAAAGAACTTGGCCTCCTCTTACATATATGAGACAAGCATTGGCAGATATTGTCATGAAGAGGGATTCTTGAGATACAGAATCTGTTTTTTAAAATGAACTTTAGAATCGAAAATGTTAAAAGGAAAAAGCCAGAATCTTTATATAAGCACTTGCCTATTCTTGAGAGTCAACTGGAATACATCTCACTTTCTATCACTTCTTTCAATATTTAATATTGAGTAAGTTTAGGGCTGAGGACCTCCAGACATATGATATTGTGAACTTCACTTTTAGCCTATCAGTAGGCTGCCATTTTGATTTTCAACCAAGCTGCACCATTTCTTACATAAATAACTGCTCCTCAATATGTTTGAGAACAACAGGAAGTGAAGGAAAAAGAATAGGGTTGTACATGATTTTATGAAAGAACAAAAGAGAAAGATACCTCAGACCCCATTTGACCAGTACCTACACTAGGTACTGTGTAAAAAGGCCTTCAATCTTTATTCTTAGATTTTCAATTCATAAAATTTGATTTGACTTTCTGTTTTCCCTTGCTATTGTACTTAAAAATAATCAGGTAATCCTTAGGGAAATTTACCTAAACCAGTTGAAATTAATCCTATAGGTAGCTTGGGATACCATTTCCTCAGGAGAAACATATCTGGATCAAGTTGCAAAAGTCAACTAGACTTAATTAGAATTCCCTGTAGCTGCATGTTTGTTTGTTTCGTTTATGTTATGTTTTTACATTTCTGTACTGCTTTGGAAATATTATTTCTAATGCTGAGATGTGTTTATTCAGTAATACGTGTTGTCTCTCACATACTCCTGTCCTCCCTTCTTATAAATTGCTGTTCTAAATCTACTCAAGTCAGCAGAGAGTGAGGCAGAGGGAGAGAGAGAGGGGGAGGGAGAGGCTGAAAAAGAGAGAGAGACAAACAGAGCGGGACAGACAGACATCTAACACTGCTAAGCAGAGCTGCAAACTGCCCAAGGTTATAAAACTAGACTGAACTGATTTGGCCCCCATTTCTCTGTTTTCTGGCCTCAAGGGTTGTTTTCTTTCAAAAGGCTTCTGTGTCTCTTTTCCTACACTGGCCCGCCCTGTGAAATAGGAAGACCCAAGGGTGGGAGGTGATGCATGGGGCGAGGCAGCCATCGGAGCCAAGCATCACTCCACTCATGCAGAACTGAGGCGGGGGAAGGGAGAAATGGAATCGCAAGCAGGCAGGATCTAGAGCAGAATGAATCAGTCCTATTGGGAGTGTTAACGTCTCATGCATATAAAATTATGCATGAATCTGAGAGCCTGATACATGAATCCCTGTGAGCAGATCCGCATGTGGGAAGGAGAGCGCAAGTGTTAGGGGGAAGCTGAGGGGAAAGGCCATCAAGAGGGAGCATCTGTCAACTTGCACACCTCGTCTGTCTCTCAGGTAAATGACCCTGTCCTTGAGGGTTAAAAAAAGCAGAAAGGGCAGCAAGGCTAGAAAGCAATGTGAAGTGGGGAAGAAGCGTTGTGCCTCTCAAATTTAGCTTTCTTACTTTAAAAAATTTTAGGTCAATCTTATTCTTCTACTTCGAAAACATTCGAAATTGTTATTTAAAAACCTAGGTGGAAGTGCTCAATGGAAGAAGGATTTCTATACCCCAATTAAGATGGCTAAAAGTTACAAATGATATTCAGAGGGAGAAAAGAGCTCTGCTTGCAGTCAGAGTATGTGTGACCAGGCTTGGGAGCCTCTTTCTCCACATCTAAGTGGAAGTGACATCAACACCTCACAAGGGCTTGTGAGAAGAGAACAAATAAAGAGAATAAAGAGACTAGTCCAGTGCCTGGCACACAGTAGGTGTTCGCTTTCTACAAAGTGCTAAGTTGGCATGAAGGGAGGTGCAACTTCCCGTCAGGATCTGAAACCTGTTAAACAGAGAAGGAAATTGGGTGCTTCTCAAATTGGCAAATTGGCTTTATATCATGAATTGCCACTAAGTAGGATGTTGAGAAAAGCATGACGTGTTACAGCTCTCTCGAATGAAAGGGTTAGTTTCCAGCATAATCAGTATTTGAAAAGTCACAGAACGGGTATCACTATAAGTCACTGATGTGAGCGAGGGACTCGGTTACAGGGATGCCCAGGAAAGCCTCGAACGGCTCCAATTCATGGACCTACGTGATCCATCTGTTCAGCCAATTCACAGAAGCCCACTATCAGCATCCTCATCAGGTGGGCCAATGGGCGTAGCTCCATTCAAATTTTAAGTTAAAAATAATTAAGTCGTAGAGGAAATCTGTCAGAAATGTAATGAGAGATTAACTTGGAGAAGAGCAAAAGAGAAAAAAAAAAGTTTTGGCTGATCAGCAGAGGCTCCCACAGGCAGCTTGTAAGCCCATTAATGACTTGGCCTGCATCCTGGGTGTTTACTGATTCACAGCTTGTTTAACTTCTTGTATATTCCCAACCATTCCCCAAAGTGTGATATACCTCATCTACTATACAGTGGTTTAATTGCACTACAAATGAGTTTACTCAACCAATTAGACCTCCAAATACTGCTAAGATATATGCCCAAATTTTATAAAAGTGGTGCTTCATAGACAATCCTATGCCAGAATTCCACCGGCAATAAAATTCAGCAGTGCTCAAACCCACAGACCCCTTAAATCAAAGTTCAGTCTTTTCCCTAATCAAACAAGAAATCCTCAGATGATTTCCAGAACTAAAAAGGACTAAAAGCCAATAATATATAAACAAAACCCACAAACAACTGCATGCTAAAACAATCTTCTTAGGTAGAAGAGTTTCAGTGAGGTCCTCAAAAGAAATAAAATGTTGTAAAAATAAAACATCAGAAAGCATTTATAAGCCACATCAGGAAATATGCCATTTGACATAATCCTGAAAACAAATCAGTGAAGCATAGAAAGCACTCACAAATATTTAAGTTCTTCACTAAGTTAATGGTGTGGAAAATATTAGAGGTGAAAAAAAACACCATAAGGAGAAACATCCCTTGTGGCGTAACAAAAATCGATTCTATCTCATCTACTGTGTGTGTTATAAATGGCAATAAATGTCTACGGGATTGTTTATTGCTCTCTACCTACAGATGGAATTGGGATTAATACTTAATTAAACTAGAGTTCTGGGCTGTCTAAAATGGATCAGGACATAGTTTGTGTATTAATTACTCTTCCAAACTATTAGTAACTCACAGGGATCTTGTCAGTATTGACCTTATGCCCTGAGAGGGAAACCGTGTATCTATAAAAATGAATCAAGGAAGGGGCACCACTAATGTGGTCGGACTATAGCATAGAGTTCAACTGAAAAAAAAAAATCCTGGTGTTATATAAAGACTAAAAGAAGTGTAATGCTTTAAATTTTCAATCAGCCTTCTTATTAAAGTACTACTCTCCCAAGGTTGACTGCTGGTCAGACATGAAGTACTGGCTAATTCTCAAGTAGAAATGCTATAAATGAATTTATATATATTCAGATATATATATCCAGATGTGTATGTGTATCTACATAAAAACAGGCATATACAAAAATTTTCCCTTACTTTAGAAATTTTTACTTTCTAAAGTCTTCCTCTCCCACGCTCTAAAACAACCCCCAGGTCACCTGAAATGTTTTCTGATTGGGTATCCAATGAAAAATGATTTGGGCTTCACCTGATACCCATCAATGAAGGAGCAGTGACCTGAAAACTCAAGTCCCCAACAACATCTATTTGGCATAAGATCAATGTGAAGAATATATTTCTCAGGTGTGTTAAAATATAATAGAGAGTTTTCCTGAATTACTCACCCATAGGCTCCATTGCTAATCAATTTAATCGTCTCAAAATCACTTTCCCGAGGTTTCCTTCGAAGTTTCAGGGAAGCATTAGAGCTCTTGGAGACAAAATATGGATGTTAAAAAATAGCTCAGAATTTAAGAAAATGATTTTAGCAGCAAAATAACTAATATTTGAATTGCATGCTCTATTGTTTAATATGTTAAAGTGCAGTATTCTAGCCAAAGGAACCTGGGGGACAGCTTTAAAGCTCAATTTTCCACAGCAGTGCTGATAAACTACTCCTCATGACTGGCTCAGTTTCATTTAAGTGAACATCATTTCCAGGAGATAGAGGCACCACGTTTTTGAAAATTCCTGATTTTTAATTTACCTCCGTAAACTATTCAGGTGAGCCTCACCCTAGTCTTTTAAAGTTTTAAGATTTAAGTCCAAAATGCCAAACCTTAATTCTAGTTTCAGTCAATCAGAAAAGAATGGGCTGGAGTGGCTCTATACGGGTTGGTGGATCGTGTGGCTTCTCTGCCACTGACCAGAGCGTGTCTATTTCATTCCTGTGGCAACCTTTCCTGTTTGGAAAAGGTAGCTGGCAACAAATGAGACAGCCAGGCAGAGCATGCTTGTCTTTCTTTACTTCCATCCACCGTAAGTCTTACTTACCGTGGTTTAGACACCAATTTTCAAAACGATAGCTCTTTAAAAAGTTTAGTTCAAAGGACACGAATAAACAAAATTTTTTCTTTTTTTTTTTTACAAAATTTTTTCACGCCCCATGTATCTTAGCACTGAGAGGGGGTTAACAGTCATTTTGCTCCCTCTGCAGAGACCAGAATCCCCTTCCCATAATTTTGGAAGAAACCCCATGACTCTGAGGTATGTGCCATCCTCCCCCACTCAGTGCTGGCACCTGCCCACTCGGCTGCCCCACCACCTTTGGAAGATTTAGACCGAGCTTCCCACTGTCCTCAGTGCCTGCATTCTCTCACCATCCTGAGTGACTTCAGTATCTACACAGATAACTCAGCCAACAACCTGGCCTCTGGGCTACCTGACCTCCTCAATTCAACCAGCTCCTTTCTCTGTTTCTCCTTGGCCTCTGGCCATAGGACCTGGGTCTACTCATCACCTGCCAACACCCCACCTCAGAAAACATAATCCAAGACTGGGACCCCTTACTTCTTCAGCCACCCCACTCTGACTGCTCTCCACAGCTCCAGCTACAAGGCCCTGAACCAGCCCTCTTGTCTCATTAACTCTTCCTCACCCGAGTGACCTCACCTATGCCTATGGATGACTCCTAAGTCACCTAGACCATCCACCAAAAACTCTCCCTCTGAGGGCCGGAAGATCCCACACCTTATGTACAATTGACTGCTTGATGGCTCTCCTTGGATGTCTCAAAGGAACCTCAGCTTCAGCTCATTTAAAATTATGGCAGTTATGATGAAACTAACAAAAACAGCTATCCTTTATTTAGCATATGTGAAGCTGTCCTAACCATTTTACACAGACTACCTTACTTAATCTTTTATATCTATTTTACAGTTGAGGAAACTGAGGCACAGAGAGATTTTTTTTTTCCCCAAGCTAGTAAGAAGTGAAGCCAGCTCTGAAATCTGGAAACCTGACTCCAGAGCTTGGGTTTTTAAGCCCCCAGGCTACACAGCTGCCCCTCTTTCCTGACCACCCCCAATGCTGGGGGTGGTCCATCCTGGTTCCTCTTCTGCTATTCACAATTAGGAAGAATGGCACCAGCATCCAGGACCTCTCATCTGTGTCATTGCTGCAGACTTTCAAATGGCCTCCCCAGGGCCAGCTGGCTTTCCTCACCCCTTCTACTTCCTACACTGCAATCAGTGTGATTTTTTTTCACGTCGTTACTCTGTTTGGGTCATCTCCCTATCTACTCCTCCTCATCCTCCAGACACATACATTTCCTACACAGTTCAACAGCTTCCCACTGTTCTTTGAAAGAAACAATTTGACAAAGATGAACAGCAAGCACGTCTGTGTCCAGTTTTTACCCGAGCTCTCTAGGCTGCACGGTCTCCCTCACTCTTAAGCCTTCAGATATACTCTCTCCCTTGTGTCACATGATGGTCCCTTGGCCTGGAATGTTCCCTCTGCCCCTTCTCATCCTAGTAACTTCTCACATCTCGAGTGTCCTTTCCTTAGGGGATCTTTCTGGACTGGTAAATCTCTTTATATTATGAAGGTAAATCTCTTTAATGTTATGTTCCAGGAGCACATGGCCCTTTTTCTTAATAGATCTTATTCACGTTTCTCATTTTGATTTTTTTGTGCCTGATTTCTCTTTATTAATTTGTTTCTCTTTGAAGAGAGGGGCTAAAATTGTATGCCTGGTGCCTTGCATATAGAAGCACAATAAATATGTGTTGAACAAATAAAGTAATTAACACAGCCAAAATCTCCAGATGCTAACAGACAGAAAAACCAACATCATATTTCATCGAGAAAGATACTTACATTCACTGATTCGTCTGTTTCTGGTGTTTCTGCTGTCCCACTATCATAGTTTCCCAGCTGAGCCATTTCTAAATTAAAAAAAAAAAAAAAAAAAAAAGCTAAGTTTAAGAGAAATAGGACAATTGTTACTAGAGTACTATGCTGAAACAAAAGAAGCACAATTTCTCCAATATTAAAAAAAGAAGAATTTACTCTATACTCCAATGTACACATGAGAAAATCTTAAATCCAAAATGGCAAGAACCAACAACTGATATTGATATTTTGAAATCGTTCATTTCATGCCCTTTTTCCTAGAACTCCATTTCTTATGAACACATAGACACAGCTACTTAGAGCTGGGCCTCTGCTCATGTTAGCAGGATTCACTGGCTGACACAATCACCACAGCTTGGAAAGGGTTTGGGGGCTCAGTGATTATGCCTGTAATCAGATACTCAAGAGAGGTAAGTTTCCCAGGCTCTGACAGGCATCAGAGATGCACTGACTACAGCTCAGAGATGAGTCTCAAGTTGTCATGAGCATACCTTGCCCCATTCCTTCACATCCACTGAGAGCTAGCCCTCCTAGTACATAAGAATCCGCAACTTGTCAGAAAGGAAGCAACAGTAGTTGTTAAGAGGAGTTTGGAGTTGAAAAGACTCGAGTTGCCACCACTAAGAGCACTTACTAGTGGCTTTTTAACCTTGGGTTCTTCCTCTGTAAGATGGGAACAATATTGTTTATCTCTTGGAGTTTTTTATGAGTATCACATGTGATAATGCATGTAAAGCTCTTAGCATGTTGACTAACAAAAATTAAGTGCTCGCTGAATGTTGATTGTTATTTATTACAATTATATCATGTAAAGTAGTCAGTCCTAGGCTGGATGCCACATGCTTGACACCAGCCTAAATTCTACCCTAGTGGTCTAGTTAAGAGACAAAGCATTTCATTGCTCAACCTACACTGGAATGCATCCTTAAGTCTATATAAGTAAATGAGAAAACCTAATTATTTTACCATTCATTTTGATTTTTATCAAACAATGCACACTTAAGAAAAAACAAAACATGTTTTATTAAAAAAAAGAACATGAAAAAGTTTTCTCCAAAACTTTAAAAGGGGGTTATCGCTAAGTGGCAGGATCACAGGTAATTTGAATTTTCTAATTTTTGAAAATCGAACGTGTATAATAAAAAGTTATAGTTTTTAGTTACATATTTTTGTGTGCATCTAATATTATTTCTTAGGCTCTCAGAATTTTATGTATTCATGTTCTTATAAATATAATCATCCTTTTTTGGGAGAGATTACACATAAAACACATGAAGCAAAGCAACAATGGAGTGCTGTCTTTAGAGAAAAATTAACTCCAGAAACTAAAATAACTGGAGATTGACACTATCCCAGTTTACTCACAGAAGAAGTTCAGGAATTAAAAATGAGCTCAGTACAAACCGTGTGCTTTCTTGGTGTCATTCAAATGACCTCAACGTCCTATGTGATTAGCACTTTAGATTTATAGACTAGGAGGTAGACTATAATGTATTCAGTTGGAGGGGCTCAAAGGGGCAATTTTACTAATATTTATTTATTAAGCATTATTACATCTTAGGTGCAGAGGTGAACTCATATAATCCTAAAAACAACCCTATGAATAGGGACCATTATCCGGTTTTTTTGGAGAACACTGAGGCACAAAGTAGCTCAGCACAGTGTGATCAAGGTCACACAGTCTGCACTGACACTCTGGGTAGTCCCATTCTAGACTCTCACTCTTAACCTTTCAAAGGTCAGGCTTTAGGTCTGCTGGTGTCCATGATGACAAGAAGGGAAACAAATGTAGATCAGAGTTTGTAATAATCACATTTTAAGTGATTAGAGCAAACAGATTAAAAATTACTCTCAGATGTAAATCAAGAAAATTAAGTGTTCAAAGTTAAAAACAACTCCCAGTGATAGATTTGTATAATTAAACATGAAACTTGTCAAAAATCACTATTAAAATGTTTTAAAGACAATAAAGGCATATAAATGGGCCTCAGATTATTCACCTACCAAAGGTTCAGCCTACAGTGATATTTACTACCAGGTAAGAAAACCGTGAAGAGCTCACTCAGTCTACAATTCAAAGGCTGACACAACTAACTCTGCCGGCGTGAAGAGTCACCGTAATATACTTTGACAGTCTCCCCCACTCCAATTACTTTCATAAAAAAACAAATTAAAAGATGGTTCTGTTTTAAATAGAGTTTCTGCTAAATAACTATTATCTGGGAAATACATATTATTTGTAAGCAGTGGGTAGTAATGGAATGGAACCGAGAGTCAGCTTTTGAAGCAGGAAGCTAAGGCATCATTTTGTAATGCCTGAAGAGATTTTTAAAACTCATCTAAATACCATTAAACATCTGCCCTTTTTATTTCAGTGATTTAAACCATTTCTGAAGACTCATGATTCAAAAAGGTAAAGATGGTAATTTAAAAGCTATGGGGAAAAAATCTCTCCCCAGGGAACTTTTCAGAAAAGCAGCCACCAGACTCTGATAAGTGATGAATCTGCTGTGGTATTGCTTTCAGTACAGTATAAATTTATCTGGCATTATCTCCCAGTAAGGCATGCATCATTTCACTGGAAGCAAGGATTCGATGGCCATAAGAGCAAATAAAGCAGGGGAAATAGGAGAGCAGGCAGAGAACAGCAGGTTCCCTGGCTGTAGATGGGAAAATATCTGCCAACAGTTAGCCTCACCACAAACAATTTAGCATATAACACTTTGCAAATTCAACTTAATGAACCAGGAAGACAGTTTTGAATAAAGGAGTCTATGATTGTTTTTGAGTCTTTTCAGGCAGTATATAACCTAAGTGTTTTAAATGACAATCCCAAACAATAATGAACAGGAAAAGGTGGTGGAAGGAGTGGTTTCCCAATATCACATTTGAAAAAAAATCACTAACAGGGTGCTTCCTCTTCTCTGCATTTAATAGCATTAGACCTATTTTTTTTTTTATTTGAATCAACCAGAAAGCCTTGTATAAGTTCTGAAAAGCATTTCCCCCCGACTGGCTCTCCAGTATATTACTATTTTTCATACCTTTTTGAGACAAGTAAGTAAAAACAGATTTACAAACACTGAACCTGATTTAAAGTTAATCATCAGTTATCAGTCACCTGACTCCCAAATTACATTTAAATGTCGCTTTTAAATTAAATGTAATTAATTGATTTACCAACATTTTCAAAATGTGCACCCTTGAGAAGAATCCAAAGGAGCTCTGCAAGAGAAAAAAATACCCCCAGAGAAGATGGAAATCTAAACCCTTCTTGGATGCTCTGGCATTGTTAGGCTGATAAGACTCTAGGATTTCGAGGTCTCTTCCCTACTCTAGTTAAACACAAAATTCAACACATGGTTCTTTCCTTTAAATCACAATTGGTCCCCAAATTTGGCCTTTTCAATAGATAGAGCCAAAACATGAGGAAAAAAAATAAAGATTTGCCACTAAGTTTTTCCATGAGGTCACGGTGCCTAAGCAAGTAAGAGTTCAGCCCAACCACGGTACTCACCTTCCAGAGGATCCTTATTGAGACCCAGCTGGCTAATGATGTACCTGGGAATGTCAGTTTTAATACCCTGTCCTTCTTTTGCATGGCCTTCTGCTGCTTCCAATAGGTAGTAAAATTCTTCAGGATCAAATTCCTAGCAGAAGACAAACAGAGGTGGATACTTCTTCGAGCCAAAATTGTCCGCGGTTTTATTACATAAACCCCATTCACAGTAAAATTGCTGGATGTGCATGGTAATAAGTTATTTATACAGAAAGAAGGCAGATGGATTACTTCATTTAAAAAGCATACAATTTTCAGTTCATATTCAAAGCCTAATCATATTCTAAGACAATACATTTAAATACTTGGTTAACCCAAAGATAATTTCCATTTCCAACTTCCTGGTAAAGTGACTTTGAAGGTACTAGGCTCCACTTAAGATATCTATCTTATTGAAAATGAACAGGTCGGAATTTTTGATTGTGCCTTTTGAGTAAAGTTTTAAAAATCTGTGAATCTCATCCAGAAGATTCAGTTTCTCTCTCCATACAAATAGCCACAAAAGAAGTAATGTTAGGATGCATTTTTCTCAAAGGTTTTGTAGGGAACTCCCTTGGTACAGAGGTGTCCAAAAATATTAGAAAGAAAAATCCCCAAATTTTATCACCGAGCTCTAAAATTAAGTTATTAATATTCACATAATGTGAACATTAAGAAAGAAAAATATGAAATTAGTACTTCCAGTTACCTCTGTCCTCAGTAAAAATTTGGGAACACGTTTTTCCTAAGCATGTTACTTTATTTTGCTGTCTGTTGCTTCTAGTATGCAATAAAAATCTTAGGATCACATCACTCTAGACGGATGCCGTGGATTTATGTGTTGTAAACAATTACAGATTTAAAGCACAGTTACTGTTTTCAGTTATATTTCCTAGATCCTCCCATTCCCAGAATTTTTCTCATTTTGATTAGTGCCCCATATACTGAAATCTCAGTATTTCACCTGAGAATTACTCAAGTATTTCTAAAGGCCATATGAAAAGGCATGCTACAAAGGGAGTAAAGCCAAACCAATGTCCACGCTCAGTACCCTTTATATAAACCTACAACCAGAGACAAGGCAAGCCTGGGACTACAGGCCTAAGATGACTGGTTGGGGGAAACATTCCCTAAAACTCTCAAACTCCAGTTTCATTTGAGCTTTAAACATCATGGAAAGCAGCAACATCTTCAAATCTACTTCTAAGCTCACTTGTTTCTATCTTTGATAGGCTACATGTACTTTTACTGTTTCTCTTCTGATTAAGAGTGATTACCGTAAAAAAAAAGTCATTTCCCCTTTTAAGGCAACATCTCTCTTAGCATGTCTTCTGCCATCCAGAGAAGCAAGTTTTGATGCTAAATGGTATTTTCCCCCAAATTGAACAACTGCAGGGAAGTACAAGCCTGTGGTGCATAATTCAAAAGGTACAACAGGAAGAGCAGGAAAAACTCAGTCTTCTGCCTGCATCTGCCAGTCACACAGTTCTCCCCCCCAGAGGCATCCTGAGTATTTTTCTTTCCCTTTATCCTTCCGGAGACACTTAGTGCTGAATGATGCTTTTGATTCTGTGATTCCAAGGGTCCCGGCCATTGATGGAAAGCCTTCCTCCACCACACACCTGCCGTTCTCCTCCAGACTCACCTTCCACCACATCTCACTCTGCACAGGTATATGTTTACAGGGCTGTGAACATTTCACTGTTATAGAAAACTATGAATCTTAATTAAAATAAGAGCAAAACCAAAGCAATATCACCATGTCTGTACATATGTGTACGTAAAATTCTGAAAAGCTGTATTGTACTCAGTGTTATAAATAACTATTAGCGAAACTTAAAAGTGAGTTTTGACACTACATTAAGCCCCATAAAACTATTCTTATGTTTGAAGCTTCGTCTTTGTTCAGTGTTGACTGAAATCTCAATCAAAATTACGTAAAATAAAGCAAAGATTTTAAAACAGGAAAATGGTCACTGACTAAAGAAAGTATAATTGATAAAACAAACTAATCTTGGAAAGTCTCATTCCTTTAGGTCTGGATAAGGCCATACTGTATTCTCCAAATGGACTGCTGACTAGCACTTATTTCGAACATGCCACATTTTAAAAGTAACAATTATAACCACAGGTCACCGTATATCGTATCTCTGATTTCCCTCTCTGCATCTTGGCACCTCCAAAAAAGTGGGGTACAGCGAGTGTTCTAAATGAGCTACAACATAGAAATTATGCTGAGATAAAGTCAAGCACATTACTCCATGATCATTTTGTAGGTTTGACCAGACTGTGATACAACTATCTCTTAATACAACACAAGTCCTAGAACTTTTACTGAAAACCAGACAAGGAAAAGCACACACGGCTGTTGTCATCAACCTTCACGTGTTGCTGTTTCTCTTGACTCTTTCTATTTAGCTCTGTCTTTGGAGCCAAATGCAATTGGAGCTTTCTGGTGGACCCTGCTTTCCCACAGTTAACAATAAATAACAAAATCACCTCGAGGGGCAACTCACCAGGCACTCTAATAACCGAGCAGGACGGGCAATAACAATTAGGATCTTTCGAACTAGCTGTTTAATAAACGCCAATTCTCCACTTTCTGAACGATCATGAGCCTACGAGGAAGCAGTGAAAAGAATGATGAGACAGAGTTGCTCCCCTAAATGGGAAGGAAAATCAGCAAAGCATGCTAATCAGATAACTGCAAATATCCAAAAATTAAGTGACTTAGAAAATACTTTTAAAAGATTGATAAGCAGACATTATCTCTATATAAATGGACACTATTAAACGTCTATATCTATCTACAAACAGGTCTATCAGCTAAATTTTAATTGCAAAACTTTGATTTATTCTCTGTGTTAAAAATCAAATATTAGGGCTCTCAATGTGAACCATGAGTGAAGTAGACATTAAAAGTTTATGACACATTGAGTACGTGGTACAAGTAGAGTGGGCAGCTGATGAGGAACCTTGATTTTCCAGACGTAACTTCTTAAATGTATGAAATGGCTAACATAGTGAAGGACTGATTTTGTTAACCTGGGCATTTAACACATTCATGAAATATGTTTTATATATACAACACTATTAGCCTGTAAGTTAGTTATTTCATAATATGTAAGAAGTTGTACACTGCTTATTTCAAATGTTAGGTGAATACTGTTTATACTTGGATACATACATATGAATTTGATTTCACATAATGAATAAATAATATCTAGATACTCAACTCAGTAAAATTTAACTGACTCAAAATCTTCTAAAATTTTATTTTACGTGTTGCCTAACATGTGAAATCTAAGCACATAAGATATCCTGAGGACAGAACTTAGTTTATTAACAGTCATTTTAATTTTCAATATTTTTTGAAGAAATGAGGTAAATCTGTATCAAGACAGATATAAAACCAAAGGTTTAAAAGTTTAAATATAAACTTCTACACATGTTCACTTTCAGGCTTTCTTAATTTTTATGATTTGCTTTCCTTCAAGGATTAAAAAAAAGTATCAAGGTGATGTTGGTGCAATAGAATATAATTTCATAGATATGGTAATAAACATTTAAAGTCATTCTTGAAGGTGCTTTATTCTGCCAAGAACTAGCCTGCCCATAAAAAGTGTCAGACCAAATCTATGAAAAATGATTCTACTTAGAAGTAGTATGTTTACTAAATTTAAGTCATTAAATCAAAGGCAACTTTCCAAAATGTAGGTAGAGAAACCATATACAGGAAAAGCCAAAAAGCTAACATTTAAAAGAAAAAACACAGAGAAGATGACCACTGGTGAATAACTGTACAATAGAATGTGTTTAAAGATAACCAACTGTTAACTATAACTATAGGTTCTAGTAACCAGTAAGGATGTCAGGACACATCCGAGGAGACATACATAATACTTGAACTGTCTTTAAGTTTTCTTTTCCTTTTTTTGTTTTGTAACAAAAACGGATTTAGGAAGATACAGTGAATGCCAAGAAATAAGGTTATATGTCTTTTTTATAGTTTATCCTTAATCAAAACTAAACAGAAAACCTTCAAGATGCAGCAAAAAAACCCACCTAACTTCTGGATTGATAATCCTCTTACTATAATAATTACTGCTTTATAAATTAAGGCATATAAAGAAAATCTAAAAAGCCTAAACATGTTTTGGTGGTCTCTTCAAGGAGAAACAAGATCTTTATATCTTAAAAAATTAAAAATAGCTCAGATTATACAAATTCCATTTCAGAAATTGTAAAAATAATCAGTTCATTCCAACATCTTACTTCTGAGAATTATCAGCTGCAACCAAGGCCAAAATATACAATGAGTTATACTAACACAAATACTATTTTGTCTACTATCAATAGGGGAGATGGGAACTTTGTTAAAACAACACCAAACAAAACCACACACTCAGCATGAGAAGAGAAATAGTTTAGTGGCTGCCGGCAGCAAGCTCCAGCATTCCTGGATTCCCTGTGTTTGTACTTTAAGTGTTGGCCAGTATAAAAAATACTGAGACTAAGATTTGAGAGTAGGTTATAGCTTCCTGTGCATTTTATTTTCTTTGGCTAAATACACCTAAGTGAAGAAAAGAATGGAGACATAAAAGCTTTCCTCTGGAATTGACCTAGACCTCAGGACTTTAAAAAGGCATCAGTTAAATCAAGCTACTCAACCTCAGGGGGACTTGGCCTGAGTGTGCAAAGGACTGACAATGGGAACAGTGGCGGGGAGGCAGGCTAGACAGGCACACAATGTCATGGCTGGGAACTGACAATAATTGCATCGACGGGAAGGCAAAGCCAGGCCTCACAATGTGATTCTATCCAAAGGAGCAAGTTCCCCTGCGACCTGTTAGCTCCAAACTCTGGAAGGACATTGTGAATGTGATTCTGAAGACAGTTTTAATTAATTTTCACAAAAGGACTGAAGGAAAATGTCTATCTGTGAAAATAAACAAGAAAACATCCTTATTCAAACCTGACAATGCTCTTTATGTTACATATGTATACATGCTTCTCTGCCCAAGATAGAAATTTCTCTAAAAGTCAACAATGTTAATCTATTACATGGTGCATTCAGATGATTTTTGAAACCCTAAGTTTTTTTAGTTGCCATGAAACAACCTGCCAAGTCTATCATACAGAAACAAAATTAAGTGGGGGATTTCAATGTAAATAGCTTCAGCTTTGGGTTCTACCCTTTTCAGGGAATGCCTGTGAAGGAATGAACCACAGAACTTAACCAGTAATTATGGTAATAGACTGGGACTGAACTATGGAATTAAGGAAGAAGTATCTCACAGAGGTAAATTAATTTTCATCATAATTTATAGTAGAATTGGTCCATGACAAATTGGAAATTGACAACAAAACCTGAAGACAATGTGTTCATCCAAAGACAGCCTGAGAAACATTCCCTTAGTGAGCTGCAAGAGGCTGAAATGTGAGAAATGGGAACGGAGCATAGAAAACTGTTGGGAGGTTTAGAATGGGAAAGGGAGGAAGAATTGGGGCTGCTAGTGAGAGAGAGATCACCTCATCTTGCCACAACTAAATTCAGTGTGCGCAAGGACAGATGGATTTCTAGAAAATTAGGATGCCAATATTTTCCTTCAGTTCCATGCAATTATTTACACAGTCATGCTTAGAGAAAACCACCTACGATTTTATTTACATGGGCATAATGTACGCCGATGGGATACAGAAATACAATATATCCAAATATATTGGCTAAATAGGTTTTACTTGTAGGCTGTGGCTGATCAAGTTCAGTCAGGACAGCAATATTATGCATTAATTGCATTCCACTATACACACTCCCTTCCTGTCCTGGGTGTTATCAGGAGCTAGGGCTGCAAGTGTTAGGCCTGGAAGGGGCCTGTGTTTATCTGTCATTTCAGAAATTGGATATTTTGTTAGAAGAAAAACTGACACTAATGAAAATATAAGTTGCCGTTTACTACCCAACACCACCTGCAGGTTAATTAACAGGATACATGGCCTGGAAGAAGCCAGCAATTTTCCATTTAGCTTTTCCAGATATTAGAACTAGATAGCATCATCAAATAATGTACATACACTCAGGCAATTTCTAACTTTATGGTTAAGGAGGGAAAAAAAAAAATCACTGCTTCAAAATCCTTCACAATCCACTTATCCTAGAGCCATAGATTGTTGGGACCCAAGGTTCCTGTAAAGGTTATTAACATTAACTTTCTATTACTCTAAATGTTGACCAGAATCAATTCACAGCAAGTAGCGATCAATTTTTTTTTTTTCTTCTTCCTCTTCGCTTCCCTGGAATATGAACTCTGTCTCATGGCTAAAACTTGCTGAGCAAATGCTCTCATAAAATTTTTCTTGTTTCAGGGGAAAAGCAAAACAAATCAGAAAACGTTATAAGGTGTAGGGTCTATACCTCCTGTAGCAACTTATCTAATTTGTGCTGTAATTCAACGAAGTATCGTGAGGTGATGAGACCCTGGTGGGATTTATCCAAGCAATCACGAGCCAGTTCAATAATCTGATGGTGAGTGAAACTAAGCACTCCATCTGCGAGGGGGAGGACGTGGTCCGGAGAGTAGTTGGTGATTATTTCCCTTAGGCGCTCTTCCATCTGAGCTGTAGCCTATTTAGAGATGACAGGCACACACGGATGTAATACAAGGAAACATATATGTAAACAACTCAATAGTCACATTTATCTAGCATTTACAGAGACCTCCACAAGTTATTAAATAGAATTCTAGAAATTAAATTTAAAAGAAGCCTCCCTTCTGTAAGATACTATAATGGTACATATATATCATTATACTTTTGTCAAAACCCTCAGAATATACCACACAACAGAGAATCCCAATGTAAACGATGGACTTTGGGTGATTACGATGTGTCAGTATAGGTTCATCGATTATAACAAATAGACCACTCTTGGGCTGGGGGTGGGGGATGTTGATGGGAGGGGGTTGTGCATGGGTAGGGTCAGGAGCATTTGGGAACTCTGTACTTTCTGTTCAATTTTGCCATGAACCTAAAAAATAAAGTCTATTTGGAAAAAAAAAGAAAGAAGAAGAAGAAGCAGCAGCAGCAGCCTCATCATGTGGGAAAAAGATCTGAGGTATATAGGAGAAACTGAATCTCCCAGGGTGATAATTACTTTTTTCCTCTGCCCTATCAAATGTAAAGTGGTACATGTAAGCTTCTCCAAATAACTCAGTATCTGTGAATCGCTGTGCTCTCATTTCAGATCTTGG
The DNA here is from genome assembly GCF_965194825.1 of Balaenoptera physalus. Taxonomy (NCBI): domain Eukaryota; kingdom Metazoa; phylum Chordata; class Mammalia; order Artiodactyla; family Balaenopteridae; genus Balaenoptera; species Balaenoptera physalus. The sequence goes on from NC_138890.1 coordinate 124,129,847, forward strand.
GCTCTTTCAGATAGATTGCCAAAAATATCAAATACTGTAGCCCTGTTTTTACCTATTCAAAAATCAGGATCGTTGCTGGAGTTCCACAGGGTGGGCCAAGAGTTTGTTCCTTTGGCCGTGTTTTAATGTACTAGGAACAAGCATCCTCTACCATCTTTACTCACACCTCAAAAAGCTACATCATGGGCAAATGGCCAAGGGGATCCCCTTGGTAACATAAATCTAAAATTTCCTTCCCAACTTTTATTTCATTCTCTGGGATCCCCGACTGCCTAATCAATGTTCCTTGCCTGCATTAATTGTATATGCTGGGAGACTCCTTCTGCCTCCTGTTCCCTTCTAAAATCCTAACCAGTATTAACTAGTATAGTCAGGATCTATTTCCCTGGTGAACAAGTGACATGTGATAAATGGCTAAAATGGCTGTAATCAATGACATCAATGTTGGGTTCATTACAAATAATAAGTACTCTACTCCTGATTTATGAAGCCAAAGATTTCCTTTTGCTCTATTGCCTAGGGTTACAAAGGTGATGGGGGAGGGACAGGAACAGAATGGAGAAATTACTTCTCCCACACGTGTAGGAACACGCTGGTGGAAAAGCTGTGGAGACGAGGTGACGGGAGCTCCTTGCAGCCAGGGCATCCGGCAACAACCCTTCGCCAAGGCCTCTCTGGCTCAGTCCAAATTGCTGGTCTAACAGGGAACACTGCAACTGGACCTTTCCTTCTAAGTTGAGAGGGTTAGACGTATGATTGCTAAAGAGATTGGAAGCCACAGAAAAGAAAAATCAGGCGAAAAAAGTAAAAGACTTTCATGACACATACCAATTTACAGGCTTCTGAGGAAGAAAAACAATTTCTGCTTGACCATACAGTAGCAGGCCTAGAACACAGGCAGAAGGAGAACCAGGGTCCAGAGGCCTTTCAAAGCTGACGCTCTCTGGAGTACCTCACCAGACTCACCCAGTGGGTAGGACAACCAGCGGGATTCACGTTACAGCCAGTTCAGCCCACGGACTGTGTGGCTAGTTCTCGGCAGCTTTTAAAAATGTTTAGTGATTTTATCTTTCTAAAGAAGGCTATGGTGCTATTTTATAAAGAGAGTCATGAATGGACTGGACCATTACTCCCCATGACAAACACCTTACAGACGCTAAACCTAGGTTGCCCGTTTGTTTAGATGGTAGGCATCTTCAATTCAACTCATTACCTTTGGGAATCTTTCCTTGTAGACATGGTTCATCATAATTATTTCATGGTCACAGCAGGCGGGAGAGCGTCCAGGGCTGCAAGCAAAGCAAATTACCCTTTTAAACTTGCCACAGCATGAAATGAAAATAAGCTTTTCATTTATAAACAATTGGTTGCATCAAAAGTACTATGCAGTCTTTGTAAGAAAAGTATATTAGGTAATAAACTACAAAATCAGTCATTAGCACACACGCACGCATACATACTCACAAACGCACAGAAACCCCGAATAGTGTTCATAAAGAAAGCTCCAGAAGTGGAATGCTGCAAATTAATTATAGCTACAATATAAAGGTTCAGAAAACGTTCTTAAATTGCAATTTTATTTTGTATGTAGCATGCGTTTGCGTGGTTCTAGAAACCAATTAATGAACTGCAATATAAAAGAAGACAGGGTAGCTACAAACAGCAACATCTAGGGCACGCTGAACTGTATAATTTCACACTTTCATCATACACCTGCGCTCTGCCACGTACCACTGAAGAGGTTTAAGAGTTTTCCACGGCACAGGTGTCACTACTGAAATCCATTTTCTGGCCTGGCAAATATTTACTTGGGATGCTGAGGAAGGCATTGCGTACAGTACGAAACACAGGCATACAACTCTGTGTTTTCTCTATTCCAACAGTAGGTGCCTGCTCCTTCCTAGTGGTATACAGTCAGGCAATTTCAGTGTGAGTTTATATATTCCTCAGAGGACGTAGCTGCTTGCGGTAGATATCCTAGGAACTCCTTTCATAAAACCAAAAATGGCACCCATGTGGTCAAATACGATGAATGAATATGTATTGAATGAATACAGCTCTAAATGAATTCGTAAAATTGGTCTTTTATTCCATATCTCAAAATAATCTAACACAATTATGCCATGTAGCTGCATTTACTGTATGACACTAAATAAGAAGGGTACAAAGGGAAAACCCTTCTGAGAAAACTTTGATGCTCAACTGAACACCTGACAAACTATGTTTTACAATAAACCTTAATATGTCAAAGCGGACCAGTTCTACAGCATGAAGATCTCATACTGTGGAGGACCTGAAGAAGGACTACCCTGCTCCCCTTGCAGAGAAGGGCCTGTTGTCCAGCTGCTGGGATTGCAGAAGGCTTCAGCTGCCAGTTCCTTCAGGGATGGCCTCAGCTACAGAGCCCCCTCACCCAAGGCCATGTCCTACCCAGGGTACCACATCCCAGGACTGAGGCAGGGATATAAAGGAAGGGCCATTTGGCCCAGAGGGACGGCTCTGATGGGTCGTATCATCCCTAGAGCTCCCTGTGGGGTTGGCTGCAGCTGTCAGGTCTGCACTGCAGCTAGATTTCTCCCTCTGCCCAACCCTGCTTCCTCCCCACCTCCCACAGATGTACTTCCCAAGCACTCCCTAATAAACATCCTGGTCTCTGTGTTAGAGTCTGCTTCCTGAAGAGCCAAACCGTGACATACGTAATTTTTTGAGACAAGGCCAAAACAAAACTGGCTCTGTTCAATGTCAAATGGACTACATATGGTACCCACAAAATACAAGGGATGCAAACTCCTAACAATTTGCTTATAACCCTGGAGAAAGTAAGACTTGTGATGGGAAGAAAGAATGAAAGATCTGGGTGGCTTTTCGTAAAGTGGAATCTGAATTCCACATGTGAACCTGAACGTGCTGTCCTTCCTTTTCAGCCAAGCCTCTTCCTCGTAAAATATTAATTGATGTAGCACCATAATTAGATGGTCTTGAAATTTCCAATGGCTCGAAGTTTCTCTAGGTGGTCCCTGTAGTCCATCATGGTTACTGCTACCACAGCAATTAGCAGATTGTAAGAATTTAAAAGAAAAATACTAAGATGCCTTTCAATGGTAATTCACAATATCACGTGTAGATGGAAAACTATATATAGTAGTTCATAAATTAATTAACACATATATGAATTACAGGACCAAAAGTCTTCCCTTGAAATGGTTGAAAAGAGATTATCCAGCTCACTGAAATTTTTCAATCAGGGCTACAAACCTCAGACTTCGGGAACGGGGGCGCATGGGTGTATTCCTGCCTCTGCTCTCTGCGGCGATGCTTTCGGTGGTACAGAAATGTTTCGATAAGAAGTGCAATTCATCTGGTGTTGGTTGATATGGTAACTGATGCAACTTCTCCTGGGAGGAGCAGGATGACTGAAACAAACCAAAGTGAGGTTTTACGACTATCTCTAAAAGAAATTCTTTAAATGAATATGAGATCGCAGCGTTAAATTTTGTTATATCACCATTTTATACTACATCCTTTCCATGTTATAATTACAATAGCTAGTGCCTCAATGTATACCTTGATGTTGTCTCTGGGAGGTCAAAACGGCTTCCATATTTCATCTCATTTGTCTATAAGATAATTTCCCAAAACAAAGCTTACTCTCTGGAGAAAACCCAGGCTCCGAAAATGGACAGGACCCAGTCAAAGCCACAGCAAGAAAGTGACAATTGGAGTAAGAATTTAGGTTCATTAAATGACAGATGAGTTCACATGGTACCCTTGCTTCTACCACTCGCCACAAACACTGTGACTTTTAGGTAAGTAACATAAAATGAATTCTGTGATGTATGGTCATAAATAGGTAACGGGATCTCTCTTTACAAATCATGCTATCCTTTGATGCAATTTCCATCAGTATGTGTCCTGGGTAAAAAGGGGAGGGGATAAAGAAGATACTTGTCTTACTAATGCCATTGTTTTAAAAATTGGAATTTTCTCTTTCTGTCTTCTTTGGCTTAGGCTTCTTACGTTAAAAAAAAAAAAAACCTTCAATGGTGGTGAGTTTTTTATCCCTTGAATACAGATTTGCTCTTTGAAAATTGTCACTCACCACTTGGAGCAAAGTAAGGCAGAAAAGGTGAATGGCTAAATAACGCTGTTTTTAATCAATCTGAGAAATATAACTATAAAGCAAAGTGATTGCTTTTTTGGTTTGTTTTTATTGAGAGGTGAACTCTTTTAGCATGCTAACAAAAGAGATGAGAAATGTCTGAGTAATGGAAACACAGGTAGAATAAGCATATTTTGAAAGATATCCCTCATTTGAATATTCCATTCTAGCAGGGTTTTTTTATTTAAAAAAAACAAACAAACCTGCCACACTAAGAGCACACTTCATAAACACTGCAGCGCCACAATGCAGTAACTAGAAATTAATGACTACAGCTTAAAAGTATCCTTATCCCTTGAAATTATAAAACACCTTCTAAGTACATACTGAGATAAACAGGGCTTGTTACAGTGTAATGAGATTACTTTATAAACTATAAAAATGAGAATACTACTAGAAAGACTTATGAGGTAAACCAAAGCTCTAGTCGCAAAGTACAGGTATAGTCTTAAATACTGTCACTACAAAGAAAGAAATAAAACACACATAAACTAAGTCAACTCAAGAGATCAGTAAAAAGAAGAAGAAAATCAATGCCAGCAGGAGAGAAGCAGCAGCGATAAAAGCAAAGATGATGAAATGAGCAAAGAGAAAAACAGAATTAAGGATTTGTACGTATGTCTCAAAGGTAAAGCAATGTCCACAATTCTGAATCCAAGAATTCAAAACCCCAAAACCCAGGAGTTTGTTCATAAGTATACAGTAATCCTTTTTGGTGGCAAAGCATTAATTGAACTGATGGAAAGCTATGTAAAATATGTATTTAATCCACTTAGTATGAATGGTGATTCAGGTTGCTGTAGAAATACTAATGTAGTTGATTCTGAGCTGCTGACCCAGTTGCTACTGGGCTGTGATGTACAGTACAGGGAGGATCATGTTACCTTTCTAAAATGTGAAAGTTAATTCCAAAAACACACCAGGCTCAAGAGTTTCACATAAGGTACTACGGACCCGTGCTTGCATGGCAAGGACACAAGCTACTTCAGGAGGGTGGTTCCCTCTGTGGAGTGAGGGAAGAGAAAGGGAATGGGTGCGAGGGACTTTAGTTGTATTTTAATGTTTAGTTTAGTTTAAAAGTTTATTTAACAAAAAGCTATAGCAAATATAACAAAATATTAACACGTGCTAACTCTAAGACAAAAATTTTGTGGTTATACCATATACATAACCATATAACTGAACTCCATAGGGAATGTGCTCTGGGCTTACTGATGGGGATATGTTAAAATGAATGAGGAGGTGGGATAAGTAAGTATTAGAGAAGTGAGAGGCAAGGGGCTTCTCTGGGGAGAGAGCTTCGCTCCTCTCAGTTGGAACAAACAAGGTGTAAAATGGGAAAAGGGTGACACCGAACCCAAGCGACACCGAGATGAGTTTATGGAACTGGGAACAACTGTAGGCTCTCCAAATGACCCGGGGATTCAAAAGGTACCAAACAGGGCCCCAAAAGTCAGTCAATAATGGACAACAGAGAAGTCCAGGGGTCAGTTTCAGCAGAGGTCAGGAACTCAGAGGAGAACTTGTGAGTCCAACAGAGGCTGCAGGTGTCATCCTCAGGACCTCATATACTTACTGAAAAGATACTTCCGCTGGTCAACGCATCCTTAGAACAGCACTTTTACTAGAGTTTCAAGAATGAGTTTGGGAATTTCCCAATAAACTGAGTCCCATGACTTTATATTTCTAGTATGTTCTCTAAGTGTGGTGCCAGTGAGTCTCATCACCCAACTAGTTGGCATATGACTTCTGACTACATCAAAAATCAAATCCACTTTCAAAGAGTGAAGATTTACAGAAAAAAACTGTGCTTCTGGTTCTCAAGGCAATTAGAAGAGTTCCCCCAAAATGTTCTGAGTAATGGTATCATTCAAATAAACATTTAGTCTCTCAAGATAACCATTTTGCAAGGGACAGTATCCATATGCATGTGTAATTTTCCACTTGTTATTTATTAAAAGTAATATTATTTTATAGTCATACCTCATATTTATAGGTATTTATTTTCGTATTTCCATTCTTTCCCTCAGCAGAAAATAATTCATCTGGTAAGAAATACATGGGAGATGTCCTCCTACTGCTTCAATTCCATATTACTTACATTCAAGTTAAAAATTATGTTCTGAATATTATCTTGGAAAAGCTCCGCAAATTAATTTTAACTACAAAATTTGAAGTTAAGAGAAGCTGCAATCGTAAATATTCTGTGGAAGGACTGATTAACTTCACATAGCCAAATCTTTCCAATTTCAGAATAGAGCATTTTAACACTTGCGAATTTTTGCAGTTTCCGTAATATCCAAGGGATCAAGACATGGCGTTTACCTTTCAGTGTTAGCAATTCTGGAATTCAGCTAACAACAATTATCTGTAAAACTTAAGCTGCATTTTCAAAGTGTTTGTAACTTATTTGTACATATTCTGTGTTTTCATCTTAAGAAACAACTAAAATGCATTTCTAATTAGCTAAATCACAACCAGTGAACCCAGAAAATGAGACTCTAAGAGTAATTCAGGTTAGATTTAGAAAAGAAGAAAATGCAACTCCTAAGCAGTTTTGCACAATGTTCGTCCTAATATCTGAAGGGCAAGAACATAAAGAAACCGGGGGAAACGAGAAGCAGCATTTTAGATTTTCAATTAGCATTTTTATCAATAACCAATACGGAGAAAAAATAGCCAAACTTCTGGGCAACAAAACCTACACTCCACAAATTTAACAGTTCCTTTGGTCTTTTGGTAAAAAGGTTAATTTTGAAAGAAAATTCGAGTTTGAAGGGAAAAATAGGAATAAGAGATCAACAATTATACGATACTACCTTCTTCAATAAAATAAACACTTAAGAGAAAAGCTGCCCTACCTCTGGGCAGAAGCTGTTAGAAACACAGAATACATGTGTGTGACTAAAAATTGTCTCAGGAAGCTTTCTCTTTAGGCATATATGCAAGTCAGGTACAGCAGCGATTCCATTATGACAGATGGCCAGGTCAGATTTATTAATTATCAGGTTTGTTTTAAGAAATACCTTGTAAATTCCTTTAAAAAAAAAGCCAAGCGCCTAGAACCCTTACTTGTACTCTTATTGCTACGACAAGGGGGTTAGTAGACAGCCCTTCGGTTCATTCTCTGTGCCTCAGTTTTGATCCATAAAATGATGACAATAATGACAACCACATCATGAGGTATGTTTCTACAATTAAACAAGCCAATGCGTTGTAAGTAGTGAGACTAGGACCTAACACATAATAAGTATTTACAAAAATATAATTTCCAAAGTAATTTGTACCAAATGGGGTCCAATTCTATGTAGCTCACCTTTGCTTTTTAGATTCACTTTTTAAAATAACGTTATGATTTACTAGAGATGGAAAGAAGAAAGATCCTGTGCTCTCCCCTATTTTTCTTGCAAAAGAGAAATTTCTGTATCCAAACTATAATAAAACTTGACTGAAGGGCAAAGCAAGGTGATAGAGTAAAAATAAAAAGGATTTAGAGTCAAGGAACATGATACGCGTTTGGGGCATGGGGAGGATTCAATGAGAGTACGTACGAGTAAACCACAGTCCAGAGACAAGTACTCTGTTTACTGGTGGTTGGGTTCTAATCGGAGACACTTAGGAGTCTAGGGAAGAGCACCACTTAAAATTTGAAAATTATTTTTTTGCTTTTTGGTCAATCAATTTCAGCATTCATTTTCACACTGTGGCAGCCCATGCTTTCAACATCTAAAATATGTGTATAACTGAGTCACTTTGCTGTACAGCAGAAATTAACACAACATTGCAAATCAACTATACTTCAATTTTAAAAAAAGTAAAATAAATAAATAAATAAAGCTCCGTGGAGACAAATATCCCACAACATCACTAATTTAAACTGAGAAAGCATGTATCTGACCCACTGAATCACTTCTAGTAATTGCTAGGGCTCCTGTTGAAATGTTGTAGTTTGCGGCAAGAGTACCCTTCTTCCTCCATCCTATTTTCATGGTTTCATCTTGTCTCTTTATTGATCTTAATCTACTACTAAGTTCTTTTAATCTCTCCTTAAAAGAAAGTTCTTATCCAGAAGGCACAGATTTAAGGCTTGCCATTTTTTTTCCTTTGAATGAGAAAAACTAAAAAAACAAAACAAAACTCTGCATCTAAGCCACACAAGAAAAAAACGACCCAGGCCATCAAAGTTTAATGGCATTTTCAGTACTAATATCACTGGCGTGGAACCAAAGCAATGAAACCGGATTGTGCTTCCTCCTCCCACCCAAAACACCAAATGGTATGAAAAAGAAAGCTCCCAGTCTCCTCCCAACTGGTGATCCGGGGACTCACTCAACTTGTGCATCATAGTTTAAAAGCCTGCAGCAAAAAGTATGTCCTTTTAATGTTTGTCAGCTCATCATTTGATGTGTTGCCTACTCTGAAGGGCAGACATGAAGAATTTATCCTCTCCTTCCTATCAGGAAGCACCCAGAGAAAGCACTGCCTGTGTAAGAGCTCTGGGGTGTGAGAGAGGAAAAGTCGGGCACTTACAGAGACCGTGGAGCTGGGCGTGTTTGTCCCATAGCCAGAGGAGGGAAGAGAAGCCAAGGACCAGCGGCGTCCATCAGTCCTGGTGAGAAAGTGAGATTAGCTTAGGCCAACACTGGAGTACGGTTACATGGGAACCCCAGGGAAACCGAGTATTTTTAGTTGAACAAATGACACAAACACAGTCAGTGAGGATGTGGAAATGTTCAGCAAGGGCCAGAGTAAACAAACATTATACAGTAGGTTGACTTTTATTTAAAGTGAATCAATACACCCAAACAAGTAGAAAGTGAATGGGGTGATCTATATTATTGATCTCTCACTAATACACTTTGACAAAATGAATACCAGGGATAATTACATCAGTCAGACTCAGCAGATTCAGATGACTAAAAACAGAAAGGGAAGAGGAAAAACACTCTTATCTGGAAACTGATAACCGAGGCCATGATCTTTGGAAGGGCCTGAATTCCAGCATGGTACAAGAGCCTGTGGGGACTTCCACTGCATCCTCAGGACTTCTGCTTATTATTTTCAGGGGAGCAGTCCTACTCATCACACCGAGGGGAGAAGGGATCAGGGGGCTCAAGACCGGCTCAAACCTTAAGTGGCAAATAATTTTAGCACTAAGAAAGTGACTGACCTTGTGCACAGAATCTCTTAAGAGTTATTATACCTTCTGACACGACCTGGCTTTATAAAGTGTTCCAGCAAAAGCCTCTTGCAGGGTTTATGAGTATGCAGCCCAGCTCTAGCCAGTGACAGGGAGTGAAGAATGAAAATTCGCCACTAGTGATAGAACCTAATGCAAAGAGTAGGGTTACCTGCCCTAATCATAGAGGCAAAGCTGTCAGGAGTCTTAACAGAGTATGGTTTTTATCTCCAAGTCGTAACAGGATGGATAGCTTCTGGGTTGAACGCTGGCTATGAATTATAGTCATTACAAGGGTCTCAGACGAGTTGCCGAAGTAGTAAAGACAACACTGTTGCTAAGGCAAGGGGACACCAGAAAGTCAATTTTCTGAAATCTCTGGCATTCCAGAACCATTAATTTACTAGCAATTTTGAGTGGACTATGCCTTCAAAATCACATAACAGTGTGAAAACAAATATACACACATTTGCCACGAGGAATACAGGAAACACATACTTTTCTCAAGAGCTATACTGCTTTCTTAGATGCAGGATCATATGTAGACTTTTTGTAACACGTGATTTGATTAATTTACCAAATGAGAGACAAGAGTAGACCAAATTTACCACAGACACATTCACAATAAGTTGAAGTCAGGGAATTCATCAGCATTCGACTTGACTTTGAGAAATGTCACAATCAGATGTTTATATAAAAAACTGACATTTTAGCCTAAATTATAGTCAAGGGAGAATACAGTCATAGGCCACCAGGGATGTTGCCTCCAATAAATGCAAATGGTCCACAAAGACAAAATGGAGAAATTCAGGTGGACAAATCACAGAAGTAGTACAATGTTAAGATTTTAGTAAAATTTACCTGTCGTTTCTGTGACCACGATTGGAGTACAATTGAATCAAGTATGTTTTTTTTTTAAAAAAAGAAGCAAAATAAGATGTTTGTAAATATACCAGATAAAAGGAATGAAAAGAAGTAAATCACATGTTCTCTAGAAATAATTTTATACTATTGAAAATGTTAAAAGAAAATAATTCTAAAAACATGCTTATAAAGACATCTGACCATCAATTAAATGGACACAGGTTGGTTCTAGTTTACTTGCCTAATTATTAAAGACTTAACCCATTCCTGGACTTTCTATTTTAAACACCTCCAATTTTTAAATGGACTTGTTCAGTCCGTTTAATAGCAATTATCAGAAACTAATCTCTGGAAAGAGTGAGGGACACAATTTCCCCCACCATGATCTTGCTTTGTGATTCCTTAACTCTCCTTTCCCTCAGGTATCAATGAACATATTTCAGATGAATGAACAACTCCAAGAGGAGACATGTTCTTATTAGTTCTGAAGCATAAATTACATTTGCTTACTCTGGAAAACACACAACTAGAAAGATGTTTAAACAAGAATATGCTCAGTACTCTGTTCAGCCACGGACCAGAAATAAGTTATGTTTCATAAAGTTCCCTAAGTTGTCCGTGTCTATTTACTCAAACGGAGCACAAAGGACCATTGCATTTTCATTACCATGACAACCGCACGTCAGAAATTCCTATATATGCTATATACAGTGCTTAAGAGAGAGCATGCCCTTTTCTGAAGAAAGCTATCACACAAGTATAATTTGGATCCTGCTAACAATGTTCTCTTTTCTTTGCAGCAGCTACCAGTAAAATGTTACCTGAAAACAAGAGTATATTCTTGCCAAAGCAACAAGGCTTTTTTGAAAAGAGTGCCTTCTTTGTGGGTGGAAACCTTAATTTTACACTAAATGAAAAAGTAAGAAGGGAAAAACATCTGATGGGAACACAGGATACAAAGAGATTGGCAAACAAAAAACAAAAACAAAACCCCCCAAAACCCAAAACACCCACATCATTTCAACACTAACCACAAAAAGTTAGATTAATATGGTATACAACAAAGGAAGAAAGAAAAGTCCCTATTACAACTGTATGAAGAGGAAGAAGATTTGTTTGTTTGTTTGTTACAGTCATCTGGTGTGAAACATTTTATGGTCTAGCTGATATTGGAACAAGATGAACTATGCCAGTATAATGCAACCAGAGTAACTCTGCCCACCAGTGCTCAACAAGTGCCTCATGACCTGACCTCTCAGCAGGCAGGTCTGTTCCAGTAATTTGCTTATGGAAATATATTCTGAGATTTAACCTGATAAATAACAGCTAGACAGCTAGGAGACATCCACAACATTTATTCAGGGCTCTCTCTATATTTCTTTTTTTTTATTTAAAAAAAATTTTTTAAATTTATTTATTTATTTTTGGCTGCATTGGGTCTTTGTTGCTGTGCACAGGCTTCTCACTGCGGTGGCGTCTCTTGTTGCAGAGCACGGGCTCTAGGTGCATGGGCTTCAGTAATTGTGGCACGTGGGCTCAGTAGTTGTGGCTCGCGGGCTCTAGAGTGCAGGCTCAGTAGTTGTGGCGCACGCACTTAGCTGCTATGCAGCGTGTGGGATCTTCCCGGAGCAGGGCTCGAACCCGTGTCCCCTGCATTGGCAGGCAGATTCTTAACCACTGCTCCACCAGGGAAGTGCCTCTCTCTACATTTCTAATGAAAGTGAAAGCAACTTATGTTACCTAAACCTCTACAACTTCTGGGGAAGGCAGAACAATGTCATTACCTCCATTTTACCACCACCAAGGAATAAAACGTTAAGTAACTCCACAATCAGACGGATTGTAAACCAGCATCATCACAGTGATTAGCAAATTACACAATATGTTTCCTTGCTCCAGACAAAATCTACTACACTATGATGCTCATTTTCATCCTTTTATTTTAACTCAATACTAAAAAACTAACTTGATAATTTTGCTCTCAAACACCTATTAGATAATATGGAAAGCAAGTGTGTGTCATCCTATTTCCCAGTCTGAAATTCAACTTTACAGGGGATGTCTACTGGGGGGTAAATTATCACATTATAAGTAAGATCAGAAAAGATTAATAAGTCTGACCTTTATCGTGTCACCCAAGAATAATTTTTAAAATAGGACAATCTCTCCCCTCTGTTGGACTGAATATACAAAATGATAAAATGTGGGACTCCTCAAATGGCATTACTTCCTAAAGGCTCAGAAATGCATGCCAAATGGTAGGGAATGGAGACATGGAATTTCCATGTTTCTTGAATGAAAAATCAACTTTAAAATGGAAGAGAAAGATGCCTGATGTCAAATAAAAATAGGCCAATTTGAGTTTGCATAGCAAACACAGGGTTCTATTTACTTGAATAAAAGTTCAAAAAGATGATCACTCATGTCCTAATCTAAATTAATGCTTTTTGAAGAGTGTGGAGGGAGTTCCATCTGGAAATTCCTGCAAAATGAACCAGAGGTCTCCTGTGATAATCTTCTGTTACGGTTTATGGTTTATTTGTTGAAAATTAACATGCCTAGGGGTTTGTGTATTTTTTTTTTTATAGCATAGAAACCAGATTCATCTGTCCTCCAGTCAGCCACTTAATTATTAGATTATCTTCGTTTTTATAAATCTGGCAGGATTAAAAGACTGATTTCAGTCACGTTTAAATGCGGGCTATAATGAGATTTGCATTTTCTTTCTACTTGTAATTAAAGGCATTCCCTTTTTAAGAGAAATGTATTTTAAAGACTATTTTTTTTAAATCAGTGTTTATAAGATTTCCCTTTTCACTTAGAATGGTACCACCACAGTGAATTAATATTCATTGGGCAAACAAACACAGGCTTTGTGGGACCAGTTAATTGTCACATTTTCTTTATGGTGCTTAAAATGAGCAATGAAAGTATCAAAGTTGGAATTGGGGAAAATCGGGGTATCGGTCTCAGGAAGTCCCTTGGAGATCACATCTTAATTACGCTTGTGTCCTCCCTATGGTGGAGGCCTGGTACACATAGGCATTTACCATATGGTGGGGAATGTGTGATTTTACAAGAGAATCTTAATTATCAGGAATTCCGAAAACGCTGCAAGCAGATCCTTTTCTCTGGATTTAGTTATATAAAATGCATTGAATGCTGACAAATGACAGTGAAGACGCTATAGGTTTTGCTCGTTAGTAACACGTGTTAAATCTATTTTTTTAACCTACCTATGTGTCTTAATTAAACGCTACTTTTATTCATTTCAAGGTATGATTAGGTCTCTGAAGAAAATTTAACAAATATCTAGGACAGGGACTTCCCTGGTGGCGCAGTGGTTAAAAATCCACCTGCCAGTGCAGGAGACACGGGTTCGATTCCTGGCCAGGAAGATCCCACATGCCACGGAGCAACTAAGCCCGTGTGCCACGACTACTGAGCCTGAGCTCTAGAGCCCGTGAGCCACAACTACTGAGCCCGCATGCCACAACTACTGAAGCCTGCGCGCCTAGAGCCCGTGCTCCACAACAAGAGAAGCCACCGCAATGAGAAGCCCGCGCACCACAGTGAAGAGTAGCCCCCGCTCGCCACAACTAGAGAAAAGCCCACGCACAGCAACGAAGACCCAACGCAGCCGAAAAAATATATGTATATACACAGACATATATATATATAAACAAATATCTATGACATTCAGACCATAAAATGAATTCATTCTGAATATGCAGAAACCTAGCTAAAGGGGCAATTTTGTTTTCCGTGTGTTTTTCCTGGGTGGAAGAAGGCAGGGTATATACGTGTTGAGAGGGATGACGGAACCCAGGAAGGTGAAGATTTGAATGTGACAGGGTGAAGTACACTAATTCCACACACAGAACACAGAAGAGGTGGCTGTGTAGACTCCTCTGACTGGGAGAAATCACAGTAGAAGATCCAGAACTGAAAAGGTTTGATAATAGATCATATACCCACTGTCCTCTGAGCAACAATACTTTCTCATGATTCACTGACCCAGATATGAGACATATAACTTTGATATTTGGTGTCCAATTCTAACTAAGATAGGAAGAGAAAACATAAAACATCCTCATGGCTTTACCTCGGGGAGATCACTAAATTGCTGGCTTGGTGCCCTCAAGGAAAGGCGTCTTAGAGTTTATACTTTGTGATGCCAAGTAACGTCATTTTTATTAAAAAAAAAACAAAAGGTATTTCAATAACAACAAAAACAATTGCACCAAGACATATAGGTGAATCAAGTCCTTATAATATAAGCTCAGATAATTCAGTAAAAATCTGTTGATCATCAAAAGCATGTATGAGACACTGCACTGGGGATGGGAGAAAAGGTGGAAATGGTTTTCTCCTGCCCTCAGTGAGAGCCCACCATCTAGGAAGGACCAAGAGAGGTACATATAGCTCTAAAGGGTAGTGGAGGGAGTGGGGTGGGGGGATGGGATTCTCCACGTAACACTTCATTATTCTACTCACAAGAAGTCCTTACCTCCGTGCAAATGAAAAATGGGCAGAGGCACTGGGGGAGAAGTTTCTTGGACTATCTTGAGGGCTATTTCCTGTAGAGAGAAAGAAGAAAAAAACTTGACATCATGACTTTGTTTTTGTATCTTTATCTACATCCAAAACCTTCTTCTCTTTAGTAGTAAGTTTCTGTACACCTTCGTAAAATGTCCATCTCCTCAAAAAATGTTTTACTTTTACCTGGAGCAGAGACAGGGGGTCGGCTTCCAGCACAGCTTTCCAAGTGTGTAATATATGAATAAACAAACCTACATCACCAACCAGCAGTTTTCCATATATTTAACAATCTAAATATTTCAGTCCTACAGAATAATGAATATACAAATGTCCTGGTTCCTACTCTTCCAGATGTTAACATTTCCAACAGCAGGATGGATGGAGAAGTATATGCTTCAATTGGGAGGGTGAGTCTTTCCATTTTAAGGAGGCAGTCTTGATATTTTTATTTACAGAAACCGAAATAAAATTCTGAGTTCTCAAAAATGAATCCTCATATTTCAAAGTACATATTTTAAAGGGAGAAATGTCAGAACAAGTCATAAAATACTGGGGAGAACCCAACAGTTCAGACCTATTCCTCAAATGATCCAGCTCTGTCTCAGCATGGCCTAGGGGCCCAGCGGCCCAGCAGGACTAACCCTTATCAGTATTTTCTTCAATAGTCTCTCTGCTCCTAAGCAGCTGGGTGGTGACTGGCCAGGCAGCCTTTAAAAGCCACAGTCACACAGAAGCTGGCAGAGGGTGTCCTCCCCAAGTCCTCTGGAGGCAGGTGGAGCATGGGTTGCTTACTGTAAAGTGGCAGCTCCTGGGGGACTCGCTACTTTCCCCATCAGAACATGTAACCTGCTACTGATCACTGAGAAAGCTTGGCAGGCAGCAGGTGAGGGGAGGTTCAGGGCACTCCAGACCACCCTGCTTCCCTCTGCATGTTTAATTAGGTTGGCAGAATTTCCTGAGGACCCGATGGGACTGTAGCTGGTGTAAATAAGGAGGTTAGGAAAGGCGGCAAACTAATCCTGTATGTTCTTGAAACACAGAAAATAAATCAAGAAGACATGTTTAATCCTTAACAACAAGCCAGTTGCCACATTACTGATTTCTTACCGGAAGTGACAACTGTAATTAGGGGTAAGGAATACAAGACGGCACCTTCAAGTCAGTACCTAGCTATAAAGGTAAACAATTTATTACCTGTGTGCAAAAAGAATAGATTAACGCATTAAAGTGGATAATTTCAGTGTTACCTTGAGGACTTCTGGACTGGCTACACCTCTACTGAAATTTTTCAATTAAAGTCGCAGATTTTATAGTGATAGCATCAACAGATGCCATTAAGTTTATGACAGACAGCACAATTAAAGCCATTTAACTGGGAAGCACTGAAAAGCCCATTTCTTTAAGGACAGAGAATCAGGAAGCATTTTCCCCCTGCAGCAATGAAATTTATCATGCCTTTGCATCTGTTGTTCCTTGGGCCCCCGGAGAAATGGATTCTGCATTTGCCATCCAGTAATCCAGGACTCTTTTTGTCCATTTATCTACACAGCTAAATTAAGTTCTTTGAACTTTTCCCAACAGCCTTCATTCCCCCTGCCCCCCTCCCCAATTTAGTTTGTGCATCACTCTTCATATTCCTTAAAAGGTCTTGATTTCAAGATGGCTAGAAATCTTGTTTCCAAAGGGAAACAAATCAAATGCCAGAAATCTCCATGTCGATTTTGCTTTTATTTGGGAAAAAAACGTTCGCTTTCCTCACACCCCACATAGAGCAAACTACCAGTAAATTATGAGGAGAAACAAAACAATTGATTGAAGCCAAGGCATTTTGAGAACAATCCCTGCTACCCTATTCACTGAGAATAAATAATAAGGCCCGTGAAACTTGGCACCAAATTCTTAGCCCTGTGTTCTTTGTAAAGAGAACACTATATCTGGAGATTTTATGAGATCAACCAGAACTAGAGAGAACTTGTTAAATGTTTTTAAGACTCTGAAGGAGGGAGAGACAAGGAATTATCTTAAAAACCTTTTCACTTTTAGAGATTTTAAGGAGTGGTCCCCCAGGAAGCTGTGTAACATCTTATAATACATGGCGGACCATCACTTTGAGGATGAATGGGCAGAGATAGAGATAGAGAGGTAGGTTAATTTAACTCTGCTTTTTAAACAAACAAACAAACAAAAAACCCAGGGCTAACATTAACCATTTCTCATCTTCGGGTTTTGCCTTCCTATTCTATGCTGCCTTTCCAGGCACTTCCATTAACAATGTTCCTCAACTCCAAGCTATAGAGCCATTCCTATTATCTTACTAACCACAGATCTTTCTTCTTGTTTCATGTCCCACTGAAGAGCTAGTTGAAATGCAAATACACACCCCCACATTATCACAAAGGCCCTTAAGTGCAATGGGATATTGGAGAAAATGAAGGTGGCCTGAACTAGACTGATAATTCCTTAAGGACAAGAGACTATAGCTTAATGTGAGGTCAGTTCAGCAAGCTGGAGATAAAGAGAAGGAATGGAAGGACTTCAGGAAGGGGACAGAATCAACCCAAACACAGCGGGGCAATGCAGTGGAGACAGGCTCTCCACAAGCAGGGAATTCAGACTGGTAAGGCCAATGAGTTGTGAACTACATGTATTGGTACTACCTAGTGGAAGGCCTTAAGAGATGTTTGGATGCAAGAGAGATGCTAGAGATTTTAAGCTGGCATGAGTATGCCGAGTGGACAGATGTGTTGCCGAGGAGAAGGAGCTAGATTAGGGCATGGAAAGCCAATAGAAAGGATATTCTGGTGAGCAAACCAAGGGTAATTGGTGATGGATTAGAAATAAGTCATGAAAAAGATTACAGACTAAAAGTGACTGAGGCTTCCAATGTGAGTAGACTGTCCCATTAACAGGGAACTTTCAGAGAGAATTGGGGCGGTAGTAATAGTAGAAGAAAAGGGTAGATGAGTATTCTAGACATTTTTGTCATTTGTTACAGAAAATTCCTCTATTTTCCTTAGGGAGAAATTAGAAGATTAGCAGATTAAATAGGCAGAAGTCAATCTTTGAGGTCTTTGTTCTCATTTGAAATAAAAATTGATTTCTATGTTGTCTCTTAAGTCTTAGGGGTACTATTTTGTTATACAAAACAACACTAATTTAGAACAGATTGAATTATAAAGCACACCTTATATAGTCTTAACTTAGAGATGAGGACCGGACTGTTGTGGACACGCACAGCACTTCCCCAGGACAAGAAAGTAAGATGGATTGAAACCAGAGTCCTATACTTGACCTTCACTGCTCACAGCGCTGCTCTCTGAATTCATCCACCCATCTGCAAAGCAATACCTGAGAGACGCTCAAACGAAAACTGGTGCCAGTTAATTCTCTGCCCATATGTGCAGCACTCGCTTATAACTCAAATCCAGCTGTTCCCAGGGATTTGCTGGCTCTCGGATGTTTGAGTGCCATGACACTTTATAGACTACTGTTTCTGACCTGGTAAAGGAAACCTTAGTAGTGGTCAGGCGTTGAATAGGTAATTAACTCCAGGATCCCCAGGGGCAACTAGCGTTGCTAATACACAGGCAGTACATCAAAACAGTACTTTACCTAACGGAGCTACACAGGGTGCCTCATTTTAGAGGCAGTTATTGTTAAGAAAGTGATTTCCAGATTAATTAAATTGTTTGATTGCTTTGTAATTAGGTTGGAGAAGTCCTGTGTCTTTACCACAGAGAAACAAGCTGCAAATCTTTTTAGAAGGCATATGCTATACCCACTATAGATTATTAATGTGCTTTTAATAGCTGTCTGTTCACAAAATGATAGTTTCTGGTTGCCTTGATTTTCTATCAGGACTTGAGGGATCCAAGAATTAATGATAATTGCCATTTGAAACTCTTGGTAGATCAAAAGAGCAAGCCCCCACTTGAATCCTTGTTATCATTACTTGGTGATCGGCTTAAATGAGTTGTGACTTCTTTACACCATAACAACCAGCGCTGTGTTTCTTAGTTGTTCTGTAGGAGATTCTCAGCGACGAATTGACACTGCTGAAAAACCTTAAGTCCAAACTTCACAGGACCAAACCTAGGACCCCCTCACAAGATGTTATGGCAGCAGATAAAGGGGGCAATGGAACAGTTATGCAGGGACCTCAAGCTGAGTGGACTTTGAAAAATAACAGTTCAATTTCACGTGAGAACTTTAAGTCTATGCTACCAGATCCAGCGGACGCCAGAGGAGAGTTAGAAATCCTCCTTTCACTTAGCTGTCTCAGAAACTGGCTCCTCTCCAGATATAACTGCAGAATATTAATTAAACCTGGGCAGCTGTTTAGACTCTAAGTGGACGGAGAGAAACCTTGATTGGCCTTCGGTGGCATTCTCTCAGGGTAAGCTGTGAAGTGTTCACAGCAGGCCAATAAATAGACTTTTATGCCTGGGTTTTCAAGTAAAGAGAGAATTATGCACAATAAATCAAGCCTTTCTTAAAATCTGGCCTCTCTGAACCTCTTTTGGTTTTCCCATCCCTGCCACATTGATCCTTCTTACCCAGCACCACTATTCACTGTCATCTGATTAATTCATTCAACAAATATTTATCAATAAATAAATGGTGTGATTTGATTTGCATTTTAGAAAGAGCCTTCTAGCTGTTCTGTGGCCAACGGGCTCTAAGCAGGCACAAATGGAAGCAGGGAGATCAGTAAGGAGGCTACCAGCATAGACAAGGTAAGAGATGATGGTGGTTTGGACAGGATGGGAGTAGATCTCAGGTATGTTCTGGTTGTAGAGCCAACAGGATTTACTGAAAAACTGGACTGAGTGGAAGTATGGGGGAAAGAACAAAATATTGCCATTTGCAACAACATGGATGGACCTGGAGGGTATTATGCTGAGTGAAGTAAGTCAGACAAATACTATATGATACCACTTATATGTGGATTCTAAAAAGTAATACAAATGAATCTATATACGAAACGAAACAGACTCACAGATATACAAGACAAACTTATGGTTACCCAAGGGGAGAGGGAGGGGAGGAGGGACAAATTTGGTGTATGAGATTAACAAACTACTATATATAAAATAGATAAGTAACAAAGGATTTACTGTATAACACAGAGGATTATACCCAGTATCTTGTAATAGCCTATAATGTAATATAATCTGTAAAAACAAACAAGCAAACACACAAAAAAACCAAAGCACTATGCCATATGCCTGAAACACAATCTTGTAAATCAACTATACTTAATTTAAAAAATGCGAAAAGCCCCTGAAAATCTGGGTGAGATTTACGCTCTTTTATTTACAGAGGCACCACCTCAAATAATTTTAAATATATTAAAATGTACTTATGTTCCATATATATGCAATCACATGTAACAATGTTACACTTCTTAGATGTAGCATTTATATTACTCAATTAAACATTGAAAAGTTCTATTATAGTTTTTTATTGTACTTGAGAGCAAATAACATTTTTCCAGCTCACATTATTCAGTACCTAACAGATCTAATAGCCCTATCTGTTTGATATAGCCAAACTAGAAAACAGTGCTAGTTAAAGGTTTGCAGAGAAGGAAAATTCTATAGGTTAACTAGTGAAGTTTGAGGAATGATAATTTCAATCATTCTGTATCATGTCACCATAGGTAAAACGGAATGAAGTGTAATGACAGGTATACTGTATTTCATTTCTCTCTTCTTCTCACTAACTTATAATTCTAAATGCTGGTGAGGGATAAATTTTGGTTATACATGTAGACACATAAAAAGCGTATTTTGAATTCTCAGTGCCTAAGCTAGTCCCTGTTACACAGTAAACTAGAAATGTATTTTTTTCTAATTCATCAATTATGTATTAAGTTCTTTTTATATACAGAGCTTTGAGTTACCTGCTAGAATAGATTAAATAGGTAAACAAGACCCAAAGAGCTAAAAATCTACTGACAGAAGATCTGTACATCACCAACTCTAGACTCATCTTGTGAAACCAATTCTGGATTCTTATTCATGTGAAAAAGAAATTTTCTTAGATCAAAGCCCTTAAATGTGTCAAAATTATTCACTAAAAACAAACTCTCAATGATGATACCACACAGAATGTACTGTCACCACACGCCCTGCTTTCTAAGGAATGACTGATGAGCTTATAGGGTGGAAAACATGTAGGGAGTAAGAGAGATATCCAATAACAGGTCAATTTCTATGTCATAAGACTCTCACAGATGCCTATTGCCTCCATTTCATGAAGCCATTCCTCTGAAATTTGTGTAGTGTATTTGAAATTCTGTGTCATTGACACGAATCTCTTGGAGATGTGTTATAATGAGTTCTTGGGAATGTTTTAGCTTTTCATTGACCCCTCCTTATTACTCTGAATTGATGTCATATCTCAAGGTGATCCCAAGTAAAGACTGGTGAATGTCAAGAGTGATGAAGAAAGTTGATTTTTAGTTGTATGTTTTCCTCCCATCTACAGTAATTCATCTTCCCAGCAATAGAGAAGAGATTACTTTTAGCCTTTGTTTAAATTTACTGAGAAGCGTCTGTAAGGTCAAGGTAGGGGAGGTAAGAACATAGCTACTGTAACAGATATTCCTAAGTTTCATGCAGTTTTATGAAATGTGATGTATTCTATTAATCTTAGATAATTAATTAGTCTCTGAATGTGGATAAAAGACTGAGTTAAAGAATGTAATCTAAGGTGTGCATATTTTTTTTTCTATCTTACATGAAGGGATTTCAATTCTTTAACATAATTAGATACAAAGAATTTCCATTTTTACCTAGAAGAGGGATGGACAATATCAGGAAATTGGTTCCTCTCAGACTGTTTGCTTCAGTTGCTGAGTAATTTCTAGTCAAAGAGGCAGTATTTAAATGAAACGCTGCACATCCATATAACTTGCTAAAAGTAATCTGAATGTATTCTCTATTATAAATCTCCTCCTTTCAGCTCCCCTTAAAAATATAAATACTAAATTTAAGGTGGTCCTACTTAACAAAATGGTAAATGTTCCTTTGGCTTTTGATACAAAGGCATTCATTCCATCTGAAAGAAGCAAAATAACTGTTACGTATTTTTTTAACAGTTAATTATGTTCGGTTTCTAACTCCAGAAATATCTTGAGAGTTAAAAGAATTGAAGACATTCAGTTCTATTGTTTCATAATAAAATAATATGTAATGTGCCAAGTATCTAATAAATCAGAATGCTGACTTTCAGTTCCCATAAACCATAAATACAAGATCTTAGAAATTCCCTGGCCCCAAGACTCTCCTCCAATATTTTTCTCCCACTCTCCTCTTCCATACCTTTAGATCAATAAACAGTTCTCAATATGAGGTGCACAGGTGGATTACTTGGAAAGCTTTAAAAATGCTGATGCCCAGGCCCTAGTCTACCCCTTTTAAATGAAGTGACTCTAGTCAGCTGCCAGGGCTGAGAACTACGGCCTTAGAATTTCCTTGTACTCCGTAAATCATACCCAAGACTTCATTAGCCATTTAGAGTTCTCAACCAGGAAGTCTTGGATTTTTTTACACTCCCCCCCCCTTTCCTTCTATAACTCAACTTTCCCTGCCTTCTTGTCTCAGCTATACTAATTTAATGTCCCTATTATACATTTACCTCACTCTGACCTCCAAGTAGTCTCAAAACAGGACTCAGACTGGAAATTCCTTCTCCATCAGCACAAAGAGTATCCCACCATGTCAACACTCCAGAAATCCCACCTGCCTGCAGGTGTCCTCTTAGGTTAATCAAGTAAGTTATTACACTTCTTCTACCCGAGTTCTATTGCTATTCTCCTCTAAACTCAATTATTTCCACAATTTCTCCTTTCCTCTAAAACAGGAACATCCCCCAAGCTAAGCTGTGTATCATTCCTATGTTCCTGGGTTAAGATTAAAAGTCTCTGTATAAGGAAATCATAGGGAAGAAAACATTCATAAACCATAACCCTGTTTATACTTTTACTATCAACTTTAATCATTTGATTGCTCAAAGCTGAAACACCAGCTATCGTTATAATCAGCATCTAACAGTATACGAACGAGATATTTGCCTTAAAACTGTACATCTCATTCTTTCATTTTTTTAATAAGCAGAATGCCTAATATTTGGCCCAGGTAATATCAGAACATGTAAAATTATTAGAAACGTTAAAATCAAGGCATGGGGGGCTCAATTCAACCAGTGACTATCAGAAGCAAAACTAAAATCATTCTAATTATCCTAATCATTCCTCCTTGCAGAAAGCATGATTTGCCCTTATCCATGATGGGGATGTGTCCATTTAGGGCCTTATTCTATTTATGGTCTATACAGGTATCCATATTTTTAGCATACAATCCTAAGTAACTGATGGGTGGGGTGAGGGGAGCTTGTTTCAAACCACATGCAACCCTGAGATTCTATACACACAAATATCAACCTTCAGGGAATCACTACCCTAAGGAGCCACAGATATTAATTATAATGTGTTGAACCCTTCAGGTATGTTGGGGTGTATTGAGGCAGGGAAACAAGTTGTAATTACTCTCTTAAAAAGCACAACGGGGTCCTCAAGGTCCTCTGAATGAAAAATTAGGTACATAGCAGGTACATAATTTGGCATATTAAATCATTTAATAAATACTTATTTATCTTACTAAATATAAGACCTGATACTATAAGACTACTAGAAGGAAATGGAGAAAAAGCTTCCCTGGTGGTGCAGTGGTTAAGAATCCACCTGCCAATGCGGGGGACATGCGGTCAAGCCCTGGTTGGGGAAGATCCCACATGCCATGGAGCAACTAAGCTCATGCGTCACAACTACTGAAGCCTGCGTGCCTAGAGCCCGTGTTCTGTAACAAGAGAAGCCACTGCAATGAGAAGCCCAGGCACCGCAACGAAGAGAAGCTCACACACCCCAACGAAGAGTAGCCTCCGCTTGCCGCAACTAGAGAAAGTCCGCACTCAGCAATGAAGACCCAATGCAGCCAAAAATAAATAAATAAAATAAATAAATTTATATATAAAAAAAAACTTAAAAAAAAAATTCCTTGACATTGGCTTTGGAAACAATTTTTTGGATATGACAGCAAAAGGGCAAACAACAAAAGCAAAAATAAACAAATGGGACTACATCAAACTAAAAAGCTTCTATGCAGCAAAAGAAACAATCAGGGCTTCCCTGGTGGTGCAGCGGTTAAGAATCAGCCTGCCAATGCAGGGGACACAGGCTCGATCCCTGGTCCAGGAAGATCCCACATGTCGTGGAGCAACTAAGCCCGTGCGCCACAACTACTCGCCTGCGCTCTAGAAACCGTGAGCCACAACTACTGAGCCCATGTGCCGCAACTACTGAAGCCTGTGCCCCTAGAGCCTGTGTTCCGCAACAAGAGAAGTCACTGCAATGAGAAGCCCACACACCGCAAAGAAGAGTAGCCCCCGCTCGTCACAACTAGAGAAAGTCCCTGCACAGCAACGAAGACCCAACGCAGCCAAAAATAAATAAAACAAACAAATTAAAAAAAAGAAAGAAACCATCAGTGAAATGAAAACGCAAACTACTGAACGAGAGAAAATATATGCAAACCATGTCTCTGACAAGGGACTGATATCCAAAAAATAACACAATTCAATAGCAAAAAACCAAACAATCTGATTAAAAATGGGCAAATAACCTGAATAGACATTTTCTCAAAGAAGATATACAGATGGCCAACGGGTACATGAAAAGGTGCTCACCATCACTAAGGCATCAGGGAAATGCAAATCAAAACCACAATGAGATTTTACGTCACAACTGTCAGAATGGCTATTATCAAAAAACAAGAGATAACAAACAGTGAAGATATGGAGAAAAGAAAACACTGGTTCACTGTTGTTAGGAATGTAAACTGGCGCAGACACTATAGAGTCTCCTCAAAAAATTAACAATGGAACTAACATATGGTCCAGCAATTCCACTTCTGCACATTTATCTGAAGAAAATGGCATCACTATCTCAAAAAGACATCTGCACTCCCACGTTCACTGCAGCATTATTATTTTTTTTTAAATTAATTAATTAATTAATTTATTTTTGGGTGTGTTGGGTCTTCGTTTCTGTGTGAGGGCTTTCTCCAGTTGCGGCAAGCGGGGGCCACTCTTCATCGCAGTGCGCGGGCCTCTCACTGTCGCGGCCCCTCTTGTTGTGGGGCACAGGCTCCAGACGCGCAGGCTCAGCAGTTGTGGTTCATGGGCCCAGTTGCTCTGTGGCATGTGGGATCCTCCCAGACCAGGGCTCAAACCCGTGTCCCCTGCACTGGCAGGCAGACTCTCAACCACTGCACCACCAGGGAAGCCCTGCAGCATTATTTACAACAGCCAAGACATGGTAATCACCTAAGTGTCCCTTGACGGATGAAAGGATACACACACACACACACACACACACACACACACACACAGTGGAATGTTATTTGTTCATTAAAAAAAGGAGATCTTGCCTATTGTGACAACATGGATGGACCTTAATGGCATTATGCTAAGTGAAATGAGACAGAGAAAGATAAATATTGTATGTTCTCACTTATATGTGGAGTCTAAAAAACTCAAACTCAGAAATAGAGAGTAGAAATCTGGTTGCCAGTTATTTGGGGTGGGAGAAATGGGGAGATTGTTAAAGGGTACAAATTTCTAGTTATAAGATGAATAAGTTCTGGGGATTTAACGTATAGCATGGGGACTATAATTAACAGTATTGTATTATATATTAAAAGTTGTTAAGAGAGTCAATGTTTAACGTTAACACCATACACACAAAAATCGTAATTATGTGAGGGGATGTAGAAGTTAACTAACCTTATTGTGGTAATGATTTCATAACACATACATGTATCAAATCAACACGTCATATGCCTTAAACTTGCATATGTTATATGTCATTAACATCTCAGTAAAGCTTGGGGGAGAGTCAATATATGCTGGGTACCTTGCTAGACCTATTAAGTCAAAGATAATTGATATGGGGGGGCTTCCTTCAAGTGATGTTGGCAGTGATGCTGGATGAAATGGAATACTGTCATTCTGGAGACTGTTTAAGCTAGAGCTCCGTATCCTGAGAACACTCAGAGGGTCAAAATAAACAATCACTTTGGGTGTCAGGTCAGTGTGAATGTAATGCAGACCAGTGCTTAGCAGTTGGACAGGAAAGCCCTGCCATATTTCCCTCCTTTTTGGCTGCAATG
This sequence comes from Balaenoptera physalus, assembly GCF_965194825.1. NCBI lineage: Eukaryota > Metazoa > Chordata > Mammalia > Artiodactyla > Balaenopteridae > Balaenoptera > Balaenoptera physalus. The sequence goes on from NC_138890.1 coordinate 124,155,825, forward strand.
TGGCAGACCCTTGGTAGCCTTTGGAGGAAGTTAGATGAATCACACCATCTCTGACAATGCTCTCACCCACCAGGCAGGAAAGAAAGACCCAACAGAACATAATGGGATCCTGCACTCATGGTGATACGTATACATAAAGTGAGGAAGCCACAAATTCAGAAGACAGAAGAATGGATGGCTGCGAGAGGCAACCTTTCATCTGAACCCTGAAGGAAAGTGGTAACTGAAAGGAAAGGAGCCTTTTGAAGCAGAGGAAACTGAACAAACAAAGGGACAGAGTCTCAAAAGTGAACAGCACATTTTTACATGTCTTAATTTTATTACAAAAGCAATTATATACATTGTAAAAAAAAATTCAAATAGTTCAAGGAGGTATAAAATAAAGACTGAAAATCTCTCCTAGCCTCTGACTCTCATTCATTGATTCATTCAAACACTTAATATGAACTCATTATGGGCCAGGCACCACAACAAGCTATGGGCCACATGCTGCCTCCCCACCCCCACTTCTACTCTTCAGATGTATGGATTTATCTAGAAATACATGTAGATATATAAGTATATATTAGGTATACTTAAAAATTCCCCAAATAATACCATGCCACATATATATATATTTATACATATACACACACTTATATATACAGTTGAGCCTTGAACAACACAGATTTGAAGTGTGCGGGTCCACATATATGCAGATTTTTTCAACAGTAAATCCTACAGTACCACATGTGTTCAGCAGTTGACTGAATGTGTGGATATGGACTGCGAATACAGAGGAATTGTGAATCAGAGGAACCTCAGGTACAGAGGGACGACTCTAAGTTATACTGAGATTTTCATCTGCACAGAGGGCAGGTACCTGTAATCCCTGTCAACTATTTATATCCTGTCAACTATTTATATATATTTTCTATAATTGCTGTTTTTTGTTAATAATCTAGCTACAACTTTCTATATCAGTTCATCTAAATAAATCTCTGTCATCTTAAGAATCAAATAACATTCCAATATGTCTTGTAACATAATTTACTCAGTCTTCTATTAATGGATATTTAGACTGATTTCAGTGCTTTGATTATCCAATGAATATCTTCTGAATATTTAAGTGATTATATCCAAGAGCTAAATTCCTGGAAGCAGAATTACTGGCCCCAAAAGTGATTTCAGAAATCTCTTGCATTCCTATACATTAATGATGAAAAATTTGAAAGAGAAATTAAGGAAACACTCCTATTTACCACTGCCACAAAAAGAATAAAATACCTAGGAATAAACCTACCTAAGGAGACAAAAGAGCTGTATGCAGAAAACTATAAGACACTGATGAAGGAAGGAAATTAAAGATGATACAAACAGATGGAGAGATATACTAAGTTCTTGGATCGGAAGAATCAACATTGTGAAAATGACTATACTACCCAAAGCAATCTACAGATTCAATGCAATCCCTATCAAACTACCAGTGGCACTTTCACAGAACTAGAACAAAAAATTTCACAATTTGTATGGAAACACAAAAGACCCCAAATAGCCAAAGCAATCTTGAGAAAGAAAAACGGAGCTGGAGGAATCAGGCTCCCTGACTTCAGACTATACTACAAAGCTACAGTAATCAAGGCAGTATGGTACTGGCACAAAAACAGAAACATAGATCAATGGAACAGGATAGAAAGCCCAGAGATAAGCCCACGCAAATATGGTCACCTTATTTTTGATAAAGGAGGCAAGAATATACAATGGAGAAAAGACAGCCTCTTCAATAAGTGGTGCTGGGAAAACTGGACAGCTACATGTAAAAGAATGAAATTAGAACACTCCCTAACACCATACACAAAAATAAACTCAAAATGGATTAAAGATCTAAATGTAAGGCCAGATACTATAAAACTCTTAGAGGAAAATATAGGCAGAACACTCTATGACATAAATCACAGCAAGATCCTTTTTGACCCACCTCCTAGAGAAATGAAAATAAAAACAAAAGTAAACAAATGGGACCTAATGAAACTTAAAAGCTTTTGCACAGCAAAGGAAACCATAAACAAGACCAAAAGACAACCCTGAGAATGGGAGAAAATATTTGCAAATGAAGCAATGGACAAAGGATTCATCTCCAAAATTTACAAGCAGCTCATGCAGCTCAATATCAAAAAAACAAACAACCCAATCCAAAAATGGGCAGAAGAACTAAACAGACATTTCTCCAAAGATTGACAGATAGCCAACAAACACATGAAGGAATGCTCAACATCACTAACCATTAGAGAAATGCAAATCAAAACTACAATGAGGTATGACCTCACACCAGTCAGAATGGCCATCATCAAAAAATCTACAAACAATAAATGCTGGAGAGGGTGTGGAGAAAAGGGAACCCTCTTGCACTGTTGGTGGGAATGTAAATTGATACAGCCACTATGGAGAACAGTATGGAGGTTCCTTAAAAAACTAAAAATAGAACTACCATATGACCCAGCAATCCCACTAGTGGGCATATACCCTGAGAAAACCATAATTCAAAAAGAGTCATGTACCACAATGTTCACTGCAGCCCTATTTACAATAGCCAGGACATGGAAGCAACCTAAGTGTCCATTAACAGATGAATGGATAAACAAGATGTGGCACATATATACAATGGAATATTCCTCAGCCATAAAAGGAAACGAAATTGAGTTATTTGTAGTGAGGTGGATGGACCTAGAGTCTGTCATACAGAGTGAAGTAAGTCAGAGAAAAACAAATACTGTATGCTAACACAAATATATGGAATCTAAAAATAAATAAACAAATAAAAATAAATAAAAATGGTTATGAAGAACCTAGGGGCAGGACAGGAATAAAGATGCAGATGTAGAGAATGGACTTGAGGACATGGGGAGGGGGAAGGGTAAGCTGGGACGAAGTGAGAGAGTGGCATGGACTAATATATACTACCAAATGTAAAATAGATAGCTAGTAGGAAGCAGCCGCATAGCACAGGGAGATCAGCTTGGTGCTTTGTGACCACCTAGAGGGGTGGGATAGGGAGGGTGGGAGGGAGACGCAAGAGGGAGGACATATGGGGATATATGTATATGTATAGCTGATTCACTTTGTTGTAAAGCAGAAACTAACATACCATTGTAAAGCAATTATACTCCAATAAAGATGTTTAAAAAAAAAAAAGGGTGTTCACTTTAAACTTTTGTGCATATAACTAAATTGCTCTCCAAAGACACTGCCCTAATTTACACTGTCACTAGTGGCATCTGGAACACCATCTCCCCTCAGTCTTGCCAACACAGAATTTTTTCATATTTTGGTGGTATCATATTGTTTTGATATGCGTTTCTTTAGGATGAGTGAAACTGAGCCTCTTTTAAAATGTTAACTAACCATTTGTTCTTTTTTGTACTAACCACCTGCTTCATACTTTACTCCTCTGAGTTATGTTAGTCTTTTTTTGAAATTAACTTGTTTTTTGTTTTTCTGTACAATGAGGCAATTCTATCAATACACTGAAGATGTTTCTCCCATTTGTGCTTATCTTTTAATGTTGCTCATGGTAACTCATCTGCAGAGAAAAGTTTATGTAATCAAATTTATCAACCATTTTCCTTTATGGCTTACAAGGTTTTGTACCTTGTTTGGAAAGACCTTCCCCACTCCCAAATTATTTTCTAAATGCCACCATATTTTCTTCTAGTAGTTTTATGAGGTTTTTTTTAATTAAAATTTTTTTCTGTATCTACATGGGATTTATATGATTTAAGGAGTAAGATATAGCAGTCCAGTTTACTTCTTTTCCAAATGGCTAATCAACTGATTCAAGACCATTTATTGGCTTTAATAATCTACATTTTCCCCAATGATTTAAGTAAGGCATATTTAAGGAATGCCAAGTAACATGATGCCATAGAGGGGGAGCTGTAGGAAGTTAGGACAGAGTAGTAAATGATGGGGAGCATAGAGAATGGATGAGAATCAAACTAGAGAAATCTGAAGACCAGTTGGAAATATCCTTTAGGGCAGTATTCCAGGTGATTTTTGACCTGGATGGGACCGTGGAATCCCTATTTGTATCAAGTATTCCAGGTGATTCTTAGGCACACTAGAGTTTCAGGATGGCTTTAGAACAGTCATTCTTAACATTGGTTTCACATACAAACAGCCTAGGGAACTTTAAAAAATCCAATGACCAAGTCACACTTCAGTCCAATTAAATCAGAATGGGGATTGGGGTGAGGGAAGTAGCAGTCATTTTTAAAGCTTCCCAGGTGATTCCAATGTGCACTCAAGTTGGAGAAACAATTTTATAGATTAAGTTGTTCTCTAACCTAACTATGTATCAAAATCCCCTGGGGAGCTTTTAAAAAGATATACACTGATGCCAGGCCAGACAGATGGAGTTTCTGATTTAATTGGTCTGGGATCTGGGTATTTTTTTAAGCTCCACAGGTGATTGTAATGCGCAGCAAGGCTTTAGGACCTACAGTACAATCATTCTCAAACTGCAGAGTGCATCAGAAAGAATCACCTTGAGGATTTACTGGGCACCACCCCCATAGTTACTTAATTAGTGAGTATGGGTTGGAGCCTGATAGTTTTTTGTTTTTTGTTTTTTTTTTAGCCACAACGCTACTTTTTTTAAAAATTTTTTTAAAATTTTTGGCTGTGTTGGGTCTTCGTTTCTGTGCGAGCGCTTCCTCTAGTTGCGGCAAGCGGGGGCCACTCTTCATCGCGGTGCGCGGGCCTCTCATTATCGTGGCCTCTCTTGTTGCGGAGCACAGGCTCCAGACGCGCAGGCTCAGTAATTGTGGCTCACGGGCCTAGTCGCTCCACAGCATGTGGGATCTTCCCAGACCAGGGCTCGAACCCGTGTCCCCTGAATTGGCAGGCAGATTCTCAACCACCGCACCACCAGGAAAGCCCCGATAGTTTGTATTTTTAACTAGTCTCCTGGTGCTGCTCGTCAGTGGATCACACTTTGGGAACCACTACACTCATGCATGTCATGACAAACCATGGGATGTTTTTCTTTAGTTAAAAGACATAATTAAGTTCCTGTCTTAAAAAATAATAGCTTCAATGTTGAAGAAAGATTTGAGAGGCAGTGAGAGTATGCAGGAAGATGGAGCCCGGTTCTCATTCCACTGCAAAAGCCCTGAGCAACTGGCTGGGGAAAGGAGCCAGGTGTAAAACACATTTCAGGGGAGACTTAGCAGGGAGGGTTTAACGAAAGATGATGCTGAAGTTGCTAGCTTGGGTGACCGTGTGGATGATGTTGCCAATAGCTGAGAGTAAACAGAATTGGTGACAAGATACTTGGTATTGAATAACAGTTGGATTCAAGGTGCTGGTGGGACACATTCAGATGGAGAAAGTGCCAGTAAGTACAAACAGGCATCTGCGTTCAGGAGAAAGGCCCAAGATAAAACTGCAGGAAAAATCAGCACATGCGTGAATCAGAGGACCTTGGGCAAGAAGTGACTGTCACAAGTAAAAGGGTGACAAAGGATTTAACCCAAGGGATCCCAAGAGTTAAAATGGATGAGAAAACAAAGAGGAATGATAGGAAGCAAGGGAAGAGATAGTCAAGACGTAGAAAACGGTTCCTGACGTCAAATCCTGCAAGGATGCTCACACTGAGTAATATTGTTTTACAAAGAAGTCATTGCGTTCGACCACTGGAAGACCATGGTTTTCGTAGAGCAGTAGGACAGGAGTGGTGTTGTGCCTGGGTGCATCATCGGTGAATCCTGGCCAGTGCTGGACCTGAACGAGTTTCCCAAGGGAACTAGAGTAGGAATATTTGGCTTTGTTTAACTGAGACATTAAATGAAGATAACAACAGCTACACTTGGTTATTAATTTAATCAAGTTATAATTTTTAAAAGACATTTCAAATGTTATAATAGCTCATAATTTCACAGAATGATTTAAAACCTACTATTAAAAATGTGCTATCAGGTGGAACATCAAGGAGGTAATACCTAAATGAGGGGTTGCCTTTCACACTTTCTGACAGGAAGCTACAGCAAACCAAAATGTTTCCTCTATAGCCTAGAATATCTAATTGTCGAACCTTAGTACAGAACAATTTTACTCAGGATATTTTTAATTAACAACATCTCTTTTACTAGAAAATATAGGAAAAAGTTCTGCTAAATAGTTTTGTAATGTTTTCCAACAGCAATTAACTCAGATAAAAAAAGAAAGAAAGAAAGAAAGAAAGAAAGAAAAAAGACATTTTTATTCAGCAATGTATGTCATAAAAAAACAATCTTCACCCAGATCCTACACTACCCTTCAGCAGACGTATGCTTTTCTAAGTGATGCTAGGGTAGAATATAGCAGCATATGCCCATCACCCCCATGGGGCTGACTAAGGATAAATTAGACTGAGGGGATAACTTTAGTAGTACTACTAATATTGGAAAATGCTAAACATAAAACTGTTTAACTGCTTTAAACTGGAGGCAGATGGTGAGGGTGGAAGCAATATGCACATAGGATCTTGCTGGTGAAACGTTTAAAATCCGTAGAAAAGGAACTGCTCACTTTTAAAATAACCTTAAAAAGCCTGAGTCTAAAGCTAACACACACTCATGGTTGAGGACTTGAAAATACCTAAAATTATAGAAATGAAATTGGTAATTCTACAAATGTAATGTGGGGTTTTTCTTTGGTCTGTTTTTTATAGTGTGTACTCGTATACACAAACATACTTTTAAATAGGATCATGCACCATATTGTTTTTGTATCCTGCTCTTTATAATTAGATTATAATAATAATAATATTAATATTAATATATTATATTAATATTATTATATTATATTAATAATATAATTATTAATTGTGATTATAATTTCCCTATCCATTAAATATTTTTAAAAATGTGATGATTTTTTAATGGCTACACATTATTTATTATACAGGTGGCCTATCATTTAAAGCATCACTCTTCTTACTATTCAATGTTTAGGCTGTTGCTATTTTTGTGCTATACAATGCTGCAATTAACATCCTGAAATATGTATTTCTGAATACTTTTCTGATTTTTTCCTTAACTTATATTTCATGAAGAGCAAATAATAGTTCAAGGGATATGAACTATTTTTAGGGTTCTTGACATAAAATATCACTCTGCTTTCTAAAAAGACTGTAAATTTACATCAATGTACTGAGAATACCCATCTCACTGTACCATTACCAGAAAATGATTATTACCATGTATGCTTTTAATATTTGCAAATCAGGTGAAACCTGGTATTTCATTATTTTGATTTGCATATATTTGATTAGTGAGAGACTGAACTTTTCATTTGTTTACTTGTCATTTCCATTTCTTCCTTTGTGAGCTGTCTGTTCATGTACTTTGCCTATTTATTTAGTGGGATATTAGAATTTTTTCTTACATTATTTAAAAGAGCTCTTTATGACTTAATAATACTAAACTTCTGCCCATTATATTTGTTGCACATATTTTCGGTTATTTGTTAGTGTTTTCATTTTGTTTATGATATTTAACTTACAGAATTTTAAACTCTTAATATACTCATATTATCAATCTTTTCCTTAGCAATTTCTTCCACTTTTTTATGCTCAGAAATTATTTCCCCATCCTAAACATACAAATATTCAACTGCATATTAATTTTACTTTTTAGGGCTTACTTTTTTGCAGGTAAGTTAAAATACATACAGAAACCATTTTAGTATATAGTATGAAGAAAGCTCACCTCACATATTTTCATACAGAGAGCCAATTTTTTCAATATCATTTGCTGATTAAACTTTTTCTTTCTCAGTGGTGTGTGATGTTTCCCTCATCATATTGTCTTCAAACTCTGTCAACTTTTATTTCATGTGTAAATGGCTGCCTGCATTTGTATCATTTTATGATATGTGTTAATCTCAGGTAGTCAGGTCTGACTCACTGAATTCACTTGGCCAACTCTATCGACCCAGTCTTCCAAATGTGCTCTAGACTCATCATGCCATGTTACCACAGTGAGCACGTGTCATCTTTATGGTCACCCAGTATCTTCTGAACAGCCTCTCTACAGGAGAGAAATTTCCCATATCATGAGACCTGCCTCCCCAAGCTTGGTACTCTCACCCACTTTTCCAGCTTTCCTTGTATCTAGAGCAGGGGTCCCCAGCCCCTGGTCTGCGGCCTGTTAGGAATCAGGTCGCACAGCAGGAGGTGAGCTTCATCTGCCGCTCTCCATCATTCGTATTACTGCCTGAACCACACCGCCCCCCCACCCCCGCCCTCGCCCTGGGTCTGTGGAAGAACTGTCTTCCACAAAACCGGTCCCTGGTGCCACAAAGGTTGGGGACCGCTAATCTAGAGCACAGGTGAGGCTTTGCCAATTAAGTCTAACTCAACTTTAGCTTGAAAGAAGGCAGTATGAGGAAGGAGGTGCCAGAGGAATCAATTTCGGTGGCAAAGGTGGTGGTGGACGCATCCCTCTTGGGTGGCAACAGTGTCAGAGTTTCTGGAATCCAGATATCAGGGGGAGCAGCAGGCATGACTTGCACTGGCACAATGCCAAACTGTGGTTGGGCACTGTGGCCTTCAGGCTATGTGGCCTTCAGTGCTCACTCTCTGGCCCTTCTGACAGTTCTGTGAGCTACGTAATACACCTTAATAAATTCCTCTGCTTAAACTAGATAGAGTGAGTGTGGTGCTTGTAATGAAGGAAACGGAGTTACACACCACACACACACACACACACACACACACACGCAAGGATTCTGATGGGAACTACCTAAGTACTGTAATATAATTTGGGGAAATTATAATATTTAGGCTTTTTTTACCTTTTCTCCAACGAATATGGTGTGTCTTTTCATTATGCAAAACCAGTTTAGATTTCAAATAAAGTTTTGTTGTTTCTTTATAGCAATCTCTTTCAAGTCTCTTTCTAATTACTTCAGAGGCATGATATTTTATGACCTTTTTTGCAGGGGAAAGGGAGTGTGGGAAAAGAGAGTAGAATGCTATCATGAATTGAGGCCTTTCTTTCATTATCGTTTATAACTGGTTAAAATTGATAATATACAGTAAGATTAATTTCTCTATATTCATCTTATATACAACCTACTTAATGAATGCTTTTGTTAATTTTAATGCATACTTTATTCTGTTGGATATTCTAGGTTATTTATATCATCTAAATTAAAAAAATTTTTACCATCTTTCAGTTACAGATTTTGTTTCAGTTTTAAGTGTCGCTTGACTGCAAAGAACCTCTAGAATAAAGTTAAATATTAATGGGGAGAGATTTTCATAGAATTCCTCTAGTATTTTACTTTAGTAAAGTAAGATATTGACCATTAGTCTAAACTAGATATGTCTCTTACTACATTATGGAATTCTTTGTTCATTCTCAGTCTCTAAAGAGTTTTTAGCAGAAATGGATGTTTAATTTTATAGTGTTCTTTCAACATCTGTTCCGATGAACATTTGACCCATTGCTATGATGTATTAGTAGTGTTCATACTATTAAACCAATCAGCATTCTTGGGATAAACCTCAGGAGTTTATTGTAAATAATTCTTACAGTATTCTATTAAATTTTAACATTTATATTTCAAAAGCGAAGTTGGGGGGCTTCCCTGGTGGCGCAGTGGTTGAGAATCTGCCTGCCAATGCAGGGGACATGGGTTCGAGCCCTGGTCTGGGAAGATCCCACATGCCGTGGAGCAACTAGGCCCGTGAGCCACAATTACTGAGCCTGAGTGTCTGGAGCCTGTGCTCCGCAACAAGAGAGGCCGCGATAATGAGAGGCTCGCGCACCGCGATGAAGAGTGGCCCCCACTTGCCACAACTAGAGAAAGCCCTGGCACAGAAACGAAGACCCAACACAGCCATAATTAATTAATTAATTAATTAATTAATTAATTAATTAATTAATTTTAAAAAGGTGAAGTGGGTTGGTGGTTTTCTTTTTTTTTTTTTTTTTTTTCCACACACACACACACTGTATTTTATTTTTACAAGAGATAAATAGACTGACACCAAGCATTGTACATGGATGACCACAACAAAAGCAACAATGATTGCAATTACCAAACATGAAACACACTCATACTATGTCATAATATTGCCATTCAGTCCAGTAATCCTCCACTGTAACAGCTCCTTTACTTTGCAGTGAAAATTGATTTGTATATTCCCTGCCTCTGAGTCCTTGTGGGATTTTTTTTTTTTTAATTCAGACAGAAAGTCACAAAAATTATACTCATCCTCATCAGTTCACTCAGTCCCATGTAATTAATTGTTGTTTTTTTTTTTTCATCTTGATCTTTTGTTAGCACTTTTATGAGTTCATCAGTTTTTCATCAGAGTTCTGAAAATGCTTATTCATTCAGTTCAGCAGTACAGTCAGTTACCAGAAACCTGTACTTGTCAGAGTCTTTTCCATGAATTTCTTGAAGATGAAACCCTTTTATAGGAACATATTTGCAAAATCATCAGAGTACACCCAGAACTGTCTGTAAATGACAAAAGACTTAAAAATGACCATGGTAAAAGATTTGATGAAAGTTCATAATAATGCAGTTGACAAGAAAATTAGTTATTTCTGAGATATACATTTTAAAGTAATAACTAGGATTATTACTTATAACATTATACCAGAACATATAAGATTTTTAGAAATTTCATGTAATGTCTGAAACATTTATATTAACATATTTCCATACATATTTCCATACAAATACAAGATTTTTAGAAATTTCATGTAACGTCTGAAACATTTATATGAACATATTTCCATACATATTTCCATACAAATACAAATATAAGATTTTTAGAAATTTCATGTAATGTCTGAAACATTTATATTAACATATTTCCATACAAATAACCCAATGAAAGTTTAGTATTAGTTGTTTTGTTTGTTTTTTTATACTGCAGGTTCTTATTAGGCATCAATTTTATACACATCAGTGTATACATGTCAATCCCAATCGCCCAATTCAGCACACCACCATCCCCACCTCACTGCAGTTTTCCCCCCTTGGTGTCCATATGTCCATTCTCTACATCTGTGTCTCAACTTCTGCCCTGCAAACTGGCTCATCTGTACCATTTTTCTAGGTTCCACATACATGCATTAATATACGATATTTGTTTTTCTCTTTCTGACTTACTTCACTCTGTATGACAGTCTCTAGATCCATCCACGCCTCAACAAATGACTCAATTTCGTTCCTTTTTATGGCTGAGTAATATTCCATTGTATATATGTACCACATCTTCTTTAGCCATTCGTCTGTTGATGGGCATTTAGGTTGCTTCCATGACCTGGCTATTGTAAATAGTGCTGCAATGAACATTCGGGTGCATGTGTCTTTTTGAATTACGTTTTTCTCTGGGTATATGCCCAGTAGTGGGATTGCTGGGTCATATGGTAATTCTATTTTTAGTTTTTTAAGGAACCTCCATATTGTTCTCCATAGTGGCTGTATCAATTTACATTCCCACCAACAGTGCAAGAGGGTTCCCTTTTCTCCACACCCTCTCCAGCATTTGTTGTTTGTAGATTTTCTGATGATGCCCATTCTAACAGGAGTGAGGTGATACCTCATTGTAGTTTTGATTTGCATTTCTCTAATAATTAGTGATGTTGAGCATCTTTTCATGTGCTTCGTGGCCGTCTGTATGTCTTCTTTGGAGAAATGTCTATTTAGGTCTTCTGCCCATTTTTGGATTGGGGTGTTTATTTCTTTGATATTGAGCTGAATGAGCTGTTTATATATTTTGGAGATTAATCCTTTGTCCGTTGATTCATTTGCAAATATTTTCTCCCATTCTGAGGGTTGTCTTTTCGTCTTGTTTATGGTTTCCTTTGCTGTGCAAAAGCTTTGAAGTTTCATTAGGTCCCACTTGTTTATTTTTGTTTTTATTTCCATTACTCTAGGAGGTGGATCAAAAAAGATCTTGCTGTGATTTATGTCAAAGAGTGTTCTTCCTATGTTTTCCTCTAAGAGTTTTATAGTGTCCAGTCTTATATTTAGGTCTCTAATCCATTTTGAGTTTATTTTTGTGTATGGTGTTAGGGAGTATTCTAATTTCATTCTTTTACATGTAGCTGTCCAGTTTTCCCAGCACCACTTATTGAAGAGACTGTCTTTTCTCCACTGTATATCTTTGCCTCCTTTGTCATAGATTAGTTGACCATAGGTGCGTGGGTTAATCTCTGGGCTTTCTATCTTGTTCCATTGATCTATGTTTCTGTTTTTGTGCCAGTACCATATTGTCTTGATTACTGTAGCTTTGTAGTATAGTCTGAAGTCAGGGAGTCTGATTCCTCCAGCTCCATTTTTTTGCCTCAAGACTGCTTTGGCTATTCGGGGTCTTTTGTGTCTCCATACAAATTTTAAGATGATTTGTTCTAGCTCCGTAAAAAATGCCATTGGTAATTTGATAGGGATTGCATTGAATCTGTAGATTGCTTTGGGTAGTATACTCATTTTCACAATGTTGATTCTTCCAATCCAAGAACATGGTATATCTCTCCATCTGTTGGTATCATCTTTAATTTCTTTCATCAGTGTCTTATAGTTTTCTGCATACAGGTCTTTTGTCTCCCTAGGTAGGTTTATTCCTAGGTATTTTATTCTTTTTGTTGCAATGGTAAATGGGAGTGCTTCCATAATTTCTCTTTCAGATTTTTCATCATTAGTGTATAGGAATGCAAGAGATTTCTGTGCATTAATTTTGTATCCTGCAACTTTACCATATTCATTAATTAGCTCTAGCAGTTTTCTGGTGGCAGTTTTAGGATTCTCTATGTATAGTATCATGTCATCTGCAAACAGTGACAGTTTTACTTCCTCTTTTCCAATTTGTATTCCTTTTATTTCTTTTTCTTCTCTGATTGCCGTGGCTAGGACTTCCAGAACTATGTTGAATAATAGTGGTGAGAGTGGACATCCTTGTCTTGTTCCTGATCTTAGAGGAAATGCTTTCAGTTTTTCACCATTGAGAATGATGTTTGCTGTGGGTTTGTCATATATGGCCTTTATTATGTTGAGGTAGGTTCCCTCTATGCCCACTTTCTGGAGAGTTTTTATCAGGAATGGGTGTTGAATTTTGTCAAAAGCTTTTTCTGCATCTATTGAGATGATCATATGGTTTTTATTCTTCAGTTTGTTAATATGGTGTATCACATTGATTGATTTGCGTATATTGAAGAATCCTTGCATCCCTGGGATAAATCCCACTTGATCGTGGTGTATGATCCTTTTAATGTGTTGTTGGATTCTGTTTGCTAGTATTTTGTTGAGGATTTTTGCATCTATATTCATGAGTGATATTGGTCTGTAATTTTCTTTTTTTGTAGTGTCTTTGTCTGGTTTTGGTATCAGGGTGATGGTGGCCTCATAGAATGAGTTTGGTAGTGTTCCTTCCTCTGCAATTTTTTGGAAGAGTTTGAGAAGGATGGGTGTTAGCTCTTCTCTAAATGTTTGATAGAATTCACCTGTGAAGCCATCTGGTCCTGGACTTTTGTTTGTTGGAAGATTTTTAATCACAGTTTCAATTTCATTACTTGTGATTGGTCTGTTCATATTTTCTGTTTCTTCCTGATTCAGTCTTGGAAGGTTATACCTTTCTAAGAATTTGTCCATTTCTTCCAGGTTGTCCATTTTATTGGCATAAAGTTGCTTATAGTAGTCTCTTAGGATGTTTTGTATTTCTGCGGTGTCTGTTGTAACTTCTCCTTTTTCATTTCTGATTTTATTGATTTGAGTCCTCTCCCTCTTTTTCTTGATGAGTCTGGCTAATGGCTTATCAATTTTGTTTATCTTCTCAAAGAACCAACTTTTAGTTTTATTGATCTTTGCTATTGTTTTCTTTGTTTCTATTTCATTTATTTCTGCTCTGATCTTTATGATTTCTTTCCTTCTGCTAACTTTGGGTTTTGTTTGTTCTTCTTTCTCTAGTTTCTTTAGGTGTAAGGTTAGATTGTTTACTTGAGATTTTTCTTGTTTCTTTAGGTAGGCTTGTATAGCTATAAACTTCCCTCTTAGAACCGCTTTTGCTGCATCCCATAGGTTTTGGGTCGTCGTGTTTTCATTGTCATTTGTCTCTAGGTATTTTTTTATTTCCTCTTTGATTTCTTCAGTGATCTCTTGGTTATTTAGTAACGTATTGTTTAGCCTCCATGTGTTTGTCTTTTTTACGTTTTTTTCCCTGTAATTCATTTCTAATCTCATAGCGTTGTGGTCAGAAAAGATGCTTGGTATGATTTCAATTTTCTTAAATTTACTGAGGCTTGATTTGTGACCCAAGATGTGATCTATCCTGGAGAATGTTCCGTGCGCACTTGAGAAGAACGTGTAATCTGCTGTTTTTGGATGGAATGTCCTATATATATCAATTAAATCTATCTGGTCTATTGTGTCATTTAAAGCTTCTGTTTCCTTATTTATTTTCATTTTGGATGATCTGTCCATTGGTGTAAGTGAAGTGTTAAAGTCCCCCACTATTACTGTGTTACTGTCGATTTCCTCTTTTATAGCTGTTAGCAGTTGCCTTATGTATTGAGGTGCTCCTATGTTGGGTGCATATATATTTATAATTGTTATATCTTCTTCTTGGATTGATCCCTGGATCATTATGTAGTGTCCTTCCTTGTCTCTTGTAACATTCTTTATTTTAAAGTCTATTTTATCTGATATGAGTATAGCTACTCCAGCTTTCTTTTGATTTCCATTTGCATGGAATATCTTTTTCCATCCCCTCACTTTCAGTCTGTATGTGTCCCTAGGTCTAAAGTGGGTCTCTTGTAGACAGCATATATATGGGTCTTGTTTTTGTATCCATTCAGCCAGTCTATGTCTTTTGGTTGGGGCGTTTAGTCCATTCACGTTTAAGGTAATTATCGATATGTATGTTCCTATGACCATTTTCTTAATTGTTTTGGGTTTGTTTTTGTAGGTACTTTTCTTCTCTTGTGTTTCCCACTTAGAGAAGTTCCTTTAGCATTTGTTGTAGAGCTGGTTTGGTGGTGCTGAATTCTCTTAGCTTTTGCTTGTCTGTAAAGCTTTTGATTTCTCCATCAAATCTAAATGTGATCCTTGCCGGGTAGAGTAATCTTGGTTGTAGGTTCTTCCCTTTCATCACATTAAGTATATCATGCCACTCCCTTCTGGCTTGCAGAGTTTCTGCTGAGAAATCAGCTGTTAACCTTATGGGAGTTCCCTTGTATGTTATTTGTCGTTTTTCCCTTGCTGCTTTCAATAATTTTTCTTTGTCTTTAATTTTTGCCACTTTGATTACTATGTGTCTCGGCGTGTTTCTCCTTGGGTTTATTCTGTATGGGACTCTCTGCGCTTCCTGGACTTGGGTGGCTATTTCCTTTCTCATGTTAGGGAAGTTTTCGACTATAATCTCTTCAAATATTTTCTCTGGTCCTTTCTCTCTCTCTTCTCCTTCTGGGACCCCTATAATGCGAATGTTGTTGCGTTTAATGTTGTCCCAGAGGTCTCTTAGGCTGTCTTCATTTCTTTTCATTCTTTTTTCTTTAGTCTGTTCCGCAGCAGTGAATTCCACCATTCTGTCTTCCAGGTCACTTATCCGTTCTTCTGCCTCAGTTATTCTGCTATTGATTCCTTCTAGTGTAGTTTTCATTTCAGTTATTGTATTGGTCATCTCTGTTTGTTTGTTCTTTAATTCTTCTAGGTCTTTGTTAATCATTTCTTGCATCTTCTCAATCTTTGCCTCCATTCTTATTCCAAGGTCCTGGATCATCTTCACTATCATTATTCTGAATTCTTTTTCTGGAAGGTTGCCTATCTCCACTTCATTTAGTTGTTTTTCTGGTGTTTTTTCTTGTTCCTTCATCTGGTATATAGCCCTCTGCCTTTTCATCTTCTCTATCTCTCTGTAACTGTGGTTTTTGGTCCACAGGCTGCAGGATTGTAGTTTTTCTTGCTTCTGTTGTCTGCCCTCTGGTGGTTGAGGCTATCTAAGAGGCTTGATGGGAGGCTCTGGTGGTGGGTAGAGCTGACTGTTGCTGTGGCGGTCAGAGCTCAGTAAAACCTTAATCCACTTGACTGTTGATGGGTGGGGCTGGGTTCCCTCCCTGTTGCTGTGGCATCAGAGCTCAGTAAAACCTTAATCCACTTGACTGTTGATGGGTGGGGCTGGGTTCCCTCCCTGTTGGTTGTTTTGCCTGAGGCAACCCAACACTGGAGCCTACCCGGGCTCTTTGGTGGGGTTAATGGCAGACTCTGGGAGGGCTCACGCCAAGGAGAACTTCCCAGAACCTCGGCTGCCAGTGTCCTTATCCCCACGGTGAAACAGAGCCACCACTCGCCTCTGCAGGAGACCCCCCAACACCAGCAGGTAGGTCTGGTTCAGTCTCCCCCAGGGTCACTGCTCCTTCCCCTGGGTCCTGATTCACACATTACTTTGTGTGTGCCCTCCAAGAGTGGGGTCTCTGTTTCCCCCAGTCCTGTCAAAGTCCTGCAGTCAATTCCCACTAGGCTTCAAAGTCTGATTCTCTAGGAATTCCTCCTCCCGTAGCCGGACCCCCAGGTTGGGAAGCCTGACGTGGGGCTCAGAACGTTCACTCCAGTGGGTGGACTTCTGTGGTATAAGTGTTCGCCAGTCTGTGAGTCACCCACCCAGCAGTTATGGGATTTGATTTTACTCTGATTGCGCCCCTCCTACCGTCTCACTGTGGCTTCTCCTCTGTCCTTGGACGTGGGGTAGCCTCCTTGGTGAAGTCCAGGGTCTTAATTAATTAATTAATTAATTTTAAAAAGGTGAAGTGGGTTGGTGGTTTTCTTATTTTGTGCTTTATGAGCATTTTCTTTTTATTTTCTTCTGTGAGGTACAAGCAAATCACTGTTTTTCATGCTAGTATGTTATTACCTTTAAGTCTTTAAAACACACACCTGAATGCATATTTTACTAATTAATAAATTCAAAAGGAATGCAGTATAACTCTTGTTTCCTGCCCCACTCCCCAAAATCAGTCAAGGAACTTAGTGTATGTGTACTTCTGCCACATCTCCATCTCTCATCTTAGTTGATATGAGTTCCAGATCTACACTGCTAATGGTGAGTCATTATTTATACTACTACATTTTTAAAAAACCTTTTCAAGCTTTCATTTTCCTATTAATGCTCACCACTGTACTTTTATACTTCATTTTTCCAATTCTTTAATTCTTCATTTTAATTTAACTCTCAGTCATCTTCTATTTATCTTTAAGTGAGTTTCTCAGGAAAGATATGGAAAGTACATTTTACGTGACCTCGAACATATGAACATACACATATATATGTATAATATCTTAGCAAATAGAGCTCTTTGACTACAACATCATTATACAGCACTTTGTGGAAGGAAAGTCTGAGGCCAGTATGAATTTTATACCTTTGTAAGCAGTTAGTTTTTTGGGTTTTTTTTTTCCTGTTCAGATATTTTTCCTTCATTACTCAAAAATTTACAAGTCATGGGACTACATTTAGGGCAGAGTTTTATTTGTTTCTTTTCTTTTCTTTTCTTTTCTTTTCTTTTCTTTCCTTCCTTCCTTCCCTCCTTCCTTCCTTCCTTCCTTCCTTCCTTCCTTCCTTCCTTCCTTCCTTCCTTTCTTTCTTTCTTTCTTTCTTCTTCCTTCCTTCCTTCTTTCCTTTCTTTCTTTCTTTTTTGTTACTCAATTTTTCTTCCAACTTGGGAAAGTCTTCATTAATAGTATCTTTCATTATTGTTTTTGTTCCATTTATCTGGTCCCGCACCAAAAGGATATATTGCTATAAATTAATTAATGAATTCCCAATTTATCTGGTATGGATGTTTAATACCAGAAAGTATAGTTTCTTAAATCTAACACAGAAATTTGAGGCTGTTGCGGGGAGGTGGGCAGCTGATGTCTCTGGTCAGCTCAAAAAGCAGCTTTCCTGTTTCCGGAAGTGACTGCCAGATATTTTGGTGTAGGAACTAAGTCCCCTCTGTTGGGGTAAGTAGTGTAGGAGGGTGAAATCCACCTTTGTCTTCTGCCTATTGAGTTGTCATACTGTTTCTGAGATCTAGCCATGAGTTGACTGTTTTTGAATCATGAGATTTAGTGTTGTACACAGGGGTAGTTCTTCCTAAAGACATAACCAATCATTGGTGTATTCTTAATCTCCAGTATTACTGCAGTTTTACAAATTGGGGATGGTGGGATATTACAAATATTTCAATGAAAAGCATGATTAACTACCAAACACTCAAGGGTTGACCCGTAAGTTAACCATTCACTCTGAGGTATGTTAATGTCAGTGACTAAAATTAGGTGTTGTAACTTCTATCTTGCTAGTTCAGATAACAACTTCTATCTTGGCATTTCAGGAAACAAAATGGTAAGTAGGAGCAGGTTAGATAGAACATATTCATGACAGAAATGGTTAAGGCCTCACATCACCAGAAGAAATAAATATCCATCATTTATGTCAACAATAAGAGCAGGAGGGATGAAATAGAACAACCGACAAAGCAGACTGCTACTGGTTATGTGAAATTTGTTGCAGAGGAGGTATCTACATCTCTTGTGTTAAAAGTCTGCCTGGGTCTCCAGAGGAGGGAGAAGAATTTGCATTTGGCCTTTCTCTTTTGAAAATCAAAACTGTCAAATGAAATGACTAGTGATAAGCTTAAAACCCACATTTCCCGAATTCCACTGAAATAATGGCACAAAAGAAAAAAATGTGAAGTCAACATATTTTTTTTTTTCTTTCAATTTCAAGGATGCTAGAATGTGTCCATTCCCCAGCCAAATTACTGATCCCACAAGGAAGCAGGCTTTTTTTTTTTTTTTTTTTTTACCAATTAAGGAACTTGCTTCATTTCCTGCATTTGGTCTATTTAAAATGATTTGCATCTCTTAACATTGAAGTGGGGCATGTTCTTTGCCTGAGGATCTCACATACACACACACACACACACACACACACACACTCTCTCTCTCTCTCTCTCTCTCTCTCTCTCTCTCTCTCGCTCACTCACTCCCTCTTTCAAAACCTTCAAAACTAAATTCATTCCTTTAATGACTGGTTGGTCACTCCGGTAACTATTGTAGAGTTCTGGAACATTTCCACATGTGCAAAAGGAGGCTTTCAGGCCTCAAAGTTCCAGTTTATAGATATACCTACCACTAACTGAGATGTAATGTTACACCAAATAATCAAAGGGGATAGCCTTCAAAGTGTGCCTGGGAGGCCCAGGCAACAGGACAACCAATTTTCCCATCGAAAGTCCAAATGGAACATCCATCCTCATATGATGATAAAATGAAAAAAGTGACCATATCTAGAACATGCTTGTGGGTCATTCAGGCATGTCCCCCTCCCTCCATTTAGGTCTGTAGAGTCCAACCTGCTGTCCCACCCAACTCTTTTCCTTAATATTTTAGATGCTGACAGACCATTTTCTTTCAGACCCTAAAGCATGATCCCAATGAAGAACACAAGGCCAATGTGAATTAACACTGAAAACACAGGGTGAAAACAACTCCTTTAAAACAAACCAAAAAAAAAAAAAAAAAATCTGGGAATATGGAGTTATAGCCTTAGAAAACATACTTCAAAAGATTATTAGAAAAAATACATGTAATTCAACCTCCTCCTTTAACAGAAAAGGAAATTAAAGCCAAATAAAGAGACTTGACTGACAGCAGACCACCATAAAGCTTTAAGAATATTAACCTGAAATATCACTTCTTTTTATCTAAGGAAAAAAGGTGAACATAGTGCATGTAATCAAATGCTGGGTTTTAGTTCACACCTGATACCTTAAGTGATGGACCACTTTGGAATGTTTATGCTTTAGGGGAAATCCTTTGGTGCCCCTATATCAGAGATTCTCCACCAGTGAGGGGGAATGTCGGCATGAGATTCAGCAGCAGTATAATTAATGGATGCACAGTTTTCATAAAAATGGGTAGGGATTTCCTCTCTCAGCCCACTTGTTTACTAGGTAAGTGCCATTTCCTGCTGACCATCCTTGATCTGATTTAGTCACATTGAGGGTTGTCAATACACTATTATCCTGCTCATCTCCTGACTACCAGTTACTCTTTTCATGTATCAGAGCAATAGTTCATTCTTAAAATAATCTGGGATTTTTCTCTATCCTCAAAACACACCATGAATGATAACTATAACAACAAAATGCCTGTAAGCCTATGTGTTTCTTTTTGTAAAAAGTGAGCTCCCCCCTCCACTTCGGGGGAGGCGGGGGCAAGTTCTTTGACAGAGTAGAAGAGAAGAAACAGAAATGAAGAAAAACACTGATCTAGGCACTGTGTCTCGCCCAGGAGAAAAGAGTGAATCAAAGCTCGCTCTGGAAGGCAGCTATGCTCACCACGACTTGGGATTAACATATACACACTACTATATATAAAACAGATAATCAACAAGGACCTACTGTATAGCACAGGGAACTCTATACTCTGTAATAACCTATATAGGAAAAGAATCTGAAAAAGAATAGATAGTATGTGTATAACTAAATCACTTTGCTGCACACCTGAAACTAACACAACATTGTAAATCAAATAAACTCCGATACAAAAAAAATAAAACATAAGATGTGAGGTTAAATAAAAGAAATAAAATAAAATAAAAAAATAAATAATAAATAAATAATACTGACACTGGCGGGGGGCGGGGGGGGGAGCTCACTCTGAGGATGTCCCAGGGCTTCCCTGATCCCTCCAGAAGGCATTTTTGGGGCCAGATTCCAGAGCCTCTTCTTGGAGGGGTGCAAGAGGCAGTGACCGGGAAGCAGCGTTCCAGACCTGCTCTGACACCAACAAGCCATGCAATCCTCAACACTTGGCTGCAGGGGGTCTCAGTGTCCTTAAAACCGTTTTCAAACCTGAATGTGTATGTGTGCGCGTGTACGTGCTAAATCTTTAACTCAAGCAAAAGACTACTTTCTATCCTCAAATGTGACAAAGTTTGAGCGTCTCTGGCTGAAGCAGAGGTGGAGTGGGGGACTGCAAAGCCCACTTCCACATCACCCTTCCCGCTCCCTAACCCTGAGGCAGCTCCTCTATAACTAATGTGGTTCTGACCCACTGGAGTTGGCTCTTTTAAAAAAATGCTGTTCATTTCCCAAGTCAGCTCTAAATCAGAGGAAGTACACAGCAAAGGGACCTCCAAAGGCTGGTGTGCCAAAATGAAAATATCACAGACTACTACAAATGTGTCCCAGCAGAGACTGCTACAAGGAGGCCACATTCCATTGCCAGCACCCCACTTGCAGACTGCGACAAGCCTGTGCTCTACTTTGTTTTGTATTTACACACTGTATTATCTTATCATTTTAACTACATTATGAATTCAAATTGGTCATAATAATACTTTGACAGTTTCTTCAAACCTCACACTGTGTGGCACTTTATCATATTGCAAATACTATCACATTCAGGCAATCATATGAGACTACAAGGGGAAAGTTCTATTATTTCCGTTTTATAGATAAGGAAGTTGAGATCTAAAGAGTGACTTGCCCAAATTAACGCTGCTGATACATGGAGAGCTGAGGTCCGGTGTTTATTACATATACCATTTAGTATGCTTATCAATTGTTCGAGATCTCAAAATTAAAAGGGTTTGGGGAGCATGATTACTGAGTTACATAGTAGCTGGAGGTTTCTACACTAGAGTCTAGTGCTCAATGCCTGGGAAAGCAGGAACACAGTGTGAAGTGTTAACAACTCCACAGCTTTGTGTAATAGTTCCTTCTCTATTTACCTCACTAACTTCAGCAGGTCACCATGATGTTAGTGGGTGCAAAGTTCCTGGAAGTTTATAGAGCTAGCCATTGTTTCACCTAGAGAGAACACACTTGAGATATACTTGGAAACGCGTAAAGTTGTTCTGGTGCCTACATAACACATTCTTGATCCTTATTAAATGTCATCTGCAGCAAGCATTAAAGAGCATTTCCTGTGGACCCAATCTTTGACTCTTAATGACTCAAAAATCTCAGTCAGACAACAATGGATGGCCCAAAGACACAAATACAAGACAATAGAAGGCCAGCACTTTAAAGAATACCTTCCCAGATTAGGCTGAGAAACTAATCAAAGTTGATCACAAAGATTTATGTACAATGCTATTCACCACAATATTACTTATAAGAACAAAAAACTGGAAAGAGCCAAAATACTCATTACGGGGAGGTAACTATGGCACATTCATGAAATGGAATATATCTACTCATTAAAACCAAGTATTTGAAACAACAACGAAAAGGTATTTAATGGTATGTAAAAATCTCAAAATAATACCAGAAGAAAATGATCTAGATACAAACTTATATCTGATCCCATACTTACATATATATATATATATATATACAAAGCTATGTGTACATATGTAATTTTATGTTTGTATATACAAATTTACAGATACATAAATGTTATAAACATTATAATAGATGTAGATGTGTAAAATCTACATATTTAGACAAGTACCCAATTTTAAGTAGTTAATTCTGAGTGGTAAATAAGAATATAAATGATGTTTATATTCTTCTTTATACTTTCCTGTATTTTCCAAACTTTCTATAACAAACACGTACCGCTTTTGTGAACAGGAAAAAAAGGTTCTTAAGGACATTTTTTAAAAACCTAAAATTTCTTTTTTTAAACAAAAATGATCTCTTCTTCCTAAAACTATATGACTTTTCTTGTATGTATGTATGCTCTCCTAAATTTTCTCCACCTCTCTCTTCCCTAGTCTACAGAAACCAAATCTGCTATCAATTCTAATGTAGGAGTGTGGATGGGCTCCTCTTCCCACAGCTGAACCCTCTAAATTGGTGATAGTTAACAGATTGTATGTACACCTTAACATCCCATGACAAACTCTGCAATTACCCACTGTTACTCCTAACATCAAAGCTTAGAACTTGAAAAGCCTGCAATTTGCATGGCTTTGTGGAGAAGTGCTCACACATTACCACAGTAAATACAACAATCTGCATTAAAGCATCATTAAAGCTGAAATTGTAATTATGCCAGGGTAAGTTCAAAGATAGAGATGGCATTGCTAGACGTGATATTTAAGAAAATGCTCTTTAGTGTAGGTACTTGAATTTAAAACACAGACTTTTAATCCTCCCTTACAGGTTGCCCAAGAGGGAGCATCTAGCCTTCTACCAAGGGCGCGGGGCTCTTAATGAAGACAGCTGGCTGATCCCCAGGCTAACAGGACCCTTACCTCAAGTTCTTTTATCTCTATGGAACAGTTAGGTTTCCTGTGATACAAATCCACACACTCTCACCAGCCTAATGGGCTGAAGAAGACAGTCTGTATTTACATATAGCTGAGAATTTTTCACTCTAGTTCAGAGACAACTTGGGAGTAAGCTAGTGAAGAGGGTGCCAGAGCATCAAAGTGCCAGAAAAACCGAAGTCACTGTGACAGTCACCAAAGCAGACTGTCCAGTCTGAGACCATCAGGTAGTGAAAACCTCAAGGGTGAGGAGAGAAGTGATTCAGCAAGTATTTTAAATGTACCGTTTTACTTTCTAGGTCATCATTTACTTATCATATATCTTAGAATAAAAGCAACCCTAAACGTAAGGCAATCCCTTATTTCTCAACTAGCATATAAAAAAGGTTTTTTGGGGGGCCAATTTGAATATATAAACTTCCCAGAGATTTAGAAGACATAATAATACATGTCATTTATATATTTTAAATCAATGAAATACATAATTATCATACTTAAGAGATTTAAATCTGAAAATGTCTAATCTCAAAGACAAAGTTGATAAACCAATTATTTTAATATTCATTTGTAATATTTTATAGAATTTGAAATTAAAAATATTCTATATCTCACTAACTTTAGAGAAAACTGGCTATTTGAGACCTGAGTTTCTTAAGTATTCTTATCCATCTAAAATTTATAAGAATCTCTTTTCTCAGAGAAAAAATAACTTCAAGAATTCCCAATGTCTTTTCTCTATCAGAAAGAGAACATTTCAGATTTCCTTAATTTCAGTGAAACACTGCCTTGTTTGATTGCTCTGTGGACTTGGGAGGGGGTAAAGCACCTTAGCAACCAAACTAATAAAGAGTATAAAAGGCAACAGCTCCCTCTCAGCTTTTAGCAATGGTTGAAACAGATTATATTATGGACAAGGCAAATGAAAGATTTGCTAAAATGACTTTCAAAATAAAGTTATTAAGATAATGCACTATAATGTGTGGGGCTTTGTAAGTACTCAGACAGATATTTCAGAGGACTTTCTCTTTGCGGGGAAAACAAACCTTGCCTTCGATCAGAAGTTCAGTGCATTTTTAGTCAACAGAGTAAAAATGACCTCTGTGCATTTCTTTATAAACAGATATTTACTCTTTCAACAAATATTTGTTATGTGCCCCATAGAGATTACTGACTTGATGCTAAAATTCACCAGTCCCTCTCTGGGAGCCCTGTCTTCTTTTGGCATCTGTGACACTACCTTCTCCTCTTTCCCTCCTGCCTCTCAGCTTGCTGCTTCTCAGTTTCTTGTCGGCTACTTGTCTTCTCAGAATGTCTAAATGTTGGCCTTGTAGACTCAGTTCAAAGTTCTGTCTTCAGAACCTCCAAAACTCTTTCCCTCAATGATTTTATCCCCTCCTCACGTTTTAAATACTGTCTATAAATGCATGGTCCAGACTGTTATCACCAGCACAGACTCCTGAGTTTCAGGCCCATGGAACAACTGTTTATTTACATCACTTACAAGTCTCTTGGGCATCTTAAATCCAATCAGCAGCAAAGTGAACTCTTAAGCATTATCTCAGATCTGTTCTTGTCTCCTGTATCTTGGGAAGCACCCCTTCCACTGACCCATGTTCTCAGCAAGGTCTCTGGAAGCCCCCCTTGATCAACTCTCTCTCACCCCACAAATCCATCAGTAAATATTGTCAATTCTAACTTGAAAAATATGTAATGAAGATCCAATTGGTACTTAAGAAACCAAACCAAGCCAAAGAAAATCCACAG
Source organism: Balaenoptera physalus (assembly GCF_965194825.1). NCBI lineage: Eukaryota > Metazoa > Chordata > Mammalia > Artiodactyla > Balaenopteridae > Balaenoptera > Balaenoptera physalus. Next base: position 124,180,834 of record NC_138890.1, read on the forward strand.
TTGATGCATAAACACAAAAAAAGTTGCCAAATTTTGATTTAAAACAATAAATAGAAAGGAATAGCGCTTCCCAAAGGATGGAGGAGCAAAATCTTCCTGAGTAGCTGCCCAGGGGACCCATGTTCACAAACAAAAACAAAAACAATGCCACTTTTGTTAACACAGGGGTGCATTAAGATTAAATTTAGCAGTAAGCTTCCAAAAGCTTCAATTTATAATAAAGGAGAAACCAAAAAGCTAAATCAAAGACCATTCAGGTTAAATTCTACATTTAGATTTAGGGGACTATCTAGAGATTAGGGAAAAGATGCCAGTCTTTATCTATCTATCTATCCATCTATCTATTTATTTATTTATTTATATTTAGAGATTAGGGGAAAGATGCCAGTCATTAAATTATCATTAGGAATATACTACATGTAAACATTACACTCTTCTCAAAGAACCAAAATGATAAATGCAGGTCACAGGACAGATGGAGCTGCATGAAGGAATTAACAAATACTAATGATGTTGGTATATACCCCTGATTAGTGACTCAACACAAAGCCATACCCAAAACTAAGAAAACACAATGACTGACGTCAGTTCATCTGATTTTATCATCCTTTTCCTTAAGCAGGAAGGGCAAGATGTGTCATTACTCAAGCCAACAATTGGCAATTACACAAAGGCTAAGGATTAAAAAAAACCCAAAAAAACAAAAAACTGTGGGTACAACGTGAAATAAGAAAGATGTATTCTCCGTAATTCAGAGAAACTGATTTATGAAATACTTGAAATCACACAACAGTTGCATTGCGAAATCATACACCGTGGACACACATACTAGATTAAGAACTCTGGTCTTGAGCTCATTTAAGGTTTTAATAAAAGCAGATGATTCCAAGGTAATGTTCCACCCAAGGGTGACTATGTTCAGCCATATGATTTGCCAATTTTACCTACATAAAATGAAACTCTATGAGGAGGACATCAAGGTGCTCTCACCTGAAAACAATGTTTTACAAGTTTAAGTTGATTTTGTTGAGATCTGCTTATAAGTAGAAAAAAATAACGAATGACTATATCAGAGATTGCTCTTGAGTAAAACAAGAAAGTTTCTATCACTTTAAAGAAAGAGTGGTTATACGGGACATCTGCAAACTTAATTTGCATTAAGGCTAGCCATCAATTTGCTATGACTCTAGAAGCACACAACCTTGCTTTGTCTTATTCCTCAAATATAAAGAAGCAAAGCAACCATCTGTCTTGTACCATCATGTCTGTGTAGCCAAAGGAGGTCACTGCCCTGCTGATTGAACATTTTTATTAAAGATCTACAAATCACATTTAAACAGTCTGGCAAACAATATTTCAAGCACAGAAAACCTACTGAAAGCTTGAATGAAAGTCACACAACAAAATGATGAAACAAAGGTACTCTTACGCTCAGGGCTATGTCCCTAGTCTCACCTTATCTAAGAAGAAATCTTTCACTTATACCTAAAGATCATTCATCTCTATTGACTAGGTTGTTCCCACCAGCAAACTAAAATTCATGGTAACGGCTTTCCTTCTGTGTGCTGCATGCAAACCTGATGGGGCCACAAATATCTGAGCAGAAATATGTAAGTGTACCGTCTCCCTAGTCATCTAGGGGGTTGAGAGAAACTGTCTTAATGCCTTTTTTTTTTTTTTTTTTTTTTTTTTATACTTCTATCTTCCTCCCTTTGTAGGTTAGCCTATGAGGTTTAGGAAGAATTCAAAAAAGACCTTGTTCCTCAAAAATTCACTCACTGCTTGGGAAAACCATCACCCTAAATGGCAGACTAAGAACACAAGGAGGTAAAGAAACACTTCACTGATATTAAGCTTGTCAAAAATAAGAGGCAGGGGAAACAGTGAGGTCAGAGCAGCGATTCTTAGAGGAAGACCAGCCTTGTTTTTTTTTTTAAAAAAAGGAACTGTAAAACAACTAGATAAGACAAAAACAAAAATGGAAGAAATCCATTTTATATATATTTAAAAAAATGGAAGAAAGAAAAAGACAAACTTGATGACAACAAAAATAAAAACTTGCATTCATCAAAAAACAGCATTAAAAAAATAGCAATTCATGGGGCTTCCCTGGTGGCGCAGTGGTTGAGAATCTGCCTGCCAATGCAGGGGACACGGGTTGGAGCCCTGGTCTGGGAAGATTCCACATGCCGCGGAGCAACTAGGCCCGTGAGCCACAATTACTGAGCCTGCGCGTCTGGAGCCTGCGCTCCGCAACAGAGAGGCCGCGATAGTGAGAGGCCCGCGCACCGCGATGAAGAGTGGCCCCCGCTCGCCGCAACTAGAGAAAGCCCTCGCACAGAAACGAAGACCCAACACAGCCATAAATAAATAAATAAATAATTTTAAAAAAATTAGCAAATCAGAAAAGAGTATCAGTGAGATGACAAAAGATAACTAAAACATGCACAAATTATTCAGCTCACACCTGCTAGAATAGCTATTATCAAAATGACGAGAGATAACAGGCCTTGGTGAAGATGTGGAGAAAAGGGAATCCTTGTACACTATTGGTGGGAATGTAAATTGGAGTAGCCACTATGGAAAATACTATGGAGGTTCCTTAAAAAATTAAAAAGAGAACTACCATATGATCCAGCAATCCCACTTCAGGGTACATATTGGAAGCAAATGCAATCAGTATCTTAAAAAGATACCTGCACTCCCATGTTCACTGCAGCATTATTTACAGTAGCCAAGACATGGAAATAACCTAAGTGTCCTTCAACAGATGAATGGATAAAGAAGATGTGGTGTGTATGTACAACAGAATACTCTCCAGCTATAAAAAAGAAAGAAATCCTGCCATTTGCAACAACACAATGAATCTTGAGGGCATTATGCTAAATGAAATAAGTCAAAGAAAAATACTGTATGATCTCAGTAATATGTAAAATCTAAAAACAAAACAAAAACAAAAAAACAAACTCATAGATAGAACAACAAAGTGGAAGAAATTAAAAACCACAAGACTGGTGGTTGCCAGAGTTGGGGGGTGGGTGAAATGGGTGAAGGTGATCAAAAGGCACAGGCTTCCAGTTATGAGATAAATAAGTTCTGGGGATGTAATGTACAGCATGGTGACTATAGTTAGCAAAACCGTATTGTATATTTAAAAGCTGCTGAAAGAGTAAATCTTAGAAGTTCTCCTCCTAATACACATATACGGAATCCAAAAAAAAAAAAAAAAGGTTCTGATGAACCTAGGGGCAGGACGGGAATAAAGACACAGACGTAGAGAATGTACTTGAGGACACAGAGAGGGGGAAGGGTAAGCTGGGACGAAGTGAGAGAGTAGCATTGACATATATACACTACCAAATGTAAAACAGATAGCTAGTGGGAAGCAGCCGCATAGCACAGGGAGATCAGCTCGGTGCTTTGTGACCACCTAGAGGGGTGGGATAGGGAGGGTGGGAGGGAGATGCAAGAGGGAGGGGATATGGGGATATATGTATACGTATAGCTGATTCACTTTGTTATACAGCAGAAACGAACACAAAACTGTAAAGCAATTATACTCTAATAAAGATGTTAAAAAAAAAAGTTCTCCTTATAAGGGAAAAAAAAGTGTAACTATGTGAGGCGATGGACATTAACTAGACTTACTGTGGCAGTCTTTAAAAAAAAGATATATAATCATTGTGTTGTACATCTTAAATACAGTGTTACATGTCAATTATATCCCAATAAAACTGGAAAAGGTACTATGCTATTATGCTTGGCCTCTGTCAACAGAACCTGAAAAACTTTAACATTAGTGTTGGCAAGTGTGGAGTAAAGAAAAAGTTACAGCATATGCATTTCAGTCACATGTACAGATGTACAGACACATACACACACACACAATACGTACAGGAAAAAAGGCAAGAGATACAATAAAATGTCAGCAGGGTTATCCTTGGATAGTGGGTTTAAAGGGGATTTATGGGCTTCTCTGGTGGTGCAGTGGTTAAGAATCCACCTGCCAATACAGGGAACATGGGTTCGAGCCCTGGCCGGGGAAGATCCCACATGCCGCGGAGCAACTAAGCTCGTGCTCCACAACTACTGAGCCTGAGTTCTAGAGCCTGTAAGCCACAACTACTGAGCCCATGTGTCACAGCTACCGAAGCCCGCACGCCTAGAGCCTGTGCTCTGCAACAAGAGAAGCCACGACAATGAGAAGCCCACGCACCGCAACGAAGAGTAGCCCCCGCTCACCGCAACTAGAGAAAGCCCGCGCACAGCAACAAAGACCCAACACAGCCAAAAATAAATAAATAAATAAATAAATTTTTTAAAAAAAGGGGATTTATATTTCCATATAATTTCTCATGTTTTCTACAAACTCTCAGCTTACTGTTACAATCAGAATATCACATTTTATTTTTTAACTGTATCAGCCTTGAAGATCAGAGTCATGGGAACAGAGGCTGCAAAATATCTTGTGAGATTTTATCATACCTTAAAAATGGCTCAGGGTCATGTGGATATTGGTAAGTGGATTAAGGATTTGGTTGGCACAAAGCGCCAACATTTCAGGTTTTACTAAATCTCTTACCACCCAGCTGCATATCTTCCAAGCTTACCGTTCACATTCTTGGGGCAGTGTGTTATAATGAAGTTCCTCACCAACATCAGGGATGCTCTCACGTATGTCTCTGGCACCCTGGAACGTTGACTAATCCTGTTCTATCCCAGACTCTCTTCGTTGAATTTATTATTCCACCTTGTGTATTTTTTCTCTATCTCCACTTCACTGCTGGACTACTGACTTTCAATTCTTTGTATCAGTGTGCCTGTCTACAAAACCACTGCCTTTTACCCCCATCCTATTCAGTGTCACATCTGAATAAGTACAACTGATACAGCAGAAATGCAAGGAGAGCAAGCTGTGAAGTGGTGAGAGCAATGCGTGGCTCCAAAAGAGATGCCAACACAAGTTCAAAAGAGGAAGGGCCTCACAGTTTTCTGAAACAATAAAAATGTTATTGAAAAAGTGTACATGATGTCTCATAGTTTCTATTTGGTAACCACCTTAATTTATACTCTCGGTTGTGTTTGTTAAGCCAAGGCCCCAAGGGTAGAGGTGGGGAGAAGGGAAAATAATGAAGAAATGCACATAGAAATGTTCTCAGGGTGTTTTGAAGAGTGGGATTCGGGATGTTTCATTGCCTAACCCCATGTGTTACCCCAATACTTTCCTGAGTTTTGCAAGTTTCCACTTGGAGTTGTATTGTTCATACAATCACTCCAGTTCTCTGATTATTTTCACCTGGATGGGCCTCCTTTAGCTCAGTTACATCTTTGAAGAGAGACTTGGTGAGTAGAGCAGCAAATACAGTGGTAACTAATCCTTCAGAAATGAGGTCCCTATATATGACAGATAGATAGATAGACAGATAGACAGGTAGCTCGATAGATAGATACATAGATAGTAATTTATACAAGTTTTACCAAGTAGATACAAACCTAATAGGTTATGTGTACTTAGTGGTTTAAGAATACTTCCTGTCTTTAATAACTCCTAGAGTTGTCCAATAGGAAAGTGAGGCTTTTTTCCACCTTTCCATCCAGAAACCCTTGTATAAATGAATCTAAGTAGCCAGCTGCAAATTCCCAGTAAAACAATTTTTGAAGACACCAAAGGTTAGGTATTTTGACCAATGGGACAACATTTGATTCTAGGACTCTAGAAGTTTGGAGTCAGTGGGTCTCAGTTATTTGACTACATCTAGTCTGTGGCTCATCCTCTGTAAGTATCACTCTTAGAGCTCAGACTTTAACCATTTGAATCAAAATACAATATTGAAGTGATATTGTGCTAGGCAGAATTCTAAAAATGGTCTCCTCAAGATTCCTGTCTCCTAGTTATCCTAACCCTCATCTAGGTACTACTATGAAGGGGTTTTGCAGACGTAATTAAAGTTCCACAGCACCTGACTTTAATATACAGAGACTGAGTAACCCTGACCCAATCAGATAAGCCCTTTAAAATAAAAAATTTTCTTTGACTGACAGCAGGATAAGTTAGAGATATGGAGCATGAGAATCACTGGATGTGCCAGTGCAGGCTTGAAGATGGAGGAGGGCAGCTTCCTGCTTACAGCCAGGATAAAATGTGGATCTCAGTCCTACAGCCGCAGGGATCTGAATCTGTCCACAATCTGCATAAGCTTGGAAGTAGATTCTTTCCCAGTCTCTAGATAGGAGTCCAGCCCAGTGTGAAAATAAAGAAAGCCTCATTTTAAATGGCATGGGGAAGCCCTGAAAGGGGAGCTCTCACACACTACCACTCACACCCCAGCAGGGGGAAGGAAGAATTTCTCCCGGTCCAGCAACAGCTCAGCCACTGAGAACCAACCACCACCCTGGACTCTCCTCCCAACTTCCTCTTTTCTTCTGTAAAAACAAAAACCTCTCTTCTCTGTGTTTTGGACTTACCTACGGTTTGCTGTAATTCTCTGCTATTCCCAAATAAACTCATTTTGCTGGTAAAATAACTAGCTCTTTTTCTTTTTTTTTTTAAGGTCAATAACCGACACTGACTCTGGCCTTATGATACCGTGAGCAGAAAAAGCAGGTGAGGGTTCCTACAGAAATAGGAGCTTATCCTTTCTACCTTTCTTTGATTTTGGCCTTGAGATACCTTGACAGCTCCCCTGAAGGCAAACAAGTCAAGCCTACCTAGACTTGTATAGAACTGTAAGATCAATAAATGGATATTGTTTTAAGCCACTAAATTTTTGGTAATTTACTGCATAGTAAGCAGGTATTATTTTGTTTCCTTTACCAGTTTTATTTTTAGAGCCTTATTTCATTATAAAACCACTACACGCTAATTTCCCTACTTTCCTATTCTACAAAGATAAACACTGCTTTCTCTTTCCAAAAACTCCTTATGAATATGCATAAATATACAAGTATGCATGTCTATATGCACTCAAACACACACACACACACATATAAAATTACACAGCGTATTTTTTCGCTGAACAGTCTATCTTGGGCAGCTTTCTAACATCAGAGAACATAAAAGCCTACCTCATTCTTTGTAACAAACATGCAGTCTTGGATTATATACCTGAATTATTTTCTACTAAACCAGCCGCTTAATGAAGGGCATGTTAAATAATAAAGTGGTAACAACTTAATTTTCCATTTGCTAGTTACAAGCAATGCTAGATTTATTATTTTCTGTTATTCTGTGAGATATCAGTAAGATAAATTCCTAGAGATGGATTTGCTGGGTGCAAGGGTAAATGCAGTTGAAATTTTAACTGATACTGCAAACTAACCAAAAGGGTTGTACCAATTCACATCAACACTTACGTGATGTGAGAGGGACTGTTTCTCCACAGTCTTGCTATCATTGGATTCTATCAATTTTACAAAATTTTTGACAATATGCTAGGTGAACAATAGTGTCTCATTATTCTGGTTCATATTTCTCTTACGATTGCAATGAATCATCATTTCAAACATTTTTGTTGGCCAATTTAATTTTTTTCTATGACACGCCTTTTACATCCTTTCCCCATTTTGCTCCTGGTGCATTCACCATTTTCATATCAAGTTACACAAGCTCTTTGTATATTAAGGCAATCAGATATTTGTCAGTTATGGGCATAGAAATATTTTTCACACTTTGTTTTCTTTTGATTTTGTTTATTACACAGAATTTTTCATTTTAGGAGAGAGATACTAGTCTTTTCCTTTGGGGCTTCTGGATTAAATTTCATGCTTAGAACTAGGAGCCTGTGATTTTTACCTTTCTTTTTTTTTTTTTTTTTTTAAATGGGACTGACCTGTTCATGGTTCGTTTAGGAATGCCTGGCTGTCAACAAACACTATTTTGTCTGTGGAGATAAGCTCCAGAACATGATGCCAGTATCTCTTCTTCCTCAGGGTACCACTGACACATCTACACAAATAAAGTAATGTTCTCGTTTCTACCGATTCATTCAATGGGTATAAATTCATGTGTCAGTGACGCATGGTCTGACTCACATAATCCCTACCTAAGAAAAATAGAAAGTGTATCTACTGGGTGACTAACCACTGAGAGATGGACCTTACTCTTTCTCTTGTTTTTCATGGGGACATCAAGGAACTGTCCCCCAGGCCTCTGTGTACCATACGCAGTAGAGAATGTAGCAATAGGAAGAGGTAAGAGACGCAGTGAGTGAGAAAGCGTTTCGCATTATCAAGATGTGAGGACAGGTCCTTTATTTAATTTACATTTTATTCGTCTTTTATATAGAAATAGGAACCTACCAGACTGTGATAAATGCCATTTCTCACAAAAAGTCGACAGACTTTTCTACAGCTTCTGAGTGAATAACAACCTGTTATGTTCCTCCATAACATAAGGGGAAATGCTCTCGGAACCTGAAAGACAGGCTTCTCTCTGCCCATTCCTCCGATTAAATACAAAATTATGTTTTGAAGGAAAAAGAATTCTCCAAAGAGAAAAAAATAATAATTAAAAGGATCATTAGAGTCTTAACAACACTTTCTTTAATCTCAATATTAGAACTGAAGGAAATAATGGCAATAAAAGACTAATCAACAGGCACATCAAGTATGAAGCAATTACCACAGAACACTACAAAGAGGAGTAGGATTAAATTTGTTTAATCACAACTGAATTATATGTAAGAAATAAAATTTATCTTATACTTAGCACCTTGTATATACTGCTGGGCACTCTGACAGAGGAATGAAAAGATAAGACAAAGATATAATTCCAGCCGCTGAGTAAAGTATTTGGCCTTGCTTGACCCTCTGGTCAGCTTTCACTATTATGACAATGATATAATAAAAATCTCCAAAGTATAAAGGTAAGAATATAAATAGTTGTGTATTCACCATTCAGCTTTGGAAATATAATATTGCCAACTGCTTACCCCTCTCCACAATTATATCCTCTGACACCTTCTCAGACATAACTACTAACACAAAATGGGTCTTTAAAATGACCATATTTTCCTTTAGACTCTTACTATAAACGTACATACACAGATACATATTTATATGTGTATGTGTGTGTATCCCTAAACAAAACATTGCACGTAGCATCACATTAACCTTATATGTATGGTTTAAGTAAGATTCTTTTGCAACTTGCTTTTGTTGCCCAACACTGTCTTTGAGTGCTAGTTCATTTGTTTTCTAGGCGCACGGTGTTCCGTAGATAACTATGCCACAATTCATTTATCTACTTTCCAACTGATAGACATTTGGGCCACGTTGCTTCAAACGTTTAGCTATTACAAATGATGCCACTATGAGGAGTCTAGAGCACACCTTCTTGCATATACGTGTAGGAGTTTCTCTAAAGTTTTCCCTCAGAGTAGCATTTCAGGACTTTAGTGGTCATACCACATACAGTATCATAATTTTATGAATTTGTCCTTTGCCTTTTTAACTTTACCATCTTTTATTTATTAGTATGAGGAAAATAAAATTTATTCCAAAGGGGCAACTACATCTCTCTCTCTCTGTCCCGTCTTGTCCCCAAACATGTTTAGATAACTTCCACTCTCAGCTGGAGAGCCCCCCTAAGCAAAAGGACTGCTTTCCGGGGGCCAGTCATAGCCTAGTTTATAAGTCAACACCACCTGAAAGCCTATCGTGTGACAGTTTCCACAAGACTATAACAGAGGTAGGGCTTAAACACTCATCCTTTCACCCCATCATCTTCTATATCTCGAACACATCTTCCTACAGATCCTCCTCAAAATCTGTGAAAGGAGCTCAAAGTCAAAATTCATTCTACTTTCTGACTTTCATCTCTCTTTTCACCTTTACATTCTTGTACAATCAAGCATGTACTTCCCACACTCTAGCCACACACTAGAAATTCTCCCATCTCTCACCCCTGCCAAAGTCTTGCTCATCTTTCAACATCATGAGCAAGTGGCTCCTTCAATATCTCCCAAACTTTCCTGATTGGAATTAACCCTTCTCTCCGTTGCACCATCTTAGATAGAATTCAAACAAACAAGCAAAAAACACACAAAGCAGTCTTCATTGCATAGTTTTTGTAATATGGTTCTACCATCCTTCTAAGTAGTTCTTGAGGCCAAGAGTCTCATCTCTTGAATCTTCATTGTCCCAACAATGGTTCTGGATGAAAAGATAAGTTATATCGACACCATTGGCAGGTAAAACTTTAGATAAACTCTTGCCCAAGTTACAAGAGGAGACATGTTCTAGACGGCTCAGAGCAGCATTGTTTGTGCTAGCTAATATATACAATAGATAAGTTCAACTTTAGGGAGAAAAATGCTGAATAGTTTTGACGCACTTTAGGACATGAGACCCCAAAATATGGCGCACTGGCACACTGGCTATTTTAAGGTGAAGGGATTTGAGAAACAGCATGTGCAGGAAGGGCCTTCTGACCTGCCCCGTAAGCAGGTCATAAAACCTTCTTGTGAGAGGCACCTTCCCTATACTTGGAGAAAAGAAGCCTTCTTATCTCTGAAGACAAGGGACACAGAAGAATCTGAACAAACAGTCCTTGCTAACTTTCCCGCAGTTTACTACAACTAGCTCACCTTTGTCCTATACGTCTTTGCACAACTCCCCTCTCTTCACCAAACTACTGTAAAAACAATCCGATTTAACCGTTCCTTTGGGTTTTCATTTCCTCATGAATGCTCCCATGTTCCGTAAAACGTATGTTAAATAAATGTGTATGCTTTTCCTTTGTTAATCTGTCTCTGGTTACTGGGTCCCCAGTGGAGAAGTTAGAAGGGGAGAGGGAAAAGATATTTTTCCTCCCTTACAGTTCTTGACACTAATCCTCTTCATGTGAACTGTCATGGCCACGTTTCCCAAAGGAAATCCTAACATGGAAGCGTGACTTGCATCATCCACAAATTCAGATGTGGAGAAAAAAAAAAACTGGAATAGGACCCCATATAAAAAGGATTTCTCCCTTTCAGATCCAAGCGCTCAAAGAGAGGATAAGGTTTGGGCTGACTGATGAGAAAGAACAACTTAGTGACAAAGCTACAGGGAAACCAAGATAACAAGGTGGGGAGACGCATCTAAATTTCAAAATGCCTGTATTTTAAAAACTAGCAAGAGGAAGTAAAACAGAACTCGAGAAAAGGTATTTCATTACCTGCATGAGCAGAGAGAGGTGAGTGAGGCCGTGGCAGTGCTGGGGGCTGCCCATTACCAATCAAGCTCTTCCGGTTGCTGGTTCGGCAACTGTCCAAAGGAAAGGAAAACCACTTTTAAAAGCAATAATAATAATAACGTTCAAGTATGTTCAAAGTAGACATAGCTTAGGTTGAACAATCTATCCGTGCATGCTACTTCTAAAATTTTTGCAAGTCAACATGTACTCACTAATATTTGAAGGGCGGCTGTTTCCTGAATATTAGAAAATATAATGTATTCATATCATATATAACACCATCAATATTCCTCACCACCAAGTTGTCATCAAATGTCTTCTTTTGGCTCTTGACTGCAAATATGTGATATGCCATACACACAAGTGATAAATTAAGGATTCAAATCAGCAAACCACAGGTAGCATCTTTGTTGACATGAAATTTCTAATACAAAATTACATGCAATGAAGAACAATGACATTAATCTTACAATGATGCACTAATTAAAAATCTAATTATTTAGGCAAATTTCATAGCTGTGCCTTTTGTCAATAGAACAGCCAATGCCTAAGATAAATGTATTTCACTACTCATTCATTTTTCATCTTCATACTGCATTCAAACTCCTTATTAAGGTAAATATTTTGGAATCATAAAAACAGATTCCAGTTTGTATTAAAATAACAACGAAGGCCTTTTCTCACAGGCACACTACCTACTGTTTTTTATTCTGGTACCCAGTGAGTAGAAATAAATTGCTACATATGGGCACAGGGTAACTATTTTTTCCTGTTTCTGCTACTAGAAAGTTAAAAAATAGCTAATATGATTGCAAAGTAACTTTCACAAGCCTCAAAGAATAACATAAATGCAAAACTGGTTGATGATGAAGTGGATGTTATCTTACTTTCATTTGCTTTTCTTCAGTACTGACTGGTACTTCACAATCAGTATAGTGGTTAGAAAAGGATAATACAAACCAGCAGGTTACCTCATTGAATTCACCTATAATAAGGTTCAGGGCACTATGATTCCATCCTCCTACACTTGGTGCCCTTATCCACCATTAAAGATTTATTGTAATGTCTTCTTAATTCAGAATATACCTGTTACAGCATTCTTGAAACAGGAATTTTCACCTAACTTCTAAATAACATATAGTGGACATAATTGAGAATTTGTATAAAATATTTGAAAGGAACATTTCTAAATATGATTCAAACAACACATTTCAAAGCCAAACCAAATTTCTTTCTCCAATATTGACTTGGGAACTAATCCTCTCTCTTAGATGTTTGCTGCTTATTATCATTTGTCAACATTCCCATATTTATAATTTCTTAAGGTCAGGCTGCATCATTTTATTTTCCTTACTGGAGCAATCAACACCCCCTAGCATTATCTGTGAGTTTAATTAAGATCATGTTTACTCAGCCTTAAAGAAGTTGTTGAATAAGAATAGACCCTGATAATTATGAAGATGGAATGTGGTATTATCAACTCATCTATCAAGAACCATTATTTGGCCTATTAAATTCATAACCGTTAAGTCAGATCGTGTGATTATTTTTTTAAAAAAATATTATACAATGTATTTAGTGTTAATTCAAATTAATGTCTCTTTTAATTTTAATATAGGAATATTAAATATATCAACTTGTTGACATTAATAAGAGAAATTATAAATGACAGATTTATATCCTGGAACTCTCAGCAAAGTTATTTGCTAATTTGAACAAGTTAATTGTAATACAGCTTAGCTTACACAAAAATGGCTATTTGTATTATTTTTTACATTTAGTATTTGATCTAAATCATTTATGAAAATTTCCTATTGACATTCATTTATTAATTTTTATATATATAAATCAAATAAATAAGAAATATATATCAATAGAAACAGTAACCTAATGAATATCTTACATAAGAATTTCAGTGAAATATGCTGGCAAAGCTAAAATTTAGAAAATATTTCTTAAAAACATTTTAATTGAATTTTCCTAAGAAACAAATAGAATGACTAGTACATTACCACAACAAGTCAAATAAGTAGCCAATAATTTGTATTTAAAACAAAGAAAAACACAAACAAAAAATTCTCACAATTGTATCAGTTATTTAAAGTCTACCGAAAAAAAAAGGGTGGAAAAGTACTGATGTGATTAAAAAAATGTGATTAAAAAAAAAAAAAAAAAAAAAGAAACGTGGGAATAAAACTTGATGGAATCTGCTTGGCCAATATAAAAATATAACAATGTAAAACATAAAAACAAGAACAAAGTTTATATTACATTCATCCCATGTTTGCCCACCATCTAAAAAGATTTGTAAACTTTACAAACTGATGATTATGAATGTAATTAATGATGAAAGAAAACATAGGATTCTTTATCTAATAATATAAAAGTAGGTTAGAAGAAGTTAAAAACAAGTTGCCTCAGAATTTGAACAGTTCACCATAATTAAGGTACTGGTATTATGTTACACAAATCCTTAAATAATCGGAGGGATATCTTATTGACAAATGTGATGAACAATCAAAACTGAAAGTGTCTTCTCTAACTTCTATGTGGCTCTTTAGCCTGAAGCTAGTGAGAGTAGTAAAATTTTTGAATCTCTCAAAGTCAAACAGGAAGCTTTTAAACATGAAATGTTCCTCAGCATGGCAAAGCCAGACTTTACAAAATACAGACCAAGACAGAGATTTACATATGTACACAAATCTCTACACTCCGAAGTAGGGTCTTGGCCTCTCAAAGGAACTTATTTGTTGCTAACATTCTTAAGGGTAAAGGGGCATATTTTTTTTTTTTACTGTATTTAACCTTAAAATACCTAGATCTTGATATATATATTAATACTTTAAAAATACTGGGACCCTATTGAGATATTCTGTATATAACTTTTCAAAGTTGGAGGGGAGGGGTGGCCATCCAATCTGACTATCACCTACTTCTGGTATCCCTGACAGTCACTTAATCTTATTGTTCTAGGTACCTGATTCCCAATAAATGAATTAAAATCTGCATTTAACCCCACAACAAGAGAACTCCTAATGGGCAGGACCTGTGAGTATTTACTACCTAGACTGCCACAGCACCTGGCACTGCCGGCGTTAATAATGACACTGGTGTAAAATGCTGAGCTGACCTCTGTTGTCATTATTTACTCATCCAGGTATCACACTCTCTTCTGCTGATGAAAGGAGAAGCTCATGAATAGCAGGTGTGAGGAGGCTCCTGCGGTGCTGGCGACCACACCATACTCATTTAACCCATAAAGTGATAAAATAGCAGAAACATCACCACCTGAGCAAACTCAAGGTCCCTTTTCTTTCACCAGCATAACGAAGTTGAATCACCCTTGCTTTTTCTCAAGCCATGTTACCCAAGGAAAAAAACAAGTGCCATCCTACCAGGTAAAATAGGAACATCATTTCTACTCTAGCAAGAATCTCTTGTTGAAAACTTATCCTCTTCTAACCATTTGAGCTTGTAAAGAGTTATCTCTAGTTCAGCCCTAGGAACCTTAAAGGTATTTGATTGCAAAAGTGAAACTAAAGAACTGTTATGAATTCAAGTTCCAGCTATCCATCCCCAAAATGCAATCTTTCTGCTTCACTCTTTAAGAAGAAATGGAAGCCATCCACCCTGCCCGTGCTTGCTTCTGAAAGCTGAAGCCAGGAACAACCATTGCCCACAAAGCACCTGCTCCTCTTCAGGCCACCCAGCTGAAAAAACACATGGGGACACAGCCTATGATGACATGCTCAGTCTGTTCTCTCAGTTGGCAAGGTGACACAATGGCACAGATTCTTTACTTGGAAAATCTGAATTTAGCCCAAGAAGATAGCCATATATAACGTGAGACAGAGGCAAAGGTAAACGATGGATTAGAACAGGGGCTGATGGTGCTAAGTGAGCTTTCCTTGTTACCTCATTCCTTTGGTTCCTGCCTAGAAAGATCCACCTACCAACAAAAAACACACACACAAACACATACACATACACACACACACACACACACACACACACACACACACACAGAGTACAATAAGTACTGCTGACTGTGGACCTGGGATCTGAGAAGAATGGGAGGGTGAAAGGCAATGACAGTACTTCTGAGTCAGTAGGACTGTCTGGCCCCTGCGGGCCGGGAGGTGAGGCAGGTGGGGACAGAACCCTCTGTGAGAAGAACGTCACAGTTGGAATGGGCACTCGGTTGGAGACGCTTTAGCACAACAGGAAACCACCACTGGGAAGTGTTTTATTTGCTGGCGTGGTGTTTTGGCTCAGACAGGGGACCTGGGATCACACAGGGTGCCGCTCTGCTCCCTGAGTTCACTGTTCCCGCTCACCAAAGCAGTTTCACAAGCAGCTTCCCCATCTCCTAACGATTGCCAAGAGCACCTTCCATTTGTCAGGAGCATAAAGAGACAGATCACGCATGTCATCGTGTAAATCAGGCCTGATCAGAGTGAGGGACAAAGGAACGCGGGCCACTAGCTGAGGGAGGGGAGGGGAAGGTGGTGTATGGATTTTTGGTCCAAAGCGCCCATATTCTATTTCTGCCTAGATCGTTCTTATGCTCAGAGCTCCGTATGAAGGGCGTGGCGGGACCTGTAAAAGTCTCACAGCTGGATCTGTCACATCTCTCCTGGCAGAAGAACCTGTTAATTATCCTCTACCAGGTCTGTAAAAGCTGTGAGGCCCACCAGGCTGTGGCTTTCTGCAACTGTTCTGAGAAGCTGAAATGCAGCTTAATTTTAAATTACAATCATTTGGGGACATGAATACTGATATGTCTGATCGTGGTAGGACAAGCTGAGAAAGAGAAACCCAAACAGGCAGTAATTTCTAACAGTCACAGCCGACTTGAAAGGTCAACACTCAGTACGACATATGACTGACCACAATTGAGGGGCAGTGAACTGCCTAAGAAGAGCTCCAGGAATTCTGAAAAGCTAGCCTATAATTTATTAATTCATCTTGATGAAAAATTTGATAAATCTGCACAGGAGGCCAATTATAGACCATAGCTTTACTGAATGTGAACATCTGCTAACTATTTCCTGATACCTTAATAGAATCTGAACACTGAATATTCCTTGAACAAAGAGGAAGGCAGAAGTGGAAGAAACTGGGCATGAACAGGAGGCAGAAATTGTCTAGCTAATGTGGTATTGCTGAAAACATGTTATAAAACAGGCAGGCTTCTGTTTCCTTATCTTTACAATGAAGGGGTTAGACCAGATTAGAGGAGTTATTAACTATTTTTGTTTGGTTTATGAAATTTTAAAAATATAGAAAATATAGAAAAATAATCAAACAATTCCCACCATGTGAAATGAACAATGGTATCATTTTCTGATGTGTATTCTCAATCTTTAGTATATATATGTCCTTTCAGTGGCTGGGAAGGCTTTGTGCAGTGAACCTCCTGGGGATTATCTGGTTCTATAAGGGTGTACACCTTTCACTGTCTTTCTAGTGACTAGGCTACTTTAAACGCTGTAGGGGTTGCAGTTAAGTTGGAGAAAACTAGTAGTAATACAAGTGATTCTTGTCCATAATAATGTAAATGAATTTTGTCTTGTGCAAATACAGTTAATATCCACCCACAGAGAGATGACCCCAAACATTTAATATCATTCTCCTATGAGATATTAACTGGTTTTGTATCTATTAGCAAATTTTATTTCATCATTTCTGATTATATGTATATAATATATACATTTATATATATTTTAATATATTTATATATTTTATGTATATATATGGTTTTCAAAATCTCTTACTGTTGTCCTCATTAATAAGTTAAATAAAATCTCTGACACATATTTATTTTATATTTGTATGACAGTCATGTTTTTGACTTTTTGGATAAATTGCACTTTAGCACACACTATATATTATAGATATTCTGTAACTTACTTTTTTTTTCACTCAACATTATATTTTTGAGATTTAACCATGGCAACATAAATATGGGTTTAATTCATGCCTTTTTTAGATTATTCATTTGAAGCAAATTTTAGGATTATTAAATGCACTAAAATTATGTATATCATGGACATTTCTTTTTTCTTTGTGCAACATTAAATATCTAGGCCTCTGTGTATTTGCAAATCTGATTGTAAAAGCCTTGGAAAGTATCTTCGAGACTGAATTTGAAAGAAAAATTATATCATGCAACATAAAGCAAGTCTTCCTTACAATTTTCTTTGGACACTTCTCCAAATCCTTAATTCCTTCAGATGCTGCCTTGCCCTTCTCTCCATGTCTGTCTTCATAGTATTGTCTTCTGCAGAAATAACTTTTTTGTCTTTCACATGTAAATCAATCTACCCTTCCTCTGGGGCTCTTGTCTACAGCTCTACCCCTTTTCCTGTAGAGCACAACGAGGCCACAGCTGGTAGCTGGCTGGATAAGCTTTAGTGCCCCTTAGAAGGCAACAGGAAGCAAAGCATTAATATTCCTGTCCGTGACATACTGTTATTTAGGTGAGGTTATGACACTGCCGATGTCTTCCCTATCGCCCATGAAATCAGGGCTCCCCCCCAAGGTTCCACTGATTCATTCAACAAATTACTTTTCGAGTTCCTAATACATGCTAGGTACTACTCTAAACAAATATCCCTGCTGTCCTCTAGAGACCTGTATTCTAGAGAAGGAAGCAGATAATAAACATAATAAACTAGTAAGATAGTATGGGAGATGGTGATGACCTCTGTAGTACGAGGGATGGCGATGGAGAACAATGACGCAGAGGGTAGGACACGGAGCACGGATGTGGGAAATCACGATCTTAGACGGTTAGGGAAAGCCGCATGGGGCGGGGGAGGGGCGGGGGGCGGTGTCTGAGTAAGATGGGAGGATGAGGGAGTGAACATTCAGGAAGAGCAAAGGCCCTGGTCAGGAGTGCTCCAGGACCAGCAGGCAGGCCAGCGTGCGGGAGGGGAGCCGGCCAGAGGCGAACAGCCAAGAGGACAGTGGACAGAGCCCGGGGCCACCTCTGGGGCAGGTGCAGGCCACAGCACGGAGACTGGTTTTACTCTGGGTGAAAAGGGAAGCTGTTGGAAGGTTTTAAACACCATCTGAGTTTTGGTTTAAGAGAATCATTCTGGCTGCTAGATTGCAATAACCAAAGGAGGAGGGAGAAAGGCCAGTTAGGGAGCTAAGCGGACGGGCACGCCTAGTACACCCCATCTCCTGTGACTCAACTTCAAAACACAGCATTTTATTTTAAAAACTCATGCCAAAATCGCCCCCAAGATTCAATGCAGGTATGAGAGCAGTCCATGCTCTTTTGTACAGCCTCTGAAACACTGGAGAAAGAGCAGGTAGCTAGAACTGTGGTGACTGCCAAGCAGAGAGCTTCAGCCCTCTGCACGTGGGCATCAAGGCAATGACCTAGTTTATCGTCATCCGGGGCATATTATTGTGAATGCTTCGTATTGATACTATCGGCTTGATACTTGAACTTAACTTTTCCGTTAGTAGAAAAACTCCTTTTAAAAGGCATTAATTATAATGGAAATGAATGACTGCTCATACTGCTTTCACCTAGGAGCAAAAAAATTAGGCTAGTTACATGCCTAGAGGAAGGTATAGGTCTCCAAGCTTTCAAAAATTCTGACGAAAATATATATATTACTGTATACAGTACTTCCTGTAAATATATCTAATCCATTAAGATAAGCCCTTGGTGAGGTCTAGCCCAATTTTCTGTCTTTGTACAGGAAGAGAGAGATGGCTGAACATACAGATATTGGCAAGATGCTATTCAATGTAAAAAACATTTATGGGCAAGTACGATGGGCAATAAGAAAATGAAGAAAACACTCTCAAAGTGTTTAAAGTATAAAAGAGGAGCTAAGAATGATTCACAGATAACTGTATTCTAAGGCAGAATCTGGCAGAGTTGTACAAACAAAAATGTGTTGCTATCTAAAGTATGAGATAAAATCCCAATCAGCTTTGAAACGTATTTTCATAACTAATAAGCACTGGAATTTTATAGTATATGCTAAGTATGACAAGTTGCCCCTCCATTTCATAGGTCTTCCCTAAACAACCCCTTAATCTTGGTGATCTGCCTGACACAGAAACTTTTTTTAAACCTATTTCGTCTCAGTTATTCCACTTGTGGCTATTTCAAAGTGAGATACATGAACACAGCTATCTCTATGTGGCTCACATGGTGAGCCCTGATGTCATACGTGAGCATGTGACTGATGGGGGGCTGACGTGCACCATGTTGCACCAGAGTGACCCTGGCAAGCAGAGCATCCACTCTGTGGTCACGCATTCATTCAGTAAACATAACCAGGGATTCCACCTGGAGCTTACCATCTAGGATAGGGCATAAGATCCTTGAGGTCGAAGATTATATTTTCTATCATAGTGAATCTCTTTGGATACCCAGAAAAATACAGAAAATACAAATGACTTGAATAGAGATTCAGTAAATATTTTTGAATAACTAACTAAATATGGTTCCTACCATTAAGGAGTTTCTAATTTAACTTGGAGGACAAACACAGTCTAATCTACAAGACTAAACTGATCTAAGATGATATTATAGTCTAATTCTACTAGCTTGATCAAGGCCGTGTATAACTGAGAAAACACAAAGAGCTGACAGGTTTATATGATGTGAAATATCTTAATGAGAAAACCTACATACATGTCATTCTGAATAAAATTACAATGAGAAATCAGAGGAATTAAAAGAGGGGCATATCACAATGGTCAAAGTCAAGCAGGAGCTGCTAATAATATGGGATTTATAGCAGCAGAGTTAAGTCCAACTGCTGAAAATGTCAGAAGTAAAAAGTAATTAAAGTGAGAAGGCTCTCAATACCTGTTAATTTTTTTTAGTGCAATTTATCTGCAACATGCATTATGGGACATACCTAGCCTGCACATCCCCCAAGAATCCTAAGACATCAGGGCAGGTCATTTGTTTGAATGAAGACACTTAAGGGCTGGAACAGTCAATGATGAGATGAATTCTGGACTTTTGACTAGTCACGCAGAGCATAATAGCTCAAACCTCACACCAAAGACACGTAATAAAGATTGTTTGTACTTGAGATGAGGGTGTGGAGAAAGTGCTGCAAAGGTAAGGTCATTAACTCTGATCCAAGAGTTGAAGGGCATGTACTGTAACTTGGCAAACTGCTTCAAAGGCTGATTTGGCCAAACATTGCATGGAGTCATTCAAAAATATGGTCTAATCTGTCCTGCAAGGCTAAGAGCTGTTATTACCTGGCTGGGCTGACCTCTGGCTGGGCTATCAAAGTGGCAATGAGTCAGCTGAGGGAGGGACCAAGGTGGTGGCCCCAATTTTATAACTGGCTAAAGGGTTTTAAAAACAAACACCTATGAGACTGACACACAAGCCTTTGGTTGTTCTCAGGGCAGCTGTAGACAGTGACCAAAGATAAGTCTACAGACATGTTTGAGAGTTAAGGAAAAATAAACAAAATACAAACTAATGTTCTTCTAAACCTCTACTTTACAAGTGTGTTTGTGTTTTGGGGGTTGGGGGATGTGTGTGACATTTTTTTTTAAAACTTCCATGTTTCATACTCAATATGGAGAAAAGTCACAACTTGATACATTTTTTTTTTTGAGTAGAAGAAAACCAAGTTCAAAGTCCAACTACAAAAATTACCTTTAATGAATTTAATTTAATAGCATTGGATTTTTCCCAGTTGGCCAGTGTTATGCAAAGAAATCTTTCCAAAAAAACTAAGTGGTGGCGGCATCAAACCAGAGCAAACGTAACAGCTTAAATCTAATGTTCCACTCCGCCTTTCTAGAAATACTATAATAAAACTGTACGATTAACTTCTTTCCCCTGTACCTAGTACCTCCTGCTTTATTGCTTTAAAGAAATGGCCATCAACTTTATAAAGCTGGATTGGAAGATTTTCTTACATTCAAATCTTATTTGAACAAATATATATAACAGCTGAACTGATATAATATTGTTTTACCCACTCTGGGCTTCTCCATACAGAAATTAAATCTCAGTTTAACTTGCTACACCTAGAAACATTTAATTTGGTGGATATGTTTTACTGTAGTAGGGTAATTTATCTATAAAGCTAAACACGACCCATACGAATCAAAAGCTCCGCTCCCTCTTTCTGGTTCACAGGATTCTGGGGCCGCTCCAATCTGACCCACAAAAAGGGAGGGGGAGCTGACTTCCGTAACCACCGGATCTCCTTTGATGACACTCAACAGAAATTTATGTCAAGCCCGGGATGAACAGCATGACTATTTAACGCCCTCCCAACTCGAAAGCATTTTGCATTCACAGCAATTTGGCATAATGCTTTGCCCACAAATGACCTGTCTCTGATTCCCGGGCCTCCACAGTCAGAAGACAAACAGACACACATGGAAAGCCCACATCCGAGCTCCACTTCGTGCTTTTCTGTGAGGAAAAGTCACGTGGCAAAAAGCCATCCTCTTTCTGGTATGTTTTGTTGCTAGCTGCGCCCAATTCAGAATCTTGCAAAATGACATTCTGCTAATGACAGGAATGTCAAAGCTGTGATAATGGGCACAAGTAGAAGAAAATGTTTCCTAAATGGAGAAATAACAGGAAAATTGCCAAATGGATATTAAAATGAGTTGTGTGTTCCTCCCATACTTAAGCACTTAGTCCCCTACTATTTGTGTCCAACGTGAAAGGGAAGCAGACCTCTAAGGAGGGAAGAATAGCCCACCTAGGTGAAAAGCACAGAAGAAACAAGACGTTGAAGGACTGTTTTCCCTTAATTAACTGACAGATGTCTTTTCTCTTCCTCATTTGCATCCACTGATGTTTTCTTAGTCAGTCTCTCATTTGGCAATGATGAAATTGGCCACAAGGAACCAATTCTGTTTCTGAAGACAGGAGGGCTGGGGTGATACCAGAAGATGCTGCTCTTTAAATTGCTCAGTATTCAGTCTGGGTAATGAATGCTCCTTGCTCTTGCCATTTGTGGGCTGAGCCACAGAATTTTAGCTCGGGAAGATGAAGTAATGACTGCCAAGGCAGCACCACCAGCTAGTGGCAAATAGGGCTTAGGAAGGGAGGTCATGTGGGCTCCCACAACCAGGGCACATTCGAGGTTAGAAATATCTGCATTAGACAGAGAAATACATTTAACTACATCTTATATGAATGTATTATACATTCCACAAGGGAAAAGGTAGTTCTGTTTTAGATTTCACTGACTGGCTATTTCTTAGGAGAGTACAGTTACAAAATACAAGGACTTGCCATTGGCACACCTGGCTTCAAATTCCAATCCCCTTAAGCCTCAATTTACTGATCTGTAGAATAGGAATAAGAATATGAACTACCTTGGAGGGCGAAGTACAGGTGAAATGAGATAATGCATGCGAAGAAATTATCACAATGCTTGGCACAGTAAGTGCTTCATAAATATTAGCTGTCAGAAGACAACATTTTGGTCTTTCTTTCTTGCATACATTCTTTCATGCATATATGTCTTCCTATTTAGAATGTTACACTAAGGCTTTCCCTCAAGGATCCTGGAACAAGAAGCACAAGATTGCCCATAGAATTAACTTCTAAAATCAAAACAATGAATTATGCAAGAGCTAAAGAGGCTGGTTCTAAGGCAGCAGACTTGACAGTAAATGTAAATATTAACACAGTTACAGAAGGAGTATAACAATAAGTAGGGCAATTGGTTGGCTTCAGAAACAGAGAAAAACAAATGCTGCAGAACCACAAGTTCAAGTGTTCATCCAAGGGCTTCAAATTGGCATCCTCAAGGTGAAGGACATGCAAGGGACTGCACCCAACACAGACGTCAAAGTTTCAGATCAACTGTCAAAACCATGTGCATCTGTCCACCTTTGCCCAATGCTGTGGATCATTTAAGCCATCTAATAAGTCTTGCTCTGCTACCATATTCCCTAAGCCACCTTCTGACTACTTCATGGAGAGGTCTGCCCAAATGTGAATAACAAGAACAACAATAATGACAACTGCTAACTTTGACTGTTTTTTAATACACGCCAAGCAAGGGTTTAATTTGCATGAGAATCCCAAGGTAAGACTTATTTTTATCCACATCTTATAGATGTGAAAACTGAAGACCTGAGAAATTCAGAAACCTAAGATCACACAGCTAGTAAGTTGTAGAACTGGAATCCAAACCCAGGCAGCATGCCTTCAGAGCTTGTGCTTTTAACCATTTTGTTAAAATGTCTATAAGGCAGAGAATAAGAACTTTGAAGAGTCTAAGCCCCATACTGATTATTTTTCCTCCCTGTAAATTAATGTCTCAGCATTCTGGCCCTGTACGTAAATCAGTGAGCTTGCTAGCTACAGACCCATGCCTAAGAGAAAGGGCTGCTCTTCGGATACCAGCCAAACTGGATTTCTGAGTCTGTAAGCCTGGCAGTCACATACAGGAGGTAGGTCAAGTTAACAAGCTTCACACTCAGATTGTGAGGTTTTTCTAGAAGCAGCAAGCCTGACCCAGGCAGACAGACACCACAGTGTCACCAAGTGGGGCATGCTTTTTATCCGGTGATATACTTGTACACACAGTTATCAGGCTTACAGACAGACAGGTAAGATGCCACGATTTGGACATTCCTTCCTCCACAGTGTATTCTTGAGGATCCAAAGGCAGATGACCCAGCACTTGGATCATACATTTCAAGCAGGCACTTCCTCCTTATCCAGCTGCCCAAACCAGCTGGTCTAGTCAGACACAAGTAGGAAAGAGACTTGTGTTTAAGCATGTGTGATTCAGATTCTTTTAGCCCACTGTTTCTTAATAAGATTTTAAAATAAATCCAAATCTCTGGATCATATCCCCCTTAACATGGCTTTTTTTTTTTTTTTTTTTTTTTGCTTTTTGATATCTAGATATCTGACTTAGAGAACACAGAAATCAGATATGTGGTGTGAAGCCTCTTTGTATGTTCTACTGGTTTTAGAGAAAAGGAGGACACTGTAATATGCATTAGGAAGTGAATCTGGCCAGCAGAAAATCTAAAACATATATGTTGACCGTATTGAGACAAGCTTTTTTTTTAAAGAATTATTTACAAATGATATATCTCAAATGATATACAAATGATATATCTCAAAATACAACAAACTCGACATTATAAAATCTATGTATTTACAACTTCTATAAACTTGTGACCCCAAGATTCTTCTCTTGTACTTATTCTTTCAGGATGTCAATCTTTTAGTCTGGTATCTCCCCCCATTTTTTTTTTAAATTGAAGTATAGTTGATTTACAATGCTGTGTTAGTTTCAGGTGTACAGCAAAGTGATATATATATATATTCTTTTTCAGATTCTTTTCCCTTATAGGTTATTAAGATATTGACTATAGTTCCCTGTGCTATACAATAGGTCCTCGTTGTTTATTTATTTTATATATAGTACTGTGTATCTGTTAATCCCAAACTCCTAGTTGCATCTTCCCGCATTCTTGCCTCCCAAAGACCTCCCAGACTCTAAGAGAGCATGTATGAGAATGTGTCTGTGGAAAGAGGTTTCACTGAATTGTGTGAATTACATTAAAACTATGGCAGGAGTTCAGACAAGGCAGAGTGCCAGGAAAGCGTCAGTTCCTAAGGAAAAGTTTAATGCTGGCTTCACTCACCTTCAAATCACCAGCCTGCCTCTTATGGGCATGGCCACCTATTTCTCACAGGGCCTGCCCTGTGTTCAAAGAGGTGACCTCATTCGTCCTAGCCTGGAATCTGGCCCTTAATGAGTAAGTACCCTGAGCCCCAGAACAACACAGGCACTCCGCCTCTTCACCATATTCACCGGGCATCCTACCTCAACTCATACTGCATTCCCTGCATCTACTCAGAGAGCTCCTCTTCGTTGTGTTCCTGGATTCCTGTTTACTAAAGTTATGGAATTCCTGACCTTCACACGAAAACATTTCTAAGTAGAAATTCAAAGGTATAGAGAGGTGGCACCCTACTGTGTAAAATTTCTATATCCAAAAGGATCCAGAGTAACTCGCCCCATGAAATTAAATTGCATATCATGACTAGAATTAAGACACTTAATTTACTGAAAACAAACCAACTGACACTATGAAAGAAACGAATGTGAACTCTTCCACTGGCAACTTTTGCTTTTCTTTTTTCTAAACAGACCCTAAATCCTATTGAAAGAGCAAAATACATATGAAAACAACAATGCAGCTAAACCATCATGAAAATAAAATCTGTCAATAGCTACCAAGTGAGTCATTCTTTTGGCTTTGTGGTCACATCATATTTTCATTCACAGTATAATCATAAAATTGTAGGGTTTGCTTATATAACAAAGAGTGTTTTCTGCCTGGGTCTTCAGATATTAGCTACACTGACTATTTAGTACAGGAGGCCCCAAAGTTTCTGAACTCACAAAGTTATATGGTAAAAAGCAAAAACACTTTGTGCTATTAGCCAATCTGCCTCAAGGACAGTGCATCAAAACTGTGATGCTATGTTCTTCAAATCACAAAAACTGTTTTTCATTTTACTTAAAAAAAAATCACACAAACACTTTAGTTATGCATTTTGCATCTGAAAGCATCAATATTCTAAAATAATGTATAAGACAGCCGATGAGTGGTAAGCAATAGGTCGTATCATCTTTCTACAAACTGGGGACTAGCACCTGGTGATCAACAATTTCTCAAGACAAAGTCACCTCCTTCCCCTCCTCCAACAATACCATCATGAACTTGGTTTTCTTGTTTTATCTCAACTTGTTTTCCTGATGTGCAGCTTGATTACCCCACCAAAACCCCCCAGCAGTTTTTAAAGAGTGTCTCTGCCCCAGGCAGAGGGAAGACAGTTACCAGGACCCCAAAGAAGATGTGCTTATGAGTTTGCAATCAGGAAATCTGGGGAGGGAGACATTTCCCTAAGTTTTTAAATAGCTCCATTGTTTAGTTTTAGACGACACTGCATATTTGAGAGGGAAAAAAAAAGGCCTACCCAAGGTTTAACAGAAACTAGGCAGTCATGCTTAAAAAAATAAAAAAGAGTGAAGACCAAAATGAAATAAACATATAATCCCCTAAATTAGAAATGCAACTGTCAAAGCTTTCAATATCCGGGTAGGCAAATTGTTCCTATCTTAGGCAGGTGAAGACATTTTTCTCAAGTAAGTACTATAGAGAGTAAAGATTATTAATGTGGGAATATTTTTATCCTTGAGAAATAGGAAATAGGAAATAACTGGGTAGGGGAGGTCCCAGGAAGATTATGTAATGTGTCCATAATACATTGTTAAACTAAAATATATAATTCCATTTATTAAAAAATTTTAGATTATTTTATTACAGTAAATACCAGCAGAACCAATAATTAATATTTGTGTTCTAGTTGGAAAAAAAAAATACTGGCAATGAGTCTGGCCCCAAAGTTAGGAAGAATTAATGGTATATTACTTATAAATAACTCTATCTCCCAAATCCTCCTGGCCCTCATCGTCACAGCCTTGCTTCAGAGATTAGTCATTTTTCAACTGTTAAAACTTCCGTTCAGAAACGGAACTTTGATTCGTTTCTCACCTCTTCCTGTAACATGATTTTTACCTCAACAAGATTAACCTCTAACTCAACTATGTGAAAGAGTTAATCAATTTGTAAAGAGATGAAGAGAACTACTTCCCTACTCTTTTAAAAATGTTTTTTAAAAATTGATAAGACTCAGGAATAGAAATAGGGTTGGCCGCTTTTCTTAGGATAGTTCATTTTTGGGTCATTCTGTCCTCCAAATGCTTTTTAGGTACTCAATGAAATATGTATTTTAAAAGATCTATCCCACAATAAGGACCTACTTCTGCCTGGGTCACACTAGCCTGACATCGAACGACAAAAAAGTCCAGAACTGAGGGAAGAAAAGGTGGCCCAAAGAGGGCCAAGGACTGAGGCTGACAGAAAACTGTCTTTTTGCCTGAGAACCGCAGAGCTTGAACCTGCAACAAAGGCTCTCCGCTCGCCCACCCACTTCTGTCTTCTCTTAAGATCACTAACCACCACCTAGAATTAACTGCCTCCTCTCTGTGAAGTTTTTTTGTTTCTAATCAAGCCAATGGACCGCCACCCCTCTCCCACCCCATACACACATCCCTTTTTTTTACCTTTTTCTGAGACGGCAGCGAACAAAGGATGATGTAGAACAAATAAATGATCAGTGTTGCTCTCTTAAAAACCCTGAATGAAGTAGTTAAATAAGCTACGCTACAATCACAAGATGGGATATTTTTCCCAAAATGCTTACTTACAATGGTGAAAAGCGTAGAGTCCAAAGCTTGATATCAAACATGCTTGAAAATACATAGAATGCAAAGAAACTGGACTGGAAGGAAATGTACATAAACAATAACAATGATTACTTCTCAGTGGCAGGAATATGGGAAAATGTGTGTATGCTTGTGCTTCAGTTTACAAAAAAATTAACTATGAATCCTGCAACCTCTTAATCTGGAATAATGTGTGTGTGTTATAAAGAAAAACAGAAGCCTTCTAAAAATACTGCTGGGGGGCTTCCCTCGTGGCACAGTGGTTAAGAATCCGCCTGCCAATGCAGCGGACACTGGTTCGAGCCCTGGTCGGGGACAATCCCACATGCTGCAGAGCAACTAAGCCCGTGCACCACAACTACTGAGCCCACGCTCTAGAACCCGTGAGCCACAACTACTGAGCCTGCGTGCTGCAACTAATGAAGCCCATGCATCTAGAGCCCGTGCTCCACAACAAGAGAAGCCACCACAATGAGAAGCCTGAACACCGCAACAAAGAGTAGCCCCTGCTCGCTGCAACTAGAGAAAACCCACGCGCAGCAACGAAGACTCAATGGCAGCCAAAAAAAATAATAATAAATAAATAAAATAAATAAATAAATAAATAAATAAAATAAAAATAAAAATACTGCTGGGAATTTCCTGATGGTCCAGTGGTTAGGACACCGCAATTCCACTGCAGGGGTCCTGGCCCAGGTTCGATCCCTGGTCAGGGAACTAAGATCCCACAAGCTGCGCAGCGTGGTAAGTAAGTAAAATAAAATAAAGTAAAATGAAATAAAGTAAAATAAAATAAAATATAAAAACACTGTTCACCACGATTCCCAGGAGGAATGGAGAGAGGTAGAGAGTGATGACAAAGTACCGCGTGACAGGATAGTTTACTGAGATATTAATTTGCGGTATTCCTTCTACTGGAGGAGAATGAAAGGTATGTTTCCTTCCCTCATTCCAAGAAGTCTTTGTGTTCAGAGTCTGGGCTCCTGGGCCTTAGAAGGTCTTCAATAGGCTTTGGTTTCAGGAATGGAAGCAGAAATTAGGAAAAGCCAGAAGGTAAGTCTCACCCGGGCCCTTCCCCCTAAGAACACAAGAGCCTGTGAGTGACGCTCCTACAGGAAATGGGCGGCGAGGAGCTGCCTGAACCTAGAAGACAGGGGTGAGGTTCCCTGAGACCAGGTGGGGAATGGGAGAAGGCACAGGTGTCTGGTGGTGTGAATGGCTAGGACCTGTGTCCACTCCTTTCCAAGGCAGGGCTCCAAGAGGTACATGGTGACGGAGTTAAGAACAGGAGCCATGCTTGCTTTGCCAGTGCCACTTAGAGATGTTCTTGCCCACTGCAGTACAGGCATCCCAAGTACCCGCATCCCAGCTGGGGACAGGCCTCCTCATTTCACGTGGGCTTCGACTAGAAGTAACGCAGATGAGTAGGAAGCCACTGCTGGTTTCCACGTCACTTGACCATATCAGAAAGGCCACATCAAGCAATGTGGTGGCATTGACTGTGGTGATGGTTTCATCGGTGTATACCTAGCTCCAAACTCACCAAGTTTTATACATCAAATATGTACAGCTTTTTGTATGTCAACTCTACCTCAGTAAAGTGATTAAAAACAAAACAAAACAGTTATAGTAGAAAAAACAACGCACCAGATCCCCTTTGGCTGGGAAGTACCAGCCAGTCCTAAGTCACAGCAACCCAAAGCATCAGCTAACTGTCTCTCTCAGGAAACCATCAATAAATGCCATTTTATTATTTTAGCAAAAGC
Organism: Balaenoptera physalus; assembly: GCF_965194825.1. Taxonomy (NCBI): domain Eukaryota; kingdom Metazoa; phylum Chordata; class Mammalia; order Artiodactyla; family Balaenopteridae; genus Balaenoptera; species Balaenoptera physalus. Next base: position 124,210,077 of record NC_138890.1, read on the forward strand.
TCAGCCCTCTTCAGAACCTGATTTAAAACACGAAAACAGAAACAAAGCATGGAATGTTGACCATACAGTTTGCTAATGACAGGAATTGTTCACACCCCTTTAATTACAATCCAGTGGCTGCTGGTTGTATAGTCACAGTGGTGCTAATCAAAGCCGGGCCAGGCCCAATTCTAATAGTTATTAATGATGTGGGGAAGACACAGCTAGACTTTGGCGGCCTTGGTCAGCTCGACAAATAGCAAAGCCAAAAGGAGTAAGGTCTCCTTAACTTAAAATGCCAATAAAAGCCCTACGTATAACCCTAGAGTTGCAGAGGTTTGAAAGTGAATGCAGGTCATCTCAATGGTTCCCTCTAAACTAGCAGTCCTTCAGAGGAACCTTTCTTTTGTTTATAAATTCAACCCCTGGAGTTAGAGGAATACACTCATAAATGAAGATTATCCTTTTAGAATATCCACACAGAGCACACAATTTCTGTAGTGGTACACATAATCAGCTACTCTAAAACAACAAAGAACTCTATAGACATCATCTTTTCCCAGCATTTATCGTTAAATATATTCACTCCTCTTAGAGCTTTAATTACTGAATTTATATTCCGGTGGTGGTTACCGTATTGCATTGGAATATTAAGTGTCCCACATTCAATTTGCAGAAAATCTGCAAAGTTGAAGCTGCAATGCAAAACTAACTAGAATCATACTGTCACATGTTAAGAAAGCATAAAGCTCCCAGTATTGGGGTTAGTGATATGGAACGAATCATCTGTTATTACATAGCCTGAGATTTTAGGAAGGTCACCTAGTTCTCACTACAGAACTTGTGGCCACAGAACCGATGAGGGAAAAATTGTAAATTAGGAATCCAGCACCACAGGGAGAACAGAGGGACCTGTGGTTTTGCCATCACTGTTTTGTAACCCTCAAGCTCCACCCAAATGCCCACAAGTATCACTGGGCATGGACCCCATCCATTTCCCTCCTGAGCCTTCTCCAAAGGTCGCAGAAATGCCATACTTCTGCAGTGACAGGGAGCATTTCGGTCAGGTTAGGAGTTCAGGGCCCAGAAAGGATATGTTGCTTTTCAACATCTTACATAAAGCAGCTTAGCAGAAAACATCTGAATAAGCTCTAAGGAACAATTCTAAATTCTCAGGTGTGGCTTCTGATGACACCACAACAAAAGATATAAGCCTTTTAGGTAAGCGGTTTTAAATGAAGAGATTACACGAAGCCAGATAAGGCACTGTATACTTAAGTCACTGGCCAACTGAGGCTTATGCTCTAATCTCTGGTTGGAAATGCGGTCTGGTGTGAAGAGTAAACTACCGTGAAGGGCCTCTTCAACTGAGAACCAAATAAACAGGGTACACCTATGATGAATGTCAATATAATGTAAAAACCTATTCTTAGACTTCATTGTTTATATGCATCTCCAGATGAATATATATGTAGATGAGGATTCACAATGTCATATTATTTGACAATAAACTGATACTTTCCTTTGAAACAAACTTATTTTGCTTATCACAGAAAATGGCTGCAAAAGCAAAGATAAAGGTGACAACTGTAAGGAGAAAACGAAAACAGGCAGACTGTCTTCCCACAGTAGAGTCAAAGGTAATCAGTTCATCATATAGTAAAATCTAGATCATTCTAACATGACAAAATTCACAGGGCACCACGCATCTTTGCTGCGGCATTACAACTTGGCTTAACCAACGTTCATTTATTTTAGAATTGGTTGCTTCACTTATGACTTTGACCAGAAGCTTCTGTTTCTTGGTGGAAAAGCACAGAATATTTTCTAGAATATAACACCACGTCTATGTTGCAATGTATCACAGCAAACTAGCTCAGTCTGATCCTGAGTTTTTTCTCTATGTGTTCTCCCCAAAAAGGAGAGGTATCTGCAACAATCTGAAAAAAGCACAAAGAAATTAAGACCCAAATAAAGTAATGCTCACAACTCCAACAGTTAGCAGAGAACAAAGTTCTACTTTGTTATTTTAATGTTAATAGCTGCCACTTTTTTAAAAGTGCTATCAAGTCAGCATGAGTTTCTTTTTTTAAGGGTGAGTTCACAGTAAAAACTAATTAACTGCCAAGAATGAGATAGGTTTCAAAAATACAATTCTACTTATCAAATGCTGGTTTCCGTTTACTTCCTCTATACATTAACTTTAAGACTGTTCGTTCCTAATCTGAGAATCTGTAAATATGGTTAGACCAGGGCAAAGAATATTTAGGTATTATTTTAAGACACACAATGATTATCTTAAATAATGCTGAATTGAAATTTATCTTGTTTAAGTTGTAAATATGGCCTATCACTTATAATACGTTGAGGTCTGTGCAATACTAGACATGAAAAAACAGCAATAAATCTGAGCTACTATATGGTGTTTGTCGTTGCTACACATATGTGTGTTTTTGTATCTGCGCTTAATAAAATATATAATACATATTGCTTTCTTTTTCTGCAGTTTAGAATTGTATTATTCTCAATAAATTCTTTCACCATCTGCATGAAGTTCTATGGTAAATACCCATTTCACATACTGACATATATGAGTGTGGAGTGAGTAAACCCTCTGGACGGGAATGACAAGACTAAAGCTGAAAGCAACAAAGTCAGGTAAGAAGTAATCCTAATTTTAGTGTTGGTGTGGAATGTTCTACACTACCCGACAGTTAAAATGATGTTTAAACTGGGTTACTCTAAAATGACTCCATGTAGCTCTTCTACTAGGGATTGTAAGCTCCCTGGAGCAAGCATCTTATTCTTTTTGTGACCCTAGTACTATACCTAGCAGAAGGGCACACTTGATTTTAAACCTTGCTGGATAAATGAATAATCTCTAAGAATAAGCTAATAAAAATGAGAAAAGGAAAGTTTTGCTGAAAATGGAACAGTGAGGAGTTTGATCACAGCAAACCCTGGCGTAACAAACCTTCCTTTCTTAAATTAGTAAAAGTTACCATTTTACAGCTTCTCCTCAAAAGCCAAGAATCTTCATTAGAAAGCAGAGATCGTGGGTCAGGACGTACTGAGAGCTATATAAAGTCAGATTCTATCACTGGCCTCCAGGGCTGAATCCAAAACGAACTGCATGTACAACAGAATAATTGACAGATTTAGGTAACTGTAAATATTATAAAAGAACCTATAGGCTAAGGGGTTAAAGTGGCAATGGAGCAAGAGTTTCTGGAAGGGGGACAGATCGCTTTTGACAAATAAGCACACTTTCAATGAAAGTGACAGAAGTAGGTCACAATGAGTAAGTGAATTTTCCACTGACTCATTTCCCCTGTATCATGGGGCAGCAAAGGATACCAGTGATCTAATTCTCCAACTGGAAGAGCTGTACAAATCAGTACTCTAACAAAAGAAGTTGGAATTAATACTGCCTCGGCAGGGAGAACCGCCATCCTGACCTAGGAACAGGTTAACAGGCAGGAAGGTCAAGAGGCCTGACAAATAATATGCACTTAATAAAAATCCTCATGTATTCAGAAAAATCTAACAACGTAGATTGTAAGCACAGGAGAGTAAGGTGATTCCTGTGCTTTCTCCAGCTAAAGATCGATTCAATCAGGTTTAATGGGATTCCACCAATTAACATATTCAGCAAATCTTCACTAAGTCTGCATGCAGTTTTTCAGTTTTTAACTTTGAATGCAAAAAACCTCTATCTTAGGTTTGATAGGAACCCACACTGGCCAATTATTTTTAAATACAAATTCATTTATTTTAGTGCAAATGGAGCATACCATTGTAAATGTCAAACAGTCACCATCCATTATGATAATAGGGCTCAGCCAATCTTACCAACTTATTCAAAGTTCACTGCATGAATGATCAGAGCTCTCAGTCCCCAGACAGACCTTAAAATATGTCCTTATTAAAAAATTCAAAAGCAATAAATCAGGTTAAAGAGGTGACAAGAGATGACCCTCATCTGCCACCTCTTCCAGGAAATGCCCAGTGCTTTCTGCTGGACCAGCCAGAAAGCTGACAGCTTCTCTGCCCGTGCAGAGGACACCAGGATGGGATATGCAAGTACCATGGAGACTGATGGTCTCCATCTACCAGGAACTTACACTGAATTGAAATAATGTGTATATTTTACTCTAGTGGGAGGTCACCCACAGACAAAAGTAAATGCTTTTCTTCACACAGGAAAAAACACTATCCCCATCTGGTAAGAATCCACCCGATGAACATCAGTTTTATTTTTTCCAGTACAGTTAATGAGTTAGGTAGCCTCATCCATACTTTGAACAAAAGTAGTCAAATATTATCAGCCAGTTCTGAAGCACCAGTTGAAGCTATAGGAAAAATAATTTTCACTGTAAAAGCTGACTGGCTTGGGATCAACACTCACGACCTCGGTCTCTTTAGCACAATGCTCTACTGAACCAAGATACAAAATTAAAATATAGCTATTGAGACACCCAAGGCTCTACAAAACGAGACACTGTAAGTGAGTGACACAAACACCAAAGACAGGAAAAGGCTGAGGCAGAGAACATTTACACATTAGGTGCTCCAAATATATAAAGATCATATGGTTTTAATGTTGCAAACTAAAGCCACTTGAAACTACAAAACAGAATGGAGGGGTTTAAAACCACAATCTCATTACCATACACAAAACAGGTCTTATTCCAAATACCATGCCTGGGACTCTGACGACACTACTCTGGAATGCAGATTTACAGTAATGAAAACGTATCTTTTCTGAAATAAAATGTCAATCAGATGATGTGCTTCTGCCCCCAGGGCTATGATTACCCCATCAAGAAGCAAACGGATGAACACATCATTTCATAAGGCTACCCAATAACCATCAGGTGGTCATCTCAGGGCTTTCAATCACTACTAGCCTGGGTCAAGCTGAAGTTCAAAAGGAAAAAACCTAAACCATCAAATATTGCCTCTGAGACTATAAAACAAAAGAGATATGGAATAGAGGTATCATGTCATGAAACTACTAAATTACTTGGGCTTTAATATTGTATTGCCCTGGAAAATTATGTGTTAAATGAAGACCTATAAGTATGTGAATGAATGATATTTATCCACACATACACAAAACACTTAGATAAAAATATACAGTTGACCCTTGAACAACATGGGTTTGAACTGCACAGGTCCACTCACATGTGGATTTTTTTCAATAGTAAATACAACGGTACCACACGATCCCAGTTGGTTGAATCCAGAGATGCAGAACCTTGGATCCAGATGGTTGACTGTAAGTTACAGGTGGATTTTCAACTACTTGGAGTGACAGTGCCCCTACCCACTACCCCTGCATTGTTCAAGGGTCAGCTGTATACTTAATTTGGAATTTGGGTTTACAATTCTCTAACTGTTCCTAAACATACACAGCATTTCACAATGAATTGTGAAATCATAGTAAATTCCACTTTAAACATGTCTGCATTAAAAAATTGTAAATGTAGTACAAAAAATTTCAAAATGTATAAAAACAATGTATGTCTTATTTTCGGATTAATTAGGAACTTTGTACAGACCTGTACACAGCACAAACTTTAAGGCCATTTCAACGATGTGGTTAACAGCAGATTTTAAACTTAACAAGAACAAACATACTTTCCTTACTCCTACCCCTTTCCCCATATGAGGAACCATGCTTTCCTTCTAAAACTTCCACCATTCTGTCCACCTCATTCTTCCTCTATGTGGACTTAGAAATCATACTGCCAACAGAGCACTTTTAAGTGGAAAGTGCTTTTTGTTTCTGTCAAGAAAAATAGAACAAAAAGGCAAAGCAAAACCGAACAATCAAAAAACACTATCATTATGCCATAGAATTTTGCAACTTCAATTTTCTACTCAACTCCTATTGTCTCTTTCCATCCTTATTTCTTTTGTCTTAGAGATAGAATACACAGGATGGTGAGGTTCTCCAAAATACTTTTTTCTTCTGGTTTTATTGAGATATAACTCACACACAGCACTGTGTACGCATAATGTGTACAGCATAAAGATTTGACTTACACATATCATGAAGTGATTATCATAATAAGCTAAGTGAACATGTGAACATCCATTATCTCACATAGGTACAAAATAAAAGAAATAAAAAAAATTTTTTTCTTGTGAAGAGAACTCTTAGGCTTTACTCTCTTAACATCTTTCATATATAACATACAGCAGTGTTCATTACATGTATCATGTTGTACATTATGTCCTTAGTACTTATTTACCTTATAACAGGAAGTATGTACAGTACACTTTGACTACCTTCATCCAATTCACCCTCCCCCTACTCCCCACCTCTGGTAACCACAAATCCCATCTCTTTTTCTGAGTTTGTCTGTTTGTTTTTGAAGTATAATTGACCTATGTTAGTTCCTGTTACACAACATAGTGATTAGATATTTCTATACATTTCAAACTGATCACCATGATAAGTCTACTTACGATGTGTCAACATACAAAGATCTTACATAGTTTTTGATATTTCCCACACTGGATATTTTATACCCGTGACTCATTTATTTTGCAACTGGAAGTCTGTACCTCTTAATCTCCCTCACCTACTTCTTTCCTCATCCCAGTCCCCTCCCCTCTGGCAACCATTTGTTTGTTCTCTGCTATCTATAACTCTGTTTCTTTTTTGTTCATTTCTTTTGTTTTTTAGATTCAACACATAAGTGAAATCATACAGTATTTGTCTTTCTTAGCATAGGAAACTATCAATAAAACAAAAAGGCCACCTACTGAATGGGAGAAGATATTTGTAAATGATATATCCGATAAGGGGTTTATACCCAAAATACAGAAAGAACTCAACATCAAAAAAACAAACAGCTTGATTGAAAAATGGACAGAGGATCTGAATAGATATTTTTCCAAGGAAGACATACAGATGGTCAACAGGCAAATGAAAAGATGCTCACCGTCACTAACCATGAGGGAAATGCAAATCAAAACCACAATGAGATACCCCTTTACACCTGTCAGAATGGCCATCATCAAAAAGACAACAAATAAGAGTTGGTGAGGATGTGGAGAAAAGGGAACCCTCGTGCACTGTTGGTAGGACGTAAATTGGTGCAACCACTATGGAAAACAGTATGGTGATTCTTCAAAAATTTTTAAAAGAACTATCATATGATCCAGCAATTCCACTCCTGGCTATTTATCCAAAGAAAACAAAAACACTAATTCGAAAAAATATAGCATTTCTATGTTCATTGCAGCATTATTTACAATAGTCAAGATATGGACTTTATACAGCACAGGGAACTATACCTTTAAGTTTTCAGAAAAGAATCTGAAAAAGAATATATATATATATATATAACTGAACCACTGTGCTGCACACATGAAACTAACGTAACATTGTAAATCAACTATACTTTGATGAAAATAAAAAATACGGAAGCAACCCAACCTCAGTGCCCATCAACAGATGATAAAGAAGATGTGATTACATATATATATATATATATATATATATATATATATATATATATATATACCATAAAAAAGAATGAAATCTTGCCATTTGTGACAACATAGATGGTCCCCAATATACTTTTTTAAAAAAATAAATTTATTTATTTATTTATTTATTTATGGCTGCGTTGGGTCTTCGTTGCTGCATGCAGGCTTTCTCTGGTTGCGGCGGGTGGGGGCTACTCTTTGTTGTGGTGCGTGGGCTTCTCATTACAGTGGCTTCTCTTTGGTGTGGAGCACGGGCTCTAGGCACGTGGGCTGCAGTAGTTGTGGCACGTGGGCTCAGTAGTTGTGGCTCGTGGTCTTAGTTGCTCTGCGGCATATGGGATCTTCCTGGACCAGGGCTTGTACCCATGTCCCCTGCATTGGCAGGTGGATTCTTAACCACTGTGCCACCAGAGAAGTCCCCTCTACTTTTAACTATAAGGAAAATTCCAGAATTACCATGAAACTTCAGTAGTTATGGATTCTCCTATGACCAAAGAAACTTAGATCTCAAACACTATTCCAAAGTAAAAGAAAACACACATGTCTATGGAAAAGATAAATACATGGTTCTGTGGCTTGTCCTGCATAGAAAACACTACCTAAACCATCTACAAATCATCTCCATTTTGCCTGGGAAAAGACAGGGCCCAAAAGATTAGATTCAGTCCCTGGGTCTAGGCAGCTGTAAATACTTGAGACTCCCGGAAGAGAAATACTCAACACTAAGTAACTTTGGCTCTTGTCATTAATCTTTCTGTGGATGACTCTCAATCCCCAACCTGCAACTCCTTCCTAGTTCCAGACTCTTGTATCCAACAGTCAGCTGCACATCTCCATGTGGGTGTCTACAGAAGCTCCAATTCAGTGAGTCCCCAACTAAAATGACCATCATTACCCAACCTGCCCTGCTTCCTGTGTCTCCAATTTCAGGGATTGGTACCATTACCCTACAGCCTAAAGCAGAAATAAGGGCACAAAACCTTTGGCCTTCCTCACTCTAATCACTCAACTGGTCATCTGGTCCTGTGGGTTTCATCTCCCTTCACCCTCACAGCCCCCAACCTGGTCATGGTATCATCACCATCTCTGACCTGGAAGCTTGCTGAAGCATACTCTAACTGAACTCCCAGCCACCTCCTTGTCCAATTCCAACTCATCCTCCACTGCCAGAAATCTTCCCAATGGGCAAAGGTGATCTTATCACTGCTCTGTGTAAAACCCTTCAGTGGTTCCTCCTGCTCGCAGAGTAAATTCCAGGCTTCTAATTATCACTCTCATCAAATTTTTCAACTCTCACACCAAGGTCTCTTTGTACAGGTATGTGTCTCTTTGCCTGGAATATTCTCTTCCATCTTTCACTAACTAACCAACCTGCTTAACTTTCCTGAAAGCCCACTCTCTGTTACTGTCCCTGAGATGCTCTCAAAACTCTTGTATTCCCACCACCACAACATGGCTAAGAGTGGGTAAGCACAGACATATAATCACACACAGGGCTGTAAATCCTTCTTAATCCTTTGTGTCTTCCTCTCCCTCTACCCACCCCACTGCATTCCCCATGGAACTGCAAGCTTTCAAGAGGGCTGGAACCACCTGCCTCCTTCACCATTGCCTCCCCAGCACAATGCCTGACATAAAGAAGGTGCTCAGCTAATATTTACTGAATTCGTGAACAAAGAGATGCAGAGGATGGAGAGCAGACTGCACCCAGCTCCACAGTCCAAGCCTCATCTCCCAAGTGAAATCTCCCCTGCTTCCAGCACATCTTAAACTCAGACGTCACCACGACAATAGATCTGACACTAAGGGGTGGCTTCCATGAAGTAAGGATGTTTCATACCTGAACTGCTTAAAACAAACTGGGAGTCAAACAACTCCTTCATCCAACTCTCTACTCATTGACAATCCATAAACCTTCTTTGGCCCAAAAACTCTCATGCAGAAAAGGCTTATCATTCTTAGGGAGTGTAGAGCTTCTACTTTCCATGCTGATAGGTCAAGTTTTTATTTGGAATGATCTAAAGAAAAATAGAAAGAGGTTCCCTCATCTTTCATGCAGGTCTATGGGTAGAGGCAACTATGCATTCAGGCACCATATCTAAGACCCCATTACTAAATAGGGTTTCCTTTTGGAGTTATACCATTAGCCCATACAGACCCCGTGAGGTACACAACACATCTGCATTCATCTGTGGGTGTGTACAGGGATATGCACACAGCTAGAGTTAACTTTGCTTCCATGGCACAGTTGGGACTCCTATGAGAATAAAGCATACATGTATGAGCTACTGGTCAAGAAAGATATAATTTACTTTGTTGTTGTTAATAACTATATATTTCAGTTGAGTTCTGTACTACAAATAAATGTGAACAGTAGTCAAACCATCTATCTTAGTACAACATTAAAGTAAAAAACTGCTATATTCTATACTAATTATCTGAATTATATCATTAAATATGTAGATAAATATCCTTACACTTCTTCGGGCAATAACTCTGATAATTTACAATAATTACATAAGCATGCCTTCCTGATGAAGATAACTTTTAATAATCTTATGTACCAACATTAAAATAGGATATATTATAGTTATTCTACTTTTCATATTTAACACGATCTATTTGCATTTTCACAAATAAAGGTAACTGGCTGATTTAAACCCAATTTCTTTTCACAGGGAGTTCATCTGCATTTGCATTCAGAATTAAAATATAAGGTGAAGTCCGAAGATAAGGAGGGCAGGAGTCCTTACCATCCACATCTGTGTCGACTCCGTGAGTCACTGAAAAATGATGGATTGTTTTTCTCATCTCTTTTGAACATAATTCTGTGGTCTCAAGTATTACAGGAGGGAAAAATGTGTCTAAGGGGCTATGATTTACAATTATTCTGTTTCATGCTGATTAGCATAAACGACCATGATAGAAAATTGCATGCAAACCCTAGAAGTCAATAAAAGATATTGATCCACAGCAACACCTGAAGGAGGAAAAATAGCTTACTGCCTATGCTTCAAACTTCCTATCTAATTTGGTAGAGGATCTTTTAACCTGAAAATGAGTCCACGTTTACAAAGCATTTTTATGGTCACATGAATTACCTTTCACACAAGTAAACGGACAGATCAAATCACAACACTTTGCTCTACTCCTAGGTCTGTTAGACTAAGAGTTCGAACCCAGATTAATGCAGAGGCATTTATAATGCAACTGCAAAGCCAAAAAGAATCTCCCTTTCCATCTGCAACCAATATTGTGAAATGATGCTGAATTAGGCAAGTGGTGTGACATGTAAAAGCATTTATAGTTCTCTTCCCCCCCCAAAAAAATAATTTTCTCTCCAAAATGCAAAGTTGAAGGGGGTAGGTAAGTAATGAGAAGAAATGGCTTCCATTTTCTGAAAGAATCAGGATGAGTTTTGCTTGCCACTCCTCTTATGTAGAACATACTTAGACCTTCATGATTAAAACACTTAGAAAGTCTAGGAAAGAAAACAACTTCAAGACAAGTAAATGAGAAGTGTTTTATCACTACTATTCCTTAACTTCTTTTTATTTCAAAGATCTTACTTTCCAGCTGGGCAATACAATTCCAGCCTGGTAAGTAGGTAGGCGCAGCACACGATTTCTGTGTGTTCATGCCCTACTTAATTAGGGGAAGACGTGTGGTTATGACAAAGAGATGGCGATGCTCTGATGGCAAGATGCTGGAAGATACAGGTTCCTCTAATGTAAGTAAAGGACACAGCTTAATACACATGGAACAGGGATACAGTCGCATTCCCACAAGCCCTGGTTTTTGGGTCCCTCCAAAGGGAAACGACCAGGGTGACAATTGTTTCTACTACTCCCGTGTTATTGTTTCCTGAGCTTCCTAGCTACATGCTAAATAAAAGCAACATATGAAACACAGGGAATTTCTCACTGCTTACTTATCACGTAATTACTAGGTGAATCAAAGGTTACTTTTCTGGCATAACATCCCCTTAATTATGCCAGTGCCCCAAATCAGTGTTCTGATAAACTCAAGAGACCGTCTGGGTCAGCCTTTCTCTGTACTACTAGAGTCTAAGCTGCCAGGGATGGCAGTGAGCTTCTGGATCTAGCTATTCCTGACCTCCACAGAATACATGGACATCTAAGAGGCCTATGAATAGAATTTAATGGGTCTACAAACTTGGACTGTTTTGTGGTATTTCACTAACCACAAACTGAAATATATCATTTCCTTCATGTACATTCACAGCATTAGCATTCCTTTTGATTTTGTTGCCAATAGAAATCACATATGTTTTCATATCATGGTACAGTTACTGCAGATACATTAAAAAATCATTTATACTCATTACCACTTCAAAATTATGGTATTTAGTAGACTCACCTCTAGATCTTGATATCTGATGTGCTAGTAAAGAATCACAAAAATCCCCAATATTTAATGTTTTAATGATGAGTTCAATATAACTGGTTTCCTTTATAATTCTATACATTTTATTTTATGCACTTAAAAACATTATTCAGAAAAGTGGTTCAAAGGCTTCACCATACTGCCAACGGAATCCAGGATTTTAAAAACAGGTAAGCAGTAGAGGGCCCAGGAAATCTTGCTAACATCACACAGCTCGTTGGTGGCAGAAATGTGACTAGAAACAAGATCCCGTGACCTCGTTGTTCATAGAGTCCTTTACAGCTGCAGCTTGAAATGACCCAAGTGTGGTCACGTGCCACCATGTAATTGTTGGCTTCTCAAAGATCCTCCTACAAATCTCTAACTAGATCAAGACCCAGAGACTGTAGTTTGCTGGGAAAGATGAGGGATATTTGCTGAAATCCAGATCTATCATATAGAAGTTTTTCTAAGTCTTTTATCTCACTCTTTTTCCAGAGACTGAAGTCACAGCTCTGAGTATGGATTGAAGCTGAGCTGTAAGAAAATATATACGCAATGGAATATGGAACACAGAACACTCATAAATCCTTTAGAATATCTGTTAAAGCTTCGTATTCACGAGAATCCCTAATCTCCACACAGGACATTTCTAATTGAACGATGCCCTTGCTCTATTCAGCCTAGTCCCCACAAACTTCGTATGCCATCTATGAGGTGGCATTTAGGTGACTCCAGGGGTTCATCAATAGCATACCTTGTACCAAAGGGTAGATATGGCTATTTATCAGTGGTCATTTATGAGCCCGCCAAGTACTAGCTGAGGGAGGGGAAATTATCAAACTCAAAAAAAGCTAGTGCTGCCCAAGGTCACAGCATGGAGACTCAATCTTATTTCACATACAAATCAGATCAATTGAAGATGGAAATGCATAATACATTAGACAAACAGTTTCAAACCTTGATAAAAGTAGACCTTGGAATGTGCATTAACAGCAGTTTGCAATCAGTAATGTTTCACATTTGAACATTAAATGTGTTGAGGAGAGAAAACAAATAAAAAAATATCCAATTGCTTTCCTGAAATACTGATGACAGCACAGTAAAAGTTCAGAGCAGTAATAAAACTCCAGGAGTCATTTGCTCCTATAACAGTGTCTTTTACCCTATACCTCACCCCTGCTGCCTGCCTCCCTCTAATTCCCAAGTTCCACAGAAGGAATTTTGATTCTTTTAGAAGCTTTTCATCCTAAAGCATATGCAATGTTCATTCCAGACCTGAATCTGGCAATGATATACCCTCCTGTCATTTTTTTTTTTTTTTTTTGCTAGAGAAAATATGGAACACCAGACCGCCAATCTAGCAATAATGTACCATGTGATATGAGAGTCACAAACTTGGAAGGAACCTCAAGTAGACATAAAAGCTACTTGGCACTATGTATCAAAATTCATAAACATGTTCACGTCACTTTGGCCTAGAAATCTCTCTTCTGGGAATTTATCCTAAGGAAATAGCTCCAAAAGACAGAAAAAGTTGTATGCTCGGATATGCTCACTGTGGAGTGCTTTCATTCAATAAACCTTTATTAAGTGCCTATTATGTGCCAGGCACTAGGCTGGCACAAAGTCTGTGCTTCAAGGCGTTCACAATCAGCTGGGAATTCAGAGAAGTATACATAGAATTATGACATGTTGGGATAAATGCTAACGGGCCTGTACAGAAGCACTAGAAACATTAAAATGTGCTGGAATAGGAAGGCAAAGAGTCAAGGAGGACTTTACAAAATTTTAGATAATGCTTTTAAAATTTATTCCCCATGTTATTTTTAAAGACACAGGGAATGTTAAAATGTTTTAAAAATCCCTTTACTATTCTGTAAAAAGTTCCTCAATACATTTTTAAAAATAAAAAATAACAAGAAAGCCTAACAGCCCTTAAGAGCTTTTAGAGGCCCTCAATCTTTCTCTCAACCACATGTGGGAGGTGGGGTGTAGCCATCGATTGCTAAGTCCTCACTGGGCACATGCTACCAGTCTGTTCCCCGTCTTAGTCTTCTATTACACACCAGGGTGTCCCTCATCAAAACTGCAGAAGAACCCTGAGTTCATTTGGCTTAAAACACAAAACAAAATAAACCCCCAATTTTATCACCCCTGTGAGAACTTTCTCTTTCAAACAGCCCAGGGTCGCTGCAGAAAACTCCTGCTGTAGGAATCCAGAAGGTCCTTTGCTAAAGACAGCATTTATAATGTGTTATGATTTTTAGCGTATTTTGAAATGAAAACAATTCCACAGTTTGAGGGGCTGTGTTGGGAAGCTTTTGAAGAAGTGTAGGTTGGACACACCTACTAATTCATTGGGCGAAATAATTCAAACTAAATTGGACGTGCTGCAATCCAAAGAGCAATGACTTTATTTACACTTGGATTAGAGAAAACTCTATTCCTGTAACGTGCGCGACACCCAATGCAAGTCCAGGCACGCTAGATCCACATCAGGGTGTGGGAGCCATGGAGATGCCTCTCTCAGCATGTTCTGGCCTGAGTCATGGCTCAAGGTTTGGCCAGACTCCAGAAGTGGGCAGGGGCTTTAGAAGAATCACTAGAGAAGGCCACCCCAGAACCACCTTTCTTTAAAGAGTGCCACAGGAAAAGATTGCAGTTGAAATAATCCATGGAAAGAAGGTGAAGTGAACATTTATTGAGTGCCTATAGTTGCGAGGCATTGCCCTAGGTCCTGGTCTGGTAAAGATTTTCTGTAGAGGGCCAGATAGTACAGTACATGTTTTTGGCTTTGCAGGCCAGAGTCTCATGTTACAACTACTGGATTATACTGTTGTAGTACCAGCAGCCATAGACAATATCTAACTGAACTGGTGTCGCTGAGTTCTAATAAAGCTTTATGTATAAAAACAAGTGATAGGCTGGATTTGGCCTATAGAATGTATCTTGTCTATCCCTGATCTAAATGTTTTACAATTTATCTTATTTAAGGCACAAAAAAAGATTTGTTGGCTATTCTTCCTACTTAAAGATGAGGAAACCAAGTATTAGAGGTAAGTTTACCTGCCGAAATCACATGTCTAGCTTGTCACAGAGTCAGAATTCCAACCAAGGTCTCCCTGCCCCAAAGTCTGAACTCTTTCTACTATATGAACAGAGTCTGTTAGGATAAATACAGATAAGGAAGAACAGCCAATGTGAAGGAAAGAGAAAAAAAAGTCAAGTCTAAATCCTTTCTTTCATTTAACATTAACCAATCTATGCCCGACTATGACAGCAAAAATGCTGGTAGACAGAGTTACAGGTAAAACATTCCTCCCAAGAGAAGCTTCTGGAATATTCAGTACTGAACTCCTTCATAACCATAAGGGAAAAGGAAGCAAATTCTGTATTATAATGTGTCAGATTATGGCAAAGCTATAAGGTGGTCACACTCCTAGAATTCCAAACCGTCCTGAGAGGATTTTGTAAAATAATCTCACTGATATTCATATATTCAGTAATTCATTCATTCCATGCCCAGACAGCACACTTTATAAGTGCTTAAAAAAAGGACATGGTACTTGGAACTTCAGGAAC
Source organism: Balaenoptera physalus (assembly GCF_965194825.1). Taxonomy (NCBI): domain Eukaryota; kingdom Metazoa; phylum Chordata; class Mammalia; order Artiodactyla; family Balaenopteridae; genus Balaenoptera; species Balaenoptera physalus. Next base: position 124,225,533 of record NC_138890.1, read on the forward strand.
TTTGAGTAGGAGGCAACACACAGCACTAAATAGTTAATCACCTGTTGATATCCATTGCCACTGAGTATGAAAAGAAACTATAGGGGTGATACACACAGCTCAGTGCCTGAAAATCAAGAGGAAACAGGTGATAAATATGAGTGTGCTTCTTCTCCTGGCTGAACCTTATTCAAGGTTCTCCCTCCTCTTATTCCCCTTGAGAAATGAAAGATTCTGTTTTTAACACCGTTGTCCTAATTTGGAACCTGGAGACCAGGTTCCAAGTTGCTTACTAGCTTGAAACTTTGGTACCTAAGCATCAACTTCCTCATCTGACAATGAGGGGGGTTGACAAGATGTTTCTGAAGCCTCTTCCAAGTTAAGGTGTCTATGAATCAGTTTTTTAAAATATGATTCTGTAATGTCCAATTTAAAGTACCCTGGATGAAACTTAGATGTCCAGATATTTTAATCCATGACATAGGTTTTTTACATCTTTTGAGTAAGAAAACGTTTCAATTCTAAAACCGCCTCCCTTAAAAAGCAGAAACTGTCACTTAGAGAGTTGCACAGTTTATTTCCGAAAATTAAATGATGATTTTCCCCAAAGGACAGAGGGGAAAGGAAGATGTGGAGCAGATGGGTTCATTGTTCCCCTATGGAGAAAAAATATTTCTACACCTTGCAAAAATATATTAATTGGCCTGCCATCTGGCAAGCCTGCTCACACACATAAGGGATAAAGTTTAGATCTTGAGGTTTAACATTTAAGCCTGTGGGGAGATGTTAATTGGAATCTGAGTTAGCAGGAATATTTTTAAAGGGAACATTTCAAAAGAGATCTGAATATAGGTGGAAAAAAACAGAACCTAAAATGTGAGACCATCCAAGGTGACATCACAGGTGCCCATGGCCTCACTCCCACTCTGCACCCCAGTGAGCCAGTGTGGACACTCCCACAATTAGGTGAGGCTGTGCATTAGCAGGGCAGCTTTCACAGCATGATTTTGAATGCTTCCCCACAACTTTACAAATAACCCCCCACCCATATCTTCTTGTACATTACAAATATTTTTCAAAATTTCCGGAAATCTTATCATTGTAAAGGTGGGTGTTTAAAAGAACCTCTTTAAGGGAAAAAGAAAGCTCATCAAACAGGAGGTTCAATAAAATATGAGTTTTGTGGTTGTACATGCACACGTGTGCACACATACGCCCAGAAAAAAACACGTGGAAGGATAACCCCATATTTTTCATGGTGGTTATATTTGAGCACTAGAATTTGGGGTCTTTTTTTTAATGGCTGTTCATATTTTCTCCATTCTTTGTCTTAGGCATAAGTTTAAATTTTCTTCTCAAAGCTATATATATTCCACTGAAATTAAAATATAATGAAAAGACATGATAACTTATTTTACAAAGCAAATGAAGTATCTTGAATTTATCTTTTGTAAAATGCATGTGCTGGTCTGTCTTCACTTTCACTGAAAAACTCCATGCTTCCTTCTGGATCTCTATATTTTCCAACAACCATAATCAATGTCTTAAATCACACAGCTTCCACATCTTCCACCTCATGGCTCTGTTTCCTTCCCCAATAAACAACCCCAAATTATTTATAACTATTTCCTGCTAGTAGAATTTGTTTATCTGGTTTCTTAAAACTTCTTCACCTATGTAGCATCAAAGGGACTATTATACACTAAGACTGGACCACACAATTTACGTAGTTAAAGCTTCTCTTTCGAGTATCTCATTCCGATGCCTTTTCCTGGTACCTACTTGACATTACCAACCATGTCATCAAACTATGTGTTAACCATCTTCCTCATCAAAATGATTTTTTAAAAGGATGACACAATGTAACACCGTATCCTGGCTGGCATCCTGGAATAGAAAAAGGACACTGGGGTACAACTAGGCAAAACATAATAAAATATGGAGCTAATTTTTAAAAGGCAGGGGGTGGACAAGGGAGAGCAAAAGAAAACATCTTATTCTAACCCTTTATTAGCATGATCAAACAATCAAAAAGGACCTAAAATTTTCTAAGGTTTCTAAGTTTCTAAAACTTTCTATATCCTAATTGTGGTGATAATTTGTCAAAATTCACAGAACTGCACACCTATAAAGGATAGTTTTACTGTATGTAAACTGTATCTCCACAAACCGTGTCAAAAACAAAACAAAAAAACAAAACAAAGCACATCTAGCTGCCTGGACTTTTTCTAGAGTGAGTAAATTAACGTGGTAAACCCTGTGTCAGTACGAATCTGGATTAGTGGCCGTGAAAAACACCTTCTTCAATATTTAAAAAATAGCACCTGAAGGAAAGACTTTTTTTCACTCCAGCCTTAGTAAGGAGCAGCCATTTCTCAAAAGCAGCTCACATACTGCACCACTGAGAGCTAAGACATGGCCAGTGAAGGATTTTTGTGGTTTAGAGAATTCTGGATGCAATGTTTATGCCTTTTCCATGTTGTAGATTGTTCATACTTTATTCTCATACAGTTGTTTTAAGCATAGCAAAGCAGTCTTAGTTCTCTAAATACAATGATCTTCACAGAGTCTTAAATACTTAAATATGTATTTAAGTCTCATCAAACATCTCTCTAAAAATGTAGTTAGCATTAGCATATTTGTAGTTAGTATTAGCATATTCAAGAGAAATTACTGTAGTTTTAAAATGTGAAGAAGAAGCCTGTAAGCAATTCATCTCTAAAATCCCAACAGCTCTTTCCTGGCATTCACACTGTACCGCCATGTAAGATGCAAGAACTTTTGTCCCTTCTATGAAATGAACTATATATGCTCTACTACAAGATCGGCAAGGATTTTGAGATGAGTGCATAATAAATACACTCACGTGAATGCACAGGATTTCATAATACGTAGAGAGAAATCTCAGCAAAATAAGCATGGGTGCAGTGTAGTGTTATTCATTCAAAAGGCCTGTAAGATAGCAGCTATTCAGAGCTACACCATAAGTGAAACCTCAATTTCAAAAGCACAAGCCCACTCAAATACCATTATAAACTGTGATACTTTACGATGGGGAAATTACAGGAGAATACATATACAATTTCCACTAATGGGAAAGAGAATCAGCAGGTGGCATTTTAAAACAAAGTAAAACCTACTTCTGTTTTTCACTCTCTTCCCTCAGACAGCAGGTGGCATTTCTATAACAAAGATCAAGATTATCAGGGTTCAATGTTACACAAATACCTTTGAATTGCCAGGAGGCTGCTGTATGATAAAAATTAAGTGACTAAAATCTTACTTTACAAATATTATTTTCAATAATTAGAATATTGTTGGAGCTGTATTTCCTTTGGAGGTAGGATAGTGCAGTTACATCTTTATCTGGATTTACCATGTACTACTGGGTAATTTGGGGACAATTAATTAACTTCTCTAAGCCTCAATTTTTTCATCTGTATAACAGGTATTACATATACCATTAAATGAGACAACATACACCAAACTACCTCAACAGATATTCTTCCTCTCCCTCCTCCTATGCTGATGTTGGTGGATCTCCTACTGGTTATTACACGTTACCGTAATTATCTGTCAACATCACTTTCTAACCCCATTAGATTGAGCTACTTGAACAAAAGGACCATGGCATATATATCTTTGTTTCCCAGGTGATAATCATAGTCCTGGTCACATAAAAGGTACTCAATAAATATGTGGTACATAAATGAATAAATAAGGCAATGCGATAAATCCACAGGCTTTGCCCACAGAAGTCAGACAGAGTCAAACTAGGTTATTAGGTTATCAGGTTCCAGAAGGTGATTCAGCCTCATCCATGAGCCACAAAGCAGGAAAAAGGATCACACAAAGATACATAACTCATAAATAAGCCCCTCCAAGTATTTTTAAATGTAATCAACTTCCCATGTTTCAGAGGTTAATCCCTCTTGGCTTCTGGTTTCTCTATTTTTTGGCCCAGTTTATAAACATTTGACTTCTCTTTAGTGCTTTTAAGGCAGCCAAAGACAAGGAATTGAAAGAGAAGCTGCATGGCCTTCAGGACTGGGGGCTGCCCCCTCTCAATCCAATCCCTAATACATCTTATGACTAGAAGGCAAAAACAAAACAAAGCAAAGCAAACCAAAATCATTCCAGTCTAGCATGCCTTAACATAGAGTTTAAGATATATATACACACCTGGAACTTCCCAACAAAATCCATAAATGTTGGGCCATGAATCCCCTCCAAACATGTTAGTTTCTTATTAAATAGATTTGAAATCAAACCTGTTAAGTGGCTGAAGGAGCAGCTACAAGCCACTGCTTGTGGGACACACCTAAAAGAATGGAAGGTTTGAAAAGCGAAGCTTGTTTCCTCGGCTCCAGGCTGGGCATTTCACTTACATGGGAACTAGAAAACTGGCTTAAAATGAGAACTATAATCTTTCTGGAACAATAGGTCATGACGAGCTTCCTTAATGCCAAAATAAGTGTTCAGAAGTGACTTCTGCTAACTGAAAGAAAGTGTAAAGGGCATATATATTTACTCTGGCTTGAATACAACATTTCTGAATATGTCTATCAGTGCCAAGAGTCAGAACGCTTTTCTTTATGGATTTCAAACCTGGGACCCATTAAATGGAATGTTTGTATTCCTCCTGAGGAATGCCATCAGAAAGTTGCATCATATTAATATCTAACCAGTTCAAGTATTTGTACCTTTTGATCCCAAGATCACCCTAGGTCTTACATGAAAAGGTAGAATAATTTTAAGGTTAAGTCTCAGAAGTTAAAATAAACCACAATTTCTCTTGTTTAAAGAGTTTTTTTTTTTTTTTTTTAAAGAAGCCATCAAATGATAAGTAATCAAGAACAATTTCAGAGAAAACTGAAGTCTGCCTGCCAAGAGGGCATCTTGGCAGTAGCGATGCTGTGGTAAAAATGACATCAAAATCACTAAGATCCAAGAACTGCACTGAAGGAAGCAGAGCTCTGATCTCGAGCCTGGATTCCTATGTTAAGGAGGCTTACAGAAACCACTATTGATTTTTCACCTTAAAAATCCTAGCTTTCCATGGCTAACTTATCTAAAATTGACAGGAGTCATCTACTGAGAAAGAATGGCACATACACAAAGTTCACAGGTCATACAGTAAAAATGAGGTAACTTTTACTCCTTACTAATTCTGTGGTCCAAACATCTAACCCCAGACATCAAATGCTAAAACATACAGGAAATTATAATTCATAAACATACAGGAAATTATAATTCATAAACATACAGGAAATTATAATTCATAAACATACAGGAAATTATAATTCATAAACATACAGGAAATTATAATTCATAAACATACAGGAAATTATAATTCATAAACATACAGGCTCATTTTGCAGAATCCTCATCAACTATGACCTAAAGCACCCCTGAACTATCCCATACTCTACCTGTCCCACCATGGCCATTTGAATCAAAAATTAAAAATTCCTTTGCTTGGGGACCTATCGTTTATGGAAAATGCAAATTCACAGCCATCCGTTCAACCTGCCAAGTCAGGTGAGTGTGCCTATCGGCTGTCTTGCCACCTGTCTGCCCTTTGGAGCAGTTAAGCAAGGGTAGGCTAATTTTACAGTGAACTATTTTTTGGATTAGCAAATAATTTGTGTTTATATACGTGGGTCTAGAATGGAGAATACCAAGAGGATAAAATTAACCTTTACCTAGAAAAATAAACTATCTGACGTGGCTTCTATATCTCCAATGCTCAGTGTCTGACGTAGGTAATCTACTGGGAAAAGTCTTCAATTTTTGTATCAGAAATCTTGACATTAGCCAAGTGAAACTAATATTTGTACAGGAGTTATATCTCAAGTTCCAAGATCAACAAGCCACTCCAGATCAGACTTAAGAAATAACATTACATAATAGTCACTTAATGGCCATTGTTTTACAGTAACAAAGGTTTCATTTACCGTATTTCCTAGAGTGCTTTATTCAGCTAGCAGCTTTTCCCATGACAAACATACTTTTTCCCCTTAACCCCTTCATCTACCTGTAAAAGTAAAACATTTAATAACTATAATTTCTAATTAAAAGATACCCATGATATAGCACTTTAAAAGATAGGAATATTAAAGGGACATCGGTGATTTTTACGCAAGCCACAGGTTCAGTGATATTCTTCAGATCTAGTGGTTAAGAAATCTGGCAGTGGCTAGATGATGTAATAGTGACTCTCAAGAGAGATGTCGTAAGGTCCAAGTCAGGGTCCTGAGACATCAACATGCAGTGTAATGTTTAAAATTAGACAGAATAAAGCACGGCAAGAACAGCTTCAGCAAACACTCACAGGGCAAAATGGGCCTGGTGGATCCATCAGTTTTCCTCCCTTTCTGATTCTACCACCCTAGGAGACTTCACCAAGTTTCACCCGTTCCTCATTCCCTCCACCCAGGTGATTCACTCAGAACCTAAAACATTATCTCCAAAAGCTATCTCCTATATGAATTTCCATGTCAGGTTAGAAAGTTTCCAAAGACATGGAGCTCCATATAGATAGATAGATAGATAGATAGATAGATAGATAGATAGATAGATAGATAGATAAGATAGATAGATAGATATAGATAGATATATATATGGATTTTGCCTGCAATTAGTTTCCCAAGAAACCCCAAACTGTAACAAAATCAGAATCACTGATAAATGTAAATTCCGAAGTCAGCAGATTGTAGAAAGTCCCCAGGTTCTATAATAAAGCAAGTGATGGAGGAGCTTAAGATAAGATAAACATTAATGACTGTCTATTCTTCTTACCAATCTACTTTACCTTCAAATGTTGATCAAAGCCTAAATCCTCTGCTTGGGCCTTTTTTCTTTAAAACAAAACAACATGATGTTTCAGTTTGATATTGCTATAATTACCTCTCTAACAAACATATCCAATAACCCTTAGTGTAGCTAAAACTCCCACTGGTCTTCTCACGCTATTAATAAGATTTAAGGTCAATATTTTCAGAATTTAAAGCCAAGTTCACAAGGGAACTTTCCTAACTACCAAGATAGAGGAAAGAAAATAAAGTATCAGAACAAGTATTAATAACCACGTGAACTTCTTATTTAGAGATATTCCTCTAGTTACAAAATGTGCCACGGGTCACTAAAACCAAGTGGCTGCTCGACATCCAAGGCTTCTACCAGTGGAGGTTGACTTTGCTTTTAATAAATGGTTTTACACACTCCCTGTGCCTACTTTCATCCAGGTAGCCCCAGGACCATTTTATTATCTTGGATCTCCTATTAACTTTCAAAGGGATTACTCAGTTACCATGATGTCACTCCCAAATGACTAGGTTACACGTAGTGAAGACAGCTCAGATTAAAAATAGCTTTGTGCGTGCTTACTCACACTGAGAGATGGGTGTGCTGGAGAGTGAGGCAGGGGCTCAGAGCCTCTAGTCCTGAGCTCCCTGAGAAACCAGCCTATTTCCATCTCAGCCTATACAAGGAGGACGCTCCCAGAGTCTTCCGAATAAAGCCCTACCCCAAGCCTTCTCTTCCATGAGCTGTCTCCACACAGGGGAGATTTCTCAACCCCAACGTCTGTCAGTTTTTAGCCCAGAAGGCAGATGGTCTCTATCTTGAGGCTTACGATTCCCCTGTTTTAAAAGTATCACTTGGGCTTCTGATAACAGGATATATGCGTAAAGAGAAGCGAACAGAGCCATGAAAGCATATAACATTCACCCCCCTCACTGTGAACTTACTGACACACATATACCCTTTCCAGCGTCGACCAGGTAGAGCAACAAACAGCCCATGCGTCCCCAGGGAGCATATGCTCCATATTCTAAAGCTTTGTTTTTAATGGACTTCTTTTGAAATCTACTTTTTAAGGTCTCACACATTTTTCTCTCTCATTCCTTTCCTCCTCCCTCTTTCTGCTTCTCTCTCCCCTCACAAAAGACCTACAAATTTAAGGGGCAAAACAAATGATCTGTCATCTCCTGTTGTAAACCCCCCACTAGAAGCTTAAAGCCATATTTCTGAGATGCGCATATTCCGGCTCACATCCTGTGCATCTGGCCAGCCTGAAGACCCGGAGAACACGCTGCTCTGGTGTGCACCAGCCAGGCTCTGCACACAAGTCACTCAGAGAGCTGCTGGGAGCTCCTAACCTGGGGTCTCAGCGTTCTCCGCTCCCCCAGGGGTCTCCCTTATTAGGCTGGGGGAGGGGTGCAGGAGTGAGGGCCTTAGGCACCAGTGCCGATGTCAGAGCTAACTAGAGACAAGATGAGAGGATGACAAGATGAGAGGATGGAAGGGCGAGCCCCGCAGTGATGGGCAGGCCTGTCCCACCTGCGGAAAATGCAGTCCAGAGCATGAAGAAAGGAGAAGGATGAAAGGAAGCAGTTATGAAACAGGCCTGGGCAAAGCAAGGAGTGGGAGGAAACGGGTGCAAAGACTCGGGGAGGGGCAGAGCCTGCAGGTCAGGCGTAGAGAGGATGAGAGCGCGGATGTGAGTGCCAGGTTTCCGCCGCTTGTGGAATAGGCTGGAGGGGCGGGGTGGACCGCGTGCCCTCCCTCCATCTGTACTTGGCTCAGGTTCAGGCTCAGGCAGAGTCAACGAGGGGGCAGGTAGGGGCTAGAGACACTCGAAGCAGCTCCAACTGTAAACATGTCAGAAAGGAGATACTCAGGAGACCGGGGAAAGAACTTGAGCTTCCAGAGGGGAGGGGAAAGGAAGCTGTCATTGCCTATTTGGGTGATGAAGCAGACAGTAAAGTGAGCAACACTGAGTAAGGGGATATGATTCAGGGCAGAGGGCCGACAGGCCAGCTGCGAATGTGCAGAGGCTGGTACACAAGGATGTGTCGCTGCTGTGCTTAGCTACCCACAGAGGGCGGTTGCCACCCATGGTCTCCAATGCCTCACTTCACTCCTGCTGTCCTGGCTCCTCATGCCGCCCCGACCCCGTCCCTCTGCTGCCGGGGTTCACGCTGAAGTCACCAGGACTCCCCAGTCGTCAGACACAATGCACACCACGGTTCATCTCTGTGGAGCGACGGTTGATCATTCTGTCGGGATCTCCGTGAGAACACTCTGCTGGCTTCCTTCCCTCTTACGGGACTCTCCTCCACGCCTCCCTTCCGGTTCCTATCTGCATCTCTGCCCACTCCTTAAATGGGGCATCTTTTAGCTCTCCCACAGATTAATCTAACATATTTCTCATGGTCCTAATGAGGACTCCCAAGCCTATTATTTCTGGTCCAGCCTCCTCGAGTGCCCCGGACCTACCATCCAACTGCCTGCCTTGAGGCTCTTTCTTTCTTGCTGCAGAGCCTTGGCTGTTCCCAGATGCCTGCTCCCAAAGTCTTCCTGCCGATGGCTCTTTCTCATCCTTTAGATCTTCTCTTGAATATTACCTCTTCAAAGACCTTCCCCGACCACGTGATCTAAAGCAGCCCCCGCACTGTCACTCTCTCTTCTCAGCTCTTGCTTACAGCCTTCAGAACACAGTGACCACCACTTGACTTATTTAGATGTTGGTTTATTTGTGAGGCCCAAGCATTCTGTCGGGTTTACCTCTATATCCCTGGCCCAGCACAGGACACTGGTGCTGTGGGTACCGGCTGAATGAAGGAACGGATGTTCCACGGTACTCAGCACACAGCAGGTGCTCAATAAATGTGGATGAAGGAGCCTCTGGGGACACAAGGGGCGAGTACAAGTACTTGTGTCTTATATGTACAGGTGATTCTCCATTTCCCTGGTTCCCCAAGTAAAAACCCCCAGGGCCATTGTGGTATCTTTCTTCATCCCTCAGAGCCAATAGCTCATCACCTTCTCCCAATTTTATATCCTTAATATTTCTCAAGGCGTAATCTCACCACATTCTTTGCTCAGGCCTGCAAAACCCTTTAGAAAGGCTACTGCAATAACTTATTCATTGGTTTCGAGGTCCCACCCTCTCTTCTCAGACCTAAACTCCCCAAGTGCTGCTAGACGTGTCTCTCTCCCACTGGATAAAGGCCAAGCTCCCACAAATATCAAGTGTCTCAACACTCCTCCTCAGTCATTACCCACTACTCATCCCCTTGCTGTAATGACAGTAACCGTATTAATAGTTAGGGTTTATTAAGGCTTTTCGATGTGAGTCATTGCATTAAGCATTTTATACATATGAACATATTTTAATCTTTATACCAATCCTACGAGACAAGTAATTTACTTGTCTCTACTTTATAGACAGAGCAACTGAAGTCCAAAGAAGCTAACTTACTCAGTATACAATATCACAGAGTTAAGGTTCGAACTCAGGTAAACTGGCTTCAGATCAACCCTCTTAACCATTGTGCTCTATTATATAGCCTCTTTAAACTTTATGCTTCAGCAGCACTGAGTTATGCTTCTGGTTTTTTATGCTCCAGCAATGCTGAGCTATGTATAATCCCTTGAACTCTGTTGTTGCCAAGGCCTCCATGTCTTCGTACACACCATTTCTTTCGCTTCCTGGGAAGGCCTTGTCTTCCTGTCTGATAAATACCAAAGTACCCTTCAAAACCTCCCCAAGGTTTTCTATCTGGTGCACCTCCCGGCTCCTTTGTACCTGGTATATACTTCTTGATTGCCCTGGTTTGCAATGATTCATCTGCATGTCTTCACTGAAGGCGTGCCTATGGCTTTCAGCTTTGGGTCACAGTGCCCAGGCAAACAATAGATGCTCAATAAACGTGGATTTAACTGGGCTTTCTGTAAAAGGGGTAAGTACGGGTTAACCAATACCTAACATGCCAGGGCAGGAGAGAAGCATATTCCATGCTTTTTAAAGACATATATTCATGCTCAAAACAAAAGAAAAACTCACCAAACACTACAGATGTTTCTGAAGAGAAGATGCAGTGTGCATAAAAATTCAATGCATTCTGACAACTACAGCAGTTAAAGATCCCTGAATGTACCTGCAGTTCATTGCAACTGCTGAGTAATGTGAATTTAGCAAAAAACAAAGCAAAACCAAAATAACCTTTTATCCCAAGGTTCTCAGAAAAATACATTTGGAACCTCTCTCAAAGTGATGAACTGAGTCACAAACTACCCAATGGCCTGGGTAGGACTGTATTGACTTAGATGTCACTGAGGTTTGGACATTATCACTTAAGCCCAAAGAAAACATGACAGATTTCTGACCACTGAGGTTAAAAATCAAGCATCTTCTAGAGTCTCTAGACTTCAACAAAACTAAAAGCGCACTTCAAAACTAAACAGCAACATTTATAAATCAATGGTAGTCCTTTCTTTACAGTGAGACATAGAGGAGATATAAGTCAAAGAGAAGTTTGATCCCTTCTGCCTTGAAATTTTTAATCCAACGGGAAAGGAAAAGATGTTACAAACAAATAGTAACATAAAGCAGGCAAACTAATTCCCATCCTACCTTGCAAGGGGATCCTGAAGTGAATGGAGAATCTGCAGGTCTATGAAACTCACAGCCTCTAAAACATGCAATTCTTACTTCAGTTTAAAACAACACATTTTCGTTTAAATACCCTGTTTATTCAGCCTAGATTTCTGTCCCTCAAAGCAGCAGGTGAACGGCTGTATTGAGACTACCCTGAGGAAATGAAGGAGGAGGAGAGGTAGGCAAAGCCCATCATAAAAAAGGAACCATTACCAGTGGAAATGTGAGCTTTATAGCAAAACAGCAGACAAAGTCAGTGTGCATCCAGGCCACCCAGTGTCTGCCGCAGTCCAGGCCAAAAGGAACGAAGGGAACAACATTGTCATCGTTGGGACGCGGCACAAGTAAGCCAGGCTTTCGGTGCATCAGGACCTGTTTAAGAGTCTAGGCCTGAGAGTCAGTCTGTAGGTGCCTTTCCCCAAGAACTCAGGGAGTTATGGGCCCATGCAGGGCTTTGAGTTGGAAGAGAAACCTTAAAAGTGTTCCCATGAGAGGGCAAACCAACAAACCAGAGCCATGCTAAACTGGCAAGGTAGATGCGATGCAGCAAAAACCCAAAGTCCTCTGCGTTGACAATTTCTACCATGATATGGATTTAAGGGAAGAGTGTGAAACCATTCAGCCTCTCTTTTGTCTAAGTGGTACCAAACATCCTATCCCTAGGAGCTCCAAGATGCTCATTCACAGGCTCAAAGCTGGATTTTACTCTTTGATAGACGCAAGAAGCTGATATAAAGAAAAGGTTATGATGAAGTCCTCTGGGTTACAATGTAATCAGAACAAGCAGCTGGGATAAAATATGCAAAATGAATGATCTGTCGAACAAAGTCAGCAAATGTGCAGAGAAGCAGCCAGGCTTGGGCAGAAGAGCTGTTCCAAGGGCTCAGGCACGTCCAGCTGAGGATGAGGGCAAGGCACCCTCCCCTGGACAGTGGGTACACCCTCAGTGAGGCTGGCAAAAGGATCGGGCTACTTGGGAAAGGAGAGGTCCTTTTAAAAGGGCAGATTTAGGGAAACTGATCAGTGCTGTAAGAAACAGGGTTCATGTGGCACTTAGAGGAGGAAAAGGATGTAGAGCAGTTAAGGGAGGTCACAGAAGGGGAAGAGTCATACTATAAGCATACACTTCATGTCCTTACGAAAGGACACAGAGCCAGAACTGTTCACTGTATAATAAGAGAAAGCAACGGCCACGTACACTGACCCGGAGAGAGGGACACCTGCTCTTCACCTTCCTGAATCTACCTAATAAATAGAAAGCAGTTCCAGCCCTGTGAGACCTGTAAGTAGATGTATCTAGAGATGATCTTCAGGATATATATTTCCAAACTCCATGAATCCAGGAAATCCCCAATAACAAACAGGCTGTGACAACCTCTACTCTGAGAAGGGAGGGAAGAAATTCCACCTCCCTCTCTGTATCACTCAACTGAAGATATGGGCCCATGACCTGGGGAATGGACACAGCCCTCCCACACCCTCATTTGGTTGGGAAGAATCCAAGTTCCTTCAGAACCTAGGCTCTCTGCCAGTGTGAGCTGTCTAAAATGGAGTGTTCTGGGCTGGATAGATATTGCCCTAAGGCCATGGTCAGACCAGCCTGAGAATTCTTTATGCATTTGACTCAATAATACTATCAAACAGGTAGGTGCGGGAAAGAAAGATTCCAGATGCTTTTCAGTTTCAGGCACACAGGTGTGATGCCAGAGCAGACTTATCTCCCCAAGAAGTGGTTCCAGGTGAGAGTAGCAGCTGCATCACCGCCAGGGCTACATCCCTTGGACATATTTAAGGGCTCCTGACAAACAAGTTATAGGATTTACTGCCATGAGGAGTAGGGGCCTGGTTCAGGAACAGTAAGTATCTCTTCAACTGATTCGTTGTTTGGGGGGTTTGGTGCACGGATGACACAGCCTGTCAAAAAATGACCAATACCAAGAGTGTCTCTGAACATTATAGCAGAAAAGCACAGTCACCTTATTTAAAAGGCACAACTTTAGAATCATATGGTTTAGTGGCACCAATATTGTTCAAGTTGCATTAAAAGGTAAGTATAACTTAAAAATCGATGCAATCATGCTCTCTCTCTCTCTCTCTCTCTGAGACACATACACACAAACACACACACATGTTTGTGTATGTATAAACAGCATATGTCAGGGTATTCCAGGACGCTTCTGAAAATTAAGAAATACCATGAGAAATGTCAAAAGCAAAAACTACTAAGTTTTCCAAAGTATTATGTATTTGCACTTATGCTACAAAAAGTTACTGGTATAACCAAACACAATGAACCATCTTCCTGTGTTCTTTAAACACTGGAGCATAGAGATGAATCTCCCAATCTGATAGCCAAGCATCCTGTTTATTTGACTACACCCTTGCCCTCGTGCATGTTCACGTGTATGTTCAAGGCAAGTTTTGAAGAAAAACAAAGAATCTATATTTACACAACTCAAAGGGTGTGCCCCTCTAAAACCAAAATCATGCCACCTGTCTGTGCTGGACACAAATGTGGAGAGAGGAGAAACACCTGCTTTAAAATCATTTTCTCTCACCCAAGTGTCAGCAACTCTCAACTGTTTTTCACTTGTGGCATGAGCTTCACCTTGATTTTAAGTCTTTCTTCTTTTCACCTATTCTAACAAATATATGTTACAAAATGAAATGGCCGGTCTATTTTTAGAAATAAATGTCAGCAAATCAATTTAAAAAAATGCAAAGTTATGCAGACTTTTCTCTTTAAGCAGACAATATGAAACAGACAAACTTGAGCTCTCTTTGAATCGTACATTTGCATCGTATAAAGGTTAAATATTTCATAGAGGGAAGCATCTGAAAGGCTCTACACAGAGTAGCAGAAACTCCAACGCCTGAGTGAATGAAACGGATAAATGATCAGATCAAAGAGAGGGAGAAAGTATCTCCTCCCCCTTCCCTTCTCTCCCCACCACTCACAACTCGAGGTCTGATTCTCCACATTTCTGAAGAACTCCGAAAAGCACATTCATCAGGATGACCCAGGAAAACCGCAGAGGAGGGAACACCTGAACCAGGGCCCCCCAGCAGAGTATAAACTTTTCAAACTGTCACCCAATCAACAAAACCCCAGTTGCTAAGGGGGCCCAGGCAGCCGCGCAGCCTCCTAAGCCAAAGCATTCATTCCCTCTCCAGGCTAAAAGGACCCCCAAGTTTTTTACCTTTGTGTTCGCCGAAGCCTGTTCCCACTCCTCAAATGAGGCAAAGTAAAGTTTGAGAGCACAGTCCAAAAATTGGGGTCAGACATATCCATTTCTTTCTCGCTTCAATTCACTGTGGGTTCAAGGCCATAAGACCAAAACGGAGAGAGGAGGGGGGAAAAAAAAAAAGACAAAAAAGATCCCAATTATCTACTCACTGCCTCCAGAGGAAACGTGCTACGAACTGTGATCTCGAGAACAACTTGGAGCGTGAGTGAAAAGTACCCGTCCTAGCCTTTAATCAACACACAACTATTTCTCCAAGGTTCAGGAAACTTGTTTCCTCCTGGGTTTGCCCTCTCCTGGTCAGCCTTGGCCAGCTATAAACAGTAATTACAAGAGTTGGGCCGTGCGTTCGGCTCAAAATGTTGTCTGTGTGTGATTCAGTCCAAGGTACTTTGTCATCTGTTTGGCAGATACCATTTGCAGCTCCTGCGGGGGGGTGGGGATGGGCAGGGGAGAGGACTAGTTTAAGTCTTTGGTTCCGGGAGGCTGGTGCTTATCAGCAAAACCATTCAACATCCGAACATGCCCAGTGCTGAGTTTCCTCTCGGTATCTACATACAAGGAAAGGAATGTAAATGGAAAAAGCTCCTCTTCTTCGCCCCTCCTCGAAAAAGGGAAACTTAAAAGCACTTATAGAACGCTGGCCTGTTGGCGGACTCCAGCCGGACACCTTTGTGCAGCCTCAGCGGGAAGGGGCCAGGCGGCGGGACCGGTCCCCACCGCAGACACTCCCCATAGGAGCGGGGCCTCATGGGAAAGGGAGCAGGCGGGACCTGTGCGTGAGCCCAGGAGGACCGGGACACCGTAGCATCTCCCGCCGCCGCGCCCCCAGCGCGGAGCCCCTGGTGGATCGGTCCCTCCAAAGAAATAAACCCAGCGCGATCCGGAGCCCGGTGGAGAGTGCACAGCGCACACCTGGAGGCTGAGGCGTGATTCACTGAAGACTGGATCACCAGGAAAACACTCCAAGAAAGTCAGTAATGGCTCTGCCGAGGGACGCTGTTTGTCGTGGAGGAAAAGCACGCCGAGGGAATGCCACACTCACCCAAAACCTCAGTAAACTGAATTTACGAGTTTACAAACATTTGATGAATTGCTACAGCGCACAGCTGTCTGGCTTCACCCTATCTAGGGACTGGTCAACCACTACCTGTGAAGATACAACCTGGCACTTAGTTAACCAATGCTAGGAATCATTTTCCTGCCATGAGTGTTAAGACTCTGAAAGGAAGGAATGAAGGGGAGGTTGAACCAATGTTACTGTTATTCATTTCGAAGAAAGCCACAGGATTCCAATAACTCCCCAAACCCACCAATGCTTATGATTAAATACATAAAGAAAACACTAGAATTTAAATTAGCTACTTTAATCTGGTGTAATATGGCAAGAGATAATAAATTTTAAAAAAATGTTTAAGCAAAAATAACGTTTAAAAAATGGTTTAGTTCAACCAGTAAATACTGGGAACAAACTTGCTTATAGAAATATAAGGGTGAGGAAAAAGGGGATGGGGGGGTCAGCTGACAAGGGATGGGGCTAAACAAAGAACAGGAGTCTACTTTGAGATGCTCTTTAATTCTGGAGACCCCCAGAAATATTTTTACCCCAAGCACTCTAAGAATTTCTGATGGGCCTCCTCAGATCCTTGAAATCTACAAAGGTAGACAAAGAAGACAATATTTTCTCAATTTTACATGGCAAAATACACTTCACCAGATACTTAGGGACTTGGTCCAATATTTTTTGCCCCATACTAAGCCACGTCTTCTCTTAAAAAAATGCTTTTAAATATTCAAAAAAGTATTTTTTAAAGGCTGACACAAAGATAGTACCATACTCCAGAGCAGAGCTTCCCAACCTCAGCACTGTTGATGTTTTAGGCTGGATAATTTTTTGTTTGGGGAACTGTCTTGTGCATTGGAGGATGTTTAGCAGCCTCCCTGATCACTCCCCACTAGATGCCAGTTGCGATCATCAATAATGTCTACAGACATTGCCAAATGTTCCTTGGGGGTGCCAAATTGCTCCTGGTTGAGAACCACCACTCTAGATAAAGGCTTTCTCTGAGATAGGTAGTACAGAGCATTGCTTAAGAGCAAAAATCTTGGGTTTGAATTCTGCATCCAACACTTACTGTGACCTTAAGCAAGTCACTTAATGTCTGCCCATTTTCCCTATTTTTATGGGGTCCATGATAGGACCAACCTCTAAGAGGTTCA
The DNA here is from genome assembly GCF_965194825.1 of Balaenoptera physalus. Classification (NCBI taxonomy): domain Eukaryota; kingdom Metazoa; phylum Chordata; class Mammalia; order Artiodactyla; family Balaenopteridae; genus Balaenoptera; species Balaenoptera physalus. The sequence continues at coordinate 124,242,423 of NC_138890.1, forward strand.
CACACATAAATGAGATGACATACATAAAGCCCTTCATGCAGTGTCTAGAGCACAATGCACATAAATGTTGGCAATATGCAGAAGCTAAAAGAATACCATGCAGAGAGATGCAAGACTGGAGCAGAGGGCATCCTACATCATACTCTCTACTTTCATGGCACTCCGAAGATGCCTCTACAGGGGTGCTGGTCACACTGTATTACAACTGACTGTTCACTGCTGCCTTTCCTGTTAGTCTATGAGCTTCCTCAAGGCTAAAGTCATGTTTTATTGATCTCTGTACTTCTACAGTCTGACAGTTCCTGATTTATGTAAGCGTTCAAGACATGCTTTTTGAATGGAGACACTTCAGATGCTCAGGTATCTAGTCTTTCTTTTAAGATGCCCTGAAATTTATCAGTTTTAGCAGGTCAATTGAGTTTCTCAAAGAATCCTGAATTTTTAAGAATCCCATGAGGATATTTTTAAATTCTAAAGACTTTCTCTTATTGATTCATTTTTATCTATATTCTGTAATTGCAAACAGAAGTGTTAGGCTAACATTCTTCAGGTCTTAACATGGCTTTAAGAAATGTCACAACCAAATCCAGGGGAAACTCTCTTTGAATCCTACCCCCTAACCCATCCCCAAAGATAAGCCCAGGGAAAAATTTTTGTGCTCACTTTTTAGGTATCCAGATAATTACATATCAGAGGCTGCTCAGAGCAGAACAGTGAAGCTGGTGAAAGGGGACTTGAAAGTGTGCTATATAAATTGTGGGTTGAAGGAACTCTGGTGAATGTGGAAAAGAAAAGATTTAGGGAACAAGCAACAGCTGTCCTTGAATACTGAAATAACTACCATGTGGAAGAACCTTCAAATGCAAAGATGAAAAAGGCTGAAACGACAAGGAAGGACTTCCTGTGTGGGTGTTTGAGCAGAGGTAAACTGTAGTGATACAGTGGGTGAGAGTCAAGTTCTGGATGATTTAACTCTGGGGCAACTCTGCACCACCAACTCTCATATCCTCCATGGTCCTTCCAGAAAAGCCTACATATGTGGGCAACACCCATAAAAATGATAGCAATAAAATGGATAAATCAATAAAACATTAATTTCTTCTCTTGACTGAATAATACATATTTTGGTCTGTGGGCAGCAGATGTCATAACTCTCTCCACCCTGTACATTTTGGGGAATCCACCGTGCAGATTCTCAAAGTGCTGGGGAAAGACCTGAGTATTTTAAACTACTTCAATGTTTACTTTAAACATTTAATGTTTACTTTAATGTTTTTTGCACTTCAAAGGCTTTGAGAATTGGGGTTGTATCCAAAATGAAAAATAAAATTTGGTAAAGTGCGTGAAGAGCCAGAAATGAATTAGTTAATATAGTGAAAGTGGCTGATATATTCCCACACTCCTTTAAGAGTAGGAGTAGGTGTGACACTGAAGTGTAATTGTCTTCTAACCTGTTTGACTTGATTTGGGAACTTATGATTCAGAAGGTAATGCAGTCAGCAAATACAAGAATTAAAATTGTCAGAACTGCTGACATTTTTCTACAGACAAAATAATTATATGAGCAGAAACTATATTTTAGTTGCAAATGCAGTAAAACTCTGGCTACGGAACTAAGAAGGAATTGAGATTATTGGAAATTCTTAAGACTACAGCTGATCTAGGTCACTATACAAATACCCAGTCAGATTTTCTAGGTATTGCACAACAACTAAGCCTATACAGCAGTGGACAAGTTTTGTGATCTAGAATGCTCATTCATTTATTTAATCAGGCTGATATTATCAGTCATTGTTTTCATGAGAAAGGTGAATGAGATTGAAAAATAAGCTTGTCAAGCTCCTGAAATGCTAGCTCAAGATGAGGTAAGTATTTAATGAAGGGTCAAATTCTTCACTATTCACCCCTCTCCTACATATACAAAATTCCAGGTTCTTTTCACTGACTTGAATTCTCCTGTCTACGTCCCATCCGCTGCCCCATGCTTATTCAGTAGGGTTTCCTTCACCCTACACAGAACAGCATTAAGGATAATATCCCTGGAGCCTCACCTTGAATTTAGACACTATAGGAGATTAAGTCTTCTAGTGTAAGCGTGAGGCATGGGAAGCTGTCAGCTCCCTGCACTGACACTCTTGCCACGAGGCCGTGTCCAGTGAAAAGATACGAGGGCAAGTGGAGTTAATATGGAGTTTCAAAATGTATTCTGATCATGGCCTGGTCTGGGAATTCTGCTATAAATTTACTTTGATCTCTGTCCACTCTTGTCATCAGAGTACCCAGAAGTGACTACATCCCCAAGGCTGTCCATACCTACAAGCGTACTTTGGTCATCTTCTAAATGCTGTCTTGAGAGTTTGAGTATAGTAGTGTGAAGAGCACATGGCCCATCCTGAATGAGCAATGCTTGTAATCACTGTATACCTTAAGAAATAAAGCTTAAAAGCTGGGCTAGAAATGTAAAGAAAGTTGCATCAATGGGAACGGGTTGTAAGAAAGCTCTTCTAGAATTACTAAGCAAAGTTTTTTGCTTACATTGCTAAAATATGAAGGAAGATAAAAAAAGATCAATGAAAATTAACTTGTAGGGCTAGATCTGAATGCTGAAAAGCTAAGAGATGGATAATAAGTAGGGTTACAGCGTGCTGGGAATATTAAAAAAACATTTTTAAACAATATCATAAGGCAAGAGAGATTCAGATTTCTAAAGGGAATAGATAAAACAAAGGAAACCAAATAAAACTGATTTCTCTTTCCTGATAGGTTAAGTAGAGAAGTACATAATCCACAAGGGCAGGTTGAAGGACAAGGTCCGAGAGGGGAAAGGACAGACTAAATACGAGCCAGAATGGGAAGAGAATGTGATATTTTCCTCAGGTGTTCCCTGGATCCCAGGAGAATCAGAGGCTCAGAAAATGTAGCAAATAACCAGTAACTTCACAAAATCAAAGAGGAGAGAACAGGTAGACATGGGAAATGAAGCACTTTTCTCCCAAATTAGTGACTCCTTGATTTGTACAAAAGATAAGTAGATTAGAACATATGATGGTGCCATTTGCAGCGAAATGGATGCACCTAGAGATTGTCATACTGAGTGAAGTCAGACAAAGACAAATATATGATTATCGCTATATGTGGAATCTAAAAAAATGGTACAAATGAACCTATTTACAAAACAGAAATAGAGTCACAGATGTAGAAAATAAACTTATGGTTACCAAGGGGGAAAAGGGAGGGAGGAATAAACTGAGAGATTGGGACTGACATATACACACTGCTATATATAAAACACATAACTGTATAGCACAGGGAACTCCACTCAGTACTCTGTAATGACCTATATGGGAATAGAATCTAAAAAAGAGTGGATATATGTATATGTATAACTGATTCACTTTGCTGTACAGCAGAAACTAACACAACATTGTAAATCAACTATACTCCAATAAAAATTAATTTAAAAAAAAAAGAATATGCATGGTGACAGCCCAGCTCACAGGACCAGGGAGGGTTTCAAAATCACTGATTGTAAGCATATTACCCTACCACTCTATCTACCCAATCATTGACTCCCAAGCAGGGTCCTGGGAGAAGCCCCATAGCCTAATCTCCGCTGGGAGAGGAGTTAGGCTGCTAGAAAATGTGTCATACTTACAGGGCTGGAGGGGGTCATCCTGCAGGAAGGAGACTACTGGGAAAGAAACAGAGAAAAGTGTGTCTCTCCGTTTGAAATCAGCTGTCTGCAAGAGCCATCAATAAACCAAGCAGAGCACTGGCCTCTAACAGAGCTAAGCAATCCAATTATGGAGCAGAGAGCAATGCTTCGAGACCAACGCCAACATCTGACAAATAGGAAGGCTAACTTCTAGACTGCTTTAAGACCAAACTTCCTTGCCACTTACTGTAGACGAGCCTCCTTACCCCTACTGGGTTAGGTATCCCTCTATTGAGCTCTGCTCCTGAGAGCTCCTGCATGAAAAGTGTTCCCCCACCATATCAGAATCTATATGTTTGCAGATCACTCCCCCTTAGAGTAAGAGCTCCGAGAGGGCAGGGGCTGTAGCTCCATCTTTTAATCCTCAATACACCATTAGGATGAATGTTAAGACAAAGGGTGAAGGGAGGAAGGATTTGCTCAGGGTTAGAAAGATACCTGAAAGCAAGTATTTTTAAGACAGACCCCTGACCTGTTTTAAAAAGCCTTTTCTGTCTATTCCTCTTGGAATTTCATGAGCCCATACCATTATTCATATACACTGCACCTGTTAGACAGGTCTACTGCCTCAGATTTCAAAGTCTCAGAAAAGAGAACCACGCACATGTAGCTGTGTATCTGTAGACACATGTAAATATATGTCTAACTAGTTTGTATGAAATCCAAAATGCTTTTTGAGTAACAGTGGACCTCAGACACTAATCATTACATTAGACTCTCAATCTGGAGTTAACTTCAAGGACATGGTGTTTCTTGATCCAGAAGCTTGGTCTAAGGTACATCATTTCTCATCCAGCTCCTGAGCATGAATTACAGTGCAATTATAAGAAGTGTCAATTAAGTGGGTCAGTGTGGTTATATTTAGCCCTTTAGTAGCTGACACTAAGACCTTTCTGTAATATAAGATTAAGGTTAATTTATCAGTTCTTCTTTTCTTGAATATTTTTCCAGGTCAGGCATCTAAAGTTATTGAAAATTATCCCATTAAAATAAGAGGTAAAAACTTCCATTGAAGTACCACATAGGGAACATATACAGACAGAGGTAGAAACCATGTGCTTCTGTAGAAATCAGAATTTTATTCCATTCTTAAAGTTGACTCAAATTATTCCACAAATCAGAGGATAATGTGTCAGTGAAGACACAAAATTTTTTAGCCGAGGATTTCTCAAGCAAGCTTCAATCATTGGATTTATTAATTTATATCATTTTTATAACAACAAAAATTTTTTTCTGAATGTTAACCTTTCATTTTGTTTCAATTTAGGTGTGTTTAAACTTTTTTTTTTTTAACATCTTTATTGGAGTATAATTGCTTTATTATGTTGTGTTAGATTCTGCTGTACAACAAAGTGAACCAGCTATATGTATACATATATCCCCATATCCCTTCCCTCTTGAGCCTCCTTCCTCCCATCCCACCCCTCTAGGTTGTCACAAAGCACCGAGCTGATCTCCCTGTGCTATGCAGCAGCTTCCCACTAGCTATCTATTTTACATTTGGTAGTGCATATACGTCCATGCCACTCTATCACTTCGTCCCAGCTTCCCCTTCCCCACAGTGTCCTCAAGTCCGTTCTCAGTACCCTTTTTTTAGATTCCTTATATATGCATTAGCATACGTTATTTGAACAACAAAATTTTTAAGGAAATATTAACTCATAGGAGAATAAATATGATGTTAAGCATAAAAAGTGATAATATTTTCACTTTTCATAAATCATAGAAATGCAATTAAAACATCAATCAGATATTTTTTACCTGTTTAACTGGCAAAGACTAAAAAAAAGGTAATACCCAATGCTGGTGAGAGCACAGGAGATAAATACGGTTTACCAACTTTCTGGAAAGTAATCTGGAGAATGAAAACACACACACTATACATATGCACATGCATACAGACGTATGTGTACATATACACAGATATTTACATATAAATGTATATGCGTGCATATATACATATAAATAATATACACACACATATATATTTGAACTAAGTCCGCATTCTAGAAATTATACAAATCTAATTGAGTAAATGCACAAAAATCTATGCATATGAAAATTAATCTTAGAATGCCTTGTAGTAGTACAACATTGGGAAAAACCCAAAGGTACAAGACAAGGGCAACTGTTAATAAATATTGAACAGCCATAAAATGAAATATTATAAAACCAATAAAGACCACTGTGGTAGAAAGAGTAATGCATTCCAAACATACGAGGTTCTAATTCCTTGAACCTGTAAATATGTTACCTTAATAGGAATTTTGAGGATGTGATTAAATTAAGGATATCACAACAAGGAGATTATCCTATATTATCCAGGTGGGCCCTAAATGTAATCACAAATGTCTTATAAGAGGGAGGCAGAAGGAGATTTGATTATAGAAGAATGTAATATGACACTGAAGCAAGATGCATGCTGATGGTTTTGAAGATGGAGGAAAGATCCAGAGTCAAAGAATACAAGGAATGCAGCTCTAGTAACTGGAAAAGGCAAGGAAACAGATTCTACCTAGTGTTTCTAGAGGGACCTCAGCCCTGCTGACACCATGATTTCAGCCTAGTGAAACTGAATTTAGACCCTACAGAATTTATTAGAGAATAAATATATGTTGTTCTAAGCCACTTCGTTTGTTGGTATTTGTTACAGTAGCCATAGGAAACTAAAACAATGCTTTTTAAAAATATAAGTGGTAAATGCTCCAGAAATATTTTTTTTTAAAAGGAAAAAATGGAGTTCTATGATCTAAATTATTTACAATGTCGTAAATATGAATGTACATGAATAAAAGAGATGGAAGTAAACAAAGCATTTTTAGTGGACATTTATGAGTATGGGATTATGGTGATTTTATTCCTCTTTATACTTTTTAATAATAAATCTATATTATTTTTAATTAGGAAAAATCCCTTAGTTTCCATTTGACAGTCTTATCAGGACCTGAAAGTTCAAGTGCCTGAGAACTTACGAATAATTAGAAGCGTTTACAAACTTAAGACACACACCTTAACCCCAAAATTTGATAAAATTTGATTGCTGTTTTTTGACAAACAAAATTAATGCATTATGTAAAAGCTCTACAAGCCTTAGAAATATATACTAAAATTGCTTTAAAGAAGAAATCTTCTCTACTCACGGGAATTTTATAAATAAAAATGAAAAATGTCTCTTTTCCAGACATAAATCCTTACCTGTCTATGGCAACTGGGCAAATGGGTACTTGCAAAGCTGACTGGGCTATAAATCCATACTGAGCTTTGTTTTGGGTTGAATATATATGTTATTACTTGCAGATTGGTCAGGCTGTGCATTTTATGTGAGCAGTTTTGAATTCCAGACCTGCTTCCCTCCACTGAGCCGCAGATGAAAGCTGTCTTCTTTCATTGCTCAGAAAAATCATATACTCTTTAAAGCAAGCTCAGTTTTAATATTAGCCAAATATGGGTGCAGTAAAAAGTGATGTTCTTAATTTCCAAGAATTATATTAGCTGTAATTTGGGATCACCTCCCCCCAACACATAGAAACATTACTCTATATGAGGCTAGATAATTCAGATTTTACTGTCTTTACTTAGCTAGACTCTGAGGACTGAAAGGCTGCGACCAAGTTTCTGGTACCAACCATGGAAATATTCTTTGAACCAATGTATTGTCATACATGTCATAGAAGACAACCATATTAATCTTCAAAGGGATCAACAAACTTTCAAAAATAAGTTATTCCAGTTAATAAGAGCTACAACAATAGCCAATCATGTCATCCATTATAGTGATAGATGGGAGATGGATGAACATCTATCAACATGAAACAAGAATTATCTCTACCAGTGGCTCTTAGGACACAGAATTCTAAAGAATGCTAATATATCAAGGTTAAAGAAGAACAAGGGCAGATGACATACACATGGCAGAAATAGAAAACTGAAAAGAGAATATCCTGCTCAAAAGTGGCAGAAAAATACACTAGTTTGGAAAATTAGAAAATGGGAGAAAAGTAAATTGGGAAAGCTTTTACTGTATATAAAGTGATAAAAGAACAACGGTTGTTCCGGTTTTCTCCCTACTGGCCTCACCCTGGTTGTGGCCTCCATTACCTCCTGCCTGGGTTAATTCCATTCTCTCCCCGCTCCCCACTCCAAATTATTCTTCCAGAGCTGCCCAGCTCCATCGTATGCATATAATCATTTCACTCTCCTGTGAAACAAGACTCAGTAGCTCCCCACTGCTGCAGCAACATTTCTTCAAGGATGGTTTCTGTCCTACTATCCTTGAATTACCTGGAATGCTTGTTAGAAATGCAGATTTGGGGAGGCTTCTCCAAACCCCCTGGTTTAGGATTTCAGAACGTGAAGCCCAGGAATGTGCATTCTACCAAAGTGCCCAGGGGATTCTTATCTACATTAAGGTTTTAGAGGTTTTTCATAGGAAAATCAAAATCTCTTTAAATGGAATACTTGATGGTGCAGTCCCTTGTTATCTCTCCTGCCTCATCCTTTGACATGTGCCCCTCCGTGTTTACGCTCCAATAAGAGTAAAATATGTACTTGTCAGAAATATTGAATCACTTGAAGCTCCCCAGACACAGTAGCTCTGCCATACCTCATTGCCTTTGTACATCCTGTTCCCTGTTTCTAGAATTTCTACCTCCTCTGCCTGGAAAACTTCTGCTCATCTTTCACGTGTGAACTGAAAGGTCACCCCTCAAGCACAGTCTGCCTAACTTTCTCTCGCATGCCTGAGTGTTTTTTCTCCTGGATCGCCAAAGAATTTTATGCATATACATTCCTCTTTTATAGCATTCATTCTACTGCGCACGATGATGTGTTTATAGGTCCAACTCTCCACTAGGCTTTAAGCTCTCCAAGTACAAGGTCAGTTTTTATTCATCTGTGTATGCCTCAGAGTACACAGTATATACTCGGCAGAATGTGTGGATGCACATACATTATTTTCTAAAGTTAGTTAAAAAAAAAAAAAACTAAACCGATTATTTTTCTTTCTCCCTAATAGAAAGCTTGTGGACTTCTACCCACAAGCCCTGGGGGGATGCTTCCAAAACCATGTTGGCTTTTGTCAACTGGTTGGATGATTTTTCTTTTTTTTTCTTTTTTTTAACATCTTTATTGGAGTATAATTGCTTTACAATGGTGTGTTAGTTTCTGCTTCATAACAAAGTGAATCAGTTATACATATACATATGTTCCCGGATGATTTTTCTTTTCAAGCACTGCCATTATTGACAGCCTTCATGATGATTAATAAAAATAACAATAGAAATTTAAGTCTATGATTTTTAGGCAGATTTTAATGACTCACTAAGAAATGAATCAAAAAACACTATCAGCTTTTTACTTTTCCTTCACAACAAGTATGCCTGAAGTAAAGTGTTACTTTGTCTTCCTTGAAAAAAGTGACTAAAAACTGGAACTCAGGCAGGGTGACCTTTATCTGAGGCTGGAAACTCAGTCCTACTGGGGACATTATCAGCACAAACAACTCACTGCTGTGATCAGAGGAGAACCGAGAGCACCACAGCAGTGGGGCTCAAGGTGTGCAACCTGCTGACGACGACCTCGCAGCCCGGGGGGCCCCGGCTCAGCTATGTCAGCTTCCACAGCAAAACCTTCCGTCCTGTTTAAAAGGAGCTGCAAAGGTGAACAGACACAGCCGATCCGAGCAACACTGGACAATCAGCCTCCTCTGTCCATCTCCTGTCCTGGCACCTCTATTCCTCTGGCAAATGCCCATTCCTACATCTCAGTTCTGCTCTTATTCCACAGTCAACCAATCCCATCTGAGGGTTTAGCTAAGAATTAATGTTTCCGTTGATAATACTGAAGATGCGACTATTTAGCTGGGTTTATATTTTCCTTTTTTTTTTAATTGAAGTATAGTTGATTTATAATGTTTCAGGTGTACAATAAAGTGATTTAGTTCTACATACATACATACATACACACACACACACACACACACACACACACACACACACACACACACACACACACACATATATATACTTTTTCAGATTCTTTTCCTTTATAGGTTATCACAAGATATTGAGTATAGTTCCCTGTGTGATGCAGTAGGTCCTTGCTGTTTATCTAGTTTATATATAGTAGTGTGTATCTGTTAACCCCAGATTCTTAATTTATCCCTCCCCCCCCCCCGCTTCCCCTTTGGTAACCATAAGTTGGTTTTCTGTGTCTGTGAGTCTATTTCTGTTTTTAATTTGTATCATTCTTTTAGATTTCACATAAAATTGATACCATATATTTGTCTTTCTCTGACTTACTTCACTTAGCATGATAATCTCTAGGTCCATCCATGTTGCTGCAAATAGCATTATTTCATTCTTTTTTATGTCTGAGTAATATTCCATTATGTGTATATACATACATATATATGTCACATTTTCTTTATCCATTCATCTGCTGATGGACATTTAAGTTGCTTCCATGTCTTGGCTATTGTAAATAGTGCCTCTATGAACACTGGAGTGCATATATCTTTTCGAATTCGAGTTTTCATCTTTTCTGGATATATGCCCAGGAGTGGGATTGCTGGATCATATGGAAACTCTATTTTTAGTTTTTTAAGGAAACTCCATACTGTTTTCCATAGTGGCTGCACCAATTTACATTCCCATCAACAGTGTAGGAGGGTTCCCTTTTCTCCACATAGCTGGGTTTACATCTTCAAGAGGATTGAAAGTTTTAGAGAAAGGTACAAGGAGTAGGTGTGGGGTAGGGTCCACCCCTGACTGCAGGAGTCTGAGTTCAGTGGATGAGGGTGCCAATCAGAATCTGGACACAAGCTTCCCAACGAGAGGTGGCCATCATGCCATCTCCCCACTGCTTTTCATTAGAGAAAACCAGAAGTGAAGGCGCAAAACCTTGCCCTGATATAGATTCTACCGTCTCTTAGTTTCCACACAAGCATCAAGGGTAGAAGACTTATTTCATAATTATGCAGCCACCAAAAGTGATCATTATAGATTATATAAAAGCATGGTTATTTGTAACTTGAAAAAGACAAGAGAAAAAGTTTAACTACAGTATGATTATAATCATATGAAATCACGTATGCATACAGAAAAGGATTTGTAGGCATCATAGAAAACTGAACACAGTTCCTCCTAAGCGATTTATTTCAGTCTTTTATTTCTGCTATTGTTGTTTTAATACATATGAAAGAACACTGTAAATTTTAACAGTTATTTCCTGGTCTTTAGCAACTTGCTCCACGATTATATCAATTTGCCTTGCTGCCAACTCATCTTCCCCGAAACAACTCTAACTACCTTCAAAATAACACCGCCTGATGCAAAACACACAGAAAAAGCAGGAAGGCTTGGGCTGTCTCTGGTGGAGGCTCAGGGAGGGATAACCTTCAGTTGTTCACAAACACTAAACTATAAATTGCCAGGGGCTAAAACTGAACATCTGAACATCCTGAGTGGCATTTGATACTACCAAAGTCCTTTCTCTCCCCTTCAAAATAATCTTTTCCTTCTATTTATCCTTTATTAGAGTCTGGTACCACAGCTTTAAAAACATAACTGCAGAATTCATGGCTCTCATAGATCCACCTACTGACTCTGTCCCAGAAATGGGATCAGATATAGCCCACTCTCTAGAACCGCTGTTTCCCCATCCATGGATACAGAGGGCCCACCATCCTACACCATTTAATAAAAGGGACATGAGCGTCCACAGATTGTGGTGCCCATGGTGAGTCCTGGAACTAATCCCCTGCGGGTACCGAGGGATGACTATATGTAATTCAGTGAGTTGCCAGGTATCCATAGAGTACATAAAACATGAGGTATTGTTTGTTACTTTCAGCTTTTCTGGGGAGCAAAGCCTGCTGCATATAATTTTCATAAATGGAAAGCTCTGGCCCAGTCCCACAAATCACAAAGGCCTTTTTAGTATGTGTTTTAAAAATACTGATATAAGTCAAGGAATGGAAGTTCTGGGTGGATCTAATACCCACCTGTCAACAGGTGATCAATGGGTTGAGCCTAATGGCTAACATAAGTAGGCAAACAGGACAATTTTGGAAAGGAAGGAGGAAAGAAGTCTTTGTGATGTCTCATAAGTAAGTGCCACGCCATAAATTATTGAAGTTTTCAATGTGCTACTTCCAAGGGAAGCAAATGAAAGAACAAGTGGGAAACAATGAACAGATGAAGAGACCAGAGTATGTAAACCAGACAGCCAGGTTTTATAAATGCATACTAAGTACCACAAAAATGTGTCACACCAGCAGTAACATCCCTTCTCCTATGCCATTGGTTACCTCAGAGGAGATTAGGGCATAACTGCTTCTTTGAGTGATATAGGAATTTTAGGTCCTACCATTTCAGCGTCATCATGTCTTGAGAAGCTTTCACTGCAACAATTCTGAACCTTGTTTATTTTTACTTTTCATCCAAAGACTCGGCATTTCCAGAGGGAATAACTAAAATCTATGCTATTTTCCTACAAATAGCCCAGTAAATAAAACAATAACAACATCTCCTTCGCCAGTGAAATCATATCTAATCTACCTGTCAGATTCCTGGAAACTCTAGAATAGATTCATATCTCAAAGTTCCCAAGAATAGTTAAGTAACTTAAAAAAAAAAAATCTCATAGAGAAATGTGACCACATAAATGTATCTTCACCTGAGAGATGAAGGAATATAGAATAGTTGTGGTCACATGGCTCTTTAAATTTGGGTGGGAAAACTGACTTCATAAATAGAATATACTTCTAATTAAAATTTATTACTGATTTCAAAACAAAACTCATAGTATTTCCAAGGCCATATAAAAATTTATTTTTCTTTCTTTGGTTAAAGAGAATAAGCAAAGCATGAGTCCATAAATCTCACCTTATGAAAATTATTTTAACTTCTTGTCACAATGAACCTTCCACAGAGCTGTCAGCAACCGGCAGACTCAGTCTGAATTTCACTTCTTATGCTTCTCCCTACGAAACCTGTGTGGACTTGCCAGGTAGCAGAGAAATGCCCTAAGGTAGAGATCTAGAGAAAAGCGACAAAAGCAAAATTCTCAGCTTGTGTGTGTGTGTGAGAGCCTGTGTGTGTGTGTGTGTGTGTGTGTGTGTGTGTGTGTGTGTGTGTGTGTGTGTGAGAGAGAGAGAGAGAGAGAGAGAGAGAGAGAGAGAGTCAGCCTGACTTTTCTGGCACTGACTACAGATAAAAAAAAAAAATTAATGAAAATGAGACATGGAATACAAATATCATTGAAAACATATTTAAGATAAACAGTATAAAAATTCTTTTATGTTTTAAGTAAAAATATTGATCATATTTCACTTATTCTAGAAAAACATTTCCTTCTTTCTTGGTTGAAAATGCTTTTACTTAGTGTGAATGTGTTTAATTGCAGACTCTTGGGAACTCTGTTAAAAAGTTTCTCTGAAACTGTATTCCTTTCCTTAAAGGAGCTGGTTTCAACATGTCAGTGGGGGAAAACAAATAACACTTCACCATATAAAATAGCATTTTCACAGGGCTATGCTTGTGTGCCAATATGAGTTTTAACCAAACCCACACACCTGCATTGCTGTTGTGTATCTATTTCCAAATATTAAAGACTCTGCCCAGTTTGCTTGAATGACTCTGGGCTGACACATACTTCAGTGACGCAGTGAGAACCTCAACTGATCAATGACAGGGCAAAATCACTCTGAAGACAAACAGCTTTCCCCAGATACTCTATACTGTTGCTATTTTTAAAGACTTGATGCGCTTATCTGGCTTCCTAAAGGGAAAATAAGTAGCCTTAACCAGATAATGTATAAATAGGGGTGGGGGAGAGAGACATGGTTAAAAGGTGCTTCTGAGAGTCCAAGAAGAGAATTCAGGGCCATTTAAAAAACATCAAGGTCCTAAGAACTCTTACCTTTGGAAGTCACAACTGCCATACTACCAAATGTATTAAAATACACCCAAATCACATATTAAATCTTTTTTTCTCCCCTGTGAGATATGTTTTAAGTATTTCACATTTTTGCTTTATAGCTAAACAGTCATCACACATACTTGAGAATTCTCACTAAGTGTGAAGATCTAAAATAGAAATTGTTTTCAAAGATTACAATTTTATGAATGTTAAATTTAACAATTAATAAAGTGGATATGTTATGTTGACAGACAAATATTCCTCTAATAAAGCTGTAAGCACAACCTGACTTCAGACATGGAGTCAGGTTAAAATGTGGAAAAAAATGTATGTTTTCATGGATAAAATATGGTATAAATTTTGATTCTGCAGTTTTCTTTTTGTGTTTTTTGAACAAAAACACCTTTCCCCTTTGCATCAAACTTGGCATAATTCTACGAATGTCTCTTCGTGCTCGGGAAACTGGGTATGTACAGAGAAGGGATCTCCCATAGGGGTGAGAACACGAATTCTGGAGCCACTGCCTGGGTTTGTAATTACAGCATTGATCCTTATTAGTTCTGTGATCTTGGATAAGTGCCTTAGTTTTCTATCCTATAAAATGAGAATAAGAGTACTTACCTCCCAGGACCGTTGCTAGGATTATGTTAGTATTTTTCAAGTGTTGAGAACAGTGCCTGATAGTCTAGAAATATTAGTCATGTTATTGTTATTTCAGATCTAATGCATGAAATGGTTCTAGAGGAATCACTCACTTTCCCCAACAAAGCTGCTCATCTACTGGGAGCTATGTTGAAGGAAGTAGATGGACCCCAATTTTCAGGCAGATATATCCAGATGCCAAGTCCTGGACCAGTGTCCTTATCTTCCTTTTCCTTCCCAGAGATTGTTCTCCACGCTAGGAGCAGGAGTGATCCCAATGCTAAGGATAGGTCCTTCCAGGTTAAGGGTCAAGGAATAGGCACAGGATCAGAGAAATTAAACACCTTCTCTCCCCAGAATAAATACTAGAGTCACCTCCCTCTAGGGGCTGAGATAGTCAATTACAACTCCCCCAGCCAATTGTAACTTTTTTTTTTTAACATCTTTATTGGAGTATAATTGCTTTACAATGGTGTGTTAGTTTCTGCTTTATAACAAAGTCAATCAGCTATCTGTTGTAAAGAAAATAGAGACCATGGTGAACTTAAGTGAAAAGTCCATTCTAAGCCAGTGGAGAGCAAGGCACAAAATAATAAACCAATTAAGTTTTTTCATAAAGAAATATTGAACATTTGCACAGTGTCATAATTATTAACCGTAGCATCACAAAAAGAGCAACTTTAATTAAATGTAACCCCATTGTAGGTATTTAATACCTACTTCATTGTCCTCTAAGTACAGTCAGTGTAATCCACATGATAAATAGCTTTTTTTTTCCCTAAGTTTTTTCTAATGGATTGGGCTCATTAGTTTACATAATCATCCCTAAAACTAGGACAGTGCTCCCACTGTCGCTGTGTAGTAAAATATTAATCCTACCAAACCAAATATTTGACATGATCTGTTAGGCTTGGAGTGTTTTCCTTAAACCATTAACTTCTCAGGGGTATGAGGAGACAGGGAAAAAAAGAAAAATACCACATTTTCACTACAGTTGTGTTACATAAGGAATATATAACAAAGAGAACTGGATTTTGTTGAAAAGTATTGAAATTATTTTTTAGCAGTTTATGTCCTAAACCATTGCAGCCACTCAGACATCCAGCTCTTCTGAAAGGTTCTGATTTTAAAAACACAATGCACATGGTTCATCAGTACACACTATGTGCTGTATACTGATGAAAGAAGGTTACAGCAAATAAAATGTAAAACTGTGACTACTTTTTCATTTATAAATTCACTTAAGAAGGCTAAAAAATGTCAACCTACCAGATAAAGAAGATCTTCCTGAAACAAAGCTCTCCTGTTTTTTTCACATAAACTTTATACACACATATACACACACTTGACTTTAAAAAACTTTTTATAAAATACACCCAATTAAAGTGTATTTCATTTTTATTTTTGTTTGTTTCCTCCCACCCTTAAAGAGTGTATTTTTTTCTCTCATGCTGTTAAATACACCAACATCAAGAAATATTTTTTTAGCACATAAAGTACCATGAAGAATCCAGTAAATCTACATAATTTCATACTCACTTAAGATAATTGAGAGGTGTGTAAGAATACATACATGTGCATGCATATTTGCATGAAGCAAAATATTGCGTTGGAGAAGGAAGAATATGAGTTTTAGAAATTTTTATTTGATGTGGTGTCAATTCATCTAAGGAGCAATATTCTCTCAGCATTTGGACCCACAGGGCTAGAAATAAGCTGTGGAAAAGAAAAACTGATATGCACATTTACAGATTCTCTTTCTATACTAAAGATCAATTATTTCTCTGTTTAAAAACCAATGAGCCAGACAAACCTAAACATACTCTTACCATACAATCCGCAGCAATTGCACTCCTTGGAATTTATTCAAAGGAGTTGAAAACTTGTGTGTCCACAAAAACCTGCACATAGATGTTTACAGCAGTTTTATTCATAATTATCACAACTTGAAAGTGATCGACATGTCCTTTAGTAGGTGAATGGATAAACTGTGGTATATCCAGCAATGGGATATCATTCAATGCTAAAAAGAAATGAGCTATCAAGTCATGAAGAGACATAGAGCAATCTTAAATGCATATTACTCCGTGAAAGAGCCAATCTGAAAAGGCTACATACTGTATGATTCCAACTAAATGACATTCTGGAAAAGACAAAACTATGGAGACAGTAGTGATTGCCAAGGGCTGGAGGCTGGAGGGAGGGGTGAAGAGAGGCAGAACACAGGATTTTTAGGGCAGTGAAAATACTCTGTATGATACCATAATGATGGATACACGTCATTACACATTTGTTCAAATCCATAGAATGTACAACACCAAGAATCAACCGTGATGTAAACTATTATGGACTGAGGTGATAATGATGTGTCAATGTGGGTTCATCGATTGTAAAAAATGCACCACTTTGATGAGGAAGTCAGTAACCGGGGAAGCTGTGCATGTGTGGAGGAGGGTGTATAGGCTGTATGGGAAATCTCTGTACTTTCTCCTCAATTTTGCTGTGAACCTAAAACTGTTCTGCTTTAAAAAAATAAAGTCAATTCAAATTTTTTGAAAAAATTTGGCCTATATTTTAGGCCAAAGGATATCTATGATGATCGATAAATTATTCTTTTTAAAAAGACACAAAAAACCCCCCTATAATCCCTACAGCCCACAAAAATAAAGCCCAGCTTGGTCCAGTCTCCCGCTCCTGTCTCAGCACTTAACACGTTTTCCCTTCCGCTCAGTTCCCCACACTGTGCTCACCAGGACCCGTGCTCCCTGTGCTGTAACCACAACACAGGCTCTCAGCCCGCCCTATCTGCCCCTGCTGTGCCCTCTGCCCAGGAGGGGCTCCCCTGCGAGCTCCTCTTCTCTTCCTGATTGACATCTTTTCATCCTTCTACAGCCAAAGAGCATCTCCTCTGGGAGCTTCCCGCTGAAACCGAATCAGACAGAATTAATCGTCTCTCCCCGTGTCTGTTAGCTGTTTTCAGTTAACTGTTTAATATGACAGTTAACTGTTTTCATGCTGGTCTTCCCTGAGGGAAGGTCAGGGATGGTCCGTCTTGGTAGCCCAGCCTCTGCTGTGAGGTCATTACTGGCAATCAATACGTGTTGGTAGGATGAATGACGGGTTCTACAATGTGTGTCTACACGTAGGTGGCTTCAAATCTCTTTGAGCAGGAGGAGGGACGTGAGTACAAAGCGAGGCCCAGGCTCCCCTTGTTGCTGTACTACTTCCTGGCGCTTTCACTACCATGTTAATACAGTGCTGATTTTTTTCCTAACTGGATTGTTTCTACTTCCCTCCCCATACACCACACCCTTATTCCATCTACCCAAACCTTATCCTTCCTCCAAGCCTGGCCTCCTATCTCACCTGCCCTGAAGGCCTTTTTCAGTTACACAGACATGCCCAGGCAGGCTCCAGGTTGAAGGAAAAGAAATAGGTTCAGTCGCAAAATCATTCCAGGGCTACTGCTCACGTTAAGGCTGGCACTAAAGAGAAAGCTGATTTGGTAACAGGGAAGGGAAAGGCCTCAAAACCGATAGTTCTCAGGGATCTTGCCTTGACCAAGAGCTTGATCTTTCCAGGAGGAGAATCTAGTGCCCCTCAAGCTGTTGGAATCATAAAGGCCTTTGTCCTTTGTCAAGCATTTCCTCTGGCACCTGTATTCTACCTCCCACCCACCTGTCCCCACCCCGGACCCCTTCATTCCATGGCCTCTGCCTGGATCACCACTGGCCTGCCAGCATCACTCTACACAGGGGTCAACTCTGCTGCTGAAGCTGTTTTGTTTTCTCCTGTGAAACCGCTCACCTGGTTTTCCTCCTAATCTCCGGCCACATCTCCTCCAGCTCCTCCTCGACCTCTCTACCTGCGGTTTCTCAGGAGCTGTCCTGGAGCCTCTTTTCACTAGCTGTCTTCATCACCTCCCCTTATATACCACCTACTGGCCTACAAGTCCCAAATTTGCTTCCCCAGATCTAACGTTTCTTTGGAATTCGGACTCCACGTGGGTATTGCATAGATATCTCAAATTGAACATAAACACAACGAAACTCTTGTTTTCTGCCACAAGCTGCTCCTCCCCAAGCCTTCCCCACCTTGGTAACCAGGACCACCGTTTACTCTGTTACTCCAGGCAATAATCAAGAATCTGTCCTTGATTTTGCTTTTCCTTCAAACGCCCTCTTCCAACTCATCTGCCAGCAAGTCCTGTGCATCCTCTTCCAGAACATGGCCTGACTGCAAGCACTTCTCTCCAACCTCACCACTCACACTCTGGGCCACCCACCGTTATCTCTCCCCCACACACCCCCCAGTGCCCCTCCCTACCACACCCTCCCCTTTGCCCACGTGGCTCTTCCTTAGATTGCTCTTGCCCTGGGGGGTCTCTCAACTTGGAATGCTTTCCCTTTGGATTCTCATGGTTGGTGCCTTCTGGTCATTCTGGTCCAGCTGGAACGTTATGCCTTCAGAGAAAAAGAAGCCACCAGACCGCCCTATTTAATTTCTCTGCAAATCACTTGTTGCTCTCCGGTGTTTTTTTTTTTTTTTGGCTTTTATGCTTACGGTAGGCGTTCTTTTCCCTTGTCCCCATACCTCGCTAGCATATAAGCTTCCTGAGAGCAGAAACTTCTCCATCCTGTTCCCTGCTGTGTCCTCAGAACCTAGAACACAGCCTTGTCAGGGGTTGATGCTCAAAATGAATGACTGCTGTACGAATGAAGGTCAAGTCCAATGCCTATGTCTCCCGTGTGACCCCTCAACACTTTAGGCCAAAAGACTTTGGGATGCGTAGTTCAAGATTTCTCTGTTCTCTCCCCATTTACGCTTAAATGATAATCTACACTCCATGCTCCATAATCTGATGCCATGAGTTAATCTTTGTACTTCTCCAGGATTTCTATCTTTAATAAGACTTCACAGAAGGTATACCACTGGAATAGACCATCTGTCAATAAGTTGCAACATTACATTGAAAAATTACTCTAAGCCAGCTTCCCCCTCATCAGCTTGATAGCTGTTATTTGCTAATCATCTTCTCTGTACTTAATCACCCCCACCACTGAAAGATAAGCATTGACTTCTTTATTATATAGATAAAGAAACTGGGGCTCAGAGATACTATATAACTAGAATCAAGTCCCTTAAAGCAAGTGAAAAAGTCGCATGAGCCTCGAAAATGGTAGGTTAAAACATCTCAGAGGGAGGTCTAGATATATTAAATGAAATAACTATCTATTCACCTTTATATCAGCGTCCCAAACTCCAGCTTCTGTCAAAATCATGAAAAAGATCAGATCCAGAGTCACACATTCAGATTTCTGGAACAAAGCTAAGTGGCAGCCATCTGTGATCATGGGGAAGCAGCACTACCACAACAAGTGACATTAACATTAGTGTCTCCAGAACTAAACCTATACATTGGCTTAACTTAGGGTCTCACCCACAAACGCTGCCATTTGTGACAGCACTAGTGACATTTCACATCCTCCTAATGAAGAAGCAGCATAGAGGTTTCGAGAGCACAGGAAAGGCTCACTGAAGGCTAGAACTTTAAACTGTGTCTCCACTGCTCCTATGAAATGAAGTTGGCTACACAGCCACAGCAATGCTCGCCACCGAACTCCCTAAATAAAAATGCTAAATTAAAGCTATAACTTTTTGATGAATGGGGGAGCATTCCTCGATACATATTTTAGTGTACTGCATATTGATAGTAAAACTAAATCTAACTAGGCAATGAACCCTGTGTAGTTGGGGAAATTAATCACCAGCCAAAGGGCACCACAGCACAACAGTGGTTGCAGGCTGGCAACCTCCTTCGAGCAAATTGAAGATAGGCACTTTAATGAGGGAGGAAATATGAGCTAACAGAACTGTAGTCAAATCAGTTCCTACAGGGGGGAGAGCACATTAACTGATGTGCTGATACTGGCCGCCAAAAGATCAGCTAGAGAGAACAAAAGGCTGTCAAAGCAAGATGCCATCACGAAGCCAAGACAGCCCGGGGTGTGGGCTTAAGCTGCAATATGACATTCTCAAGGGGAACATGAGTTTTGTTCTTCATGTCAGCTCTTTAAGTGTTTTTTATTGATGTCATTTTTTTAGGACCTGCTAGTTCTCCCTGACTACCAACAGGAGATTCCAATAGATTGTCATGATGTCTTCAGATATACACACTTGGATAAATAATAAAAATTTCCTGTCATCCTTAAATACTCTTTTTTGGATATAATTTTCCTACCTATGCAGGTAATGGTGTCCAGACTCATTCATATCACTCGACTGCATCTCTGAGTAACCCTCACACCAAGAGAGATGCTTTACCAAACACTGATTAGAATCAACTTCAGCCCCCTTAAGACAAATGGAGATTCTTAAGGTGACAGTGCACACATACACATGCACACATACACAGTGACATCCTGGTACAGGATGGGATAAAGATGATGCTGCTAAAGGAAAAAGAACATTTCACCTGCAGAAAGGTGAGATGTACTAGATGATCATACAAGGAGAAACTAGGTCCTGGCCTTGCCATTTTCTAGTTTGAGACACTCTGAATGGTAACTTAAACCCTGTAAATCCTGATTTCCTCACCTATAAAATGGGAATAACACTGCTGAATAACTCCACCTGTTCTACCTATTCCCACAAAGTGGCAGCCTCAAATTATGTGAGGCTGCCTCAAACATTACAAAGAAATAAATGATGGGATAAAGTTCAAACAAATAAACAGTAAGAATGACCTCACTGGGCTTTTATGAGGAACCAAGTAGAGTTTGTATGTGAGAAGTGTCCTTAAATTGGAGAGCTCTGTACAATTACTGAGCCAAATTGATCTTGGCAGAGACACGGAGTTTTTAATGTTTCTCCAGAAGCAATATCACTGCACAACCCTCAGAACCAAAGTGGGTCAGAGAGTCTCTTGAAAAATGAAATCCCAAAATTAGCTGGGGCAAAAATGAGGCTGGCCCTAGACTCCCTTATCTTTCAAAAACCCACATCAATTTATAGGGTGACAGAATGCATGCTCTCCAAATACAAGTCAGGAATTTTTTTTTTTTTTTTTAAGAAGCAGCTAAAGCTTCTGGTCAATTTCTATCAAAATGAACCCAATGCTACTATGCCAATTTCACAACACAATTTCCATCGGCAAATCTATGGCATAGGTGCTGTTGCCACCCCTATCCTATCCTCATTCCTATCATTACCACAGTAAGTACTGCTGACTGATTACATAGTTTTTAGCCACTAAGCCCCCAGTTGAGCCTCAGAATCCTTCTTAACACGGAGTTCTGAGTGCCTCTTACACAAGAGTAGTTGAAAAGAAGCATTCATTATTAGCTACCTCTAGAATAGAGAAGTGAGCAAATGACATAGTCAAATGGCTTTCCAAAATGAAAATTTCTACATTGGGCTGATAACTTCCAACAAATAAAAGTATCAATATTAAATAATTTCCTTCATCAAATCAATATATTCAGCTATTCTAGGTAACATTTTGCAAGTCCCTCACACTAGAAGGCTTAAAAAATAAGCAATGCTCCTCAAAGTTGCACGTACTGTTATATTATGTAGAAAAGGCAGCAGGTTACAAAATTTTCCCTTTAAAGTTTCTCTGCCCCAATGATCTTTTCCTTACTCAACTGCACAGAGCTTGGGGTCTCAGTCCAGGGCTATTTTTTCTTTAGGATAGTCCTTGTTCTTTCTTAAGAAAAGAACAGTAGCCTGGCCAACAGTTGCCCTTGCAGTCTAACTCCACAGGTGAGAGGGAGAGACACTTCTGTCACTGTTAGAGCTCCTCAGGTCCTCACTGGCACCATAAAAGAAGGAACTTTTCCACGGGCTTCTGGGGGCATCTCTCCGGGATCTAGAGGCTGGGGATCCAAACTGGAACTTCAGGCTGTTCAGATGTTTCTCCATTTGGAGCATTAGGCTCACTGTCGGTTAGCTGGACTCAAGAAATCTCGGTTGCAGGTTGCAGCCGGAACATGTCTCCTCAAGGTCAGTCCTTGTTTTCCTAACTGCGAACTGCTCGCTGTTTTTCCTTCGTTGAGACCCAAACCACAGGGACACGAAGCAAGGCAGATTCTGCAGAGCGTCTACCTCCCACCAGCAGCCCGACAGAGGCCTTGGTGACTCAGCCGATGTATCCCACACCGCCATGCCCATCACACACCGAGTCCTGGAAACAAATCACAGCTCCAGGATGCTGCTCCTCCAGCAGCACGCAGGATGTTTCCACTCGGCCGTTACGTCCTCATTTTCAGACTCGACGTAACTACACACACCTAAAAGTGAAATTGTTAACTCCCCAATTGATTTTTCTCCTAATTCCCTATTTCTCTCTGAGCTACCACAATTCCTTCAGTCCGCATCCCAGCTGGTCCTGTTGACTCCTCTTCCATAACGCCCGTCACATTCTTCCTTCCTTTTCTCAATGCCGTCTTTCTAGATCTGTTTTTTTTTTTTAATTTATTTATTAATTTATTTAATTTATTTTTTGGCTGCGTTGAGGCTTCGTTGCTGCGAGTGGGTTTTCTCTAGCTACGATGAGCAGGGGCTACTCTTCGTTGCGGTGCGCGGGTTTCTCATTGCGGTGGCTTCTCTTGTTGTGGAGCACAGGCTCTAGGCATGCGGGCTTCAGTAGTTGTGGCTCGTGGGCTCTAGAGCGCAGGCTCAGTAGTTGTGACGCACGGGCTTAGTTGCTCCGCGGCATGTGGGATCTTCCTGGACCAGGGCTCAAACCGTGTCCCCTGCATTGGCAGGTGGATTCTTAACCACTGCACCACCAGGGAAGTCCCTCTAGATCTGTTCTTGATTTTTCCTTTTTCTGTGCTTTCTTTCCTCTCCTATATTCATACTATGCTTCTCCAGTGCAGAAATCTTACTAAAGTCCCATTTTCCCGGTTAAAAACCTCAGACATGCCCCACATTAAGAAAAATAAAACCTAAGTCTTGTAGACTGGCATGTGAGACGCTCTACAGTCTGTGCCCAACCTTTCTTTTCCATGAAATTCCTTCTATCCACACTCTAGGTAACTCAAGCTCAAAGACAAGCTGGCTTATTCCCCTTTCCTGATCACATCTCCACCATCCCTTTCGCTCCTATTCCTGGTTCATCCCTGATGACCTTCTCTCCTTTCACTTACTTTGCTCCTAATCGACTTTCTTGGTCCAGTTCAAACCCTGCTCCTGAATTCCTAAATCCTCTGGCTGTACCACTTATGTGACCTTCGTAACATAACCCTTTACATTTACAGGTGTCTAGGCTGAACTAAGTTGTTACTCAAAACCAAAATAAGTTCCGAGAAATTCAGAACACCTCTTCTTGATATCTCCCATGGCATTAGCAGAGCAAACCAACCAGAGTTGGTTCCATTTGCTGACTGACTGATATGCTGCAACTTACAAATAATTTTAAGATGACTTCCTAAGGACTGATTTTAGAATACAGAATAAACTAGAAATGGGTGCACTTTAGGTCTTGCCTTCCTTTAATAAACCTTATTCTCATTACCATAACTCACCCAAGGGCTACCCAACCTCGGACGAAACTCTTAAGAAACCACCATTTTTGAAGGGAAGAGGAGAACAGGTAAGTTCATTTTATGTAAAATAAATGGAAAAACTATTTGATTTTAATACTGTGTTACACTGATCACAGTAACTGCAAAGTATATCCTCTCTCATGTTCATTCATAACCACACTTACAAACGTGTACGTATCATATAATAACATAGTGTCTCAGAATAAGCAAGCAATATAAAAATGCGTGCGCTTTTACAGGAACCTACACAATGGATTCTATAGTGAAAAATAAGATCCACTTGGAAGCTCCAAAGAAGCAGAGAATAGAAGTGAAAATGCCTTTGGAGACAGGACAACCACAGAGTTCAAGTGCTGAGTTCAAATCCTCTGCAGTCACTGCCATTTTATTGGAACGCACAAAATTAAGCAAACACCGACAAAACAATAAAATACATTTTCTGTCGAACTCTTTCGGTTCTGTTTTCACAAAAGAATGTAACATCAAATGGAATCTCACCTATTTCAATAGCTGTTGTAAGTTATAATCTTTTTTCCTTCTGGAAAGAGACAATGCTCATTGTAAGCTGGGCGTATAACCTGATGGATCATGAAGGTGGAGGACGGTGACATACCCGTGAAGCTATAATGAGGGATCTGTGAGTCCCAACACTGCCAACAGCCTAAATAAACAAAGCCACACACAGAGGCACTAGTATTTTTTTTTTCCCAAATGTCTGTAGCTGTTGTCGTGATCAATAAATTAGAAAATATTAAATGCCCTGAAATTCACAGTCGCTTTCTGCTTTCTATCTTTTCTTAATCAAGAGATACGTTCAATCAAGGGATTGTATGGGATGTTCTACAAAAAGCCTGACATTAGAAAGGATCCCCAGAGCAATAAAGGTGAGACCATCTATACCAGATCCCTGATGCTGTCATCCAATGCCACACAGATCTGGGGCTTTTCAAGCTCTCTGGCTGCTGCTGGGCTCTGTGCCAAGTCTATAAAAGCCAGCTCCTTTTATAACTCCCATCATGATAGAAGACTATAGATGCAAATGAGTTGAGGATGGTGGTCAGTGGCTACTAAAAGAATAAATAGGGTGTTCATGTATCCATACTCTATCTATCTCACACTGAGCTAAACAGAAAGCCCATACAATCGAGGTTCCTAGGTAGCACTCTAAGGTAACAGGTAAAGGATGGATAAACCAAAACACATGATAATCATCACACACAAAATATCCGGATCTACACCGCAGGGGTGCTAACCATTCAGATCCCCCTGCCGGATGCCACGGTCTAGGGACTCCCCGCCTGGTTCCTGAGCCAGCCCGCAGGGTCCTCTTTATTAAACACGTGGCTTCGTTCTCCTACTGTCTCTGCGCGGGGAGTAGCGTGGGATTATCATCGCCCTATTATTGCTATCACACTTCAGTCGAGCTGTTTCCTTGTTTGCTTCCCATACACAGCTGAGAGCTCCCTGAGGGGAGGGATGGAATCCCACTTATTGTCATCTTCTCCCGACCACGCCTGGCTCTCAGAAGCAAAATGACTGTTGAACGAATGAAGGCACATAAAGCCCCATCATCGGGGTCAGTAGCAGGAGCAGCGGTGCAGGCCAAGACCCCTAGAGCACAGATCCGTAGCAGGGCGTCAGAGAGGAGAATTTTAACCGATGCCAGGGAGAAAAAGCGAGCCAAAGCAAGCACTTTGCAGTGGGCTGGAACTGCAGATCTTTCTGCGGCTTTTATCTGGAGCCTTGTGCAGGCTTACCCAGATCCCATTGCCTGTAACGTGTCAGGAAGCCACCACATACATGAAAACTGAAGAGGGAAAGATCCATGAGATGGGACTAAAATGCACCGTCAACCAGACAGCAAGGGATTCTCTCCTCCATGCAAATACAAACACATGGACACACATGCTCAAAGGCATCCACAGTCTGGAAGGCTAAAACAGCACTTGAAAGAGGGAATAAGTCCCCTGGGCTGTGGGAAATAGGCTGGTCATCGTCCAACTCTTTAAGAATCTTTACCCTTTAAGGATGCCCTTGGGGTTGCACCTCTCTCACATCCATCCCCGATCTCTCTGGCCACGGTGGTCTGTCTCTTTTATGAACTATCTTCACGAGCAGTCTGTGTTGTTCGCTGGTTATTAAGTGAGGCAGGTGCCAGAGTGAAAGGAGCCCTGGACTGAGAATCAGAAAAGCTGGTTCGAGTTCCATGACTCCCTCAGCCCCTGGTCCTTCTTCAATGAAATGGAGATAGAGGGCTCCGGTACATGGCTCTCACAGGGTCATTTGAGGGTGAGAGAATATACAGTTTACCATTATATTTGGTTTCTATGGCTGCAGTAACATTATCACAGACTTGGTAGTTTTAAACAATGGAAATGTATTCTCTCATAGTTTGGAGGACAAAAGTCCAAACTCAGTATCAATAGGCCCAAATCAAGGTATCAGCAGGCCATACTCCCTCGGGAGGCACCAGGGGAGCGTCTGTTCCTTGCCTCTTCCAGCTTCTCGGGGAGTCAAATCTCCCTCTGCCTCTCTCTTAGGATACTTGGGTTTGGATTTATGACCCACAGGACAATCCAGCATAATCTCTTCATCTCAACATCCTTAAATGAATCACAGCTGCAAAGGCTCTTTTTCCAAATAAGATAATATTTACTGGCTCCAGGGATTAGGATCTGATATCTTTGGGGCCACCATTCAGGTCACTACACCCATCAACTATATTGAGTGTTAAAGTACAATTCTTGCCCCATATTCTTTTCTGAATTCTCATCATCACAGCTAGGACAGAAGTTCTTTGAGGGTAAGAACAACTCATACTTTGCAAGTCCCATGAAGGTTTTTAAGGTATTATTTGTTCATATAGAAAATAAAGCCCTCATTCTATTTAATTTTTAGTTCCCAGCATTAGATCCCATGTAAAAATTCTAACATAGTGTCAAGTGTCTCATTTTTTATTTCTAAAATAGCCAGACCTTCTGTTCAGAGAAGCTGGGGAAAAAGGAATTGCATTGTAGATGCTTCCACTGTTACTGCCAAGTGCCTTGCGTTGAGTGTCATTTGTGATGCACTGTTAGTGAAAATCGTTCTGAACTATCACCAGAATCCAAAGGCGGGAGAGCTACTAGAAGTAAAATTGCCATAAACGCCAGACGAATGAGTGTGAACTCCACACAGCCTGATCCGTCTCAGTGTCAAGAGGAGAAAAGCAGCAGCTTCCAATCTGGAAGAGCTTGATGCAGGCTCAAGATGGGGGTAAATCCATTCACTCATTTTTTTTCAACAAATATTTGTTGAGGACGCACTATGTACCAACACTAGGGACCCAGTGGTGAGCAAAATAGGCAAATCGTCGTCAATTTAAAAGTTTCGTTCTAGTTGGGTAAAATAAACAACAAACAAACAAACAAACAAATGTTATATATTGAGTGGAAACATCATGAAGCAGGGTTGGGGGAACAGGCTGGGGCTCTCCACGAGGGGTGGGGAAGGCCTCTCTGTTGCACTAACACTTAGTTCAGACATTAAGTGAAGGAGAGAGCAGGTGACTGGGGACCAGGAGGGGCAGTGTTCCTCTAGCTGTTCCGATCAGCTAGAATAGCTTGTTGTACCAGAAAATGCACTGCTCAAAGACCAGGAGGATAATGTCTAAAGAACCCAGGAGTCAGCTTGAAAGGCTTCCCTCTGATTGATTTGGGGACAACCTGACCAACAAAAAGAGGAATGGTGGTCATGGATCATTACACACCAAATATATGTTATCTATTTTATTCTTCAAAAAAATGCATGAATTAAAAATAACATTCCTAAAAATAGGGGGAAAGAAAGGAGGAAAATTTCTTCTGTAACAGAAAAACACCAGCTAATAACAGAATTAGAAAATTGCCATTTGACAAACGGCAGTATAATAACTGAGTCAAGCAAGGTCACTGATGAATGTAAAAACCACTGGGTAAAATTTTGTTGAGAAAAGGATATTCATGTGAACTCAAAATGCTGCTCCAGAGATTACTTAATAAACCAAAAGGCATAAAACCACAAGGGAAAGGTCTGGGAGGCACCAGATTTGGGGCTTCGCAATATGATGCTATGGGTAAGACATCTTCACCGGATCTTTTCAAGTATGTTTAACCTGAATCTAATGATGAAGAAACCATCAGACAACCTGAGATTGTGGGACAGTCAACAAAATAGTTGTCCTGTATTCTTGAAAAATGTCAATATTATGAAAAGATAAAAAAAAAAACTCTAAAAGTGTTCTAAATTAAAGGAAATTAAAGAGATATGACAACTAAATGGAATATATAATCTTTAACTGGATTCTGGATTTAAAAAATACAACTCTAAAGAACTTTTAAGGGGATAATTGGAGAAATTTGATATGGATTGCATATCAGATAATATTGTAATCATTTTCAACTTGGGAGTATAATAATGATATAATGTTTCGATTTGCATTTCTCTAATGATTAGTGATGGTGCTTTGTAACCACCTAGAGGGATGGGATAGGGAGGGTGGGAGGGAGATGCAAGAAGGAGGAGATATGGGGATATATGTATGTGAATAGCTGATTCACTTTGTTATACAGCAGAAACTAACACACCAGTGTAAAGTAATTATACTCCAATAAAGATGTTAAAAAAAAATAATGATATAATGATGTTATGGTTATTAAGGAGAATGTAATTGTTCTCAGGAGATAAATATTGGAGTATTTAGGGGTGAAATGTCTGAATGTCTGTAAATTACTCTCAAATGGTTCAGCAAAAACAAACAAACCAACAAACAAAACCCCATTTCTTTTAATATATGTATGGGCTAAAAGGGAAGGAGGCAGGAAGATAAAGCAAACGTGGCAAGTGTTAACTGATGAATCAAGGTGAACATGGGTGTTGACTGTATCATTCTTCCAACTTTCTTCATAGGTTTGGAATTTTTTTAAAAGGGTAGGGGAGAAAACTCTAGGAACAGGAGACAAAAAGGCCGTGACACAAACACGCTTGGAGTGGTCACGAAAAAGCAGAGTCCAATGCAGCCAGCAGGAAATGAGTGAGAGGCAGCAGGAAGTGGGTCATGGAAGATGGGAGGGCAGCCACTGGAAGGCTCTGAGCAGAGAAGTGACTGACACGACAAAGACCAATCTGACAGCTTGATGGAGAATGAGCCTAGGAGGACAAAAGCTGAACTGAAGCCAGCGTGGTGGCGGTGGGGGGGGACAAGATAGGAGGCTGCTACAGAAATCCAGGGATATGACTTTTTGACTCAGAACTTAAGATTGAGCCAAGTTCATATTTTACATAAAGAGGAAAAGAAAAACAATTCCAATACCATTTTAGGAAAATAAATGTTCTCTCGCTTTGGAGTATCCCCATATTGTTTTACTAGCTGGACCCAGTGATAGTTCACATTGAATAGTAGCAGTTCATATTGTCATGGAAAAAGTAGTAGAATAGCATAAGAATCCATGAAACTGAGCTCATCTCCTTTTCACCTGGGATCACGAGTACAGCTGTCCCATTTTCATAATATGTCATCATTGTCATGTTCATTAGCATATGCAACATCCTCGATACAAAGGTCAGGTTTTGCAGTTCATTTTGAATGCTGGGTTTCTAAGAACAATATGAAGATAATAATAACAAAACAGAATGCTCAGGTTGGAACTTTTCACAAACATTATCTAATTAATTCTTATAACACCTCCAAGAGGTATTATTATCCCCATTTACTGCTGGAGAAACCTGAGAAATTTTTTTTTAATTCTGCATTTGTATCACTCCTCTTACTGAGACGCCTCTGAGCTTCACATTGTCATCACCATCTTTCGCTTTCAAAGAATATCACAACTCAATTCTCTTATCAATAGGGTGGGTGTTAATGGTTGTAGCCACATTTTAAGAGTAGGAAATAAGTTTTGAAAAATGACGTGAAATGTCTTTTTCCTAGTCTCAAAGCAATGCAGTAACAAAATGGAACATACAGCAGCACTCCCCATACACACACACACACACACACACACACACACACACACACACAGAGCAAAGTAATTTTTTCATTTGCCCCAAGATGATCTAGTAATTGAAAGATAACTGCTATAATTTCAATGTATTCTAAAACCAAAATTCAAAATTTGGTTAAGTAAAGAAGTCACAATATTTGGTCCAGGAAAACTATGTAATAACGAATACTCCTGAGTGATGAAGGCCAAATGAGTCTCTAATGGTGGGTGGTACAAAGGAAGTTTCCAGGCTCCTTGTACTTGGGGTGGGGCTGAAGAGGCACATCTCCTAATAGGGCTCAAAGGGTCTGAGACCATCACAGCAATGGTGAGACACTGTCTCACCAGGGCAGAAGCAGGCCAGCCCTGGCTGAGGGAACTGGGCAGAGACTGCTCAGGATAGAGCAGCGGTAGATATCAGTGCCTTGGGGGCCCATGGCCTGATTTCCAAATGAGATCAATTTAACCTTCATTGCATCACTTAAGCTCTGTCTAAAATAAAACTTTTAAAAAAAGAGAAATATAGGGCACCACACTTCAAAACATGCTCCCCAGCCCCATAACCACACTCTCAACAGAGGACTGAAAAATTTACTTGTACGGTGAAGCAAGCAGATGAACTCCAGTCAGAGTAACAAAATCACCTTCCCTGTAAATAGCATTCTCTACTTGGAATGCAAATTTAAAATGACTGCAAACTGGAATGCGTTCAAGTAAAGTGTAGACAGTGCAACCTTATGCTGTAGAATAAAAGTGAGGGCTCTTCCCCCAGAAGCCTGAGTTTGAACCAGATCAAGCCTCTTTCTAGACATTGGCAAGTGGGTACAGTTTATTGTTCAAACATGGAAGGCTTGAAAGTGAGAGGGGACACTTTTGATAATCACACTGGGCTAGGAGGCATCAGCTGAACTGAACCTGGGCAAACAGAGATGTGTGGTCACTACAGCTACGTCTGTTTCTCTGGGCCTTAGTTTTCACATCTGTCAAATGTGAAATCGTCTTCCTGGACTCAACGGGTCCGGTGTGAGGACTACAGGAGTTAACGTATGGGAAGCACTAAGAACAGCACGGGGCAGGGAGCAGAAACCAAGGCCCCTGAAAGGCTCTCAGGGTCTGGCCATGGAGGCACCTACGCCTGCAGAAGCGAAGGCTTTGAAAGGACTAACGTGTTCCAGGGACCCAGGGGGGCGTGAAAGCTCTGTTTGCCATCTGACCTCATAAAACCTGATCCCCTAGGCTTGATAACTTTATAACAGGTAAGTTTGTATTATCAGTTCAGAAAATAATAAATTCCAGAAAAAAAAAATCAAAGGAAAGCACCTAAACGTCTTCTGCAATAAGTTTATTATATTCACCCTTCCCCATTACTGCACATCAGTCTACTCCCTGCCCCCTCACCTATCCCCCACTTGGAGTACCACAGATGCATCATCTCATTCTCCCTTCTTCGGATTCTTCCACGAAACAGAAGCCTCCAGCTGGTGGCACCTGCAGAAACCACGGTAGCCGAGAGGAGCGCTAACTGGCCTGTCCACGCCTCCCCTGCCACCCCTCCAGTGACACCTGAGGCCCCAGTTTTCCCACCTGTGCCCAGCCCACGCCCACAGGACCAGCAAAGTGTTCACAACTGTGCTCATCTCTGCTTTGCAGAGCCATTCCGTGGAGTGCCTACACTAAACAGACCCGGCCCTACACAACAATTCAAAAATAAAACTCACGGATGCACGAGGCAGTTCATTAAACCATCACATTCACAAAAGCACCGGAACTGGTGTCTGCAGACTACGAAAAAATTGCCATCTGGTACCAGCTTCTTCAGATTTTTTTCAATACTCTTCACAAAGTGAAGTGGAGAAAACAGAATAAAAAAGACAAATGGTCCTGCTCATCCTACAAAGTCAATGAAACTAAAAGGGTTTAGTAGTCAGTTGACTTTCCCGCACTTACAGGAGTCCCATGAAAAGGAGACGCAAATAAATTCATTTGTATCCTTTTTTAGATTTCACAAATAAGTTATATATGATGTCTTTCTCTGTCTGGCTTACTTCACTTAGCATGATAATCTCTAGGTCCATCCATGTTGCTGCAAATAGCATTATTTCATTCATTTTCATGGCTGAGTAATATTCCATTGTATATATGTACCACATCTTCTTTATCCATTCATCTGTAGATGGACACTTAGGTTGCTTCCATGTCCTGGCTATTGTAAATAGTGCTGCTATCAGACTGGGGTGCATGTATCTTTTTGAATTATGTTTTTTCTCCAGATATATGCCCAGGAGTGGGATTGCTGGATAACATGGTAGCTCTATTTTTAGTTTTTTAAGGAACCTCCATACTATTCTTCACAGTGGCTGCACCAATTTATGTTCCCACCAACAGTGCAGGAGGGTTCCCTTTTCTCCACAGACATAGAAAACAAACTTATGGTTACCAAAGGGGAGCAGTGGAGAGGGATAAATTAGGAATCTGGGATTAAAATATACACACTACTATATATAAAATAGATAATCAACAAGGACCTACTGTATAGCACAGGGAACTATACTCAATATCTTGTAATAATTATAACAGAAGAGGAAGTAAAAAAAGAATATATATATATAATACATATATAAAAAACTGAATCATTTAACTGTACACCTGAAACTAACACAACATTGTAAACCAACTATATTTCAATAAAAATTTTAAAAAGGAAGACATTAAAAAAAGGAGGCACAAAATCACAGCATATTGCCATGTATTTGGTAAATGCTTATGATGTCTGCCCCTCACCATGGCAACAAGTGGAGTGAGGGGGATTCAGGCAGCTGTGGACACCCAGTAACCTTTCCAGCAGCAGCAGGACAAATGGACAAGCTCTTGGCAAAAATTGGACTAGGTGACCATCATCCCCAATGTCCTCCTCTGCTAAAGTATCCTCTACCTGTCCTTCCTACCGACTTTAGGACCACCACAGGTCCCATTCTTGCTAATAGAAATTTATCCCACTAAATACCTATAAGCTATTATTCTTGGGCAAGGTAGGTGAAGACAGTGAAGGTCCATGAAGTTCATGACTTGCCCAAGGTCTCAAAGCTTGTATGTGCTGGGGGCAGTGATCCAGATTCAGGCACCATAATGCTAGTATTTTGGGGTCCCATACTCAACTCCTCCAGGGCCGGTCAGGTAACAGGAATGAAAGGAGCCAGCCAGGTGGGGTCTGCAGTAAACTGGGGAACAGGAGCCCCACAGAAAAAGGGCAGCAGTGGCCCAGCTCTAGGCAAGACTAGAATCACATCATGAGAGAATACAGACTCACGGAAGGGCTTCTGTTTTTACAAAGCAGCCCCCGAAGTCCCCAATTAAAACTCTCTTGCTGCTTCAAAGCACCTTCAACGACAATAGTTAATTGATTTTATGAAGTATGTGCTATATACCAAGTGCTGTTAGAGGTGTCAGGGAGATGGAAGTAGCAAAATAGACAGGCCTTCACTCTGTGGGGCTTACATTTAACTCTCTTTCATTAAAGAGACTTAGCCTCTTCAGCATGTCATCTGCCGTGACTTGGAGATCATTTTCTCTGCCCCTCACCAGCGCCAGGTACAGTTGTTAATATACTCTGAGGTTTACCTTTCTATAATAATGCCTTTCTACCCTCTCCTTGAACTTTTATTTATAATTAATACCTGGTCAGTTTTTACATTTTGAAGGTTATAAATTAATACTTATGGCAGCATCAAAATGCATGCCCTACCTGTCAAGGCGTCAGCACCAGTCCCAAAGCATACATCCTGTGTAAGAGTGTGCCATGTTGTGAGCACAGGTAAAAACATCAGACCAGGCTGGAGTCCCAGGGAATCACATTCATTCTATCCATACACACGTATGAAGCCTCTACTCTGTGTGTCAGGTACTATTTTAGGCTTTGTGGATACATCTGTGAAAAAAAATAAATAGAAATCCTTGTCCTCGTGAAGTTTATGGCACAATGGCAATAGTCTTCTCTGAAACTAGTACTGAATCCTACCAGCTGTGTGGCGTGTGTGATTTCAGTCCCAGCTGAAACAGGGAGATGGGGATTTGGGAGGGGAAAGGAGAAGGAATGGAAGAGCCACTCCACTGATACCTCTGGCCCAGCTGTGTGTCCACCATCTCAAGACTCCAGAAACCAAATGGGGAGGTGAACAAAAGGATGGATTAAGTAAAATAGGAGTGCAGGAAGTGCAGCAGATGCTCTAATGGTTGCCATCCACTCAGCAGTTGGGGCATGTGATGAAAATGCAAAAGAACATCATCGCTCTATCTACAGCAATGTGGTCCCTGAGGGACGGTAGCCTGCCTCCAGCTACTCACTGGTCCCTACTGAGGGCGAGGCCTGCCAGGTTCCAAGAAAGAGCCTGAGAACGTAAAATGAGGGAGCTTCCTTTGGAATCCTGCTACCTAATAATCACAGCCCAGATTATGAGCTGGCCTGGGTCACACTCACATTACTCATGAAGCACTGATGTCATCATTATATGAAACAGACACTAAATTGAAGTAAATTTATTAAGTACTGGGGATTGTGGAAATTCTGAGTGGCTATGGTTGCTTCAGAAGGGAGAAAGGGAAGGCATATATAAATTCCACTCAAGGTTTTTAAGATGTTTTCTATCACATTGGTGTGGATAAATGGATATTCGGGCCATGTTTTTTTTTTTTTTAAGTTTGTGGACAAACTGTGTTTTGCCTTTCTCTCTCCAGCCCTGCTGCAAGACAACAAGAATGGCAGAATTTCAGGATGAAAGGGCATTTGGGAATAATGTGGTTGAATTCTCTGTTCTACAACTTTCCAGGTAAGTGCAAGCTTGGCCTTCCTGGGAGATTTCCAGTGGTGTGAAACTGATGGTCTGGTGATCCGGCCCATTCTACACTCTGAAAGTTTTCTTAGAAAATTCTTCCCCTCATAAGGAGCCAAAAGGTGCCTTGCTGTAGCCTCCCCGTAGCAGTGTAAGGTTACACTCCTGAGACACACTCAACTAAATTTACATTTCATTCAGCAGCTGAGCTGCCCCAGAAGCTACAGATCTCTCATTTCAGGGCAACTCTCAGGAAGCCCATGGAGACGGAGG
The DNA here is from genome assembly GCF_965194825.1 of Balaenoptera physalus. Lineage (NCBI taxonomy): Eukaryota > Metazoa > Chordata > Mammalia > Artiodactyla > Balaenopteridae > Balaenoptera > Balaenoptera physalus. Next base: position 124,277,350 of record NC_138890.1, read on the forward strand.
GTAGGAGGGTCACTCCCATCCCAGCACAGCCTGCCTCCAGGGCTTCACCATGAAAGGAACAGAATATTCCACTGCCGCATTTAGAAACTGTGTGTCAGCACCTCAAAAGGGCACAGACACTGTCAATGCTCACCACCATCACTCTCCCCGGACCTTCAACCCCCGCTCATAAAAAAGGAACAAGAAGAAATCTGATCCATCACAATCAGTGGAAGAAAAAAAAGTCTATGCAGGGATGCAGTAAATGCTTTTCTGTGGTAACAGCATGAACCTATTTGGAATCTCTACCATGCACATTAGACCATCATCTGGGGGCACACTATTGGAGACACCCAGCTCCAGGCGGCCAGCCAGCTATCTCTACCTAGAGATGTCTCAGTGTGGTCAAGACCAAACTCATCATTACTGTAATTTTCCTCCCTCTCCAATTCTGCTCTCTTGGGTTCTGCTCAGTTAATGCTAGAAATCTCAGTGTCAATCATTCATTCAAAACTATCCACTGAACACCTACTGTGTGCACCTTTCTTTCAACCTCTGTAACAAACATTGTTATCTATTTACCAAACTCATTTCCTCTGTTTCCTGGACACAAGGAAGCTGTATTTTCCAGCCTTCCTTGTCCTTAGGTGTAGTAGAATACTAAATTCTAGGCAGTGGAATGGGAGTGAAGGTAATGCATGCCACTCTCAGGTCTGGCAATGCACCATCTCTCGTGCTCTTTCCCTTTTCCACCAGCTGCAATGATGGCCAGGGCAACCTTAAAGGCCATGTGTTGAAGACCCCGCCCCCCTACCCCGGATCCCTAAATGACTGTGTGGAGTGGATCCTCTCCACACTCTTGTTCTGTGAGTGAGAAATACAATTCCATTGTATCTGAGCCAACTGTACGGTGGCTGATTTATAAGCAGCACTGTAATCAATACATCTTCTATTTCCGATTCACTCATTCATTCATTCTTTAATAAACGTTTTGCAAACACTTAACTACATTCCAGGCATTGAGAAAGGCACTGGGGAAATAAAAATGACTAAAGGAGGTCAGAAAGTCTACCTAAACTGGATAATTTAAACCCCATATAAATGATCCCATGGCAATGTGTCTGTCTTAAGTTAGTCACAGTGGAAAGATTTGAGACTTCATTTTGAATCCTAGGCTAGTTAAGCCACTTAAATATCTAAATGTGTTAGCATCTTCATCTATAAACAGAAGCAATATTCCGTCCTGCCTAGTGTCAGGTGGATTAAATTGAAAGAGATAGAAAGCTTTCTGTCAACTATCAAGTTCTCTGCAATTTTTAATTTAATTCACTGCAAATGTCCTAATCCAGGACCTGTTATTCATGAAATATCGTACCAGCATCCTCATTGGAGTTTCTACCTAAAATCCTATCTATTCCTAAAGAATAGATTGGTAAAGGTAAATTTTCCCAGTCTGAGCTTGGATCGGTCATTTCCTTTTTTCAAAAAAATCTTCCAATACTCTGGAATGCTTACAAAATGAAAGTCAAACTGTTTAGCTCAGTATTCAAGGCCCTACATAGCATGGTCCCAAATTAATAGTCCTTATCAAACTCTGTACAAGTCCATGCTTTTCTTCTACCTCACCCACCTTATCTTCTAGCCATACACACCATTTCTACAATGTGCCACACTCTCTCACCTCCTTGCCTTTGTTTTATTCTTTGTCTGGTTTTGTTCTTTACAACCATCTCTCCCCATTGAAACCCCCCATTTTTCATGGTTCAGCTCCAATATCACCAGTTCTAGAAACATCTCTTCCCAAAAACAGTTTTCAGAACCTCTGCACTACCACATCATTTACTCTGAGTCTCTCTTCTCCACTACTGATAACACCTTTATTTCGAATAGCCTATTGTCTTTGGGAAGGAAAAAGAAGAGGAAATGTGAGCATTTAATAAAGTCATGTTACACTGAAGAAAAAAGTTCAGAAGACAGTCCAATTACTTGTGGTTGGATTACCAAAAATAGACACGTTACAAGAGTGATGGGATTCTCTGGATTGTCAGAAAACTCTTCCTATGCTTTAGGATCTATTATATTCAGGGGGTGCTTTATAAAAGCTATTAGTGGAACCGTCATGTTGAAAGTCACTTTTAAAATAATAAATATAATCCCATCGGCAGAAGAGTAGAACCAAAGTTCAAAGTCGTTCGTTCATTTTCCTAGTCAATTCTTCAGATTTTGGTTCAGTCTTATTTTAGAAAAATGAGCGAAACAAATTTGTTAAGTTGTCCCACTGATATGTAAGCATAAAGCTTGTAAGTTAGTACTTTTAAGGAACTGGTCATGCATGGCGAGTTTTTCATTCATTTGCATATATGAAATAAAAAGTATTCATTAATGAAAAAGTCATTTAAATCACTGTTTCCATCAACTGAGAGTTTGCGTCTACTTTCTCCTTTAGGATTAAAAAAGGGTGAGGGGAAGCTGGATACTCTGTATTTTTTCTGGTTAGATACAGGGAGACCAACTCTACCCACAGACACTAAATTCACGAAAATCCTAATAGAGCGTATGTACTATACATACAATAGTAACAGCATTTTCTCTTATGTACTCTTGTAACAAACTAGGCTAAAATGCAAATATAGTTCCTTGACGATATTTCTCTAGGGAACAGAGAAGAATGAATTTATATCAGCTTATGAGTGAGAGGGTGGGGTATGTAACTGGGAATTCTAAAAAAGATTTTAAAATACTAATGCTTTTAGACAATTCAAGTACTTTGTCCTGTAAATAACAGGATATAAAATAATTTGTGGCAACAGATATGATACTCCAACGTGAATTAGAAAATGTTTCTTAGAAATTGTCCTAAACGGTATCATTATAAAAGATGGATCAAAATTCATGAAATTCAGTGCAGACCATTTCCTAAAGAAAGCCACACGTAATACACACACAGGAATCAAACAAAGGACTAATCACTGGACACTAAGGAAACATTAGTAAGATAGACTCAATGGGACAAGCATAGTACATTTTCTCAGTGTTCCTGTAAGTCATCAAGTAAGCAGCTCAACAAGTTTCCTTACTTTATGTTAACACTAAGAAAACAGTTAAGAAAAAACTGTTTATTGCGTATTGTGGTCCAAAGTGCTACAAATACTCGTGGTGGGATCTGGGGGAAGGGAAGGGAAGACAAGGCAGCCCCGGGCAGGCACTGGAGCGCGCTTACCTCCAGAAGTGAAAAGCGAAGAGAGGACTACAGGGACTGCCTGGGCTGGATGGGGTTGGACTCAGGCTCCTTGGGGTGAGACTGAAAGTTAAAAGAATGTCATTCCAAGTGGGAGAAAGGATGGCAGTAAAAATAGCACAGCTCATTGAAGGGACTGTGTTCCCTTTAGGCGAGAATGTTCACGGCATGCCTATCAGTACCACTAGGTAATCATCTAATCACGTGCCCCTTTTTAGCTCTAAAACAGAGAACAGGCACAATGCTTCCTGCTGAAATTTACATGCTCAAAACTACCGCTGCCATTTTTATTTGTGCCTTTTCTTTGTCACAGAGCAACTTGGCAGATATGTTCAACATGTGATTTTTTGCAAAGTCAAGCCAGTGCTGTTTTTTATATTGAGTATATTCTATTTCTGATTAAGAACCAATGGTGAATCTGTAGCAGAACTATAGGGAAGTAGTTATCAGAACAGAAATGAAAATTCAGGTTAAATACTGTAGTTTTTAAAAAGCAAAGCAACAAACATTTCCATATTTTTAAGTGCTTTGCAGTGAAAAATATCCAACAACATTTTGTCTAATTCTCATGGTAAAAAGTGTTCTTATGCTTATATTCATAATAAGTAACTTCAAAATTTCTCACATATGGTTATAAAGTGTTTTACTCTCCAAAGAGGTTTTTTCAAGTTCATCTATCAACGGACCATTATAATTCCTACTCCCAACAACCCATCCAAACCACCAAGCATATTCACCAGCCAACTCTCAAATATTCAGTATGGGGTGGTGAGCTTACAGTCCCTTTATCTTTTTTCCTTTTGGCCTCCTGGCTCTTCTCTTTTAGGGAGGAAAGGAAACAAATTTGTCAGATATCTTACTTGCAACAATTTTGCCAACAGATCTATCAAAATATGAAGTTAATACTAGTCAATTTCTAATTATTTTCACATGGCAAAATCAAAATAAGAATTAGCCAAGTGTTCTAGTACCAACTCTTAGACTGAAGTGAGCCCTGGAAACTCCTGCTATATTGCAATGAGTTTCTTAACACTCTTCTGCCTCTCCTTTGGTCCATGACTCTACATCGTAACCACATTTTCTTACCTTAGGCAAAGAGGTCTTGGAACTGAGCTGCATATTGGCTAATTCAAGCTGGTTGTGCCCTTCACTGAACAGAGAAGTGGCAACAGTGGCTAGAATCAGATTTAGGCTTCCCAAATTCTTAATGCCATCCTTGTTTCCCATTATGTGGATAATTGAGACTTGGCTGTATTTGTTTTAAACCAAAATGTAAATCATTGCTCACAATGCTCCAATTTGTTTAATAAAATGTTTTAATAGAGTAACGTTTTATATCTGTTTTATATCTTCTAAAACCATTCTCTGGTTTGGTACCAGTACTCGGTAAACTAAGGAATTGGTTTCCTTATACATTCAGAGCACGTTCAAAAAGCTGCTGCTCTTAAGCATACTGTACTCTAACTTAGCAGCTCATTGGAAAGCCCTCCTGAATGCCCACTGATACAGCCATCATTTGGTCTAAGTACAGTCTTATCTGTTCCTTCTGGTCCTAAAATAGGCACGCAAAGGCACTGAAGCCACTCCATGCCTCCAAACTGAGATACGTTATCACGTGTGCTATGAAGTATCTGTGAACCTAATTCTATACTAAAATTGAAAAAAGGAAGAAAAAAAAAAAGACCCAGTTTCTCAGAAATCGGAAATCCATGCACAGGCTATCTACACGTCAGAAATTTCTGAATAAATTAATAATCCATTAGTTTCTGAAATACTTATATATTTGCTGTCTCACATCCAGGATTCCACCTTCTGAAATAGGAATCAGAAACTGCCTCATGTTATTGATAAATCAGATGGAAAATTCTGAATTGCCTCTACAGAGTATAAAATATGCTACTGTAAGAGTCTGTGCTGCAGTACCTATGGAATAAACTCTCCTGAAGAAAAACAGAAATATCTCATGAGAGAACATCCAAAAGCTGTTCTGCAGAGTTAGTCTGTTAAAAGGTCCCCAAATAAATAAAATTATATACACTAAATGTGCTCTTAATAAAATCAATGATAAGACTTTCCATTATAACCATTCTCTGCAGTGTCAAGAAACTGAATTTACTCAAAGACTGCAGAATTAGCTTTCTCCATGAATGAATGTAAAATCAGCTATGTCTACCTAAGAGTAGTTTTACATTTCAAGGTAAACAAAACGTTCAAAGTGAATTTCATGCTCACACGACAATGACATGGAAGAGTGATACTCTAATTCTACTGTCCCAAGCTCCTCAGGTAAAGGATAAGCTATTTCAGATGCACAGTAACATGTACCAGGGTAGAGCCTAGACTGAGGGGGTGTGGCCTGGGATGAAAACAAAATGCACGGAACCCCCTGTGTTGAGCTGACCTTTATGTCCTGCATCATCATAAAATTTGTGGCATACCTCAGTCTTTCAAATTATAGATGGAACAATGAATACAACTGAGTTTGTATTTTACAGAGTAACTTTGAAGCATCTCCTGTTAATGTGGACGAGATACCAAAAAAGAAAGAAAAGGTGTAATGTGAAATGGTATATACCAAGGCCAAAGAAGACAACAAGGAAGCAGCACAATCAGAAATAGAGGTCAAAGTGAAGCTGGGGGTTAAAGCTAAGTTCCTGGGCCTGGCACACAGAGCCAAGGGCATCTGAGCTGTGCATTTCCAGAATGCTAGAGAGATGAGGGTTAAGTAGAAAAATTCACGCATGCCACTAAAATATTCCACATAGGTGAGGAAGGCTGAATGCCAGCGTGGAGATGGGGACAAAACAGTAGGCAATGGGTAAATACTCTTTGCATCTCTATTATATTAAAAGCCACATCTAGCAAGAAGGTTGTAGGAGCCCTCTAACTTTTGTAAGTGAGCACTTGTCAGTAAAAAATCAGTGTATAATTTTAGAGCAAGAACTGATTGAGAAAGTGCTCACATCACTTCAGAAATGTCATGTTTTTATTCACTTATTAACCAAGGAAACAGTTTCCCTTGTATGACGCATCTACAGGGTTCAAGAGGAAGAGTTGCTCCTCAGAACTGGGTACAGGTCTCCCCTGCAGTCTCCTCCTGGAAGGAGTCCAGTATGAGATGATTTGGGTTGCACAGATTTCAATGAAAATGTAATTTTATATCTGTACTGCAAGTTAGAAGACATATTTATATTTTTCTAGCAGATTTCTATTGTACTGTTTATTATTTTAAGTGTGCCAGCACAGACTAACTCATAGCTGCTGCATCTTTGACAAACAGATTTAAAATAAAAATTTGCTGACACTTCCTTCATCACAGATGTTTAACTTCGTCACAAATTATGTGGGCATTTTACGTGGTTGCATCAAATCAAAAGGCAGTCAGATGCGTTAATGGGTTAAAAAAAAAACAACAACAAAAAACCAGCTAAGCAAACACAGAGCTCAACTAGGTAAACACACTGCATGCGGTGGCTGGAGACTCTGCAGAGAGGATGCAAAATGTACTACAGTTCATTACTATTCTGTTGCACAGATAAAACATGGATCACATCTAATGAGTGTCACAAATAACCCTTCTTTTGCACTCTTATCCATTGTAATGTCTTCTGTTATTCAAGACAGACAGAGGCCCTTCTTTAGAACAAGGCAGCATGGGGATAAACAAACAGTAAGAGAGAAGAAAAAAAAAAGACAGACACACCACAGGCCTGCTGATACATTCTTTCACAATGAGCTGTTAAGATGTTTCCAGCACTGAGGTTTAGTAACTTTAAATATGCAGCAGCTCTCTTCCTCTGACTGCAACGCAAAATGCTGGGTCTGGGCTTCCACATCAGCTGAAATCAAATGCCATACATTTAAGACATGTTCCTTCCAGCTCACACTGCAGTGCTCTGAGGCTGTCAGTACAAACAAATGCTAAATAGCTATTGGTCGCAGGAAAGCGAGTGCCATGCAGAAAGCATTAAAATATTAAAGAGAGACAATACTTACTCCAAGGTCAGCCCCGGAATCTGTAGCCTTTCCCGCTGGGCTTTCATGGTTGTTCTATGTTACCACACTCTATTGTAACCATGACACATATTCTCTGCTAGCGTCCCAGTGATGACAGAGAGCCGAAACGAACCTCTAGAAAGGGCTGGACTAACAGTCTCTCGAGGGGGAGGGGAATCCTGCAAGTTTGGGTCCTTCCACCTCCGGTCGTAATCAAGGGATGTCAGCCGCCTTCCTCAGGTTAACGGCAGTGCACACTGCACTGATTTCGTTAAGGGAATGAGGCTTTCGGCTCTGCATATCAAGTAATTGGTTTCTGGTTGTTTTTTTTTTGTTTTTTTTTAAGAAAGTCGCTCCTCTCACAGACCCAGTTTTCACCTCAGTGAAATGAAAAGTCCTTTTCACCATGCAGACTGGAAAAAATAATAACAAAGCAACAGTATCATACTTGTAAAAGAGTTTATCTCCGCAAACCTCAACTATTCCCCGCCTCCCGGGGCTGCTCCTGAATAGAATGTGGCCGCCCTGAGGAAGTTCTGCTTATTCTTTCCTTGGTGGAGTTAACAAAATCAGTCATGTTCCACAAGAAAGACACGGGGATCGGTGCCCAATGAAAATAAATAGATTTTTTTTCTATATATGGCAATCATCAGAAAGAGGAATAAACTAACTGCTTTAATTTGGGGGAAGTTGAACTCTGCTGTGAGGCAAAGACTTGTGTGAACAGGCAAAACCCTACGGTGGGAAAATACCAACTGGATACACAAGAGATTGGAGCTTGTATTTTTATTTTGGAAAGCTGATTTTTAAGAACGTCACAGTGATACATACATACGTTAACGAGCAATCAAATACAAATAAGGAAAGGGAGAACATATATTCTGGAAGACTGAAAGTTTCATCCTGTATTTATTCAACGAACACAATTTTTCACAGTATTCATAACTTGGGACTCAGTGTACTTCCACTGTCGTGTATGAAGAACGTATCTGACTCACTTCCTCTAATGCATTTTAAAATGTTTTAAAATTTGGCAACCACTGGTTTGTTGAGAAGAAATACTAGAACAAATTAGGATTTTATTTTAGCAAGATTTCTCATTTTCAAGCACTGCAAGCCTACCCACACATAGCCAAGCTGTGGTGAAACAACTGTGTTCAAGTGGTTACATTTTAAAGGCCATGAAGTCAAACTCCATCTTTTCACAGATGACAAAGCTGAGGGCGCACAGTTGGTGGCAGTGCCGGAATTAGATTCGGGTGTGTTTACTCCTGTCCCAGGGGCTGTCATATGCAGGGATGCCGTGTGCAGCTGTTCAGGTTGTGCCCTGCACAAGGGTGCTGGGCAGGGAGGGAAGTCAGGGCTGAAATCCAGCCTGCTTCCCACTTTGCCAAGCCTGCTTCCCACTTTGCCAAGCCTGCACCAATGCTCTGTGCTGCTTCCACCCTATTATTTCTCATTTTCACAAAGTCACCCTCAGCTCTGCACCATCTAGAGGGTCACCTGTTTCTAAACCTACAAAGGTGCCTGTGGGCCAGAGGAGGTTCACGTGATCTTCCCATACCCTTTCTCTATATCCTAACCTGCCAATTTGCTCTGGGGCATCTGTTAATGTTACTTCTCCTTCTGTGTGAGCTCACAAAACTAACCAACCCTCCTCCCTGTTAGAGGCAACAAATCCACACCGGGAACACAGTCATTGGTTAGTGACCATAGGGAGGCAGACAGAATGTAAACAAATATCTGTAATTAGCATACAAGCAGAACAACAAGAAATAATAAAGACACAATGGCATACAAAAGAGGAGGGATCATCTTTGCTCCCCATTCTACCCTTCCCCCCCAAATAAGCTTCTTTGCTAAAATACCCAGAATCTCACCATTCTTTCACCCAAATCACAGATGATCCAAAATATACCACGTCCTGACTAGATTACTGTAATTTCCTTCTAACTGGACTCTCTACTTCTTCCCTGCTACCCTCCTACCCTTTGTTGGCCACACAAACTCCAAAATGATCATTTCCACAATATATCACTCCTCCGCTCAAAATCTTCCACTAGCTTCCCTCTTATTCCAAATAAAAGCCAAAAATCTAGCAAACTTGGCCAAAAAAATGGGACAACTGAGCATCAATAGGATTGACAATAGCAATATATTAAAATGTATCCAAAGTTTGAAATCATGAGTTCAAGAAGATGAGATAGGGAGGAAAAAAGGAAGGAAGGAAGCCAGCCAGCCAGCCAGCCAGGGTCACCTTTGGAGGATGCTGGAAAACTACCCAATTAATTTTGAAAACTGGTAAAGGAAAAAAAGCAAGCAGTTATCCTGCTTTCCCTATAAATTCCACCTCATAGATGGGAAATGATTCTCTTCATAGACATATTCCAAGTGGTAAATAAAGAAGGGGTGACAAAATGAGATTATCACCATCTTTCAAACCCTAAGCAATCAACAGATCTCGGTCATAACCAACAATGACTGCTGACATCACAAAGAGACAGTTGGGTATTACGTGCTGCTTGATGCAACACCTATGAAGTAGTTTCACCAAAAAAAGCCACATCACCCCGGACACAACCAAGCCTCTACTTCAAAATATCATTTTATAGGAAATATAGTGACAAAGGAACATGTTAATACCACAGAAACACGATCAGCAAAAGCTAGACTGTGAAAGCCAGAACAAATGATCTGATTTCTTAAACATTTTCAAAGCAGGAGGGAAAAAAAAAAAAAAGATGGAAAGAGAACCTCAACATTAAAAAAGACTTAAGAGATATATTGACTAATTACAACATAAAAACTATTTTTGGAGTCCTGATATCAAACACATAATCAAACATTTAGAAAATAATCAGTATAATAGACATATACACACAAACACACAAATACATACACACACACTGGGTATTTGTTAATAGTAATCAATTATTTTTAAGAATAACATTGGGATCAGGATCATTTTTAATTCCTTACCTTCCAGAGATGCACCCCAAAATATTCACAGATAAAATAATATGTCTAGGCTTTGCTTCAAATCAATCTGGAGAGGGATTATAAGATATATTGGGTTGGTCAAAAAGTTCGGGTTTTTCCACAGGTTTTTTTCCCGAACTTTTTGGCCAACCCAATAATATATATAAAAGAAAACTATCCCTGAGTTACTATTTAGTAAGCCTGGGTGACAGGTAGATAGGGGGTTCATTATACTCTTCCGTCTAGTACATGTTTGAAATTTTCTGTAATAAAAAATTGAAGAAGAGTTCTTACCAGGCCTGAAAAGCTCCGTGTGACATGAACAGGCCCACCTTCCTGGCCTCTTCCCCTACAACTCCCGCTCTCACTCCTGGCTGTTCTTCACATACACCAAGCACACTCCTACCCCAGGGCTTTTGCATTTACTGCTTCCTCTGCCTGAAACTCTTTTCCCCTGAGGCATCCAAACGTCCTCCCTATGTGAAATTGCAAGCCTTCCCCACACCTAGCGTTTCCTTATCATCCTAATGTCTTTCTCTCCTCAGCACTTATCATCATTGGACATATTTTATATTCATTTTTTGATTATCTGTCTTTCCCTATGAGAGGAGGCTCCTAGAAGGTAACTGGGTCGTTTGTATCTCCAGTGCCAAGAATAGCTCACACAGGTATCCAATACCTATCTGCTGAAACATGAATAAATGTCCCTCCCTATACTGCTGCAACCACCAACCAAAGAGACTTACCCTCCTTTTTCTTATAATTATAGATCTCCACAGCGTTAGATAACTTAAGTGCCAGAGCCATGACCTCAGAGAGTGGCCTCCAAGAAACTGGAAGATCAGGACATGTTCAGATACCACATGAAGACCCAGAAGGGCCCCCACTGGCTGGAAGGCACACACCAAGGAGCAGCTGCTCACATGTGCGTGCAGAGAAAACCAAGGTCACACTAGACTAGGGGGCTGCGTTTTGACGGGAGATGAGTATTTGGGGAAGACACTGGTTTAAACTACTCTGGCATCACTAAGAAGACATGCACACTGGCTGCAGCTAAGCAGCCTTCTCTTCTTACGTACGGGAAAGGAAACCACGCAGCCACATTAATGGCGGCAATACATATGGGTTTTGAACAAATCCAGTGGCATGGCTTAAGGCAGGGTTCTTCTACGTATTAGCTAGAGTAGTAGTTCTCACCTAGGGCTGGCAGTGTTTGGAGACATTTTTGGTTGTCACACCTGGGCAGAGGCCAGGGACGTTGCTGAGCAGCCCGCAATGCACGAGACAGCCCCACAACGAAGAATTACCCAACCCCAAATCAACAGTGCTGCTCTATGGACTCCCCTGGTGGCGCAGTGGCTAAGAATCCGCCTGCCAATGCAGGGGACACGGGTTCGAGCCCTGGTCCGGGAAGATCCCACATGCTGCAGAGCAACTAAGCCCGTGCGCCACAGCTACTGAGCCTGCGCTCTAGAGCCCGCGAGCCACAACTACTGAGCCCACGCGCCTAGAGCCCGTGCTCTGCAACAAGCCACCTCAATGAGAAGCCACAGCAATGAAGAGTAGCCCCTGTTCGCCACAACTAGAGGAAGCCCGCGTGCAGCAACGAAGACCCAACGCAGCCAAAAATAAATAAATAAAATAAATAAACTTTAAAAAAAACGAATGAAAAATTGCAAAACCTCTACTAAAAAAACAAACAAACAAACAGTGCTGCTCTAGGAATCCTGCTGTAAAGGCAAGCGTCAATTTCTGCAGGACCCTCAGCATCATTAACCAGTTTCAAACATTTTGGTTCTCATTTCACTGCATTCAGCTTAGGGGGAAAAAAAAAGAGCAGTCTTATTGTTTCACTTCTCAGTCGATATTTCGTCTCTCAGCAATATTACTAACCTAAGCGTAGGCAATGCTCTGTCCTGTTTTCAGGGGGAAGGGCTCTGTCCTGTTTTCAGGGGGAAGGGCTTTTTACAACCAGAGCCCCAGAAGTATCTGTAATCACAGAAACCTAATTACCAGGGTCTCTATGCCACACCCAAGCAGTAACCTAGATACGGAAATCTGCAAAGCAAGACATCCCAAACTACAGCCAAATGAGCTCCACCGTGATTCCGAGGCCATGGATAAAGGGGTGTCTCACACGTCTGGCCGGGTACATTGACCTGAGGTACATAGGCAGACAGGATTTACACATAGGGTTTGACTTCTTAGATGAAATTCAAGAGGCAGATCTCCCCAATCCAATATTTTCTGATATTTTGTCTCTCTAGGTTCAAGAAAGATACAAAACCTTAAGGCAAGAGTGAAAATGAGTATCACCCTGCCTGAATGTTCAATTATTTATATATTCTTAAAAGGTGAGCATGGTTGAGGAAAATGTTCAAAAAAGTTGTGTATGTGTGTGTGTGTGTGTCTGTTCTCTTCTTTTACAACTCACATAACCCAATAATAGTTAGACCATATTATTAACATTTTCACTCTCTCAATAGCTGATATAATTCATAATCACGTTACTGTATACCTGAAACATTGCAAATCAACTATACTGCAAAAAAAATTTTTTTTAATAAAAACAAAATTTTATTTAGCAGTCCCTGTTCTAGGTATGAGAGATACAGCAGTGAATGAGATGGAAAGAGCCATCTGTGGAGTCCATTTGAGTTGGGGAAACTAAATAAAGACATAACTAAGATCACTTCTGATAAGGACGGGTATTGTGTAGGGGCCACCACAGGTGATATGACCATCAGTGACTCAGGGAGTAGACAGTGCTTTTAGATCGGGACCAGGAGGACTCAGTGATGTGCAAGCTTCATTTGCAGAATGAAAAGGAACCAGCTCATGAAGAGTCGGGAAGAAAGTACCACAGACAGAGGGCACAGCAACTGCAAAGTCTCTGAAGCTGGGACAGGCTGGCTCATTTAATGGCCTTAAAGAAAGTCATGTGTCTGATTGTAGTAATGCAACAAACATTTGTTAAGCATTTATATAAGGCATGGCATTGTGTGGGATGTAAGGATGAATCATATAAAAGTTTGATCCTTAAGGATTTTATCATTTAGCAAAACAGGAAGAAGGATAGAATAAAAGTTAAAGGAGGAATCAGTTTTATGTTCTATATGCCATGGAGATAAAGAACCAGGTTTCGATTTTAGCGATATCTTTAATAACGGGTATTGGTTGTTCAAGCAGGCCTTTTTGAGAAGCCAGTTAATGACCTCTAAGGATTGTCCATCACTTCATAAAGCAGGTAACATGAGGCTGTCCATGGGTGTTCATTCATTGAAGGACATATCTCAACTGCTTCCTATGGGCAAGACATTAGAGAAGCACGATGACTAAGATAGGACCCCTCCTAGTGGGGCATGATGAGGAAAGATCAGGGCAGAAGCATCTTCTACTCTTTCTCCCCTCCCTGTCTCCTGCTCTCTCCTGTTCCTCTTCCTTCCCCAAACAAAATGAGATCCTTTCTCGACAGAGAAGGCTTATCACCATCATCTACATAGTTTGCTAAAGATAGCTTAAGACATATAAGGTACCAAATTAACCACCGGTACACTTTTTCTCAAGAAAGTACTGGGGGATACACTAAACAATGAAGTAAACCATTTAAGAGAAATGCATAAGATCAAGGAAAGGACAGTGCATGGAGAGAAGTGAAGGGAATGACCAGGATGAGCGTAGTGATGGTAAAAGGAAATCCCAAGAAAACAGCCTTGCAGCAAACCTACAGAGCACACAGACCGGTCTGCAACAGAAAGATGGAGGTGTCCATCGATGGATAAACCAAATATGATATACACATGAAATGGAACGTTATTCAGCCTGAAAAGGGAAGGACATTTTGACATATGTTGTAACATGGGTGAAACTTGAAGATATGTTAAGTGACATAAGCCAGCCTCAAAAGGATAAATATTATATAATTCCACTTATATGAGGTACCTAGAAGAGTCAGATTCCTAGAGACAGAAAGTAGAATGGTGGTTGCCAGGGCTTGGGGCAGGGGAGAATGGGGAGTTAGTGTTTAATGGGTATGGAATTTCAGTCTGGAAAGATGAAAAGGTTCTGTGGAGGTAAGGTGGTGATAGTTGCAGAGCAATGCGAAGGCACTTAATGCCACAGAACAGTACACTTAAAAACATGGTAAATTTTGTTATGTGTATTTTACAATTAAAAAGAAAAAGAAAAGAAAAAAAATGTATACCTATCCTATCCTATCTACTTATAGGAAGTTCAAAATCAGGCCAAACCAATCTATACTTTTAGAAGTCAAGATAGCGGTTATGGAGGTAGTGACAGGAAGTATGAAGGGGGCTCCTGAGGGACAAATAATTTTCTGTTTCTTGACCTCACTGCTGGTTATATCGATATACACAGTTTGTAAAAATTCCTCAAACTTGTGAATCTGGGGATTCCTCTAAGTCTCAAGCTGCATCTCTCATAAAAGCAAAGAATCTATTTTAGAGGTTTTACAGCTTTCTCACACACTTCTCAAATATACTCCCTCTTTTTAAAAACTTATTTATACTCTACATCATTCCATGCAGGATTTGGGGCAACATATAAGAATACACACATACACTACTCACTATTTGTTAAATTAATAAATGAAGCAAAGTAAAAAAGCAAAAGTACACACACATACACAAAGGTAAAAGTACATTAAGTCAGAACCAAAGAAAATAGAAAACTAGAAAACGGAATACAGGGACAAATCCACAGGAAAATACAAACCCAAATATTCAGAAAATACAGAATGCTAAAGTAAAGGGGCAAATTTTATGGGGGTATCTGGGACCAAAATAACTAATTATTCACTCAACATTATACAGTTAGTAAGTTGGATTTTTCTGACCCCAACTACTTTGCTCTTTTTTATTAAAGTACACTACACTTTTCCAGATCATAAAGTATAAGCATTGACATTTACTTGACAAAATGATTCCAGGAGCATTTTTCTAGGTAAGATATTCAACATACTTAATTCACCAAAAATTGATTTTCAGTAGCATTTTGGAAAACATATTGCATAAGATCAGATATATTCTGGATACATAACCCAAAAGGTAAGCTAGTAAACTCTATTTTTGGACAGGTAAACTGTCAAAAATGGCCAACAAACAAAAATTAAATTAAATGACACAGGGCCTGGGAAAAAGCTTCACAAACTACAAAGCACTTTCTAGAGGTGATAACCGATAAAAGACCTCTTCTGTCTCCACACTCAGCAACACCATAGTTATCTCCTGTTTGGATAGATTATCAGGGGCAAAGACTATATAGCACCATCCTTACTATTTTCTATTTTTGTTAACTGCTGACCCATTAACAGCCACACCATCATCTTTCACGAGCTCAACCCACATTAGCAGAGTTCCTCATTAGAGAAAGGCCCTCTTCGATAGGTTATCCTAATGATGTCTAATTTTTTAATATATTTAAAATTTTTTTTGCACTGTGAATTACACAATTAAGGCATTTTCCACAGTTGAAGCTATGTGAAAATTTTTATAAATAATAGATGCAACATCTATAGAGACCTAAAACGGTAACGTGAAGATTGACAAATGAAAGAAAAACCTTATCTTTTAAATAAGAGGGGGAGAATGGTAAATTCAAAACAGTTAAAAGAAAGAAGGAAAAATTCAGAAGATCATCAGTGAATTTTAAACATAAAGGGCCATATGCAATAGTTAAGCTCTTTTAGGGAAATGTCATCATTAACATGTATGGACACCCCAGGTTTTGAAACCTGGGGAAGACAATGTGTAACGAAGAGGCACAAATGTTTGCATCATCATTGAAGATCTATAGCCTTCTTTTAAAAATGCTCATCTTTCTGAAATTTCTGGCCCCAACATATCTTGCATAATTCCAAGTCAAGCATATCATTTAGCTATTATGAAATGCTATGACGATCTGACAACCCATAACAGATGACCCACATGTGTGTGTCGCCCTGCTGTTTGAAGTCATAGTGACAAAAACACCAAAATTACATGACGAGGTGCAATGCACTCGATGGAGACCAGCAGAGCAATGAAAACACAAATGCCATTTCTTTATATTCCATGTTTGATAGCTGCCATTCCTTCAGCGAACATTTACTGAATAACTATTATGTGTACCTTCCTGGAAATAATAATGAAAATCAGTATTTCCTAGTTTTAATATAAAATGTTTACTTGGCTTAAAAATAGGATTTTATGGAAAAGGTTTTATTGGCTATATTCTGGGGGAGGAAGCGGGGGAAGGAAGGACAAGTTGGCCCAAACTGGTTTGCCTTAACAACAGACTTTATATTGATTTTAACCCTGATATTCCAAGTTCTACTAAACAATACAAGAGGTGAAATTAAAGTCTGGAAAGACTAATGTTGCCTTTGTGGTCATAATATCTGCTCGGACTTCAAGCATCTTGTTCGAGCAAAAGAGAAAATGAGGGCTCACGCCTGTCTATTTCAATTAGCCAAGCAACACAAAGAGAATTACATGTTGTTAGTGTTGTATTTTCCATCTTCATCAATGTGTATTTTTAAAAGTTTTTTAAAAAGAGTGTATCCTATCTCATCATAAGCTGGGCCTAGGTGGCATCATGAATCCAAAGAAGAAAACCAAAAAGAGAATGCAGTCTGAAATACAAATATCACTTTTTTGTAATCTGAAAATCCTTCTCCAATTCCCATTTCTTCCGTTGAAAATTACCGTCTTTCGATGCAAATATAGGACCTTTTCAGGACACCAGGAATTGCTGAAATAAGCATCTTATAAAATCAAAGATCAATGAATTTTGCAACAATATCAAGTGATTGCTGAGGTTATATACATGGAGATGGGTCACCTGAAAACACAAAATGCTTTCTATATGCTGAAAAACACATTTTAAACTATTTTCTCCTGAGCAGAACTTGAATTTTTAAATTTGTAATATTTTGGTTGATCACTATTACCCTTTAAAGAATTTCTAATTATAATTTTTATGTTTTTCTTTTAGTCAAATTTCATTTAGGAGAACATTCCCAAAATTTTTGAAAAATCTTGTTAATTTCTAGTATTATACTATAAAGATTTCTAACTTGTAGCATTTGTGTCCATTTCATATACTTGAACCTATAGGCATTCTTACCCCATTTTACAAATGAGGAAAGGAGGCAGAGAAGTAGTAATTAACCTGTCCAAGGTCACCCAGCTAGGAAGAGAACCTGTAATAGTCCGCTTTGGATAATTTATTGAGATTGCTTTCTGTAGCCTAATGAAGGATCAATTTGATGAATGTTCCTTAAGTATTGCAAAGTGCGTTGGGAAAGTATAGTGTATATTTATAGCATATAACATTCAACAGGGATCCATTTAAATCCTAATTAACTTTACTTTTATTTTCTTGACCTAATATTGACAACATTATGTTAAAACATCTGCTACCTCCCCAAAAGCAAGTGCCTCTTAGACCAGTGTACTGAACATTTTTGGTTTTTAGGATTACTGAAGGACATCATCTGTTTCTGAACTAAATGGCACACTTGTGGTGGTTGACACGGCATCTTATCTCCTAGTACACACTCTGACACATCACAGTTACTCAAATTTGTTGTCTGAACTCAGACCTTTCCTGTTGCCAAAATAAGTAATTATCTTCATTCCCAACCCTCATTATTTCCATATTCAACCATTTTACCACAATATTTATTCTTTGTCCCCAAGTATTCTTCCCCTTAATAGGGATTATTATTTATAAACATTTTATACATTTTGAATTTTTTTACTTTTTTGGGTTTTCTTGTAACATCTAAAGTTTAATACTTAGTTAGCACTGTAAGATTAAATATATATGAAGGATCTATGACGTCAACTGCTTTAAGAACCCTATGATAAAACAACTCAAATTTATCTTACAAAAAAATGCCTTTCTTCTACTTTACTAAATTAAAATATTTACCTCAACTTAAACGTCACTTGCTCAAAGGGGTCTCCCCTGACCTCCTGATCTAAATTAGACCTATAATTATCTTCACCTAGAATATTCTGCTCTTTTCCTTCAGAGCACTTATCACAAACAGGGTAAATTTTAATTAATATATATTAATATAAACCCCCTAAGGGCAGGGGTCATGCCTTTTCTGTTCACCGTTTTATACTAAATGTTTACTTAGCACAGCGCTCACACAGAGAAGGCACTCAATAAGTACTTGACAAAGAACAGTTAACAAAGATAACTAAAAGTATAGTCACAGGGGTGAAGGCATCAAATTCAACTTCTAGAGATTATTTCTAGAAGGCTTAGTCACCATTCTTGACTAGAGAAATCAGAATCCCTCTGGGCTATCTTGAGAAGTCCAGCGTGCCATGTTTTATTCAAGTCCATGCAAGCCAGTGATACAGATGGCATCATCTGTGAACAGCAATAATAGCCACGTAGCTTGCAAAGTGCACTAGAGAGCTACCTGGAGAGAGAGAGGCTGAGGTGGCTGGCCCTGGACCAGCCGCAGAGATGGGGAGAGCCAACAAAAAGGCTCTGAGTATCAGAGGGTGAGAAAGGAGAAGTGTAAAGCCACAAATTTTGATAATTCTGTCATGCCAAACAGCAGAGAACCGCTCAAGAGGAATCTCTGATGACATGACACAGTTTTCATGTGAATATCAGCAATGCCTTAACCCCTCCCAGATAACCTAAAACTTGGAATCAGATTATACATCTCTCTTATCATGCCCACATTCTAAAAGAACTCAGTCTTTGGTTCCAAGACAAATAATCCAAATCAGAAAATGACATGGGTTTTCATCTTCACCTTTCCTTTTCTACCTGCTCAGCCAACTTGGGAGCTCAGTCTTTGAGCAGGTTTAAGCCCTATAAGCCACCAGTCCTCTTCATCACCCCACCCCCTTCTTTACAAATGTGGGATTCAGAATGGATGGGACCTGTGACACCTGCCTTGTGGATGAGAGGGACAGTCACTTCATATGAGAAGCCTGTCATCTAGATACTCTTATTTTCCTTCATATTTTGCATGGGAGAGGAATTTTTTTTAAAAAAGTCCCCAGATAGCACAAGATAATTAAATAAATGTTAATGTATCTTTACCAAGTTCAGTCCCAAGCTTCCTCCTCACATCATAGGCTGCTGCCTCTAAAAGAATCAAATTCTTGAGAACCAACATTAAGACACAAAATGTCTTATGATCTCAAATGATCTCAAATCCAAATTAAAATTCAACTTTCCTTTCCTGTGGGGCCTGAGCCTGGTTGGTACAAGCTTTAAGGGTTATTCTGTCTCCTGCCAGAGAAAATGCTTTGAAGGATGGAGAAGCATTACAGCAGGGAAGAGACTGTCCTATGGAAATTTCACTATAATAATTCTTCTAGAAAGAAAAGACTGCAGTGAAAATGGTATTGAGAAGAAAGTGAGCGGGAGGTTAGCTTCCAATATCTAGATGGCAAAGTGGAAAACTTAAAATACTTGAAATCCCTAAGTAATCAGAGAACAATGTTAACCCATTCCCTCATGATTTCCATAAAAGTAGAGACTGAAATTTGATGTGCTTTATGAGAAAATGCCGAAGAGAGAAATGTTCATACATTTTTTTCCTCGTGTGGAGATGGACACAGTATAGGAATTAAAAAAAAAAAGCTGTGTTCCTTTATTTTAACGTTCCTTTGACAGGTCAGGATCAGGCTGAAACTCACGTCTGGTCCAAACCCTACAGGGACCATAAAAGTCATCCAGAAAAAAAAATATATCCGTTTTCCAGGGTCCTACTTCTTCTAAGGCAGAAACAACAATAAAGAATTCAGAGGTGAAAAGAATTAGTACATCATAAAAAATAGGAAAGAAAAATAAAATACTCTCACATTGACTGTCCCTAAGAGAATTTACTCACATACTTAAATTTATGCAGCAAGTTACCAGGAGCCTCATAAATACTGGACCCATAATCAAGCTGTAGTCATTCATTTTATTTACATTTCATTAGGGGGCACTAAGGTAATGATTTTCGAAAGATTTCACTGCAGCCAATGCAAAAGGAAGTAGACATCTTAAAGGGAGAGGGTATTAAAAGGGAATGGCATTTGTCCCAATGGCACAGAACTGTTAAAAACAACCTGTTTAAAAAGTTACTGTGCGCTTTTAAAAAGTTAATGCTTCCCCACTTGTGATTGCATTCTAAATTATTTTTACTCTACGCATTGCACGTGAGATAAGACCCAAATCTATCTGACTAAAGAATTTAGACTGAACTTTGAGTATTACATGGGAAACAAACAAACTTCCATGAATTAGGGGCTGCGACGGTAATTTCCAATACACCTAGAACATTCGCCGTATATATTACGACTTGTCATTTACCGCTGGCAAAATCCATGACAACCTTTCAGGCACTTCTGTAGCAATCTGAATAGCTGCAGCAAAGGCCAGAGCAGCAATACACTGAATAAAACATCCAAGGCCTGCATTATTCCTTTGAAGGCTGTCAGCCATACATTTTGAATAACCTGAAACGAAGATCAAAAGGGAATAGAATTCATTTATTTATTTATTTTACCTGAGGCAGTGAATGAAAAGAAAGTAAAATTTAGGATTTAAAAAAAAAAAGTTTAAATGTAGGCAAACATCAGTACTTTGTTCCTAAGATCCATAAAGTTCAATAATTTCCTCAAAGTCACAAAGCATGACACTGAGCTGTAAAACTGAAGGCAAAGCAACAAAAAGAGTTAAAGAAAAAATAAAACCAGAAATTCCTCCCTCTCTCTTCTCTTCTCAGTCACCTTCCATCTGACCTTCACCGACACAGTTCCTTCCCCCTGTATTCCGGTCATGGGCGCCACCTCGGTTCTCTTCAATAATTTCAGCCTGAGAGTGGTTCCTTCTGTCTGTGGGGATTCCCTGGGAATCATTCACGTTTCTCTCTCTTTCCTCAAGCACGTTTTAAAGACAGGAAGAACGTGATAGAACTCAAGATGGGAAGGAGAGAGAAAGAGAGGCTGTGCTGTTTTGAAACGATTCTAGCTAACATGTAGATATTAGTTTGATATAAGCTTTCTAAGCCATTTTTTTAATATATATCCAAAAGAATATGGTTACAGAAAAGTGAAGAGTAGAAATGATTGTGGAATAGTTTCACACATAAGCTACGGCACAAGTTTAACGGCCCCATTTAAAAACCTGACATCACTTGCCAAATGATTCTGTACACAAGATAATTCAACTAACAAGATTCTGTATATAGAGTCTAACATAATTACCCAATTGATAAACTAAATATGATCCCAATACTCAACGCTGGAAGCTACTCCCATGACAACAGAAGCAGATATTACTGTTGTCCCCATCTACCTGCCAGCAGGCACAAAGACAGCTGAGGGCAGCATCTCCTCCTGCCCTCCCTGGGTGGCCCGGGCCTCGGGGACTTCCATCACACAAGGCAGCCACACCAGCTGCACAGTGCCAGGACCTTTGATGGTCTCCATGGGGCTCAGGGATTAGGACCCGAGGGGTTCTGCACTACTCAGACAATTCGCCTGAGAGTACGTGTTCAGTCAGACTCTGTGGGGCAGCCTGCGAACTCACCCATCATTTCTGGCATAGCTTCCCTGGGGAAATGAGTTCAGAGGTCTCAAACAAGCATCTGAACATGAACTGTTCGAAAAGAGCTCATTTGAAAACCTGTGCCTGTTTAAGAAAAAGCAGCTAAAAATGAGGCTCTCCCTCAATTGGAGATTCTGCCTCTAAGGATTTTTGTTCGGCCCTTTAAGTCAGTGAGACCTTGGGCCAGTGATTTTGTTTCTGTGGGTCTAAGTTTCACTCGTTTGTAAAATGGAGGTCATAACACTACCTCGCCACCAGGAAGTAGTCATGTTCATGTATCTCTTTCCTCAGAGAAAAGTTTTAAAAGCCCAGTATATGACAGGCAGAATTCTAAGAAGACCCCAATAACTTACACTCATGTATACTCCCCCCAACTCCGTCCACTGTGGCCAGACCTGTCAAGATGATGGAATACCACACCAATGACTTGATTACTCATCAGCTGGCACTGAGTTAATCAAAAGGAAATTATCCTGTGTGGGCCTGACCTAATCAGGCAAATACTTCAAGAAGGTGAAGCATCAGAGAATGGCTTCACTGGATCAAAGAAGGTGGAAGATACTGTGAACTCAGCAATTGTAAGGAGCTGAATTCTGCTGACCATGTGAGCTGGGAAGAGAACAGAGCTGAGCCCTGCCCAGACTTCTGATGTCCAGAACTAGGAGATGATAAATGGGTGTTGTTTTAAGCCATTAAGCTTATGGTAATTAGTTACACAGCAATAGAAAACTGGTACAGAACACAGCTATAAATTCATGTGTCTATGACTACTGGGAAAAGAGGCATCAGAAGAAACATAGTATATACATACTACAAAGAAAAAGGTATAGGGAGGGGAGAGATTTGAGATGTATTGGGCCAGACACTCTCATAGGTGCTTTACAAATGTTGTCTCCTGTAAAGAAACAGTTTTATTTAGAAAGAAGTTCCAGTGTCTTCTATTACTCTAAAATAAAGTTTCAAATTAAAGCCAAATTACCACCAACTTAAAAGTTTATCATGACAGAAATCTTTTAACTAGTAAAAGGATATAATCCAAAGATGGCTTTGAAGATTTTTATTTTAAAATCTCTCAGAGCAACCAATGGGTAGGTGATTGTAACCTTTAAAACAACTATACAAAATAAGGTTACTGCTTATCATATAGGTCATTCAGAACCAGTATTCTCTATTAATGGGAAAACTAACCCATTATTTTAGAAATAGATGCAACATAACATACATGGCAATGCAAAAAGCAATTAACTGCACCAAAACCATTCAGAATAAAATATAAATTGCAAACTTGTTTTTTTAAATAGCGAAATCAGAAAATACCTCATAATGCTTTAAAAATAGGAATCATACTCATTCACAGAGCAGAAAGTGAGAAGAGGGTTACCTGTACCTTAAAAAAAACTCAACATTTATGTAAGATATGTAATGTTAATGTCACCAGAACCCTTGAGGTTCCTTGAAAACTGAAACTGACTTATCAGAGAAGACCAGTGAATGCAAAGCATATCTTTGCTACTTCAGAATCATTTTGAAATTTCTACCATTCTTCATGCTCTAACTTTGATTCTTTAAAAAAAGAAGAAAAGCATATGCGTTCAGCATAGCCTCCAAATATTTCAGAATGCTACTATAGGGAAAAGACAGCACTGTTCTTCTCTGTAAGCACACAACTCTCCTTATTGTCATTGATAGCCTGGCATTCCAGGAGAAAGAATGGAAATATTCAAATAAATACTAAAAAGTCTTAAGTACTATTAGCAGTAATTTTGGCTTAAAGACAGAATTTGACCAAGTGATTCCACCATGCAACGCTATTAAACAAATCTGCCTCTTGGAATTTGTTACTATCTTAATTTTATGTAAATATATTTCAGCTGCTGTGCTACAACTTCCATAAGATAATGACATCAAGATCTACTTGGGCACGTGAAACTTCCCTGAAGTCACTGCTCACTTTTTAAAAGCAGTAACAACTTTAGAACACAGGGAAGAATCTTTACATACTCTTTAATCTCAGAGTCTGACCTCTGTATTTCAACCAAAATGTGAACAGGCAGGTTTTACCAGAAATGCTAACTACAGTTTCCATTCATAAGTGCTTGCTCTGGGTGAGCACTTGACATGCGTTATCACATTTAATTCTATGAGGTGATACTACTCATCAACCTCATTTCACTGGTAATGAAATTAAGACCTAGAAAGGTTATTTAACTTGTCTAAGGTTAAGTGGGGTGGTAAGTGGTAGAACTGGGATGGCCAGTCTTCAAAGCCAAAATAAGCAAGCAATCCTCAGGTGAACTATCTTTCATGACAGAATTACCCTTAATGAAACATTTGCGGTATGACATCTATCACGGCTACTTTACCATGACAGGGAGAAATCAATGGAAAATTTTTGTATGTATGTAAGCCAATAATCCAACAATTCCGGATCTACAAGGGAACAGCATACGTGCGCCCTCCCACTTACACACAGAGACACACTTTCATGCTGGTATCAATAACAGAGTGTTACCTTGAACTGCATGTAAGCTACTAGCTATTTAATTATACCTAAATAAATGTGGAATGTGCAAATTAGACAATAGTTATATTAATTTCTAAACATAAAGTAAAATGACATAATTAATCCAAGACCCAAAAGAAAATCATTAAGAAAGTTAATTGAGAACATAAAGTTATCTCCAACAGCTTTTGTCATACAAGCTAAATTACAAGGGTAATTATGAAATACGTGCACCCACAAACTTGTATATGTGACAGTCTGGAATATAGAAAACAATTACTCTATTCTTATCAATGTAATTTAGAATCAATTGTGAAGGCTAATTTTTTAATTAAAGTACAGTTGATTTACAATGTTGTGTTAGTTTTCAGTGTATAGCAAAGTGATTCAGATATATACATATACATATATATATATTCTTTTTCAGATTCTTTTCCATTATAGGTTACTATAAGATACTCCTGGAAATCCCCACCCCTTCTCCAAAATAGTTGGAATAATCCTCCCACTTGTTAGCCTATGGAATTACCCAGCCCATACAAACTAACCACCCTATATTTCAGGGCCTCTCGCCTTCCAAGGCAGCCTGCCCTCTGTCTGTGGAGTGTGTGTCTCCCTAAAAAAACCTGCTTTCCCACTTAGTTCTGGGGGTAGGGCCCCTCATCTGCTGCTCGTATCTCTCGCAAGTGTCCTATATTAATAAATCTACTTCTTGTCTAAAAAAAAAAAAAAAGATATTGAGTATAGTTCCCTGTGCTATACAGTAGGTCCTTGTTGTTTACCTATTTTATATATAGTAGTGTGTATAAGTTAATCCCAAACTCCTAATTTATCCCTTCCCCACCCTCCACTATCCCCTTTGGTAACCATAAGAGTGTTTCCTATGTCTGTGAGTCTATTTCTGTTTTGTAACTAAGTTCATTTGTATCATATTTTTAGATTCCACATATACGTGATATCATATGATATTTGTCTTTCTCTGTCTGACTTACTTCACTGAAAGCTAATTTGTATCATTTATATACACTTCCAGTATAATTGTCAGTATACAAATCCAGATTTTTTTGCTGAAAATTAAAATAGCATATTAATCAACTATTTTACATATAGATCTAGAAAATATGTTTATAATGGAGACAACAAAAGGTTATATCTCATATACAAGAAAATGTACAGATTGATAAGACAAGTATACACTCCCAGAGACATAATGGCAAATATATGAATAAATATTTCTCAGAAAAGAACACCTAAACAGGAAAATAAAACATAAAATGTTTTGTTAGTGAAATGCAAATTAAAATAACAATGAAATATCACTTTATACATAAAGTGGCAAAATATAAACAGTATTAAAATACCTATTCCTTGTAGGGATATGGAAAAATATGGTCCTTTTCAAATCATTAGCTAGTGGAAATACATGCATATATTATTTCTTCTCTCTGGTTCAGTTTGGATATTTTCTATTAACCTGTCTTCTAATTTACGAATACTGTCTTCTGCTGTGTCTAATCTGCTGTTAAACCTATTCAAAAAGTTCTTAATTTCAGACACTGTATTTTTCAGTCATAAAATTTTCTATTTGCCTCTTTTTCCACAAATTTCAATTCCTTAGTGAAACTGTCCAATTTTTTCTTTTTTTTTAAACATATTAGTCATGTTATTTTTAAGTCCCTACATTCTATTCAATCTTTGGGGCAAAATTCCAACTATAAATTATGTTCTCTTTCTTTTCTCATGTATTTTGGTCATATGGGCTTGTCTCTTAGGATACTTATAACTTTTGATTATCAGGTGTTGTGTAAAAAAAAACTGAAGAATCTAAGTCAGTATTTCCCCCACCCCACCCACAGCATTTTAGTAACACAGATATACTGTATATCTCTTTATGTGTTGTGACCTTTAAAAAACACAAACCACTGTAATAGTCAATATTTTTTCACCACTTAAGAACCAAGGTTTACCCTCTCGGGAGAGATATTACCCACCTTGAGAACACATGCTCTAAATAATGTCATCTTCTACCAAAAAGGGTTACTCTTCCTCTTCTAGACAGAGAATGAATCACATTTAATCCAATCATAGCCTGAGCTGATTCAAGGTTATTGCACTTTTGGAATGATTTAGCCTACTTCTGACTGGCCTCTGTTCCTACACTGCAGGCCCTCTAGGGCATTCAACTGATGGTTTGGTGGGTTTTGACCCAATTCCTCTCTAAACTCATGACTAGAGCATAGAAATTAGCATCCTCACTGTAGAACCAATCAAGAAAGAGTTCTTCTGATTAAAAGGGATCAGTCCACTAAATTCAGGCAATTTACTCATTTTTTGAAGATATTTCTCTTTCTGGATGGCAAGCAATTCTTCATTAAATATGAACAGAACACTATGTGACAAAATTACTATGTAATGTAAGAAAAATGTTCAGTTTTATGTCCCTTTTAATTGTAGTATTTCTTACACTAGAGAGTGTATTTTGCACTAACAGTCTTTCACTTCACAAGGCACTAGAAGCATTCCAGGAGCAAGCCATCTACCATGATTGTTATGTAATGCTTACTTGAGAATAGGGTTCAATGTGATATGACAGTTAAAAAAGAGATAAAGATACTGAAGAATAAAAATTGTTATTTGTACATGATATAATTTTATGTCAAGAAAGCCAAACAGAATCAATTGAAAATCTATCATAGTTAATAAAAGAGTTAATTAGCCTGGACAGATCCCATATAAATATATAAAATCTAACCCTTTTGCTACCAATAATGAAAACAAAATGTGATTTTAAAAATTCTATTTATATATAAAAAAAGTTTAAAATACTTCAAGGTATCTTAATGAGAAAACTGTGATCTGTAAGAAAAAGGAAAAAAAAAACCACTTTACAAAAAGAAGCTATTATCAGTATGGTTAAGCTGAGTATAATAAACATTTCTAGAATGAAAAAAAAGATACCATAAGATGACACTTCCCTCTAAATGAAATGTATATTTTTAATATTCCATTTAGGAAAATGTGGCATGGTGAGTGAACCTCAAATACAATTCTAACATTTATCTAGAACAAAATGAATAGGTGAAAAAAAAAAGAAGGGATGAGCCTATCACATAAAAACTTGAAGAAGAATAAACATGAAAATATATGTCTACAGTTGCTAAAAAGAGTGTGGTACTGGTTAAAGAAAACACAGAGCACAGAAAGAAACAAGATATTATGGGACATATATTAAATATGATGAGGTATAACGAATCAGCAGGGAGAGAATTATTTAGTAATGGGAGAAGGGAGTAACTGGATAGCAAAATGGGAAGAAAATGTTATCCTACTATGTACAGAATAGATTACAAATCCATTTAGACAAGAAACATTTTGTGCCTGTTGGTGCAATACACTTAGATATTGGAGATTCAAAAGTGAAAAGACAGTCTAGTAGTATAATAAATGAGGTAGCACATGTGAAAGTGCACTGAGGTCCCCCTGATCCCTTCTAGTGGGAAATATTTTGCTATGCTAATTTGAGTAAGCATTGGTGAAACTTACAAGGTGCTATGTGTGTCCTATTACTGCATGTCCCAATGTCTTCATACCCAAACACACAGTGCCTGACACACAGTAGATGCTCAAGTATTTACAGAATAACAAATTACAGTAAGTATTTAAAAATAATATGAGTACTCTTCTGTGTGTGTTTCACTTAGAAAAGCCTGGGCTCTCATCCTTCCACTTCCAATGAGGGAAAGTCTACTGTGATTTGTCACTGGTAGAATGATTAGAGGGAAAGATAGCAAGGGAGGAGATTTCATTAAAGAAAGACATTTTTCATGTTTTTCACTTTATGCCAAGCACTGTACTCAGAAGGAGAGAGAGGGTCCAAGCAAAAGGGACAGAGTAAATAAGAAATGGAAGAAAGTATTTCTGAGTAGCAAAGAAGATATTGCTAAAGACTGCGAGCATAAGACCAAAGACCCAAACACTTCAGTTTTGTGACTTTCTAAAAGGAAAGACAGGCAGCATAAGAGCTCAGAGATGAAGATTACCTACGAAAAAGACATTTCTGGGAAAAGAAAAAACACTTTTTCATTTGCTTATATTATGAAGTCATTTTATTTTATTTGTTTCACACACCTACATCATGTTTCATAGACACAAGGAACTCTTCCAGGTGTTTTTACAAATATTATTTCATTTCATAGTTCTCTATAAGGCACTGATGAAAGACACTGAAGACACTAACAAAGGGAAAGATACACTGTGCTCACAGATTGGAAGAATTAATATTGTTACAATGACCATTCCACCCAAGGCAATCTATAGATTCACTGAAATCCCTATCAAAATACCAATGGAATTTTTCACAGAACTAGAAAAAATAATTATAAATTTTTTTATGGAAACATGAAAGACCCTGAATAGCCAAAAACAATCTGAAGAAAGAACAAAGCTAGAGGTATGCTCCCTGATTTCAAACTATACTACAAAGCTACAGTAATCAAAACAGTATGGTACTGGCACCAAAAAAAGACACATAGATCAACAGAACATAAAGAAGAGACAGCCCAGGATGAACCTACTTATGCAGTCAATTAATCTACAACAAAGGAGGCAAGAATATACAATGGAGAAAAGACAGCCTCTTTAATAAACAGTGTTGGGAAAACTGGACAGCTGCATGCAAAAGAATCAACCTGGACTACTTTCTCACACCATATACAAAAATAAACTCAAAGTGGATTAAATAATTAAATGCAAGACCTGAAACCATAAAACTGCTAAAAGAAAACATAGGCAGTATGCTTTTTGACATGGGTCTTAGCAATATATTTTTGAACATGTCTCCTCAGGCAAGGGAAACAAAAGCAAAAGTAAACAAATGGGACTACTCAAACTAAAAAGCTTTTGCACAGCAAAGGAAACCATCAGCAAAACAAAAAGGCTGCCTACTGAATGGGAGACAACATTTGCAAACAATATATGAATAAGGGGTTAATATCCAAAAATATATAAAGAATTCATAAAACTCAACATCAAAAAAGCCCCAAACAATCAGATTAAAAACTGGGCAGAAGACTTTAATCAACATTTTCCAAATAAGACATACAGATGGCTAACAGGCACTTAAAAATATGCTCGCCATCACTAATCATCAGGGGAATGCAAAGCAAACTACAATGAGATATCACCTCACACCTGTCAGAATGGTTATTATCAAAAAGACAACATGGGACTCCCCTGGCGGTCCAGTGGTTATGACTTCGCCTTCCAATGCAGGGGTGCGGGTTCCATCCCTGGTCAGGGAGTTAAGATCCCACATGCCTTGCAGCCAAAAAACCAAAACATAAAACAGAAGCAACATTGTAACAAAATTCAATAAAGACTTTAAAAATGGTTCACATCAAAAAAATCTTAAAAAAAAAAAATGACAACAAATAATGTGTTGGCAAGGAAGTGGAGAAAAGGGAAACCTCATGCATGGTTGGTGGGAACGTAAATTGGCACAGCTGCTATGGAAAACAGTATGAAAATTCCTCAAAAAAATTAAAAAGAGAACTGCCACGTGATCCAGCAAATCCACTCCTGGGTATTTATCCAGAGAAAATGAAAACGCTAATCTGAAAAAATATATGCACCCATATGTTCATTGCAGCATTATTTATAATAGCCAAGATATGAAAGTAACCTAAGTTTCTAACGGTAGATGAACGGATAAAGAAGATGTGGTATATATATACAATGGAATACTATTTAGCAATAAAAAAGAATGAAATCTTGCCATTGGCGAAAACATGGAGTATTATGCTAAGTAAAATAAGTCAGAGAAAGAGAAATACTCTATGAGTTCACTATACGTGGAATCTGAAAACCAGATGAACAGACATAACAAAACAGAAACAGAGTCATAGATACAGAGAATAAACAGGTGGTTGCTTCAGTGGGGGTGAAGAGAAATAGGTGAGGGAGATTAAAAGGTACAAACTTCTAGTTACAAAATAAATGAATCACAGGTATGAAATGTACAGTGTCGGGAATATAGTTAATAATAATATCATATCTTCATAGGGTGACAGATGTTGACTAGACTTATTGTGGTGATCATTTTGAAATGTATTGAAATGTACAGAAATACTGACTCACTATGTTGAACACCAGGAATTAACATACTGTTGTAGGTCAATTATACTTCAGAGACAAGCAAACAAAGTCATAGAAAAAAAGATTAGATATGTGGTTACCAGAGGTGAGGGGTGGGAGAGGGGGAATTGGAGGAAAGTAGTCAAAAGGTACAAACTTCCACTTATAAAATAACGAATGTTCACTAAACGTATCGTGGTAATAATTTCCTGATGTATATCATGCAAATCATTATGCTGTGCACCTTAAATTTATACAGTGCTGTCTGTCAATTATTTCTTAATGAAATTGGAAGGGAAAAATAAAACATCTCTCATAAAGAAAAAAAAGACTTCTAGAGAGACAAAATAATAAAAAGGTTCACAAAAATGTAAGCTCATTAAGATGAATTTAATTAAAGGACATGACAATGTAATGATATAAAAATAAATTTCATTTATGCAGCATAAAAAATCACTAAATATTATTTAATTTAATCTTTATAGTAACCCATGATTTGGATGCCATTATGACCACGTCCACTTGACCAAGACCATGGACCTATTAATTGGTAAAGACAGGATTTGAATTCAGGCTGTTATAAATAAATTCCCAGTGATAAAATTTATCCCAAGTGCACGACCCCTAAATGAACACTTTCTCCTTTTAAGATGAGAATAACAGAACAACAAGAAATAAAGGGAATAGTCAAAGGAGAGATGAAGACCAGAGTTTTAAGCCTCTTTTTATCAATTACCAGCTATGAGACCCTGGGCAAGTTAAATAAACTTTCTGGGCCTTGGTTTTCACATCAGTTAAATGGAGATAATACAATTTAGCCTCAGAATTAAGGACTGAGAAAAAAATGTCTATGGAGAAGCACCTGGGAACTAAGGGGCACAAAGCTGGAACAAGGGCAGCAAATGTAGCTACGGCTGCATTCGTATTGAGCATCATACTAAGTACTGAGCGGGCAAGGCATGCTGCGGGGTCCCCCAGGACAGAGAGGAAAGAAAGGACAGAACTGGAAAGATGACTCAGAGAATTTAAAGGAGTTGAGGGATAACTAGGTTGGAAAAGGGTAAAAGAGCAGATTCAGAGGGCAGCAAGGAGGTTACAAGGTTACAATATAACTGACTCCACAGGCACCTTGGAAGATGGTACTTCCCCTCGTAAAAGAAATAATAATAAGAGTACACCAACTTCGAGACTTCCCTGGTGGCAAAGTGGTTAAGAATCCGCCTGCCAATGCAGGTTCGAGCCCTGGCCTGGGAAGATCCCACATGCCTCGGAGCAGCTAAGCCCGTGCGCCACAACTACAGAGCCTGCGCTCTAGAGCCTGCGTGCCACAACTACTGAAGCCCGTGCGTCCAGAGACCATGCTCCGCAACAAGAGAAGCCACCGCAATGAGAGGCCCGCGCACTGCAACGAAGAGTAGCCCCCGCTCGCCACAACTAGAGGAAGCCCACACGCAGCCAACAATAAATAAATAAATAAATTTATTAAAAAAAAAAAGAGTACACCAACTTCTACACCAAAAACACTGCAGAGTATCAAAATCTAAAGACTAAGTTGAAAAATGGGGAAGCCTCTTCTCAGACCTTTACCTGTGTACTCTGTATGTAAATTGAATAAAAAATTAGATAGTTTAAACACTTTTCTTCTCATACTAGTATTCTATTACATGTCAGCAAACATTCACTGGTGCCTAGCATATGCCACACTCCATGCAGAGCATTTTTGATGCACCATCTCATTAAATCCTCATGACAGTCCTGTTTCCATCATTCCCATTTTAACAGAGGCAAAGTCACATAGCTGTGGGGGGGGCAGAACTAGACTGGAAGATACACTTACTTCCTGAAAAAAGGCATATGATCTTAACTAAGTATTATAGTTACTGTTTTCAAATACAGAGGTTTGGGGGAAAATCTTTAGAGAAAACCGGGAATCACCAAGTCAAGCGTGCCATGTTTCCACTCACTACAGAAGTCCACCACATGTCAACTCATTAACTCCTGGTCTGCAGACATTTTTCCCTACCCCGCCCTTGGGACCCTTCCTGGGCTGCCAGGTTAGTTTACCTGCAGTAGGTGAGACAGATCAAAGCAAGGCTGGATTTTGAATAAGAGATGACCAAAGCCAAATACAAAACAACAACAGCAACAGCAGGAGCAACAAAACCCCACAAAGCTTAGGTCCAAATAATTATTTCGGTAAAGTCATTATGAAGACAAGGATTAATTAAACCCAGGCTCACTCATTTTAAGTATAAATATTAAATTAGACTAGTTATAAATCAAGTTATATCCATTAACGCACTAAAAGTACTTTGCACCAACTCTGGCCCTTCATATATTCTATGCCAGTGTTCCTCAAAGCGGAATCGAAAAATGATTCTTAGGGAAATATGAATATTTAATACATTAAACATTTTTTATTGACATTTCATTGATGCTAGGTAATGACTATCCTTTAATTTCAGACTGCTCGATGGTTTCAGTGCCATATTTCCATCTGTGTTAATGATCAAGTTGGCCAAGTAGTACTATTTCAACTGCCCTGAGCTAATGAGAAAAGATCAGAGGCCCAAGTACACAAGTAAAGTGAGGGCTAAATGGTATCATGGAGCAACATGGAATCATCACTAAAGGTTTTTTATCAGAAAAGTCATAGACCTGAGCTTCACACTGCGTATGCTTAACATGCTAACTCAAAACACAAGCAAATGAAGGAAGCAGGTACCAGAGGAGTATGTAATCTTGATATTGTCATTTTAAATGTTACTCTGCAGTGTTGTAATATTTGTTTTAATTTGTTTTAGTTGTAGTGATAAAACTGTTAAATGCAAGTTTGTACCTGACTTTTCCTTTCATACATAATTATCATTAAAATAAATATATGTAAGTCAACATTGTGGGTGTGAAAATTTTTCTCTTTTAAAAGAAGTTTACACATCATTCAATTTAGAGGAACACTTCTAAATGCATGGTCACAAACTACATTGGTTTGGGAAGCACTGAATCAGTCAGCATTCTCCATAAGCTGCCACTGTGCTATCTGTACTCCTTATAGAACAAGCGTGAGGCCAAGTGCCTTACCACACAGAGCTCAAATTTTAGGTAGAGAGAAAAGGTCCCTTTGAGAAAAACAAACTGAGCCATCTTTTTTTTGGTCATGCTGCGCAGCATGAGGGATCTTAGTTCCTCGACCAGGGATCGGACCTGTGCCCCCTGCAGTGGAAGCTCGGAGTCCTAACCACTGGATCACCAGGGAATTCCCAAAATAAGCCTTCTTAATGAGGTTCTTGAGAATCAGATGAAAGCTATTAGAAAACACACACACGCACACACGTTTACATATAACTCCAGGGAGTTCATAGATTCCAGAAAGCTGTTCACAGCTCCTAGGATGAGAACACCTAAATAATCAGAGAATAAGAATAATTTACAAAAGGCAAATTATTCTATTTAATTCGTAAGTGGAAATGAGACGATGACATGCAACCAGGAAAGAAATAAGTGGGGACCAAAAAAATTGAAAATAACTTGCTAGATCAGTAAAAGAATTAGGAACAACTATTATTAATAGTTTTGGCTGGGGAAATTTTGCTCAAATACAAGTATATACAATTCCAAATCTCATGATCTCACTTTCAAGGAGTCAAAATACAAAAATCTCATCATCACTGAAATATTTTTATTCATCAGAAATTTAACTACATAAGAGGGGCATGTAAGTACAATATAGGCATAAGGAGTTACCAGAAATATAAGTACTTGGTTTACTCCAACTAAATAGATATAGACAGAATCTACAGATGGTTAAATGTAGTAATAAATGATAATAAACTTGAGATATGCAAAGGATTGGTCATATTAAGCTCTGAAAGGCCAAAGAAATCTCTGGCTTCCCAATGTATTTGATTCATTTTTATATGAGAATTAAAGGATGAAACTATCAGATTAGAAATAATTATGAAGAGATATGTTTACTGGTTGCAAAAGAACCACTAAGTAATACTTTGAAAACCCCAACACAATGTTTTGTTGAAATTTATTTTAACCAAGTGCAGACTTTGAATAAATAAAAGGATTTAATTACTAAATTTCATGGTTTGTCATAGAGAAAATATCAAATTTCACTCTATCAAAGATTAACAGAAAAATCATAATAAAAACTGTGCAAATTACTTACATAGCTTAAGTAGATATCAAAGATTGCAGACATGCTCTGAGGAACAGAACTAATTGTCAACCCATGACCCGTGCATAGCTAATTATCAACCCCAAAACGGAGAAAACCTTCATTGCCTATTCAGTTTGTACTGCAGCTTTCAGATCAAGGTTTCATCATTTCTGGTCATAAATAAGAACCAGCCATGCAGGGAATTTAATTCAAAGTGCAAGCACAATTTCAACACAAGTTTATTTCATCTCTTTTTTTCTCCACATTTCCCTTTTTATTTTCATGAGAAAACAAACTACATTATTTCTTGAAATGCACAACCTGCAGGGTGGCCCAGAGTTCTCGGTCACCTCCAGTTCTGAAATCACACTATCCAGCTACGAGAATAAAGTCTTCTATGGAGAATGCATCTTATGAAATTACTATCTGAGTGAGCAAACTAGAGGTTAAAACAAGACATTCATTTCTAGGCTTGAATGCCTCTTTCCAGTCCCAAGAATTCCCAGCGAAAAGGCCAATCTCTTATAAAACTGAAGAGGTTTTGTCATCTTTCCCAGTAAATGTGACAGAGCTTTTCCTGATGAAGACTTCTTACCTACTCATCTCCAGAAACCTCTCAGGTAATTGAAGTGTGACAAACAGACCCATCTATAAAAAGCCCTCATTGATTAAGATTTTATGTACAGCAATTCAGAAGGGATAGTTAATGGAAGGCAGTCAGGGTGTTCTATTTCTCACCAGCTAGGTTATTATTTGAAGATAGTCTCCGTACCATCACCACCCCTGAAAAAAAAAAAAAAAAAAAAGAATGCTGGATACTAACCTCATTTTATAGTGTTTCCATAATTTTCTGAAGATAACAATGGACTCAGGGCTCCTTCCAAGATGTCTTTTAAACACCTGTGATACCATCTAACAGGAGCACCATGTGTCAGTATTCCCATACTGGCTGGAATTTCAGTGGGAAGTCACTAGAGTCCCGCCTTTGAGAAACTGGATGCTGTCCCTTTTTTACAGTATCTTAATATACACATGCCTTCCTGGCAGCAACATTGCCTTCAATATAATCTGAATATTTCTGGTGATGGAGGCCAGGGAAAATATGGATAAATAAAACACAAATAATTTTCAAACTTTCTAGATTGCTTCAGATTAACAGCTAGAAGTTAATAAATGAAATCCAGTGTAATGTCATGCCCAATCCTGTTTTATCTACAAGTGACAACTATCACTTCATCAGGAATGTGGTAAGAAAACTGTTTGAGTCAGAGTTAGCAGGGCTCCTTTCACGAACTTCACCATTCCCCCATCCTCGCTAGCTAGCTAAAGAAATAATACTTATCCAAAAACAATGCAGAAATTCCTCTCCCACCTCAAGAATTAGGATCCTGATAAACACCAAGAAAACTGATGAAATCGACAGTTTGGGGGCAAAAGTACAGTAATGGGAACTGAGGATAGGAGTGAACCTTTAAAAGCCTTGGTAAATATTTGAAACCCCTTAAAAATAAAATAAGGAAAAGCATACTCCATGAGAAAATACATTTTATACACTTTTAAGTAAGTATAAATGGATGACATTAATTGCCTTCTAAGTTCCTCAAGCAGTGGATATCTTTTAGGATCTCACACCATTGTGACGTTAAATGAAGACACTTAGAAAATGACGTCCGCTTGTCATAGATGAAATAAATCCTAAGAAGCTATATTTCCCTTAAATCTGGACCTCCATGAAAATGTTCATCTCTAGGGGCTAGCTGTGAAGCTGGAAATGCAGAGAAACAAAAGTAGTTCAAGATGGGTAGAGAGAGCTTTGGGACAACTTTTCTTTATCCTGCACAGCTGTGTGGAGTGGGTCCCCAGCTCAACACCAAGTACATAACCTCAGTCCTGCCTCAGCAGTTTTATAAACCTTAGCTTCTCCTTCCTTCAGGTCCACAAGTGCAGTCCTAAAGCAGCCTTACTCATCCTCCTTTCCTCCCAATTCCCTACATTACATCACCGAATCAGACGCTAAACAGAGAGTGAATCCCCATATAAAGGCACTTTTCTACTTTCCTGCTTCACACACCCCTGAAAACATGTTAAAGAGTCAAATATATAATCAGGACTTTTTTAATCCAAATTTCCTAATTATTCTTCATTGCTATATGTCAAATCTATGTCAATCTGTGACACATTGCTATGTGTCAAATCCACATCCTTTAATTCTGTTCTTTTCACTCACAGTCAAATACATACACCACTGGCCTAAGAACAATGAATGTCTGATGGATGCTAAGTCCTTTTTGGAAAGACAAATAATTTCCCTCTGGTGTCAGCTGCATTAAGTTCATGAGCGCTACACATCTTATCACTGATATCAGCATGTTCCTTGCTCTGTTTTCTAGTCAACTTTCTGAAACAATGGTAAAAAGCAATGAAGTACTCAAAACAGTGTTTTGCTACCAAGATGGTGTTGCTGCTAAAACCACATGTTAGCGGGCAGAAAATGGTAACGACTAACACCACCTATGGTATCAGGAAAGAGAGTTGTGAATAAATAAGGGAGTAGTTAAAGGGGGCACAGTTTCAGAGTCTTCAGCTCACATAAAAGATGCTTTGGGGAGAAGATGACAGGGGCACAGCAGACTAGTTCTTCTTTAGGTCTTAGAAGGAAATTCTCTTTTCTTCATTATCCTTGGACCAACCTTTCCTTTCTGATACACTTTAAAGAGCAGTGATGGGGGGTTCCTGTGGAGAGGGTCTCTGCATCACTTAGGATACTGTGTAGCTACAGCTGCACCCAAATGTGTGGCTTGAGCAAAATAGTGTATTGCTTGCTCACGTAAAAAAAGGTTCAGAAGCAGGAAATCCACAGCTGATGTGATGACTACCAAATCATCAGATTAAACTACTTCTACCTTTCAGTTTCATCATCCTTAATAGGTAGTCTACCCTCACATTCTACCTCATGGACCAATATGGCAGTTGGAACTCTGACCAACACAAACCCATTCCACACAGAAAGAAGGAAGTAGAAGAAAAGAAAAAGGATCCTCACCAGCCATCTATCTCCCAAGTAACGTCTGCTTAGATCTCACTGGCCAAAGCATAATAGCATATGCGGGAAGGTGTGAGGGAAGGTGGCTCGTAAGTATATTCTTTTAATTGAGCGCTTTACCACCCTGACAAAAATTACTTTTATCAGTAAAGCAGAAGGGGGATCATGGATACTGGGGATACAACTGGATGTCTCTGCTGGTGCCCTAGCTGGTGTTAGTTCTGGGCATGAGCCCAGTTCCCAGGAGAATCCTTGAGGCACAGGAAGGTCCAGCCTTGTTTACCAAAGGGACACCACTGCCAAGTGGGGGGACAGCCTTCCAGCAGGGGAGAGTACCCTTGCTCAGAGTGCCCCTCTGCATCGCCCCCCAAGCACCCTGACGTGGGAGGGAGAAAGCTGCCGTGACCTCTAGTCATGGGCAGCTCCACTCCCCCAGCTCATCTCAACAACACTCCAGGCTGTGCTCTGAAGGTGCATCTGTAAGGTTGAGACACCAGACCGCATTCTCAACGAAACAACGTTATAAACAGTGCGGGAGGTTTCCAGGCTTCACCACAAAGGCCTATTTCACAGGTAATGTAGTAGAAACAGTATTCATTGGCCATCAATCAAAGTGGAATTGACTGGATTTCGACAGATTAGTCTTTGCTCTAATGAGGTGTGCAGAAGAACCTGAATAGAAGGAAAAAGAAAACAGTAGCAAGGAGCAACTCCTATTTCTTCCTGGCTTTGTTCTCTGGCAAATGCTCCTTTCAACTGCTCTCTCCCTCACAA
This sequence comes from Balaenoptera physalus, assembly GCF_965194825.1. NCBI lineage: Eukaryota > Metazoa > Chordata > Mammalia > Artiodactyla > Balaenopteridae > Balaenoptera > Balaenoptera physalus. Next base: position 124,315,742 of record NC_138890.1, read on the forward strand.
GTAACTTGTCTTATCCCTGTGTTTTTCCGCAGTCCTTTCTCTCTAGCAGCAGGGCTATGGAGCCCATTCAGAGGAATTAGTGAGCAAACGAGGAGACACTGCACAGACCACAACAAGCTTAAGCTGACAGGTAGAATCTACCTTCCAGATGTGAGCAGTGAGGATGAGAATGGAGGGGCACTATGCATTAAACTGTGTCCCCCAAAAGATGATGAAGTTCTAACCACCAGCCCCTCTGAATGTGACCTGATTTGGAAATAGCATCTTTGCCGACGATCAAGTTAAGATGAGGTCATTAGGGAGGGTTCTAATTCAATGTGACTGTGTCCTTATAGAATGGGGACACAGGAAGTCATGCGCACAGGGGAAAATGCCATGTGAGGGTTCAGGCAGAGATGGGAGCCATGCATGTACAAGCCAAGGAGCGCTAAAGCATCAGAAACCACTAGAAGCTAGGACAAAGGCCTGGGACGGATTCTCCCTCACAGCTCTCATGAGAAACCAACCCTGTCCATGCCTTGATCTGGGACTCCTAGCTTCTGCAACTAAAAGTTTCTGTTGTTTAAGCCACCCGGTTTGTGGCACTTTGTTAGGGCAGCCCTAGCAGACTCATTACGTGGCGTTGCTGAAGCATCTTCACCCACATTGCTGGCCCAGGCACAATGCTTCCTTTCTCTCAAGCATCCACCTCCTGTGTGGGCCTCAGGTGGCTTCTCAAGGCCCTTAGCTTTCAGCCACCATCATTTAAATACTTGGGGCTCCAGCCCTGCGGGTTCCAGGAATACTCACTGATGGCTGGGGTAAGAGTGGGTATTCCCCACCTAATAGGGCCTCCCCACTCCCAACAAGGATCATTCACCACTATGCAAGATAATGTGAAGTCAGGCGCTGCTAAACAGAGCACCTGTGTTTCAAAGTCTGTGCCCATGACAGAACTGCATGGAGACGCAACTGCCTCTGGCTTAATGTAGAAACAACTGTCTGAGCCAAAGCAGAGTGAGGGTAAAGGATCAAGCAGCAAGAGGCATTGCAGTCACTCACTTCTGAGGATTCAACCATCTCAGTGTACTCTGCTTGTCAAGATCTCTCAAACACGTTTCTCTGCTTCCGTAACACCTGTCCTTTCTTTCCCTCTCCTGGCCTTTTCATCACAGGATCTGTCCGGAAGACGCTGGGAATGGCAGGGGCTGAAAAAGCTGTGAAGAAAGCTAAATCTTTCAATGATACAAGTGACCTGGGGGAAATCTCCCTTCTATGCATAGCCACTCTCTATCTTTTACTGTTTTTAATATAAAATCTATGAAGGGAATAACAGAATGAACATCTATATCACCTGAATATCACTTAATCAACTTGATAAATCAAACACCATTGAGTTGATTTATAGGAAATAGGAGTTGCTCCTTGCTACTGTTTGGGTTGATCAGCACCCCTTCCTGATCTGTTCCCCTCCCTCTTCCCAGAGGTAACCACCAACATGAATTTGTTTCTTATTCTCATGCAAGCCTTTATACTTTTACTACAAAAACAACCCTCCTAAAATCAGAGTGCTCCTTGGTCACAGACCCACTGGTTATTTTTTTTTAAACTCTGTCTCTTTCCTTTCTTTCCCTCATCTAGAAAAAGACTAATTATCAGATAAATGTACTCAAACCATGGGGACCACAACTGCCAATAGCTTAATCTGATTCCTGCCAACAAATATCTATTTTATTTACTGCATTACCTCCCCTCTCCCCTCAATAAAGCTGTGAGGTAGGGAATCCAAGCCAGACCAAGCGGAAATACACTTTGAATAGTTATCTATTTCTGGCACTCCTCAATTCAAATTGGTAAACGGAAGCCTGTTTCACCTACGCTCAAAATTCTCTAACAAACCAAAACAAACAAATTAGAATTTAGGAGAAGAGTAATTGCACTCCTTTATACAGAGAACTGGAAAAACATGAAAACACTTATCAGTAATGAATCCATCACTCTTACCTGTTTTCATAAAAGACAAACGCAAACAATAAAATAAAATTGCACTAGACTCAAATACATTAAGTGGAGGACCCAACATCTACCACCATATTTGGAGCATGGCATATTCTTATTGGAAGTTGGAACAATTTAATGTAGGAATACAATAATTGCTCAGTCAACTAACTAATGGGTTAGTCCATGAGAGTATTAAACAGTAAGGGAGGTACATGATTTTAAAACACACATAAAAATATTTATGAAACAACTGTTACATGCCAGGCATGGTTCTAGGCATGGAGGATATAGCAGGGAACAAAACTCCCTGGCCCTAGGGAACCTCCACCCCAGCAGGACAGCATGTGCAAAGTTACACTAATGACATATTCTGAGGAACTCTGGGAAACCCTCCCTGATCAATAAATCACTCTACAAATCACAACTTGGACAAGAATGGTCACAGTGCTGGTTTCTGGGGAAATCTTATAAAACCCCAAGTGTTAAAGCCAAGCAAAGAAAATCTGTTCTATTCCCTAAATGAATATAGCATCTCTTTGTTGACTAGTGGAACCTATGAAAATGTGTTGTTCAGCGTGATTTCCCACACATAAAAAGTAAGAGCTTTTCTGAACCTAAACAAATATCGCCAACAGCTGTAGAAAAAACGTTAATATTTGGAATTTTATAAAACGAATTACTGAGAGTAAGGAAGTGGGTCAGGAACCTAAACAATGATACATGACCATTAGAAACAGCCCAGCGCTTAGCTCTCCTGGCTGTTTCTGTTGGAAGACACAGCAAATTTTGTGGGCAAGCAGGGCACTCAGCTCACATATGGTTGGTCTGCTCCAGAAAGTACTTTCCAGCTGGAAAGAAAATGGACTCCAAGAATCAATACGCATCAAAGAATGAGGATTTAGAAGAAAGCCTAAAATACACTAAACTGCTGATGGGGACTCTCTCTACAAGGTGAGATTATGGATGAAAACTTTTCTTCTTCATACTTCTCTACTTTTCTACAATGGAAATAATCAGGAAAAATGATCAATGCTTTATGAGCTAAGAATTTTCACAGTAAAATAAAATGTTACCCCATTTCTTAAATCCTACAAGACTACAACACTGAAAACACCCGAAGGAAAAATTATTTAATGCATCAAAAGACACAAGTGAAAGCTGAATGCTCTGCTTTTTTAAAGTGTCTTTTCTCTAAGTGATAAGATACAGGGAAATTTTGAATGCCTTTTTTCCTGTGTTTACTAGTTCTTCCACAATGATTCCCTGCGTGATTGATAGAAGTATTGCTTAAATTATTATTTTCTACAAAGGCCAATTAGCCCTAACTTAATAAGATACTATAAATTCTACATTATTACTCAAAAAATAGACCACAATAATAGACCACATATCAGTTCATTCTCCAACAACAAGTCTCGGAAATGCCTCCTAGACTGAATTATTTCCCTCTTTGAAAGGATCCATATAAGTTCAGAGAGGTCAGAATGTACAAACTCTTCTGAAATTAGCTATTTCAGCGGAACACAGGTCCCTGGTTCTCCACTGCTGCTACTCTGTGAGCAGGTCAGCACCAAGTCTGACGAGTAAATGAAAGGACATGGTAACAGGGAGAAAATGGAGAGCGAGGTGGTTTGGTTTTTAAATCTCTTTCATATGACTCACACTGCAGGATTAAAGTATTTCCTGACGATAGAAGCACAACTGAACTCAGGGCCAGCTACCTCTTCTACGACAGGTTTTTATGGCTCATCTTAAGATGAGCTTTTCCTTCCTTCTGCTCTGAACCCCATTTCCCAATAATCAAATGGTAGGTTATGAAGCCAGAGAACAATTCGTTACGTCTATGAATCCCTCTGCCTGCAAGGCCAAGTTTCATCAGCACCCCCCTTCCCCTGCTGCAAGCAACTTGAAATATATGACTGTGTTCTTAGGTTAAGGTCAGTGCTCTGGGTTACAAACATGGGCAGAATGATTTCTACATGGGCAACAAAAAAAGCAAGAGCTCGGGCATCCTCAATAGAGTCATTTACACTCTATAGAGAAGACGGATGAGTGGGAGTCGCCCCCAGGTGTGAGGCAATGGAAGCTTTGGGGCTCTCAGGAGGATGCAGTTCTAGGACCACAACCAAAAGAAGCCAAGAATGAGGGGAAAACTTGAAATATGTGAGCCACAACCTTTGAAAGTACCTACAACCCTCAAGCACCTACTTCCCTCACTGGCCAGCTTCATTTCTTTTCGAGGCAGTCCTCCCAGTGGCTGGCGAGAGATTTTTTTCAGCCTTCATTTTGAAGGCTCCTGCTGCCAACACCTGTCTCGGTTGTCACTGGCTGACCCCTAAAGACGGAGAGTGCGATTCCCCAATATTAATGGACCGCAAGAGGACAATTCTTTCTGCCAGGCTCACAATGGGTAGGAAAGCCTTCAACTACCTGGCATTTCTTTTAATCAGTTATACTGCTTTGGGGCTCATTTTACAAAGCCATCTGGCTTTGCAGACATCAATGCAAGGACTATGAAAAACCCTCACTTTTTACTGCGGCCCCAGAAAGGGGAGAAATCCACTTCAAAGTGTGTTAAGCTCCCAGGGTTCTGGTGTAGAAATTTCTCGCTCCGATTCTTCATTGTTCAGACATCCAAAGAACCTAGCCATCTAGGACATAAAAGAATTCTTCTGAAAGCACCATGTAAAATAAAGTGTTTGTTCAGTCACAGTGTCCCTACAAATGTGATCTTATGCTCCATGGCGGGGTGTCTAAGAAGATGAAAATGAAGGGGTCTCAACAGAGCTCGTGGAAACCTGGTCAGATAAATGGGAGGTTGGGAGACATGAGCCGTCCTAAATTGGAGAACGCTGAGGTGCCCTCCTTCCTATGAATATTCTACTCATTCTCACAAAATGTTCCACACCTCAGTTTGGCATTAAGGAGAAATGCTTTGACTTTTTTTCTCACTACTGAATACAACTGCAATTATATTTAAAATACCTTTACTTTCTATTGCTTTGACAGGTTCACTTTTGAAGTTTTCTATTCATACATTTCAATAGTCCTATCCCTTTTTAAGAGACAGTGAGCTGGCTTTTAACAAATCCAATACTAGGAGAAGGGACCAATGGTATTTTTTTCTTTCTTTTTTTCTTTTTTTTTTTTAACCAAGAGTTATTTCATTCATCAGAATTTAAATGCCAGCAGAAACTACAAAACTCTAGGAGACTGACACATCAACATTTAGATGTATAAAAACACTATGGGGATTAATAACTAGCACCCAAATTTAATGTACCATTTAAAAAAGGCATCCTCTGACATAACTAACCTGGAAGTTAAATGCAGCTGGAGGTTCATGTCACCAGCTCACAATAGGTTTCTCAAAAGAGGCAGTTATTTCTCTTTTGAGGAATGAGGGTCATTGACTACTGACCCAGTGGCTTCATGCAAATAAATGGAGAAGTCTCAATACATTTCTTAATGGCCAGAAGACCTGACAGCAGAAAGGACAAGTGCTTAGGTCACAATTACAGTTGATTTATCATTTCTGCAATGAGCCCAGGGGCAGGGTGGGTCTTCATTCCAAAGGAACCTTATCTTCTCTGGTGATAATACACCTGACTTCCAACAGACCTGTTCAAAGCGAAGCAATATGGAAGAAGTCTCATCCTTGCATTTGATCTGCTGCAGCAATATTTTGTTCTACCTCTTACATGTCGGAGGCTTAACATATTCTAACAGTGAATTAAGGCAAAATAAAGATAGGAAACTGGTGATATTGTATTTTGAGACAATTTAAGATAGTATCAATCACACGAAGGTAGTGTTTAACAAGGGTAACATTTTAACAAGAACAAGAGAATCGTATTAAATTAGAACAGTATTAAGTGAAGTTACATTTTACTGTGGCCATTTGTAACATTTACAAATCTTAAATTGATAATTAATGTGTGCAAAATATTTACCTTGATTCAGTTTTAATTTTTAGTTGTAAGACTTTTTTCATCTTTTAAAAGTACAATGTCACATAAGGTTATTTTACTTCAGTTTGATCTAGATTAAGAACACCTATGAATTAAGGTGGGTTCTGGCCCTAAGGAATATTGCTTTGAACATAATACCTGAAATATTTTTGGAGGTACATTATTGTTCTTTGGCCAACACAGTAATACCATCACTTGCTTAGTATTCTTCATGTAAGGTGGAGAGGCTGAACATAACTTTAGTTGATTCACTTAAATCCACACATATGATTATAATTTTTACCCAATGCTTCAGTTGTGGGGCATTTCCTTCCTCATTCCTTAAGTCCCGTGAACACATTTTAATTATTCTAGCGCTTATATCTTCCCAGTTTATCACTTCAAGCCCTTGAAATCACAGTGGCTTTTTGGCTATGATGGCACACTTGCGGCAACTAGAGTTCTTCTAGCTTCAAAAACAAAAAACTCTGTTTATTGCCTGTGGACTCTACTACAGCCACTCCAACCCCTGGTCACAAATGGTTATGTTTGTTTTACGAAAAAGGAGACGTTCTCCATTCTAATTTAAACAATTTTATCTTCCAGAGTCTAAGCTTGGGCAGCCCTGGAGCAAATTAAAGGCTTAAATATTTGGCATATTATAAAAGAAACATCCCTTTATTATGAATCTTATGACATCCTTATTCATTGTTTACTTACTGTGATTTTAAGTTCCTGTGATAGCCTACATATACTTAAAAACAACTTTATAATTAACAATACAGAATTTACACACATGCAGAATTATATTTAAAATATACTCTATATCTTTTTTTAAAATTAAAGTATAGTTGATTTATAATATTGTGTTAGTTTCAGATGTACAGCAAAGTGATTCAGTTTATATATATATATATATATATATATATATGCATTTATATGTATACATATACATAAATTCTTTTTCAGATTCTTTTCCATTATAGGTTATTGCAAGATATATTCAATAAGCTTAATGGTAATTATAAGCTTGTTCAAAGGCTCATAATTAGCATTTCCTCTGTCACTTAAATTTCCACTATTGGCCAGCAGAAGTTCCTTCAGTTCTGTTCATCTCTTTAAAGCTCCACACACTATTGAAAGCATCCCTTTTCTTTAGCAAAAACAAAACAAAACCAACCAAAACCCAAAAAAACTGTTTTGAAACCAAAAAAAACTGTTTTGAAACCAATAAAACTTATCCCAACTATAGCAGCCAGTTATGTTCCCTGTGCTGTACAGTAAATCTATGTTAATTTATATATTGTAGTATATATCTGTTAATCCCACACTCCTACTTTATCCCTCCTCCCTTTCCCCTTTCCCCTTTGGGAACCATAATTTTTTTTTCTATGTCTGTGAGTCTATTTCTGTTTTGTAAGTAAGTTCATTTGTGTTATTGTTTAGATTCCACATGTAAGTGATATCATACAATATTTGATAAACATAAATATAAAAAGACACTTATCATCTTTGTCTATTTTGATGATGATTAAAACTTAAGTGCAGGAAACACAATTTGAGTTGGTCAAAATACAGCTTATTAGGAAACATGAGAAATGTGATACGCCTTTTATGTAGTACAGTTTATATCATGTGTCAACCTTTGATAAAACATGATTGACTCATTTTTAAAAACATAATTATATTTTTCAAGTATATCACTCAATAATAATCACAATGTATTATTTCACCATTTCCTTTTTGGCTATAGAACAAATTAATGGCTTTTTTTCTAATTAACCAAGTAAACATGGGCAGAACCTACATGGGGATGTCCCTTTACTTACATAAGCAAAATACAGACCTCATGTGTAAATGCATATGTGTTCATTGTATTCAGATAATATTACCATTATTTTTAATCACAAACAGTTTTAGAGTTTAGCTCCAATATTTCAAATGCCTTTAGAGAAATGTAAAGGTATTTATTACCTTAATACTATAACTAAAGTTTCCAAAAAAGCTATTAAGAATGTCAGGGAAAACAATTAAGTTAATATCACATTAATATAAACTTAATGTTAAGAACTGTCAAAAACATAAAGTATTAGACTTTACCCCAAATTTCAAATGTGACAATTTCTTAAGTCAACATTGTTTAAATTTTAGAAAAACCAAATCATAAAAGATTGCAAAACACATAGTTTATTATGCACTTCAGTTACAGTTCTTTGTTCACATTATCATATTTACACACTCCTCAAACAATCCAGGTATGGGTATACTTTATAGTTCGTTACATAAGCAGAAATACAAATTATTTATAAGCTCACTTTAGCTTTATTACAATCTAATTTTTAGACAGATTAAAATATGTCATGCCTGCATCCCCGTTTTCACATCTTAGGGTAATTGTACAATTATCACAAAGTAAAGTCACATTTAAAGAACTAAAATTCACAGAAAAACCTTTAGGTTATCAATAAATATTTTGCAATTAGTAACATCAAGTAAAGAGATCCCCAAACTGAGAAATAATTTTTTGGCTTTATTTACATGTATTATTATATATTATCTTCAAAACATTTAAGATAAAACTCCGCATCTTTAACTTTTAAAATTTAACTTAACCAGATCAATATGAAACAAAAAATAAATGGCTAAAAACACCTATGAAAAGTGTGAAAAGCAGACCAGTGAGGGAGAACTTACCAGACATTACAACTCACTAGAAAGCCACTGCATTCAAAACAAAATGGTGTTGGCACAGAAATAGAGATCAGAACAGAGAGGCCAGAAATAGATACAAATGTATATGGCAGCTTTATATGTGACAAGGGTAACATTTCAATCCCATGAAAAATAAAGTTTCTCATAGTAACTAGGACTTAAGTAACTGGTTATCTAGGGGGAGAAAAAAGGAAGAAAGAATCCTACCTCTTATCATGTACAAAACTTAAAACTGGAGTAAGATTTGAATGCTTTTAAAAATGGGGAAGAATATTTACAAGAATACTTGTATGACCATGGGATGGATAATACCGTCCTAAGCAACACAGATAATAGAAGCAATAAAGAAAAAGACAGACATAAATAATAACATAACATAATAATAACTAAGGATTTTCTTTTGGTAAAAGACATCATACACAGAGACAAGAACTATAAAGAACTATAAAGCTATATTTGCACATATGTAACGATAAAACACAATAAATACGTCCCAGAAATTGTGACGGGAAAACACTACCAAGTAGAAAAATGGGCAGTGAAAATAAATAGGAAATGAAGAAAAGGGAAATTCAAATGAACAATAAACATGTGAAAATATATTTAACATCAGTGGCAGTCAGTGAAGAAAATGTAAATTAATAATCAGAGATAATAAGATTGGCAAGAATTAAAAGGAACAGTGGCATCCAATGCTGGTGAGAGTGCAGGAAATGGGCATTCTTATGTGCAAAAGTGATTTGCTATTCCTTTGGGGAAAAGAATCTAGAAATATATATTAAAATTAAAAATACACATACCGTTTGACCAAGCAATTCCACTTCTGGGAATCTATCCTATAGGGAAAAAAAAAGGACCAGTATGTAAGGACATAGGTACAAAGATGTTTACTGCAGCATTGTTTGTTGTGGGGCAGAGGAAGAGGGGGGACTGGGAATAACATGACTGCCCATTAATGAGGAAATGGTTAAATGAAATGTGGAATATCTATAATATAGAATATTATGTATTATTAAAAAGAATGGGATAAATCTGTAGATAGTGACTTGGAAGGCTGATAAGGTGAGAAAAGCAAATTGAAGAGCGATACTTCCATTATGAGAACGGCAACAACCACCAGAAAACAATGGACGTGCAGACACTCACATGCACATGGAGTAAGGAATGGAAGCACACAGACCAGGCTAACAATGGCCACCCAGGATTGGGACTGGGAACAGGGCATGGAAGGGATGGGGATTATTTACTTCCTCCTAGTGTCTCTCTGTGCTGTTTCACTAGTTACTATGAACCCTATATTAATTTTACAACTTTCAGAATACATTTAAGAAAAAAATATTAGCTTTCATTAGTGGTAGTAGAGCGGAAGTACTTCCAGACATTCATCTGTAGTAAAATAGTAGCCATTAAATAAATAGTCCCTTCTTTGCTTATGCCAGTCACTGCAGTGTTCATTTTTGATGGCTTGCCCAATATCCATTCCGTCTCTCTCCCATAGGTGTATCAGCCATGTGGTTTGGGTGGGGTTGACTCCACCCCATTCCCAGAAATTCCTGAATGGTCTAAGCCAGTTCTGTCCACCAGAAATACAATTTGGAGCCACACAATTTTAAATTTTCTAGTAGTCACAGTAACCATGAAAACTGCTGGCAGCCATCTATGAGCTAGGAAGGAAGCCTGCCCTGGGATGAGGGAGAGACTGGGTCCTTGTGTCAACACTGAACCTCTGGATCAACCCTTGCAAGAAGCCTGGACTTTTTAGTTACATGAGCTGGTAAATTTCCTTTATTTTTTTCAGCCACTTTGAGTTAGGTTTTCTATTACTTGCAATCAAATGTATTTCAGTTGATAAACTCATCTATGGACTAAACAAATACTTCCTTCTTAAGCGAAATAACTCAAATGTTCAACATTTCTTCATTTGCAGTCAAGGCATGCTTTTGTTAAACTAGCCTTACTTGATAACATATTTAGGCAGCTTCTGAAAACATGCCCAAAGAAGATTTCCAAAGACGAATTCCTGATCATGCAGGGTAACTTTGCATGGTCACAACTCAGAGTATTTCTCCTTAAGACAATACAGACATGAGGCGTCAGAGCAATCAATTAGCTCCACTCTCATTCCACCCTCTTTGCTGACCCTCCCTTTCTAGACCAGTGTGTCCCACCTTTGGCACTATTAACATATTGGGTAGGTAAGTATTTGTTAGGGGGGGTGGTGTGTGGTTTCCTGTACACTGTAGGATGGCTAGCAGCATCCCTGGTCTCTCTCTACCCACTAAATGATAGGAGAAATCCCACCCCCCCAAGTAGTTGTGACAATCAAAAATGTCTCTAGACACTGTCAAATGTCTCCTTAGGGGACAAAATCACCTCTGGTTGAGAACCACTGTTCTAGACCAATAATTAGTTCTAATGTAGAACTGACCTTCATTGTTTTACCACATGATGGCCTCCCCCCCGCCCCCCACGCAAGTGTCCCCTGCATCACAATCTTTCCAGGCATTATGGCCTTCTCCTCGACTAGACATGAATACGTGAACCTTGTCTGGCCATGCTCTTCCTCCTCTAATCCCCGCTTATGCTGAGCCTGAGCTCTCCACTGCAGGTCTTCTTTCCGGAAGAAATGTAGCTAGTCCCCTCTGACTTCAGCTTGACATCATTACCTGACCTGCTCCCTGAATCACCCACGCAGCCATTTCTTTGAGCTTCTCTGAGAAGATATTTGCTCATTTGTGGTCACTCATTCCTCAATTCATCCTACCCCGGCTGGGTCAGCCACCTCCTCCATCAGTATATCGTGGGGGACAATTCCATCCCAATCTCTCCACATTGTATCAACTCACACATTATTCTCCCTAATACATCCCTAAGACTAAAGATAGGTTATAACCACTGGAAAATTCTTCATAGCTTCTCAAATTGATTGACAGATTTAATGCAATTCCAATAAAAATCTCAACAGGCTTTTTTGGATGGAAATTGACAAACTGATTCCAAAATTAAAGAACCTAGAATAGTCCAAGCAATTTTGAAAAAAAAGAACAAAGTTGGAAGATTAACACTATCTGATATCTGAACTTATTATAAAGCTACAATAACCAAATCAGTGGGGTACTGATATAAGCCAAACAGGCCATGAAACAGAATAGAAATTCTGTAGATAGACACACATATATGGACAACCAATTTTCAACAAAACTACAAAGAAATTCAGCAGAGAAAGAACAGTCTGTTCAACAAACGGTGCTGGAACAATTAGATACCTGTATGCAAGAACATAAACTTCGATCCATTTTTTACCCATATACAAAATTAACTCAAAATAGATCATAGATGTAAAAATCTAAAATTTTAAATCTAAAATTATAAATCTTATGGAAAGAAAAAGGAGAAAACTTTTGTGACCCTGAGTCAGGCAAAGATGGCTTAGATGCAACACCAAAACCATGAGCACTTACAGAACAAATTGATTATTTATACTTCATCAAAACTAAAAACTTTTGCTCTTTAATAGATGCTGTAAAGAGATTGAAAACACAAGCCACAAGCTGGGAGAAAACTTACCAGTCATGTATAACAGCTTTATTTATAATGGCCCCAAACTATAAGCAACCAAAATGTTCATCACTAAGTGGATGGATAATCAAACTATGGTGTATCCATCAATAGGATATTACTTAGAAATAAAAGTAAGGAACTATTAACATATGCTACAATAGAGCTGAATCTCAAAATAATTATGTCAAGTGAAATAAACCAGACAAAAAAGAGTACGAACGGTATTGTTCCATTTATTTAAAATTTTAGGAAATGCAAACTAAACTCTAGGGATGGAAAAATATTAGTAACTGTCTGATTGGGCATGTGAGGGCTGGGAGGAGGTAGCAATTACAAATCGGTAAGAGGAAACTTCTGGAGGAGATGGACATTTCAATACCTTGACTATGGAGTCTGTTTCACAGGTGTGAATATATATATATGTCAATTTATGAAATTGTGTATTTTAAGTGCAATTTATGGTATGCCAATTATAGGTCAATCAAGCTTTTTTTTTTTTTTTTTTAAAGGGGAGAGGGGAGCACTGTTAGATGTTGGGGAAAACATTAACTGTTAGACCATGTAGGGTTTTGCTGCTGTTGGGACACCCTAAACTGGTTCATGCTACATGGGATTTCATGAGAGGAAGTGGTTTTGTTGTTTTAATTTCTTTTGTGGTTTAATACAAATAGAATTCATAATTCCTGGGTACTTAACATAATACAGCCTAGGTGACGTTAAACAGTAGATAAAAGGTCCATGGGTGGGAAGAGACTACACAGCGCCTTGAGAAGTACCAATCTGAACTATGTTTGCTTTAATTCTCCTTTTAAGTATCTCCGCATATAACCACCACCATCACCACCCCCTGCTGTGGTCTTAAGGATGTGTCCAACCAACATCTTCCAGCAAAAAAAAAAAAAAATTAGAATAGAGCCAAGCGGCCTGAATTCTCAAAGATAATAATTAAGTAACAGGCTTTTTAACAGATGTTTGATGACACTATTTTTCCCCATGATTCTACCAGAATCAACTGCATTTACATACAAATTGGTAATACCTTAGAATCCCAGCTAAAAAAAGCCACCGTTGTTCCCCTAAGACATGAAACCATGTACTGATCTATTAATTTCATTTCAGTGTATGATGTCAAGTGCATTTAAAAAATATATTCCACGGCTTCCAAGGGCTTCCTTAATCCACAAGGACTGGTTTTAGAGTTTAATTTATCATAGACATAAAAAACCTTCTGCTTATTCTCCCAGATAATTGATTCTTGATTTGTTAAGATACTAAACACTATGCTTGACATCCTGAAATACCAAACCCCTGGTGAACTCACTCATACACCCCATGCAGAGCAAATCCTCTCAGCCGAGAGGCCAAGGGAAGCCCGGGAAAGCAGACCACTCCCTCCCTTGGACCCACTGCCAGCCCAGGGGGACGTCCCCCATTGCCCTTGCAGTAAACATCATTTGTTCCACAGCAGTGACACGGGGAGGTCAGAGGGTGCCAACTTCTCCAAGAAAATGCCCTCCTCAGTTTTTGAAAAATACAAATAAATCTGAAAGACAACCTCTGCCTCAAAGCCGACCTTCCTAAGTAAAAGCACATACCTCCACCACAAATAACAGTAGAATCAGCATTGGAAAATCGGGGTTTAGTAAGAGCTCAGCAACCAGGGCTAATGTCACCACGAGGTTAATCTCACTGATCTCTAGGACATGACAAACGTTAGAAATCATTTTTCCTGCACAATGAAAAGCACAATGCCTAGGCCAAATTAATATTTTCTAATAGGGAAGAACAATCTCACCTAAGCATCTACAAAATAGGCAAATATTTCTTGAAAGATTACTTTATAGTTCTAGAAAAGAGGCATTTAAAACTCCTTTCCCTCAATATAGTATGCCTATTTAAATTTATTATCATTAGAATTTTTATTCTTTAAAAAAACATTTAAATTTACCCTTCCATGCTAGGCACCCATTTCCACATGCTGATAAAATTCACAGAATATACTTAATAAAATTTTTCCTCTCATGCAATTGTATTTACGGAACAATCTGCATACAATTTCCTTATGCTATGAGTCGAAAGATATCCGGGTGATGTCTGAGGTGAAGCAGAGCCCAGAAGGCCACTGGGAAGAGAGGTGTACGGGCGCTGGCATGTTCTATGGGCACATCTTATGTTCCAACACAGGAGCATGGAAAAGTCCTAATCCTCATCCTCATCCCAGAAGAGGTGACTTTATACAACAACATGTTCAAAGACAAGGCATGTGTATTCAGATGAAAGAAATGACCTGCCAGAATTCTTAGAAGTTGAGGCCTCTACTGCAGAAAAACAGAGAAGGAAACCCTAGGATATTTTTCCCCCAGTCACTTACGTTTGACAGTCAGCTGCCACAAAGAGTTAAAGAGCAGGGATTCTAATTCTCAGGAGTCAGAATGGCAGAGGAAAAGGTAGAGATTCTAAGGAGGAACACCAAGACATAAGCAAAATCTGCTAGCCACCACCCACCTCTCGACGGTTCCCCTCAGAGAGCCCGACTTACTACACAACGGGGTCAGGAGAACAATACAGAATTCAGCTGCCCTGCTCACATGTCTCACTGGACGATGGACACATTTGGGGACTGCCAGGTACCACAGTGGGGACTGCCATACCCACCAGTGAAGCCATCACTAGTCTCATTGCTCGTCTGAGTAAACTCAGTATCCTGGTAGTGCTGGTATGTGACAAGGTTTTCCCTCTGGTTGCAGTTTTAAGTGTACTCTTAAGAAGAGTTTGAGGCCATGCTTTCCAAAATGTTCAAAGAAACCATGACGAGCAGGGTGAAGTCAAGTGTACTCTGTGAGGTCCACCCTTTACATGACCCATACTGTGGATGTCGATGCTGTAATTCATGTCTTTATAGAACAAAACACTCCCACACCCTTGTTCATTATCTCTTTCTCACTCAAATGTATTGCCCTGAAGAAGGAAAGTTTGCTTTCCAGTCCCTGGTGGGTGGGAACCCTAAATTGTGGCCACGGTTCACGGTGAAGAAACAGTCTGAGCACAAGCAAATCTCAAGTCCTCCGAGTTGCTGGTTCTTCACTTACCAAACAAAGGTATTTAAAATCAGTTTTCTGTTAAGGTTTCTCCCAGCTCTAAAATCCCATGATTAAACTTTTCTAAGTGGACATCTATAATATCCCACTTCATTTTCCTCAATACTGTCTGTCTCAAAACACAGTTTCGAGAAGTAACCTATATACTATGCTGAGAAGGATGGGCAGGTTTCTAGTGATGGATTATTCTAGAAGAGGGGCCACTGAGCACAGGGAGTTCCCTCTCAGCTTCATGATACAGAATATGCGTGGGGTCTGTCTCCCTCACACACCTAGAAACCTCCTGATACCAGTGTTGACTGTGGAGGGACACAGGAAAGATCTACCCAAGGATACGGGGTCAGCTGCCCTATGTAACACCTCTCCCCTGATGGAAGGGCTGGTAAACAAAGTTGTCCCCCCACCCCAGAAAATGCTACTCAAATAATCTGGCTTTAAGGGAACTTCCTCAGCCTACTGGCAGTCTTTTGCCTAACACTACCGGACAAAAATAAGTCGGAGGGGGGCCTTAATTCCCATTGTGTTTTATTTAATAAAACACTTACATAGAGCTTACTGCATGCCAGGCACTGTTATAAACATTTTACAGATATTAACTAATTTAATCCTCAAAACATTCCAGGATAGAATAGCATACATACTTTTATGGATGAGGAAACAAAGACACATAGAGGTTAAGTAACCTTCCGAAGGTCACAGGCTGCTTAAACAGCAGAGGTAGGATTGAACCCAGGCAGTGTGGCTGTGAAATGCCCACTGAATAACAGACCTGAGAAGGTGGCTTTTAGTGAGAAAGCGCAGGCACCCACCTGCTGCAGTGGACCGCCCTCCACAAGGCTTGCTGAAAAGATGCTCACTGAAAAAGTCTCCAAATTCCTGTCTGACTCAAGCTTGCTAAAAACTCATTCTAAGAAATATGAAATAGAGAATTTACCCTCATGCCTTTGGACATCCAGAAACCCACTTTGCCATTACACACACCCTGAAGCTCTCCTAAGAACAGCAGTTCTCATCTAGGGGTGGCATTTGAGATTCACCCTGAGAATGGGCTGAAAGTCCACAAGCCTCCGTGCTCCCCCTGCCCCTGCCCCCAATGCACATACGTGCAGATTCTGATTTGCACTCCCAAGTGTGTTTGGAAATGCACACACACACGTATTTTGATAAACCTCCCTAGGTGACCCAACTTTCCCTCCCACGGGACAAAACTAAGGTCTTCCTAATAATTTTCAATGGTGAGAAGATCAATCCTACATTGTTTCTGTCTCCCAGGTCTCCTCCCCCAGCCCCCTCACAGAAGATGAATGCAGGCGTGATACAGGATGCTGCAAATACACACCAAATACCAAACTGGCTATTCGATGAATATATAAATGCAACTGACATTCTTTCACAGCCTGAAATCCTCTCTTTACTCTCAGGATATATTACACCATTCTGTTTTCATATAAACATGCCACTTTAAATGCTAATTCAGATGCAACACTCAATTTTTTCTTCATTTTGTTTCAGGGTTTCTAACATTCAAAATGACACTGGACTTCCATTTGGCTTCCACGATAGGCATTTTGAATTCTTGTTGCTTCAATATTTGTGGGGGTAGGAGGGAAGAAAGTACTAAGAAGAAAACTAAATTTATTTTAAAACTTATCCAAATACGGTTTACATGCCCTTTATTTTGCTTGAATTAAGCCCTTTCTCTCTCTTTCAGAAAACGTTACCTTCACCTTACTGAAAATCTCGTAAATCTAATTTGACTCCCTTGTAAAACCAAGGTGATTCCCTCTCCTTGCATTCTAGAAATAACCTCATTTTACTCAAACTGCTTTTCTAAACAGCCCATCAAGGCAGCATGTTCTGGCTGAAATACAACTGGCCTGAACATACGTCTTTTTTTTGAAAAATACACACACCTACAGATGCCAATGACATCCACCTGAGCCTCTCCAATTACACAGAAGGTCACTTCCTATCTTGTCTCAAAATGAGGAATTTCAACCTAAGAAATATCCTAATCCAGTGCACCCAGTTGAATCTAATTACAGTGAGACAAACTGTCTTCTGAGTCCAGCAGGCCCCGCTCCACCCAGAAGCTTCCAGTAACCCTCAGGGTCCTCTGCCTCTGTCATCCTAAGCACTGTGACAACACTCTCTCCCTCTGTGGCTCACTCCAGTCTTCCATCCCACCCAAACACCCTTTCCTGCTCCTGCCCAAGAAAGACAAAATGGGAAAGACGTGAGACAAGTTTATCACCTTTTTCATATACTTGTTAACTTATCCATGTGGCAAAATGGTTCTTGACAGCAGCTCTCCTTGTCTGTCGCCAGACCACCAGAAGCATCCCATTAACGACTCGTGTTCTGCTGTGCTAAATGCAGCTCAGGGACACCGTGCCCAAAGGTGTGTACATTTCAATGAGACCCCGAGGAGAAAATACCTTTAAGATCCAACTGAATGAATTTCAGTTCTTTCAGATCCAACTGAATGGATGTCTGGCACTGTGGTAAGTGTGTTTAAGATGCCTGTTTTCTTTGTGGAGAGGAAGATGGACCTCCTAGCAGACCTGAAACCATTGTATGCCAGCAGCACCTCACCCTGCTTAGTCCGTGGCCAGCCCTACTAAACCCCAACCATTTCAGAATAATGAGAAAAGGAAAAGGGGAATGGAGATGGGACAAAACTCTATGGAGAGAAATAGTTGCTAAACACTAGTATTGTTGCTAGGTTGAGAAACTGAAATTAAGCCGAGAAGAATCCTAAATTACTTTTAATACTTTCAATACTCCCAGAAATTCCTCAGCATGCAGAAACATACTTCTCCAGGCCTTCTGTGCACAGGAGGAGCTGCCTTCTGCTTTGGGTTTCTGCTGCTAGATGTGTGTGGCCAAACAACGTAAAGCCAAGAAGCTAACTGACCAAGTGCCAGTCACTGTTCTACTAAAATAAAGAGATAACTGCAGATAGTCCTAGGATCCCTGAACTACAGGGCTCCAAGAAACAATGCACTCATGCTCACAATTAAAAGACGTAGAAGAAAGGCTATTTTAATTTTGGGTAGCAAGGAGAATTTACTTGCTAAGAAGAAATACTGCAGTTTCTTTCTCTGTGCAGGGGGCTTGGCGGGGTCTTAAAGAGCATTAAAAATCAACATTGGAGGAGACAAGGGAGCTGGCCCCAGCCAATTTCCTGCCCCTCTCTCCAGAGAATTCTGAGAAGAAAAGAAGCTCCCTCTGTCCTAGAGAGCTGTTTATTTGAGCAATTAACAAAACATGAGGGGGTCCTTTAAAATTAAAGGGGACCTTGGTTTTGCTCCGGACCATCCATTAGCTCACACCTTGGGCTTTTGCCCTTTTTCCACTTTCCGTGTCTGAAAACAAACACCACCCAGAGAGCTTTGCCACTTAGAAATGTCATTTTAGGACCCAAGTTCAAAAGACTAGTTAAGGGACCCACAACACTAGGAACTTTTTAATAAATATGGACAGTTTAGATTCGCTGTTAGTAGAAATTTTACCACATAAATGTTGTCTTGTATCTGGAATTTGCTTTTAGCTTTTGCTCAGCATTGTTTGTTTTTTATAATTGTACTTATTGATTCATCTTCTTTAGTTCAATCATCCTACCCACCGTACAGTATTTCATTGTATGACTATATCATGATTTATTCAAAGGATATACAGATTTTGACAGGCAGCTGAGAGGAAAGGGAGCAGAGAGTATGGCAACTTTTGTTCCAAGGAGAAAGACAAGAACATGCTAGAAGAATCTGGGAAAATGGCTACTCTTTGAAAGGAGAAGACAGCTAGCTAAAATCCACCCATACAGGGAGCTAGAGTAGAAATGGGATTTGGGACCTTGAAGTTGGTAAAGGGCTGGAAGAGCCTCTGGAAAACTGATCAGGGGTCACTTGGTTTTTTAGTAACATCAGGTCTAGAAAGAAGTTCCCTTGACCTCTCTTGTCTGCTGACCTTTGCACCATTAAAAAAAGAAAAGTCACATCACTGTCTTCGCAACCTTTTAAAACACATGTGAAACACAGACTTCAAGTTAGTCCTTGAGAAAATGATAGTAAATTACAAATTAGTGGGAATCTGGATTACTTTTTTTCTAGAAAGAATATAGGTTGCTTTTTTATCCTTTTCAATTAGTAATAAAAAAGAAGTCTACTTTCTGTGTTCTTTTATTTGTAAAAGCTTTAACTTTTATATAATATATACATGCTTTATATAACGCATGTTTTTATCACGTGATTCCAGACATTGTCTATAAGCTTACTTAAAACAATACTAAAACTTTTTTAAAAATCTGATAAATCTATGTGTCTGAATGATGAAAATGCATTTTTAAAATACTATCCTTCAAGGCGTACACATTAAAAGTGGCAGATATAACAAAATCAGGTGCCTTCTTCCAAGAGCACAGCTTTTCTGAAGGTACACCCCCTCTGACAAGTTCAATCGCATTGCCGGGTACCATAGACAATGAGGAATACATCACATTGCACAGTTGCTTGCTGTTGACATGGAAAGACAACTCAGCAGAAGAGCAGGATCAAATCCTCAATCTTTCTGGGAGAAGGTAGTAAAAGACTTGAAAGCATTTATGCGGTAAATAAACGGAGGAAGTGTTAACAGGTTTAATGATCAGGTACCATGATGCTGGCTAGCACCAATACCTAATACAACCACACGTGTGGGGCTTCCCTGGTGGCGCAGTGGTTGAGAGTCTGCCTGCCAATGCAGGGGACACGGGTTCGAGCCATGGTCTGGGAAGATCCCACATGCCGCGGAGCAACTGGGCCCGTGAGCCACAACTACTGAGCCTGCGCGTCTGGAGCCTGTGCTCCGCAACAAGAGAGGCCGCGACAGTGAGAGGCCCGCGCACCGCGATGAAGAGTGGCCCCCGCTTGCCACAACTAGAGAAAGCCCTCGCACAGAAACAAAGACCCAACACAGCCATAAATTAAAAATTAATTAATTAATTAATTAATTAAAAAAACCACACGTGTGCTCTTCTTCATTAGATTTGTATGAAAATCACTTGGGCATTTATTTTATAAGTATTTTCTTTTTCTCAAAGTCATAAAAGAACCTTGCATGAGGAGAGTAATGACTGGCATTCTGTGTGGTGGTCACTGAAAACTCAGAGTGGCATTACATCCCAGAACGTCTATGTCATAAGTCATTAATTCTTTCGGGAATACTTGTATTTAATAGAAAATTTAAAAATAGCATGTTTATTTCTTGTTTGCTTTACTTGCAATTATTAATTTTTCCAAAATTCACTTAAAAAGGTAGATTTATGTTGACATATATATATGATGTTTTATTCCCATCATCTGATTGATAGATCAACTGATTTTTATTAGGAGGGGATTTTAATTGGCTTAAATGTAATTTATCTTACTAAGTATTCAAAGCATGTACTCCAAACAAACTGATGCCATCATCACTTTTTTTTTTTTTAATTAAAGAGTCCATGCTCTCAAACAGAGAAATTTAAATATTTTCCTCATCATGTATTTCCCCCATCAACTCATGGCTATCAGCTAACATGAACAGAATTGAGACTTACACAAGTGCAAAAGGAGATATAGCCCTTCAATAGGTATAAGGAATCTACTTTGCTAACTAACATTATTGTAATAATAATTTATAGGAAACATACTAACTTAAACAGGAAAAAAAAAAGCACCATTTATTATAAAGGCTAAAAGGAAGCTCTGACTAAAGTTCTAAAGTTTTTAAATAAAGTATACAAGACAAGCCTAAGATGCTTTAAGCATTAAACAAAGTTATGAAGGAAAAGAGATTTTTGTCTACAAAGATATTTTATGTAGATATTTCTGTTTTTCTTGTTTCTGATTTCTCATCATGTTGGGAAATATCAAAAAGTTCAAACTTTTACAAGTCTAGGCAAAAGAGTCCTAATCATAATGCAGAAGAATGGAAGTTTTTGATTCTAAGGACATTTCCTATGCTAAACTATTAGGCCGTTAACCCGTAGTGTCCAGAGATGTAAGCTGGGAGCTAGTGAAAATTTATTTAGGCACATTCTCCAAGAATAATGATCCAGTGTTCTCCTGGCAAATAAAAAAGTACAGACCAAAATGGAGAGTAATAAAATGTTCATGGTTCACGAAGTTTTGGTTCCTAGACGCAAAGACTGAAATTTCCCAAAATTGAGTCAAAAGAATGAATTCTTACAACAGTCACCACATACGTTTCTAATCCTCCAAGTTGAGATTTGCATGAACTTATCTTAAATATTATACTTATTTTTTTTAAAAGGACATTGCCGCATCCACTAAATTCAGCATAAATCAGATACCAAATCCAAATATTTCTAGACCAGCCCTTACACAGTACTAGTTGATAGTAAATCTACCTTAGTAGAATATTAAAGGCAATTAACTTCATTCTGCAACTTGCTGATGCAGAAAACTATGATTTATGCAAATATATTATTAGCCTTAAAAATAAAAGGTGGAAACATACTATAAAGAAATCAAGTCAATGTTCACAAATTTGCTATTTTAATATAAGAGCATTACATGAATCAGTTCAGTAAAGTCTAGATCTAATAGAAAGTTTAGCTGATGCAAAGTCTTCATCAATTCAAAGGCAAAAGTGTATCATTTACTCTGCGTAAAATTCATAGTATAAAGATCACAGAATTCCAGATCATGTAGATAAGCACTAATTCTTTAGTCAGATCATTTTAAACTATCTGCAGACCAAATAATGTTTTTGCTTGATTACATAATAGAATTTTTAAATTTAAGATTCTCCCAGGAATAACCTGCTGGATAAAAATAAATAAGTAAGTAAATAAATAAATAAATAAAGTAAAATTAAAAAAAAAAAAAAAGATTCTCCCACGAATAAATATGCATCTTGGCTTACAATGCCCATAAGGAACCCTGGAAACTTTCTTCAACTTATCTTGAAATCATTAATATTTGACATGTATAAATAAATGCAAAGCTTTGTGTTTTCTTAATTCAGTTGATTATCATTAATCTTCTGATTGCCATTGAAAATCTAACAAGTCAGAAAATAATGGCATTACAAACTGTATCCCAGAATACAAATGAATCAATAAAGAAATTATTCTACTTACAGACTTCCTCTTCTGGGGAGACTCAGCTCCTTCTGCAAAAGAAAAAACGAAACATGTATATGAGATGCTACATTAACCTTAGACTACTATAGAACACCAAACAGGTGACATAAAATGTATCACCCTTATTACGCTAGATTTGGCATTTTCTATACTGAAAAGATTTTAGTGTAATTATTTTATGCTGGATCCCTTCTTACATTGTTCCCTTTATACACTGTATTTAACGTACAAACCCTGTTTACCTAAATTCCACAGCAGAAAAGACATCAATCCTCCCAAAGCAATGACAGTCAAATACTCAGTTGAGCTACCGTGACCCTATAATTGAGGGTAAGGGAAATCTGAGCAACCAAAGAACTTACCCAAAAAGGAAACAGAAGGAGGAGAAATTTTGCAGAATTATAATTAAGTAAAAGGTGAAATGAAAAGGGTAGTGAAATCAGAATATTTGCCTCCAACAGAAATAAACTCATGCAAAACATTATGTCTACCAAAGATTATAATTTAAAAAAGAAATATAGCAAAAGTTTTCCTTCTGGTATTATTTCTTAAAACAAATGTGACTTATGATTTAGGATATTTAAAAGTAGGTTAACGAACTTCTAAAAAGGTAACCAGACAGCAACAACAATTAATATAGTGCTTTATAGTTTCAAAGGATGCTCTCACACTTATGTCAAATTAAGATCATTATCTACCTTTCTAGAGATAGTCTATGGGAAAATAAAACAAAATAATCCAGCAAACAAACAAACAAAAAGGGATACAGAAATACCTCTACCCACTAGTGGAGCTTTCAGAAGCCTGGGCACTCGAGAATGATTACTTGATGACAATAATTAAAGAACAGGAAGTAATGAGTCACCTGGCTATTTTAACTCAAAATTTGAAAGGCTTGACTAAAGTTGGGCTTTCCTTCCCATAATTATCATTTATTTTTTTGCCTGCCAGGAGCTCAAGCATCATTTTTTGAAAGGTGCTTCCCCTTCAGCTTCAAACTCACCTTTCCTGCTCCCTATTTTTATTGAATCCTTAAATGTTTGTCATGGCCTGTGGCCTCACATCTTACTTCTAAACCATGCAATTTACTCCATCACAGCTTACAAAAAATGGACTTAAGAGCAGCAGCCCAGAGGAGGATACTGCCTTAAATATAACTTATTCAAAGTTATTACTTTACTCACTTATTAACTGGAAAATATATTTTGATACAGAGTTATAATAATCAGATCACTGTTTAATTGCAAGAAAAAAAACAATTTTAGGGACAGAGTATTTTCTTCCTTCTCCCAATAGCTAACCATTTTCTTTTCACAGACTGCAGGGTTCAGTGGTGAAATGCTTTTGTTTTGTTTTGTTTCGAGTTTTTCTTTAATCCTTCATTAGCCCCAAGAAATTATAGCGTTTGCCGAAGTTGGCTCCCTGATTCTGAAACATAAATATACCTTTATTTACTAAAGCCTCTAATGAGAAGAGTAAAGTCTCCGACCAAGACAGTTTTCCTTGGGAACTGAAATATAAATAGAACACCAATGAGTAATTGTCTCTACGTGTGTCTTGGGTTATGACAAGCACTGAGAAATCTGTTTGTATTCAGGTTAAAAAAAAAAAAAAAAAGAAAAAAGAACTGCCTAGAAGTAATCATTCACCAGAGGGTTTCTTTTAAAAAGAAATTACTGATCTGAAAAGGAATACATATATATAACTGAATCACTGTGCTGTACACCTAAAACTAACACACCATTATAAATCAAATAAACTTTAATAAAAAAAAGAAATTACTGAGACCCACTACATAGCAAAAGGCCTAGAGCTTAATTAAATAAGTAAATACTGCTGTTTAGTAAGTTCATCTGACAGCAGCGTTAAAAGAAAAGGAGGCGCACCTGAGGTGCTATCATTAAAAACAGAAAAAAATAAGTCAGATGTTGTTTCAGTTTTGTACGCAAACAGATCACTCAGAAGATATAAGAGGAGAAGGGCCAAATAAATGATCCCCAAATAGTTCAATCAATCATATTCCACCAAATGACCCGACTGTAAGCTGGCTGCTTTGCTATGAGAAAAAAACTGCTGAAACGGCAAGATAAGGGAAGAAAACCGACTCTGTTTTTAATCAGAAAGCCTCTCCAACAGGTCTAGAATTATGAGTTCTAAACAAGAAGAAAGGTCACAGTGGGTAACCCCGCACTGCTGCTCCCCGGGACGGCGGCCGAGGTTCCAGGATGAGGAGCAGGGGACATTTAATAGGCCACTGTCAACTGACCTGCAGGGTCTGTGCTAACCAGGCTGAGGAGCTAATCCACCTGACGGCTTGAATGTCAGGCTTGGAACTGGAAACTCAATTTGCTAGCAAATTGGAATCAGATGCGATGGTAATAAAGTGAGAGAAATGAATGTGCTGCTGCCAAGACCTTGTGAACAGTGGTTGCAAAAGCCTGCAAATACCAAGAGGGCAAAGCGATTGCAGACAGAGCCAGGAGGGGCGGCCGTCCTGCTGCGTGGGGACCACCCACTGATCAAACTGCGCCGGCTGGACGCAAACGAGCAACATCAAGGCACTTACTGCCCCAATCCTAGTGGTACTGTGCGTGTGTGTCCTTATTCTCTTAATGTCAGGATAAGGTCACTAAACCATGCTTACATAATTAGATAAGACATGTGGTATTGGTTCCGGTCATAAACCAAAGCTTGTGCTTAGTGTATTTGGAACATGTGTAAAAAATTAGCATCAGATTAAGAATAGAGACGGGAAGGGGGCAGAGAGAGAAAAAAGGGCAAGAAGCGTCCATCTGAAGTAAAAAAATGTCATTATTAATCATCACAGGTTAAAGAAATGCATGAGTGTATTTAAGAATATTAAAATTTTAAAATTATTTTCATTGATATTGATTTTTCAGTGACATCTAATATTTTTTAGGATTGCTGTGTATCATTACTTGCTTGATAATATGATGTCCTTTGTCCCCCTTTCTAAAAATGTTGACTAGCAAATATGTACATTTGAAAATAAAGACAAAGTTAATCTAAGAACGCTGTTTACCTCCTTGCGATCTCGTGATAAGACTGAGAACACACAGATTCCTCAAATACTGAAAGAGAATTTCTGTGAGTCTGGGAAGAAAAGAAAGCATGCCAAATGATCCTGCCCCTTTCCTCGGCCAGCCTTGGCCTCAAAAGGAGAAGATAACTTGTCTCGTTCATAAAGGCAATTGAGAAATAGCTGCAATGTTTAATATGTACAAGCAATTTCCACAATGGCAATTTAAAAAATATATACTATTTAATAAGTATTTAATAGTTATACATACACAAATAAAACAACATGGCAACACATGCCACATGTATTTAAGAAATCTTTGAACTATTCTTTTTAACTGATGGGCCACTTTATGATTTAAAAGAGAAAGGAGATTTTATATCATATTACAAATATTATATTACAAATAAAATATCCCCTCCTTCAAGAGGTGGGGCTTAATTCTCTTCCTCTGGAGAGTGGGCTGGACTTAGCGACTCCCTTCCAAAGACAGAGGAAGGAAAAGGAAAAGTAGCAACTTTTCAGTGGAGAAACCTGACAGACACCGTCTGAACCAACCAACATTAATGATACCAACAATAATCATAGATACCACGTGCCCCTGATATGATGTCATGAGAAGAGACTTCACCTCTGTGGCATTCTCCCTAAAAATCCTTAACTCCAGTCTCACGCTGGAAGAAGTACCGGGGAAAACCAAACTGAGGATCATCCTACAGAGCATCTTTAAAACTGTCAGGGTTGTGAAAAACAAGGAACAACTGAGAAACTGTCACAGGTCAGAGAAGACTCAGGAGAACGATGACAAAATGCAGTGTAGGATCCTAGACTGGATTCTGAACCATAAAAAGGACAGTAGTGGAAAACCCGGTGATATCCAAATAAAGTGTTTAGTTAATAGTAATGTACTAATGTCAATTTCATAATTTTGACAAATGTATTAAGGTTACATAAGATGTTAACATTAGGGGAAATTGGTGGAAGGGTATGCAGAGATTCAACTGTCTTCAACTTTTCTATAAATCTAAAATGATTTCAATTTTTTTTTTTAAAGTTCTCTAAAAAGAAAGAGAGAGCTAAGGAGAAAGAAAGACGCGCGTGTGTGTGTGTGTGTGTGTGTGTGTGTGTGTGTGTGTGTGTGTGTGTGTGTGTGTGTGTGTGTGTGTGTAGGCTAGGGCATGGAATGTATGAATAAATATCGAAATATTCTAAGCTTATTTTAAGGTCATATTTAACCCAGTATTTTCGAAGTTTATAGAAATAATCTAAGTGAGAGAAGCTTGTGACTAGGACCACCAGTGAAGATGGTGAGAAGCAGTCAGGTTTGAGATATGTTTTTACAGAATATACAAAAGAACTGGATGTGGAAGATGGAAGAGAAAGCCAGAAAGAGTAAACGTTCTTGGCCTGTGCAAGGGGAGTTTGAGGGAAGAACGGTTCTATCTGGATACATCACATCCAAGATGTCTGTAAGAAATCCAAAGAAAAATTTCCAAACAGGTGGTTGGACACACGAACCTGGGTTCAGGAGAGAGGTCGGGGATGAAAATAGACTTTGAAGTCATTATCGTATAAGATGGTACGTAAAACCGTGTGCTGGAAGAGACAGGAGAAGAGAGAACAGACAGAAAAAGAAGTGGCCCATATACCTATATGTATATATACAGGACCACTTAAAATCTACAAGTGGGGAGAATCCTGCTACCCACTACACCCTGTTAAATGGTGTGCTGAACTATGCAGAGCCTGGGTTCTTCAAACAACACAAACTGAATGAGGCTAGCAAGTACAAATACTACTGGGTACACACCAGCTCTCACACAGGTGACGGGATTGTTGCACAGACAACGTCAGAAAATGGGCGGCAACTAGCAAATTAACTCCCAGAGAACATGACCACATCTGGGGAACAGCCCGTTAGGATACCTCTGCTGCTCAAGGCTCAACTGGAGCTCAGCCTCCAGGAAGGACCTCTCCACTGTCCCAGCACCTTCCCCTCAGCACTCCGGCAGGTCCCCACTCCCCGTGAGTGTCCCATTACTGCTGGGTGTCAGCCAGCGTGATCACGCCTGAGTTTCTGCCCTAGCTGCCCAGGGAGCAGGAACAAGGAGCGCTGGCTCCCTTTGTGAGCACAGTGGGAGATGGGGCCAGGCCACCATGCCTCCCATACTCTGGGAGGTCCTCCAAAGAAAGGGGAGAGGATTTGGAATTCAGTAACTAGCCCTTCCTCCCCCACCTCCAAAAAACAAAACGAAAACAACATCCTGCAAACAAATAGAACAGTGATGGCCAGCACGTACCATCCCCTCACTATTTTCCAGAAAACGATTTGATTTAACGTTCCGGTATTTCCCCGTGATCACTGTCCCTTAATAAGTCCTTGGTGTCCTCACCCTACCATCAAGGGTGACCACAACTACTCTGCACTGACGGACCAACCATTCATTTAGGGAGAGAGTTCAATGAGCCGAGATGCGGGAAGCAGTGTATCAGGCACTGTTAGGGACACGTAAGGAGGAAATAAAAGAAGACAGATTTAAAAGCTACTTGGGGAAACACACACAGCAAAAGAGCTATCACCAGGTGCAGGATTATGCAGTATCATTTGAATGAATAGGGCTTCCCTGGTGGCGCAGTGGTTGAGAATCCGCCTGCCAATGCAGGGGACACGGGTTTGAGCCCTGGTCTGGGAAGACCCCACATGCCGCGGAGCAACTGGGCCCGTGAGCCACAATTACTGAGCCTGCGCGTCTGGAGCCTGTGCTCCGCAACAAGAGAGGCCGCGATAGTGAGAGGCCCGCACACCGCGATGAAGAGTGGCCCCCGCTTGCTGCAACTAGAGAAAGCCCTTGCACAGAAACGAAGACCCAACACAGCCATAAATAAATAAATAATAAATAAATAAATAAAGTTTCTAATTTGAATGAATAAATGTTAACAGGGGAGAGAAAATAAAAGGGGATGAGATAATTCAGCTCAAGCAGTGGTTCTGAATGCAGTCCGGCTACACATCAGTGTCACCCAGGGAGCTTTTACAAATACCGATGTCTGAACACCACCTTGGAGATGGAGAGAGAGTTGTGTGTATACGTTGTTTCATGGAGGCTGGTACTTTTAAGTACCCTTAAGGCCTATTAGTTTGCCTTTGGATTTTTTTCTTTATGGAATACTACTTTTCTAGCTGTCATCAGAGTAGTGAAGTTTTAGGGTTTTCTGTTATTTCCTTTCCAAGTGGGAAGCACTGTAGAGCAAGGAAGGGTACCCCAAGTGGAACTCTCCCTACCTGATGGGGTGTAAATTTAGCTGGGGGTATAGGCTCAGCAAGGGATTGGCTCTTTTAAAGGGATGGTTTGGGCCCCATTTTTCTGGCCTCCATTTCTGAGTTACTTGTGAAGGTAGAAGCAGAGGACAGAAAAGTTCACACCACAGAACCAGATCTTACAGAACCAGGTTTGTTCAAACCTCTTGAAAAATCCAGTGAATTACCCATAAAGTACATAGCTCTCTGCATAAAAATCTGTAGAATAAAGCTGGAGAAGCAGTAGGTAGACCTCTACAGAGATGCTTGGACATTCAAACTGTTCATCCTGTAAAACACCACTCAGTGGGAATGTGAGATGGGTGGAGAATCTTAAAGAACCTCTCCTTTCTTGCAGGTTTTATTTCATTCTGTTTCTGTGTCTATAACCACAGTGCACTTTAACATATTTACCTGTGGTAGTAAAGTTCGACAAAATAAACTGTGAAAGGTGCACACACAAAATCCTTGCTGCGTTTTCATGTAAATTTTACTCCATCACAACTGCATACTCATTTTCTCCGAAAAAACAGAAGTAGTTACTGCCTTCCTTTCTTTCTGGGTTGGCTTTTTCTGCCGTGAATTCAAATCAATGGCCATCGTCCCCAAGACTAGGCATTCGCCTTACAGCCCCTTTCCATACAGAGTTTCTCAGTCACAATACGGGTGTCTGGCTCTTTGAGTTTTATAAAATCCTATCCGAAATGGAGTCTATGAATTTCTTAACAAACTCACCTGGCTGTTTGGCAGGACACGCCAGCCTTCCCACGGAAAGCCCAGAGATGAGCAATTGGCCAGGATCGCAAAGCCAGGAGACGGTGGAAGCAAAATGCGAACCTACGACACCCAGCCCCAACTTTCCCCCTACACTCCAGTGCGGAAGTGCTGGTGAGCAGGCCAGAGGGGTGGTGTGAACGACAGGGAGGGGAGTCTGAATGAGGACATGGGCACAGAGGGTTGGCTTTAATTTAAAAAAAAAAAAAAAGAGGGCAGCTTTCCCTCTAAAGAGGGAGAAAAGTATAAGTAAAAACAGGTACCTTTTAAAGAAGAACAAAGGAAAACTGAAGCAATTTACTTGGAGTTCTGTAATTTCAGAAACAGAGAAGACAAAATCTTCTGCCAAAGGTGAAAACAAGGGGCACACATGGGGATTAAAGCAAGCAAAATGGGGTTCTTTTATCCAATTGCACACTTTTTAGTAAAGGCTGCTGAGGCAAGTGCTATGCCAGGCACCGGGGATAAAGGACTTGGCTTGCTTTAGAATATAGTGTGGAAAGGCCTGGAATAGCGGTTTTTTCAATAGTACCAAGGGAGGGGGTGATCAATTTTCTTTAAGGAGAGTCAGGATTGTTTCTTGCCCAGTGATATTCCCCATTATTCATGATAACAAAATCTGGTGGAACTGACACTATTCTCAACCTCCAGGCTTAGCTCAGGTTAAGTTAAGCTAATGACAAAGTTCATTGTCTGAGCCAAAGTAATTGGTTCAAAGATGGCATCTGATTCAATCTGGGAAAACAAGATGCAAAACAATGTTTGCTCCAGCCTCCTGGGAAAGAATGCCTTCCTTTTTCCAAGAGAGTTAACAGGAAAGGAGGATCATTAACCCCAAGAAGCTAATGACAGCCACAGGGTAGAAGGTGACAGAAAAGAAAGACAGGTAGAAACTGGGTCTTGGGTGATGTCTTTGAAACAATGGATCTAGTCTTGCTTATACCTGGATTTCTCAGTTACGTGAGTCAATCGAGTCCCTTTATTGTTTAAACCAGTTTAACCTGTGGTTTCTGTTCCTTACGATTCAAATATTCCCAAGTGATGCAATACTCAAGCCTGGTCTTTCTTCCACGGCCTCTGGGAGTTGGCTAGGCAGCCTCAGGAGTGGGTGAGGAAAGGGGCATTCCAGAAGAGGGAACGGATGCTGCAAAGTACGGCGGAGTGAAACAGTACACAGCTCTTAGTAAACTTGGAATGCCTGGAACTGAGGGTAGAAAGAAAAAACCAACAGGACATGAGAACAGAGGCAGGGACAAGGCAAATCATAGAAGGGTTTTGGAAGAGTCTGTCTTTATCCTATAGGCAATGGGGAGCTCATGGAACATTTTAAGTAGGAGAATAAGATGGTCAAACTTACACGTCAAAAAGGATCACTCTGGTATCAGGGTGTCAAATGGCTTATGGAAGACACCAGGGAAATTAACTCAGAGGCTTATTCAATTGTCCAGGAAGCATAGCCCAGTGCCAAGACTAAGAAAGAGGAAGTGGGGAAAGAGAGGAGGGGCAAATTCAAGAGAGAAGTGTGTGTATAGGATCTACGGGAGTTGGAAAAGAAAGGCTTAACTCCTGGGAAGGTTTAGAACATTAGGAGCTAAGGGCAGGGCTCCATCCAGAGATTAGGGAAGAGGGCCATCCAAAAGTTAAATAATGGAAATCTGAATGTGGATAAGGGGATGGCAAAACCATTTAATTTAGACCAGGGAGTCCCAGACGGGAGGGAATGTGGGATAGATTTGCAAAGTAAGATAAGAGCAAAGGTGGGCATCGCAGGTCTTTCTTGCATGAAAGTTAAATATCATTCATCACAAACCCTTCCTTCACTTTAAAAGTTTTACACAATTGATGGGAATTGTTTTTCTTTACTAAGCCCATCTGCATTCATCCGTCTAGTAACAGCCCCTAATGTTTACTGCATGGTGATGTACATTATCTTAATTTTCACTATTATTTCCGTTTGACAGAACTGAGGCACAGACCAGTTAAGTAGCAACACAAGGTCATAGAGCTGGTAAATGGCTTAGCTTGTCTTTGAATCTGCAGCAGTCTGAGTCCAGAGCAGTTCAATTATTTTTCATCACCAAGTAAGATTTGGTGTATCTGTACCACAGACTCCCCTCATGTAGGCTATCAAGTTGCATTCACAGCTGATAACACACTGGCAATTACTCTTAGAAAGGAATGTTATAACACAGCTTTGCAGCTCTTTCTAAGCAAATTTCACACTTAAATTATTTTTATAGACTCTGGTTTTATTTGAAGCAAAGTCTTGCAAACACATTACTTTTAACACAGACCTTTTTAAGTAGAAAAAGCGTAACAAGTCAAATCATCAGTTAATCCCAAGTCAATGAGCAAATGAAACAAGCTTCCTTTCCAGCCAATTACTAGGGGTTTTGATGCTTCCTACACCCTTGACATCAAAAAATCAAGCTTGGGAATCTCACATTTATATGTATGTGTGTGTGTATATATATATATATATATATATATATATATATACACACACACACACACACATATATACTGCCTTCCAATTCAGTATTATATAAGGGAGATCTGCCTCCTAAGTCTCCACGTTTTCTGTAGGGTTTGCTGAGTAGTAACTAGTATTTAATGTTAATAACATCTCCAGTTTATTGAGTGCTTACTCTATACTAAGTGAGGTGCATTTATTTCCTCAAGATTAGGAGCTTCCAGCCCACAGTCATACGGTATTTTATGTCTTCATTTTCTTCTTAAAGAACAAAATACTGTCTCTTTCAAGCAAAAGTGTGTCACTTTTGATCAAATGAGCCACAGTCCTTTGCAACAAAGGAAGCAAAACAAGAAAATGTATATTAGATCAGCCAAACTTTATGCTAAACAAAAATACTTATTTAAGCCCATTGTATACTTCATAGTGATGAAATGAATAGGATCTAGAGTCAGATATACCTATATTCTAATGTAAGTCAACGCTGGAAAATGTCCTTGAAAAATCTCTTTAACTTCTCTAAGACTTAGTCTTCTAAGTTATAAAATGAGGATATTACAGTTGATGCTATAAGGTGTTGAGAAGACTACTGAGAACGCACATCCTGCATGTAGCACGGTTTCTGAACACACCAGCACCCTAGATGTCAGCCATTACTACTGAAGTGTGATACTCGCATCACATGTGCCACCTGGGGCACAAGTGAAGCGCTCTAATCAAGAGAGAAATGGGTAAAATCAAAGAGCAAGTGCTCAAGACGCCTACCTTGTCCTCTCTGAATGCAGAACCTGGGCACAGTTCTGTCAAACAATTGGAAGATTCCAAGCAAATCAGGCTTCGGTGAAATCACACACCCTGTTACTAATCAGCAGAAAAAATTCCTTTAGCAGAAGGAGATCAAACACAAATGCTGGATATTTAAAATTTTAGTTGCCCTTAAGACTGCACATTTAGAGGTCCTTCAGGACTATAAAATTAAGGTCACCGTGGACAAGTTTTGTGATTCTCCTTTTTCCCTTAGAAGAGACTTACGAAGGCTCTTGATAAATACGCGTATCAGCCCTGCCACTTAACTATGTTTCTTGTTACTTGGGAAAGCCTGTGACCTACGGTGAGCTTAGATTAAAAAGGCAACACCGCACAGCTGTGCCCTGCAAGGCTTCACAATTTTTTCAGGTCTTCCATCCATTACCAGCAAATTACAGTAAATTCAAAATATTGATCTGCACACTCCTATATGGGAAGAAAGTTACTATGGACTTTTATTGCTTATTGTTGGGTACAATTCCCTGGAATCAATAAAAGCTACAATGTTCATAAGCTTCTAAAAGGATAGTTAATATAGTGGATATGAGACACCTCTTAGGATCACTATAAATCTATAGGATTCTTCAACAGAACAGTGGCAAACATCTTCACTGTTCAAAAGCCTTATTTGATTTTAGAATCTTCTCATTACCCAGGAAAATGCCCTGGGAAAGAAATGAGTATCAATGACTGGCAAAACTAGAAAAGACCCTGCTTAACAGATTTTCTGTTTTACCTGTTGGTTCCCCTGCATTTCCACACCAACGTTACTGTCCAATCCAGAGTCAGTCATTAAGAGTTGTGATTGTTTGTTTTTTTTTAAGAGTGTCGTAGCACAGATTTAAGATGAGTTTTCTTGACCGAGGTTTCCAGGGTCCATCAAAGGAGACTGCTGGCCCATAAACAATATTTCAACCACCCCTAATTTAAAGAATCAATATCCTTTTATGAACCAATTTTTAAAGATCAGATAATAATTCAAAGGTTCTATTAAAATTACAGACAACCTTAATACAAAAAGAAAAAGGCTTTTTATAGAACCAGGAAACAGAATTGGATGAGACTATTTGACCAGTGATAGTGAATTCATTCAGCTGATTAATCATTTTTATTTACTAAAGACACTCTATAGTTTATCTAGCAGTCACTATTCTGAAAGCCCATTTTAGTGTAGAAATTTACAGGCAAATCAGCTCAAGGGAGCTCTTGAAGTGCTATATGAAGCTGATACCCACAAGTCTGCTTTCTTCTGAAACCACTCTTCTCCATCTAAATGCAAAAGACGATGTTTAAAATGTGCATATAAAATGTATGAGGGTGATGGAAGATTAATGACACACATATTCAAATAATCAATAATGTGTCTTAAGCCTTTAATGGTACTGAAATTTATTGTAAAGAGGTCACAGAATAAAATAAACAATTGCCTTACAAAGGATATATTTTACTTAGTAAGTAATAGGTCCTATTTGTTAAAGGGTACGATATTGGACTTTTTTGGAAGTTATTTTCTCCAATGTGCTATTTCAAATAGCATCAGCTGAAAGTACACTGGAATTGGGAACCCTGAGACTGAAGAACACAGAGTAAGGTAGGATCCCCTATTTCTTGCTTCACACCTTCCCCCCATCCCCCATGAAAACTGGTGCTGCTGGGCTGCTCCTGTGATGCAAGAAATCTAGTGGGTGCCAGGCCCCGTGCTACTCATTTTCTCCTACAGAGTTTCATTTAAGCCTTACCCCTACCCTGCAATTATAGGAAGGGTGACCGCCATTTTTTTCTGATGGGGAAATTGAACCTTGTAAAAATTACATTGTGATTTGCCCAAGGTCAGTGGTCTCACGTTAAGGATAGTATAGCAAAGACAAAGTAGCCTTGATGACCCTTTCCCATACTGCACCAGCCCTTTACACTCAACCAAAAAACATTTTTATGTGACAAATAATAAGTCCTTATTTATTTAAGCTGCTGTTAGTTGTGTTTGCACTTATTTGCAGCTAAATACCTTCCTGATACTCTCCAAAAATAGTAGTGAACTTTGCAAGCTCCAAAGTCAGCTTTGGAGCAGTGTATCCAAAGGTCCACCTGGCATTAAGACAACCCTGACACCATCAACTCTCAGCATTAGGAGGGCTGGTGCTTGTTACCCAGACAAAAAGACCAAATGTTCCTTAAATTAGGATTAGATTGTATGAGAAGCAAAATCCTTGGAAACACTGATTACAGATCTGTCAATGTGGTTCCTTTTTCCAAAATCAATTGGGAGGGCCGCGCAGTGTGTGTTAATGACTTTGAAGTTAACCAAAGAGACTCCAAACTTAATGGTATCACATTTGTGACAGTTAATTAGCAGAAAATATTAAAGTACAGTGGAGTTTTTGCCTTTTTTTTTTTTTTTTTTAAGCATCAAAAGCAATAAAAGGCTTTGGGGTTTTAATTGCTTCTTCCGTAAGACTGAATTCTATTCTCATTGCAAAGACAGAATCCTCTCTCTCAAAGTCAAAATGATCCCTTGTGTGACGTTTTTGGATCAGAAGGACTACAACAAGAGTGGACATTTAAACTGAAGACCCAGGAAAGTTTTCATAAGGTGGCCTCTTATTTTTACTAACTGAAAAATTAAGTATTTTCCGAGCAGGAAGCTCTCCCCCTTATCATATGTGAACGCTGCCATTTCAATTCAGGGGTGAGCTTAGGTGATTTCCACTATGGTTTCTATTATACTAATTAGGTTCTTCCTTTTAAAAATAAAAAGCATACTAGACCTTATTGTACTGACATGATTGCTGTATTATAGAGAAGCTATGTGTTACTGGATTACACTATCACCTTGGAAACCTGAAATTCATAGTCAAGTCTGGATGCACTGTCTATAGAAGTAAAAAAAAAAAAAAAAAAAACAGTCTAAACTGACTATACTATAACATAGTATGAATAA
The DNA here is from genome assembly GCF_965194825.1 of Balaenoptera physalus. Classification (NCBI taxonomy): domain Eukaryota; kingdom Metazoa; phylum Chordata; class Mammalia; order Artiodactyla; family Balaenopteridae; genus Balaenoptera; species Balaenoptera physalus. The sequence goes on from NC_138890.1 coordinate 124,351,499, forward strand.
AGGGGGAAAATCAACTCTCAAACACTGAAGAATACAAAATTACAGGCAGCCTAAACTATCTTTCAAAGTCACACAATTTAGACAAGCTGATGAATTGGCACTAATGCTTTTAAATGGTCCTATCACTTTAAATGCTAGTAAAAAAAGAAAAGAGAAAGTAAACTAAATTACACTGAATAGAATTATGTATCAATTAGGAAAAAAGTAGCTAAGTAAAATAGACTGTTAAAGAACTACATGTCTCTTTTTTTATTGAGATATAATTGACATAGCATTGTATGACTTTAAGGTGTACAACATACTGATTTGATACATTTGTACTGCAATATAATTGCCATTGTAGTGTCAGCTAACACCTCTATCAGGTCACATAATTATCATTTCTTCTAGTGATGGGAAAAAATTAAGATCTAGTCTCTTAGCAAGCTTAATGTTTATAATACAGTTTGTGGTCTATAATCACTGTATTGTGTATTAGCTCTCCAGGACTTATTTATGTGTTAGTTGCAAGTATGTCTCCTTCAACAACATCTCTCCCATTCCCCCAGCCCCAGCCCCTGGTAACCACCATTACTTTCATTTTTCTAGTTCAGTTATTTTAGATTGCACATACAAGAGATTATATGTGTCTTTTAAAGATAGAATCTAAATATAAAAACCCTAAGTGCTAAATGCTATACGCTAATTGAATTAAGTTGCTAACCCACATGTCCTTAGGCTCATCAGGAGGAAAGCGCTGAGATGGCAGAGCCGCAAGAAGGCAGCCAGGCAGGGAGGCTCAGGAACCTGGCTTAGGACGATGGCCTTGGGCAAATGACTTACCCTCTCTATGGCTTCCTTCCCTCGCTGGAGACGATCAATCATAAGAGCTCATAGTGTCATTGTGAGGATTAAATGAAAGAATACACATAAAGTACCTAGAAAAGTGACTGGCACACATCGAGCATGCTAATATTAGGTTATTATTCTATCTTAAATATTCATTCACAAGTCTGACATTGCAACCCTAAGGTTTTGCAATTCGAAAGTGTAAAGTGTTCATCTATACAATAGGTAGTTATGCTGATATATCGTCTGTGCACCAAAGCACAGATGAAAACTAGTAATACATTTAAATATTCTACTTGAATGAAAGCTTAGAGAATCTATCCTTGAATTTTTTATTGATACTCTCAGGCGCTTTCCAAATGAATTCTGCTGCGTTAAAACTAAGCCAAAATAGATTACCTGGGCCATTGTAACTGCCCTCTGTCAAGCACAAAGTCCATCTCAATGAAAACCAAACTTCTTAAAAAGCCAGATTCCATTTTTACCCCCATACATGCTAAACAAGTTGGCATATGTTCCAAGCATTCCATAGTGTATCTTTTAAGCAGACCCTTTTTATCTCATGTAGCCTTCATTAAATTACAAGAGAAAAAGTATTTCTCACTAGGACAGGAATAATGCTAGATTTGTCATCTACTCTGTTTTCATTCTATATTTCTCTCAGTCTACCTTTCATCAATAAATAACAGTGTTGCTCTAACTAAAAAGTGTGGAAAATTCTGATTGAATTTTCTACTTCAGAGTACACAAAATCATTCCATCTAACATGCTGTGTTAGAAAATCTATGCCCTATTCTGACCTCCTGTTGCAGCCTATTTCAAGTATTGGTGATGCACCGTATCACACTGCATGGCTGGTGAAGGACAGTAAACATATTGACTGAGAAATGTTTTGAAAAAAACCTCTATTCCACCTAGATCCTGGCTACTGTCAAAAATCAAAAACATGTTTGCATTCTGTCTGTGCAAGAGCATGACAGAGTTCTCAGAGAAATTCCCACAATAAGTGACACCAGCTACTTGCCTAATTCTCCATCTAAGCAGGGCCATACAAGGCGGGGGCTGGGGGAGAGGGAGCAAGAGTCAGCCCAAATAATATACTCAGAGGCGCAGGGGAGAAGATGTTATTAACTGTGCCCTTCCTTTCACCTATTTGCAAGGTTAAAACAAAATTTAGTGGAAGAGATTACCACCGCAGTGCGAAGGCACAACTCAGCCAGCAGGCAAGGAACACATGGAAGGAAAGGTAATATATTGATTGACCTTTCCTTCCAATTGCAGTCTAGGCAGCTTGCTGTCTTTTTTCACTGGGGGGGGATGTGACAGCTGACCTAGCCTATTTTCCTGGACTAGCAAACTGGGACAGTCCTTGGACAAGTGAGGCTGAGACCAGTACACACCTACAATGGCAGAGCACAACATTAGCTCTGTCCTAAGTAGCAGGCCCTAAGTATAATGCTGTAATCTTCTGGATTAGAGCTCTTCCTCCCTCCAAAAATGCTAGTTTCCTCACCAGAAAACAGTGGGGAAGACGTTTCCCAGGTGTAGAGAGTGGCAGCCAATATGAATTATTCATATTTCTTGAAATAAAGAGCAACAGGTCCATTTAACTCAACATTTCCCAAAGAACTTTGCTAATGGGTATTGACAAGAAAAACTTAAAAGTTCCTTTGTAAAAGTTCTGTATTCAAATAAGTTTGAGAAACACCTAATACAGCTCAGAGAATTTACTTACTGCAAGATTTCCCCAAGATTTTCTAAATTATTGGCATTTTATTTAACAAGATCAAGGGCCATGGTCTGCAGTGTTCCCCAAATTAATGGAACCATGGAACACTTTGGGGAAAACATCACTGAGGCACATACACAGAACAAGCTTTGAGAAATGTAAGTTTAACTGAGCCTTTACTTCAGTACAATGATAGGATGACCATAAGAAAAGCAGAGACCAAATCACTGCCATGCGATACACCAGTGACTGCATTTAGTAACTGAATTTCACAGTCTGGTATTGTACTCTGATGAAAGAGGTAGGTGCCTTACACTGTAATTCAATCAAGTGTCCCCTGGTATACCTTGAAAGACTGCACAACAATTCCAAGAGAAGACTGAAAACAACAGCTACATAAACAAATCCCTCGTGCACAACAGTGATCAAATCGCTAAAGAAATAAACCCAAGGCATAAAAACACATGACTACCATGCCATAGGTCTACAGTTCATGTGAAAGATACACCCAGGAAATAAGGACTATTATCACAGCCATGTGTTTCTAACAGTGACAGAATAATACAACTAAGCCCCTATTTATGAATGGTTAGGCTTACCTTTGTTCCCTTTTCCCCACTGGCAAATTCCCTGATCTCCTTGGACAAATCTCCTCTTTCTGAGACTTCCACTTCCATTCAGGAAGTAGACAATCACAAGAGACCATTACTCTCAATTACATGTGTGAAGATGTGAAGAAAAGCTAGAAATGAAAAGTACGTTATCACTTTGTCTGGTTCCTCTCTTACCCATCTATGGCACATTCCTCCTCCTCCTGACATTCCACCATGATAGTCATGGGCCTTTTCCTTCAAGAGTTTATCACTCTGGAGTTCCCTTTTTAGGTTTACTTATGCCCTTAGCTTTTTAAATTATTTTTTAAAGTATGATTTTGTAGCTTACACAACTTGTTTTGACTGTGAAGATAACAACAATGGTCTCTTGTCATTGTCCACATTCAAAGTGGAAGAGGAAGCCTGAGAAATAGGAGATGTTGCTTTTTCATGTGTTTATAATTCTGAGTAGGTGCCAAACATTTTGAATGAAACAACAGTAGAAATTGAGGTAAATAATATTTAGCTCCAGGAAAAGGTGTGTCTCTTCTATGCCACACCACTTGAGTCAGGGTGATGAGTCATTCTGCTCACTACCTGAACTGTGCAGGTACTGTTGAGATCCAAGGTCAAGAAAAGAAACCAGCAATACAAACAGATGTGGAGATAGCCAAGATCTTGATGTTACCAGACAAAAGACTCAAAAATAACTATGCAAAAGGATACAGTGGCAAAGATGTGTGACAACATGAATGAAGACATGGCAAATTTCACTAGAGAGATAGAAACTATTATAATAATAAAGAACAAGAGGAAAAGCTGAACTGAAAGATACCAGAGTGAAATGGACTTACCAGCTGACTGAGCAAAGCAAAAGAAGGGATAAATAAAGTTTAAGTCGAAATGACAGAAATTATCCAAAACGAATCACCAAGAGAATAAAGCATAAAGCAAAAACAAAAAAGAGTGTCTAAGATCTGTGGGACAATATCCAACTGCCTAACATAGGTACAAATGGAGCCCCAGAAGGAGGGGAGAGAAAATGAAGTAGAAGATATATCTGAATAGATAAGGGCCAAAAGCTTTCCAAAAAAATTGATGAAAGGCATCAATCCACATATCCGAGAGGCTCAGTGAATTCCAAGCAGAATAAATACAAAGAAAATCATACTTGGGCACATCTTAGTCAAATCTCTTTTTCAGGCAAGAAGCAGATAAATATGTGTGAGATAGTGGGAAGGGAGAACTTATCAAAAAAAAATTAACTTGAAAAAATGTTAAAACAAGCAATGGTGTTATCAAGATAATCAAGCCAGTTACAAAAAGATACCATGGTCTCCAAGCATTGGCCAGCAAGTGTGTTTGAGGTGCTCAGGTTGCTCTTCTCAGTACGGTCAGCAAAGAAACTACTTCCAAAACCCTACCAGAATCCATAGAACCCCCCCGCCAGGCAAAATAAGGGTTGCCTAGCTAAATGTTTAAATTACTTTTATAGAGTTGCTGGTTATGTTTTGATTTGTTTTTCTTTTTGCCTAGGGGTAGAGGGGTATAAGGATACAGAACAGGATACAGAAGTCCTTGAAGGCAAAGAAAGAATTTCAGTAATTCTTCATAAAGCTAGAGCTAAACTGGATAACCTGTACTTAACCCAACTGATGATCTTTTCACCTCTAAATTAAAAAGATTTCCTACACCCTTCCTCAAACAAATTGCTAATCTCATCTTGGCCAATTGCCTGTTACACAAGTCTTTGGTAAGCACCTACTCTGATGACTCTGAGAAAAGTCAACAAATGTAATTCACCAGTTTTTTAAAGCCCTTGAAAAAAAGAATCCACCTAAGAACAAGACAGGTTGGGCTGTAACAATTCACCTATGCCTACTTAACCTTTGCCAGCTGAAACAAAAAAAGAGAGAGAGAGAAAACTGCTACAAAAATCTGTGTTAGGAAAGAGAAACGGGCCAAATTAAATAGTTCTTTCCCCTCAATATTTTCAGTCACAACATTTAAATGGCCTTAAAATAGAAATTCCAGCAACTAAAATATTAAAAGCCAATGATTATGGTTTTTACACTTGTTCTTTACCTCTATTTTGAAGCCCAATCCCATCCTTTTCTTAAAAACAAATATTTACTGGATAATGAATTAGCATGTTGGCAAGTAGTATCAGGAAAGAAATGCAACTTTGAAAACAAAAATAGAAATTTAAAACATTCTGAAAACTGCTACAAGGGTAACCCAGGGGTCTGCTGGGGTGCTGGTAATGCTCTGTGTTTTAAATCTTGATGTTGTTACCTGGGTATAGTCAGTGTGTGAAAGTTCATTGATATCTACATTTTTTGGATATGTGTTACTCTTACAGAAAAAAAAAATCACTCAGATCTTTGGAATAATATCAAACTTAAAATATCTGTACTTTTCTGTATATATGTTACACCTCAATAACAGGATTTTTTTTTTTTAAAGATTAGGGAGTGATTCTTCAAAAGGCAGCAGGCTATACTCACCTTCAAGCTTAAGCACTAAATCCCGTAAATGCCTGGCCACAAAATGGCCAAATCGTTCAGTATGAGTTACCGGAACTGAATTCCAAAGGCATGTTTTAGCCCTGTAATTTTGAATGCTTCAATACTGTGTTTACATTATACATTATACACAGAATCATGGAAAATAAATAAGTGGAATCCACTTTCTGTAGAATTACTTGTATGTATCTGAGTAGAGAGATGTTCGGCTGAAAAAATTGGGGTGCCCTTTGTCCACTTTTCAACTGAATTGTTAGGGCTCTAGAATTCTGTTAAAGCCAACAGAGAAATACATCATTGTAAACTGGGGGGGACACACAAAGGAACAGTAAGGAAAATGAATGCTTTTCAGATAGTTTTGCAGCATTACGTAGGACCCTAGTGCTGTGGAGTCAGGTGGCAGGAGAGTGGGGTATAGGTCAAAGGAGGTCTCTGGCACAGGAGGCAGAAGAACATCACCACGGCTACTGTGGTTGCCTTCCTTTTGAACCCTGAGAAATGCCGCTCAGTACAGGGTGTCGCCCGGGAAAGGGCGGAGCGCCTCCTAGATGGTGGTGCAAAGGGCACGGTGTGGTGGCTAAGCGCACGGACTAACTGGGCTTCCCCGTGTACTAGCCCTGGACCTCCTGCAAGTGATTTAACTTCTCTGTGCTGTCTGCCAAAGGCAGTGAACTGTGCACAGGTGTGCCAGGTGGACAGATCATGTTGTAAGTGTAGCCCCAAAATGCAACCTCAGACTCAGCCTGAACCTGAAGGGAACTGATCGTTTGGAATATGGGAAAACATTACCCTTCGAGTGTGATGTACAATGTCATAGCTTTGTCCTGTAAGCTGACAACTGCAGTCCATAGGAGTTTAGATTGAACATCAAAGACATGGAGTTAAACAATGACCAGAAGAGAGGTGAAAATTCATTTACCTGTCCATTCAAGGCCTTCCTGATGATCCACACCATGTAGGTGTTTATCTATTTATGTCTAAGGCCTGCAGCTCAATCTGTTTTATCCTTTGATAACGTGAGTTTGCCTTGAACTCATTGAGAGACTTTTTGCTTTCCTTCACGAGTGGTCTGTGCCCTCCACTACTGGTAATGGAAGCAACTAACTGTGGTAAAAATCGAGAAAAGGTAGAGGGTTTTTTCCTACACCTTAGAAACACCCAAAACCTGTAGCAATTTTTAGAATCTCTGACTCTTCTATTGTTTTCACTTTTAAAGGCTTATGTTTTTCACGATGTTGCTTTCCAGCAATCCTAACTTCATGCCCAGTAAAAGTGACAGAAGTTTTGGTTTTTCAGGTTTACCCACTGTGTTTCGTTCCTGAACCTGGGTGCTGGTCACACAGGATTGTCCAGTTTGTGGAAATTCATCAAGCTGTACGCTTGTGAATGTATGTTGTGTTTCAATAAAATGTTTTATACACATGCGTACACACCCAAGTACACGCAATTTTTTAAAAAAATTGGCAGCCTCCACAAAAAGGAAGTAGTTGCAACTGCCAGGCATGGTCCAAGGGCACCACGGGTGGAAAGGGTCTGGTCCTCCTTCACCACTTCAGCTATGTCCATCACAGGCAGCCAGGCAGGATAGTTAAGAACAGGGATCCCAAGAGCCAGACCGACTGGGTTCGAATCCCGGCTCCCATTTTACTGTAGCCGTGCGATCCCGTGCAAGCTTCAGTGGCCTCACCTGCCAAATGGCCATCAACAGTACCGCCCTCCTGAGGACGCTGTGAGGAGTAAAGTTGTTAGTCCTGTGTGTACAGAACCTAGAACCAGGCGGACATGCGTCAGGGCTGCAGAAGGGTCAGCGGCTCCATGATTTGTAGGAGCACTGCTTCCATTCCCAGAGACTTCTTGAAGTCTCCCTTATACCATATTTCTTGGCCTATCTACCTACTTTCATGTGGGGAGATTCAAGTGTACAGGAGAGGGTAGGGTTAATCATACTCCTCAGACAGAGAATATTATTCCCACTCGTCAGTTTATTTACTTGCATACCTAACTTTCGACACCCCTTCCCTGTCTCCAGCCCACCTTTCTAACGTGCCTGATGGATATTCAGCTATTTGTACGAGCTCCCGGAAAATGCAAGTTGTATGATGTGCATGTATTTTTAATCGACATTACCAGCATGGTCGTAAAGCACTGAATTTGTTTAAGCTCTGTTTTTCCACATAGTAATACATTTTAGGCTCCATCCACATTGCTGCTTGCCCCTTCAAGGCTGCTGCTTCTAACTGCTGGATGTTATGTGACGTACCCTGTTTTTCCAATCACTCTCTCAACTGCCTACACCCACAACATCCCCAAACTTTCTGGGGTAACAACAATGCTGCAAGAAGTATCTGTGTCCTCCAACAGCGGCCAGTTCTTTTGGATCGGGATTGGTGGGTCATAGGGCAGACTGTGTCTAGTTTAACTAAGAACTGTCATTTTACTACCCAAGACAGCCCGATCACTCTACGGAATGTCTGCACCAGACCATTTCATTATAAGAACAATCTTAATGAGGTTATCCCCCCGCGGTATGGATGAGGAAACAAGAGACTCTGCCTCGGCCACACAACTAATACACAGAACTTGAGAACAGTCTGCGTGATGGCAAAGCCCGCCTGCATCCCGTCAGGGACAGCCATACAGGAGCATCCCTTCCATGTCACCTATTCCCTCCATTCCGGTCTGGCCCATCACATTACCTTGTGAATTCTCCTAATGTTCACGCCCATACTCAAGGTTTAAAAAGCCTTTTCTGGGACTTCCCTGGTGGCCCAGAGGGTGGCACTCTGAGCTCCCGATACAGGGGGCCAGGGTTCAATCCCTGGTCGGAGAACTAGATCCCGCATGCATGCCGCAACTAAGAGTTTGCATGCTGCAACCAAGTCCGCATGCCACAACTAAGACCAGGAGTGGCCAAAATGAATAAATAATAAATAAATTTTTCTTTTGAAAGCCTTTTCCTTCTTTCAGGGCCCTGATGAAAACCCACCGGCTCCAGGAAGCCTTTTCTGACTGTGGCTCACAGATGTCTTTTGGTTCAAAATCAATGCCCCTCTGATATTGTTTACCAAACAATTGATTACTGTCTCTGCATTATTTCTTTGCCAATGACATTACATTCTTGAAGGTAAGAACTAAATCCTACAAGTTATATTCCTCCATGCCTACCACACAGCTGAGTATATGACAGACATTCAAAAATAAGTATAACTGTACAGACTTTTAACAATGCAGACATTCTACCTCAAGGATCATCTAGTCCTAAGCCCTTATCTTACAAGACGGAAAAAAAAAATCCTCAAAAAGTTAGATAATGATTACCTGATAACCATAGTAAGAGTAATCATAATTTAAAGGATAGCTACAATTTTTCTGGCACTCATTAAGTGCCTATCTATGTGGTAAAAACTTTTCATACATTCTCTCATTTACTCCTCAAAACAATCTCATGAGGTGGATATTATTTTGTTCTCAGATGAAGAAACTGAGGCTTTCTCAGGGTGATTAAGTAACTGCCCCAAAGTCATAGCTATTAAGTTGCAGATATGAGATTCACACCTACTTTAGCTGGGACCAAAGGCAATTCATAGATGGCTGATGTACAAACAAACAAACAAAAACTATAAGCTGCCTCAAAAATTTCTGTCATCAATGTATCACCCCTAAAAGCCTTTGCAAAAAAAGTTTACGTAGTACAACATTTTATATGACTAAAATATTCCCAGAATAATTATGGCAACCAATCTTCCCAGCCCCTTCCCCATCTTTCTACCTCCTTAAATATAGTAACAAGTATTACATCCTCCAAAAGAGAAGAAATTATTCTTTAACACTTCAAATTCCTGGGACTAGGAGGGTGTTAATTACCATCCAGAAATTCAAAGCATAATAAGGCTCAAAAATGTAGATATTTTAAAGCCTATCCCCTTAGTACTTGAAAAATCAACCTATTTTCTTTTGCTCTTATAGAGAGAAACACAATTCCACGATTTCCATGGCTTCTATTCTACATCATCTTTGCAACTATGAACTCTGGTCAATGCAGCCTCTTGCCCCCTCTGAACAGTGGGTTTCTAAGGTCTCAGAGACATTTACTCTTCAGAGAGATAAAAATGAAAAAAGGATCAATCCTAAAAGGTTTATAGTAGTGAGAAAAGAAGACCATCTGCTCTGAGATAGCTCTGGGCTGATTTTCCCAGCAGGGGAGCCCAGGTTTTATAAACCTTATTCTCATTAGAAAAAGGTAGAGAAATCGCTGAGAATTAGTATAAAGGATTTTCAAGCCCTAAGGCATATTGAAACAATGTATCTTAGAATTATATGCAGGGTTTTGGTTAGCTGGAATATCTGTCCATTTGGGGAGTTTGGTTTGTTTTTTAAGAGGATAGAATGTTACAGCACTTTCTGGTTTTGAAATGTATTAGATGCTATGCCCACCGCTACTTACTGTCACATGCTCAAAATTTCAATACAGTCTCCATGAACCTATTTATTCTGGATCAGCAAAGCTTCCAATGAAAAATGACAGTTCATCTAGAATAAATCTTCATTATTCTTTTATGCTGAAATGCCAGGAGGTTTGAAAACTAATCCTCTGTACACTCTTGTGTTATCTTCTGTCCACCTCCTGTCTCCCCAGATCGTGTCCCCGACGCTCCCATATCAAATTGATTTTTATTTAACAGAAGCCTTTACCAGCTCCACAAATAACTGCTCTGTGGTCTTTGAACTATTATTCCTATTGCCCGTTTTCTTCATTCTTTGTTCATTTAATGTGTTACAGCATTCATACTGGGGGTAGACAGGTGAGCATATTCTCCAAACAAAAGACATTTTAGAAATTCCCAGTGGACAAGTTTAGCCAATCAGAGGTACATTACTTACCTTTGATTTCTCCCTAACTCTTTAACTCTTATTCAAATAAAACAGGTTTAAAAGCTTGTTTTCCTATACTCAAAGCACTTTCGAAGGCTTTCGAAGACTAAGATTAAAAAAATGCAGGCTAGGGCTTCCCTGGTGGCACAGTGGTTGAGAATCTGCCTGCCAATGCAGGGGACGTGGGTACGAGCCCTGGTCTGGGAAGATCCCACATGCCGCGGAGCAACTCGGCCCGTGAGCCACAATTACTGAGCCTGCGAGTCGGGAGCCTGTGCTCGGCAACGAGAGGCCGCGATAGTGAGAGGCCCACGCACCGCGATGAAGAGTGGCCCCCGCTTGCCACAACTAGAGAAAGCCCTCGCACAGAAACGAAGACCCAACACAGCCATACGTACATACATACATAAATAAAAAGAATGTAAGCAGACAAAAATAGCATTAAAAAAATAAAAAAATTAAAAAAAAAATGCAGGCTAAAAAAAAAAAAAGCCAACTCCTTGAGCAGAAAATGAACACCTTATTTCTGGTCCATATTTTCCCCCACAGCTTTAAAGTAATTAATTCTGTTTTAAAAATTAACATCCGTTGAAGACACTGATAGAAGACCACCCAAAAATAATGCCTTGCAAGTCATGAGAAAGGATGCCGTTTGTAGAAGGATTTTAGGATTGAGAAATGCTATTCAAACATCTCAGACTAAACGGTGAAGTATCTAGTTATAAATAGCCTTGATGGAAAAGAAACATAATTCCATAATTTGATTAAGGGAACATTTAATAAACTCTCATTTAATAGAAGAGAAAACCTTGAGCAATGGGGGCTCAGTGATAAGTGGCTGCCCACGGCCATAGAGCTGGTGTATGCCAAAGCCCAATGTACAGCCCAGTCAAGGATATTCTTCCCGCCCCGCTGTATTGCTAATGGGAAACTAAGTATCTCTACTTGATCACACTTCTTCCCAGATTACAATGCCGACGCAACAAAACCAGTGTTCTCAACAGATTTGGCAGCTGGTTTACTGTAAGTTGGTACTGACCCAGGGTTTTTTTTTTACTACAACTCAGATTATTGAGTTGAAGAAAATACAGTGCAGATTCTAAGCACCAATGTACTTATAACAAAAGGCCACTGGCTACACTGGTGCATATTTCCATTTTCTATTTGTTGTCCAAGTAACCTATCCACACAAGAAATGTGGTTTCCCCCATCAGTTCCTAATATTAGGGGAAAAATTTAGGCCTTTCTCAAATTCCTAGTCCTGCAGTATTTGGGGGAGGAAAGGATTTGACCTTTAAAGCCTATTTGTTAACACTGGCTGAACCTATTCACACAGCACATTAAGGCACCAGACATTTTCTTTATAGCAGTTTAATGAGTTCCTCTTAGAGTGTGTCTAGAAAAAGAAGCCATGATTCTCACTCAAGACAAAATGGAACAACAGAAAGACTCAACAGAAGAAACTCAGGTAATTTACAGTGTAATGTACAACTGTTTGCACGGGTGAGGCACAGCATTTCTGAAAATGCCAAGCAGAATGAAATGAACACAGGAAAAGAGAAAGAGGAGGAACAAAAGCACACGCTAAGTTGAGTCCTTAAAACACCACTGACCAAGAGGTACATGCTGGGTGTAATAGTGGGATTAACCACTTCAATAAGCGGTTAAGCACATTAACAGTGTGCTTAACCACAGGATGTTTTAGTGCCTCATTAATGAAAACTCTTAGGCGGGGTCTGAGAAGGACCTGGTGTACTCTGAGCTGTGCTCTACTTTAGCAAGATTCACATGATGAATCCATTCACCTTATTCAGAGCTAGTTTATTTTTTTCCCTCACATACTAACAGAACTTTCATAACTTCATCACAAGGATCCTGAGCCAAAGTGAGTTGTCTGGAGCTTGGGTGTGGGGGGCACCCCAGGTACTTAATAAATGTAACAAAAGGCTATGACATTTGGAGTCCACTTTCAAATACTGCCACACAGGCAGTGTGATATTATGTACTGGTTAAAATTATATCCTATACCCAGTCAGTAGTCCTGATCAGGATTGACTCTCCCTCCCCCAGGGTGGTCAACTAGCATTACATCAGAGGTATCTGTATCTCAGTCACACCCGAGATTTCGCTAATTGGCATACTGAAATGGGTTTTCATTGCCGAAATCAAGCTCAGTGTTCTCAGGATGTTAGAAACAGGCATTCATTGTTGAAACTAGCGGTATTTAAGGTAAGTGAATCGGCAAAGTCAATTTAGAGATATTCTCTACCCTTGCATGAGCAGCGCATAAGAATCTATGAAGGTCTGTAACTTGGACCCTTAGGACTGGCACCCGAGGCCCAAGTATTCAATGGCCTTATGTCCAGCAGCTGGGGCACAGAAGCCCCATTGCATGATGCCCACCATAAAAATGAGAGAATCCTGCCTCCGGAAAGTTGTCAGGTCATCAACCTTAAGTGGAACCTTCCAATGAGATTTGGCTGGAGCACTTAAAAGGCATGAGAGCAGGGACTTCACTGAGTTTATAGGACAGGCTGCAGGAATGCTTTGTGCCTGTTTGCCAGGAAATGTCTGTTTAATAAAAGTCTGTGTGCAGCAGAGCTGGCCTGCGACTTACTTGAGCTGTGTGGGAACAGCAAATCCTTGCTCAAAACCTCAGCCACTTTTCTGTAGACCATAAGAGTTGGGCATGACCAAAATGACTTAAGACTATTCTCAACGAATACATCACACGTGCAACTGCTGTGCTGGAGCCCACCCACACCAGCTTGGTAAATTTCCAGGAATTTTACAAGCCAGTTGTTAAATAATTGATTAATTGATTAAAAATATCTAAACTTCCAATGAAATACATTATATTGAAAACAAAGGTAAGAGATACTCAAAATTGGTTCACTTCCTAATTTTCTGCTATATTTTAACTAGGATTTGTGTCAATTGGATCTGTATATGTTAGAGCTCCACTGGGCATCTCTTCTCAGCTCTGAAGTCGCTTTTGTCAAACTGCTGTCTGAAATTGGTTGTGGTGGGAGTATTTACACCACAGAAACCAGCAGGTGCTACTTATCAGGGCTTTGCTTGTTTTCAGGTCTGGTGATTCAACGCCAGAACTCCCTTGGTGTGAACGGCCTTCGATGAATAGAGAAGACTTTGCCTCCTCTAAAGCCTTCAAATACACCAGCATAAATAAAAACCCACAACACCCTTTTCCTCACAAGGACCACACCGCCATGCACCATGCGACAGGACACACTCACTTTTGAAGCAGCTGGGTCCACTAGTCTCTGGCGATGTCGGGCTGAGTTGAAATGGCTCTTCGGAGGCTGCCCTTCCTGACAGGGAATGGAAGATGGGGATGAACGAGGTGGGAGAGGAGAAGGTGGGGCGTGGGATGATGGGAAAATGGTCGGAAAAGGGAGAGGGACAGCATTTAACGGCACTGTACTTGTCTGTTTCAGCTAAAATCCAACAATAAAAAGACATGACACGATTTTCCCCCACAAAACCACATGCCACGTGCAAGCCATTTTATTAAAAATAGCCTTGTATATGCATGTGTGTGATAAAGTCATGAACACAGCCCAGTATCACATTTCCCATCAAATCTGCACTTTCCTGTTACCTGATATTGCCCCTAATTATATTTCAAGAATACTAAGGAAAACTGGAGCACGATTTCCCTGAACATGAAGTCAATCTTCCTAGAATAGCAGAAGACAGTAAGGGGCATTCTTAGACTTGCCGCCCATTTGGATATCACCAAAAAGACACGGAAATCACCGTCTTCCCCAAAACCATGAAAACTCTCTTGCCTCAGAAGCTCCTCTCTTCTTCATAGTGGCAGAATTCCTGGTGTCTGAAAGCCACCAAAAACTCTGCCCCTGAATGCAGTTAAATTTTATTGGATCGAACAGAGATTGAGCATTAAGTTTATAACCTAACCTGTGTAGAAGAGTGGTCGTTTCCTTAGACAAACCCTTGTATATATATTGGACAAATGGATCACGCAGAAAGACTTAACACCTCCCATCACTCATTCCATGTCAAACACACACAAACACACACACACACACACACAAACCCAAGCAACTGTGTTTTAAAGGAAAAGTCTGGAATAGGGACCCCCATGAATGGTATAGAGTTTCACTTCTCCATCTTTCAAAGTTGGATAACAGTAAACAAGAATCTAAGAAGCAAGCACAATACACTGTGAGCACTGACTTCAGGGATGGGGAGATGAAAGCAACAGAGAGACGGTCTCAGAAAACTCCTGGGCGTAAAGCCCCTGGTCCAAGTGAGCATCTACCTAGGGAGTGAAATATCTGTCAGATGAGTATTAGCATCTGCTCACAGAGGAGAGTGAAAAGACTCTACTTAGGTAAAAATGCAATGTCTGTATTATAATACTTGAGAATTCTTCTCTTTTTTTCTTCTAAGAGTAACAGCTCTGTTACTTTTAAGACATGGATCAATCACACCCACTTGAATTGCCAACAATCACTGCTTCGGTATCCAAAGTATAACGCTTACCTTTCAAAAAGGAAATGTCATAAGTAGCAGATTGCATGTCAGGATTATGTTTTTCCTACTAACTGCCCTGCCAACACGCATTCTTTCCCTACCCTCTTCTGAAAAAAATGCAAGGCAATAGTTTTAAATCTCGGTTGACCTAGAAAATGTACCAAAGCTTTGACAGCAGAAATTGTTCTCATTAATTCACTGAATATTTGGCAAAACAAAACAAACAAAATTGAGTATGATTTCCCATTCAATAGAATCAATAGATTTTACATGAGAAATAGTTTTTTTAAATCAGATTATTTATTTAGCTTGATTTGAAGCCTCCTTTAAATTTAATGGTTTATCAGAAAGTGGTTTAATGCTTTTTCTCCTAAAAAAAAGTTATCAGATGTAAATAAATACTTATCCTCATTAATATATCTCGAGAACTATCTGCCCTTATCAACCTCCCTATGGAATGATTACAACCAATTTAAGAGTTCCAGTGCACAGTGCCAGGTTCCCACTCATCAGGAAAAAAATTAATCTTGGAGTTAAATACACAATTACAGTCAATGTGCAAATTAACTAAATCCTGAGCCTGTGGTTTATTGCTTTTCTTCTGACTTCAAGGTGAAAAATGTTATATATTTTTTAATTAGCTAATTGCACCATGAACTCAGCAGGGGGCAGATGTAGATATTAAACTGAGACTCTCAATCTTAAACTCCCATTTTGTGAAAGGCTGGTTTAAAGAGAGCAAGCACATCCTTCAAGGGGAATGGAGGGGCCAGGTGGGTTTTTAAAACCTGGTCTCCACTTTGTCTCATTTATTATGAAGTACAATGACTCTGTAACAATAGTCTGCTTGTGATGAACAAATAGGCCTATGAGATAATCAATATATTTACACAGATTCCAGTAATACATCTTAATAGAAACCAAAGAACAGCCTGGAGGATTAATGTCATTTTAATGAATTGCTTATGGAATAGAAATAAAGGGATTCTGAACAGCTCAGAGCAAGTTTTTCTCCATATGACTCATGTCTTAAACTCATCTTAATTTTCAAAAATAGTCACACTGTATGTATTCTGTTGTTGACAAAAAAAATTGGTGGTGGTCGGTGGCTTGTGTGTTCTAGAGTTACTGAGGCTTTGTAGAAAGGTGGACGGACATAGCTATGTCCTAGATAGGAACCCTTGAGAAGAATTTAATTCATTAGACACTGGACATGTCACCTTCTTCACTTTAGGGAGACCTTCATTTAAAAGCTTTCCTTTCTTATTACAGGCCAGATTCCCACATACAGCCAGGGAAGGTATCTGACCATAGCCAGCTCTATGAGTTCAATTGTGAAATATTTTACATTCTTTAAAAAGCAAACAGGGCCCTCAAAAATGCTATGGTAGGAAAGCAACATCCTTATATAAAAAATTTGTATGTATAGCTTTCCATGTTCAAGAAAAACATTACATTATATCTCTCAGGCCAACATTAAAGACAAAATTTGTGCCTTCATTTTCTTCCAAAATTCTTAGTCCCAAGAATCCATTTCTCCTCCTAAATGACAGCCTTCAGCCTCTGGTATCTGTTATTCCAGTCTGAGACATCAGTCTCCAGGTACCATTTACCTCCTGGCTAATGCCATCAACATCAGCAAAATAACAGATAGGACCTGGGTGGGCCTCACGGGGCTCTCAACTGAATGGCTTATTTACATATGTAAATAGGGGCTCTTTACTACCAGGGGAGGGGGCAGAAGGAGGAGGGTTGGATTCCTCACCATTAGTTTTGTGGAAACAGAAGCACATTATGTTGCTTAGGTTAACTTACCAAAATCATTTGCTGTGATCATCACCACTAATAAAAGTAACAGCCCTCAGTTATGTAAATAAACTATTGAAAGATGACAAAAGAAGTGTTGACATGTACATAACCTGGAAACTTAATGAGGCATATTTCATCTCCATGCTAAATGCTTTCATCAAGACTTCTGTTAAGTAAGTCATTTTAGAAATTATAAACTTCCCTTAACACTGCAGATCATACTTTTTAAAGAAATTATTGTTCCTTAAACATTACACATCTGATAGCGTAGTACTTTAGCCTAATTTGCATCACATAAACATATTTACAAGAATGTTCTGTGGAAATATTCTTGTAAATGATGTGTGTGTGAAATAATGGGTGCCCAATGAATTTAGTGGCTGACATCAGATTATTTAAATGCCTAACTCTTTAAATCAGGTATAAGTTACTCTATGTCAAAATTAGAGCCACAAGGAAAATTTTAAACTAAGTGTATCTATAATTTTGGCATTAGTTCCATTATTTTTTTTAAGAAATATATCATTAGACATTTCCAGCTAGATATTTTAATATAAGAAAAAAAAATAGAAAAATCACATAATTGTTTCAAGGGCTCCTAGAGGACTTCTTAAAAATCCATTCAAAGGAGTTTTAATTCTGAAAAGAATCACATGCATTCTTGGATAAGAATAAGCATTTTTACCCAACTCTGAGACATCCTTTTGTCTGAATAAATATATTTCACCCCCAATCGAAGCTCTTACTTAACACTATACTTAAGTACGTACAACAAAGCTACTGCAAACAGGCCCTGGTAAAGGCAACCTTGCACATCAATAAAGCAATTTAGGATCACGCAAAGGCAAAATACTCCATGAAAATAAATCAATTGGAAGAATTCACAAGCTGGGGAGATCTAACAATTACCAGGTGTATCAAAATAGGGATCAGACACCCAAATGAACATGGAAGAAATGTGCTAGAATACATTTTCGACGATGATATCATAGGCTTCTAAAACTACAGAACAAATCCCACAGTAATTTATGAAAACCTTCATAATTCATAACCTTGTAAAGATGAAAGTACATCATGTTTTTCTTGTCTCTTTTCAAACCCAGGTTTTTCAACTTGGCTCAAAAGGAGAGTCACCAAAATAGGATAGGGGAAGGGATATTCCCACCTATGAAAGCAAACCCAGTGACTTTCTAACTTCTCACTGTGATGCTCATTGAGAAATATATTTTGCGTCATGAAACAATGCCTCCCAATACTACCAGCAATGCACTCTATTTTCTGATCTAGTTTAGCCCCTTTTTAAACAAACGCTGGTCTCTACTACTAAATTGATGATTTGACCTGCAGTTAAAAAACAGACCAAGGAAGTGTTCTTCAAGGGTCATGAGGGGACTTCCCTGGAGGTCCAGTAGTTAAGACTCTGTGCTTCCACTGTAGTGGGTGTGGGTTCTACTAAGATCCTGAAAGCCGAGGGGCGTGGCCCGCCAAACAAAAGAAACTTTCATGAGATAGGACTCACCTAGTAACTCCTTACAAATGCTTTAGGCTGTGTCCTAAACTTCGGTCATTTATTTTTTCCCCATATCCATGTACTATGTGTACTATTACATCCACTGCATATACTATTCATTTCTTAATTGCTTTCTTTAAAAAGATGACTCTGGTTTTTAAAAACTTCTATACTTCAATTTTTAATGATGGTTTAAGTAATAACATCTTGAAATCATGACTTGGCTGTGCTAGTTACATTTTTTCTACTATATATTAAGAAAAGCACATTAAACATTATATAAAAACATCTGCGTACTGACTAGAATCATCTGTGTGCAACCTGTAGTGTCCACGGCACCTCGGGTGGCAGCCGATAGGCGTGAACAGCCCAGGCTCTGCAGTGTTTGTCGTGGGAAGAGGGGTGGCCACCATTTACGACTCTGCCGTAACATCTCCCCCCTCAATGCCAACTGCCTACTCTGAGATGACAAACAGGGACTGTAAACTCACACGTCCCTGACCCAATTCCGGACGTTTGTCCCCCAGGTCTGCCCTCCTCGGTGTTCCTCATCTCCAGCAAAGGGCACCACCACTCACCCAATGACCTAGGAGTCGCTGACCGTCTTGTCCTTAAATTCAGTTCCCATGGGCCAAATGTCAACCCCACGACCCCTATCCAACCCATCAGCAAGTCCTCCTGGTGTTAACTTCAGAATGTATTTCAAAATTCAACCTTTCTTACTTTTACCATTATCAGTCTCATCCAAGCCATTTACCTGTATTTGGTTCCTAGGGCTGCTGGGACAAAATGGGGTGGCTGAGGAAACAGAAGTGGACTGTCTCCCAGTTCTGGAGGCTAGAAATCTAAAGTCAAAGTGTCAGCAAGGCTGGTTTCTCCTGAGGGCTGTGAGGGAAGGCTCTGCTCCAGGCCTCTCTCCTTGGCCTCTAGACGGCCACCCTCTTCCCACGTCTCTTAACATCATCTTTCTTCTCTGCGTGTCTGTCTCTGCGTCCAAATGTCTCCTTAATTATAAGGACATCAGTTATATTGGATTAGGGACCACCTGAAAAACTTCCTTGTAAGTTGATCATCCTACTGTTAAGACCCAGTGTCCAAATAAGGACACATTCTCAAGTAGAGGGGTTAGGGCTTCAACATATTTGAGGGGAGACACGATTCAACCAATAACACCATCCCAGCCATCCAGACACCAGCAATAGGCTCCCATCCCCGTTCGCTACTTTTGTCCTCCGTAGAGGCTGTCTTTCCAACAGCAGACAAAGCCACCCTAATAAAATATATATGATATCACTATTCTCCAAACTCTCCATACCTTTTCCTTCCACTCACACCAAGTCCTTCCAGGTCATGTAAAGCAGGGGTCCCCAACCCCCGGGCTGCGGACCGATACTGGCCCGAGGCCTGTTAGGAACCTAGGAACCGGGCCGCACAGCAGGAGGTGAGCGAGCAAAGCTTCACCTGCCGCTCCCCACCGCTCCCCATCGCTCGCATTACCGCCTGAACCCTAACCCCCACCCCGACCATGGAAAAACTGTCTTCCATGAAAGTGGTCCCTGGTGCCAAAAAGTTGGGGACCACTGCTGTAAAGCCTCAGGCAACCTAGCCCTGTTCCCCCCAACCCCTCACTCACCCGGGCCACACTGGTCTTTGTGCTGTTCCTAGTGCCCTTCAAGCACCTTCCCAGCTCAGGGTCCCCGAGAGTCCCCTCACTGGAAAACACTTTTTTTTTTTTTTTTGGGTATTTTTGCAAAGTATGCCTATTCGCTCCACTCAGGAAACCTCACCTGTCCCCTCTTCAAAGAGGACTCCCCCCCCCCAATCACTCCGTTTCCCCCTTGTCCTCCTTTACTTCCTAACAGTTATTACTGCCTGAAGGTACATTGTATGTGTTTATCTTTTTTTCTATAAGCTCTACGAAGCCAGGAGCTTTGTCTCAATGGTTCTGGCACTTGGTAGATGCTGGATAAATAATTATGAAACCAATAAATGAAGCATGTGTATTTATATGATGCACCAGCTCATCCATGCCCCGTGTTTCGGTCAGGGTTCCTGCAGGAAACAGAGGGCACCCTCAGACCAGGTAGTTTGAGAAAATTCTGATAAGGGAATCACTTAGGAGTAGGGCTCCTTCACCTTCTTTAGGCCGGAAGAGGCAATAGGGAGGGAGCTGCTTCTAGAACCTGAAACAGAGAGCTGGGTAAAGAGGGTCACCTTCAGAAGAGCATTCAGCCAGCCTGGACTGATGCTGGGGAAGGGAGACAGAGAAAAATGACTTCCATCACTTTCTTTATTTCTCCCTCCTTTCCTCCAATCGCCTGCTCCCCCACTGGTCCAAACCCAATGGCAGAAGGAGGATGCAGGTCCCCAGAGGAGGGGAGTAGAGGGAGAGAGAAAGGAGGAGGGAGGGTGGAGAGGCAGGAAGAGAAAGGATGAGGAGTGGGGAAAGGGAGAGGGGGAGAGAGTGGGGAGAAGGGAGGGGACAGAGTTAGGGGAGGGGGAGAGGAGGGAGAAGAGGAGAGTAGGGGGAGGGGGAAAGTGGAGGGGAGCAAGAGAGAGAAAGGTGCAAAGTGATTTGGACATCAAAGAAAAGATAAGAGGTACCCACTCCATCACTGAGCACATGCTAACAGCAGCAACCACAGTGGCTGCGTCCCTTCTAGCTCCTCTTCCAAGTCCCAGTTTCTTCCACATTATGTGCTGTTCCACCTTCAAAATGGCCCTTGCTGTACTGAATCCGGGGTGTGCATTAGCACCGAGCCCTGTGGACACACCTCTGGGAAGCCACACGGTACTTCTCTTATCTGGCTCTCGCTTCCCAGAAATGCTGAAAGGGTGAACTAGATATTATCTGTGAAGCACCACATATTTAATGACGGGGATTTTTCTTTCGTCAGGGTTTCACATTAATGTAATTTTGGTAGGTCTGCAGTCTCAAGTCAAAAGAAAACCCTGGGATTGGATTCCTGATGAAATTCTTGCTTTGAATTTCAATTTACTTCCCAACCCTGGCACATTTCAATTTGCCTTTTAAAGTTATTCAACATTAGGAAAGTAAAAAAGCTAGTCTGCATCTAATCCACTAAGATTCCATGGAGAAGGGAGCTCTAGCAGTCAGTCTCTGAGGGGCGTCGGGAAAAGATCACCTGGGGGCCAGTCTCCTCCCCACCAGTCACTCAGCCTCCCTGGACCTCAGCAACCACATCTGTAATGAGGCACGATGCATTTGAGGGTTTGAAATTCCAAGACCCTCTCTGAAAGTTAGCTGCATGTTGTAAAGATCAAAAATATCCAGGATACCCTGTATTTTTTTTTTTTAACATCTTTATGGGAGTATAATTGCTTTACAATGGTGTGTTAGTTTCTGTTTTATAACAAAGTGAATCAGCTCCACATATACATATATCCCCCTATCTCCTCCCTCTTGCGTCTCCCTCCCATCCTCCCTATCCCACCCCTCCAGGTGGTCACAAAGCACCGAGCTGATCTCCCTGTGCTATGCAGCTGCTTCCCACTAGCTATCTGTTTTACATTTGGTAGTGTATATATGTCAATGCTACTCTCTCACTTCGTCCCAGCTTACCCTTCCCCCTCCCCGTGTCCTCAAGTCCGTTCTCTACATCTGTGTCTTTATTCCTGTCCTGCTCCTAGGTTCTTCAGAACCTTTTTTTTTTTTTTTAGATTCCATATATATGTGTTAGCATATGGTATTTGTTTTTCTCTTTCTGACTTACTTCACTCTGTATGACAGTCTCTAGGTCCATCCACATCACTACAAATAACTCAATTTCGTTTCTTTTTATGGCTGAGGAGTATTCCTTTGTGTATATGTGCCACATCTTCTTTACAGGATACCCTGATTTAAAAACATTCAATTACTGGAATCATGTCATAGCTCAAATTTCTTGCAGGCTTCGTAACGTGTGCGTTTTGGGAATCACAGTATTGACTTGCTATTTAGAAAATGTTTACGTTTACTGCCGTTCATAGAGAAATGTTTGGGTCTTCGACTGTATTATACCCGTCAGTCAATGATCCTTTGTTAGAGCATTTCAGAACATTACATATTGATTCAAATTAATGAATTTTGTGTCGATGACGGTTAACATATTTTACCATAGACAATAAGTTTATGGATGTAATTACTGACTTGAGCTCCAAAAACACAGCACAATTATACTGCAGCACATATGTCAACCCACTTAAGTCACTTCAATTTAGAAAAAAAATTTAATGATATCACATGCCACACTTTTTTTAATGAGAAAAATTACAAGATACCTAAATTAAGAGGACCAATTTTCCACAGGGAAATCTGGGAGAAAAATTTAAAGGTAAACCAATTTTCTGAAGGCAAAATAAAATTTTCAACATAGCTCTGAGTTGTACCCAAAGCAAATTATTGCTGGCAAGTAATATGGCTCTGATAATTAGACTTGGTTGGGGTTTAAATTAAGCAGAGGGATGAACTAGACTCCTCAAAGCCATTCTGATTTGTTTCATCTGTTCTAGCAGCCATGGGGAGAATGGGCAGGGACCCAGGAAGGGGAAAGCAGCTTGGCTTTGCAGATGAGGGTAGCATACTGTTTAACTGATCTCTCTCCCTCATCTTGTAGCTGCTTATCAGAGATTCCTCCATGAAAGAGATGAAGTGCCTACACACGTAGCCAATCATAATTACAACACTGAATACCTGATCTAACGCTGCTAAACCACAACACAATGACAACCATGTGTTTTTTATTTTTAACCACAAGGCAGATCACTATAAATTCTTGGGGGGGGGGTATATGGGTGAAAGGTCATCTTGTCACTCCTTCTCATTAATAAGGCCCTGGATGCTTAGAAGACATAAACTTTTTAAACAGGTACAAAAAAAGAAAGCTCCTCATGTTCAGGTCACGTTGCTATAATTCCATTTGCCGCTCTTGAAACAAAGCCCACGTCTATCTGGAGAATGTAAAACATCGAATTTTGACTTCTCCACTAGTGTTTCCACTTGCTAGGCTTTGCCCTGTGGGGTGCATAGCATGTGTGGAAGGCACTTGATCATAGTGGAAAAGGTCCCCAAGACCCGCAGATGTTTGCATCTGTAAAATGGGCAAAACAGCTGCCTCCACTGGATTGGAGTCCTTAGACTATGCAACAATTTTCCAAGGGGAATCTTTATCTTACCATCTATTTTTTATCAAATTCAAAGATAATTAGAAAGCAGTGATACTAAAGAGTGAATTAAATGCAGCCACTGGTTTTGGGGAAGCCGGGTGAAAGCCTGTCACTGAGTGCAATATCACGTGAAATGAATGATTTAAGTACGTGGAAAAATATCTAATGGGGACAGCATGGTCCTTGAGCATCTCACACTCTTCAAAGTGAATGACAGCCGTGGTGGCAGGAAGAAGGCCGTGCTACGTAAGGGCTCTTTCTCCTGGAAGCCAGGACATGAGTAAGACCGTAAGTCACATGTTTATGGCTCTCTTAGAATTGTACTTTTAATACAGCAGTAAGGTTTTGGGTTTAGCAGGTATTTGCTTGTCCTTTACCAAATATCTCAGCATACTTGAGGTCACTGAATTTAAAAAGCCAAACTGATAAATCAGTGCTACCCTCAGTACATAGTTCAATATATCCTATTATTGATGGATTCTGACCAGTGAGAGATCCTTTGGGGTAGTGATTAAAAGCACAGACAGTGTGGCCACTCTTCCTGGATTTGAATTCCAGCTTCACTTCTTACCACCTCTGTGATATCAGCTACATTTCAAATCTCTTTATACCTTTATTTTCTCATTTGTAAAATGGGGACAGTAAAAGTGCCCATTTCATAAAGCTGTAAGGAGGATTTAGGTAGTTAATACATGTAATATACAATAGAGTTGGGTCACAGGAAGTGCTATGTATAACTGTTAACTATTTAAAAATGTATATTTGCAAAAATATTTATTCTCCTCTAAGGACCTTGCAATTTGACTTAGACAGTAAAATACGCTACCCTAGTTTTTTTTGTTGTTGCACGAGAAGCAAGGTTCACACTTAGAGAAGTGTTGCTCCTTACTGGAAATCGCGGAATACCCCCTGATTCCTCTAGGAGTGCTTTAGGGTTAAGTATTTTTTCAAGATTAAGTATTGTATTAAGGAGTTAAAGACCAAAGTCTTACAATGTTTCTTTAAATATCTGTTTCAGCTGCATAAGATTAGCACGTTTTTCTTGGCAAGGAACACCTTTTCCTTTTTCTGCTGGAGTATTTTTTTTTGTCAGCAGCCTTTCTTGTTTTTCTTCCCAAACGCTTCCTCTGCTTCTGTCTTTCTGTCGTCTGCCCTCATTCTATTCCCCGTGCTTCAGCACTTCCCTCCCACCACTTCCCATCCTCTCACTTTAAAAAAACAACTTTGTTCATTGATTGTTTAGCATGTTTCCTTCCTATTTTGCATTCCCCCAGGGGGCTGGGACAATCAGAGTGGCAGTGCACTGACAGCATGGGAAAGTCACTGTGTCACCATGGGTGGACAGCGCTTTTATAACGCAGTCAGGATACACGACAGAAGGGGTAACAAAACGCAGGGCCAGGTCTGTTCTGAGGCCGGCTATGAGGCCATCTGCTTCTAGTCTGTTAGTCACTGCTCAGTTACTCTCACAGAGGTTAGCCCAGGATTTGCCTTGTAATGGGGTAACTGGAAGTACCTATTGTATGCTTCTGCTACGTGTGATTTCTTTCTGTGCGACAGGGGATCTGAGTCATCAATGATCCCACAAAGCCTGGAACTCCCGGGTCTAGGCTCCATTGCTGTGTTCATTCACAAATGTAGAAAATGCTCAAAATTCTCACACAATCAATTATATAGAGTTTATAACTAGAAGTGAAGTGGGTCAATGTTAGAGGTGCAAGAAATAAGCAGTTCCTGAGAGCCACCTGGATACCATTAATAACTAACCTTTTTTAAGTGTTTCCCCATTCCAGTCATATGCTGGATTTGGGGAAGGATTTCTGCACCTGCATGTTCACTGCAGCATTATTTACAACAGCTAAGACATGGAAACAACCTCAGTGTCCACTGATGGATAAATGGATAAAGAAGATATGGTATATATCTGCAATGGAATACTATTCAGCCGTAAAAAAAAAAAAAAGAAACCTTACCATCTGCAATAGCATGGATGGACTTGGAAGGCATTATGCTCACCGAAATAAGTCAGATAGAGAAAGACGAATACTGTAGAACCTCACTTATATGTGGAATCTAAAAAATTGAACTCAAAGAAACAGAACAGATTGGTGGTTGCCAGGGGCAGAGCGTGAGTGGTGGGCAAAATGGGTGCAGGTGGTCAGACGTACAAACTCTTCCAGTTGTAAGTCAGTCCTGGGGATGCAATGCACAGCATGGTGACTACAGTTAATAACACTATATTGTATATTTGAAAGTGGCTAAGAGATTACATCTTTTTTTTTTTTTTTAAAAGAGATTACATCTTAAAAGTTCTCATCACAGGAAAAAAATCTGTAACTATGTGAGGTGATGAATGTTAACTGAACTTTTCATGGTAATCATTTCACAACATATACATATATCAAACCAGTATGTTGTACAATTTAAACTAATGCAATGTATATGCTAATTAAAAAGAGAATAAATGTACAGAAAACACGGTTAAAAAAAAAAAGGAGGAACAAGATCTATATAGTGAAAATTGTAAAATACTTCAATGGGCACAAATGCATACCAGAATTATAGGAGACATCTACTGTACATAGATGGGAAGATTCAAATACTTCCCAAATTAATCTGAAGAGCCATTAGAATTCTAATCGAAATTCTAAGTATATTTGTTTTGGCACACTTAGACAAATGATTTCTAAAATTCATTGAGAAGTCTAAATAGCCAAAAATATACAAATCAACTCTGAATAAAAGAAAAACAAGAAGAGGGGACTTGCCCTACAGAAGTCAAGATTTATTATAAAACTGCAGTAATTAAATCATGTGGTATTCACAAGAGAAAAAAGAGACTGGGGCAATTAGAGAACCCAAAAACAGATCCTTACACAGATGGGAAGGTAGCAAAAAATAGAGACAGAATAACAAACAGGAAGAAAAGATACACTAATTCAGTACGGTGAAAAATCACTTTCCACCTGGAAAAATAAACTTAATCCATACCACACACCACACTAAGAAAAAAAATAAGAAGAGTAATGAGAAACTAAATGTCAAAACACAACTTTAAAAATTTTAGAAGAAAAACTGAAATCTGAGATATTTTTATGACCTATGAATAGGAACATATTTTCTAAACAGGTATGAAAAGCAAAACTCTTGTAAAAAGATTGATAAACTGGACTGTATCAAAACTTAAGCCTTCTGAATGATGTCATAAATTTTAAAGGAAGGGACAGACTGAAATAAGATATTCCTAATACATAAAATATATAAATTAATAAAAAAAAGGAAATAAAATAAAAACGATGGGCAAAAGATGTAACCCAACAAATTAGGGAAGATGAAACCAAATGGCCACTAGCCATAAAAAGATACACAACCTCTTTAGTACACTGCAAAATAAAAGAGCAAAATAATCACTTTACACCCATCAGAATAGCAAAAATTTAAAAAGTCTTAAAATACCAGGTCCTGGAGAGTATGAGGGAAAACAGCAGTCTGCTGTAGAAGTGTTCAAGTGTAGAAGTTCAAGTGTAGAAGTTCAAGTGTAGAAGTTCAAGTGTAGAAGTGTAGAAGTTCAAGCACTTTAGCAAAATGTTAGCAATACCTAATACACTAAAAATATATTTCAATGTATTACATTGAAAATGTATTGTTGTATACAATATAATCCAGGAATTCTGCTTCTTGGCACTTACCCTAAAATCCTTACACACAGGCAGCAAGACATCCATACATGAATTTCCACTGAAGCATTCTTATAATAGAAAAACAAAAAAAAAACAAAAAAACCTCAAAACAGCTAACATAGCTAACATGTCTATTATTAAGGGAAACGATAAAAGAAATTGTGGCATATCCATAAGATGAAATACTAGCCAGGATTTGAAATGAACGAATTAAATCTATTTGAATAAACATAAATATATTAAAAGAACAATTCTGAGTGGGGGGGGAAAGCTGCAAAATATTTATGAGAGAATAAAAACACAGACTGGAAATATTCATACTAAAATTATGATGGGGGTTGCTTCTGGGAGGGAGTGTGGGATAAGGAAACAAAGGCCTGGAGATAAGTTTTCAGTCATACTTCTTTTATGTTTTAAGTTTTTGTTTTGTTTTTTTTTGCTTATTAAAATGTTCAATTGCTTTCATTAAAAACACTATTGGAAGGAAAATGACAAAATGTAAACATTTCTTAATTCTAGATGTCAGCTACAGAGGTGTTTGTTATGTCAATCTCTATATTTTTGGTATTTTATGAACTTTTCAAATTTTTTAAAAGACCACATTTAACAGCTGGCCATGTAACCACAACTCTTGTCTAGGTCAGTACTTCAAACAAGGACATTCCAATTTCATAAAAAGCACAATCAAAAGATCTTCCTCCAATAATATGGGCATAAGGGCTCTCCTTGTGCAAACGCACAGTACTAGATTCAAAATTAGATAAAAAGTAAATCAGATTTAACACCAGGAAGGCAATCAGTCAATATGTGTCTTCCTGATAAAGACAACACACAGGAACTTCTAATCTCTTTCTCCGGACAGCACTGACA
Organism: Balaenoptera physalus; assembly: GCF_965194825.1. Taxonomy (NCBI): domain Eukaryota; kingdom Metazoa; phylum Chordata; class Mammalia; order Artiodactyla; family Balaenopteridae; genus Balaenoptera; species Balaenoptera physalus. Next base: position 124,379,602 of record NC_138890.1, read on the forward strand.
TTGACAGCACATGTGAGGGCAATTAATAACTCTTCAAAACTGAGGTCAGCATCTCACTCTTCCTTTTGTTCAAGTGGAAATAGTAAAGCAAAATAGCATAAATCTTCCAGAAACTACTGTACAAAAGGATTTATCCATTTCCATCCCAGGGAGGGACCAAATAGCTCTTTGATCTCCCTCATTTTCCCACTTTGACCATCAAGGTCTAAGGTTCCACATGTGATCAGGCCGCAGTCCCCCTCTGCCCGTGTAGCAGACACCACGGGTGGCCTGCATCTCCTTCCTGAGGGCCCACCCCATTCTCCCTCCAACATCAGCCTCAGCTGCAGTGGGGACGCAGAGCAAGCTCAGACCAACCTGTTACTAATGGTGTTGCATCTTAAACACACCCATTAGGCATTTTTCTACTTCTGCCCCAGGCGTTCTCCAAGACTGTGGGAGCCTGCCAAGCCCAGAGTGAGGAGGGGTTAATTCCTCTGGGACAACCTTCAACCTAAGGGACTGGAGCCAGTGGTGGAGACGCCCCAGCTTCCTGTAGGAGTCCTTCCAATGGGTGACTCTGGGGTGGTGCTCTTTCCATGCGTGTCTCAGGAGATCCCAGTGGAGTGACACCCCAGTGCCCACTGCAGGGATCTCATATAGACTTTCCTTTCACATCCCACCTTTGCCCTCGTTCCTGCTTCCTGAGATCACCTCTCAAACGAATTGCCTTCCAACCCATACTTCCAGCTCTGCTTTCAGGAAAACCCAAATTAAGAGAACAAATACCACCTAGTCCAGCTCTGAATGCAACTTTTCTAATTCATGGGTCCCATTATTTTTAAAATATTTACGTGCCAAACAGCTCATGTACTGCAATCACAAAACTAAACAGGACAAGGTCCCTGTCATTAAGGAACTCAATCTCATAAGGGAGAATTCACACAAACACACTTGGAATAAATGTGACATGAGCCAACGTCTGTGTAAGAGGTAACCATGTTGTGAAGTAGGGGTGCCCACTTCTGCCTGTGGAGGCGCTCCCGGGACACCATCTGTTCCCACTTCGGACTCTGTAGGCAGCATCTAAAATGACTTCCAACCATTCTCAGCTCCTGGTATTCATCCCCTTTGCCGTCTCCTCCCCCTTCAGTGTGGGGCTCAGTGATTCAATTCGCAAGACTAGAATACGACCAAAGTGGTGAGGTGTCACTTCCAAGATTAGGTCTCGGAAGACTGCGACTTCTGTCTTGCTCTCACTTGCTCCCTCTGATGGAAGTGAGTTGCCATGTTGTGAGCTGCCTTACAGTGAGGCCAACGTAACAAGGAACAGAAGAGGGTCTCCGGACAACACCCAGTGAGGAACAGAGGCCCTGGTTCCAATGACATGCAAGGAGCTAAATCTTACCAACTACCACGTGAGTGACCTTGGAAGCAGTTGCTCCCCGAATCCCGCCTTGAGATGATGGCAGCTCCAGCCAATACCCTGGCAGCCTGATTTCAGCCTTGTCAGAGATCAAGAGCCAGATCACCCTGCCAAGCTGCTCCTGGACTCCTGACCCACAAAAACTGATACAATAAATGTTGTTTGAAACAGCTACATTTGGAACTATTTGTTCTGCAGCCATGACCTACCAATGCATACACTAACCATGATTAAAAATCACCATCAGTATGGATATAGTCTTGACAGACCATATCTGATGTCTAATTCTTGTTCTTTTATATATTCATTCAATAAGCAAATACTATGTGCTGGGCAGTGTGGACACAAAAGTTAACTTAAAAAAGACACTGTCAATGCCTTCTTGGAAAAGGCAAGCTTGCAAAATTTGTAGCAAACTTCTTTATGCAACTTCACTAACCTAAACTATGACTTTTTATAAATGTTTAATTTCTGCTGACTGTATAATTTACTAAATCTATAATTAAATGTCTTTGCTATGTTAATGCACTTCGTGTTCAATGCAAGATACCTAAAGGTATGTTCTATCTGCTCAAAACATGTTATATATTTAGAAAAGAATTTTCATTTTCTTCTGCACAAAAATCCTTAACAGGAATTATGCCTTTTCCTTCCATTCATTCAAAAAAAAACTACTCCCATAGGCAGAAAACCCACTAAGCAGTGAGCGGGAAACCTTTATATCCAAACATTCTGTTACATTTTCCAAATCAACTACTCGGAAGGCTACATTCTCCTCTTACTCTCTGATGAGACTCAGTAACCACTGTGCAAAGCCAGGAGAAACGCTTAAACATTACTGAACAATATTACTTATGTGAGACTTCCATCTTTTGTGACAGAACTTTTCCTTTTCACGTGATACTAACTAGAAAAAAACAAACTGATAAAAAAACAAAAGCGTTCTCTTGCTCATTCATAAAATATTTCTTTAGTCCTATTTGTTTTAAAAAAATACCATCGGCTTTCCCACAGCATCACAAACAGCTCTGGGAATAAGCAGAAAAAGATAAGAGGAAATGATTTTTCAGAGAAGGATTTAAACATACACAGACACACTTGGATCTATCAAACATACACAACTAAAATAATTAAAAATTCCAGGTAGTAATCTTTTAGTGTGTTAACTAAATTATCACACTGGTTGCGCAGCCTTTTTCAACATGCTCTATTCTCTTCCCATTTGTACAATCCTCTTTAGCCAGCCATGGCCTGAGCAAAGGTTAACTTTCATCAGAAGCAATTCCTTGACTCTCCAGCAGTGGCATAGGGCCATGAACCAAAGAATTTAAAAACCAGAAAAGAGTGGGGGGAAAAAGTCACAAAAGACCTTGAGATTTATTAAGCACCCTCTCTTAGACTAGCTTTGGGCTTCAAGAGGGGCTGCCCCCACTATGACATTCTTAAGAAGAGTACGTCATCCAAGTTCGTTTTCCAGTTTCAAATGAGGTCATACTGTAATCTTCATCTCATCATGTTTTCCACACACCCCTTTCTTTACTGATCAAAAGGAATACAAATGGGAAGTCTATTTAGGCAGGGAAAATAGTTTACATTTTGTTAGGGTATCCTTTGAAAAGGATAGTTAACCTGTATCTCTGAAACCTGTAAACGTGCTGCACATAATTGAGCGTTGCAGATTTGCACTGCGATATTTTCCATACAAAAGATTTTCCTGTGTTTCTAATTTTGGGGAAAAAAGGTAGCACAAATTCATGAATTTCAGCTATGCAAAATGTGTTTCAGTCCAACCCCTCCCCCCAAATCACTTTGAAGTAAAAAAGGACCAGACCATGGTATAGGGGAAAAGTATAAATTATGAAGCAAAGAAACACAGGTTTGTATCCACATAAACAAGCCCTATGATGTCACTGCAATCTGTTGAACATCTGAGCCTCAATTTCCTCTTCTATAAGATAGGGTTAATAATGCCTCGACAGGTCGTTTCGAGAATCACAGCTAATACACATCAAATGTCTAGCACAGCATCTAATACTTAGTAGGCATCCACTATACTGTGAAAGATTATTATTATGTATTTTCAAAATATTTTACCACATTGACGCTATTACTGGAACTGCTAATGGAAATTATTATTGGTTAAAAATAAGAGAAGTTTAGCTAGTGTCAGATAACCTCACCTGGCTACACAATAAGGGGATAAGAATAGGTGGTCCTCCAGAACCTCTACAGCCCTAAAATAAATAATGCAATGAAATGAAGTACCACTTAGCAAGTTTGAAAACAGTCAAAAGGAAGGGTATAGATAGAAATTATTCTTAAAAAGAATTATTCCAGGGCTTCCCTGGTGGCGCAGTGGTTGAGAATCTGCCTGCTAATGCAGGGGACACGGGTTCGAGCCCTGGTCTGGGAAGATCCCACATGCCGCGGAGCGACTGGGCCCGTGAGCCACAACTACTGAGCCTGCGCATCTGGAGCCTGTGCTCCGCAACAAGAGAGGCCACGATAGTGAGAGGCCCGCGCACCGCGATGAAGAGTGGCCCCCGCTTGCCGCAACTAGAGAAAGCCCTAGCACAGAAATGAAGACCCAACATAGCAATCAATCAATCAATAAAAAATAAATAAATCTTTAAAAAAAAAAAAAGAATTATTCCACAATTAATTAATGCCCACCTTCAGAAGGAAATCTACACCAAAGTAATGTTGATACAAATAGACACTCAACAGAGAGAGAGAGCAGACACACTATAATAATCCAGTGACATGCAAAGCTAACAAAAACAAAAAGCGTTTTAGAGATGTAGCACAGGTTTTTAAAACATTAAGAAAATGGTGACTCTAAAGAGTCATTTCCCAAGGAATGAAAGAGACAGCAAGCTGGAACAGTATCTCACACAAATTAAACTGTCCTTTAAGAGCAACGGCCAGCACAAAAAGAATGCATCTGAGGCTACTTGCAGCCTCCTTATGGCTCTGGCCACCGATGTTAAATTTTGCATAACAAAAATTTGTAACTAACGGGTTGGCTCAAATTTCCTGGCAGCCTAATCAATTAGACTGCTGCCCCTGCCCCCTCTCCTATTAAACCCTAGTTAGGGAGATGCTTTACTGGAGTCTTTTTCTCTTCTCCAAGCCTTTCTGCCAAGTCTTTACATAGATACATATAAATAGATAGATAAATAAGTAGATAAGATTATGGTTCTTACACACAAAAAAGCAGGGCCAAGATGGAATACTGTGCTAAAATTCCATTTGTTTTTAGAATGATTTTACATCATTCTAAATTATAAAAGACTGAGGTTACCATCTACGGGGAAATGTTCAGCATGCTCTGAGTATAAATACTGCCTAAGCAGCCTCTACTGGCAAGAGAAGATCCTTCTCACTTGGATGCAATTTTGTGATGTGTTTTCAAAAAAAAAAAAAAAAAAAAAAGGCTTAAATTGGGTTCTTTGTAATTTTTTTTTTTTTTGACGGCTTAGATTTGATAGAAATCACAAACAAAAGATTCTAAGGTTTGTTCTGGCCTATGGATAGGCTCTGTTTAGGGTTTTTAAATAAAAATGGAATCTGAATGCCTTTCAGCAAGGGATAAGCTCTGCAGTTTGATCACAGGCCCCCATCACTCCCTATTTTTCCCCTAGTGTCCTTTACACATGTATCTTATGTGTCTAGTCCCTGAGGGCATTTTAGTTTGCCTTCACGCTCCTAAAATATAAAGTTAAATGGTTAAGAAATCATATATATTCAAAGTCTGGAAAAAGAGGGGTGGCAACAATACCTGGGACAGACTTTCACTATTAAGTTAAATCAGAAGCCTCACTCAAAGGGTATTAATAAGCTTTCTGAAATGGCATCATTTCTGTTAGGCAAGGACTAGTTATTTAAAAAGTTATTATTCAGTCCGTCAACAGAAGAATGGATTAAGAAGATGTGGTATATACATACAATGGACTATTCCTCAGCCATATAAAAGAATGAAATAATGCCATTTGCAGCAACATGGATGGACCTAGAGATTATCATACTAAGTGAAGTAAGTCAGATAATGACAAATATCATGATATCACTTACATGTGGAGTCTACAAAGATGATACAAATGAACTTATTTACAAAATAGAAATAGACCCACAGACATAGAAAACAAACATGGTTACCAAAGGGGAAGGCGGGGGGGATAAATTAGGAGTTTGGGATTAACATATACACACTACTATATATATAATAGGTAACCAACAAGGACCCACTGTAGAGCACAGAGAACTATATTCAATATTTTGTAATAACCTATAAGGGAAAAGAATCTGAAAAAGAATATATCACTTTGCTGTGTACCTAAAACTAACACGACATTGTAAATCAACTATACTTCAAAAAAAAAGTTATTATTTAAAAGTCCAAAAAGGACACAAAAGAACTCAACCATCTGCTATGCATAGGATGCCAGAGTGAACAGACTATACATGAAAACACCTTGATTCTGATATTTACTATTTTGGTAACGTTGGTTCAGTCACTTTACTTCTTTGAAACTCAGTGTTCTTAGCCAGAAGATGAAGAAATCAAGCTAGACTAAATCTAAGGTTTCGCTCTTGGACTTGAAATTCTATGATCCTCAAATTCTAAGCACCTCAGGCATTAGGTGTTGAAGAAAAAGGAATTTTTTTTTTTTTTTTTTAAACAGAAAAGCTCTAAAACTGGACCTTGGTAAAGTGTTAAAGGCAGTGAAAGGCAAATCAGGCAAATTCTTTACTTGGAACCCTGCAGTGAGTGCGGGGACAGCAATCTAGAATTTATCATTTTTATTCTGGCTGATGTAACCACTATAAATAATTGCCTCATGCCTGTGAGGTAATATGCTTTCTGCCAGGGACCCAATTAACATCGGAACGGACCTTGAAAGATTCTCCTTTATTTCACACATAGTTTTTAACAAATTATATTGATATTTCTTTTTTTAAACTTTCCATTCTGATTGTAAAAATAACAGATAAAATAGATTCACAGGGGCTTCCCTCGTGGCGCAGTGGTTGAGAATCTGCCTGCTAATGCAGGGAACACGGGTTCGAGCCCTGGTCTGGGAAGATCCCACATGCCGTGGAGCAACTGGGCCCGTGAGCCACAATTACTGAGCCTGCGCGTCTGGAGCCTGTGCTCCGCAACGAGAGGCCGCGATGGTGAGAGGCCAGCGCACCGCGATGAAGGGTGGCACCCCGCTTGCCACAACTGGAGAAAGCCCTCGCACAGAAATGAAGACCCAACACAGCCATAAATAAATAAAAAATTAAAAAAAAAAAATAGATTCACAAAAGAATGACTCAAAAACGCAAAGAATTAAAATCATGTGTAACCTCGCCCCTGGAGATAACAAACTTGATTGATCATTTACCACGTCTGACCATGTATTTGGGATCTAAGGGGGAACAGGACAATTTTCTTAATCTGAAGAAGTTTACAGACACTGGGGATGGAGAGAGACAAGGAGAACGGGGAATTACGATGAGGTCCGACAAGAGCTTAGGTAGGTGATGGCGACCTGCAGGGGCACACGTACCTCGGGCTTGGGGGTTTACAAAGGAGAGTTACTGCTCTGGACAAAAAAAAAAAAGTCCAAATAAACTAGAAAAAGGGAGAGGTGGATTGAATGAAAAAATGGGAAGAGTAAAGGGAGATGGGGCAGGGAGGAGAACAGGTAAGGGAAGCGGGGGAGGGAAGCGGGGTGGAGGAGGAGAGCGTGGCAGCCAAGGGAAGGGCAGGGAGAGATCGTCTGCTCCAGGCAGAGTGCAGAGGTGCTTCCCTGCTGAAAATCTGATAAGAGATTTGGGTTTCTGCTGCTTCCTCAGCCTCCCACTGGGGTAGGAAGCAGAATGGAGTAAATTGGGCAAAGTTAGACAGAACCCTCAAGATCTCCATCAACTCTGCTTTATGGTCAACCTCTAGGCCACAGAGGCCCAGTTTGGCTACATCACAATTCCAAGCTGCCCAAAAGGACCAAAAGGGAACCCAGAACAAGGACACTCCTATTTATCCCAATTACTTTCACTGAGTCACAGAGGTTTCCTATTTTGCAGTGGCTACCCACCCTCACCAAAATCTCACCACATCAACTCGTGATGTGAAGAGAACATGAAGCTGGGGTGGGCAGCATGAACTTCAACGGCCTCTGCTCTAGGTGTCTGATGCAGCTTTCTGGTATGAGCACGCCAGCCATCCCAGCTGCCTGCACCATGTGTATAAATGCTGCAGCCACAGACATACGTGTGGCTTGGCAAGAGCATCTGTGGAATTGGATGTTCCATCGTAAGCACAAATCGGAGAATATCTCATAAAGTCTATGCCCTAAAGAGAAGAGGAAAACTGGGAAGAAAAGATGGAAAAGAAATGGAGAATAAAAAATAAATCATTAGCCAGGATTTCCTGTTCCACACATCCTAATCCTCCCATAACTGCATCTAATAGCCGACAGATGTGAACAATTATTTAGAGCAGAAATGATAAAAGGCAATAAAGATATAAAGCTTTATGCTGACGTGCCACATCAGCTATCTATCACTGTCAAATCATTTAGTATAAAAATTATAAACACTTAGGCTAACTGATCATTGGTGAAGTCATGCCTAATAATTCTTTACTTGTTAAACAAATACCTGCCTGCTTTTAAGAGGTTATCACAGTAAGAATACAAACATACTAATGCTTCAAAGATGAAAATATTTCATTTTTATTGTAAATGTCACGGAAAAAATGTTCATTTCTTATGTATCATCTTCCTTGTGCATCTTCGAATCTCTTCATAAACAAATTATATATTAAATCACATTTACATTGTAAAATGTCAAAAGTAAGACATCTTTGTAGAAGGAAAAAAAGCAAGATATTTCAGGGGAGAAACACACTAAATTTACTTTGTCATCAAAATAAAAATTTCTAAATACTGACAAGGAAAAATTGCTAACTTAAGCAAATGATAACTAAATAAAACCCACCAAATAATGAGGATGCTTTTCGTTCCAAGTAACAAACTACTCAATTCAAAGCAGCTTAAATAATATAAAAGAGTTACCCACTGGTGTGACTGAAAAGTCCAGTGAGAGGTTTTGTTTCAGACAATGTTTAATTCAGCAGCCTGAATCGAACGGTTAAGGACGTGGTTTCTTTGCATATTTTGGTCCTACTTTTCATGGTGCAGCCAATTTCCTAAAGCACACTTTCTTCATACACCCCAAGTAGTTTTAAGCTACCCCTGTGGCTATGTATTTCCTAATTAATGCCCAGCAAGAAAGAGCATCTTTGCCTCACCATTCCCAATAAAGGGACAGAAGTTCACTCTGCTGGACTCAGTTTAGGTCTCATGCCATATCTGCAATCACTATGGTCCATGAGACGGAATACGCTGATTGGCCCAATCTACATCACATTCTCCCAACATAGGGACCTGAGTCAGCTTTTCCAAAACCCCATGCAAATCAGGGGCTGCTAAGAAGGAGCAAGGGAGGAATGGATGTCAGGGAGGTATTCAGCATGAGGGTACCACATCTTCTAACTCAATAAGACCTCAATTTGGTTAAGTCATGCAAAACTATAGGATCCAACTCAAAATTATTTTCCCTAATAATATTAATAACTGTTCCTAGACACCCCTTTATCTCCATGAGCTCACTGGATGTCTTTCACCCTATGTTCCAAACAACTAAAATTACCTAACAACTAAAATTTAAAATCTTCCATCGTTTTTGTCTTATTCACTTCTCCCTGTTTACAAACAGGCTCTCCATACGTCAACTAGTTTATGAAATCCTTCCAGGATTCAAAAGGATGTTCCAGGGATTTTAAACTAGAATATACCTTTCTGATACAATTATATATATAATTTACAACTTACAATTATGGATTAGCTCTATTTTCTTTAGGAAGCAATTCATTAATCCCTAGCAACAAACCAGCAACACTTCCATAGACCAGGACAGCCTACCTCTTAGAACACTGTACATTATTTCACCCAGCCTGCCATAAATAAAATGCCCAGAACTGCTATCTAAGCCTACAGTTGCAAAAATACTATACAATATAGCGTTAGTCCCTCACAGCCACTGGAGAAGTATGGATGAATGGAACTCATTACTATTTCTATCCAGGTAAACACCTTAACATGGACACCCTACCACATGCATCTCTCGCCTACCATGTTATCCTGGATACAACGTCTACTGAAGTTATCAGAGTAGATGAAAACTATACTTGGGCTGTCTTGCCCACCTCAGAGAAGCCAAAAAAAAAAAATCATAAGACGATTAAGAGTGTGTTCAAACCGCCTAGATTCAATCTAGGCATCTTAGATTTGAAGCCAAGTTCTGCCACTTGCTAACTTTGAGACCCAGAAACATTAGTTAACTGCCCAGTTTTCCCCTCTGAGAACTGAGGATAACAGGACCTTTCTCAAGGCGGGTGATGCAGAAGTGAAATGAACTGATACATGTAAAGCACTTAGAATGGTACCTGGTACTTAGAAACTGGTAATGTGTATGACAATTACCATACCTCTTCTAAGAGCGCCCTTGAAGTCCCAGCACAGAGTAGGACCCAACAAATACTGTGGACTGAATAAATCTCTTTTTTATTTATTAATTTGGTCCTTACAGTGTTCCTAAAGATGAACGACCATAGTGGATCAAGGTTATTTTCTAGACTCTCCTTTTTTCTCATGCCCCATACTCTCACTGGGTGATTTCATCCATGGCTTCAGTGAACACCCATATGATAATGCCACATAGACCTCTATCCCCAGGCCATTTTTGTCCTTATCTCTCCAAGCTCTCACATAACCTTCTTGTCTACTAGACATCTCGCCTTGGTTTCCTGAAACTTAACATGAGCAGAACAGAAATCACTGGCCAACCACCATCACTGATGTCATGCCTCTGATAACCCCATCGCTGGGTGTCTCGTTATGTGCTCCCATGGCATCCTACAGACTCACCCTCTTCGTCCAGCCAGCCAGCCAGCCAGTCAGCACCTACTATGTGACGGGTTAACCATCATAACACTTATCCCTCTGCATTTAATTGTCTAGTTATTAGTCTGCCTTCTCTACTTCTGGGTCATAAACTCCCAGAAGATAACAGGAATTAGATCTTTTTTATCCTTGTAGCCCCAGCTTTGGACAAATTAAAAACACATGGTAAATATCTGTTGGGTAAGTGACTGAATGTTCCCATGACACTGGTGCAATTATGAAGAGTTAAAACACTTCCTAAAGATTGTAAGTTAACTGCAGGAAGAGAAAAAGGTGCTAGAAGAATGTAGCCAATCATTGTTTACAGTGAAGAAATATAAAATTCAAAGATATTTTCGCAAATGAAATCAATATTCTTATACTATGTCCAAAGCAAGGCTGTTTTTAATTTAAAAAAAGGAAAGGAGATTAAGTGTGGGTCTGAAGGTTTAAATGGTCATAGTCCCTAACTGAGAAAACCACACACACACACACACACACACACACACACACACACACACACACACACACACACACACACACACACACACACACACACACACACACACACACACACACACACACACACACACACACACACACACACACACACACACACACACACACACACACACACACACACACCCCCTGACCGGGAGCAGCTGTTAAAGATGAATGCCAGACTTCACACCAGTTTTCAGTTTAGAACAACTTAAGGAAAGCATCTGACAATGACGGGAAGGACTATTATAATGAAAGACACTCTACTGGTGCAGAGGCAGGAAATGATGCAGCCACTGTTCACCACCAGCACTGCCCACCCCAGCATATCCACTGAAATGAATCTGAGGGCCTGGGGGGAAAAAGGCTGAAAACTGAGATAACTCATCGAAGAAGGAAAGAGTTTCCAATCACAATAATGTGTGCAACTCTTTTCTGCACTAAGCATGGACACTGATATATACCCAGGCTCAATTTTGTGTCAAAATTCCAATGAACATTTGTTATTTTCCCAGAACAACTGACCCTCCTTGGAAATTACAGAACCTTCGAGAGCGCTAAGAGAACTAATAAAGTCCATTTTCCTATGGCTCCCAGAAGGTGACAGAAAGCTAAATTCCAACTATCACCAAAATTCCTCTATGAGGACACAGGCTTAACTAGGGACGGCGCATAAGCCTGTGTTCCTTCTCTCAGACACAGTGCTGGATGGTCAGCCTCTCAGGCTTTGAAGGCTTTATCAGAAAAAGCTGGTGCCAGCACCCAGAGGCACTAGGCAGGAAGTTGGGTGGGAGGGCTCTGGATCTGGCTAGGAGACTCATTCTCTCCTGTGTCATCGGTAAAGTGACCACCACTTAGGAAAAAAGGGATTCTTGAAGTTATTAACTGTTCCAGGAAGGCTAAGATGTAGAGCAGATCAAATGACAGAGTAACTACCTTGCTGACACATAATATTCTTTTAAAGTACTTGACAAATGAAAAGTAGTGGATGACTGCTTTGAAAATACAGGTGAATCGACAGCACAGAAAAGAGTCTCCCATTTCAGGACCACCAGTGTGACAACTATCAAACAAAGAAAAAATGCTTTGACATCAGTGCTGTATCTCATGGAAGCCTTATAAGCAGCAGATACTAAAGATTCAGGTTTTTCTGGGGAAAACACCATAAGGAGGTTTTGAGTTCTTACCCATTTATACAGAGTAGAGTTGAATAAAAACAGCTGTAGATAAGGCAATGACATAGGTATATACATAAATGCATATACACAGACACACACAAGAACTCATTTTAAGTGTTGCATTTCAAATTATTTTGATTGGGTCAAGTTGTCTAGGCTAGTGTGGCACTAGAGATACAAAGTTTCATTCATGAAATTTTAAATAATGGTGATAAGATTTATCTCGGGATACAAGCAGAACCTAAATGTATAGCACATGAATAATAGAATGTGCATGAATTTTGAATGCTTATTTTTCAGAAGAAAACAAAGAATTGCATGTGTGAATTCTTAGAGACTCTAAGTGTAGCCTGTATTTGCATTTCAATAGCTTGCAAGGAAAGCTCTGTGAAATTGGTCAGATGTATAGACTCTTATCTCTCCTCCACCCCAAATCAGTCAATTAGCTTCTGGAGAAAGGAACATACAGAAGCTAATACCCAGCAGCTCAAGACTTACTCCAGCTGATACAGATCAAAACAGATTCAAAGCAAGTATGTTGAGGACAGGTTTTCTATGGAACAAATTCTGGGTAAGAAGCATACAACGCCAGGAGCTAATGCTGTTGTGGTCAGAGAACACACACACGGAAATGAAACAGACACGGCAGTGCACAGCAAGAGGAAAAAACAGGCAAATATCAGAAGACTGAGACCCAGCACATCAGAACGGTTTCCAGCAGGCAAAAAGTTAAGTTTAGCAAATTTCGTCCATTTAAAACAAAGGCATTTTGGATGCCTTTTCTGCTACACTGATTAATGCCATAAACGAACCCCCCTGTCATTCCACATTCCACCCCAATCCATGCACTCTAATGCTGTCTCTTCTAATTAGCATTTTTCAGTCCTCCCATCAAAAGCCTTTACTGACTCCACATTAGCTACTCCTTGCCCTTTATAAATCTCCTTATTTCAAAGCAGTTATTTTTTTTAATGCCCACAAGAGCAAAAGTATAATACACAGGTATTACATATGTAAATGATGTTATCAATATATGTCTTTCGAATTGCAGCACTTTGGTTCCTTTATTTTCTGAAAAGCTACCTTTACTAAGTACTGACTCGCTTAGCCATGGTTCCTGCTATGGGCTGATTGTCTGTGTCCTTCGACCCACACCCCACACGAATTCATATGTTGAATGCTGAAGCCCTAGTATGACTGTATTTGGAGGTGGATATTTGGGAAATAATTAGGGTGAGACTAGGTCATGATGGTGGGTCCCTCATGATGGGATTAATGACTTTATAAAAAGAGGAAGAGACATAGGATCTCTCCACCAGGATGAGGGCCCTCATCAGATATGGAATCCATGACATCCTGACCTTGGACTCCCAGCTTCCAGAGCTGTGAGAAACACATGTCCACTGTTTAAGCCTCCCCGTCTGTTGCTTTGTTAGAGCAGCCTCAACTGACTAAGATATTTGCCTACCTTTGCTGTAGTCCTCATAAAAATCCTGCCAGGTAAGTGTTAGTATGTGCATGTGATACAAAAGGAAACTAAGCCTCAGAAAAATTTTAACCTGCCCCAGAGTCACACAGTTAGGATGTGGCAAAGCCACATGGAGCAAGGCAAACAGAGGAGAAGGAAGGCTCAATTGTCTACAAACACAGTAACCACTATCTGCTTGACACTGTTCAAAGTAATTGACACGCATACATCTTATTTCTATAATATTCCTGGGAGGTAAGTGATATTCTCATTTTACTGATGACAAACGTAAAATGCAGAAGAGAGCCCAGGAGAGGAAAGCCAGCAGGTGGTGGATCAACATTCAAACAGAACTAAAAGCTTCAATGCCTCTGCTCTTAACCACACAACACAAGCTTGCCCTCTGTAAGACTTATCACTGTCACCGCAGTGCTCGGAAACAACCCACCGCACAACTAGTGACTAACAACAATAACCATGTGCAGGTCTGCGGGTCGACTATGGGTCTGCTGGGCTTGGCTTCTGGCTGCAGGATTATATAGGTCAGCTCCACCAGAGTTTATTCTGGGACCCAGGCTAAATGCGCAGGGACTACCCAGGGCATGCTCCTCTCACGGTAGATCACCAAAGGGCAGGATGGCAAGGCCAACCACACAAGCATATTTCAACAGCCTCTGCTTGTGACACATTCACTAACAGCTCAGTAAGACACACAGCGGAGCCCAAAGTCAAGTGGGGGAAAGTATCCCTGCCGTCCATGAGGCCACTCCCTGGGCAAGGGAGTAAATGTATCCTTCTATTCCAGAGAAGTGAAAAATTAAGAGCATAATTGTATCTATCACACTATCCAAATTCAATTTGTATTTACCATAATGTCTTTTGGTTTGGATTGATAAACAGTTAATGGAAAATGAATCTATGAGCCTAACAATTTATATTTGGAATAAAGTTTTAATGGAAAAGTGTGAATAGTCAAATCAATGTATTATTCCATCTTCACCTTCATGACAATGCTAAAATTGAGACGAGGCAATTAGAAAATATAAAACTATCAGTATCTCATAATGAAAAATATCACTATGATGAAGATCTTATAAAATGAAATATTTCTAGACCTAGCTGTTATCTCACTAACTTTGAGCACTAAGCTAAAAAAAAAAAAAAAAAATCCATTAAAAAATACTTAACGTTTTCTACAATCATTTCTAGCTCATTGTAATACATTCTATTCTACCTCTAACTCCCCACCACTTTCCTGAGAGTTTCCATGTCCTCAACATACTAAATTACTAGGCAGGAACTCACAAAATTCTGCAGCTAATAAAGTTAAGTTTGGATCTTCATTTGTTGCCAAAATGAAAAAAAAAAAAAAGTTCAGTAATCAATGTGATTTAATGCCTTTGTGTATACATACACAAATTGAAACCACTGTATCAGAAAATTGATAAAATTGTACATATGCCATGTGTCTTTCTTGGTCGAACCCCCTATCTTCAATTACAGATATTCCACTCAAATGGAACAAAAATCTTGCCTGGATTTGATGTAATCTCACTCAGGTTTTAAATTCACTCACTGTTTCAAGCAATATGGCACCAACCTCATCATCTTCATTTAAGAATGAATTCCTTTTTCCATTACAGCCTCCAGTTTGAGATATTTCATTTTGCCTTTTCAAAACTTTATTGGAATAAGACTTGTAGGCAAGTTGTCAAAGTTGGAAGCAATTTGCAAAAATACACACACACAGCCCTTCAAAACTGGATACATTAGTTTCAAGGCCTGACACTAAACCATAAAACTACTTTGCTATCTATGTAATTTTAACCAGTCCTGCAAAATAAGTGTTAAAATACACATTATTTTTATGCTATTTTTTAACATCTTTATGGGAGTATAATTGCTTTTACGATGTTGTGTTAGTTTCTGCTGTATAACAAAGTGAATCAGCTATATGTATACATATATCCCCATATCCCCTCCCTCTTGCGTCTCCCTCCCACCCTCTCTATCCCACCCCTCTAGGTGGTCACAAAGCACCGAGCTGATCTCCCTGTGCTATGCGGCTGCTTCCCACTAGCTATCTATTTTACCTTTGGTAGTGTATATATGTCAATGCTACTCTCTCACTTCGTCCCAGCTTACCCTTTCCCTTCCCTGTGTCCTCAAGTCCATTCTCTACATCTGCGTCTTTATTCCTATCCTGCCCCTAGGTTCTTCAGAACCATTTTTTAGATTCCATATATATGTGTTAGCATATGGTATTTGTTTTTCTCTTTCTGACTTACTTCACTCTGTATGACAGACTCAAGGTCCATCGGTAATTCTTGAAAACTATTCAAATGGAAATCTATTACTTTGAGAGAAATTGTGTTCTCTCTTTATTCACAGTCTAGTTCAATTAATTATTTAAAGGGGATGAATTCAGAATCTATATCCAGACTTGACCTCTCTTTGGAAGTTTCAGCCCATACATCCAGCTGCTTACTGAGCATCTCTATCTAAAAGCTTCCAGAGGTGCTGCAAACTCAAGATGCACAGAACCAACTAATCACCTCACCATCCACGTTATTTTTATTTCTTGCTTTCATTTGTTTCTTGTTATGCCTGAAACCTGACAGTCACCTCCAGCTCCTTCCATTTCTTTTCTCAACCATCCCAACAGGTCATCAAGTCCTATTAATGGTACCTTCAGTTGCCTTTTCTCTACTTCCACTGCCAACATCTCAGTCCAGCAGCAGCATCTCTCACCTCCCCATTTCTAACCTCCTAGCTGTTCTTGGCTTCTTCCCAGGCACTACTCATTAATGGCTGACAGTCGGTAAAATATTTCTGTGCCCTAAGTGAAACCTTTCAGTGGCTTCCTACTGTTTACTCTAAAGTCCAAACCCTTCAATATGGCGGTATTCTTGGGACTCTGCTCATCAATTCCTGCTTCTCACATGCACTGTTTGCAGCACCTTGAAAAGGACACACGCTGTGTGGCCACCACACCTTTGCACACGCAGCTGTGCCCCCTGCCTGGAACACCCTTCTCGCCTAGTCAGTACCTGTTCATCCAGCATCATCTGGCGGAAACAGCCCCATTTCCACAAAGCCTTCCCAGCCTCCTACAGCACAGCGGGGCACCAGCCACCTCCAGTGCCCATGCATTGTGACTGACAGGGGTTACGGTACTTGCTGTTGCAGAAACTGCTGTCTCCCCGACCATACTATAAACCCCTCACAGGTCAGTACCATACTCCACTCATGTCTGGACTGCTAGAGCCTGGGATAAAAGTGCAAGAGTGTAGATTTAAGACACAACACTCAGTCCTCTGACACAAACCTGTTCAATATATACTGCTGGTGCTCTTATTTACTATTATTATTATTATACATTAATTGAAAGAAAGGCAGAGAATGGAATTTTTTTTCTTGACTGCCTGAATCAAAACACAATCTAAGTAAAATTGCAAGTGTTTTGAGAACTCAAGCATGTACCTTACTGAAGAGTATCTATGATAAGGGTTCCAAATCACAGGCGTTTGTCGTCTTTAACATTAGAACGTTTCAAGGCGCAATGCAACTGTCTTACCATGCCCTGGAGGTAGCTTCGTAAGGCAAACCATGTGTGCCAGCGATTTAAAAAATGTAAAACGGCACCTGGACACTGCCAGTGCCCTGGGTCCTTTTGGGGTAAAGGTCTAGGGCTCCCTCCAGCCACACCACTGTAAGAACAGTTCCCCAAGGTGGGTTAGTTAATGGTTTGAGCTCTCACATTACTACCTTTGTCATTATTTGGGAAGTCAAGAAACAAATGCAATGGGTATACATCCCCTTCATGCACCTCTCCATAAAAATAAAACCCAGTCTCACTGGAAGAAAGAAGGCAAAGCTGTTTAACACACCTGTTAAAGGTTGTCAAACCTTGCATTTGGGGATACCGAAGTGGTATGTGCCATGACTTAGGTGTTCCTTGGACACATGATCCCCCTAGGAGCAGTGGGTCTCAAGCCTGGCTACACAACACCAAGAGACTGATGTGGACTGCTTCGAGGCCCTAGGCTTTAGAGAGCTCTCCAGGTGATTCAAAAGGGCAGCCTCACTGAACTGCTGGCCTAAGGTTTGGAGTGAGGCATCCCATGGAACTGATTTACCTTCCTCAATGCCAAAAGAATGCACAAGATAAAAAACAGCTTTAAGAGCTTTTTATTGATGGTACTGAGTGGTATAAAGTTTTTTTTTCCTTAGACAATGAAACAAAAAAATTAAAAATTGGCCACCAAAACCACTTTTTCAACTGATTATAAAAGTAATACAGGCTTACTATAGAAGAGTTCAAGGAAAAAATTCTTATGGTGCCACCATCAAGATATAATAAATTAAAAAAAAAAAAGATATAATAAATTAACATTTTATGGTGCCACCATCAAGATATACTAAATTAACATTTTAGTGCAGTTTCTTGCTATTAGTTTAGATGATGATAATGAAGGAAAAGAAAATAGGTCCTTAATAAATGTTAGATATGATGGATATTTTTTAGCCTTTTCATACCTCATTTTAATTCATTCTCAATAATTCTGCAAATAAGTGTATTTTACCAGTGAGGAATTAACCAGCCTGGCCAAGCCCATACAGCTTAGTGGCAAAGATGGTCTTAAATACTCCAAAACCCACAGGGCTATCCTACACGCGCGTGCATGCACACACACACACACACACACACACACACACACATTTTTATAGAATTGTACATACATTATGTATACAGATTAGTAACCTGTTCTTTTCCTTGCCATTACTGTCAAGCTTTTGCCCATATCATCAAATATTTGTCAAAAGCATGATTTTAATGGCAATAGTGTCTTCTAACACATGTGTTTCACAAGTTGGATGCCAATCTCCATGCTTGTGGTTGCTTCCAAGACAAATGTATGATTTCTAGGACACTTTAAAAATCTATCATGGGACTTCCCCGATGGTCCGGTGGTTAAGACTCCACATTTCCACTACAGGGAGCGAGGGTTTGATCTCTGGTCAGGGAACTAAGATCCCACATGCTGTACCATGCAGGCAAAAATTTTTTTAAAATTTAAAAAAATAGATGATTTTATAAAAAATAATAATAAAAATCTCTTGTTACTTTTATTTAAAATGTAAGTTTCAAATAAATTCCAACACCCTATTTGATTTCATTAGACTCTGGTGCCAACAATAAAATTATTGATCCCTGCTTGCATATTGATCTTTGTAAGTTCATGTAATTCTTGATTTTTATATTTTATCTAGTTTATTGATTATTTGGTCTTTTAGTCTTTTTTTCTTGTCTTCTGACATTATTCATTATTCACTGTGTTTCAAATGCAACGTTATTAAATTTTTAGGTCTTACCTACTTTGAGAAATCTTTTCAGGCAACTTAAGACTTTCAAAAGCTATGATAAATGAAACCACACAATTCTTAAAAAGAAGGAACTAAGAGCTAAACAGTGAAGAAGTGGTGGCTCATTTTATCTATAAACTATTGCAACTGAGTATGAAACCCTGTCCTGATCGGCTAAGACAAAAATGAAGACCAAGCCAGCTCTCATTATCTGATTAAAAGAAGCAAACTTGTTCACCTAGAGAGGAAGAAACTTTTTGAGTACTGAACTCGAAGCAAATTTATCACGTGGGCGTAATACAGAATAAGAGACAATGCACAACATAATGGATAAGGCTTCAAGGGGAGTTTTATAAAAAGTGCAAAGATGTTCACTCAGAGCCATTTCTTTTAGAACCCTCATTAAAAGCCAAGGACATAATGTGAAGTTGTAATTCGGATGGACAGTCTACGTGTGATAGGACCTGCTGGAGGGCAGAGCTCAGGGAATCCTGGAGATGAATGGTAAGAGATCTCTTGGGCTATTGCTCTCACCCGTCACTTCTCAGCCAGGGTCTGCAGAGCAGAGCGATTCAAAATTGAGATTGTTTGCAGGACCTGAAGTGCAGGCATGCTGCATGACTGATTCAAAGGAGACCCACGTGCTTCAGTGGAAGGGGAAGGACTAATATTTTCCCAGGAGGATTAAGAGCCTGGTTGGAAAGACATCATTACACAAAAGTTGGAAACGGTTGGGGGCCATGACTTTTCAAAAAAAGCAGCTCTGAATCTGTTCAAATGCTTGAACTCAGTTCAGGCCCCAGAGATCTGTGCCTATGAAAGTTGAACACGGTCTTTGGCTGGCAACTGCTAAGAGCAAGGGGCAATAAAACACATGCGTGCTATAAGCATGCTGCATGTATTTCCACTGCCCAAACAGATCTACTCTCCACCCTATACTGGGCCTTGGCGTTCGGATGCATGGACCACGCACGGCTGGGGGCTCCTGTGCCCCTCTGGTTTCTGTTGGGTTTCGCTAATAGGGAGCACCGGAAAGAGTGCAGAAGGAAGGAGAAAAATAAGGCTGCGATGTCCCCGTCCACCTCCCTGCAGAGTCACTTCGGTCTGTGTCCCTCACCTACGGTACCTGTCACCTGCCTTCTCCATCTCCAGGTTCTGTAACTGCTCCCTCCCTGTGAAGGAGCCACTAGGCTCCTTCAGGCCTAGTGAAGGTAATGGCTCCCTGTGGCTTCCAGCACCTTAAACTTTCCCTATACCCTGCCCATACCTTTTAAAGCATCCCTTTTATAAACTCCCCTCAAATTATCCAATTCATGCTCACCATCTTTTTACTGCCTAAGCCCCACGTGCTACCCACATTTAATTATTTAAAATCACACTATTCAAGGCTCTGTGCCGATCCAGAGGGCAGTGAACTAAGGTTAACTGAATAAGTACTACATGCCAGAGGCTGTGCTAAAGGTTTACAACTGCCTTCAGTCTTTAAGCATGTATTATCTCCATTTTACAGCTGTGGACACAGAGATCAGAGTGGTTAAGAAACTTGTCTAAAGTTACAGAGCTACTCATTGTCACTGGACACTAAGCCTCAATGTGTTTGTAGTTTCATTATAAGACACTCAAATCAAATAATTTTAAAATAATGTATCACGCAATAGGATTAGGTGTGCAAGTAAGTAAAATAGACAATGACTATTATAACATTCAGAATGGAACATAGTAATTATGGAAAATTTCAGGAAAGAATTATAGTTTACTTCGGTCCCGAATGAGCAGGGAGAATTGGAGAAAATAAGGAAAGGATATTGTAGGTAAAGGGGATACATCAAGTCTGGAGAGGGGGTGATGGAACGGGGTTTTGGAACGCAAAGAGTTGGAAATGAGACCAGAAAAGTAGACTGAGCTAAATCAGAGAGAGTCAGGTGCGTTTTTACTCTATCCTCAAGTAGATGACGCAAAGTCATGTGGGGATTTTAAACCAGGGATTGATGTGGGGATCTACAGCGACAAGCAGGATGGAATGGAGAAGGACCTGGACACAGGGGTACCAGACAATACAAGAAATTTAGGTGTGAAAGAGGCTGCCTAGACTCTAGAAGTATTTTTAATGTAGAATTGACAGGGGCTGGTGACTGCAGGCATGAGACGGAGAAGTCAAAGGTGGGAAAAGGGATAACCTGGAGAACAGGTATTGCCTTGACAGAAATACAGAGATGACAATTTTCTGGTTTATTAACAGCTGTACCAGAGAATGAGAAGGTGCAAAAGAAGAGCTAGTATTCAAACCTGTTTATTTGATGTTGTTTTTAAAAAAAAGTTTGTTATGAAAACAATCCTTAGAGTACAAAATAGAAATTTGAGTGAACATAAGATTTTAAGGGCACCCCATCCTTACCCCTTTGTGGATCAGGAAACTAAAACTACAGTATTCTATCTCTATTTCAGAGGCAGAAATTCAACTCCTTCAATGGATAAGAAACACCACTTGGATGTGACCACAACGGGTCTCATTGATTAGGTACTCATCACTACCAAAAGTTCATGTGCCATTTTGATTCTTTCTGTCCCAAAGTCATCTCCGTGCCTTTCTGGAACCTCTGGAGATCAAAAGTACCTTATCCCAAAGTGTAATTATCATAAGTGTTTCTATTATAATCCTCTAACTAGACTTCTTTCCTGTAACCACCCAGAGTCTTCAAATCATAGGAACCAGGGTAACATTCCCACGTAATGATCCTGCTATTAAGTTCAGGTGAGTGTAAACACATCCATAAGCACATTAAAGTTAACACAGAAGAAACACTGAGACATTGTGACTGGAATAACCTACATCCAAGCACTGCTGACACCCAGTCAGAATGTAAGAGTCCAGAAGAGTCTTCTCTGTTTTCCAAAACTGAATTCCAGACCAAGACCAGGGGAAAATCAGAGCCTAGGCCAAGGTAAGAATGTTAGGTTTTCGTTGCTGTTTCAAATAAGGTTGGGGGATGAGACCAGTTATAGGGGAAAGAGAAGCAAACAAAACAGAAACCTGAACACAAATCTAGAAATCTAAATTATAAATATTTAGTTGGTAACCTCATCATATCTGAAAAAAAAATTTTTTTAACATTCCAGCTGCACGTGACAGTGGACTAAAATGGTAATATTTAATTGGAGAGGGGAGAAATCAACAGAAGATGCTACCAAGCAAAGGAAAGCACAAGAGAATGGCAGGAAAGGATCACAGGAGGCCTCTCGAGATACCCCTCCCTCTTTTAGTGCCTTCTTCCTGCTTTAATGATGCCCGTTGTTCATTTTTCTCCAGCCTTGGGATCTATCACATTAGGGATAGGGACACTTTCATTAAAACAAATAAAAGGGAAACACATAACGGAAATCACTGAAACAATTAATTTCCCTGACAGTTAAAAAATATGACCCCTGTTTAAGGGATATTAGGCCCGAAAGGAGCCAGTTATCCTTTGACGAATTAGACCTGTCTAGAAATTCAAATTGCCCCAAGTCCAAAGTCTGCCCAAGCCCATCCATCCGTCAGAATTTCCCACATTTGGAGATGCAATCTGAAAAGTTTTCCAGATTCTAACAGGGGAAGCCATTGGGACCTCTTTCTCTCATTCTCATTTCAAAGGCAGTGATTGAAGTGCTATCAGTAGTACTGGAAATATTAATACAGTCCACAGAAAAGATGGAAACGTGCAGTCACTTAAGATGAACAACTAAGTTGTGTTGCCATTTTATGAGGTAGTCATGCCTTGAGAAATTATATGCTCTGACTAAAAATCATTTTTCAAAGTCCAAATTTTAAAAACACCACTAGTAGGCCTGTGTTTTAAGAGCTAGAGGTACTGAAATTCTAAAAATAAGTTCTAAACACACACTGCATTATTCTATACTAAACACATTCTGAATTATTGCAAAATTAAATTTTAGAGAATTATAATATTCGTATGCTCCATATTTTTGACACAAGGCTTTAAGTTATTTAAAAAATGGATCTGTTCCAATTCTAAGCATCTAACACTAAGCATCTATTCAGTGTAACAGGCCAATAGATTCTTATTATTAGATAATATATTCTGTCATAATGACCCCTGTAAATAATGCTAACTGTCTTTATTGGTGATTCTTCTAAGTTAAAAATAAATTCAAACAACAAATACGGAATAAAAACATAACTATTTCATCTGACTAGTAATGATATGGAATGTTATAAAGAATAGAAATCATCTTTGCTTTCAACAAAGTAATACTTATTGAGGACCTTCTATATTCTAGTGTATTTATCACATGGCCTTTAACTTAAAAAAATTCAGTTATGCCTATCTCCCATGTAGTACACTCAAAAGTCATGTTACAGCATGCATTTTACAGAAGAATAAACAGACACCAAGAGGGTATGTGACTTGCTCAAGATTACCTAGCAACACAGTCAGAATCAGTCATACAAAAGTGTAAGTTTCAGCCTAGGTTCACTACATGTATACCTCATTTACATGTTGAAATGTTTCATATACAGTAGTATGTATTTGTAAATTAACTTAATTTCTAAATTCACCAGGTGGCGTTGCTCTTAGAACTCTACAGCAACATCATTTGTAATACAAATGTATACTTACATCTTGTATTTTGTAAGTAGTTTCCTAATATTGGAATTTCTTAAAACAGCTACTCTGTATGTGCAATGTCTTTTTTAATAAATATTGGATATAATGGGAGTAAAAGAATAATAGGCTTTGTTTAAGCCAAAATAAAGTTGTAACTATGAGGTGGCAGAACTTTTACACACTGTTATGTTACTATTTCTCACAATGTGGAGAGTTTTATTTCATTTACAATAGAAAGCAGACATTCTTTATCTATTATATAGTAGAATATGGCAGGTGTAGTAAAAGTACGTTAAGTACAACGAAGATCTAACGGTCTAAGTACTATATTAACTAGCAACGTTTCCTTTGTTTTGTTGCAAATCTTAGAAAATAGCTTCATTATTTTAAACAGCCACAATAATGATTTCTTTATTTCTAAAATTAGAAGTTCTATGAAATCTATACCCCTCAAAAGCACCATATATCTCAATCATATCCTCTGAAGTTGTGATGATATATATTACAGAAATAAACCACAAAAAAGAGTTTCTTGTCAAAAACACATCTTAAATTATCTAAAATGAATTAAAGGAAAGAGAAAACTCTCAGCAGAATTGCCATCAACATAGTAATAATCTGAACCATTAGGAGTTTAATAGAGTTTATCATCTTTTTAACAAAGAGCCTTTCCATATTTAACCAGCGACCCCAAAGAGGACGTGAATCCACACAAACAGCTGTGCATTACCAGAACTTCATAGATGTGATGAAAACAAAGAAAAGGAAATCCACAGCAGTGACTAACCACACTGTACATTCAAAACAATGACCACACTGAAAATCATTAGAGTCAGTCTGTTTACTTAGGTTTGGAACAATAGATGACATTTAACCCCAACTTTTTTAATCCCTCTTTTGTTTACCTACAAATAATCCTTTAGTTTATCTATAATATTATTATAATATTAGAGTAACATGAATAACATTAGTATTAGTAACTGACATTTAAAACAAAAAGCAGACAGCTAGCCCAGCTGTGAGTCAAAGACCATCAAGGAATCTCTGAAACATTTCTACATGTGCCGTATATTTGGTCTTCCCAAGCACTTTTTTTTTAATCTCAAAAATTATGAATGAGAGTTTAACGATGGCTAATGATTAGATTCTTTCGCAGAGAAAACTACCACTTACACACAGGAAAAAGGAGTTATCAAGGAGTTAAACATACTAATTTTGAACATACTCATATTTTGGCTTCCTGAAACTTACAAACGGCCAAGCAGATGTTTTTTTCCAAGTTTTCTGATCTGCCAAGTTTTGACTTGGAATACATTTGTATACTAAAGTCAGAGTCATTAAATTAGAGAAATTTGGGCACAAAAAGCAAGGCAGTAAGACACATATCTTTCCTCATCTCAACATAAACAAATTACAGGGAACTTTGATTGAGCTGCCAGCAGAAACTTTCATCTCACTGACAGGAGGAAACATCCCAGCAGCTGCACACATCTGCAAGGCGATCAGACAGACGCTGCTGCCGTACGGGCTGATCCCGACACAAAACTGAGTCCCGTGTTCCCAGAACTGAACGGAGTTGCTGCCCTCGACAGACTTCCCAGACTTCTGACAGAATGCCCAACCGGCTCCTCAGATGTCACTGCCAGCCACGATTTAACTATTCTTGAACAGCCAGCAGAAAAAAAACAAACAACCAACAAAGTCTCAAGCTAAAAGTCGTATCTATTGTCTCTGACAAAAGAGCCTTTTTCGTTGAACCCTGTGATGGGTCACTTAGCTCTGTAACTAGAGACTTAGCGTATTCACGTTGCTAAGAACTGTGCACATATTTGTGCCCAGTAAAGGAATGAAAAGGGAACTTTGAATTCCTCCACGGCTGGCCACTGGCAACCCTACATTTCAAGAATGGAAGGATCTCCTACCTGGAGCCCTCTTCGTCTTAGAATGCTGGACTCATCCATCTCCCCCTCCGCTTTCTCTGAGCCTCTCACAACAGTCTAGCCATGCTGTACTACCTCTACTTCAGCACGCTAATTCAGAGCCCAGCAGCTGCTAAACACTTACATCACGCTCTAGCTGATTGGAGCCCGGGGTCAGCTGGTCCCGCTTAGTTATTCACTCCAGCAACTTCGGGGATCACGGATGCTTGCAGTTCGGTGGGAGAGCGCAGCAAGTGGGCTCAGATGCCTAATGCATCCATCCAGGCGGAGGAGCCTCTTGCTAGTAGATAGGAAATTGCGGGAGCCCTGTTTTTTTCTTCTCCTTCAAAATACTGGCCCTGGCATTCCAGGTGACCAGAAGATGGCTTTCGGCAGTGGCCTCGGGTCAAGCCCCTTCGGAAGCAACTATAAGGTCAAGGTGGCTAAGTAAATCAGCGGTGACAGACACCTCTGTAAAAGGCAGCTGCTGACTGGGATGGTGAGAAACTAGGGCACAGCTGGCCAGCCAAGCAGCACCACCATGCCTGGCGCTCATCTCTTCTGATGGCATCAAAGAAAAGGAAATGTTGCAGAACACACACGCTGCCGGAAAACCTGGAAACAGAGGGCTCAGGGAGGCTGTTCTCCAGCCACAGCGGGCGGAACACCTTACCCATCCCAGCGTGAAAGCCAGTTCATTTACATAAATACCTTGCCGGTCGATTCCTAGCCCAAAGATACAGTTTAGATTTTTAATTTCCCTTGTGATAACAACTTCGTTCGTTCTGTTGATACTGGACCAAAATGTAAAATGGGAGAAGAAATTCTAAGAGCCATCATTAGTTGGAATAGTAACCTATTTCTAGTCCAGAAGCAACTAAAAAAAAAAAAAAAAAAAAGATTCCCATCATGTGCAATTTCACAGTCTGTTTCAGCTTGTTTACTCCACTCATCCTCATCTTATTTCAATTCAAAGCAACCAAGAGATGAATATTAAGTTTTCATTACTGGCCTAGCACAGGAGTAACAATATACGATGCTACCAATTTATAATAAATTATTCCCCCTTGATTTCTCTTCTAAAGATATTTAAATTGAGAGCATAGTATGGTCCTAAGAAGCAGACACTAGGGCTACCTGTAGTTTGTCGCAGAATTACCTCCTCCTTCACTTTATCCCTTACACAGTCTTTTTTTCTTGAAAGAAAGGTAGTTAGGAAGGCAGGCATAATTTTTTTTTAAAAAATCGGTAATTTCTGTTTTTTACCTAATCCAGATAACTAGCGATTTCTAAACATGGGGGGTGGGGAAGGAAGAGAAAAATGGTTCCTTACCCAGCCACCTGCTATTACACTAGCTTTCCGTCTCTTTCTGGCTGTCAACACACTATTAGGCTTGCCATCAATTGATTAGATTATGTCATTAAAAATAGCTCAGGGATTTATGAATCTAACCACGGAGGAAAATTGATTGCATTTTATGTTCCCAAACCATCTTTGCCTACATCTCCAGACATACAAAGGGAAACCCTGTCAAGAAACCCTGTCTCCCTCGCAGACGCAACCTCGGAGAAGGGTATCAGGGTATTTTTTCCACTTAGGCGTGCTCATTTGATACCACTTAAAGGAAGAAAACCCCAGAGAGTTTTTTTGTTCTTGTTCTCAGGTGGAGGAGTAATGCCACCTCTAAAAGCAAAGAAAAAGCACAAACCTGGTTGTTGCTCAAACCAAAATGTACCCCCAAATTCTAGCACAAAAGATTTTTAAGATTTTTAAAAACTACATATTTTTGTTTAAATTCAAGGACAAAAAAAGGAAAAAAAAAAAAGAAAATCTAGGGGTGGAAGGGAAGAATCAGCGTGCTATCTGTGGGAGAATCTGCAAAGCTGGTGGAAACAGAGCCCATCCTTGACAGGCCCACCTGTACTTTAACCTTTTCCTGCAAAAGGAAGGCTGGTCTCTTCAATGAAAACAAAAGGAATGACAGTTGTTGCCCTTTCTCCCTCAATTCACCCTCCTGAGAGACAAGGTTAAACAGCTCCCTGAATGTGAAGTGCCAGTCTTCAACAAAGTGCCTTGGCAGGGGGTCAGAATATATTTACCAACTTAGATGTCACTGTTATCTGCCCACAGAGGCATAAGAAAGTCCTAACTGAATTTAGGAAAAACAAATCACGACCCAAGAAGCTGAACTTTTAAAAAGCAAAAGCCGAGCATGGTATCCTTAGACGTGCTTGTGATCTGAGGGCTGTGATCTTCATTGCGCTGGCCCTTCTAGAGAAAGTGGGGTCTGATGGAGGACATCAAGTTCCCACTAGAGAAAAGGAAGGGAAAAGACTTTTCCCCTTCAAATAAAGATCATAGGATGCCAGGAGGAAAAAAAAAGTAGAGCCCAGAAGTATCTTTTCTGTGGCCAATCAAGTAAACTGGTTGGAAGTGCTATCAGAAGACATTTCGAGGATAGAGTGACAAAAAGTCAGGTGATGTGTGTCCCAGATAAGTGGGTTCTGTGCATCTTAGGCACGTGGCACCTAGACCTGTTTGGTGGCTGGGAGTGATAAAAAGGAACTTGGCTAAGGGTGAAAAGTATGTTTCTTAACAGAGGAATATTCGGAGATAAAAATCTAGGTTAGTATTCAACCATTAACTAAGTCTAAGATGAGGATTATGACCATTGCACCATCAAATCTAGTATGAAAAAATATCGATTACCTGTCAAAATGTATCACTTTGAGAAGTGATACACATACATTTTAAAGAAATAAAACCAGCCAGAGGCAAAAACATTTGGGACAAAAATGAAAGGCTGCTGAAAAATAACATCAAGCAATAAGGGCTTAGCAGAGGGAACAGTAAAACGAAAATTGCTACATTTACCCTTTGCTATATATTTTCTCATCAAGATAAGCCATGTGTTAAAATGCAATAAAAACTTCAAATGATGACACTATTCACAGGTAATAATTAGGAGTTAGTCTAATTCCCATTAATAAACTCAGTTTTCCTGCAATTTTACACCTTCATGGAATATTTTCACAATACTGTGAGTCAGTTCACAAAGTACCAACCTCAACATGTATAGCTTTTACACGTGTATTCAAATAAAACCTGGTAGGCTTTGTCATTAATTGTAATCTAAATCCAGGAGGTTCACAGTACTTGATTTAAAAAAAAATTATTTGTATGGGTACATCTCATGCACACTCTACCGTAGGCATAATTTACTTCATAGAATACTCAGCATCTGTGGAGCCTCTAATAAGGGCCAAATTCAAATTTTATTAATTGTAAAAATTAATTAATAAATGGCTCACAGAAACAAAAACAAGACCAAATCCAGAGTGAGAAAAATCAGGGGAGGGGTGGGAAGCGTTTGGTTAAGTATTTTCACAAAGGGGAAGGATAAGGTTTTGTGATCACTGACGTCCACGTAATGTCATTTGGTGGCAGGATACAGGTTTGTCACCTGATTTACACAGTCATATATTTCTCACAAATTTAAGAACCAGTTACCGCTCCACTCTAGATCCACATTGGTTACACTACAGCAAATGCACCTACTCTTTGATCTTACCTACTCTTCAGCAACTGAATGTGCACTGGGAAACTGCGGTGAGGAACACCGCAAGGAATTTTTTAAGCACCACAGATGGGGGACGTTTCCAAACATAACCTTACCTACTACACTCCACTGGCTAAATACACTCCCTGCCAGCAGCTCTCAGCCTGTGGCTCCTGGACCACTTATCCAAAAGCCACGGAGGTGACGTGTGAGGGGTGTGAGAGGGTAAGTTCCTGGTGGAGGCAGGGGCTTCCCCCTCCAGATCTGCCGGAGGAGGAGAGTCCTAAGAACACGGCTGTGACCCTATCCCTCATCTCCCCAGAGTTCTCAGTGTGCTCGGAATGTGATTTCCAGTACCATTGCCCCAATCTGTGGTGGGATTTCCCCTTAATGTCGCTTTGTGTATTTGTGGCAGCGATTACTACTTAGCAAGACAGACAAGTACCCACAAAATGCATTAACTACCATATCCTGTCTGTTACTTTTAGACAACGGACCAAGGATTTGTACATCTCTGTTCATTCATGAGGGAAACCAATATGGCCAAGTGGATAAATCCCTTCATTCAGTCATTGATTATGTCTTCCACTCACAGATAAATGCCAGTGGCCAATGAGTATGTTGTATTTTTAAAAAGGTAATATAAAGGTCATAAAAAGTTACAAATAAGAAACAGGTCATTCATGAAAATGTATATAAAGCATCCATTATTGTGAATATTATTATTCCTGTGTCAATTTAAGTGGTAAAGAGAACCCTGAATGCCAATGACCAATGTAACTGTGAGATCTGCTCAAAATACATATAAATATTTCAGTGCTTATATTTAAAACCCTTCTTAATTTTAGCACTTTATTTCCCTCCATGTTTTATTTCTAAATAACGATAGCTAACATATATTGAGCACACAGTATATGCCAATCACTGCTCTAAGTACTTTATACAAGTCATCTCATCGAATTCTTGCAACAGCTCCATGAATTAGCTATACTATCATCCGCATTATACAGATAAGGAAGCTGACATCAGAGAGGTTAAGTATCCTCCTAAGATTACACAGCTAAGGAAAGGCAGAACTGGGATAAGAACCCTGACAGGCTGACTCTTGAGTTGGGGTTCCTAACCGCCCTATTGCCTCTTAGTGCTTAAACAGAGAAGGAAAACGTGCTTTCAAGGTGAAAGGAACACATGAAAGGTGTCAGATTCTTTAGCTTCAAAAGGCAAATTAGCACATTCTAAGCTGTCAATGGTCAGAACACACCAGAAAAGAGCATTTGGCATCTCAGATTCCATGGCCATATGTCTCTAAAAGACAAAAGGAGGAGGGTCTCAGCCGCCTTGGGGCCGGAAGGGAGAAAGGTGCCCCTGGGCAGGAGTGCGTGGAGGAAGAGGGCGGCCAGAGAAGAGCTCTGGGGCGCGGCTCTACTTCTGAAATGCATCTGGGCCTCCAGAGGCTCCCCTCTTGGAACAGCTCTTCTTCACCCTTCTGGGTCCAAAGTTATACAGTTCTGAATATACCATGTACTTACTTCCAATCAAGCGAATTCCACAGAACTAAGGCCCCCCCCTTTCAGTTGTTGAGCCAGCGTACTACACATCCCCATTAATTTGTGGGCTTTTGGCAGCTCTTCAATCTCTAGTCTGACACTCTTCCGTTTTCTGGAATTTACCACTGAAGGCACTCCGTAAATCACTCTTTCCTTCCAGGTGAAATGACTCAGGGCAAAGCTGTCCTGGGCAGTGCTGAGAAGCTGAAAGGGAGGGCAAGTCCCAAGCCTGACTTTTCCTTCCGTTTTCCGGAAGTCCTGACTCCCCAGAATCCTCAGAAGAAAGTACCCTGCCCTGAGAGCCAGTGCCCAGGGCAGGCCCTACCAGCCAGACACTCAGGTAGCTGGGGGAAAGTCCCTTCACTTCCTTGAGCTTCAGTTTCTTGTTTGCGAAATTAAGATATTACTATGGGCTTAGCAGTGGGAAGCTGGGAAGAGCAGGAGGCCACCTGCTGGGAAATTGCAAAACTGGTCCCAGTGTCCTCAAGGTAGGAGCAGCCCATGCCCCTCACTCTGGACACCTGGTCCCTCCCCTACTGACTCCACAATCATGACTGCAAACTCCCCTTCCTCCTCCAGGCTATTAGCATCTCATCAAGCATCTGCTTCACATGCCACTCAGCTACCTGCCTGGTTCCAAGCCTCCTTCGCCGGGCCGGGAACACGGGAGAGGCTGGGGGCGAAGCTCAGCTTCCCCGGCAGTCCCTTCCTCATCACTATGCTCCCAAGTGAGAAAGCAGCGCTCTGACACCAGGGACGTGCTGAAGCATGGGGGCTGAAAAGCACGCCGCAGACTTCAGTGTTAACGCTGAGAGCAGGTTAAACGTCTGGCTACAGTTGACACTTATCTTCATCCCTGCCTAACACCGTGATATTACAGCATTAGTCTAATCTTCAGAAACATTATTTATTAAAGTAACAAACGAGTGAACCAGAGAGGGATCACCAGTGTCGTCAGTGCCCAAAAGTGTAAAGACACCCAGAAATAGGTTCCATTCCTTTTAAAGTCTCAGGAGATATTATGCTCAGGAACAAACACCGAAACTACAAATTACCTTGTCCTATATTTTAAAATGGTCATTTAAAATTGTACAATAAAGTTCAATCTTGAAGGTCAACAAAGGTAAAAAAAAAAAAAAAAAATGCAGTTCATAGTGCATGTGTCTTTTTCTCCCCAAAGAAAAAATTTTAAACCTGTCAAGGAGACTAAAACAAAGGGCTTGATGCCTTCTAGGGAGAGGAGGAATTTTCCCATTCAAAAGAAAAGAGGGGATCTAACGTCTTCCCACTGATAATACACCAAAGTCTGAATTTATCCAAAGAGTAGCATTTTCTAAAACACGTTTCATTTAGCAAAAATTGCAGGTGGTGTCAGTAGCAAGCATATGCCTCTGAAATATGCTGCATCCCAGGCTTCCTGCATGTAGCTGCATTTCCCATCCTGCCTGTAATCCTGAAGACTGTTACAACGTATGCAATTGGGGATTTGCACAATGTAACATGCATGATCTCGCTTAAGCCTTTTCACAAGAAAGCTATATTGTCTTGACATCTGCATCACCTTTTTAAATCTAATTATTTCTGGCATATTAGCCATCAAATCACCACTGACAATATGACAGGAATCATGGTATTGAAAAAATTACATCCTAGGAGGAAATAATAAAATATAAATCACATACGTAATTTTCTTTTGAACATTTTAACAATGACACCCTCATATACATATGAAATATAGCAGACTATCCTCATAAATGCCCCAACATCAATCACAGAAGGAAAATATTCTCTACTTTGTGAACACACGGATCCAACAAAATATAGCATTTCTAATAAAACGGGGTAATACAACTTCATTTTTTTTCATCGAGGGCATTTATGAAGATCTGACAATGGAAAATAGCTCCAATATTTTTTTTTCAATTATGTCCCTTCATCTCCAAATGACACAGCCAACACTGGGACTGTAAACTAACATTTAGCAAACTCCTGTATTTCATATTAATATAGATGGAGATGGGAGTAGATGAGTGACCTGACATTGGCCGTACTGCCAGCATAGGGTGCCTACCCATTGTATGAGCTTCAGACATGAGTATGTCAATCTATCTACATGCCTGATAATACTCCTGGCATCAACTAAGTACTGATATTTTATGAGCTTCTGAAACAGAGAGATATTCCTAAAATTATTCCTAAAGTGATGAGATCTACCTAGAGATAAAAGATGAAGATTATTTTCAAATTTTGAACTCTATTGTCTATATTCTGAGTTTAACTACAGAATCAGAGATTATAAAAGCACTTTCAGGCTACGCATGTAAACTTTTCTTTTTTAATCCTACAGTGACAAGCAACTAAGTTCTAGGTTAAATGTACTGTTACCTATCTAAACTTCTCAAAAAAAGTAAACACAAGGGAAGAAAAGATAAGAAAAATCTTCTAAGAAGAAAAATCAAGCTAGTCACCTTGGAATTTAAACGCTGATTGACCAAAGACAGCATGCTAAATAAAATTAGCATGGGATTTTATACACGAAGTAACCAAGCATTCTTTCTATGTCTCTGTATTTGCATCGACATGAATTATGATATAGATCTGAAGAGACTTGAGCAAGCTGTTTTAAACCTGACGATCATGTCTAGAACCTTATTATACCTTGAGGCTCCAGGTTAGATTAATTCTGAAGTTTTGCTGGGAACCTCATTCTGATCTTGTTTGGATTACGTACAGAGAGCCAAGCACTTCTGGTGACTCTTCTGCAAATACTGAGGAGCCAAATAGGTCTGACAGGTACGTATAAAAATGATTTTAAAAATAAGTGGCTTTCCTTCAGGCAAGCAGGTGGCAGTCAGATGTCCCCCCTGAATCCTGTCATTCTACTGCTCCTCACATTTGGTTTGCCTTTCTTTCCATCATCCTGCACTAACACGTCATCCGATTTAGAAGTGAGTAGAAACGGGGCTGTGCCTGCAATTCATTTTCAGTTGACGGACAGTTAAGTACTCCTTGGAACTCTATCATCTAATATGGTTAGCAATGTGAGCTCCACTTCTCTACGAAGATATTAACTGTCTTCCCTGAAATGTACTCTTCAGAGAAGTACAAAATGTACTCCAGATTCTACCTCATTAATCCTCATCAGCTTCTTTCGAAGGAGAAAAGGAAGAGACTGGTCCAATTTACCAACAAGGAAAGTGAGGCGATGAGGTGAAAAGAAGAGCCCAAGGTCAAGGAAACAGTAAAAAGGCAGAGCAAACAAAGGAATTCAGGCTTCTCAGGCTGGGTCCCAGTGCCCAAATAGTAGCCACGTTTCAAAAATACCTCCCCTCCCTCCTTCACTTTTGTGGTTCTTCCCACCACTGCTTCAACAGCAATTCACGGGCAAGGGCTGCCCTGCAAAACTTTCAAACAGACAAATAAGAAAACCAAACCTGTGCGTTCCCACACATGCACACGCATAGGGGAGAAACAGAAGCATTAACTGAAGGTCAGACCAAGGAGACAGACTTACGAAGTCATATTAAGCACTACCTGATGACACAGTGCCTCTTTCTCTCTCTAGTTCAGTAAGAGGATGCTGCAAACACAGCACTTAAATTACAAGTACACGCACCACAGATAAATCGGGTTTTTTGTTTTTGTTTTGTAGTGGCAGAGTTTCTCTCTACACTACAAGAACACACAGTCATGCATCATTACTCAAAATACCATGACTCTTGGGGTCACATTATACATTTAGTCCATGACTCTCATCTAAGACCTTGACGAGCAGCCTCTCCCAGTTGTTCCTTTCTCCATCTCTTAGCCCAAGAAAAATACTCACTTGCCTAGCTTTCTTAATAATATTTTAAATTATAAATGTAATAGATGTCTATTGTGGAACATCTGGAATAGACACCACCATGTCACCTCTAATTTACTGAACAATGATTTAGGACCCTGATTTTTTTTTAAAACACCAAAATATACATGCACTTTCATATATACAAGACATGGAAGTTTCTAAAAAGGGGTCTTGAAAATAATTCTTAAAGTAAAACTAATCAGTGGCTTTCACAGACTGAAATCAGTATACAACAGTCTTCCCAAGGTAGCTGATTTAATTTCTCTCTAGTCTATATGAAAATACAGCAGGGGCTCTGGCGCATTCTCCTTAAAAAATCAAGGAAATCTATCTCAAGTTTTACAGACTGATATAAGGTCACTATGTGCTATTTGAAATCCCCAGCTCATTCATTTATATTCATTAATCTTAATGATACCATTAAGGCACAATGTGTTTCACAGAAACTAATTGTATTTTGCCAGAATCAAACATTAACAATTATGCCTCCCATTATCACCTAATAAAATAATATAAAATTTTAAAAGTCTTAGGCACATCACTGAATATTTAGCATGGTAACTGATTTGCATTTTTAATGCTACAATAAATTTACCAGATTATCATCAGTTAGATAAATTAATATTCTTTAAGTAAGGCAGGCAATAGGGAATTCTTCCCCTAGAAATCAACAACACTCTACACTTCCTTCCTTGAACTTTATTGAATACAGGCTTAGTCCTCCTTTTTCCCCTTATCTAAAGCTGGCTTTTGTGACGCAAGCTAATACCACACAAGAGAACATATTCTTCTTTAATTTTATATACTTATCATCGCTTTAAGAAAAGATAGGAGACTAGGAAATCTAGGCTCTTCAAGTAAAGGAGAAATATCTACCTGGGCAGTAAAAATGCCCTGAGTCAGAAGTGCATGAATCAACTTGTTTAAATCACTGTATTACTATATATATATATATATATTATGCCCTTGATTCAGAAACCAATCACTAAACAGCTGCTATGGGTTAGGCATTAAGATGGATATTGAGAATAGAAACAGGAAAAAGACTCAGTTCCATCGGAACATAGTCATGGGATTCTAATACACATGAAAAAAACAGACAAAATACAAGGGGATGAGTGGAGTCACATGGACAAACATACACTCAAGGTGCTGGTGCTGCAAAAGTACCAAGGAAGGATGGACTCAGAAGGGTGGGTGGAGAATAAGGGAGGTTTGGGGAGAGGAAGTAAATGGTGGTTCCCAAATTTATCTGCACATTAGAATCACTGGAAGACCTTTTATAATTTCCAAAACCTAAAGCCACGCCCAGACCAATTAAATCACAATCTTGCAGGTGGGAGGAGGCATCAGTAGTTTCTGAATCTCCCGAGGTGCTTCCACTGTGCAGACAAGCTTGGGAACCACTGGTCTAAAGGGAGTGGGACTACTAAGTGGGGGAGATAGGGAAGATGACAGGAGCTCAGCGGTAAGAAGGTCTCCACTACTTACCAGTAAGCTCCTATCATCTTCCCTGTAAGTGATTATTCAACTTGAGAAAAGGGCGAGAGGAGACAGGTGATGGGAAAGAGCAAGGAAAAGGAAGGATTGATTCCTGTAGCCATAAAAGAACACCACTTTAATCTCTTTTCACCAAAGACTAGTATTTCCACGGAAAGACAAGGCACTTTTTGTACAACCTTCCTCTAAAATTGAAGTTCAGTGAACTGGATAAGTCCTGTCTTGGTCTTACTAAACACATTACTATGACTCAGTTATTAAAAGCAAACAGAATCCTTCATCTTTTCCTTCTTGAGGTTTCCCCAATGCCACCAGAACTCTGGTGATGATTTTATACCTCACCTGACAACCTTGGATGCCTGTCACCACTCTCCTCCGAGACAGATAGGAAAGGACATTTGTGAGGAACCTGTTAATTGTGTTCTTTAACTGTCCTCTAAAGAAAATGAAACACAATAGGACATGTGTATCCTGACTGTTTTATCTATAGAAAATATTAATAGATTAACTCTGATTCAATTTTGTCAAACAATACACAGAGATTCCTTACCTTAAGCCATCAGGAAAGATATAGACTTCTTTAGGGAAAAATGTGTAATGCAATTCTAGTACTTTGCTGGAAAGCAGGAATTTTTAAAAAATCCTTACTTGCCTTCTGAAGTGCATGATTTAGAAATACGTTACCAGTTTCACTACTCAGTTTTCAGAGGGGACACTTGTATTTAAGGAGTGAAAATGCTGCTTCCTTTGCATGCTTCCAAAGAAGTATCTTTAACTATCTTTGAGTATAAAAACCATAACACATTCTTAGCATGGAGTTGCTGTTTTGGTACGTGTTTAATTACATGTACATTAAGTTTCTAACAATGCATTCCAGGAACATGCAGTCTATTCCTTCAAGAAGTTACACCTAACATGTTGCACTAAAATGTTTTTTTTAAAGTTACTGGAAGGAATTTCTCCAGCTCAAGTATTCAGCATTTTCTGAACATAATTCAAACATACAAATCTGATACCAAAACATCTATCATACATTATTCTCTAAAGCTCAAAATGCTATCATGATTAGCAGCATTCTCTTACTTGTAGCAGTAATCTGCAGCCCATATGTTGTGGAAAAAAATCTCCATGTGACGTGATAAAGGATTTTAATTTCAACCAGACATTAGCATTTTGTAAGTTCTTCCCAAAAATTTTCTTACAATGAGAGAGTTAGTTTTACATAGTCCAACTGTTTGGTTTTTTTTTTTTTTCAGTTGACTTCATGAACCACCCTGCACACAGGGCATACCTTTTGCTCACATGCATTATGAATGCATCTTTTAAAAAATCCTCCACGTGTTTACTTCTATCAGCTACAAATGAGATTTGCTGAGGCGCCACCTACTGGACAAAACACCATTAGCAACAGTGCACTTCACCTTGATTCTTTCTTCCAGCTTTTAAAACTCTGGATTTTCTCTGAGTTAATGCAGATGAAGATAGGTGAAAATATGTTTCAGAGGAGGGTGATTTAACAAAAAACACAGAGTATGACCCGTCAAGGGTGCTCTAGGTGACGATGTTTTGAATGCTCCTGATGGGAGCGCTGGCCTCTTTTTACCTATCTACAGCAGCTCGTCACGCTTAACGAGGCACAAGGGAAGCAACTAAAGGTCACGAGAGATCCACGAGAGGGCGATGCTTGCTTCAGACCAGGATGAAAGTGATCACCTCCCTCCCAAGCTGATGAACCTCCCAGAGCTCACCCAAGTAACGATTCTAGCATTTTATAAATGCCATCATGTCAGTGAGGTACGCACCCATCATACACAGATGTTTTGATTTCACAGTTTGTTACTAGGTCAGGTAACAACATAAAACTCTGAAAACTATCCAGAGACCCTCCTTCCCCGAAGTTCCAGAAGGAGACAGTTATAAGATGGGGAAAGGCGCCAGGCAAATACCACTGTCTGTTCATGTAAAGCTGCCCCTGGAGACCCACCTCTCCTTCCTCTAAACCCAATATGGGCCTGGGCTCAGGCAGAGCCTGGGGCGTGTTCAACATCTCTCTCCTAAGTTGCCACAAGCTAGACAAAGAGGACGAGGACCTTTTCAGAGTCTACTGGTCACAATGCCTTTCCAAGGACAACAATGGAAGAATACACTGTGCAATTCTGACTTTGTCTCCCCTTCTATCAGGTTTGCACCTAGCATGCCTTCCTTCACTACCAAATACTGCTGACCACAGAATCCTTTTCTGTTTCAAGCTGTCAGACATGAAAATCCTAGGTTCGGAATTAGAACCACCCATTTCTTCTCAATGGGTGAACTATATACCTAATGCCATTCATTGAGCACCTTTATAAAGCTGACAGGTCCCTATCTCCTGCTTTGCCCATTCGGATAATTTGTAAGTGGAAATACACAGCAATGTTGCCAGGCTCAGAAACATTTTGTTCAGAAGCAGTAGGCTAGAGGAAACTCCTTCTTACATCTGTCTTTCCTTTAGGGAGGAGATACGGCCTGAGAAGCACTAGAATGGCAACTGAGCCACTGAAATCTACTCCAGGTCCTCCCACTTAACTCTTGATTGCCCTTGAGAAAGTCATTTAATCAGTTGCTTCATCTGATTTGTCTCAGTTTCCCTAAGGGAAGAGAAAATACACTTGCCCATTTTTACCCTCCAATATTTTATTTTGAAATTTTTCAAGCCTACAGAAAAGTTAAAAGAATACAACATTCCTTATAGTCTTCACCTTGATTCAACAATTGTGAACATTTCCCCTAATGTTTTTTTTTTTTTGCTATCAATATTTGTGGAAATACAATGCAGACAAAAACTGTTTTTTTCAACTTAATAAGGAAAATCTTGAGATGAAAAGCTCCACAAGCAGGTGATCAGTGATCATTAACTATATACTGAGCAAGACATCCCAAGTATAATTTTTATCAGGAATTAGACTTCTTTAAAAAATTAGAACTGCAAAAGAGTTCTCATTAATGTTTCCCAGGAAATGCTTCAATAAGGACGGCCAGTCAGAGGTGAACCCCAGAATCATTCCGCTGCAGAGCTGGAAGTCATCCATTCCAAACCCTTCCTTTTAGAGACAGGAAAACTGAGACCCAGTGAGGCTGCTTCTTACCACTATAAATAATACACTCACAAGAGTGGTGGGAACGTGAGAAGGAAGACAAGAGAGCCAGGAAGGTGGGACGCAGGGAGTATGAGGAGGAAGCCAGGCGTGGTCAAGGGCAGCAGCTCCCCAAACCCACTGACATTCACCCACAGCAGCACTGGCCTCCCAGGGCGATGCAGGACAGCCTTCTCTACCGGCACCACAGCCTTACATCCCCCTCCTTCAAAGGTCTGACCCTGCGTCACACACTCCAAGCATTTCTATTTTTCCTTTGTCGTTACGCTGTTAATGTCTCTTCTAACTCATTATTAAACACAGGTTCTATGGGAGCAAAGATTCAACCACGGCCAGTGAAGCTTTACCACGGGCAGCTTCGCAAGACAACCCCCTCTCTCAGCCAACCTAGGCAGGGGCCTCTGGAGGACACACAATGCAAGTTTTACGTTTATTGAGCCAGGTTTCTGGGTTTTATGTCCGAGATGGGATTTCCTCTGTTACTCTGGTCTTCTGCTCAAGAAATACAAATGCCTTTGCTTCTTAAAATTATCTATGGCCACTTTCAGAACCCCTGAATCAATAAGATTAATTCGGCAGCAGAATATGAATTTTCAGGAATACATCTATCAATTGTTTCTTGGCATCCTTCTTGGTCCAGCATGGCTCTGTGGTCAGCTCGGCACCCACTGGCTGTGCCGCAATGATGCTTATCGACAGCACGCTAATGCAAAAGATCACACCATTGTCCAGCGGGCCGTCTCCAGCCTTTTATTCTGTTATTTGCTCTTCTCTGCCTCCAGACTCAAACACAGACCTAGGCTGTGGATAGGTTTATGGTCAGCCATCAATGGCTTCATTTGTAAAATTAGAGCACTCCTAAAGCCTTCCATAAAATACTTCTAGGAGCTTTGATAAATTATAGCTCATGTACACAATTACAGTATCAATCCCTGAAGTCACCAGGTTTTCTGTCAGTCCCTGTTGCATTCACACCTATCTTTTTAATATCTTTTCTCCTTTCTTAGAAAAAGTGTCCAAAAACCTGACAGGCACCATTATTTAAGGAGTGTGCAATGCCTTCATCTTCTGAAAGAAAAAGGTCTTTCTATTCCTTATAACATATCCATTTGGCTTCTTTACAAGCTACCGCACTGGGACCAAACACGTAACTAAATCAAGATGCTGACCAGATTATACTTTCCTAACACGACTGACTAGTAAGACACTAGCATTCTCACAGCAGATGTCATATAGGTCAGAGCCGCAGGGCTTTTCAACTTGTTCGAGAGTTGACCTAAGGACTGCTCGGGTAATTTATATGATGATGTCTCCCAGCCTCTCGTGCACTTGAGTGTGACCACAGACTGAGTTCCAGACAATGGACGATGGGGTAGATGTGTGCCACTCTTTAAGATCTGTCCATGAACACTTCCCATGCAATTCCTGCCCATATACTATTACTATCTGGGTGTTAACACCCAGGGTGACCTTGGAAAGGATATAAAGATGTCAGAACGTCTGTCAGCCTGAGTCCCTGAATGACTGCATGGAACAGAGCACATCTCTGCCAAAATGGCCTGCAGGTGAGGAAGAAAAACTATTGTTTATAGAAACAAACAATAACAATAGTAAATAAACTTCTAAGCCATTTCTTCTATACAACGCAATGCACTCTATGTCACTCTGATTAAACACTGGGAGAAAACTTACCTCACCAACAACTACAAATCATCCTAAAATAATGTGTGCAAGCATTCTCACAGCAGATGTCATACAGGTCAGAGCTGCAGGGCTTTTCAACTTGTTTGAGAGTTGACCTAGGGACTGCTCGGGTAATTTATATGATGATGTAGCCATGTGATGAAATACTGTAACACAATTAAGATGGACTCAGTAAAGCTGTATGTGCTAATATGAGAGATCTTCATATTAAATCAAAAAGCAAGGTTCCAACAGTGTATGAAGTGTTTCAATTGTTTTATTTATGGAGATATACATATAATTTTTTTTTCTGCAACAAGTAACAAGAAACGATTACCAATGAGTGACCTTTGGGGAAAGGGACAAGGAGGAGAAGTGAATCGTTTTTTTATTTTATACCTTTTCTAATATTGTATATGTATTACTTTTTATAAAAGTGTCAACAGGGGTAGCAACACAGTGGGTTATTTTTTTTCTTTTTCATACATTTTTGTACAATATTAACAAAAGGTTACCGCTAAAATGTCAGAGCACTGAAGGAAGGATTATATCAATGGAATTGAATGAGCTTTTTTCCCTCCTCCAAGGCAGGTGATCCCCCAAATGAGGACACTGTGAGGTGGTTGCTGATCGACTGCCCGTCGTAACCACACGGTACTGAATTTGTATTGCTGTCATGGATGACTGTGAGGCTTTCCTATCTGTGTATTTGGAACTCAGGGCTCCCTATTTGTTTCTTAGAGAAGTGACATACGGCAAGAGCATTTCCAATTAGTGGTCACCGAGGGAATGCCTCGAGAGCCAGCCCCTTATAAATTCTCTCCCAGATGCATGAATACACCTTTCCCTCTGAGTCCAATGCTATTTGGCTAAATGCCACATTCTGGGGGGGAGGAAAAGCACTTCAGTTTCAAACTCTGGAGAAAGGCACCAGGAAAGAAAAATGCAGGGTGAGAGCAGCATCGGCTGGCACACAAGCGGTCTCTGGTGGGTCTGGAGTTAGGAATGCTCTCTCCTAACCCTGGGGGAAATCCTGGGTCTCATTTAAAAAATATCCTCAGAAGAAGAGGATGTCATCAACCTGCTCATTTTCCCAATAAAGTACAAAAATGCAACTTTATGACTCTGGGCTCATCTCTTTTGCCTGGGTTCAATTTCCACGGCAGCGGAGAAAAGGCTCACCCGGGACACAGGCTCCACATCCAATATAAGGCAGGCTCTCGCTGAGCTGTTTTGAGATTTCGTTTATAACAGCTGAATGCAATTCCACCGGAACACAGACGTTAAGGCAGAGAGAATGCGTGTTTAAATATTCTGAGATACAAGGGTTATGCTAGAGGCTCAGGTACCACGACCAAACGGAGGGCAGAGAGGATGCTGTTAGTCTAAGCGAGGATTCCGGAGCACCTTGCATGTGCTGGCCCTGACCTAGGACCACAGAGGACACAGAGACACAGGCTCCTGAGAATCTGAAATTCACAGCGGGGACAGGCGGGTTAAAAAAACGACAACCAGCCAAACATTCCAACATAATACATATTTTTAACAAGAGCTGAGCACTCTCCTGAATTTGATTTCAACTCTGCATGATCTTCATCTTTAAAGTATTCTGAACCAGGAAACATGACTTATTTGATTTGGGGCTGTATATTCGACGTTATGTCAAACTGAGTTGCTCAAACACAAATTGAGCTTCGCAAGCCAGAGGGCCTGCCGAGAACTAGGAGAACAGGGCCCAGCATCTAGCATTTTAGTTCCTGCGCCATGCTTGCAGCACTACCCACCAGCCCTCCTGAGTGTTCCTTCGAAAAATTACTAACAGAAAACCTCCGGCAACATCTTGAAGCAGTGCTCCTCACAATAAAATGACCGACAAAATATGACTAATTTGATTCCTGTCTCTAGCTTCGTGAGGTGGAGACCATTGACGAGCCCAGGATAAGCATGTATTGGATGTTCCCACTTCATGATTGTCTGCAGAGCTGAAAAAGCACTTGACACAGGAGAAAGGGCAAGGGGAGGCAGGGGTCGTAAAGATGAGGGTGACACTCTAAACATCATCCTTGGGGCTCCAGTCAACTGTTCTTTCCTAGTCTAGCCTCAAGGCAGAGGGAGGTAGACACTGCCATCTAGAGGCATGTAGGGATATCGGCTCTGACAGCAGTGCAGTCAACACGAAAGGGCAGTGGAAGTCTTGAGGAAGCAGCTGCCTGAGGGACACACTCGTTCAGGGACAGGCCCCCTGCTTGTGTGAGGAGAGGGCGTGCAAGGAGGAAATGCCCAACCAGACAGAGCCGCTTCAGCTCCACAATTCCCACGAGAGTAAGAATGGAAATTCCTCTGTGAGGGGGAAAGCGGGCACGAGGAATGAGGAGAACTGGAAGGGATCACCTGAATAAAAGATGGGTCAGACGTGGCACCCAGGACAGAGGGCTAGCACCTTCTGAGACACAGAAACCTCTAGAGTTCCACTGCCAGAGTTATGAACCACAGACAAGGAAAATGAGCAGAAAGAAAGCCAGAGGGAGAACTTAAAATCCGACAGGTAATCAGCCCAAGACTGGCATCTTGGAAAGAAACAAGAGATGTGAGCAATGAAAAGTACACATGTGCTGTCATAAGATACTGAGATGCACATAAAGAAAAAGAAAATCTACGTTTAGAGAAACGATGTTAAGATTGCTTGTATATTATGCATGATTTCTGTCCCAACCTTTTAAGAACATTTTCTAAATTTCCTATGGGAATTTACCATCCTATGACAGAAAAATAAACCTTACTTTTTTAAATTAAAGAACACAGAAGTTGTCAAATCCTGAATTTCCCAATTGATTGACTGGATCTAAGATTCCTGGGATAGAAAGCTAAATAAAGTTCTACCTGATCAAAGCTGTGGTTTCATTTGCCCTGGTATCAGATTCCCAATCTTTCCCTCTTAACGAAGAGCTTTCTGCACTGACAGACTCAGATGATGGTCATTATTCAGATGTGAGTCTGTCACATCCTTTAACCTTGTGGGACAGGTTATGAGCTTCAAACTTTAGTGAGAACTGTTGCCACCAGCAACTTCAGCTGCATCTAATTTCATATCAAATTGAGATTTGTTTAAAGTGCCAGACGAGTGGGGACCAGTCAATCCTGTTCAAGCCTCTCCCTGCTGCAACAGGACGAGGAATCCAAGGGTTGTCAGGCCGCATGGATGAAAGGAATTGTTCCTGTGCGCTGTCAGTGCCCATCCCCTTTCGAGCACACCCTTCTCATCAGCACAAAAGGCAGAGGATGCTCTGAAAAACTCAGAATAAAGGCAGTATGGGAAAAGAGCTCATGCCAGCAAACTGGTGGGGTCGGTAACTTTTCACTTCTTTTGTGGGCTCTTGTGACACTGCCACCAAAAAAAGTTTCTACAGCAGAGGACATCTCTAGAGCTAGCGTGGCAGTTGGTGGCATTTATGATTTCACAGCTGCAAGTTATAAGGACGCTTGGTCACTCTCTTCGGGAAATCAAAGAAGCAGCCTCTGAGATTGGCAATGGAGTCTAATCTCCACATGGAGAGGGGGTGCCGGATCGCATACTCCAGACTCCTGTCTCTGAAAACATCCCCACAGAACTTGCAGACCCGCTATCAGCAAGCTGCAGTTTCTTAGGCTGGTGGCGGAAACAATCCACGGGTCCAGCTCCAGGGAGCAGCCAGGTCCGGGGTTATGTGTTGCACAACTCCGCGAAAACAATCCACATTAAAGCCGGGGTGAGTGGTGCCCTGACACCGTGCAGTGCACAGGCCCGGAGGCTGAACACGGAACCCCGACAAAATATGAAACGGTTCTCCCCCCACCACTGACAACCCAAAACAACTATGATTTTATAAAAGTAGCAGATGTTTAATGTTTTCACAACAGGGGGACTTCCCTGGTGGTGCAGTGGTTAAGAATCCACCTGCCAATACAGGGGACACGGGTTCGAGCCCTGGTCCGGGAAGATCCCACATGCCGCGGAGCAACTAAGCCCGTGCGCCACAACTACTGAAGCCCGCGTGCCTAGAGCCCGTGCTCCACAACAAGAGAGGCCACCGCAATGAGAAGCCCGCGCACCGCAACGAAGAGTAGCCCCCGCTCGCCGCAACTAGAGAAAGCCCGCGTGCTGCAACGAAGACCCAACGCAGCCAAAAATTAAAAATAAATAAATAAATAAATAAAAATAACGTTTTCACATGGGATGATTTTTTTCCCCCTCACTGGTTTTCAAAGAAAACGAGGAAGTTATTTCCAGAGATAAT
This sequence comes from Balaenoptera physalus, assembly GCF_965194825.1. Lineage (NCBI taxonomy): Eukaryota > Metazoa > Chordata > Mammalia > Artiodactyla > Balaenopteridae > Balaenoptera > Balaenoptera physalus. The sequence continues at coordinate 124,424,585 of NC_138890.1, forward strand.
AAAAATATTAAAGCGAGGGGCAGTCTTTTAAATGTAACTGAAAATAAATTTAACTGCAAGTGTTATGAGGTTCCCTTACCAGCCCACTAGATGTTAGAAATAGCATGAAACTACAGGAGTTAGATTATATGATATAAATACAGGAAGACAAATCAAAGGACTAGGACAGAGTCAAGGAATAGACCCATAATATACTCAGGAATTTCGTATATCCTAAAAGTGGTATTAGAGATTGAAGGATAGAGAAGTTGTTTGGTAACAGTGTTGGAATAACTGGCTAGCCACTTGGAAAAAAGAATGATAAGCTGAACTGCTCTTTTACTCCTTAATAAAAATAAGTTCCAAGTAGATTAGAGATTTAAATATTAAAAACTAATGCATAAAGATATAAGAAAATATGAAATACTAGTGTTCAAATCTGAGAAGAAAAAATACTTTTCTAAGCATGACATGAAATCCAGAAGCCACTCAAAATTAATAAAACAGACAAGCCTCTGGCAAAATTAATCAAGAAAAAAAAAAAAAAAGAACGAGGGGGAGAAAACACAACTAAACAACGTTAAGAACAGGAAAGGAGTCAAAACTGGAGATGCCACACAGAATGAACATAATTTTCAAACTTAGTTTAGTTAAACAAATTCACACAAAATTACAAAATACCAAACTGACTCAAGAAGAAATAATCTGAATATTCTTGTAAATATTAAAAAATTAGGTCAAAAATGTCCCCACAAAGAAATTATCAGGTGCAGATGACTTTACAGGCCACATTCAGAAGAGCCAAGAAAGAGATCCATCCATTCTTACAAAGACTCTTCCAGAAATTAGAAAAGGAAGCAACTTTTCCTGTGGTAGTAAAATTATTGTTTAGCAGATACTCCTTCCCTCGCACTCCCCACCCCATTGATGCTGGATTTAACTATCCAGCTTTCGCCAATGGGCAGAAGTGATACTGGGTCAGTTCCAAGCCTGATCCTTAAGAAACAGTCAGTGTTTCAGCTCCCCCTTATAGGACTTTCCAACCTCCACCATGGGACAATCACACCCCAGGTAAGTGCTGCTCTTCACCCTGGGCCCCAGAGTAAGACACAAAGAGTACATGACTCAGACCTGCAGACTGGATGGAAGCCAAGCCAACTCACAGATCCGTGGCCCAAAGCAGCCACCCCAAGCCAACCCACAGACCCACAGGAAGAAATAAATATTACTGATGACTGCAACTGAGGAATTGTGCTTTATCATGCAGCATTATTGTAGTACTGTAGGAGTGACTGATACATTACTATTCATTTTGTTGAGCTACTATAACCTAACAAATGCAATACAAGAAAGGAAAACTACAAGCTAATACCATTTATAAACACAGATGGCAAAACACTAACAAAAATATTAGTAAGCTGGATGCAGAATAATATGAAATGTCCAAAATATTCTCTTTACGTTTAAGAACAACGTAATATAAGGCATCACCACTTTATTCAACATAATCCTAGAAGTTATGGTAAATGAAGTACGATTTTAAAAAAAGAAAGAAAAGCTATAAAGATTGGAAAAGGAAGAAGGCTATAATTATTTGCAAATCATCACTGTCTACATTGTCTACAAAAAACTCCCATTCCCCCAAATCTAAAGATGAGTAAGAGTCAGTAAGAATTAGCAAGGTTGATGAATTTAAAAATTAATATACAAGAGCCAATTCAATTTCCATACATTAGCAAATAGGTATACATGTTTATTTTTTAAAAGATGTTATTTAAAATTCCTAAGAAAAAATCTAACAAACGATATATAAATTCTTTCAATAGAAAACAATAAAACTTTATTTAAAAACATTAAGGAAGTCCTAAGTAAATGGAGCAATATACTATATGCTCTAGAATAGTAAAACTCAACATCATAAAAATGTCAATTTCCGAAACTGGGCTCTAGATTTAACATAATTCTAATCAAAATCTTAATAAGCTTGCAGAACTTCACAAGTGATTTTATACAAAAGATAAACATGCCCAAAATAGCCAATACTCAAAGAACAATGAAATAAGGGAGCTTTCTTGACCAGTTATTAATAAGACTTGTTACAGTGATTAAGAAAATGTGATACTGGCACAGGAATAGACAAATTGACCAATTACAGGATAGAGAGTCCAGAAAGAGAGAAACACACAAAGAATGCCTAATACTTAGCAGTTACCTGTGATATGTATTATGTTCTTTACCTTAACGACAATGGTGTCAGCATTAACCATTCCCGTTTTACTAATGAAGATACCAGGGCTCAACAAGGTTAAGTGACCACTGTCCAAAACTACTGAGCCAAGAAATGTCAGTCCTAGAATTCAGTCCTAAGTTTCCCAAGCCCAAACATGCCAGTCACTTTCATCATCTGTTATGTTTCGAAAAACAGTTAGCAAATAAAGCAAGGCAAAGGGCCTGTGTGCTAAGGATGATGGGAGCCCCACAAATGCGGAACAAAAATCTTAGCAGAAAAATAGGCAGCACACAACACCTGCCAGCAGAATTACGCAGTGATTGTGGTAAGAGGGGTTAAGAAGAAATGCTCTGCCCTTCTGAGCACATCACTCTGGAGTCAGACCATAAGTCCACTTAATTGAGAAAGGTATATTGCAAGTCCTAGAGAATTAAGGTCATGGCACTAAAAGAGCTGGGCTGATTTCTGTGTGTCACAATTGGGGAAAAAAAAAACCCTAAACATACTCAAATTAAAAGATGGGCACTCACCCTCAATAGAAAAAAATATACTCAAAACTCTAAAAGAAGCTATAGAGAACAAAACTCTGTCTTCAAACAATATGGCCCCCAAATCATCAGGCAGAAGCATATTTAACACTCTACATACATAAGAAGTGGTGAGGATTTAAAATCAACAAATAGAAACACTATTTTTAAAGAACTGTAACAGAGGGTAAATTAGGAACACCATGTCCCATAAAGTTTGTTTGCAAAGAGCCATAATTCTTTGGTTGGGCTCTCAAATACTTATTTAGTTACTCCTATTGAAACTCCTATTAAAATGTTTTATGTTCTCAGTTCACTTAAAAGCTTGATTTTTCTAGGAGTTTGTTTATGCCTAACTTCCATGAATACAGACAGAATCATGTTTTAAATAAAAATGAAATACAAGAAAAATGGCATTTTAAAGAATGAAAATCAAATTAAAATCTAAATTGCAAATCATCTAACATGTATAAGAAAGCTAAATTAGAACTCCAAGAAATGCCAAAAGGGAATATATTTTTAAGGGTCATAAACAAAGCTATAATATTAATTGCAATAAGAAGCCTTATTTAAATGAAAAGCCCAAAACTAAGGATTTCATAAGCAATGTTTCTAATTTATATGCTTAACATGTTAACATTTGTTTCTGTCTTTTACATAGCTAACCAATTAAAGCATATTTCTAAAGAACGAATTTTATTTGCTGACAATTATTTGTTATCCTAGCTGTAATTCTGTAGCTTTTCAAACAACAAATAAATGAATATCTTACATCTGGAGGAGAAAACACAAAAAATGATGGTATAATGTTTGAATACATGCAATTACTGGTATGTTACATTCTAATTAACATAATTAGCTTTGAAACAGTTCTCACAATAACTGTTAACATTTGTGTCAATTTAGTGGCAGTTAATGATATGTGTAGCAAAGAACTGCTATTCCTTCCATTTATAAGTAAAATATAAAAAACCTTTCCAAAAAAGAAAAGGCAACCTCACTGAATATTCAAAACTCTTTTTAATCAATAAAACTCTACTCTGGCAGGCTTAGAGGAGAGACCTTATAGTTTATTCCAAGGATCTACAAACTGGAATATGGGCACCCCAGGGGGTACACAATATAACCAAATGGGGTTTAGGAAAAAATTAGAATACCAGTTTCCATTTTCTAGGTCTCCGCCTTTTTTGTTGGTTTTAGTACATAAGTTAGTATTCAGGCTGACAGTCAGCTGATATGCACCAGTTCTGGTGGCTAAAATACTTCCTTACAGGTTATCAAATAGCCATTGCCTCAAGCACTCTGAGTACATTCCACCTCTCCCATCACCTACCCCAGGACACCCTGGACCTCTTTATGAGGCAGCTAAATGGTTAACACCTGGCAAAACCCTACAGTAAATGTTCTCTTTAATGGTTTCCTAGTGGAGATGCACAGGTCTGTTAAAATATTTTTGAATACCCCCCTCTAACTACATGTAAATCATTTTAAAATATATTCACACATTAGGGGATGCATACTCAAAATGTTTTACTGATGGTGTGAGCCAGCAAAAATATTAGAGACCCAACAGGTATCCTCTAACTTTGTTACACCTGGACAAACAATAGCTAAATTTGGCAATGACAAATAAATGATGGCAAGATTAGTAACAGTTTCAGTAAAATTGATGTTAGTATCCTAAAGGTCCAACTATACAGGCACTGTGATACATGGTACACAAAATGCCAATCCGAAAGGAAGCAAATTATATTTGATACAATAAGAAGACTCATGAAGCCTTTGTGTAATCCGATGAGAGGAATGAAAGGAAAGGAGTTGGAGTTTCTTTTTTTCTGGTTGCTTTTTTATTGTTTAGTGACTTCATCCCTAAAAGTGTACTTTATGTTGAAAACACCACATTATCCTTTCCCCATAACTTTTAATTTCAGACAAGCTTCATGCCTTACAAATTACCCTGCAGAAAACATAGTAGACCTGCAATTATCTGAAAACAATCAGAGAAACTTACCTTTATGAGGCCAGCATCATCAATTCCTTAAACCATAAACTTCAGATATGCGTTTAATGAAACTCAAATTCCCTGCTTTAATAAACACATCAGCTTTCTGCTCTTGGACAAGATGATAACAGTTAACGTTACTGTGTTCTTCCTATGTGTTCCATGTGCCTTAACATGTACCATCTCACTTGATTCCAGCAACAACCACATAAGATAGGTACCACTAATATTCCCATTTTTCAGAGGCACAGAAAGGTTGCATTCCTTGGCCAAGGTCACATATCTACTAAGTGGTAAAGCCCAGATGCCAATTCAGGCAGCCTGGCTCTGGAGCCCACACTCTTAAACATAACTCTAAACTGCCTATAGTAATTAAATTCTAAGTCAAGTGCTTGTAAAAAATGATCACAATTTAGATAAAGGCCACTGAAGTGCACTGTCTCTCCAGGCAAGAGGAAAGGGCTGACCCAAGGTCTGTTCCATCCATAAAATTCTCCAGTTTCAGGATTCATTTTCAGAAGCAAGGCTCTCAAAGGTCAATTAAAATGTAGAGCGGTCCTATGGACGTGACCTAATATAAACCCATGATATTTCACCTAGTGTCATTTCTAAAAGTCCATCCAATGAAATATTTAGGCTCACATCTTCACCAGCTACAGACCATTTCCCTGGGCTCTTTAGGCAACCAGACCATTTGGAGATGAGGAGGGGAGCGGGAGAAGGCAAGCAGAGAAACCCTTACAGTTTTATGTGATAAATGCTTTGGTTCAGACATGCACAATTCAAAGGAGAATTGGCATGAGGATGGGGAGAGACATCAGGGAAGGCTTCCTGGAAGAGGAAGTGCACATGCTAAAATACAGACAGGTAATGGCCAGGAAGAAAGAAGGGACGTGCATAGAGAGGTGTTTTCTTTCCAGAACAAGGTAGGACATGAGACTAGGAATCTAATGCCCTTTGGGGAATGGTAGGTGGTTCCCTACTGCCCAAGTTATTTTGCCAAACTTCAGAAGCACTTGAAGATGAGAAACCCCTCGACTCTCCATCAAGTGAATCTGTCAAGGGGACGGATGTTCCAGCAAATGGGGAAAACACAGACATTTCTTAACAACATTTTGATCAGAGCTATGTAAAAAGGGGGACAAAATGTTATGACTGGTTCATATTATTTATCAGGCTAAAACTTATCACTGCTTGTGTCTAGGAACCAAAAAAGGGAAAAAAAAAAAAAAGAGCAAATGACTTACACTTATACAAACAAGCAAGGAAAGAAACATATTTAACTGAGCACCTATATAAGCTAAGCAGGGGGGGCATCTATAATGAAAGAAAAACAAATAGGTCTCATGCAGTGAAGAGATTTCACAGGAGTTCTAGAAGCATCCATTCTTGCAAAAAAAATGATAAATGTATACCCCTGTTTTCTTGAGGATATATACATCTATGGCATACTGAAGCCCAGTTATTACTTAGTGAATGCAGAATTCTACAGTGCAAACAGTAATGTAGTATCTAGGATTCTTAGATGGTTAGGATATACACCATCAGGAGAACAATTCAAGTTTTAGTGGTGGATCATCTTGGATAGGAAGGTAGAGAGACAAAGAAAAACAAGTAAAAGAAAGAAGAAACAGAAATTAGGGCTCTAAGGAAGCCAACTTGAAGAAGAAATAGGGCTTAGAATGACTATCAGTCCTACTATGAGGTGAGGATTACCAAAACTTAAGCGAGAACTTTATGCCTTTTCATACATTTGTAAAAATGCTCTCTGCTACTCAGCACCCGTTCTTTAAGTGTTTTCTTTAAATGAAGGTGGATGTGCCATGAACAATAAAACAAAGTATTTAGTATATCACAGATAGCTACGGTGGACCTGCCACATGGTTCTACTCTTAAAAAAGAGAAAATAGCAGTGTCAAATCACAAAGAAAAGATCTCATAATCCCTTGAGCCATTATTAACATCTAGTCAATGAATCTAACAAATATAAAGACTTATTTCCTTATGGCTAAAATACCTGAAGGTTAGAGGCTTTCTACCTGAGAGACTTCCTAAGTAAAAAGGCATCACTTGATGGGGTCTTTGAAGGCCGCCCATCTACCTCATGCAGACATTCTTCTCACTAAAAGATAGATGGTGGCAATCCTGGTGATCTTCTAGGGTTCAAATTAAGTCAGAAATCATTCTATCACTTATACCCATGAGCTTCCAGGTCTTCATGTGGTCCTTTGCCTCCCTGACTATTCTAGAAACATCATGTGAAGAAGAAACATCACTGTCCAAGTCACATTGTTCACTTTATCTACTACGCCCCAACCCATTCCACGATGGACATAATTCCACTATGTGTTGAAGCTTGCCCAACCAAAACCTTCCAGAACCTGCAGCCCATATCATTCCTCTAAGTCTAGGAGTACACTGCAAACTATGCAGCCCGTAATCATCTTCTACTTTGCTCTCTAATTTCTCAGAAGCCTTATTTCAACTATCTTGGAAGTTCCTTAGAAAGCAAGAGCATGTGTGACATCTTTTCCATATAGGTTTTAACACCAGCTGTATAATAGGGACTCCATTAATAATCAATTAACTGCTTAATGAGCATAATGAAGAATACACTGATTCAGAATCCAGTACCACAGATTGATACTGTGGGTACCAATGAACAAAGAATAAGTATAATTACCAATACTGCTCATTCTTAACTAAACACCCAAGTATTCTAGAAAAATAAGGTAAGAAAGACACTGAAGTATGTTAGCTTTCCCAGAGCCACAATAACCAGGAATTTCCTGGTTAAATAATTGGTGGTTAAATAATAATTTTTCGTTTCTCCCAAGAAAGGAAATGTTACATCCCAATACCTTCCCTCCCACAAACCACTGTCTAATTACTACGGGTTTCTTGGTTTCGGAACTGCAGAATTCTTTTGACACATTAAGATAGCAAATAGGCAAGTGCTGTAAGTTTACCACGGGGGCAAAAGGACACCAGAAAGGACAAGCTGTGTCACACCAGGAGTCCACCCTAGCGGCACACCCAGGGACAATTCCATGATGACAGCTGTGACTGCTTCATCACCTTTATCTCCGCCATGTCCCCAGACACACAACCCGATCAAATCCTTGACAGCCCAACCGTTCAACTAGCCTGGGCTCCAGAAACTATCAAAACTTGGAATTAAGACCGCCTCAAGAGAGTTCCCTGTTGGCCTAGTGCTTAGGATTCCGGGCTTTCACTGCCGTGGCCCGAGTTCAATCCCTGGTCGGGGAACTGAGATCCTGCAAGCCGCTCAGTGTGGCCAAAAAAAAAAGACCTCCACAACATTTCTTAATAAACCACCATTACCTAAGTACAAAACAGTACATACCAGGCACTGCCCTTGGTGCTAAAGATACAGGGAGGATAAGACAGCTGAAGTGCCAGCACTCTCCACTCTCTGGATCATTTTATAACGCTTGGTAAACAGGTTGGCCAGGTCCGAAATATTAATAGGTATACCAGTGGGTAGGTGGGTAGTAAGTGAAACCTAATTTCTCTCTCCCTCTTTCACACACATTCACACACACACACACAGTATTGCTATTATAAATCTGTTTTGCTCCCCTCTATGATGGTAAGCAATTAAAAGTGAGCCTGCATTTCCACCCTGTAAACCCACAGAATATTTATGGATGCCATTCATCTCACTGACTCTCAAATGCCTTTGGTAACAAGAAGCCCACGCTTGCCCAGTCTGTCCAGGCACACCCACACAGACAGCCGCAGGCACCCCGTCCTCCCCAGGAAGGACAACACATACATATGGTAATGAACATTTTTTTAACCTCTGCAAAATGTAAAGAAGAGCAAACTGGGACTGAAAGTTTTAAGCAACTACTTCTGGGTGGAATTCCATCTTAGAAAAAAACTCTCCCCCCCTCCCCAAATAAGTAGTAGTTCTTCACTCATTCATAGTTGGAATCACAATGCACTTCACCTGTTTTCTGCTAATTCTTCTCATGGCACCCAGGCACATGTATAGCAAGGATGCACATTTAGAGTTCCTTTTCCCAGAAGCAGTGGTTGGATTATAGCAAGGATTTTACAGAACATTTTTAAGCTGAGTTTTGATTAACAGACTCCCACTAAACCAGCTACCCTGTGGATGGGCCCAGGTGAGCCTATAATGAGATTTATCTTCCTGGATTAGGCCTGACCTATAATAATCTGCTCAGGGGTCCCTACTGCTATTTCAGCCCTGAGTTATGAAAATTCATCCCTTTACTATCAATAGAACCTAGCTCAGAGGGTAATAACTAGATGTATTATTCCTGGAATACAAGCACTCCTGAGACTTTGATTATAATGTCCACAGCTGAAGGCACTATTTCACTATTGAGATTACTACTTTCCAGATGAAAAAAGTTCTGATCTGTGGAATAATGCCTTCAGCTACATACACTGTAATCATACTCAGCAGTTCTCACATCCCAAGAGCAATACAGGTTACCAATAGTTGGTATGGTAAGCTGATTTAGGGAATGGAAGGAAGAAGTTATAGGAGAAAGCATAGATAACCCTAATTTCATATTTGCTTTATCTGGGGGCTTTGCTGTAACAGTTTGACATGTCTAAAAGCCATATCAACTTCACTAAAAATAAAAACTACATTAAAAAAAAAGAGTAATTGTTTTTCACCTAACAAACCAGCAAACTTGGTTTTTGGGTCAGTGGGGGTGGCGGTTTGGAATACTGACTGCTGGCCAGAGTGTAGTGAGATGTGATTTCTCAGTATATGGAAGTACACACATTTGTACAGTATTCCTAGAAACAATTTAGCAAGAGTATGGAAAACCTATATAATGCTCATATCCTTTGTCACAGTAATCCCCTCCGAGACTCTACCCTGAAAAACCAGTCAGAGGTGAACGCAGACTTATTAAAAGCCTGCTCATTACCATTATTTTCAATAGGAAAAACTTGGAAATAACCTAAAAGGGGAAATAGTGTAATAAATTTTGAGAAATCCATACATTGGAGTATTATGCAGCCTTTAAATTGAGCCATGATGGCTAAGGAGAAAAGCTAATTCACAGTTGTATCCTACAGCTTTTGTTATGCAATTTATCCAAGGACATTCAAATTGTTCCTACATCAATATTTAACACTCATTCACTCACAGTTAACTAAATGGACTTCGGCACAGGTTTTTGTTTTTGAGCTATAAGGCTAATGAAGTATTGATATAATATTAAATGACTGCAAATAAAGTCTGCACCCTAAATAAATGCTGACATTATGTTGGTACATTCTCCATGAATTAAAAAGGGAAAATGCACTTTTGCATATATTTAGTGAATTTTCCCTTACTCTTCATCATGCACTTTTGCAAATGGAAAAGATGAATATTCATCAAGGCTCTTTGAATATATTACAGTTTAAATAGTTTGATTTTAATATTTATAGTACATCATGAAACATAATTTTTCCATTACAAGAAATGGATACGATGTCAAAAGAGGGCCACTGACGAAACATAAAATTATACCACTTAACCTAATATTAAAAATTGAAAAACAATATCTGAAAGCACTTCCCCCCTTCAAAATAGTCAACTGCTCTAGAAAAATAACTTTCAGTTCGTTGGGTTGGTGAATTTAGAGTGAAAGTGAGAAAGAAACTACAAGGTGGTCCACCATCATGCAAAAAGCTAAGGACAAAAAGGTTAAACTTCTACTCAAATCAAAGATCTGATTTCCTCCCTTCTGAGAATACCACTCCAGCTAATAAGCCTAGCTGACAACCCCCAAGAAACAATTTTTTTTGCCAACCCCAGGAACACCGATGTCAGCACTTCTTGAGTCACAGGCACTGTGCAAAGTAGTGCACAAGAGTTTGCTCATTTAGTCCTCACAATAAACTTATGAGGTGGCTACAACCATTAGCCCCACTTCACAGATGAACAAACTGAGGCTCACACAGCTAATAAGTTGTAGAAACTGGAGGTGATCTCTTAAACACTCTGCTTTTTCCCCCTCATTCTCATTGTCCAACTGAATAATTACAGTTTAATTCCTGAACATAGTTTCCAAAGTTAACTGCTCTTTGGCTTGAAGAACATCTTGATTAGGCTAAATAATAAAAATCTAAAAGGTGAAATACAGATTAAAAACAAAAAAATAAACAAGAGTCTGTTCTAGGGCACTTAAAAGGTACGGAAAGAAAATATATTCACTTACACATTCAACAAGCCTTTACTGAGCACCTACTATGTGCCAAGCACTGTTCTACCTCCCAGGGAAATAGCTGGAAAAACAGAAAAAAATATCTCTGCTCTCAAGAATTTTTCATCAGAATAATAGGAGATATATAACAAGCAAATTCTGCGGTGTATTGGAAGGAGACAAAGCTATTGAGAAAAGTGGGTGAAATGGGGTGTGTGGCATGCAGTGCGGGAAAGACTTTCAAACAGGATGGTGAAGGAAGCCCTCAATAAGAAAGAATGTGGCAGGGATGTTCACAAAAATCAAAACAGATGAGGCTCATGATTCAAATCAAACAGAAAACTGGAGAAAAATACTGGAAACCAATTTTCACTGTGCTTCTGCCATCCATCTATTACTCCAAAGTACAAAAGAAGTGAATATTTCTTATAACGGCCACATATACCATTTCTAAACTTTAATCATCAAGGCTTACAACCTTATTTTCCTATGGAAAAATAAGTTACCCCTGGTCCTGTTTTGCCTCCTGAAATTTCCATCTTTCTTGCCAGAAAGCAGCATCTATATAAATCCCCTGCTTTTGACGACTATGACTTCTTTGATAAACTACCCATGTGTGTGGGGAGGGACAGAAAGATGGAGGAAGCAAATGGGGAAATGAGTTTTCCCCTCTTCAGATTAATGTATACAAAGTATACATCTGACACTTCATCAGCACCCCCCGCTGGTGCCCCAGCAGGCGGACACTGGCTGAGCATGTATTCTGCCAGCTACCAGGCTACTTAGGATGAATTGGCAATGTGCCATTTATCAGAAATGCCCAGTGTGTCTGGGAGACAGAATACAACTCCATTTACCATTGCCAAGGAAAACTAGATACTTCCTCCTAGGAATTAATCTCCTCCTTGAGAAGGTAGTTAGCATTACTTTGAAGCTTGCCTATGGCATTTAAATCACAATAGGTCATGCATTTACTGAAATTCATACCTCCCCAACCACGGGCCTTCATTTATATCTTCCTAACATATGACTACCACTCAGGTGGACGGTCTATACTTTTCTGACATGTTCTGTTGCTGTGCTGAACGTAAAACTGTGCTATGAAGTGTAATCTTGTCCTTTGGACATAAACCACCTTGATTCTGATTTTACCCATTTTTCCACACTTGAACACATACTTCCCTCTTCAAATAATCAACAAAATACTTAAACCAGTGTGGCTGCAAGACTGCTTACAAGCAGGTTAAGGAAATTTCCTTGAAGGTGGACACTGATAATTTCTTCAGAATTCTGTCACTGTATTTTTTGAGCAGCTGATACAGAGCTAAACGGGATTCAGCCCACTACATGGGCTTGGAGGCTAATCACGATTGTAAGATGCACACTGGAGAGCAAAACCAAAAGGGCTTTAGGTGGATGGTCTTATTAGATGGTCCATTACAGCATACAGAATCACATCATCACTCTCGCCTTGCAAGTAAAGCAATCTGTCACTTTTCACTAATGATTATCCGTTCCGTCAACATTATTTACTGAATGCCTCCTACATATAAGGTGTTGTGTTAGGAACAGCGAGGAGTAGAACGTCAGATCAGACAGGAATTCTGCCCTCAAGGAGCTTGCAGTCTAGCACGAGGATATTAGGCATAAACACAAAGAACTAAAACAAAGGTGGACCTTGATAAATGCTAAGAAGAGTCAGGAGGAAGGTCAACTTACAGCTCTAAGATGGGGGCAACAAGGATTAGGATAGTGGCCGGGGAGAAGATTAGAGTGAAGCATGTTCTACCATACAATGCAGCTCCAGAAACATCACACTTATTTAGAAGACAAGAAAAAGGGGGGGGGGGGTGCAGGAAGAAAAAGAAAAAGTTCTAATAGGTGTACATTAACACCCTTCAGCACCATTCTCTGTCAAATCTGTTAGTTGTAATCGGCAGGGATAATTTAGATGTAATCCAATCCAAGAAACATAGATTAACTTGAATGGTTCTGCAAAGGGTACCAAAAGCAGGCAAAGTCATGAAAGTGTACTGAGTGACATACTGAAATAAGTGATATGGCAGAGAAACCTGAGCAGATTGCTGCCGAACAATGAGGAAATCAAGACTGTGCTGTGCCTGGCAGCTCTCCTACAGCTGCAGCTGCTCATGTTACGACAGAAGGCTGGGGACAGAAGACATGGTCAAACAGCCCGCAAACAAGTTTTCTTTAGACTGCAATTAGGAAGTAAGGAAACCTCTGAAGTAAAGATATGATGAGGGTTACACTTTAAACCTTCACTGTCTAGTAGTAAATGGTTAGTCACAGTCTGGCTTCTGTGCCCAAGCTTACCCATAATATGTTAATAACAGAAGTATTAATATTGCTAACATTTGAGACTTGTTAGGTGCCAGGTACTATTTTAAGTTTGCTCTCTACGGTATTTTAGCATTTTCTCTAGTTTTTCTCCTAAACGCTATAAAAACTCACACGGTAAATAAGCTGGTAAGTTAAGTGACTCTTTGATGTCACTGGACCGATTTTAGGGGGTACTCTCATGTTTTCTATTAGTAGTTCTCCTTGTTTTTGTATCATATTCCCAAATACCTTAGGTCACCTGACATGTGTTTTATCAATGAATCAATCAGTTTCTATGTCTGAGTACCTAACTACCAGTATTAGGTACATTACTTTGTAACAATGTTGTTTTAATTAGAATGATTTACCTGGCAATAAACACACAGGATTACTATTTACGGGTTAAGAATAACATTGCAGTGGCCCCCAAAGCACTTCTGTTTAAAAAAAAAATCACTGATTGTGAGGAATTTTCCTCTTTCCTTAAAAAGTAAATGCTTACAGTAAAATAAGCTTTTAATAAAATTTCCCAAGAAGAAAAAGTAACTTTGAACTTGGGGATGGGATGGAGGAAAAGGCTAAAATGCACCACTTTAACTGTACCTTTAAAAATAAGTCCCAAAATTTTCATGGGAAGGAAAAGATAAATTTTAGTTTAAAGATCATAGTCAATTTTGAAGTCATAAAATATCCTCAAAGAAACTTTTTTAGGGATAATTACTCAGTATCTTCAGAATCTTTATAATTCTGAAACTAGAAACAGGGAATTCCAAAGTTGAATTCCAGAGACTGGAATAGGTCTTTTCATCTTGCAGTTTGCAGATGAGCTGATAAAATCTGAGAAACTAAGCAACTGCTCAAGTTTATACAGCTACTTAATGACAAAAGCAGGATTAGAGGTTAGACCTAAATCAAATCTCTCTATATTATTGAATGATTCCCAAATATCCCACATAATTTACTACCAATGCATAAAATTATAAGGCACCATAATGCACTGACATATATTATTTGTATCATCATCAGTAAAAGACATTTAAAAATCTATTCCATTACCATACAACCCTACCACCGATGCAAAAGTAACCTGTATAGGGGCTTCCCTGGTGGCGCAGTGGTTAAGAATCCGCCTGCCAATGCAGGGGACACAGGCTTGATCCCTGGTCCGGGAAGATCCCACATGCTGCAGAGCAACTAAGCCCGTACACCACAACTACTGAGCCCGCGCTCTAGAGCCCGTGAGCCACAACCACTGAACCTGCGTTCCACAACTATTGAAGGCTGCGTGCCTAGAGCCTGTGCTCTGCAACAAGAGAAGCCACTGCAATGAGAAGCCCGCGTACTGCAACAAAGAGTAGCCCCGGCTCGTCGCAACTAGAGAAAGCCCGTGTGCAGCAACGAAGACCCAACGCAGCCAAAAATAAATTAAATAAATAAATTTATTTTTTTTAAAAAAAGTAACCTGTATAGACTTCTAGGCTCTGCCAAAGGTTAAAGCTGAAAAGTAATGGGCCCACTGGAAAACAAAATTCTAGTAAGCATCATGGTTAAAAATAAAAGTCTACATTACTTTTTTTAAAAAAAGGAATGCAGGAGTCCATGCTGCTAACAAATGCACAAATATTTATGCCATGTGCCAACTTGTAGATGTGGAGTGAGTGCTGGAGATGGAATAATGACCATTTTCAATGATTCTAGAAAAGAAGGACCCAGGCAAGAATCACCAATGAATATGAAATCTAAAGGAAATTTTTGATGAGGAGAAACATGTTTGCATGGCCTCAAAGCATCTCCCCCACCCCCAAAGGCTTATCGATTGTAAGAGAAAAGTTCTAACTACAGTGGAGAAACCGGCCAACCCCTTGACTGGGTGAAAAAAATTCGCATCATAACGAGGGGCAGATGGACATCATGCACCTGCCCATGGCAAGACCTGAAAGGACACGACATCACCAATGTCACATTCTGGCCTGGAACGCAAAACCCGCAGCCCACCACGAGAAAACATCAGACATACCAGACACTGTAATATGAGAAATATTCCATTAAAAAATAAGGTGGCAGTGTTGCATAGTCTTCAAAAATGACAATGTCATAAAAGGCAAAGAAACGCTGTGGAGCGGTTCCAGAGTAGAGGATAATTAAATGGCATCCATGACCCTAGACTGGATCCTCTACTGGAGGAGGAAAAATACTATAAGGGACATCATTGGGCCAAATGATAAAAATAAAATACAGATGGCAGAGTAGATAAAAGACTTCTTTCATGCAGAATTTAATGAAGTTGATAACTGTGATAACAAAAGGCCATGATACAGATAACCTACTCTCAAAGAGTTCAAAAAAATTATATGTGTGTATACGTGTGTGTGTATACATATACATACATATACACAGAGAGAGAAAGCAAACAGTTCAGCAAATAGGGCAGGAGGTTAATACTTGAACCCAGGCAAAGGATCAACTGGAGTTGTATGTATTTGTCTTATTCTTGCAAATTCCTATAAGTTTGAAATTATTTTCAAATAAGAAGTTAAAAAAAAAAAAAGCTTAGAAACATTTTCATTTCTTTTGAGGGAAAAGTTGAGACAGCATTAAGTTTACAGAAATATTCCAACTTAGGTTGGGGGGACTTGGAAAAAATTACCAAGCTGAAAGCAAGGAATTTCACGTTGCCAAATCTGTGCTTAACGTAAATGGTAGCTTTAACTTCATATCTAGAACAATAAACTCAGAACAGTCCCTAGGCTGGTGGTGAGATGGAGCAAACCCAACCCACCGCAGACAGAGTCCGAGGACACTCACCGGGCTGGCCGTGAGCAAGGGCGCCGACTGGCCCAGGACCTGGCTGCGCATGCGCACAAGGTTGGACGTCTCTGCAGAGGTTGCCCAGGCCTGCCCCGCCACCGGGTTTGGAAGGAGGTACCTCCCTGTTGGAGTTAAAGAGAAGACAGTATGAGTAGCAGGCAGAATGGCAGTGCTTCCCTAGAAATGGCATCCTTCTTCTATACCACTTCTGCCATACATTGCAATTACATTGATTTATAGCAACCGGAAGCAAATTGTTTTAATTAAGTTGGGAGATCTAGTTGCAAGTTCTGACCCCGATTTTCCACATAAACTCAGATAAACCTCTTCACCTCCAGCATCTGCAGCTTCTTGTTACTGTGCTGAGGATATATATAAGTATACAAAGCATTCTTACCATCGTAGAAATAAACATGTGCATTTACAAATGTACTTTTAAAATATCTAATACAGAAAGTGATCTAGCAATCAACTAGAAAAGTGTCTACAAAGATCATGACCAATAAAAGGAAGAGCTGTAAGTCTTTCAAGTTGAAATGGGGCTGGTGCCCCTTTCTCCCAGCTTCTCTCTGTGAAGAACTGGTGTATATCCAACCATGTCCACAGGACAGGTGATGTTACCCATTTGCATAAATCGGGACATTAATGTTAGTGTAGGTTCACTGAGCAATTTCCATCAACCTTGAACTCTCATATATATGTGTATATCTTTAAAAGTCAAACAGCTGAACCAACTCACACTGTATTACTTCTTTAGTACATGAATTAGACTAGTTATCCACACACAAGATATAAGCCTTTAAGTTAGGAGGGACATGAATATTCACACAGTAATGAAGCTCAGTAAAAGCAGAGACCATGTTTGATTTTTATCTGTAGCACAATGACTGGTCATAGTAGGTGCTCATTAAATATTTGTTGACCGATGAAAGAACAAGTGGGTACGTCTCTCCCAAAAAACACGTGAAGACAATGAAAAGACGGCCGGCAACCCGTAGAATCTCATCTACGAGCTGCACATGTGGGGACTCCAGCTTTGCAGCTCCCGGAATCGTGAGGGACTGCAGCACGTGTGGCTGGTGGCCCTGCAGCAGAAGTAACATTCGTGCCCTGGATTCTCCCCAGCAGATCTGTTCCTTGTAAAAGAACCCCCCTCTCTTTCCTCAGGCATGCACTTAACAAGCACCCACTGGTTAATAACTACTGAAATACATTAACTAGTGTGAAAATTCATATTTTATGGCAAGACAAGAAAAACGTAAACATAAAAAATTTTCTCTGCCCTTTGGCCTCCTCTCCCCCCTCTACGGTGCACTGTATATCTGCATTACGCATCCACCAAACCTCTCCATCAGCAGGAATACCTGCTCAACCATAAACAGCAACATTCTCCTAGCACCAACAAGACAACTCCTTAAAAGATAACATTCCTTCTTAATCTTGTAAGGGGCTGCAATGACCCATGACCCACTACTCACCTTGTCCTTGCTGATCTGGATTATGCAAACTATCTATATCATTTAATGTACAGACCTCTGTCTCTAGAAATCTACGTAACTGTGCTTTGACCTCTAATGGGTAGAACAGTTCTCAGAGCTTTCTGAGAGGCTGTTCCCAGGTTATAGTCCTTAATTTGGTTTGAATAAAGCATTCCATTTCTTTCTTAGATCAACTGATTAATTTTTTCATCGAAACTAGTTTGCTATTACTGCACAGGCTAACTGGCAGTACAGGAGCTAGGGTCAGCTCCCATCAACTGTCCATGTTAAGAGGTCTAATGCTGGGGCTTCCCTGGTGGCACAGTGGTTAAGACTCCGTGCTCCCAATGCAGGGGGCCCAGTTTCCATCCCTGGTCAGGGAACTAGATCTTACATGCAACTAAGAGTTTGCATGCCACAACTAAGGAGCCTGAGTGCCACAACTAAGGAGCCCACATGCTGCAACTAAGACCTGGCACAACCAAATAAATAAATAAAAATTTTTTTAAAAAAGAGGTCTAATGCTCTAATCTAAGTGCTTTCAAAGATGTGTATTTGAATTGCAAAGGAAAAATATGTCTTATTTTGCCAAAATTGTTCTTTTACTCTCTTATTATATAGTGAAAGCACAGACTCTAGAGAAAACTAGATCTACTTTTGAGATCTTGACCTGTAGCTCAGTGATATGGGGAAGGAAGTGAGTCAACCTCTCTTGGCCTTGGTGTTTCCATCTCTAAAATGGAGAGCATAGGATTGACTATGTCAAGTTGTTGAGGGGATTAGGGGGTTTTTTAGGTGAAGCACTCAGTACATGTTAGCTATTTAGCCATAACAGCAGTAAAAATGACAAGTATCTTTTTTGCTTGGGTTTGGTTTCTCTTCACTCTCAAGTAGTAAATGTAAATATATATATTTTTAAAGATCACCTATAATCATACCAGGGAAAACCACTATCAACATTTCAGTAATTTTTCTGCCAGACTTTCTTTCTGTAACCTGTATTTTCTTGCAAAAATGGGATCATACTTATTTTTGTCACCTGCCCGCCACAACTCCACATAATAGATTGTGATATCTTCCTAGCAGATAAATACAGCAAATACCAATTAATTGAAGCATAAATGCTATCACTGAAAACTTAAGTATAATTACCCTCTGTGGTTCCAGTCACCATCTTGAACCACTCATATATATTTTTATGTGAAGGATGTATTACATTTAAAGTTTAGAATTTAAAAAATTCTTTTCTTTGCCTTATTTTGAAACATTAACTAAAAGCTGTACTAACAGGGGTTTTGGTAAATCGGCCCCATTTAGACCCCAAAGCAGGACATTAAGAAAGAAGGACAGGAAGACCACAGACTGCATTTAGGAATGCCAACATCAGTAGTACATGAATAAATGATTTCTTTAACATAGAAATAACTCCCACTATTTGAAAAACATTACTTGTTAAAAATATACCAACCTCCAGTCATCAGAATCAATAGGGTTTCCCCCACCTCCACCACCCCAGTCCCTCCTGTGTCTTTCCCTATATTTTATATTTTATATATTTTTTGGTTCATGTTTCAGAAAAGGCCTGATAGGAGGTATAGAAGCTACATGATGTCAAGATTTATATGATGGAATGAATCTACTCTGGCCTCACCACTGCTCTGCCCCAGATGCTTCGTTTTAAAGAAAACTTGGGGTAGAAACAAAAACACTAGAATTTAATATAATCATGGAAAAATTTGAAGGGCTAACATTTTAATTCACTAAAGAATTCTGTAAGTCACTTTTTTAAATTCTTTTAGTAGAAAATAATTATTAGACTATAACCCTATAATCCCCCTGAGATGAAAAAATAGGTATTTATTTCTGTATCCCTAGGACCTGGCATAGTGCCTGGAACTTAGTAAGTGCTCAAAAAATGTTTGTTGACTGACATGCAGTTAAAGTACACTATTTGATTAATACCTGATCAAGTCTAAACAGGAACAATAAAACTGAACAGATGATTTTCTTAAATTTCATTTGTAGTATACTATAATAGCTAAAATACATCGAGGACTTACTATATGCCAGGCACTGCAACATCTTAACCACGCTTTTGGGTGCTAAGTAATATTACCTCCATGTTAAAGCCCAGAGAGGTTACATGATTAGACAAGGGCACACAGCTAATAAGTGGGCAAAACCAGGATTCTTACTCTGAAACCCAGATCCCACCACAGGAAAATATTCATCACATATGCTTAGGTGAAAAAACAAGTTATAAGACAGGATAATTCTATATTTTAAAGTAAATAATATGTATTTTACATACTATTTGAAAAATAATTTTTCAAATAAAAATTATTTTCAGAAAATTGTCTGAAAAGATAGGAAATGGTAGCAGATAGGATTAAATGAGATAATGCACTTAAGGCACTCAACCTGGGACATGGAAAGCAGTCAATACACTATGACTCTTCACGTTATCCTGAGAACTTTACAGTTCCATCGATGCATCCCGACCACCACCACCACCACAGCAACGATATAAAACATGGTAATGGGTTCTTAGACCAGATCACAAAAGAAAGAAAGAAAAAATTAATGACTAGGATTAAAATAAAGACTAGTATTTCTTTGTGGAAAGGAAATAGCAAATTCAGAATTATCGTTATCTCTAGCAGGGAAAATGGGGAATACGTCCAGGGAGGAGTATTGCTGTAATATTTTATTGTTTAAAAAGTTATCTACAGGAAATAATGGGATCTATTAGTTGAACTTAAAAGTTTAAAGTATTACGTTTTCACTTGTAGTTTTTTGTTTTTTTTTTTTAATTTATTTTTGGCTGCGTTGGGTCTTTTTTGCTTTCTCTAGTTGCAGCGAGTGGGGGCTACTCTTCGTTGTGGTGGCTTCTCTTGTTGCAGAGCAGGGGCTCTAGGCGTGCAGGCTTCAGTAGTTGTGGCTCGTGGTCTTCAGTAGTTGTGGCTCATGGGCTCTAGAGCGCAGGCTCAGTAGTTGTGGCACACGGGCTTAGTTGCTCCACGGCATGTGGGATCTTTCCGGACCAGGGCTTGAACCTGTGTCCCCTGCATTGGCAGGTGGATTCTTAACCACTGCACCACCAGGGAACTCCCTTCACTTGTAGTTTTAATAAATTCAGTATTAATTTTTTTAATATATCTGAAGGATGTGGCAAATATTAAGCTTTGATAAAGCTGGCTGGCAGGTATTTGAGGTTGGGACTAAATTATTCTGTATTAATTTCTGTATGTGATATTATATAATATTGCTTTAAATGATTCCTATCAAAACAATGTGCTCCATAATCGAACATGGCAAACTAGCCAGGAGCACATTCCCTCCACTCCTCAAAATGGTAGCTCCTCAGGCCGCATCAGGGAGGGGTCTGGGCTGGGGAAGCATGGAACCAGGGAAGAGGTTCCACGGAGAATGGGAGCAAAAGGGAACCACGAGAACCCTCATCCTGGTCCCAACATAAAAGTCACAACAGCTGTGACTGGTAGATGCCCCCTTTCTGAAGCCGGTGGGAGGGCAGAACAAAAGCAGGGACGGCCCTGAATAAACCCTCAGTGCAGGCGACCCCTGTGTATGCTAGCATCGTTGCTCGATGAGCCAGGGCATGCTTCAAGTAGGAAGCCAGACTCTGGACAGATCCAGAACAAGCACTGGGGGAGGGAACTCAAGGAACCAGAGCCACGTCCCTTCTCTTCTCTCCATATGCGCCAAACCACACTTTGAACCTTTCAGTTTTGTTAGATCTCACATAGCACTTTCAAGCAAGCCGAGACCATGGCCAATGGGACAAGTATGCCGTCTTCTCTAAAATCACTCAGTCTAACTCGGCCACATACGTTTTTGGTTTTTTTTAAACATCTTTACTGGAGTATAATTGCTTTACAATGTTGTGTTAGTTTCTGCTGTATAACAAAGTGAATCAGCATACATCCCCATATCCCCTCCCTCTTGCGCCTCTCTCCCACCCTCCCTATCCCACCCCTCTAGGTGGTCACAAAGCACCAAGCTGATCTCCCTGTGCTATGCGGCTGCTTCCCACTAGCTATCTATTTTACATTTGGTAGTGTATATATGTCAGTGCTACTCTCTCAAGGCCACATACGTTTTATTTGTTGCTATCTCATGTGTAAGTCTAATCTCGGTAACAAGACCATAGTTGTGCCTGGTCGAAGATAAACAAAGTCAGACACTACTTAAAGTGGTAAGGACAGATTTTAATCAGTAATAACCACTGCAATAGGGAGAAAGAGTCCAGCATGGACTCTACTCATCTTCAATTGGTACAGAAGTAACAGGGTGTTTTAACAGGAGAATGAGGGAGTAAGGCAGGCAGCAAGCGAGGGCTGGGTCGAGCCAGGGAAGTGAAAAACAGGAAGGGTTAGTCAGTGTAACTGCGATCAGGCCAGCTCTGTGGGCTAGCTGGCAAGGACCGAAGTTTGGATTCTACCTTTCCACAGAGACTGGGAGACAGAGGCCCTATCTGTTGGCATGAACAAAGAGTAGAATTTTTTGGTAGCCTGGAGTTTTCTGAGGCAGGCACTTTAAGGGGATCAGGGTCATCCTAAGGATGTGGCCTTGAGCTGTTAGAGACTGTTAGTGTTTGTTCGAGTCTTTGTAGGCCAAGGTTGGGGGGCCTAATTGAGAGAGAGGGCTCCAAGAAGCTTGGTGAGGGTTTGGTCAAGGAGAGACTTGGTCAGCCTTCCATTTTTTTGTTACTTCAATAGATCCTAACTCATGTTCATTAACAGATCAGTTTTTGAACTAAGTCTGAACTAACTTTTGAACTTAGCCCATATACTTATCTTATATGTCTTCAAACCTTCATACAAGACATAAAGCTCCTTGCCAATAATGGTAAAAATAATTGCTCTAGTTAGGGGTGACACAGAGTCATATTGCTGAGTGCCTATTCTGACCCCCCCAAACTGATTGCATCACTTATTCATGAACTTTTCCAAGCCTCGTGTTCCTCAGCTGTAAAATAGGGGTAAACCTATGGAGAGGTTCTAAGATTAAAAAAGAAAATACATCATACAATGGGCATTCAATACATATAAACTTAAAAAAATAAACACAAAGAGATATGCAACACATGAGGGATGACAAGGTGAGCAAGAAATAAAATTCTGTTAATTATTTGGAACAAACAATAAAACTAGGAAGCGTTTATATACATATGTAATGAAATGTTTATCATCCTGTCATGAGTTAGATTTTAGATGTCGTTATACTTGCACAAGTCTCGTCTGTAGGAATCATATGAATGCTACAAATTAGAGGGTCTGTTAGCACAACACATGGGATGTTTTATTCCTGCCTGGACCCCCATTAGTGTTAATAGGGAAAAGAGGACAACAGATGGATTTAAGACAGTCATTAGAAGACATTAGCATTGTGCCATAGTTGGTAGTGATTACATCAAACTTTACACAAATTCACTTTCTGATGACTACCAAGAGCCTCTAAAAAGTATGTTGCTGCTATATTCATGCATCATTTGCTGCCTACAATTTAAGAAAATTAGCATCTGTCAACTGCATTATTCAGCTGCACAGGGTGGAAATTAATGGACAATACTATTCCCTCTTTGTTGTAGGAGAGGTGAGCTTGCCTAGCAATCTGGCTGCTCTATTTTAATACCACATCGAGCTTTCTGTTACAACTGGAAATTTGATCAGCTCTGTGTTCTTTGGAAACACATTGCTAAAATTCCAATATGCTTATTAAAACATTTATTAGATACTGTCTACTGACATAACTAGAAATTTAAAGGCAATAAATAGAGGTCCATATTAAAGCTGAAATCTGTTGGCCAGAGTGAAACAAGAATTTGTCAAGCTTCAACCACAGAACTATGGGTTATTGGAATGGGCTTTTTATACTGGTTATTGTTTCTCTTTTGGTCACAGGGCCTCTACTTAACAGAATAAGTAGAAATATCTCCAGCCATTTATATATGACAATAAGTAGATTACTAAGACTCAGCTTGTGCCTTGGTCTACCTAGGGTACATATGGTCTTTTTCCTGGAATGGGTTTTCCTTTGTTTTCATCCTGAATTTCAAAATAACAAGAAGCAAGACCTCCATAACGAGGTCTTCAAATGTGAGATACATGCTTTCAAAGCACCCGGAAGCTTAAAGTATCCCTCTGAAGTATGAAAATATCAGGTCAGAAATAATTTCAGCAGAAATTAAATATAGCCTCTGGAGACCTACTTTGTCATTGGAGAATAATGGTTCCTGCCTAGATTTAAAAGCTTCCACTAAAAAAGTTCCATATCACCTTAAATGCAATACAGATTGAGCAGTCAGTGCATGGTCTTACATTTTGGGTTACCTCTCCTGACTACAAACAGGACATCAAAGACAAAAGAAGACCCAGGAACTACATAACAAAGCAGTCTTGAGAAATGGTTTCTGGTGCTCAGTTATACATAAGAACTCTGGAAAAGCTTGTTTATCCTTCTTAAGGTCGCCACCAGGAAGAAAGGGTAGCTGAGGTGGTCCACGTGTTGCTCTCAAGGGTTTTGGTGAGGAAGGGGGACCCACAGAAGGGAGGGAAACAGAATGGTACCAGCATTACAGAGGCAAGGGGCTAGGGACAAAAAGAAACAACGGGGAGCTGGCACCGTGCTGGTGCCATGAGCAAGCAGATGGGGCCACATGCTCACATCTCTCATCTGTTAGCTTTACCTTTGGGCTACCAGGCTGCTGCTGACCTGAGCATCTACTGAAGCTCTCACAGCAGCCCCCAGAAAGTTCACATCCACCACTAAAACGGGAGGAGGGCCATTCCCACCACTTTACCTTCCCCACTGCCTACTAAAACCTCCCTTGCTTAATTCCACTTTTGGGTATATACACAACAAAAGTGAAAGCAGGGATTCGAACAGATATTTGTATACCCGTGTTCACAGCAGCATTATTCACAATAGTCCAAAGGTGAAAACAACCCTAATGTCCACTGATGGATGAATACATAAACAAAATGTGGCGTATACAAACCAATGGAATAGGATTCAGCCTTTGAAAGGAAGGAAATTGACACACGGACGAACCTTGAAGAAGTACTAAGTGAAATAAGCCAGACACAAAAGAACACGTGTCATATGACTCCACTTACATGAGGTTCCTGGAATAGTCAAGTTCATTGAGATAGAAAGTTTAACAGTGGTTACTGGAGGGCTGGGGAGAGGGGGGAATGAGGCATTATTGTTTAATGGGTACAGAGTTTCAGTTTGAGATGATGAAAAAGTTCTGGAGGTGGATAATGGTGATGGTTACACAACAATACGAATGTACTTAATGCCACTGAATTGTATACTTAAAATACAATAAAGTACAAATGGTTAAAATAGTAAATTTTGTTATGTATATTTTCACACACACACACACACACATACCCTCCCTTGCTTAGCCAAAACCATCATACCTTCTATAGGAAAACATGAGGGAGTCCTTTTTGTTGTCCAAAGGAGGTATCCACAGTGAACTACATCAGCACCTGCTTTCACAAATTATACTCAAATTATACTTAAGCCCTCCAAATCATTCACAAGTCAGAGGAACTGAGTTTTTCAAGACCCCTCCAAACTTTCAAAATGCAGAAAGCCTAAAGACCGTGATAAGTCACTGGCAGAATCCAGGCAGAATCCATGAGTCAGCAGCCATCACCCTACAGTGTGTGCCATCATCATGAAGATATTCCTCTTTCATGCCCCATTGCTCAACTCTAAACATCAGTTCCCGCATCATAGTGACTGTCGTGCTCACAGGCAACTACAGCCTCCCTTTATTCATCTTCAGCTGTGCTACTACAACACAGAGAGAGACACGGTTCCTTTCATCTTCCCTCTCACATGGGTGACTGACTTCCAATTTCTTGTCCCCACTGCAAAAGAATAACTATACCTAGACAGCATCGACAATGCTGCTAAATCGTTCTTCTTAATGGCATAAATAAATATAATTTGAGAAACCAACAGGTTTTGTGACCAGGGAGAGCTGAAGTTCACTGACTCCTATATTGAGCTGCTATTCTAGCCTTAAAAGAAAAAGTGGTGTGTGTTGACTCACACAAGAAAAGTCCAAAGCGTAGGCTTGACCCCATGTCCTTGAAGGCATCACTGCCTACTAGCCAGGGATCTCCAACTGACAAGGAAACTGAAAGATGAATGGAGAGAGGACACATGCCTTTAGGGAGGTTGGCTGTCAGAGCACAGTGACACCAATGGGGTATATCAAGGTCTGAATCAAATTAATTGCCCAATGCAGCAGTCTCTAAACTGTTTTGCTGCTAGACTCAACTCCACCAGAGATACCCAATTTCACTTCTTAGAATATTATCAGCAGCATTCTATATTTAACATAGAATGGCAAGGCAATATTACTAACCACAAGGGCCTGAGGACAAAGTTAGGAGGGTGCTTGAAAGGGTGGGACAAAGGTAGGGGGATGCTTCAGAAGGAAGCTTGTAGCAAGCAGAGCAAATAGCAGATGCTAACAGTTTAGGGCAAGCCCAGACTGACTGGGTCCATGACAATTATTTCACAAAGTCTCTAAAGCCCAACTCCATACCGTGAGAGAGCTAGGGGCTGCGGAAAAATACCAGAACAAACATGTCTACCATGCAGAAATCAAAGCCGCTGGACAGACCGCAAGGCTATGGAGCAGCATCTCAAGCTGCCGCTGCCCCTGTCAACTGCAGCTTTAAATCAAAAGTAACATTCAGAGTGAAATGTGCCAAGATGATTCAACAGTATAGTGGTCTCTTTACCCTCAATTACAGAGAGCCA
Source organism: Balaenoptera physalus (assembly GCF_965194825.1). NCBI lineage: Eukaryota > Metazoa > Chordata > Mammalia > Artiodactyla > Balaenopteridae > Balaenoptera > Balaenoptera physalus. The sequence continues at coordinate 124,450,963 of NC_138890.1, forward strand.
CCCTGTTACCCTTGCCATCGAATGACAAAAGGGCAAAAATGCCAACACGCAGTCTATTTTTAAGTGGAAACAATTCAAATCCACACTTACAGAGAAATATATTTGGCCTCTCTTTTCTTTTCCCTTAACTTGTTCTTAAAGAAGAAATATTTCTTCTCACCTACCAAGATTACCAAATTCTGATAAGAGAAGATACTAGGATCATATGAGTTAATACACGAAACAGAGCTTAGTAAGCGTCAGTGTTCCTATTACTTTTAGTACGCGCACTGCCGCCTTTCGGTATACCAACACCCAGCAACTTCTCCCATTCTGCTATGAGACCCAGCCCTCGCCAGCAAGTCCCTCTTGCACCTAGACCACCAAGGTAGTCTCCCTTCAAGGGGTGATTGTATGGATTTAAAATTCTTATCAAAAAATACAGAATGGTTTGGCTCTAGGCTCTAGCTGTACAGACCAAAGGCTAATGTGACAACCTAAAATTGATTTTTAAGGAAGTATTAAGTAGAGCTACTCTAATGAGAACATGGTAACAAGAATCTGACACCAAGCAGCATCGCCTAGAACGTGTGAGTGAGGGCACCCGGGAGCTGGGTGGGGACGGTGTCTAAGCGACGCCAGGCACAGGTCAGAGCGAACATCTGCAATCTCGCCTCCCTCCATCCTTGTATTGAAACATAATTCAGCAGAAAGAATTGCTAGACATGTCTAAACCCCCTGGGAAATGACAGATATTGATGAATGCTGTTGGGAAGATATATGGAAGGAAACGGCAAATAAATAGAACCATTTTTTCTCAGAGTCATTTGGCGGATATGTGGAGCAGCTGTTAAACTACCTGTCAGCTCCCCTGCTCTCTTCCTCTTTCTCCTTCCTCACCCCCATCTGCATTCTCTACACCTTTCTAAACGCTCCCGGAGGACCCGTATCTTGTTCTCTTCAAAATAATCATCAAGTGAGTAGGAGTCATCTCCTCCTCCCCTGTCATAATCTGGCTGCTCAACCCAGTTAGCCCAACCCTCTCCAAAATGTCATTCTATCCTAACATGTTGGCTGCCCCCTGTGGATCCTGGAAAGACAGCTGACCCTTGAACAACACAGGCTTGAACTGCGCAGGTCCACTTATTTGTGGAGTTTTTTCAATGGTCAATACTCCAGTACTACACGATCCGGAAGGGCTGAATCCGCAGACATGGAACCATGGATGTGGAGGAACCATGGATAGCGAGGGCTGGCTTTAAGTTGTTTGCGGATTTTTGACTTCACAGAGGGTTGGCCTCCCCAACCACCTTGTTGTTCAAGGGTCAACCGTACGTTCAATTTTTAAAATCATGAAATGAAACTGTTGGATCCAAATCCATTACCATTTGGCCTCAGTCACGAGACTCAAATCTAAATTTCAAAGCCTGACTACTACCATGTAGTGGCTCTGTGACCTTGTTAACCTCTTAAGCCTCAGTTTCCCATAAATGTTCTGTAAAAATGGACATGATTGACCAACCTCCTGGGGCGACGGTGAGGACAATCTAGAATGTACACAGAGAGCCTGTCATACCATCTGGCAAATAGAAGGCCCACAATAAACGATGACTTATTATCCCCTCTACTTTCCCTTGCTAAACAACTCTTCCTGGCAAGAGCACTCCTTCTCGATATCGTTCTCAGGCTGGATCAAATACTCTCCAGCTCAGGGCCCTTCGGGGTAAGAGGCTCTCATTCCATTCACCAAGTGGACTCAAGAGCACAAAGTGGGAAACCAGTCAGACAGGGATTTGCACCCTGGTTTCACCATCTATTAGCTGCGAAATCCTTGATAAATTACTTTCCCTCTCTGAGCTTCCATGTCTAGACTTCTAGTGATGATGATCATAGGTAACACACACCAAGTGCCCAGCAGAGTGTTGAACACACAGTGCGTGTTCCGTGGTGGCTCAGGTCCCTTCCAGGATGCTTTACCCATTTTGGCATCATTGGCATTGAATCTACAACCAGGGACGTTACTAGCCTTACCTTCCCCCCCATTTATCACCTGCTTCTATGGGGCTGCCTGTGTATAGGGTGCCATCTATTTCTGTACATAATATGCTTTTCTACATTGCAAACTCAGTGTCAGCTGGGACCGTACCTCATCTGTCTTTGTAGCCCCACGTCACAGCCCGCACACAGAAGCTACTGATGGTTTACAGGATCACATACTTATGCCTGTGCATATTAACTCTCCACTCTGTCTCTCATTTATATTTCTCCCAGGGTTCGGATTTTTTCATTTTTGTTTAGTTCCCCATTGCCTAGAATGTTCAAATGTGGTTCAGTTGTTTGTTTTGTAACCATAGCAATAGTGAAAAAAGGCTCAGCGGCCTTAAACTTGATACAAGAACCTCATATCACTTCTCCTGGTTTTGATTTTCTCTTCTAAAACCCATCTCCAAAAGAGTCTGACACTGCCACAAAACACTGTGCATATCCAAGGCCAACTGTTTAACCTGAGTACATGTGAGGACAATTTGTATTTAGTATCTTACTTTTTGAAGAAATTATGAATCCTACTCAGTAACATTCTTTTGCCCACTAAGATGCTTTGATTGACACACCCAAATGTCATTGGCATCCTGAGATGCTAAACATTTCTGACAACTGCCCTACATCTAAACAGTTAGGACAGAGGCCAAGGAAGAATTGGGGATCAGGAGCTTTCCAAGAGAAACGAAAAGAACAAAGGCAGCCACAGGGGCATAAAATAAACTCCATATGACAGTCGAAGCATAAATTTCCAGACAAATCCAAATTTCCTAACAAGTTCTCTGGTTTTATTACAAGGAAACGTCTATGTACAATCTAATTCACTTAATGGTGTATTTCCATATATATCTCTTTGGAATAGTTTCTAGTTTCATGTTAGCTTTTGTTCCAAACAGATTCCAATTCTTCTTCCGTAATGTCTATGTGTGCCCCCTAAAGAACATATTATTTTTGTCTTAAGAAATCTTTGTTGATACTGATTAATGAATAAACAGGAAATCTAGAACAAACCTATACAATTTTTTCCCCAAAATACTGCATAGTAGATCTCTCCTCCAGCACCTCCAAATGGCAATCTATTAAAATGTCCTATTTCTGGGGTGGGAGATCTCAATCAAGGACTGTATAACCCTTACTAGGAAAGATAATATCCACTCTACCTGGTTTAAAAGCAATAGGATCTAGGAGCCACTGTTATCCAAACTATAACCCTATGCCTTGAATTAAGTTCTAACAAATCACTAAGTGCCTTGCAAAACATAACATTGTCCTTGTTTTTAAGCAGAGAAAATTTTAAGCCAAGATTAGCATCATGATTGCCTCAAGCACTGCTTGGATATGAATGACCAGTGTAGGGTTGGAATTCAACCTTTCCATTTCTGGTCTCTTATGTAGCCCCTGACTTCTTCTGAAAGTTCAGATGACATTAAGTAGCCTTGAACTCCAGGATCAGTGCCTCATGTCTTAAAGTTAACAGTATCACTAGGCTACTTAACATTCCTTTTTAGGGAATTCAGTCATGCTTATGAGGAAATCAGCGTGCGCTGGCGCTCAGGTAGGGGGCAGGTAGCTATTGGGTTGTTCCAATCATCCTCCAAATAGTCATCTCTCAAGATCACGAGCGTGATCATTTTCTTCTAGCCATTTATTAAATGCATTTAATCTCCTACTATTTGAATCCACCGAGAGCACTGTAACCATTGAAAGAATGGCAGTGGGCATATACACACAGACTTACACACACAAAAGAGCATCATACGTCAGATCTGCTTATGGTTGCCCACAAAGCTGGTCCTGTCTCCAAGGTGACTGCAGGTAAAGGGGTGGAGGGCGGGGAGCATGAGAAAGGATAGTGTACTAATGTCTGTGTGTAAGACGCCTAGCCCCTTGCCCCTCGTGCCATGCATGTACTTATGAGACAACATATCTGATAAAGCCTCAGTACAGAACCCTTCCTGTAGTTACTGACAGAGTTGCCAGATTTCACAGAACTACAGGATGCCTAAATAAACTGGAATGCAAATAAACTGGATTATGTATACCACAAATATTACATTGTACACATCCACGCTAAAAATATTATTACCAGTCTCTCTGAAATTAACATTTAACTTAGTGTCATGTATTTTATCTGGTGACCCAATTCACTGAGCACTTAGGATTGGCAATGCAGGAGGCTTTGCTTTGAGGGTTCAAGGAAAAGGTCCTCAAGGAATTTATAAAGTAGTAAAAGGGATGATAGGTCCACAAATAATAGGAAGGTAAAAGCGATCCATCCTGGAAGAAGAGGACAGTGTAAGATGGTAGCAGGAAGGAGAGAGTGAAAGTATAGCTGTGGAAGTGATGTGAAGGGGTCTGAGATGGAATGTGAATGTAGCAAAGAATCATGAGCTTCATCTCGTTGTTTTGTACACCGAACATGGGGGTCTCATTGCTCTGGGTTTGTGCGTGTATCACCTACTATCATTTTTATATTATTTATACATACCAGTGCAGCCAAAAGCTAGTAAAATGGAGTAAAAACAAAACAACAAAAATGCTTTGCACTGAGACTCCTAGCAAACAAAGCAAAGACAGAAACACAGTGGAATAGCCAGCTCTCATTACTTAATAAAAGAAAGAATTCAAATTTGTCAGGCCACACAACCTCTTTTTCCTCATTTTGAGCTCAGAGAAATTTGTTTCGGAGGTTTGAATAAAAGGGCAATGACATACATAATTCGCACTGTCGTCTGGAGTAATTTAGGGCAAAAATGCGGGCGCCTCCTACATTATGGAACACTAAATAAAAACTGAGGGTGCAATGCTGTGTGTGCACGCATACATGTGAACACATGATCAAAGTCCATGTATACACTTTACATGCATACATGCCTCTCCTTTGCAGGGACTTGGAAACTGGGAACTAAGGTACCTTAGGCAAAATTCTTACTCAAGTCTAACTTGGTGCAGTGTCAATAATTTACACAGTGATCATGACTCCACCTGTATTCTTATTCAGAAAAAGGGAAACAGATATTTAAATGGTAGCATTCTCTCTTTGTAAAGGTTTTACCCACCAGGGATCAAGTCAACAAGGAGTTAAAAAGCAAGGAGGGGACTTACTTTCAGCTCTCCCTTCAGGCCCTGTTGGGATGCAGGGGCCTGAGACAGTACTGTCAAAAAACAGAGAAATGATCCGGCTAGGCAGACGCAAGAAAATAAATTTAGCCCTGACAATATGCATTGATTAAGTACTTGAATGACAATGGAACATGACAATGACAAATGCAGGCTACCACCACCAGAGTCATTAATACAGCAGAAACACTAATTTTTACCAATCTTTAAACATCCCGGTTGGTGGCATTTGCATTTCTTTGCCTACTCTTTTTTCCTGCCGAGATGACAAAAAGTCAGCTTCATTTTCGGTTTCCATCCAGGAAGTTAAAAAAAAAAAAAAAGTCTACATTCCTGATCTTTGATTAGCCCCTGAAAATGAGTTTTAAACAAGAGATGGATGGCCTGGTGTGCTCAGTTTCAGAGGACAGGACGTCACTGCAAGGCTCCTCCAGGGGAGAAGGTGGGCTTCCTTGCTCAACAGTGGAGAAAGGATGTAAGTATAAAGGGAGAAAATGAAGGAAAACCAGTCTCTGCAAAGACACCCCCATCCCTCATCTTGGCAGCTATAAGTATTCACTATGCAAGGTCAAAGCGACCTTGAGAGTATCTGGTCCAACGCACTCATTTTACAAATGAGGAAACTGAGAATCAGAAATGAAGGCATAGCTACTTAGCGGTTGACTTGGGACAAGAATCTGGGCCTCAGATCCCCACTTCAGGCCCTTCTCATTACACCTCGAAAAATCGGTACAGGAGTTGTCGAGACGCTATCCCCACCCAGACAAGTCACTTGCTTTCCCATCTTTAAACCCCATTCAGTGTAACTCAGGTATTCCATTCTCCTTCGGCTCTGCATCCCCCCCAATCACTGTTTTCCGGAGGACGTATGTGTGGTCCAATGTACTGATTCCAGTACATGTGCAGTTAGCACCCACATGCACCTCTGTGCAGCTGCACTGCAGTTGGATTGTATATAAGAAAATGTCACCACGAGAGCCGGCTACCTACGTCCAACTTCCTACGTGGGTTCCAGTGTGGCAGGAAACGGCAGCACCCACCATCTTCCTTGCCTTCCCCGACCTTACCTCCCCTTCCCCAATAACTCAAAGAGCGCTATAGGTGGGATTTAATAGTTGATACTAATTTCCAATTATTTAAATTCATGTTTCATATTCTTAACTGTAATACAATCAATTCAACTTTTGTGGCTTTCTCATTTATGCTGAAGAGTCACGGGGATCTAAGACCACGGCATCTCTTAAAGACGATACATATACAAAACTGAGAAGACAAGCTTGGAATCAGCATGCTTTTCAGAACCTACAAGTACACAACGCATGAAGGAGAGGAAAACCATGTCCTGCCATACCCAGGCCTCGGTCTATCCTATCAGCATTAAACAGATTTTCAGGCAAGTCCTAGGAAAAAACTGGGGGAAAAAGAAGGAAAATGATTATGCTCCTTAAAAAAATTTAACCCCTTGATAAAATGCTTTAAAAAAAACCTGAAATCAATTTTCTATTCTAAATAAAATTTTAAGAACAAACAAATTTTTGAGATATGGATTCAATAAACTCATTTTCTTCAATCAGGAATAACAGAAGTCCATTATTTATAGAATCACCCTAGAACACAAGAAATAAGGGGGAGAGACAGAGAGAAAGAGAAACAGAGAGAGAACACTGGGAGAGAGAAAAACTGTTTTGGGGATCCTAATATTCATACATCTTTGGTTTGTTTCTATTAAGTTTCTTCTTTAGCCTAATCGGTATAGAGAACTTCCTTATATATTTGGACACACACAACCGTCAAAATAAGGCCAGCAAAAACTTTAAATGACCACTAGACACTCTCTTCTTTGGAGTACTTGGAAGAATTTCAGTCACTGGGTTTGATCACATCCAACATACCCAGCCTAAGGTCAAGAAGGCCAACTTATTTTGCAGGTGATAATGGTTTAGCTGTATCTCAGTATGCAACTGATGTTCCTACCCTAGCAATCTTAAAATTCTGTGTCACAATGATTTAAGGCCCAAGTTACCTTTTGCCTCACAGAAGGCGCTTCAAGAAACTTAAATCAGGTCTTCCAGCAACAACATCTTCTTAATTAACACTCAGGACTAATTTTAAGTCCTTCAAACTCTATCTGGTACAGAACTGAAAAACGGATTTCTGAACAGCCGGACTCGCGGATGTAGCACGGCTCCCAGAAGTCTCTGGAGCTCCTGCACACATCAAAGCAAACAGCCCAGTCTCTCATCTGACTCTCGGTATAAGAGCAGCACATTCGAGTCCTCATGTCTTCATTTAGACTCTTTCCTTGATTCTCCTCTCACGCCTGACATCACCTCCTGGGATGCTTTCATTGGCGCCAAATGTCTGAAGGAGAGATCTGAGCTTCAAATAGGACTCTGCAGCCCGGTTCTGAACAAGGTGGCCACTTGGCAATTTCCAAGCAGCAGGTGACCAGGGGCCTGGGAACCACCAAGTGATGCTCCCCCGTCAGTGGGAGCAATGACTCATGGGTAAGCCATCTGCATGGGCAATGAGCTACAGCAGAGGGCCCCCGGACAGACAGCCACTGGGAGGCAGCATCTGCCAAAGGAGCTGGCTAGCAGCTGCATGTCCCATTAAGGCGGAGTCTCAGGAGATCTTCCTACGCTGACAAGGAGATACTACAAACACAAAATACATCTACATTGCCATCTTCTAATTAGAACACCTAGATAGCAAACAAAATATCCAGACTTAAGCTGACATAGGCACAGTGAAAACAGCAAGTGGTTTTAAAGGCTACTTAAATCATGCACCCTCACCAGAAAGAAGATGCTAATGGATTTGCCTCTTGATCGCTTGGTGACTCAGAAAAAATAGGTAGAGACACTCTCCAGACTCATAAACCACTGTGAAGGAAGTACACAATGTTACAAGTTCTAAAACAGAACACTAAAGCCACGTAAAAGAATTCCTGCCCCAAGTTATATGCCCTCAGCGTAGAAAATTTGTAAGTATTGAGAAATAGTAAAACAAATAGAAGCCAGATGTTTTTAAGCCAGTAAAACCCTAAGTGTGAATTATCTAGGTTCTTTTTCCTGTTGGCCAAAAGCCAAGAATCCAAATTGAGAGCATCATTGCCTTTACAACAACTGTAAAGACCTTTACCCTTTAAAAGTTTTAAAACTTGCCAGATTTCAAAATATGAACATATCCGTCATCCTTCATGGGCTGGTTAAGTCGAACAGCCCACCCACTGCTCGGTCCACAGTCCCACCACACTTCCCAGCTCCCATGGGCTTTGGCTCTGCCCCTGGAGAATCCCAGGCTGGGCACCAAAACCCCCTGACTCTTATACAGCTCAGCTCCACCCTCCCCATGGCTCTCCTGAGTGACCCTGGACCAGGTCCCTCTGCTATGTTCTGTGGAACTGACGTTCCCAGTTCACAAATTTCCCTGGTGTCTTAACATTTCCCTCAAACATGTACACTGACTCCACTTTCAGTTCATGATCACAGACCTTGAATGGGTTGTCAGTGCTTCCAAGAAACCCTACTACATTTATAGTCTGCCTTCCTATTCTCTAAGAACATTTCAGACTTCCTTCTCTAGTCAATTCCCATATAACCCTCCCGAAGCCCACCCAGATATCTCATAATGCACTGAGAAGCGAAGCCACTAAATCAATTCAACTACCGGCTTTTTTATGAAAAGAAAATTTATTAAAATCACTGATCTGGAAAGGGAATATTTTAAAATTAAACTTATTTTGAAGTAACTGTGGGTTTGCATGCAGTTGTAAGAAATAATGCAGAGAGCTCCAGGTATCCTTTACCCAGTGTCCCTCAATGGTAACATCTTACAAAACTATGGTGTACAATCACAACCCCGATAAATGACATTGCTACAGTCAAGATACAGAACATTTCCACCACTGCAGAATCCCTCATGTTGCCCGCTCATAGCCACACCTACTTCCTTCCCATGTCCTCCTCCTTAAGTCCTGACAACCACTAATCAGTTCTCTACTTCTATAATTTTGTCATTTCAAGAATATGATATAGAAATGGAATTACACAGCATGTAACCTCTTGGGTTTTTTTGGTTTTGTTTTTGTTTTTTAACTCAGCCTAATTCTTTGGAGATTCACCCAGGTTGTCACGTGCATCACCTGCCTATCAGTAAACAAAGGATGGTGCAGCCATCAAGCCAGCAGTCACTGCAGCTGCCTGCCAACTGTGTACCCTGAGGGAATTCAGGGTGGAGAAAAGCAGGATTCTGGCCCTAGATAGTGAAGCTGCACATCAAAGGAATGATTTCACTGAGTCCAGACTCTTGCTTCTTCCCATACACAGAAAAGCGCTAAATTCGTTAACTTGAGATGTGTGTTTTTCTTTAACCAACAGTAATCTTTGGATGTCCCTACTACCTGTGTTTGTTGTTGTTGTTTCCGAAAACTGTTAAATATCCCGGCTTCTTCCTTACCTCTTCGCAGCAGTTCCTCAGAGCTATCTGACAGGCAGGCTGCCTCCCAGGTTTAAGTCCTCAGCAAGTCCATCGAATTAAACATAGTTCTCAACTTTTAGGTTGTGCTTTTTTCTTTTTTTTTTTTCAGTAGACAATTGGTAGTTTGCTCCTTTTTATTGCTGAGTAGTATTTCATGGTATAGATGTACCTACACTACCTGCTTTTGCATCCATTTTCTCCTCCTTCCTCCTGTTACAATGAAGGAAGTACCTCTCTCCCTGCCAAGGCCAACCGTTTGACATGTGCTCCGGATACCCTGCCAGGTGCTTCCACAGCACTTGACTTCTCTGGTTATCATCTGTTTCTTCTGAACCATCCTCAACACCTTACAAACATGCCTGCCTGGTACCCACATTACGATGGTCCCCTCTGACCCCTCATGCCCTTCCAGCTCACATTCGTTTTCTCTAGTCTCTTATAACTGGACAACTTCTCAAAAGAGCTATCTACACTCTCATCAACACATCAGCTACCTTGAGGTCCTTCATTACTGTTTGCTCCTAAGCCAGTTCACTCTAGCCGCCATCCACACTTCAGCACCCTCCTCCTCAAGGTTTGCAGTGACTTACACTGCTGAATCCCATGACAACTTCTTGTTCTCATCTTACTGTCTTAGATGAAGCCAATCCTTTCCTTCTCAAAATGTGACTCTTGCTTCTGTTACTGCACAGTCCTTCCCGGACATTCCGATTTAACATGCCCCACAGGCGTTTCAGACCTCACATACTGAAAACTAATCACACCCAATTTCTTTATTAAAACCTATTTCTCAGTCTTCCCTGACTTTGTAAATGCCATGTTTCCCTTGCCTCTTGTGTAGCTGGACTCAGAGGCCACAGTCCAGCAGGGACCATACTTCCTAGCACTCCCCCAACAGTAGCACCAGCCTTGAATTTGGCTCTGACCACGTGACAGGATCTTGCCAAACAAATGCGAATGGAAATAAAGTGTGTCTCTTCCAGGATGGGACTTTTAGGAAGTCAGAAAAGTTCTTCTTCTCTTTCCACTTCTACCAGCTGGAAGCAGAGTGTGGAGGCCATAAAGAAGAGCCAGAGGAGAAGGTGGAAGGAATGCGGGTCCCTAACTCACCAGGAGGGAGAGAGCTGCCTGATAACCCACAACACTTACATGAGCTAGAAATACGTGACAACTGTGTTAAGCCCCACACATTTTTTGGTTTGCTTGCTCTAGCACGTGGTATTATCCTAATACACACCATTTTTACGTAGGCATTCTTTTGATGGTATTACAACCATGAAGAAATCCAGAGCATATACCAGAGTATTCAGGTGCAATATTTACTGAATACCAAGGCTACCTATAGCATAGTTACGTTTCAGGTAAATTTGTTTTAATCTAAATTCTGTCAGACTTGCCCACTAAGCTAAGGAGGCCTTTAGGATGAGAAACCCATTAAACTCTACACAGCACTGAAACAGAATAGCCTTCAAGTTAATTTTAAAGAAAAGAATGTTTTCTGGCATTGTGGGGTTTGTTTTTCCTTTCCCTCTTGAAGTAAAATTCATTCTGAAATGTGTTTTTTTGAATTTTCAGATGTTATCCCCAACAAGCAGGAAAAATCTCTCAAGTTTTTCCCCCAGATAGAATACAACGATGCTAACAGTTTTAGAAGTTCTAATTTATACTGTCTACAAAGTTGATTTCCTATTATTGTGTGCAAGTGACACACATACAAAGATTCCTCTTTGTTTTACATTCCAAACAACCCAAATATGTTTTGAAAAACACAATTCTCTGCATAAGAAAAAGAAGTCTTCCTTCATTTTCTGCGTGTTAGGGCTACAACACACAAACATCACAGCTGTGGAATGCAGGAGTAGGATTCAGGGCAATCTTTTTTTTTTTTTTTTAAACATCTTTATTGGAGTATAATTGCTTTACAATGGTGTGTTAGTTTCTGCTTTATAACAAAGTGAATCAGCTATACATATATATATATACCCATATCTCCTAAGGCAATCATTTGCATATCAAGAAGCCAGGAGTCAAGATCCTGAGGTTCTGCCCTTCATTCTGCAGCTTCCTTGCTGTGAACTGTCAGGCACATTACCACTTAGTCATGCCCAGATTTAAGAATCCATATGATTTGAATAACGCTTCTATTCCTCATCAGGGGGCTCCAAAGCTCAGTCAATGTTTACACGATGCTTCTGGGTGCCTATTTAGCAAACTGCGGGCCATGAAGATATAAAACATCATCAGCTTCAAAAAAGAAAAAAAAATAATCCAGGCAGGGATGGGCATGGTGAACACTAGGTCTGTTGTTTAAATGCCAGCCCTGCGTAAAAGGTACTGGTTGTTTTTTCCTCTGATCTAATACTCTTAGTCATCCAAAATTTTAGTTGAGGAAGAAAATGTCAAAAGTTCCATCAAGGGTTTCTGCATGGTAGAATTATGGGCTTACGGCTTTTTTCTTTATGGTGCTCTGTATTTTCTAAACTGTCCACATTGAACACATATTACTTTCTTAATTGAAAAATAGGTAAATGTAAATATTTTCACTCTGTAAGATTGTGTTTAAAGAGAGACGAAAGCTAACTATGTCAGACTGAACTATTGGTGCCAATTCTTCGCTTCCCCCCAGGAGTGTTATAGATCTGCATCTTTGCCAAGGTATCATGGTGGGTGGAACACGCCTCTGCCCGTTGATGCTGGGCTTGGCCATGTGACTTGCTTTGGCCAATGGAAAGTTAGCAGACATGGTGCCTGCAGAGGCTTGAAACCTGCCTGTGCAGGTGGACGTGCACACGCTTGCTCCTGTCTCTTACCAGGGGAACATAATACCTTGGGTAGCTTCTGGCTCAAGGAAGAGGAGAGACACATGGAGCAGATCTAGACCCAGACTGCATCCTAGAACCAATCACAGCAGAGCCCAGCTAAATAACCCAAAACCCAGGTGACCTGCAGCCACACGAGAAAAAAGGGAATATGTATTGTTGTCTGATAGTGAAACTTTGTGGTTATGTAGCATTACTGTTGTCAACTGGTATACCACCTAATACCACAAAAAACCTCAGGGGCAAAAGTAACTCATGGATTGAATTGCAGGGTATAAAAACGGCCATGTAGCAACCTTCACTTGCCCAATTATAAAAGGGACCAAGTCAACCATAATCCCAGTTTGAGAAAACTCTTCAGTAGACAGGAATTGTTTTCCTTCCTCTCATTAAATATATAATTATTTAATTACAATTATATTAAGTCCTATGAAAAGATGAGTCCATTCAACAATGAGATTTCACATTAAAAATATATTGTGAGTTTTTCAATGTTAAAACGTATTTTTTCACAACATGATTTAATGTTTATAATTGTTTTCCACTTTATGTGTATACCATATTATGTTTCACCAGTATTCTTTTGCCAGATATCTAGATTTTAGATAATATGCGATTTTAATTATTATAAGTGGTGCCGCTCTAAACATAACTAAACTTAATTCTCTACACATATTCATGACTATTTCCTTGTGATGAAATCTGAGGAACAGAAAGGCTGGATTAAGGAATATGTAAATTTTAAAGTTTTTAATATGTCTTAATTGTCTAGTTTTAATTTACTTTTGTAATTAATGGACCAGGATCCATACAGATTGAGTCAGCCCCAGATATTAACTGAGCACCAATTTTCCAATTAATTGAAAAAAAAAATTACTCCAACTAATCCTGCTGGAATATATTGAAAACCTATTGGGTACCAGCTGTGCTAGGCACAGTGTAGTGGCCACAAGTACAGACTGTGGAGCCACAACACCTGGGTTCAAATCTTGGCTCTGCTGTTTCTGAGCATCGTGATCTGTGCAACCCATCTGTGCCTCAGTGTTCTCATCTGTAAAATGGGTATAAGAGTGCCTCCCTCATAAGTGCACAGAGATGTTGTAAGGATTAAATAAGTCAATAAATGTAATTCCCTAAAAGCTGTGCCTGCCACATAGTAAAGTCTTCATGTCAGCTGTCATTAGGGATGAATAGATGAAAAGGTCACAGACCTTCCTCTCAAAGACCTAAGAGTTTAGTGAAACTTATACAGGCTAATTGGGTGGCAAAATTTTCAAACTATAAATTAAGCCTTCACATAGTCTTTGTTTCAAAGAAAACAGTAGAAAACTGCTAAAGGAAAACAAACCTTGGAATAAAACAAAGTTAAACAATAGGAAGGTGGCTGGTCTTTAAGTTACAGAAACTATCAGGCACAAACTTATGAAGTCAAAACCAGTTTGACATAAGTTTAGCAACAAGGTCTATTCCAAGGGAAGATCATATGTGATTATTTACAGTTGCCTAAAACTAGTGGAAACCATGTTTCTTAATGATCAGAAATGATGCTTTCTTCTCTCTGCTCTAATACCTGATACTAGCACAGTGCCTGACACAAAGCAGAAAATCAATTGATAAGGGTTTCAAATTGAGGTTCACAAGACCAAGTTACCCATAAACTGCAAAAATCCTAAATTCAATTTGTTATGCACACAATACTAATAGCCACCATTATTGGGCTAACTGCTTTGTATGTGTTACTTCATTAAATCCTGAGCTAAGCTATGTAGAAGACCAACTAAGAATGTTTTCTTCATATTCCAAAATCACTTTCAAGCTACTGTTGTTTAAAACAGGCTGATGTTCAAGAGATTTTTTTAAAAGCTCTCCTAAGGACTATTAAACATTTTTGAAAATTATCTGACCAAAAATTAATTACCTAAAATAATTTTATACGAAGCTAAATTGCAAAAGGCTAGCTAGAATTGCTAGAGCTGTTGAGATTTTGAAATGAGAATCAAGTTCAGCTTTTTTTTTTTTTAAAGCTAAAGGCCAAATTTCATGTTTCAGGTCATATATCTGCATCAAGAGCTATACCTTTGCATTATTTTAAAGTTTTAAGTAAACTGATTTAGCAAAAATTGGAGCAACCATTACTCTCCCCCTCCTATTGGTCAAAAATAGTTTAACCAAAGTAAGTAAATTCCCTAAGTGAAATTAGTAAGTAAGGGGTGAGCCTTTTAACCGTTAAGGTTTAATCTCCCCTGCTAAAAAACTAAGTGTTAGACTAAATCTTTAGGATCTCCTACTTAAAAAAGCAAATATTCTGCATTTATAGAAATGAAAGCAAAGAAAAATGTCCTAACAAGCATTAAAAGAACATCAGTAAAACTCAAGTGTGAACATTTGCCCTAATTTTAATGAAGTGCAGCAATTTTTTAATGAATTTTTTCCCCTTGGCCTGAAGTCAGCTTCACCCTATACCTCAGCAGTGTGCCACAGTGGGTCACATGTTCTAGACTCTGCTGATCATGGTACAGAAGCATTTCTGCTCCCAGAAATTTTATCTCCAAAAAGTCAAAATCCATAATTCTCCAAAAAAATGAAGAACTCAACTTGTTTTCCAGGTCATTTATTAACTGGCAGACAAGACTGTCATATGTAGAGAAAACTTTACTGTTAAAAAACAATAAAGTTTCTTTAAAATATTTATATTTAGAGGAAAAATTAATCTAAAATGAAAAATAGAAATCTAACGTTTAGTGATTTAAAATTAAGTTCAACAACATGAAAATTTATATGGGAAATTATTTTTTTAAAAAACATGCTTTAAGTTATTTTAATTTGGCTATCTTTCAAGCCAATAAAAGTTATTTGTAGATTTTCTGGATTTTAATTTTTTAAGTAATTAAATTTTAACAACACAATTTAAAAATGGGTGAAAGGAAAAAAATGGGTGAAAAATTTAAATAAGCACTTCACAAAAGGAGAAATATGAATGTCCAATGAGCACATGAAAAGATGTTTGACATCATTTAGTCATCAAGAAAATACAAATTAAAACCAGAAAGTGATACGACTACTAACCCATTTAAATGGCTAGAATTTAAAAAAACTGGCAATACCACAGATGGGCAAGGATGCAGAGCAATTAGTTCACTCACCTGTTGCTGGTGGGAAAGTAAAATGGTACCATTTTGGAAACAGTTTGGCGGTTTCTTATGAGGTTCAACACACACTACTGATACACCTAACAACATAGATGCATCTTAAAAACATACTGAGCGAAAGAGGCCAGACACAAAAAAGCATGCAATGTATGATTCCATTAGTATAAAATTCTTAAGATAAATCTATAGTGACGAAAAGCAGCTCTGGGGTTGCCTGGGCCCAAAGAAGGGGCAAGGGAACATGTTATATCTTGACTTTGGTGGTAATTACACTGGTGTGTAAATTCGCTAAAACCCATCCACAGGTACACTTAGAATGGATACATTTTATTTTATGTAAATTATACTTCAGTAAAGTTTACTAATATAATCCTCAATTTAATGGCTCTCTGAATTGGATTAGGTTGTACCAAATGGTCTGTGGAGGGGCAGGCACATTCTAAGGGGCTGATTTTCACACAGGGAACTCCACTGTCATTGGGGACACGCTACAGTTGTCCCCACCTATCCACAGGGATTGGTTTCAGGAATCTCACAGATGTTCAAGTCCCTTATATAAAATGACACCGTATTTGTTTATCAACTATGCATATACTCCCGGATACTTTAAGTCATCTTTAGATTACTCATAATACCTAATACAACGTAAATGCTGTGTAGATAGTTGCCAGCAGATGGCAAATTCAAGTTTTGCGTTAGGGAACTTTCTGGAATTTTTTTTTTTTTTAATATTTTCCATCTGTAGTTGGTTGAATCTATGGATGTGGAACCCGTGGATACAGAGGGCCAACTGTACTGTATAAATGTAACCCCCTCTCTTAAACAAGTCACCCATGCGACTCACCAGTCAGCGCACCCCCCAGGCTTCCCCGCCGCAGCTGTCTTCCATCCTCACTCAGCTGTCTTTTAAACTTCAGCGACTTTCCAGGGCCAGAAGCCACGTCTGGGTTGCTGCATTTCCGAAATGGCATGGGCGGAGGGGATAGTATGTGGTCAAGCTGCAGAGAGAAGGACAGCGGCATCACTTCCTGGGGACGTTCTCAACCAGAATGAAAGACACCGCACCCCTCCCCACCAGGCATACTTTCTTCCCTCTTTTCCTTCTCTAAACCCCTCTCTCCTAACACTGTTTTGAATTTGGCTGGTTTAGAGACTTCAGAGTTCCACTGTTGAGTCTTCCATCTGAAAGAGTATCTGGCTTGCTGCAAAACCTCCACTGCAGTGTTTTTCAAGCGAATTAGTGGGTCATGGCGTATTAGTGGATCATGAAATCAAGTTTAGTATATGGTGACCAGCAAAACAGAAATTATCAGAGTCCAGTGAAGGAAGGAAAAGAATCATTTCATGAAATGGTTAAGTTATACATGTATGGGTGTGTATCCAGAGTCATTATGTAAAATATATCTTTCTGTGGGCCATGATCCTCCTAAAAAAATGAAGAATATCGCTCTATAGATTCTACAGAGAATCCATAGATCACTTTAGTTGTTCACAAAAGAAAATTCACAAGCTTTTGGTGCTCACAAATATACGTAGGGAAGGGAACTTTCTAAGCACCACAGCCTTTAATGGAAATCAATACGTCCTGATATCACTTCACAGCTTTTTAAAAGAAATCCTGTCACAAGAGTCATAGAAACCAAAGTCACTTCAAAAGACAGCTTTCTACAAAAGAATCCCTTGTGTCACAACATTTATTTCAAGATCTGTCCTGCTTTCAGAAGAAAACCTCTCACACCTGCATAGGGCCCTATGTTTTATAATGTTCTCCTTCAAGTAAGTATATATGCAAGTATATGTGTCTAGATAGTTATTAAAGACAAAAATATTAATGTGCACATGCATATACCCAGATAGTTATTAAGAACAAAAATGAAGTACAAAAAATATTCATGGATATTCCAACTGCCACAGAAAAGAGCCAACTTCATAGAAATTTAAAAACAAACAAGAGTTGGGTAACACTGCTCAAAGCCAGGCATTTTTAGGGATGCTTCACTGAGATTTGTTTTGTTTTCCTGGGTAGGAAGAAGGTCATCTGCTTATACCTGTCAGAATTTTTTCAGATTAAGACTCTCATGGGTATATTTACAGGAAAAAGAAATTCAGGGATGAAGTCATCTATGTGTCTGTCTATGCCATGCAGCATATTTAAATCCATGGCACAAAAAGAAATTTGACCTTGCCTATGAGTAACTCCTCTCAAGCCGGTTGAAATGAAATAGACTACACTCACTCAGCTGTTACATGATGTCAACTCGCCCCCAAGCTCAGCTGTATTCATTAGTAACAGAACAGCTGGATTTCAAGCACTTGTCAATCAGTACCATCTGAAATTCATTGCCAGTCAGTATTTTACTGTATTTCATTGCCACTTAGTAGTTTAGTGAGAGGTCCTCAAGAAACTAGCGGTGCATCCACTCCAGGATCTGCCCTGATCAGCAGGAAAAAGGAATTGCAGATTGTACTCTTGGAAGTATTTGTCAGGGCTGCTGTTCATTACATCAGTGTCCTACTTAGAACGGCCTCCAAGAGCAAATTTCTGTCTAGTGTTAGACACTTTGCCCTTAAACCTTACAGACAATGAAATGTAGCAAGGGCACCTTAGACAGTAACACATCAGCTACTAGAAAATGCAGAACTCAGTCAGGGGTCCAAATGCAGTCAGTCCATTATACAATGCAGAGGTTAATTTTGCCTCTTTCTTAGCTCTATTTTATGCCCTTACCCCAGTTTTTTTTTTCTTTTTTCTGCCAATATTTTGGGGAAATCTTAAGGAAATTTGAAACAACAGAAAAGTTGTAAGATTAGTACAATAAAAAC
Source organism: Balaenoptera physalus (assembly GCF_965194825.1). Lineage (NCBI taxonomy): Eukaryota > Metazoa > Chordata > Mammalia > Artiodactyla > Balaenopteridae > Balaenoptera > Balaenoptera physalus. Next base: position 124,469,375 of record NC_138890.1, read on the forward strand.
CATATTCCCTTGACCAGTGGTGAATTGTTAACTTCCGCCATGGCTTTTGCTCCTCTCCCTCTCTCTCTCTCCCCCTTTCTCTTTGCCCTACCACCCCTATAGTGAGAGTTAGTTGCAGACATTGTGGATTTTTACCCCTCAATACTTCGGCCTGCCTCTTCAGATAACAAGGACACTGTCTTAAATTCTCCTGCCCTGTATTAAATGTATTCTTCTAAGATGTCTCAAATCTTTTGTTATCAAGGGAAGTATAAATACTAGGCAAAAAATAAAATATCATGTAGACTTAATATTAAAAATTTGCTTTTACAGTGAAAGAAAAACATGTAGCCACAAGGTGGCAATGTGTCATAGACATTCAACAAAATGCTCCATAATCGCTACTACTCGCATAAATGCACCAAGAACCCCTCAGAATAACCAAATGAGTTAGGGTTCATTTCAGTTAGTCATTTTCTCTTAATTACTAGTGGCAGCTGCATTAAATGCAAATATTTATTGTTTAAGGTTCATCAACTTCTGCTACTTATTTTTCACCTGAAGTTAAATTTTTCAGCTTGTGGAATTATAATTAATTTCTCTGGGGAAGTTTGTTATATTGCCAATTAACAGAGGGTGAAAAAAATAAGCAGAGGAAAGAAGATAATTCCTAAGGAGGAATTATGTGATTTTCTTACATATTTCCAACAAAGCCATAAAAGACGTGAAACAAGTATAGAAGAAAGAGAAGGAAATCAAGGAGAAGGTGTAGGCAAATAAAAAAGAAAATCCATTTCACCACATATAGAGTCATAAGCTATTAGTCCATAAGCCAGAGTTTTTTAATTAGAATCACAACCCCTAGAGAGGAGTACTATTTTAAATCTGGCAAAATCGAGGCAGTGAACTGTGAGGGCTGCAAATGTTCCCAACACAATATAAGCAGAAAAACCCATAAGCATTGTGCCATATTCCAGGATCCCATTTTCTTCGTCACATCAAAATCACACTCCCAACAGCGCTCTCTCTAAATATATCATTTTTCCAAATTTGCTGTGTTGTCAGTCGCTCTACTTTTCTTTCTACAGTTAGTCAGAGCTTCTCAAAATGGTCCACTACAGCCTTGCAATTTATTTTTTTTGTCCTGATTCAAACACTCATGATCCCTTTAAAAACATTTCATCAGACCCTGGAGCTTAAGGCAGACAGTCAACATATCACTTCGGACACTGCCCTCTGAATGATTTCAGTTTAATGTTTTCCAACCTTTCCAAACTTCCAAAGTCTCCACACTACAAGGAATTCAACTAAAGACAGAGGTTGTCTTTACAACTTTCACTCATGTTCAAGGGCATCTAAGCCTGCATTCGTCATACTTGCTCTGAACACTTCTAATTTCCCTCAACAAGCAGTCAGTGGACTCCTGGAGAGCCAGACCCTACTCCGTTGTCACATACTCACCTAGCACGCCTCTAGCCACAAAGTATCCTGGACTGAAACATGTTCTCTGTACTTCATTCGCTGATGGCAAGCATTGATTCGTGGTAGACTAGCTTTCCTCAAAACTACCTACCTTTAGTTTTCTTAACCGCTTTTAGCTCCAATAGCCACAAAACAGTTTGAAAAGGTGCATTTGCATATTACTGAATTTGGAAGTCAGACAGACAGGGACCAACCTTACCTCTTACAGGTAAGCAACCTCTCTTGCTAGCAGTTTTTTTTTTTTAATTGAAGTATAGTTGATTTACAATGTTTCAGGTATAACAAAGTGATTCAGTTAAACACAGACGCACACACACATACATATACACACACATATGTGTATATATACACACACTCTTTATCAGATTCTGTCCCATTATGTTATTACAAGCTATTGAATATAGTTCCCTGTGCTATACAGTATGTCCTTGTTGTTTACCTATTTTATATATAGTAGTATGTATTTGTTAATCCCAAATTCCTAATTTATCCCTCCTACCTCCTTTCCCCTTTGGTATCCGTAAGTCTGTTTTCTATGTCAGTGAGTCTGTTTCATCATTTTTTAGATTCCATATATAAGTGATATCATATGATATTTGCCTTTATCTGACTTACCTCACTTAGTATGATAATCTCTAGGTCCAACCATGTTGCAGCAAATGGCATTATTTCATTCTTTTTTATGGCTGAGTAACACTATTCCATTGTATATATACCACATAATCTTTATCTATTCATCCGTCGATGGACAGTTAGGTTACTTCCATGTCTTGGCAATTGTTAATAGTGCTGCTATGGACATTGGGGTCCATGTATCTTTTCAAATTAGAGTTTTTGTCTTTTCCATATATATGCCCAGGAGTGGGATTGCTGGAACATGATAACTCTATTTCTGTTTTTTTAAGGCACCTCCATACTGTTCTCCATAGTGGCTGCACTGACTTACATTCCCACCAACAGTGTAGGAGGGTTCCCTTTCCTCCACACCCCCTACATACAGCATTTATTATTTATAGACATTTTGATGATGGCCATTCTGACTGGTGTGAGGTGATGCCTCATTGTAGCTTTGATTTGCATTTCAGTAATAATTTTGCTAGCAGTTTATCACAGGAAACATGTAAGCGTCCTAGAGAACAAACGGCGTACACAATTACTGTAAGTCTGATCCAGACTTGGGGAAAAGTTTCCAAAATTACCAGTCCTACAGAAATGCTAATCACCAGAAATCTATATCTATCTTCTATATTGATCATCTCCAACCATTGTTTGCTGTTTTACAGCTATCAGGGTAAGTAAAACAGAAGAGTCCACCACAATTACACTGTGGCTTCTGCCATCAGTGAATATGAATTAAAGCCAAATCATCTACAAGACTGGGTCTTATATTGTTTAGTGTCTCTGCCATCACCACCACAACCACTACCACTGTCTCCAAACATGGACCATGTGTTTCTTCTATGGCTATACCCCACAGTTTCATCCATCTCTTTCTAAAAAGGCATATTATAACTTTCGATGAACACTGAACTTGCAGCCTTCTTAACTGACAGTTTTCTCCGGCCTCATCTCCAGACACTTTCCTGCCCAAGCACACAAGTTCTCTCATTTACATGTTCACATAACCATTGTTATTTGGAAACTAAAGAGATTTCTCCAACTTCAGTAAATGGCAACTCCTTTTGTCTAGCTTCTCAAGTCACAAACCTTACACTTATTCTAAACTTCTCTTTCTTATTCTATAGCTGATCAGCAAATCCCCTAACTCAACCTCTAAAATATACCCAGAACCCAATCACTTCACCACTTTTACTGCTACCACTCCTGTCTCTGCCTTCCGGATCTCTCTTGAACTAGCCTCCCAATAGATCTCTTTGCTTCCATCCTACTCTCAGCACAGCAGCCAGTGACCCTTCTAAAACATGAGCCAGATGCTCCAGATCCTCTGCTTGGAGTCCTCCCATGACTTCCCCTTCACCCAGAACAAAATCCGAAGTCTTCACAACGCCCTACAAGGTCCTACCACCTCTACCTCCATCTCCCTGAACCCAGCTCCTACTACTCCACTCACTCCACTTCCGTCTGTGGCCGGACCTCAAAAGCCCCAGGCATCTCCCCACCCAGGACCTTTACACTGATTACTTCCTCTACCTGGGATACACTCCAGTTATTAGCTACCATGTTCCACCCCGTCCTAAAGGTCTCTATTAAAAGGTTACTCTTTTGCGGGGGGCTTTCTCTAATGGCCCTACGTAAAAGTGTTACTGAACACAAGTTTGTGTGCCCCATGTACAGTGAAGTCAAATAAACTGAAATATTGGCATTTGGAGCAGAGAAAGGTTTATTGCTCGGCCAAGCAAGGAAAATGGGTGGCTCATGCTCAAAAAACCCAAACTCCCTGAAGGGTTTCAGCAAAGCATGTTTAAAGGCAAGGTGAGGGAGGGGTATCCCAGGGTTTGTCATCAGACCATGCACAGTTCTCTGATTGGGTGATGGTAATCAATCCTTAGGTGCCAGAAGATCTGGGGGCTATGAGCTCATGATCATCAAGCAGTTCATTTCTTCCATTTGGTGGTGGTTTTAGCATCTGAAAAACTCAGGAAATATACATCAGATACTATCATCTAGGTACTTCAGAGAGGAGGTAAAGCAGAGGATATGGGGGAGAATTCTGTCCTGGGAAGGTCCCATAGGGTCCTGCTTGGTTACAAAGGGTAGGCCCATCACTTTTTTCCCTTTTCAAATTTTTCACCTTAGCATCTATCACTACAAACATGTTACACCTTTTATATTTGTTTATTGTCCTTCTTCTCCCACTAGAATGTAAGTTACATGAAATTACATACTACTCTGTTTTGCCCACCATTCGTCCACTGCTCTACTTAAAAGGCACCTTATAAATATTTGTTGAGAGAACAAATTGCAAATCTCTGGTATTTAGATTAAACAAAAAATTTAAAAAAACATATGCAATATAGGATTTTGATTACTGGAAAAAAACAGGATCAACTTATAATATTAAATGTTACTCAAGGTAAAAATGCTAAAGGGAGCCTAGCATTTTGACAAAGTTGAACACTTCATATATGAAAAAGACCCTTAGCTTAGAGCAAATGGCATCTTTTCAAAGAATCTTTTCTATATACAAACTAATATGCTAATTTTCGAACACTGCTATCTCTGAAGGTGATTCCTAAATAATGAATTATTCGACCTTTTAAATCTATCCTAACTAGCATAATCACTGTGTCTATCAGCTCCTCCTTTCAGAAATTCCTTATTCATTCCCAAGATGTGGCACCTGCATTTTAAAGGCCCATCCAGAATGCATGTGCCCTAAGGCCAAAGTTCATTAGTTCACAGGGATCACCGCACACATAATAGGGTCTGACAGTAAAGTCTTTTTTATGCTAAAAAAAGAGAGAGAAAGAGATTGACTAGTAACAAAGGGTTATGAAGACACTGTTCACTTATTCTGTTTCTTGATTTAAAATATTCTAAGAAACCGAAGATATGAAAATAAATGAATAATTGTAACACTGCATAGACTATGCTTGTAATCTTAATTAATTGCTCTATTGCCTCCATCCAGAAAGGAATCAAATTGGCAACCTGAAATGAGTTTATTGCAAAATTGGATTTTATTTACATTTAAACCAAGTCCTATAAACAACATTTTGAAATTTGATAGGGTTCTATAGTTAAGACAGTCATTATTGTTTTCATACTAATTCCTCAGTGGCCAGGAATGCCAACACTTCCTATCCTAATTAGGACATTTAACTTTCTATGCCTGTTCCCTCATCTGCAAAATGTCAATAAGAATACTATCTATCTCTTGAGGTGGCTGTGAAGTTTAAAAGAATTCATATATGCGCTTAAAACAATACATAGAATGCAGTATGTGTGCAATAAATATTAGCTGTGGTGGCTATTAACATCCCCACGTAGAAGTTACTTCATTCGGAAACATCTCTGTGTGTGTACTTCATCATAAATGGTTTGCAAGGAAATTAAACTGATTATAGTTTTACTGAGTTGTCTTTTCTTTTCTTTATGGCTCAAATGAGAACTTGGTTTGAATGAACTGCTTTAAAATTATTTCAGGCCAAAACAAGAAATAACTAAAAAATAAAAATAAATAAATAAATAAAATTATTTCAGGCTGTAATTCTTGTGCTGTGCTCTCGAGCACTAACTCCTGGGTCTTGATCATGCGGTTCTCAGCATGCATGAGGTGAGGCGCCTCCTCCAAATTTGAATTCTCAGGCACAGAATCCCATTGTCATGCTACTTAACTCCTCTCTGAAGTACGGACCTCAGAGGTGGTGAGGACGCAGAGGGAGGATGGATGAAAAGGGCTTGACACAGGGCTTGGCACATACAAGCACTAAGTAATGATGTTGATGGTAACTGTCATCACAGCTCAAGTCTCCCCTTGCCTTAGCCTGTTGACTCGTAAAGCATATGGCTCTTTACTTGCCTGCCCCTTCCCAGTGGTACCTCTCCAGCATTCTTATCTCTATGGTGACTCAAAGAATAGAGAGAAGAGAAAATATTTAACATTCTCACCACTGCCTGAAGGATGTACAGCCTCCCTTCCCCCAGAATCTTAAAATCTTACTATAGATTGAGTCAGACACTGAGAGAGCTACAATCTTGGACCACATCTTACTGGGGCCCATTTAACTGAATTTGCTGACATTCATATTGGACTGTGCCACCCAGAATGCATGTTTCCATTTAATGATATTGTAAGAAGCAGCCCTCTGTAAGTCCTGCCACTCTGTTCTATAAACATAAGGGCCTATATTGAACAGTACCCTCCTTGCCAAGACCCATCTCTATACAAATATTAAGCAGCTGGGAACCAGGTATTCCTCTGGGCACAACAGTGGACAGAACAGACAAAAATCCTTGTCCACTAGGAGCTTCATTCCAGCTGGAGAGACAGAACCCTGGAGAAAATGCTGTCAGTTCTCTGCACTAGAAACAGCTCTGCTTCTGCTGGGTTATGGTCTTATTTTATCCTGGGAAGCCCATGAACCATATAACTAATCATGTTCCTCTAATTCAGCCACTTGAAATCACAGGGCAAAGCTTGCAGTCCATCACCAGCAAGTGTGGCCTGTCCAGTTTCCATCAAGACTTCATGGATCTGGCTGTAACCTGCAGTAACCTCACTGGATTTCACCTTACCCTCTGCTAGACTGAATGTTTGTGTCCCCACCGCAAATTTATATGTTGACCCTTAACCCCCCGAAATGATGGTATTTGGAGGTAAGACCTCTGGGAGGTGATTAGGTCATGAGGGCAGAGCCGTCATGAATGGGAAATCCCACAGAGCTCCCTTGCCCCTTCCACCACGTGAGAACATAGCTAGGAAAAAAATCTGGTTAGGAACCAGGAAACAGGCTCTCACCAGACACTGTATCTGCCAACGGCTTGATCTTGGACTTCCCAGCCTCCAGAACTATGAGAGATAAATTGTGCTTATAAGGCACCCAGTCTATGGTATTTTGTTATAGTGGTCTCAAGTAGTGGTAATCTTGTTGCCTGGGGGACGTTTGGCAATATCTGGAACCATTTTTGGTTTGTCCAACATAAAGGGGGCAGGGCGTGTGCTGGGATCTACTGGCTAGAGACCAAGGGTGCTACTAAACATTCTGCAAAGCCCAGGACAGCCCCCAGGAACAAAGAATTATCCAGCATACAACATCCATAATGTCACTGTTGAGAAACTCTGCTCTATACTTGCTTTTCTTTTGTCTATCTGCACCTATTTTTAAGTTATTCATCTTGCTGAGTTATGTGTTACTGTAGGTCATCTTAAAACCTTTTGAGAACAAGAAGTGGGGGGCAAACGGAGAGCATAGATAGAATCTAAGCAAGAATTGTTCATGTCAACAAGATTTGTTAAGCAAACCATTTCCTGAGCCACATTAATTTACCCAACCTATTTAGCTGTTTATGGCATTTCACTGTCTCAATGAACATCTATGTTTTAAAAACTACATCAATAGAACATATTTAAACTGAAAGATGTACTAGATACCAATATCATTTTCCATCTTCAGTTTTGTAATTAATTCTTTGAATCACAAACTTCAATTAGCAATACAAGAAGTGTTTCAGAAACATCCTAACATACATTAGATCAAACTACAATGGCATTCACCTAAACAGAGCTGCACCACTAGTTTCATCTCTTAAGAGAATTGATTTTCTTTCTTCCTTCCTGAGAGAAATATGTAAATTAGCACTTTGATACCACAATCTCGCTTTTGTCTGTCAACTCAGCTTCAAGAAAGTTAATTCCTTTGCTTATGAACATCCCCCCGCCAACACACACACCGCCAGCTCTATCATCATAGTCCCAACGACAAAGCGCCACACAGCAGGCGTTTAATTGTGATGTGTACATTAAGCATTAAATTCAATTGTCTGCAGATGAAAAAAACAGAGCTAATATTATATTACAGTATTTCGAAACATAGCACTTCTTAATTTAGAAACAATGACACTGGGGAAGCACAGGGAAAATACTGATTTGACTTTGCATACATATCACCTATTTTCCTGTCACTTTAATATTCTAGATGTGTCTCTGACCTTTAGTTAGGGATCTGATCTATGTCTGAAGTTGTTTACTTATCTGAAGACATTAAATTCCCCCGGCACCATCATGTCCCCATCAGCAACATAACTAAAGTTTCTGACCGCGGTTAACAAAGCAGGCAGAGAATATACTCCTGCACTTAAAGGCAGAGAGGAAAATCTCCACGATGCCACAAAACTTGACATTCTGTGCCAGCTTCCCCCTCTGGTGGGGAGAGTAGACCCCCAGGCAGGTAGTGGTAGCATTCCCATTTTACCAACAGGCAAACACATTGGGAAAGATTAACCCCTCCAAAGTTATCAGCTCCACAGGAGGTACAAAAGGAATCAAGCTCAAGATTCCTAACTCCAAAGCCCATGGTCCTTCCGCTGTTCCAAACCGTGAGAGGGGCTCACAGCAGCAAAGCACATGAAGCCCCGGAAAGTTGATTTTAATTCCCTCTTTCATCCCCGGTCCTAGAAGGCTCCCCAGAGAAGACTGGGTCTTACACTCTGGTGTCAACCAATCTGAATGATCTAGTTCAATCCTAATTGGCAGTCTACAGAAGCGGTTTCTAGGACTTCTTAGCTGAAATCCTCAGGTCAGAATTACAGAATCACAAAATAGAATCACCTGTAGTCTAATTTCCTGCTTTTCAGAAGACAGAGGCCCAGCCAGGTCAACCGCCCCGGTTTGCAAAGATAACCGCCTAGGTTTCTGGTGCGTGACTCCTGACCAGAACCCGGATTTCCAGACCTACAATCTATGACCTTGCTTCCCTTTCCTACTCCTGCAGTCCTGCTGGTATCCACCACTCTATTATAATTGACTTGTATGATTTTCTATGGGTTTTGTTCATACATGCTTTATCAACCAAGAGTTGTTTTAACAACTAGACATTGTGCTAAGGGCTGAAGATAAAAAACAGAATGCACACAGAGCAGAGCTGTGGTCCAGCACCTCATTAACTTCCGGTCCTTACTGTATTGGCTAAGCCATGCGGTGTTACTTAATGCCTGAAACGCAGAAAGGAGTTAACCGTCATTTACTCACATAGATTATGGTCTTCTCGGGGACCCTGAAGCCAGTGCCTGAAGGAACACAGAGCGGTGTGTAAACACTTGGTAATTTTCCTTCTAGCTTGGGCTTTTCAAGCTTTTCTTTCATGCGGTACAGAAAAAAAATTATTTTCTAAACAAGTTGGTCTAAGAAGGACATATGAGGAGAATCCTCTCTTTGTCGAGAAGCTGCTGTGCTAAGCAGCGTAGAGGGGAAATACCTGAGTCCACAGGGTCTGAGGCTGAGGGAGAACTATTTTGTGTTACGGCAGGAGGAAGGATTTGCTGTTGCTCCAGAGACGGAAAGAGAAGGAACATGAAAAATGTGAAATAAGCACCGAAAGACAAGTGTTTTTTTCAACTAAATGAAAACCAACCAAGGAGAATAATTGGCAGCTAAACCTTCTCTGAGAGGAGGTGTAGGAGGAAGAGCAGAGTTTCTCCCACCATCGGTGCCACACAGCCTGACCCTAAACATCCGTCCTTCTTCAGGCACCAACCGCCCCACCATGGCGGGTGGTCTAAGAGCAGTGCGGGAATCACATCCCATTTCCTGAGGGGACCAGAAAACAGGAGAGAGGGGGAGGCAGGGCTGTGAGGCAAGCCTACAGCTGGGACAGCACTCGGCCACTTACAGGGGGCGAAGGATAACTTCATCTATAAAATAAGAAAAATTACTTCCTCCTCACGGGATTCTTGAGGATTAAGTTAGCTGATCAGTATCAAGTTCCTAGGAAGAGAAAACACTCAAATGTTTCTTCTCTTCCCCCTTCCATTTCCTCTCTTCGTCCGCTTCATTTTGCCAGAACCATAAAAGAAAAATAATCAAGCACTAGAACTTCTGATCAGTAACATCTATTGACCCTAAAAATAAACTTTCCACAAGTGTCTGGGAAAAACTTCAAAATATGCTCTTCTTGTAAAATAATGTGCAAGCTCTTTAACTGGACAAACGTATAAATTAATATTCATTTCATGATTTTACATTAAGAGGAAGAAAGGTTTGTGTGAAGAAGTCTGCCATGGGTAGCGGTAGCAAACCGAATCCTGACCCAGGAGACAAAATAAACTCTCTTCAGAAAAACATTCCTAAGAAGCATGAGTCACACGCTCTCAGCAGCTCAGGGGCCTCCTCACCTGGTTAAAATGGAAACATTTTAGAAGGACAGGAAAAACAGTCACTGAGAAACTGGCAAATAGTAAGAGAACTCAAAGGAGGGCTCTGGGGATGGGGGCTGGTGCAGGCCCATGCAAACTATTTTTATCAGCTTCATTTCTTCTCCAAGAGGGAAAACATAACCAGAGAGTGTGCAGAGAATGGAGAAGAAAGAGAAAGAAAGGACTGAGGGAGAAAGGAGAGGGTGATGGGAAGAGGAGAAAGTGATCCAACAAGACCTGTTCGCAGACGCTAACGCCCTGTCAGCTCCCATGCTCCGTGTCACCTCACGCTTCCATCCTGGATGTGTCCTGCTCCCACCACAGAGCCCAACAATCTTCTCTCTTAGCAAAAATAACCCATAATAAATAAATAATTATACAACATTAAATGTATTAAATACTCATAAATGAATATAGTCCACAATTCTAAATAAAGAAATCCCAAGACCTTCAGTCAGTAGCTCCCTGGCTCAGCACCAAATCGCACTTACTCCTGGATCTCTATCTGACCAGGGTCCGCCCAGCTGTCTACCCTGTATCCCTGGGCTGAGTCTCTGCTGCTCAGTTACTACTCTCCCTGGCCTGGGCCCCCAGAACTCAAGGTCTGGGGGCTGCCTTGTGCCCAGGGTCTGGCACTGACTGACTCTTGCCTCTGAAACGCAGCCTGCTGGGGACCAGATCCCAACACAGTGCCTGACCTCAATGCCTCCTGCCTGTCGGCCCAGTGAACGGCCGCACGTCTGCCCCACCTCTGCTGGGAGCCGCAGCCAGGCTTTAGGGCTTCCTTTAGAACTTTAGGTCATGGTGCTAACAGCCCCGCTCTCCTTTGTCTGGTCGCACCATCCCAGGGCTGAATCCCAAGTCGTCATCCACCACGTGGACTCCCAGCCCCCAAGAATAGGCCAGGTCTAATCTACCAGGCCCCCAGGGGAACATGAACTAAGGAAACATAGGAAGGAGAAAATGACTCAGAAGGACATGTAAGAGGAGGAAGGGAGAGGGTGGGAAAGGTAATGAGGGAGACAGAAGAAAAAGGAGAAAGAAGGAGCAATGAACAGCTTGATAGACTCTCAGAAAGGCATCCGTCTTAACTTCATAGTCTACTATTCACTTGGGTCATGAGTGCATGAGTAACTTGATCACTTTGATCTTCTGATTACTGATTATACTGTCCTTGAAAAGTCTGATTGGCTGACCAATCATTACTGGGAACTCACATATTTTTATCTATTCTCTACAAAAGGGTCTGGCTCCAAACAGGAGCCCTCTGTTCAGACCCCCCAACCCCACACTTGCTGGGAAGAAAACTCTTCTCCAGGTTCCAGGAGTGAAGGACAAATCAAGACGTTCCCAACAACCACATGAAATCAGGCGAGGAAAAGATCTTGCCTTTGGATACTGGTTCATAGCTCTGCTGAAAGAAGTATTCAACAGAAGCCACAGTGTAGTAAAAACAGACAGAAGATAATTCACGGTCAAGAATCCCTTGAGTTCTCAAATCAGCCCCCAAGGATTGGGTAGAGTTGCATAAATAAGACCAACACAGCAACAAGAAGAGTTGAAGAGGACTGAGAGTTCTATCATCTTTTTTTAATCATGTCTATAAACAAGAATTCTAAAACTACTATTAAAAATATACTTACTTTGTGAGTTCAGCATGTGAGAAACAGCAAGTAAGGCACTGGGAAACACCCACTTCCCCTGGTCTCAATCCACCAGCCCCTCTCTTCCTTGCTAGGCACAGCCCTCACTGCACACCAGGCACCACCCTAAGTGCTTTAGGCAGGTTATCTCATTTAATCTTTAAAAGCACCCTCTGACATGGTATTATCATCATCCCCATTTTACAGATAAGGAAACTGAGGTTTAGGGAGTTTAAGTGACTTGCCCCAGGTATCAAAGCTGGTGACCGATAAAGACTGAGCCCCATGGCTAGTTACCACACCCATCCTCTTCCTCTATGCCATCTTTGTGCAGGCAGCACCAGCCCCGTCACCCAGCTACAGAACAACAGCTTTATGTTACTGTTGTACCTGGTGCAAGGTGTGGGCCACCTGGACTGGTGGAAGAGGCTTCCCTGAGCCTGCTTCCTTTCCCACTCTCTGTTTTTGGACCAGATGCTCCCTGAACTCCTCTCCTTCCTCCTTCCTCCTTCCCTAACGTTACATAAGCCTCCTAAGACTACTTCCAAAACAAACTCGCCAGGCTACGGAAGCCTCACTGATGCAGGGAAATGACTTGCAAAAGAAGAAAGGAGGAAGGGAACTAATATTTACAGAAGGCCTTCTGTGGGCCAGGCACCGATATAAACACTGTGGACTTTATTTCTGGGAGATGATGCTTAGTGAGAAGATCGAAGTAGAAAAACACAACATCTTCCATTTAGATTTCTGCATTCCACAGTGCAGGAGCTGCTACAGGAGGCTCCAGCGCAGACATGCTGTGACTTTTGTACTTTTGTACTGTATGTACTACTGTACCGTGTGCCTCAGGATCACTCATCGTCCAGTGTCCTGCGACAAGATGTGCAGCAACTTCCTATTCTTTCCTACCTCAGCCCATGTTCTCCGATGCCCTCACTCTGCCTCCCCTCTCTCCTTTAAGAGCTTACATCAGCCTTTATGCTTTGCTCACAAGTGTTACAATGGTGTCCTGGGCACAACTGATTGGTTCTAAAGCAACCATCTACCCATACACACACTTACCTCTTCCTAGAGGTGCAGGAGCCCACAGGCAGTTAGGACCCTGGGTAATTTACCACCACGATTTCCCAAGCCTTCCCAAGACAGGTTATGTGGACCAACGCCCCAGTGTAGCCTTCAGTTTAGAATACGACTAAGAAACCTAAGAGTCATTCACAGCACAGTTCCAAAGCAACATGGAGGAGGAGAGCGAGGAACACACCTCAATAAATGCTACCCATAAGAAATGGAATGGAAAAATGTTCGGAATGGTGAAAAATAACCTTCCCTGCTCAGTGGAAAAAAACTAGAAACACGCTTTGCCAATTCCTCTATTTTAGCATAATACACAGGAAAACACAATCTTCTTCTTGGTTAGAATGTCTGCGGCGCCCCCCATGAATCCTAATCGCTTATCTGGGCTTCCCACAACTTAGCAAAAGGCCTGACAGAGTCAACACTTGGCATATGCATCACATGAATAAATGTCTACTTTGGACTTGGGGGCGTTATTATATGACAAATACCCCGAGGAGTTAAGAGATGCACCACTGAGAAGGAATGAAAAGAAGACTGAATTAAGGTTACAATGCCTCCATACGTGTAAAAGGAGAGGAGTCACTATGCAAAAAAATTCCCTGAAGCTGGGTTAGGAATGGGCCCAGTTATTCGTTTCACCTGACTACTATTCCTTTTTGATTGAGGCAAACCAGTTTTACGCATCTCCTCTTTTTTCTCCCCAGAATTCCTGCCATGGTTGGGGCGGGGGAGAAAGGGCAAGGAAAATAAATAAGAATGACCTCTCCTGCAACAACTAGAGAAAGACGTGGCTAAACAGGTCGGTGTCCTCTGTCTGGGGAGGGAGTCAGTAACAGCAGGATTATCTGCAAGTGTCAAATTATTTTACTTTTTATGTTCCACAAATAAATACTAAAAAATGGGGAACTATGCACCATTTCTCTATTTCCCAAATGAACACGAATAAAGGAAAAAGCTAGAAAGTCAACTCTGAGAAATACTTTTGAAAACAGAGAAGTGACTTTACACAAATCACACAAACATAATTAAGTAAGGGCATTTTTCTTACTTAACAAGTCACGCTTCATCACCGCAGCTAATTAAACCAAGGAAAAAGAAAATCTACAGGAAAATGACAATGAAGGTATCAATAACTCAAGACTTTAATAACTGCTCTAAAAGAGGGAAACAATCTACCTAAAATCTTTAAAGAATTCTTACATTTCAGAATCTTATACAGTCACAATATCTCATAACAAAAATTTATTCATCAACAATGGACATAATCAAGTTGAAGTAAAAGGTCAGATAAGTTAGATGAAATCTATCTGTAAGCAGCCTAAGAATATGGTATGCTCACAGTGTCACAGGCCTGGCAGTAGCTATAAGTTCACCACAATCGAAAAAACTAAGAAGGCAGACCTGTCACAGCATCTTCAAACTGAAGGAGAATGTCGTGACCATCTACTCTGGCCTCCCCAAAATACCTTTAGCATCTAGAACTGCCCCCTGCACCCGCCCGGCCACGGACACACACACACTCTTTACCCTCTCCCTGTTTTATTCTCCTCCACAGCACCTATCGACACTTCCTTGTTTGCTTATTGTTGCCCATTAGAACACAAGCTTCAGGAAGGCAGAGATTAGGATCTGTTTCTTTCCCTGGTGAAAGCCCAGAGGCTAGAAGAGTGCCTGGCATGTAGGTACAGTGGCCCTTAGTGCTGCATGGACCATCTTGAGCTCTCCACCTTCCCGGCACACAACAATATTGCACTTCCTGCCGCTTGGGGTTGGATAGAGCCACGTGACAAGATATGACCAGCGAGAGTAAGGAAAAGCGGTATGTGTCACGTGCAAGCTTAAGCGCTTAACTGGGGGTGTGAGACCCTCCACAGCACTCATCTAGCTGCTTCAGCGACCACCTGCTCCAGACGAGGCTGCTCCGTCAGCCTGTCCCACACAATACAAGTCGAGCCCCAGCAAACCCCCGATGGTTATAAAGCACGAGCAAGAAATAAACCTTTGTGCTATAAGCCACCGAGGCTTACCTGATAGGGTAGGTGCTCAGTAAAAACGCGTGGGTGAATGTGTCAGCTTCCCTCACAGAGCTCACGCAGCATAATGAGCTCTGAGAGGACCTGTGTACTCACAATGCAGCCCATTCTAAGTTGGAACAAGTCACAGCTGCTTCCTGGTACTAAGTCCAGAACTGTTCCTAAAGAAAAGGATGTTGTGATGCTCATTTTATATGGCAATTTGGAGAACCCTAAATTAGGAGAACCCTAATTCAAATGCATATGGCAGGACAGGGTAAATGGCAGGAAAGGGTTGTTATCTACTCACTCCTTGCTTTCCATATCTGCATCAAGCTTTCCTGAAGGGTCCTTTGACTGAACAAGGTCAAGAGAGAGTGACTCAGAAGCTATGTTGTGAGAAGTGATCAGTATTGGTAAGAGAAAGGTTTGTCTTACAGATGTTTCACTCAGAAGCCTCTGAAGAAATTAAGCCTCCTCCTAGCAAAGCAGACCTCCAGGATGAAATAGCCCCTCCAGGATGGATCTTAGACTTGAGAGGAGCCTAGAAGTAGAAGCAGGTCTAAGGCATCAAAGTATAGGGATGAACACTAGGCCAAGAAGGGACTCTCAGCTGCTCAGATGTGGTAGCTTTATTATATGCCCAGGAAGGAATTCTTGTTACTCCTCCCTCTAAGAGGTAAACCTTGATAACACTCCCTGCTTCAGTGTAGGCTATACTTAATGACTTGCTTCTAAGAATCATAACAGGGCAGAAATGATGGTGTGTAACCTCTAAAACTTGGCCATAAAAGGCATTGTGAGTTTCTCCTTGTTCTCTCCTTCTCCTCCCATCTCCCCCACTGGTCCATCAATCCATTCCTCCCCTCCCATGCATCAAATACTTCATCTGGGAGAAGCCAGCTGCCATGTCATGAGGACATTCAAGCATCCCTATGGAGAAGCCCGTGTGGTAAGGAACTGAGGCTTCCTGACTACAGCCAGCACCAATGGGCCAGCAGGTTGAGGGAAACATCTTGGAAGTGGGTCTTCCTTTATTTTTATTTACTTATTCTTTTGGCAGCGTTGGATCTTAGTTGCAGCACATGGGGTCTTCAGTTGAGGCATGTGGGATCTTTCATGTGGCACGGGCTCTTTGTTGTGGCGCACAGGCTTCTCTCTAGTTGTGGCACGTGGGTTTTCTCTCTCTAGTTGTGGTGCGCGGGCTCCAGAGCGTGTGGGCTCTGTAGTTTGTGGTATGTGGGGTCTCTCATTGAGGTGTGCAGGGTCAGTAGTTGTGGCACACAGGCTGTTGCCCCACAGCACGTGGGATCTTAGTTCCCCAACCAGGGATCGAACCCGTGTCGCCTGCGTTGGAAGGTGGATTCTTTACAACTGGACCACCAGGGAAGTCCCAGAAGTGGGTCTTCCTGCCACAGTCAAGCCTTCAGATGACTGTAGCCCTGGCTGCAATGAATGTGCCCAAGTCGGAATCACCCAGCTAAGCTGCTCCTGAATTACTAACTCAAAAAACTTTGGGGGTAATAACTCATCGGGTTTGGTTTTGTGCTGTTTTGTTTTTTAAGCAGCTAAGTTTGGGGGTTAAAAAAAAAATTAAGTACAATTGATTTACAATGCTGTGTTTCTGGTGTAAGGCAAAGTGATTCAGTTGTACATATATATACTTTTTCAGATGCTTTTCTATTAGAGATTATTACGAGATATTGAATATAGTTCCCTGTGCTATACAGTAGGATCTTGTTGTTTATCTATTTTATATATAGTAGTGTGTATCTATTAGTCCCAAGCTTCTAATTTATCCCGCCTCCCTTTTCCCATTGGGAGGAAAACAAACCATAAGTTTGTTTTCTATGTTGTGAGTCTGTTTCTGTTTTGTAAATAATTTCCTTTGTATCATTTTTTTTTTAGATTCCACATACAAGTGATATCATATGATATTTGTCTTTGTCTGACTAACTTCACTTAGTATGATAATCTCTAGGTCCATCCATGTTGCCACAAACGGCATTATTTCATTCTTTTTTATGGCTGAGTAATATTCCAACCACAACTTCTTTATCCGTTCATCTGTCAATGGACACTTAGGTTGCTTCCATATCTTGGCTATCATAAATAGTGCTGCTGCGAACACTGGGGTGCATGTATCTTTTCGAATTAGAGTTTTCTCCAGATATATGCCTAGGAGTGGGACTGCAGGATCATATGGCAACTTCTATTTTTAGTTTTTTGAGGAACCTCCATACTGTTTTTCCATGGTGGCTGAACAAATTTACATTCCCTTTTGTAAGGGAAGGTTCCTTTTTCTCCACACCTTCTCCAGCATTTGTTATTTGTTGGCTTTTTAATGATGGCCATTCTGACCAGTGTGAGGTGGTATCTCATTGTAGTTTTGATTTGCATTTCTCTAATAATTAGCAATATTGAGCATCTTTTCATGTGCCTGTTGGCCATCTGTATGTCTTCTTTGGAGAAATGTCTATTTAGGTCTTCTGCCCATTTTTTGATTGGGTTGTTTATTTTTTTTGATATGGAGCTGTATGAGCTGTTTGTATATTTTGGAAATTAATCCCTTATCTGTTGCATCGTTGGCAAATATTTTCTCCCATTCTGTAGGTCGTCTTTTTGTTTTGTTTATGGTTTCCTTTGCTGTGCCTAAGATTCTAAGTTTGATTAGGTCCCATTGGTTTATTTTTGCTTTTATTTCTTTTGCCTTGGGAGACTGACCTAAGAAAACATTGCTACGATTTACATCAGACAATGTTTTGCCTATATTCTCTTCTAGGAGTTGTATGGTGTCATGTCTTATATTTAAGTCTTTAAGCCACTTTGAGTTTATTTTTGTGTATGGTGTGAGAGAGTGTTCTAACTTCATTGATTAACATGCACTGTCCAGCTTTCCAAACACCACTTGCTGAAGAAACTGTCTTTTCTCCTTTATATATTCTTGCCTCCTTTGTTGAAAATTAATTTATCGTAGGTGTGTGGGTTTATTTCTGGGCTCTCTATTCTGTTCCATTGATCCATATGTCTGTTTTTGTGCCAGTACTGCACCGTTTTCATTACTGTAGCTTCATAGTATTGTCTGAAGTCTGGGAGGGTTATGCCTCCAGCTTTGTTCTTTTTCTTCAGGACTGCTTTGACAATTCTGAGTCTTTTGTGGTTCCACATAAATTTTAGGATTATTTGTTCTAGTTCTGTGAAAAATATCACAGGTAATTTGATAGGGACTGCATTAAATCTGTAGATTGATTTGGATAGTATGGCCATTTTAGCAATATTAATTCTTCCAATCCAAGAGCATAGGAAATCTTTCCATTTCTTTGAATCATCTTCCATTTCTTTTATCAATGTTATACAGTTCTCAGCATATAAGTCTTTCACCTCCTTGGTCAGATTTATTCCTAAGTATTTTTTTTTTTAAGCAATTTTTAAAGGATTTTTTTTTCACTTTCTCTTTCTGATATTTCATTGTTAGTGTAAAGAAATGCAACAGATTTCTGTATGTTAATCTTGTATCCTGCTGCCTTGCTGAATTCGTTTATCAGTTCTAGTAGTTTTTGTGTGGAGTCTTTAGGGTTTTCCATATACAGTACCATGCCATCTGCATATAATGATAATTTTACCTCTTTCCTTCCAATTTGGATACCTTTTATTTCTTTCTCTTGTATGATTGCTGTGGCTAGGCCTTTCAATACTATGTTGAATAGGCTGTACAGCAGAAATTAACATAATATTGTAAATCAACTATAGGTCAACTAAAAAAATACTATGTTGAATAGAAGTGGTGAGAGTGGGCATCCTTGTCTTGTTCCAGATTTTAACAGGAAGGCTTTCAGCTTTTCACCATTGAGTATTATGTTGGCTGTGGGTTTGACATAAGTAGCTTTTATTATGCTGATATATGTTCCCTCTATACCCACTTTGGTAAGAGTTCTTTTTTTTTTTATCATTAATAGACGTTGAATTTATTCAAATGCCTTTTCTGAATCTATTGAGATGGTCGTGTGGTTTTGTTTTTTCTTTTGTTGATGTGGTGTATCACATTGATTGATTTGCATATGATGAACCATCCTTGTGACCCTGGGATGAATCCAGCTTGATCATGGTGTATGAGCCTTCTTATGCTTTGTTGGATTCTGTTTGCAGGGGATGATTTCTTACACAGCAAAAGATAACTAATATATCAAGCGTCCTCTGGCTTGGATGTGTGCCTGTGTATGTATTTTGTATCAATGACATGTTCACAGTGACTTTATGGAATGGACTACACATTGAGCCTGATAGCCCAGATATAACTGAGGGGATGAAAACACGTTCAACCAAGGATAGTACTCCCTGGGGTCCCTAAGCCTACGTTTCTTCTTTGCCATATTTAAGCATAGAATAGTGCTTTCCTTCATTGCTATCAAGATCTTTTGAAAATATATATATCACACCATCTATCATCATGATGGGCCTTTCACTTCAGTATGACTCAGAAAACTTGTGAAGAACACAGAGAAAAAAAAAGGAATGGACCACTGCTGATATTACCTTAATGTAAGACTATGAAACAACTACTCATATCTTTCTTTTTTCATATTCTAACTTTTTCCAAAAAAGACTTAAAGAAATTGGTAGAATAACTCCAGGAGGAATCCCTTCCTTTGACACTAACCCATTGCCATTTTCAGTAGCTAAATAGTTGTTATTGCCTTCCTACCTCTCCTGAGAAACTGCATTTGATTCTCCAAGTCATTTACTATCTTATTAACCAGTAATTCAGTGAGTGATGCAGAGTAATAATATGGCTCAAATCATGGGCGTGTCAGCAGGCTGGGAAGTACACACAGACCAAGGCACACACACACTAAAGGACAGAAAGAAACAAAACACATGGTTACCAAAGTATTCTTCATCTCCTGGCATTTTGCATTTTCTGCCTCTGTCCTACTTGCAGGTGTCAGTGGTAGCAGGGACATGCTCATTAAACAGTCTAAGGTTTAACTTCTGAAAAAAAAAAGTTAACTGAGTCACTAACCCTCTCTGGATGAAGACAGGAAAGAAAGGGACAATGGTATGAGGGTAAGGAAGGTTAAAACAGGATGGTGCTAAGGTTTGCAGTGGAATCAGTCAGCTTCAACAGAAAGCAAGCAGTGGAAATGGGAAAATTAACTTCTCCAGATCCTCCAAATCCCAGAGCTATTTCCTCTAGGATTAAGTGTTCCACATCACCATATCAGGTAGAACAGTGGAAACCTTATACCAGAAGCATTGAAAAAATAAAAGTTATTATAGATTCATTTTACTTGGATAAAAAGAAAGGCAGTGCATCAACTCGAAAGAAATGATTTCCAATTACATCCCAAAAATATGATTGAATGTTTACTCTCTGTTAAGGCATTATAACAGGAATGGTAGGATAAAGTGGTAAGTCAGCATAGCCCCTGCAATCAGGAATCTCTTAATCGAATAAGTGACTCGTGACCTTTGAAGTTCTCAGATTCTATAAAAATAATAGCTCTTTTCCCCAAATAAACACAGAGGCAGAATAAATACAACCTTTTGCTCAAATCCTCAAAGTCTATGGATCCTATAGTAAGTACTTCTTCATCTACTGGGAGGAAAAACAATTTAATAAATGTATTACATAACATATAACATTAGATATTAACCTAGCCTCTCTTCCAAGCAGCTGACAACACCACCTTCATTCTTATCAAACACCAGATATTGTAGAGGACAACACACATACACATTCATGTAAAAGTAACATTTACTAATATGTCTGGCATCACTTTTTACAGGTAATAGTAATTAAACCGAAATGAAGTTTGTGTAAAACCTAAATTTGTAACATCTGCATTTTTGAACTGCATCCTTACACTGGGTGTAGTTATTTTGTATGATTAATTCTGAATATAAAACATTTTCCATAGCTCCAAGATAGCAAGCTGAGCACTTCAATTGTTTCAATGTTTTAAATAATTTTTTGCTGTATTATTGGTACAAAAAAATTCACTTGAATATTTCAGTTTTTAGAAAAGCTCAGTTCCTCTACATCAGTTGTATTTACACTGTCAAAAAAAAAAAAAAAATGAATGACAGACAAGTGATTTAGGCACCAGAGATCTTTTTTTTAAATTTTTCTCATCATTTCTGCAGTGTCTTCCAAGAAACATGTTCTCAGATACAAAGCAGAAGATGTTCTTTAGGATAGAGCAGGAAATGCTAACAGGTTGCGCAGATGGAAGGAAAGAGGAGTAACTAGAACTGAGAGAAACAAAGAACAACTAGAAAACAGGAAAGAAACATAAATTGTTTTCAAGCTTCAGTAACCCTCAACCACATATGGCTATTTAAATTCAGTTTAAATGAAAAATTCAGTTCCTCAGTTGCATTGGCCTCATTTCAAGAGCTTAAAAGCCACATGCAGCTAACGGCTACCATATTGGACACTGCAGAGTACAGAACATTTCCATCATCTCAGAAAGGTCTACTGGACATCACCATTCTGGAAAGTGAAACCTCAGAAAACACTAAGAACCTAATTAGTCTTGAACATAAAGTACATAGATTCAGAGATGAACTATTTTCAGCTAAGTTCTTCTATTTCTATAGGAACAAGGAAGTAGAAAACAGTTAAGAATTTTGAGAGCAATGGAGAAATGGTCCCACATTACATAGTAAGCACAAAGTACCCCGGACTCCATCTGAGATTCAAGTGGCTCTGGGGCTAGCAGCCAGTGGAAGATCTGTGGATTATTCCTCTTTACCAGCCAACAACAACATTTACTGAGTTCCTCATATCTATATATGCTCTGCAGAGAAACACAGTGCTAAAATAACAAGACATGTTTTAACCTTCAGGAATTTAGTGGAGAGGGACAGAAAAAAAAATTATATATACATAAAACTTATTTATTTCTACATATATTTTAGAAATGAGCAGATATAACCTAACTCAACAGTAACAGATGTGAAAGCTGTTAAAGGAAGAGAAATTGATAGGATGCCATCTCACCGGATGCTCTTGAACCAGGAATCAAGCAAACTCCCAAGAAAGGTGATGTAATTAAACTATCATGACACATTAACTGAAACACCTTGTTCTATATGCAAATGTCTGACAGATACACCCCAGTGGCTCTGCAGATAACAGCTGTTCTGATCTTTGGATATTGCTAAGCTGCACCCAATGCTGCTTTATCATTAAGCATGTCATGATGAAACTGAAGTGTTATTATGCACCTGTGCATCTCTTTGGGAGCTCCAAAACGCCTCTAAACAACCATTTCTCACCTGGGGCACATCCATGATGTTTTTCCATAAATGAAAACATAACCACTCCAATAATTTTCAGAGGTGGACTAATGTCTATTTTAAGGAGTATGTATAACAGGTCACACTGCTCAAGCACACTTGATTAACATTCCAAAACCTATTTAGATTAGAATTTGATGTGTTTCTACTGCCAATATCTTGAAAATCTTGAAAGTCAATATTCCATTCTAGTCCCAGCTTTCATTTTCTAAAATGTGTTCAATAGTACTTTTTTTCCTTTTTGAGAATGTATATGGGTACATAAAGTAAAACGCCAAGTTGTTAACCCATGTCTTCTTTCATGAGAATTTAATTAAGCTGGGGAGAAACACAGTAGATAAGCATAAGATGTACGTACATGCACCTGATAACCAGCTTCCAAAACCTACATTTTACTTAGAGACTTTGACTGATATTTGTAATTTAGGCTATCCTGATCGTAACTGATTAATGCGAGAAAAATGTTCTACCTTAACTACTGCTCAGAATCCCTTTAAATTACCACTGATTGGCAATCCGTCATCAGCAAATATGCTTATGTCAAATGCCCTTATAATGAGCCATCACATTTTCAAATATTTTCCTCCATTACCTAGCCAGGAGATTAACACAATGCGTACCACCTACAAAGAGGAGAGGAAATGAAATATTGGCTCTTGGTTTAAATGAGCAAACCCCATCCTGAACAGTAGAGGGGAAAGGAATGTATAAATTGAGAAAAGAATTACCTATTCATCTTCATCAATAGTTGACACCATCATCATGTGGCCTCTAGAAAAAAATGATGTTTTAATTTGCTGGGAAGAATACATCTCTTCAGGGAGGAGATTTGGGGATCTGACCATGAATAATAATGAAGTGAGCAGAGGCAGAGTTTTCTTCCTGTGTAAAATCTAGCTCTAGTCTTTCAATCCAAATGAGATTCTAAAAGTTACAGGTGGAGGGCAAGGGATTCGATTTATTTATTCAAGTCCACGCAGGCGTTCTTCAGCCGTACCAACCAGATCTATATTTCTTCTCGCTCAAATTAACATTAAGACAAAAAAAATAAAATAAAATATTCCCATTTGTATTGGGCAGCTTGTAGCAACAACCCGAGGTTCAAAGAACCACCGCTGTTCACAGGGCTGCTCACGGCCCTGCCTAGAATGGTCCGCTGGCAGGGAATCCAGGCACCACTGACAATCCTCTTGTCATTACACCACCCCTTCGGTAAATGCAAAACATCCTCTTGGCAACAGCAGTTTGCAATAAATCACTCAGGCTCATGCCAAAGCTGGAAACTCAGCATTTATTAATTTTAAGTAAGTTCTGATACCCATTATCAGTTATGGACAATGATAACATTTCTCTAAGCCCATTATTTGTTCTCTGCACTTCAGAAAGCTGAGAAGAAGCAACAATACGGCTGACCTTTTGGGGCTTCCTTATCATGACTGCTTCCCACAGGAAAAAAAAGAATTTAACAGGGTCCCAAAGCATTATGCAAGTCAGGTAGAGAGAATGAGAATCCGAGTAAAGCAGAACAAGAGACCCTCAATACGCAGCATTGAAGCGATGTATAAATCAATAGAGAATGATTAGAACACTGCTCTATGAAGGGTCTGCATAGTTAATGTACATTTCATTATGAAAAAGAACGCTGTCTTCAGACCAAATGCTTGGGCATGCAGTAGACAGGCAAAGTGTGTACCATACGGTTTAAATACATAGAATTCCGAGGAATAGAGCTAATCAACACCATCATTTCTTTAATTTCACTTAAACAAAGCCCCTTCAAATATTTCATTTGTAATTTAAATGTCCCCATTAACACACACAAACCCCAAAAGACCTGATTTCTAATGTACTCTATCATTTACCAGACACTCCCCCTTCAAAGCCCAGCATCAATAAAAACCACACTCTTCTTACTCAGATTACAGCCCAAAATCCATAGCTATATATCCCTAATTGCATGATCATTGTATTCACTTAAGTAAAACATACATTTACCTCATCCTTCCTATTAAATGGGTCAATTAAGTGCTGCTCCAGTGTTTTCCCTTTTCGAAAAAGCAAATCTAACAGCTAAATATGTTTTTGCTTCAATTAACTTCGCTGAAAATGTAGTATTGTGTTTACAAAGCAGAGCAAAAACTATCAAAAAGCAAACGGTACTCAAAGAGAGCCAGGAACCACAGACTACTCGGCAGGCCCCCCTTGCTCCTCCCCTCTTAGCTTACACCACCAATACCTCCACTGGACCCAAATACTGGGGACTGACCTCTGGGTGATAATTAGTACCTACTGGTGTAAAAATAGTCATCATCACTATTGTTAAAGAGCACTTTGCCAACCCCTTCCAAAAGAAAATGAGGTCCCTTCATCCTGTTTTCTACATTTTACTTAAAGGGAAAGTGAAAATTGGTCCCAGTAAAATTCATTTGATGGAGGTGTTCTCTGTTGCCTATTTCCATAGACTTCTACCAATGACCTCTTTGAGCTAAACTTGTTCACTATACAACAGAAATCAAATCTCTTAGTCACAACTTTTCCATCATTCAAAGAAATCTCATATTCAAAAATTTAAACTTAGTTATCTGAAATGCACTGGAAACCTACCATGCAAAAAACTAGAGTGAAGATATTAAAATATTCAAGATCATACACATTTATATGTAATTTAGGGGGCATAAAGCCAGTATTGTTTAAAAGCTTTGTTCACTCCAGGAAAATTCAGGGTGTGCTATTCCAAAGAACCAAGGTCCTTCAGAAGCCACCTATAGAACTATCTCAACTTGGATGTATCTTTCCTTCCTGAATTCGAATGCATTTTTTTTCATGGAAATTTATACTCTGTTAAAAATTTCAGCACACACCAACAGAAGAATTTTGATTTTAGCTTACTCTATACATGAAACTCAGAAAGGTTCCATATTTTTCCTAGTGCTAATTAAAATGGTCAAAGTAGTCTAAAGCGAATAATACTTTAGTTACATGGTCTTTTATTTTAAATGTTTCCTAGACTTCACTGTAGTTTCTACATGTTAGTTATCTCACTTAATCTTCATGAAACAAACCAACCAGGTAGGTGGTATTATCCCCAATTTTATAGGTGAAAAACCTGAGTTATTTGGTCAAAGAAAACCAACAATGGTGTCCAACTTGAGCCCAACCCAGACTCCCACATAAAAACACAAGTGCAGCACCCAAAATTCTGCCATTCTGTATCTAATGAAGACAGGCATGTTAGCAGCAAAGAGAATAAAAAAGGAAAGATGACATCTTTCTCCCTTTCCAGTCCCCCCATGAAATAAAAACCCACATAAAAAATGTTTCCAGCACAACTAACCACCTTCTCAGCAGAGATACATTACTTAGGTAATTGGCAGTGACATAATGTGTGTGGGTCTTTAACTGTCCTACTGAGAGGTCATCAGCTGCCTCAGCACCTTACTTCCTCAATGGAAATGTTTCCATAGTGTATGGCACTTGGAAATGATACCTTTTACTGCCTTCTCCCTCTCCCCCCTGCCCTGAGTGGAAGGTGTCTGGAGACAAGAGACCACAAAGAACTCAGAGAGGGGGACGTCCTGTCTATTAGAAGATAACCTAAAGAAACCTGTGCAGGTGTTTTCCACTCTGCAGGTCATGACCCCTCAGCAGAATCCATTTAACAAGTCAAGGTCAGCATTTTAAAGAAATCAAAATCGAATGGAATAGAAAATATCAGAGTATTGCTACAGACAATAGGGTAAACTGTTTTATGTTAACTCTGCTTCAGCAACATATTCCATAATCAGTTAGCTGTGTATTTACAGCATGTGTACTGGGTTAAGATATAAAATGTATTTCTTACTGCAGGTTAGAAAGGTTACTGGACTCCTCTCACCTACACCCCTCATGTGGAACTACCAAATTCTGCTGAGATTACTTCCTAAGTATATCCTGACCTCCACACCCCACCCAAGTCCCTACTTCCTGCACACCACTTCCTAGGTTAAGTCAATATCTCTCACCAGAACCATTAGAATAGCTTCCAAAGCCATCTCTGTTATACTGTCATGTCCCCTTAAATCAACCTCCACCCCTTTTGCCAGAATGACCTGTTCCAAATGAAGACCTGACCCTGCCAATCTCCTCCTTAAAGCCCTTCAGTGCCTACAGAATCAAACCAAGGCTCCCTAGAGCCACCCAAGCAGCGATCGTGTCCTGTATAACGTAGCCGTCTCTCACCCCATGCCTCTGCTTACGCTCTCCCTCTGACACCCGCTCAAAGAGTCTTCCTGGAACCTTGGAATATGGGTAGGGGAATCTGCTCTGGGCTCCCAGCATAACCTGAATGTACATCTGTCTGATTCTTACCTCATAAAAATTAGATTTCCTATGTGCCTATCTCTTCCACTAGGCAAGAAGGTTTTTTATCTACTTCCTTCAGATCTTTACTCAAACGTTACCTTCTTAGTGAGACCTTCCCTGCTTTTCCCGACCACATTAAATAAAATTCTAACTTATGATTGCCTTCCCATCCCTATCCTAGCTCCCTTCACTGGCTTCTTTTCTCTTTATCACTTACCACTAACCTGTGTGCACATGTGTGTGTTAGGTATGTGTATACATGTTACATATATGCATACACATACAATATTAGTACATGTATACATATTTTTAACTTAATAGCTTGTTTAATGTCTGTTTCCCCAATTAGGAATGCCAACTTCAATTTTATCTGTTTTATTGCTGCTACATTCCAGTGCCTGACACATAATATGTTCTCAATAAATTCTTATTTAAGGAATAAATGAGCAAATACCATCAAGATCAGATATCACAACAAGGTCAATTTTGAGTCTCCAGCATATATCATGGTGCCTACTGCAGAGTCAGTACATAATAAATGCTTGCATTTTAAAAAGTGAAAATTGAAAGTCACGTATGATGCTTTCTCTTTTTTTGCTTCATACTCTTCTCCTTTTAATAGACACAAGGACACAAAAATACATAAGGCTAGACAGGCCAGTTAGCAGACCAAAAGGGAAGAAGAAATTTTGGAATATCATCATACCTGGATAATGGGCAAGCTATCTAAGAAATGTCAGGGATCTTGCAAGTCAACACTATAAAAAGAGGCATTCCCTCATTTGGCATGAAGATATAAGAGCTTTTAAGATCCAGATTTTCAGCATTCTTATTTGTTGGTATTAAAACCATTAAAGCTCTGAAGGCATTTGAAGCAAATGAATCATCAGGCATCTTATTCTTTTGGGGGAAGGAGGATCTTACTTGGTAATAAGTCACAGGCACATCCAATATTTATAATCATTTTGAAAATCAGATTAAGAATGTAAGGAGAATGATAAAATATGCATATGTTCTTGGAGCTTAAAACTAAATCTCACACGTACTATAACAATTTCTGTTAAAGCACAAATTCGTGAACAATACTTGAAACTAAAAAAGAAATATGAAGCCGTTTTTAAAACATTCCTTCAGAACAAATAAAAGATTAATACACTTTTCTTACTAGGACATCTGTATCACTTCATCCTTAAGACATAAATTAAACACAACTGGCAGAAGTTGAAAATGAAAAAAAGTGAAATCATAACAACCAGAAAAATAGTGGCATTTCTTAAAACTGACATAATATTTCATTAAGAGCAAGGCAGACGTAGGTAGAAAATGAGGAACGAACCACTTTTGAGTGTTTTCAAAAAGAAAAAAAAAAAAGGGACATTTAAAGAGAAAAAAAAAAAGGATGGTTACAGCCTATAGAAGGACCATTTAAGATAATACTGCTTGAAAGGGTTCGACATTTCAACCCTTTATAATATATAAATATACTCTCCAGTTACTCAGGGCAAGAATGACCCAAAACCCAATCTCTAACTCATCACTAGCAGTCAAAATTCCACCTGGTTGAGGAGTTTATGGTATTTGAGTTTAAAACTTGCTCTGACTGTGAAATCTTGGTTAACCAGGGAGATAGATCAATACACAAAACCCTGCCACACCTTTTAAGTGTATTTTAAAATCAACAACTTACAACCAAAATCTCAAGAATAATGATATAACTCTTGTTAGAGGAAAGAAAAGGGAATGAACAAGAACTCTTTCCTCTGCCGAGAGGAAAATTAATACCTTGCTTAGTAAGGTGGGCCAATGGGCAATCATCATATTTGCCTGGAAATGAGAGTAATCCCACTAAAAGTGACAATTTCACATTTTATATCCTTGAGTCAAACTTTCAAAATATCTCCCTTGTTTCCCTTCAGCTCACGATCCCCAGGAACATCCTGGCCACGTATTGGCAAAGGGAGAGGTGGGGGTTGTTCTAGAGACTGCTGAGGGGAAAATGTCCCTGGTGTCAATTTCACCATCACCCAATGTTCTGCCTGAAGTATTTTGTTTAAAACACGAGACAAACTATGAGAAGTCAGTTTCATAAACCATCATGTTTTAATAAAAATGTGATTTAGTTTTAAGTAATTTGGTCTCTCCTCGTAAATGACCTAGTTAAGTGAGAAAAATATTATGTAATAATATGATTAAAAAGGAAAAAAGAATCAATTTGAGATCATTCCTGGGAAAAGCACTCAAGTACCATCTCTGAAGATTCCCATTTTCATAGACAGCCACAAAGAAAGCTCAAATTTTTCACAAGGGAATAAACAATTTCTCTTGATGTATCAAATTATTCATACCTCTATGAGATACCAAAAATGAAAAATAATTAGTAATTTTCTTATCGCTAAGGTTCTCTGTGATTTTCAAGAGTTCTAGAAGGAAGTCCTCTGAAAGGACAGTCAGCAATGCCATAGTTAAAGCTCTTTTTAGCAATGCTAGTCCACAGCACTGCCATTTGTATAGCAGGGAAACAAACTTGGTTCTGGGCTATTTCTCAGGCCACTTAATAAACTAGTCTTAATAGGAGAGCTAAAGTCAAGAATTCTAAAATAGATTTCATTGTGTTTAAAAAGGATCATTTCAAAAACCAAAAGAAAGAACCATCTTTCAGGAACTGGAAATGGTCAGCCAATATTCTGGACAAAGGCTTCTATAAACACATCTTAAAAGAAAAGATTTCTTATTAAAAACAGTGTCCATCTAAGCTCCTGGTGCTGCCTCTCCCAACTTCTCACCAAAATGTCACTGAAGATTCAGAAAGGAGTGAATATTCATAGTACCTCCAAAAACCAAGCTTGCTGAAAACACAAACGACTGCCAGAATCTGGCAAGTCCCCACTATAATGATACGACAGAAATACCCCAATGCTTCTGCTCACAGCACACCCTCATTTCACTTCATTGATAGATTTTCTTTCAAAGGTGGGAAGTTGCTTTATAACTTTTCTACCACTTCCCTGACTCAAGCACATACCTTTCAATGAAAGATGGAGCTATAATACGCTGCCTCATTCTCCCCTTCAGACAGTGATGTGGGAAGTAAGGAGGGCATTGCTTCCCACATGCCTCTCCCTTGCTACTGCAACTATGACTGCCTCCCTCCTTCAGTGGTTACCTCTCCCCACCCAGAGAGAGGCTGCAAGTCCCAGAAAACTATTGAGAAACTAAGGACAATGAGTATACTGAACATCAAAATTTATGAGCTGCAGCCAGGATTTCTCACAGCCAAATCACAGCCTTCACTCACCATTCATCTGACATAGACTCACTGAGTTCCCTCTATGTGCCCAGCACTGTTCTATGTGCTTTGGACACACTCGTGGAAAAAGAAAGGACAAAGGTCCCTGCCCTCCTAGAATTTACCTTCT
Source organism: Balaenoptera physalus (assembly GCF_965194825.1). Classification (NCBI taxonomy): domain Eukaryota; kingdom Metazoa; phylum Chordata; class Mammalia; order Artiodactyla; family Balaenopteridae; genus Balaenoptera; species Balaenoptera physalus. The sequence continues at coordinate 124,499,441 of NC_138890.1, forward strand.
CATGAGGAGGCAGATAATAAACAGATACAATAAGTTATATAATTTGGTAGATAATTAAAAGCACTATGTAAACCAAAAAATTAGAACATGTTCAACAGAGTTGGGAGTGGATGTGAGGGGCTACAGTTTTAAATAGAGTGGCCAGTGTGAGCCTCAAAGAGATGATGACATTTGGTAAAGACTCAAAGGGGTTGAGGGAATTCACCTCCTGGATATCTAGGGGAAGAATTTCTAGACAGGCTTGAAACAGCCATAGCAGAGGCCCTGAGGCAACAGCAGATCTGGCACATCCAAACAACAGCAAGGAAGCCACATGGTTGGAGAGCAGCAAGGGAGGGGAAAAGTAGGAGTTGGGAAAGTCTGAGAAATAATGGGCCAAGTCACGTTGTAAGGACTTTGGCTTTTATCCTAAGTACAATGTGGAGTGAGGGCAGACTTTTGAGCAGAAAAGTGGGTTGATCTGCCTAGCATTTTGAAAGGATCATTCTGGCCACTCTTTTGGGCAGAGACCATAGGGGGGCAGTGATGGAAACAGGGAGACCATTTAGGAGACTACAGAAGTATTTACAATGAGAGAAAGCGGTAGTAGCAAGAGAGAAGGTGAGAAGTGACCAGATCCTGGCTATGTTTGAAGGTAAAGCCAAGAGAATTGTTCTGGATATGGCATGAGAGATAATCAAAAGTTAAGAATAATTTCAACATAGCCTGGGCAACTGGAAAGATGAAGACGTCATTTACTGAGATGGGGAAGATTTGTCGAACAGGATTGGGAAGCAGATGAAAAAGCTCAGATTGAGACATGTTAAGTTTGAGATGCCTATACATCATTCAAGTAGAGCTACATATCAAGTAGGCAGTTGGATATGCTCATCTGGAGTTTGGGAGAAAGATTAGGGCTACAGATATAAAGTTGGAGGCCATAAGTATACGGATGGTAGCCATCGTACCAGGTAAGATCACGAAGGATAGAGTAAAAAGAGATAAGAGAGAGAGACTAAGAATACACTCTGGGCCAGGGGAAAAAAGAGGAACCAGCAAAGGAGAGTGAGAAGGAACAACCAGTGACATAGAAAGATAACCAAGAGTCTGAGGTGCCCTGGAGGCCAAGTGAGAACCATATGTTTCAATTTTCTCACCAATGAAGGAATCAAGTTCATCAGCCTTAAGTGAAGATGGAAGGAGAGTTGTTTAAAGTTTGAAGAGAGATGAGGTCAGAAAATAACAGCTTAAAAAAAAAAGCATTGTCATTATTAAACAAGAAAAAATATTTTAAATTATTCAACTCAAGCTTTTAAAAAAAATCAAATAAACCTAAGGGAACCAAAAGAATCATTAAAAAGATAAAATCAGAAATTAAGGGATTAGAATATAAACAGTAGAACAGCTGGTTCTTTGAAAAGATTCATAAAATATACAAAACTCTTGCAAAGCTCATCTAGGAAGAGAAAAAATACAATTCCATGACCTTGGAAATAAGAAAATGGATATAGCCAAAGAGATAAAGGAGATTCAATACAAGTAGAAGGGAATATATACAATTTTATGCTGAAAATTGGAAACACTAGGTGAAAAAGGTGATCCCTAAGGAAATATAAATTATCAAAATTAACTCAAGAAGTACACTCCAAACAATTCAATAACTATACAGAAATAAACAATGTTGACCATGATTTTACAGGGGAGCAATATCAAACCTTTAAGAGACAGAATTGTTATACTATTTAAAATGTTACATGATACAGAAAAAGAATGAAGTTTCACATTTCATTTTCTAAATCCCAGCATAACCTTGACATCAAAACTTCAAAAAATTGTATAAGAAAATATAAATCCATCTAATTTATAAATATGTCAAAAATTCTAAAATAATTACAAGTCACATACAGCTATAATGTGGTCACATTGTTAGATGCCAAAACTGCATTTGAAAAAAATCCAAAAAAAATTCCTGATAAAAAATTTTAGTAAACTCATAATATCACTAACCAACATTTGAGATTCTATTTCATGATGAACTACCAAAGGCCTTTCCATTAACCTCAGAAACACATAAGGGCTCAGTAAACGTTAGCTGCTACAGTAGTAGCAGAAGTAGTACATTAAAACAAGAGTATCTGTTCCTACCACTGATATTTAACATCTCTATACAAGGTAACTCTTCCCAGCCCTCAATGGAGGTAACGGTCCAATGAAGATGGCCAAGGCTTAAAAACACTTGAGCATAAAATCATGTGACCAACAGGGCTTAATTTCCAAAATATACAAAGAGCTCATACAACTCAATAACAAAAATAAATAAATAAACAACCCAATCAAAAAATGGGCAGAAGACCTAAACAGACATTTCTCCAAAGAAGACATACAGATGGCCAACAGGCACATGAAAAGATGCTCAATATCACTAATTATTAGAGAAATGCAAATCAAAACTACAATGAGGTACCACCTGACACTGGTCAGAATAGCCATCATTAAAAAGCCAACAAATAACAAATGCTGGAGAAGGTGTAGAGAAAAAGGAATCCTTCTACACTGTTGGTGGGAATGTAAATTGGTGCAGCCACTATGGAAAATAGTACAGAGGTTCCTCTAAAAACTAAAAATAGAGTTGCCATATGATCCTGCAGTCCCACTCCTGGTTATGTATCTAGACAAAACTCTAATTCGAAAAATACATGCACCCCAATGTTCACAGCAGCACTATTTACAATAGGCAAGACATGGAAACAATCTAAATGTCCACTGACAGATCAATGGATAAAGAAGATATGGTATTCAATACATATATACAATGGAATACTACTCAGCCATAAAAAAGAATGAAAAATGCCATTTGCAGCAACATGGATGAACCTAGAGATTATCATAATAATTGAAGTAAGTCAGAAACAGAAAGACAAATACCATATGATATCACTTACATGTGGAATCTAAAATATGGCACAAATGAACTTATCTATGAAACAGACTCACACACAGAGAGCAGACTTGTGGTTGCCAAGGGGGAGGGTGGGGGGAGAGATGGATTGGGAGTCTCGGATTAGCAGATGCAAACCAGTATATATAGAATGGATAAACAACAAGGTCCTACTGTATAGCACAGGGAGCTATATTCAATATCCTGTGATAAACCATGATGGAAAAGAATGTGAAAAGGAATGTATATATACATATAACTGAATCACTCTGCTGTACAGTAGGAATTAATGCAACATTGTAAATCAACTATACTTCAATAAAATAAATTTTTAAAAAGCACTTGAGCATAAATCAGGCAGGCCGACCACAAACCTTTCTGAAATATAACACAAAACACAAATACTTTAAGAAAAAAAAAAAAGTGTTTTAATTGCATTTTTTTCTTAACAACGTAGTAGATATTGGTGTTTGCCCAAATTTCAATGAATTAAGAAAACAAATCTGTGAAACACTGAACAGTGAAGCAAGAATATTTTATTTCATCTCACTTTATAAATAATTCAGGATAATGCATAACCCACTAAACATTTGGTCATAATGTTTACTCAGCTGACAGTTTACAAATAGGACATTCTCAGCTTAAGGAGGAAAAGAAAACTTTAAAAACTCTTGTTTCTCTTTTCCAGCTTTAATTCACTGTGATTTCCGGTTGGAAAGAAGGCTCATTAGGAATCAAATTAGTTTATATTTCCTCCAGAAAGGATTAGTTACATACTCACTTGCAACTCTTGAGGTTTGAGAAAGCTTTTTAAATCATCAAGCAAAAGGAAGTAAGCAAGGTGGTGCCTTCTTGGTAGTAGTTGGCCAGACTGCAAAGCAACTTCATGCCATCCACTGTAGCTGGATACTTAGCTTCCTAAAAGACGATAATTTCCAAACACATGCACTTGACTTCTGTTATCTCACTTCAACCCTTTTGTACTTGAAAGATCTACTGCTTCTCCTCCAGAGAATGCAGGAAATTTGATGTTTCTTGGAAAATGCCAGGATATAACTGCACTTGTTAAAAACCAAAAGAAGAGGGACTTCAAAGCCAGACAGTTAAACACGTGAATATACAAAGGTATAACTAAGAATAACGCAAGGTTACTCTTGCAAAATGCAAAGATTTTATTGAAGGACTCAACTGGAAGCCAAGTAAGAGGCAAAGAAGAGAAATTGAATAGTGAATAGTGTAGAAAGTAACCAAGAGGGAACAAGACCTCAAATGTAGGATACGCACGAGAAGGAAGATGAAAGGAGGAAAACGAAGCATTGTAGTAACAGGACACAATCCTGGAAAACTTGGGGAGATTGGGAATTAGTGAAAACCTCAAACACTGTATTTCTTGAAGCAATTAAACTGTATCACTTTCAAACACACACAACCCTGTAATAGATATCTTCAAGGTTGACCAGCAAGCCCATAGCCCCCTTCTCTGGTAACAGCCACCTGGGAGACACGGCAGCTGTGTTTCTACCATGTGACCTTGCCAGAGCCTGTGGCCCTGAGGCAGGTGCCTGTGCACACCGAGACCATCAGGCTCACTATGGCCAGCCTCTGCCTGACACTTGAACCGGATCCAGACCCTCATGGGGCCCTCAGGTTCAGTAGATACCAAAAGAACCTTCACTAAGTAAAGCCCCTATAAACTAACAAAATACCAGCAGGAAGAAGAGGCCAGATGTCTGATTTCATGAGCAAGAAGATGTTATATTTTAATAACCTGTACTTAAAGGCAAGCTTTAAGGGTGCTTTTTAAAAAATACCTTCCAATATGGCCCCTTTCATTTTGCTTACGCTTTATTTCCTTAGCAAAGCTAACAAAATACTGGTTTCAAATTACATATATGTGTGTGTCTCACACCATATAAACCCCATAGATACTGAAAAGAGTCTTTGAAAAAAAGGACATTTTTTAAAGCACACAGGATGTAAGCTGCTGTGCAATGGCCAAGAGCAACAAAACATTGTCACAGCTGAAATGAAGTCCCTCACGTCCCAGGGAGAGCTCAGGGTGGAGGAAGGCTGACATCTGTGCAGAGGTGGTGGGAACCAGGCCCCGACTCAGCCCTCACATGGCCTCCTCCTTTTCTTCAGTCAGTTAATTGGGCTTTGCCTAACTGGAAATGACTAAGACAGCTAATACCTGAGGACTATCCCAATGACAACAGGTACAGATAACCTAGAGAGATTTAATACATATGAACATAAAGGCAGTTAGATGCAGCCTCCACCACATAAAACTGAGGCCAAGGGGGGAAAAAAAAACACCTAAGACTGAAATGCTAGGAAGAATTTTCCGAACATGGAGATCTATTAAATGCCTAGCAACCTCCCCAGGGAAACTGTAGCGAAGTCACTCAGAGTGGAGCGAGTAATTCATTTCTGAAAGCCTCTTTTCCAACTTGGGACATTTAACTCTATGCCTTTGTAATCTCCAGAGACGGCTTGGCTGAGGCCGTGCTGGGTGTAACCATATGTCAGAACTAATACATTGGATATGGCACTTACTCACGATTTGCAAGGAAACAGTCAAAACTAAAAGTGCCAAAGGAATATTTTCTTTACAGATAGGAGCATAAGCTATGACTTTGTATTATTAAAAATATTTTGTCCTTTGCCTAGATCATTATTTAAAAAGAAAATGTTTAAAAGACATTGGGGGGAGGAGGAGAAGAGCAGGAATGTTGGCCATCTTGCTGTCTTAATAGCAGCATTTTTACTAGAAGTACATCCTTCCTTTCCATCCTCCCTCACCTGACTAAACGGTCTTGGTCCACTCCTAGGTCCTCATTCTCTAGGACTCAACTTAGGACGAAGACTTAGCTCTGCTAAAAAATCCTCCTCTTAACAACCAAAGCACCATGGAAACCTTTGCTTTGCTCTAGCTTAGTGCTCTTCACCTTAGGTTAGATGGCCAGTCTCCCTCTACAGACCTGAGCTCCTTGAGGGAGAACTCTTGTCCTCCAGAGCTGTGAGACACGCTGGAGGCATGTGACTATTGAGCGAACGCTGACTTACCAGGGATTGAGTCAAAACAGAAGAAAAGATATAATCGATAAAGGCAACATTAGTTCTGGCCATGGGACTCCACTAGAGTGATTAAATGTGATCAAGGTGATGGGCCAGAGAAACAGAACAGGGGAGTCATGAGTCCTACTTGCCCAGGTCAAGTTCCTTGGAGAAGTGGTCTGCAAATGTTTTGGTCTTCCAAGCTCATCCAGAGAAATTTGAAAAACTATATAAGTCCTAACAATTTAAAGTTGACATCTAAGCTTGTTCAACCTAGGTTTAAATAGTGGCACAGAATCTAATTTCTAGCATTTTGTAAATATTGACATTTTTAAATGAAACTGCTTTTATTCAAGCTTTTCAATGTGTCCACTGTTATCTAAATACCATAGGGATTTGATACCAAAGATCTATATTAAAAATACATGAACAACCTTTTCTTTTGCTTTCTTCTATTTTTATAGTTTTTTTTCCCTTGAACTTGTACTTCCATTCCATTTCTCCCACATTACATTTTGTCCTAATGTAATACTTCTTTGCTTTAAGGTTTTTTATTGATCACACTATCATACTTCTCTGCAACAAAAAGTTATAAAAATTAAAATTTTTTATTTCCTGTGACCAAATGGTTCTAATTTTTTAAAACTTCATCTGGATTCACTTACTATTACAACTATTAACTGATGCAATTTAACAAAACAAATGTCTATTGTAATAGTTAAAAATTAAAGCAAGCATAAGTCACTTTTTATTGGAAATGCATTTGTTAATGAGATGAATGGTGATGGTTTATTTTTTTCAAAGTAGTTCATTTGTCCATGAATAAATATTCTTTATTGCCAGAATAAAAACTATTTCAACAGCAATTCTATTCCTTTTCTTTGTATTAGAAATACAAAGTAAAAAACCTTGTTCATGTAAATAATTTTAGAGAATGAAACTTTATTATACCAGTGGTACTTACTTCTTTGATCTCCTTCTGAGATTTATGCCCCCCAAATCATGGATAATTCAACATAATTTTATATGATAATTGGTATTCCTTGACAAACCGTTTTGGGTCATCTTCAATTTTGTTTCCAAAAAAGAATTAAAAGCCACTAGATTTGCGAAAGGATTAATTTCCAAGTCATTAGATTCATTTCCCTTTCTCAACAACACACCAATACTGACTGTCTCTTTGTCTGGCATCCCAAAGTAGAGGAGGTTATTTCCTGTGACAATACACCATGATGAGATTTGGGAGAGGTAAAGTCAGGCAACCCATTCGTACAGGTATGTTCCTGTACTATCCACTTTAGGAAAGAGTACATAGGGAAGGTAAAGGTCTGAATAGTTTCCTCACAACTTTGTAGGGGCCTGGTACCTCCTGCAGAGTCTTTATGCACCCCCAGAGGTGACACACCCAAGTTTGTTGACCTCAAGGGCCAGAGTACCTGAGGCATGTCCCTCCGTAGAGAAAACAGATCCAAATACCAGCAGACGGTGAGAATGCAGAACAGAGAAGCCAACTCTCTAGTGAAGCAGAAGACAAAACAAGCCCAGCAGAGACACAGGTAGGACACCCCCCCACAAAGTACAGCAAGCAAACCCCAGTGCTTCTCCACTGGCCACACTTGAGCAGGGGCTCCCACTCAATGTGTGGCAAAGCAAGAATATGCCACCTGAAGACTTAAATTTAAAGAAGGGAGGAGTGGGGGGGAAAGAGCAGCATAAAACATAAACACAGGGAGAAACAGCAAAAAGCTTAGGGCATTATATTTAGATTCTGGATTTAAGAAAACACAGAGGGAAAGGGAGACATCACCTTCAGTGGAGAAATAGGATTTGCCGGCAAAAGACAATGCCCTGAGTGCCAAGGACAAGCAAGGACCAAGACAACACAGAGGAGAAGAGACACGAGATAGTGACTCTAATCGCTGTGCCACAGGATTAACCCAGGCCTGGGCTAGGCTCTAACACATCAAGAAAGAGGTCTTCAGTGTTCTCCTCTTAAGTGAGAGGTCTGTTCTTCTCAGTTATAGGATTTTGTTTTGTTTTGTTCTGTTTTTGAAGTATACTTGATTTACTATATTGTGTTAGTTTCAGGTGTACAGCATAGTGATTCAGTATTTTTGCAGATTATATTCCATTAGAGGTTATTACAAGATATTGGGTATAATTCCCTGTGCTATACAGTATATCCTTGTTGCTTATTTATTTTATATAGAGTAGTGTGTATGTGTTTATCCCATACCCCTTATTTGTCCCTCCCCACCTCCCTTTCCCCTTTTCAATAACCACAAGTTTGTTTTATCTATGAGTCTATTTCTATTCTATAAATAAGTTCACTTGTATTATTGTTTTAGACTCCACATATAAGTGATATCATACAGTAATTTGTCCTTCTCTGACTTAACTTCACTAAGCATAATATCCTCTAGGTCCACCCACATTGCTGAAAATGTCAGAATTTCATTCTTTTTTATGGCTGAGTAATATTCCACTGTATATATATATACACCACCATCTTTTTTATCCATTCATCTGTTGATGGGTACTTGGGTTGTTTCCATGTCCTGGCTATTGTAAATAGTACTGTTATGAACACTGGGGTGCATGTATCTTTTCGAATTGTAGTTTTCTCCAGATATATGCCGAGGAGTGGAATGGCTGGATCATATGGTAACTATTTTTAGTTTTTTAAAGACCCTCCATACTAATCAAAAGAAAGCTGGAGTAGCTATACTCATATCAGATAAAATAGACTTTAAAATAAAGAATGTTACAAGAGACAAGGAAGGACACTACATAATGATCAGGGGATCAATCCAAGAAGAAGATATAACAATTATAAATATATATGCACCCAACATAGGAGCACCTCAATACATAAGGCAACTGCTAACAGCTATAAAAGAGGAAATTGACAGTAACAAAATAATAATGGGGGACTTTAACACCTCACTTACACCAATGGACAGATCATTGAAAATGAAAATAAATAAGGAAACAGAAGCTTTAAATGACACAATAGACCAGATAGATTTAATTGATATTTATAGGACATTCCATCCCAAAACAGCAGATTACACTTTCTTCTCAAGTGCGCACAGAACTTTCTTCTCAAGTGCGCACAGAACATTCTCCAGGATAGATCACATCTTGGGTCACAAATCAAGCCTCAGTAAATTTAAGAAAATTGAAATCATATCAAACATCTTTTCTGACCACAACGCTATGAGATTAGAAATGAATTACAGGGAAAAAAATGTAAAAATCACAAACACATGGAGGCTAAACAATACGTTACTAAATAACCAAGAGATCACTGAAGAAATCAAAGAGGAAATCAAAAAATACCTAGAGACAAATGACAATGAAAACACTACGATCCAAAACCTATGGGATGCAGCAAAAGCGTTCTAAGAGGGAAGTTTATAGCTATACAAGCCTACCTAAAGAAACAAGAAAAATCTCAAGTAAACAATCTAACCTTACACCTAAAGGAACTAGAGAAAGAAGAACAAACAAAACCCAAAGTTAGCAGAAGGAAAGAAATCATAAAGATCAGTGCAGAAATAAATGAAATAGAAACAAAGAAAACAGTAGCAAAGATCAATAAAACTAAAAGCTGGTTCTTTGAGAAGATAAACAAAATTGATAAACCATTAACCAGACTCATCAAGAAAAAGAGAGAGAGGACTCAAATCAACAAAATTAGAAATGAAAAAGGAGAAGTTACAACAGACACCACAGAAATACAAAGCATCCTAGGAGACTACTACAAGCAACTCTATGCCAATAAAATGGACAACCTGGAAGAAATGGACAAATTCTTAGAAAGGTATAACCTTCCAAGACTGAACCAGGAAGAAACAGAAAATATGAACAGACCAATCACAAGTAATGAAATTGAAACTGTGATTAAAAATCTTCCAACAAACCAAAGTCCAGAACCAGATGGCTTCACAGGTGAATTCTATCAAACATTTAGAGAAGAGCTAACACCTATCGTCCTCAAACTCTTCCAAAAAATTGCAGAGGAAGGAACGCTCCCAAATTCATTCTATGAGGCCACCACTACCCTGATACCAAAACCAGACAAAGATACTACAAAAAAAGAAAATTACAGACCAATATCACTGATGAATATAGATGCAAAAATCCTCAACAAAATACTAGCAAACAGAATCCAACAACACATTAAAAGGATCATACACCATGATCAAGTGGGATTTATCCCAGGGATGCAAGGATTCTTCAATATACGCAAATCAATCAATGTGATACACCATATTAACAAACTGAAGAATAAAAACCATAGGATCATCTCAATAGATGCAGAAAAAGCTTTTGACAAAATTCAACACGATTTATGACAAAAACTATCCAGAAAGTGGGCATAGAGGGAACCTACCTCAACATAATAAAGGCCATATACGACAAACCTACAGCAAACATCATTCTCAGTGGTGAAAAACTGAAAGCATTTCCTCTAAGATCAGGAACAAGACAAGGATGTCCACTCTCACCACTATTATTCAACATAGTTTTGGAAGTCCTAGCCACGTCAATCATAAAAGAAAAAGAAATAAAAGGAATACAAATTGGAAAAGAAGAAGTAAAACTGCCACTGTTTGCAGATGACATGATACTATACATAGAGAATCCTAAAAATGCCACCAGAAAACTACTAGAGCTAATCAATGAATTTGGTAAAGTTGCAGGATACAAAATTAATGCACAGAAATCTCTTGCATTCCTACACACTAAGGATGTAAAATCTGAAAGAGAAATTATGGAAACACTCCCATTTACTATTGCAACAAAAAGAATAAAATACCTAGGAATAAACCTACCTAGGGAAACAAAAGACCTGGATGCAGAAAACTATAAGACACTGATGAAAGAAATTAAAGATGCTACCAACAGGTGGAGAGATATACCATGTTCTTGGATTGGAAGAATCGATATTGTGAAAATGACAATACTACCCAAAGCAATCTACAGATTCAATGCAATCCCTATCAAATTACCAATGGCATTTTTTACAGAACTAGAACAAATCATCTCAAAATTTGTATGGAGACACGAAAGACCCTGAATACCCAAAGCAGTCTTGAGAGGAAAAAAACGGAGCTGGAGGAATCAGACTCCCTGACTTCAGACTATACTACAAAGCTACAGTAATCAAGACAATATGGTACTGGCACAAAAACAGAAACATAGATCAATGGAACAAGATAGAAAGCCCAGAGATAAACCTACGCACCTATGGTCAACTAATCTGTGACAAAGGAGGCAAGGATATACTATGGAGAAAAGACAGTCTCTTCAATAAGTGGTGCTGGGAAAACTGGACAGCTACATGTAAAAGAATGAAATTAGAACACTCCTTAACACCATACACAAAAGTAAACTCAAAGTGGATTAGAGACCTACATGTAAGACCGGACACTATAAAACTCTTAGAGGAAAACATAGGAAGAACATTCTTTGACACAAATACCAGCAAGATCTTTTTTGATCCACCTCCTGGAGTCATGGAAATAAAAACAAAAATAAACAAATGGGACCTGATGAAACTTCAAAGCTTTTGAACAGCAAAGGAAACCATAAACAAGACAAAAAGACAGCCCTCAGAATGGGAGAAAATATTTGCAAACGAATCAACAGACAAAGGATTAATCTCCAAAATATATAAACAGCTCATGCAGCTCAATATTAAAGAAACAAACAACCCAATCCAAAAATGGGCAGAAGACCTAAATAGACATTTATCCAAAGAAGACATACAGATGGCCAAGAAGCACATGAAAAGCTGCTCAACATCACTAATTATTAGAGCAATGCAAATCAAAACTACAATGAGGTATCACCTCACACCAGTTAGAATGGGCATCATCAGAAAATCTACAAACAACAAATGCTGGACAGCGTGTGGAGAAAAGGGAACCCTCTTTCACTGTTGGTGGGAATGTAAATTGATACAGCTACTATGGAGAACAGTATGGAGGTTCCTTAAAAAACTAAAAATAGAATTACCATACGATCCAGCAATCCCACTACTGGGCATATACCCAGAGAAAACCATAATTCAAAAAGACACATGCACCCCAATGTTCATTGCAGCACTATTTACAGTAGCCAGGTCATGGAAGCAACCTAAATGCCCATCGACAGATGAATGGATAAAGAAGATGTGGTACATATATACAATGGAATATTACTCAACCATAAAAAGGAACGAAATTGGGTCATTTGTTGAGACGTGGATGGATCTAGAGACTGTCTTACAGAATGAAGTAAGTCAGAAAGAGAAAAACAAATATCGTATATTAATGCATGTACGTGGAACCTAGAAAAATGGTACAGATGAACCGGTTTGCAGGGCAGAAGTTGAGACAGAGATGTAGAGAACAAACGTATGGACACCAAGGGGGGAAAACTGCGGTGGGGTGGGGATGGTGGTGTGCTGAATTGGGCGATTGGGATTGACATGTATACACTGATGTGTATAAAATTGATGACTGATAAGAACCTGCAGTATAAAAAAACAAACAAACAAACAAACAAACAACTAATACTAAACTTTCTTTGGGTTATTTGTATGGAAATACGTTAATATAAATCTTTCAGACATTACATGAAATTTCTAAAAATCTTATATGTTCTGGTATAATGTTATAAGTCATAATTTTAGTTATTACTTTAAAATGTATATCTCAGAAATAACTAAATTTCCTTGTCAATTGGATTATTATGAACTTTCATCAAATCTTTAACCGTGGTCATTTTTAAGTCTTTTGTCATTTACAGACAGTTCTGGGTGTACTTTGATGCTTTTGCAAAAATGTTCCTATAAAAGGGTTTCATCTTCAAGGAATTCATGGAAAAGACTCTGACAAGAACAGGTTTCTGGTAACTGACTATACTGCTGAACTGAATGAATAAGCATTTTCAGAACTCTAATGGAAAACTGATGAATTCATAAAAGTGCTAACAAAAGATCAAGATGAAAAAAAAATTAATTACATGGGACTGAGTGAACTGATGAGGATGATTATAATTTTTGTTACTTTCTGTTTGAATTAAAAAAAAAATCCCACAAGGACTCAGAGGCAAAAAATATACAAATCAATTTTCACTGCAAAGTAAAGGAGCTGTTACAGTGGAGGATTACTGGACTGAATGTCAATATTATGACATAGTATGAGTGTGTTTCGTGTTTGGTAATTGCAATCATTGTTGCTTTTGTTGTGGTCATCCATTTACAATGTTTGGTGTCAGTTTATTTATCTCTTGTAAAAATAAAATACAGTGTGTGTGAAAAAAAAAAAAAAGAACCTCCATACTGTTTTCTATAGTGGCTTCACCTATTTGCTTTCTCACCAACAGTGTACGAGGGTTCCCTTCTCTCCACATCCTCTCCAGCATTTATTATTTGTAGACTTTTTGATGATGGCCATACTGACTGGTGTGAGGCGGTAAGTTCCTGGATTTCTAAAGTCAGAGAACTCCATTCTTGTGTTCTATAAGGAAAAAACATTAAAACCTGGCCGACAGTCCCAGTCATTTTGTCCACATGGTGCACAGTCAGAAACTGGCTGGTCATGGAATCTCCTAGGCCACTGGGGACAAACCAGCCTGCAACAAGCCCTGGGCCCAATTTTTGAATCCACTGTTGATGCAAGCCTCCACCCTTGCAGATGATCTGAGTAGTTGAGAAAGACTGGAGACCACAATGAAGGACAACTTGGACTGGTTAGTTGTGTAGTCAGAGAGAGGTCATCTACCAGAAGGATTAAGAACATGGACTGTGGGGCTAGACTGCCTGAGTGTGAATCCTGGCTCCTCTATTTACCAGCTTGCTGAGTAATCTTAGGGCTCTGTGCCTCAATTTTCCTATCTGTAAAATGGGAGTATCAAAAGTATCTACCCCATGGGATTATCATGAGGATCAATGAATATATATATATTTTTTATAATATATGGCATTTATAAGAGTAACAGGCACATAGAAATAAGTTTTAGCTATCATGATTACCATCATCTCCAAGAGAGAACTAGGCCACATCAAAAAGTGACTTAAATCATTAAACTGTAACCCTAAACTTATACAGTGTTGTATGTCAATTATATCTCAATAAAACTGGGGAAAAAATTAAAAGATCTGCAAAAAAGAAAAAAATAACAAGAGGCCATGTAGTCCAGGCCCCATTTCGAAGTATTCAAATCTAAAATGAGATGACCAACCTCCAATTAAAACCTCAGTTCTAATTTTCCACTGGCCTCACCAGCGTCTGTGGGGAGAGGTAAATATTCACAACTGATCCACTAATAAAAGCATCACAACATTCCCTCGAAAGAGTCATTTCTCCCATAATTGTGAAAAAGTTGCAATAAGAAACACAAAACTAAAACATAAAAAATTCTATTGAAGATCTTGATCCAAGTGAATGAGAAATGCAAAAGAAATTAAAGAGGATAAGCAATTAACGCCAAACTTAATAGCCTAAAATATTATTTGATCATTGCATTCTGTATCATGTCTAGCTTGGTACTCAGCATTTCCCAAGGCAGGAGGATGAAGTAATTACGGAGAGAATGCTCAGCATACACTGGTTATTTTCAATTCCAAACTAACTTTTACCCACTGTGAGTGGCTTCTCCTACTCATATTCCATGGCCCTATCAGTCCCTGCCCCTCCTTCTCCACCAGACCAACACCAGCAACACATTAATACGTAATCAAGAAAGGAAAAGCGCTGTTTGAAGCAGGAGAGCTGAGTGGCTTCTAGGTAGGCTGTGTCCCAAGAGCAGGAAGGAGTCTTATCTTTTGTGATGATACAAGGAGGATGCTCAGGCAATGCAAACAAGAAAAAAAACCTCGAGCCAGACCAGGAGAAAGAACAAACGAGAAGCAAGGAGCTCCCTCTATTGTAGACTGGTTCAGAGAAGTAAAAAAGGTAGAAGAGGGACAATGTGTGGAAAGATCCAGATGGAGAAAAAGTACACCAGGGGCAAATACTTTCGGATGAATCCCACCAATTCTGGGATTTCCAAATTCTGTTTCCAGTCAGAAGTTATTTTTTATACTGGGCTCCTTGGTTCAAAATTTAGCGTCACAGTAATGCAAAACAATTTTCCTAAAAGTACTGTACAGGCCTCACTAAACGAAAACAAAATAGAAGCAAATTCAACCCATTTTCTGATGGGTTTTACTTCTCTATAGATACATTATGTAGAAAATACTCAAAGACATAGCTAGTCTATGTTTCTAAAACATAACTGTAACAACTTCTCATTATTTTTTCAGCAAAAACCATCCTGACAATATTATCAAGATGTCAGTTCGTCTGAGCTCAATCTATAGATTCAGTTCGATCCCAATCAAAATCCCAACAAGTTATTTTGTGTAATTGATAAATTGATTCTAAAGTTTATATGGAGAAGCAAAAGACCTAGAATACCCAACACAATTGAAAGAGAAGAACAAAGTCAGATGACTGACATTAACCCGACTTCAAGACTTACTACAAATTAGTGTGGTATTGACAATAAAATAGACAAATAGATGAATGGAACAGAACAGAGAACCCAGAAATAGACCCACATAAATAAAGTCAATTTATCTTCAACGATGGCACAAAGGCAATATCATGGAACAAAGATAGTCTTTTCAACAAATGGCACTGGAACAACTGGATATCAACATGCAAGAAAATGAATCTGACCCAGATCTTATACACTTTACGAAAATTAACCCACATTGGACCACAGAACTAAATGTAAAACACAAAAATCTAAAACTACAACATCGGAGAAAACCTAGATGAGCTTGGGTATGGTGATCACTTTTTAAAAACAGTACAGAAAGTACAGTCCATAATAGAAATAATTGATAAGCTGGATTGCATTAAAATTAAAAACTTGTCTGCAAAAGACAATGTCAAGAGAATGAGAAGATAAGCAACAGACTGGGAGTAAATATTTGCAAAATATAACAAATATTGTTCTGATGAAGAAATGTTATCCAAAGCATACAAAGAATTCTTAAGACTCAACAATAACAAAATAACCCAATTAAAAAAAATTGGGGCCAAAGATGTGAACCTGGCAAGATATACAAGTGGTAAATCAGCATATGCAAAGATGCTCCACCTCATATGTCATCAGGGAAATGCAACTTAAAACAAGAATAAGATGCCACTACACACCTATTAGAATGGCCAAAATGCAAAACACTGACAATACCAAATGTTGACAAAGGATATGGAGCAACAGGAACTCTCATTCACCGTGAGTAGGAATGCGAAAATGGTACAGCCACTGTACAAAACAGTTCGGAAATTTCTTAGAAAACTAAGCACACTCTTACCATATGATCCACCAATCATGCTACTTGGTATTATAAATATAACAAAGGAGTTGAAAATTTAATCCACACAAAGACCCATACACAGGTGTTTATAGCAGGCTTATTTGTAATTGCCAAACTTGGAAGCACTAAGCTGTCCTTCAGTAGGTGAATGGATAAATAAACTATGGTACATCCAGATAATGGAATATTTTTCAGTGCTAAAAGGAAATGCACTATTAAGTCATGAAAATGCATGGAGGAACCTGAAATGCCTATTACCAAGTAAAAGAAGTCAATCTGAAGATATTACGTACTGTATGATTCCAACTATCTGATATTTGAGAAAAGGCAAAACTATGGAGACAGTAAAAAGACCCGTGGTTACCACAGGTTAGGGGAGAGGAATGAATAGGCAGAACACAGAGGATTTTTAGGGCAATGAAAATGCTCTGTATGATACTATAATGATGAGTACATGTCATTACGGGCATACCTTGAAGATACTGCCTGTTTGGTTTCAGACCACTGCAATAAAGCAAATATTGTAATAAAATGAGCCACATGAATTTTTTGGTTTCCCAGTACATATAAAAGTTATGTCTACTCTATACTGTAGTCTATGAAGTGTGCAATAGAATTATGTCTAAAAAACAATGTACACACCTTAATTTACAAAATACTTTATTGCTAAAAATGCTAACCATCATCTGAGCCTTTAGTGAGATGTAATCTTTTTGCTGGCGGAGGGTCTTGCCCCAGTGTTGATGGCTGCTGGCTGATCAGGGTGGTAGGTGATGAAAGCTGGGGTGACTGTGACCATTTCTTAAAATGGACAGCAGTGAAGTTCGCCGCATCAATGGACTCTTCCTTTTAAGAAGGATTTCTCTGACCCAAAGAGGTAAATCCATGGAGACAGAAAGCAGAGCAGTGGTGACCAGGCACTGGGGTGACAGGAATGAGGAATGACTGCTTATGGGGGGGTGGGATTATCTCTTCCGTTGATGAAAATGTTCTAAAATTGGTTCTGGTGTTGGTTGCACAAGTCTGTGAATATACTAAAAACCATTGAATTGTGTACTTTAAATGGGAGAATTGTGTGATATATTATCTCAATAAAGCGGTTTATAAAAAAAAAAAAAAAGAAGGATTTCTCTGCAGCATGCAATGCTGTTTGATAGCATTCTGCCCACATTAGAGGTTCTTTTGAAATTGCAGTCAATCCTGTCAAACCTTTCCACTGCTTTATCAGCTAAGTTTATGTAATATTCTAAAGAAATTGCCTTTTTTAGCAACAAAGTATGTTTTAATACTACAAATCTTCAATTTGTAAAAAACGCAGTACCTGCGAAGCACAAGAAAACAAGGTATGCCTGTATACATTTGTCTAAACCCATAGACTATATAGCGCTCAGAGTGAACCCTAAGGTAAACTATGGACTTTGAGTGATTATGATGTATCAGTGCAGGTTCATCAGTTGTGACAAAGGCACCACTCTGGTGGGAGATGTTGACAGAGGGGAGGCTGTGCATGTGTAGGGGCAGGGGGCATATGGGAAACCTCTGTATCTTCCTCTCAATTTTTCTGTGAACCTAAAACTATCCTTAAAAAAAACAGTCTTTAAAAAGAAACCATCCTAAGTTTGGTTTATTCCCAAATTTTCAAAGGGTATTCCTTGGAACCCTTTTTCTTTGAGATCTCAATAGAGGGAAACTGAGTCAAAGTTAAATCCATTTGGAAGACTTAAGTCAAGCAAAGGTAAAACTAAACAGGCTTAAAACATTTCACATGTTCATCCGCAAAGTAAATCTCCCAGCAGGATCCACTATTTCACCAATTCATTCGATAAAAGAAACCTTTTCTCCTACAGGGGTATCTCTCAGGACTCCGTTCCCATAAACACACTTTGGAAAATCCTCGAGTACAAATAAAGGTCTAAAATGGGGATCTAGCAATGAGTTAACTTCTGAAGCAAAGCTGCCAGGTTCAAACTATGCTCTATTCTTTATGAAAGATATATGGCATTCTATTACACTTCTAGGAGGGGTCTAAGTTGGTGCAGCAACTTTGGAAAACTGTTTGGCATTAACTCTAAGGGTTGAACTTATACTTACCAAATGACTGACTCCTAGAATACACAAGGGAAATGTATTTGTGATGCGTGTGTGTGCACGCACACGCACGCGTGCGTGCGTGCGTGTGTATGAGGCAGAGGGAGATATGATGACACAAGAGGCGATGTGAAGAGTAAGCAGATATTGGAGTGATGTACTTTGAAGGTTGAAGAAGTGGCCCAAAGCCAAAGAATACAGATGGCCACTGGGGCTGGAAAAGACAGGGAAATGGATTCTCCCTCAGAGCCTGCAAAAGGAAGGAGCCCTACCAACACCTTGACATGAGCCCAGAGAAAATGATTTCATGTTCTCACCAGCAGATCTGTGGAAGAACTAAGGCGTGTCATTTTAAGGCACTAGCTTTGTGATACTTTGTCTCAAAAATAACAGGAAACTAATGCAATGGGATACCATACAGAAATGAGAAAGAATAAACTATGTTACATACAACAATAAACACCATTCTCACAGAAACAGCATTTGGTAAGTGAAGCAAGACACAATGGCACATACTGCATGATAGCATTTACATAAAGTTCAAAAACTAACGAACTAACTAATGCACAGGGTTAGAGGTCAGGACAGCAGTGATTGATGGGAAGTGGCACTGACTTGAAGTGAGCTGAGGGGCATCTGAAGTAAGAGTCTCAATAGGTGCTGGTTACACAGGCCTATGTACTCTAAGAAAATTCAAAGTGTGCACATATAATATGTATACTCTTGTCTCCAAATATTATCCATAAACAAAAGGGTTGTTTTTTTTTAATCATTAGACCCAAATGACTCACAAAATAAGTGCCTCTTGGGGAAGCACTGTCTGGGAGCAACCCCAGAGCTTGGCTGTTCTCACACAGTGAGGGAAAGGAACCAAGATAAAGAGGCCACCGACCAGACCCAAACAGTCAATACGGAAACAGGAAGAATGAGGTCTCTGGCAAACAAAAATAAACCAGTGCTTCTAGCAGAAGGAAAACGATATGCTTCTGCAAATAGAAAGACTCCATACCTAGAATTCTTTTTTTCCAAAAACTCAATCTATTACTTTATATTAACCAAAATAAAGTAAGAATTTAGTAGAGAAGTTCCAGTGGACCCACTGGGCTCAGGAAGATGCACAAGGGACTGTAGATTCATGTCTAGGGAAGAAAAATAAAGGGGAACGAAAATGATCAGAGAGAACAGCCCTGCCCACCTAACAAGGTCAAGACGCTGCTACAGGGTCCCTCTCTTTTGTTCTTAGCCAGTGAAAGAAGAATAAAAGTATGACTACATTGACCTTGACATGGTATATATTATAAAACATAACAACACCCTATACCACAGTAGAGTTTAAAACAAACATATAGTATTCCCGTCTGAAAAAAAAACAACCGCCATTGCTTCCTCTAGCAAATCAGATGAGAATGAATCTGAATGGAAAGCCACATCGTTTCTATAATTAAAATTAACAGATCCAGAGGGAGGTAGAAGAAACTCAACTAGAAGTACTATCAGCAGGGCGAAAGCAGAGATGAATCACACCGACTCCACGAGGCCTGACTTCAGAACAGGAGAGAGGCTGCAGAAACCAGCACTTTTCCCTTCTGTTACATTTTTGGAGCCAAGGGTATCAAGCTACATGGTGGACAACTAGAAAAAGTCAGCTCGAAAAGGTAAGTCACTAGATTGAAATAGTCCACAGTCCACATGCCTGTATGGCACCAACTCTGGTGGAACACTTCATCTTCTAAAGCTTAAAATTGCTTTACTGCAACACCCAGAAGAGTGGAAAGAGGCTCAAAGAGGTCAGGAATCACTAAGCTAGTAAGTCACCAAGTGGGGATTTTCAAACACTCTGGTGATTCTTCTCTTCCACATTCAGCCTCTGGTGAAAGAGTGCCAGCATTCATATATTGATATGAGACTGGTTTTAATATCGCACTCAAACATCAAATTCAGATGTAAAATGAACATTGCACACCTGGATCTCACTGAATTCATTTGAACTTCATTGAGTTTTCATTGAATTCATATAACTGAATATAAGTTCAATAATTAAACCTAAAAGAGCAATAGAGAGATAAATAGCCAAAATGTCATCCTTTTTGGCCTTAAAAATGCATTTTGAAGCTTCAATATCCCTGAAGGTAACACAGTCAAGCCCAAAACATACATTCTCTGAAACTTATAAGGTGGCACAGTGAAAGATTTTTAAGCTTCAGAAAACTGAGATTTTTTTTTTTTTAATCTAAGAAAAATCAAGATGTCAAAAACAGCTAAATCTGGGTAGTATCTGTGACATTCTTGGTGCTTTTCTGGAAGTGTGGAATGTTTCATAATTTTAACAGAAAAAGGAAAAAAAGAATCTTACAGAAAATTTCTATCAAAACAGCCACCTGCAAAAAAATGTTTTGGGTGCCTTTGGAGAAAAGTAACAGATATAAAAGAAGGGGAACCCTAAGTTTGAAAGTCCAAGTCCTAATTAAGAAAATGATATGCTTTCCATCTGCACAACCTATAATTATCTCTCAATGTACATTCTTATTAATATCTACCCATTTTCTCATTATTTTTAAATGTCAGCATTTTTTTAATGTTGTGTTTCCCTCCTGAGCATTTATATTTTTTGAAATACTACCACCACACCAGGAAATAAATTCGCCTATGGTCAAAGGAAATGCATGGAAACTGAAACTCAGCTTTTGGGTATGCTATTGTTGTTTTAAATGATTAATTGCTAATAAATGGGGTTGCAACAGACAGCCCATCTAAAACCTTAATGATGGCAAAATGTGCAGCTCACTATCACCAGGGGAAAATGAATATTTTCCACTCATCAACAGAAGGCCAAGTTTACACAAAGCAGAAAGCCAAGAGCACGCAGGATCCTGATAAGAAATTTGGAACACTCCACAACGGCTATCACTTGCCAGCCACTACTTTTTTTCCTTTATAGAAAAGGAACTAAAGCTCAGAGTTCAAGTGGCTTGCTAGAGTCAGTTAGTTAAATGGGTTCCAATACCAGATTCTTTGTGTAATTATGCAATTCTGCCTTTACCAACAAAATTCGACATGCCTGAGAGCTTACTGAGATTGTGAGAGGCCTGTTCACACTCTCATTTCATCCTTAAGCCATCTGGTGCTAGAGATATTAACCCCCATAGCACTTCACCAATCAGGAAACTGAAGGTCAAACAGAGCTGTTTGACCCAAGCTGGTCAGACTTTGGTGGTTAAGCCAAGACACCGATCTTGTCTTCCATCTTCCACACTCTTTCGACAAATAATAAAAGCAAGCATGATGCAGAGACCACACAGTGTAATAAAACTAAGACAGGCTTTGCAGAACTGGGTTTGAATCCCACTTAGTAGCTGTATGACCAGAAAAGTCATTCCATTTCTTTGCATTTCAGTCTTCTCATCTGTAAAATGGGTCTATCAGCACCATCCTCTTCCCTGGGAGACCTAGAATCAATGTGTAAAGGATCTGGTACATACAGGCACTCAAGTGGTAGCTGTTGGCTATTGTCAATAACCCAGGTTCTGTCCTCATAGTAACTCTTCCATAAAGCACACTACAAAAAGGAATCAACCTTAGGAAATCAACACAAAAGAGTTCCACTGATTAAAAGAGTTTGAAAGGCACTACTCTTTATCACACTGTATGCCCTTGGTCTCCATAACTCCAAGGTCTAACAGTTTTTCCACTGATAGGGACTGAATTATGTCTCCCACAAATTCATGTGTTGAAGTCCTAACCCCCAGTACCGCAGGATGTGACCATATTGGGAGACAGGGTCTTTAAAGAGGGAATTAAAGGTTAAATCCAATATGACTGGTGTCCTTAAAAGAAGAGGAGATTAAGACACAGGCACAGACGAAAGACCACGTGAAGACAAAGGAAGAAGATGGCCATCAACAAGCCAAGACGAGAGGCCTCAGAAGAGACCAAACCTGCTAACACCTTGATCTTGGACTTCCAGCCACCAGAAGTGTGATAAAATAAATGTCTGCTGTTTAAGCCACCCACTCCCTGATACTTCGTGAAGGCAGCCCTAGCAGACCAATACACCCACCCACAGCCATCCTCTCCCCACTTGCAGCTCAGCTCGGGAGGAGGAATACCCAGCTGTGCCTCCACCATCACCACATAAGGTGCCAGGAGATTCGCTGGGCTCACAAATGAGTGGCAAGACGGAACCTGTTATGTACTAGCCATTCCAACATTTACAGCCCACGAAAGGACAAACTTTTTCTAGCACTTTCATCATTAGTGGCTACTTCCAGCTCTCCATGAGGAGGGACTGGTATTCAGGAACAGAAGAGCCCTGGTCTCTTATTGGTAGCTTCTTAAAGAGAGATGGGGTCTCTTCAGGTTTCCCTGGAGGGAAACAAGTTAAGGCACGAAAAAAGGAGCCTCACTGTCTGAATGACCAGGAGCACCACGATGCTTTCAGAGCTATGGTTGGTGTAGTTACAAGGAAAATTCACAGTGGCATTGAAAGGCTGACACTGCATTTGTTGTTTCTCGACTTTTATCGGATTATGATGAAATTGTATTGTTATTACTACGATTATTAGACATTCAAATGAGGCCTTAGAGCAAAGTTTCTTGTGGCCCAAACATTCATTAGACAAGGAGTAATTCAGCTGCGGCTCTTCATAAACCTAATTCAAACTGCTGGATCATCCCCAGAGAGCTAAATCCCCTTTTCACATAATGGCAATTATTCAAAATGCCTGGTTTGAAGAATGAAATGGACTACCCGAAGATGAAAAATGTTTATGAATCATTAGTTTGAGGGTTTTATCTGATCATTTTAAAGAACAAAAAAATTACTATTTCTTTCTTCCATCATTACTCGGATAGAACACACATTTCCCTAGAAAATTCTACACTTTCGCAGAGTATCATTCAGTGAAAGAAGTTGTGAACAACATTCATTACGACAAGTCATAAACATTCCTTAAAAGAACACATAGCATAACATGTCTTATTAAGCTCAAATGCTGCCCCGCTTTTACAATGAATTTAAGTTAAATTTCGAGTTACAAATTGCACTGCCATTTCACACGGCATTATGAATAAGAGGTAGGTTTGGGGCTTGGCTCTGTCCTCCAACTCACCTTGTGATTTTGAGTTCTCTCTGCCCTGGGCACGGATTACAGTCACCATCACAGACAGAGATTAGATCATGAAGGTCTCTGTGTTCCCCTAACATCCTCTGTACTGGTGAAGATGGAAGGAACTCCGGGGAACAGTAGAGCAGTATTTCTTGGAGAAGTTCCCTAAAAGACTCCACCAGAGTCACAGCGGGAGGCTCGTTGAAAATGCAGATTCCTGGGCTACACCTAGATTTATTGATCTTAGGGCCTCACCCAGGAATTTTCACATTCATCATGCTCCCCAGTTGATTCTTCTACGGAGTACAGTTTAACCCAAGGCAGCATAGAGTATCTGCCAAGGCCAAGGGGCTGTGGAATTGGACACAGCCGTTTATAGCACGTGTGACCATGGGTAAGTTACTTCACCTTACTCAGCCTTGATCTCCCCCTTCCTGTATTCTAGAGACAACAACAGTACCTACCTCGGAGAGGGGTTGGAGGATGACACAAAATAATCTATAGAGAGCTTTCCACACGCTGCCCAACCCACTGCAAATATTCAAAAATGTTAGCAATTATTATTATGATATGCAAAAGGACTTTGAATTTATTAATTTTGATTGAGTGACCAATTAACCCTTCATTACAGCAAAGTGAATATTCTAAGGGAACCATGGAAACGTGTCTTCTGATTAAAACTCTGAGAGCTTTGAGCACTCAGAGTTTAAATAATATTTAATGGTAAATGCCAGGCATATGGCTGTAAGAACACATTCTGAAAATGCAGTTCTGTAGTCAGCTAGGTTTTCATTTCACAGCATCACAAATGGGGGTGTCACAGCAGACTCGGGGGAACCTGAAACTGTTTCTGTGAAACATTATTTGTCTTTGCTGCCCAATATCACACCACAGCATTCGACTGTATAATTATGTATTTGGCTCAGTTTTTTTTTTTTTATCATTTATATCTTTTGTTTCTATCTTTAAAAAAAAAATCCCTATATACTAGTAAAGCAGAGATTAGAAACCCACCTGGGACTTCTGTAGAACTGAAGCAGCACATATATTTAATTACCGAGAGGCTTCTGGCATTATCATTCTAAACATGCTCATGCTATTCCCCACTAAGAACCGAAAAAAGGAAGCTACAGGGAAATGCAGACAGCACACAGTAAGTTTAATCTTCAGATGATCTCAAATGAATTTGTGCAAACAGAATTACAAATTACTGCACGTAAAGAAAAAGCAGGAAATCTGCCCCTCCGATATCCACTCTCCAGAGTCGGCTTCAAGAGCATTTCTGAAATGGGTCCTCATCCAAAAACTAGGTCCCCAGAAGAACCATGGTGACGGTGGCAGGGCAGTTTCTATGCCTTGGTGGGCACCAAACAGTCAGGGCTTGATCCTATACCAGAAAGCTCCAGAACCCTCATGCTGGGCTGAGTGACCCCTCCTCCAGGGCACCCAGCACACTGAAATACATGAAATTTCCATTTCCCTGGAAGATGGGAGATTCTTACATATAGGAAGAGAAGACAAGACACAAAAGAAGAAAACAGAGGAGCAGTAGGTATACACAATCCAGGCCTGTAGTCCAAAACTGGGGCATAATACTATAGACGGGAGTGATGGTTATTAACGGCTACCTATTGGTGAAAAGTTCTTTCTTTACTGCCATGACTAAGTGCTTTGCATACACTACTTAACAGTCTTTGTAACAACCCTTGAGGTAGTTGTTAAGAGCCCTGTTTCACAGATGAGGAAACAGAGGCTATACACTTGGCACTTAGTAAGCACGCAGTACACTGTCAAATGAGTTGGGCCAACAAGGTAGACTTTTAGAAGGATGACTTTGGCACTCTAAACAGACGTGGCATAATAAAACGAGATAGAAATGGTTATACGAAAAAAAATCAGGTATTCAAGAAGTCTGTGTCTTAATCATAAACTCTGGAACACACTAGCCCAGGAACAAAACAATAATGTTGATGAAAATTAGTCCATTTGAGCCTTCTGGCCTCTTCCACCATAATTAATCACTAAAAACACAACAACCAACCTCATCCACCCACAGAATTCCTGCACTTTATATAAAATATGGACAAGCTGATGGTGTTTGCATGTGTTCATGCTTCAGGTTCCTATAAAAGTCTGTGATTAAAAATATTACAGTCTTTGTGTTTTCAAGAAAGCTCGTATTTTCTGATTGCCTAAGGAGTTCAAACTACAGCATAGATAAACACAATTTTTCCCTGATTTGATCTTTTCTACACAAAATGATGGCTATTTCTGAACTTTGGACATTTCTAAGAGTAACAAAACCACTCCCTCGGATGCATGAAACAGGGAATGATTGCAAATAGGCATGAAGGATCTTTGAGAAATGATCTAAAATTAGATTATGGTGATGGCTGCACAACTCTATATTTTTTAAAAACTACTGAATTGTACACTAAAAATGGGTGAATTTTATGGTATATGAATTATACCCCAATATAGCTGGTAAAACAACAACTCTCCCTTGCTACATGCCTGTAGAATTCACCCTGAGAGAGCAGAATCACTGACTGGAAAAAAAAAAGTTCTGATTCCCTACCCCACTTCCCCACTCCCACCAGGGATCCAACTTATTTAAACCTTCATATTACTCAAAATGTAAAGGGATTTTTTATGAGAATGATCGTACTTCTTTCAGAGACTATATAATACCTTCAAGATGAGAATGATAATACTTCCTTTAGGTACTATGTAATACCTTCAAGATTATCCTGACTTCTTTTTAATAACTTTTTTTTTAAGGTGTCATTTTTAAGGTTGCTTATGCCATAAATGCTGTGCAAAATGAGCTTAAAATTAAGAACATTTGTCATGTCAGTCTTCGTTCTGAAGATGTTTGCTGGAAATCGAGCCTTCCTCAAGACACTAAAGGAATCCTTGATGGCTAGGAACTTACCCACCTTTCCTTCACCTATGAGAAGACACTCATGAAGGGTGAGAGAAATGAGGTGATGAGCATTACGCCAGCCACCCTGGGGAAACCACAAGGCTGTGCATCTAATCCATAGTGCTTTCTGGCAGATCTACCCTCTACATGTATCCAGATTCTGGTCACATGTCACATGTCTTGGTTGAAGCCATAGCTCTCTCCCTTCTCGACTCTTGAAACAGCCTCTTCACCGATCTCCCTGCTTCCATCCATCTTCCCTGTTGTCTACTCTCAACACACCAGCCAGCGAGATCCTCCAAAACTTCAAGTTGTGTCCTGGGTCTCTCCTCTCTGATCAAAACCCTCCATTTGCTTCCCATCTATTCAGTATAAAAGTCCAAATCCCGACAGCAGCCTCAAAGCTATGCCTCATTCAGTCCCTGATACCTCTGATTTCCTTTCCTAATGTTCTGTCCCTCACTCCACTCGATCCACACTAACCTCTTTCTTCACACACACAGTCCTACCTCAGGGCCTTTGCACTTGCAGTTCCTCTGCCTGGGGGACTCTTGCCACAGATGCCCTACAAGTTGGACTGTTCACTTCATTCTGCCCTCCCACAACCGTCACCCTACATGAAAAGCCTTCCCTGACCAACTTATCTAAAATACAACCTCCCCATCACACACACCCTCCTACCCTGCTTTATCTTAGCACTTAACACCATCTGACCATATGTAATTATTTGTGTGTTGCTCATCTCTACATTCCCGATACCTGAAGGTCAGTCCATGAGAGGAAAGACTATCTTCAGAGGCTTGTAGACCCATAGAAGGTTCTTCATAAATTCTTGGTGGTAGTGAGTGAATTTTTTTTTTTAAAGTTAACTCTATGTCAGAAAGGTGAGAGTCCACTTGGGATTAAGATGCTCTGCTTTGTACAAGGGTAGTTACATATTCCCAGCAGCCAGATACTCCCACCTCCTTATGGAAGAAGAGAGGAAAGGGCCAAGAAGAAAATCAACATTAGGGACTTTTTCAATCATGAAAATTTCTAATTCTGCTTCTGGAGGTGGCACTCACTAAGGACCCACCAATAATCTGGGCAAAAACCGCCATCCTTCAAAAAAAACTTCCACGTAAGAAATATATTTCAGTGATAGAAGAAACAGATAAAATTAAATTGCATATAAAAGTGAATGAAAACAAAAATAAGTCAATACAACAGTCTGGTATATTCTCAACTGTATGTAAATTTAATTTTTTAATTGTTTTCAACTTGAAAAGTCAATTTTTTGGTACAACAGAGTCCTCTGAGAGCTGAAAACTATTATTTTAGGGCATTTTTCACTTTTTTTTTTTCCAACAACCACCCTATGAAGTAGGTATGATCACCATTTCCATTTGGTAAAAGAGCAAACAGAAAGTTTAGGAAAGGTTAAGTGACTTGCTCAAGGCTGTGAAATTCTAGCATCAGGACTTGTCCTTAGTCCTTCCATTTCAAATCCACTATTTTCCCCATTATTTATATGTTGTTTTTACTGAAAACCAAGTTTTAAAAAAGGAAAAACAGTCTTTGAAGTGAAGCCCTAACTGAAGAAATATCTAAATTCAAACAGCAGTGGCCTTAAGCCATTGAGAAACTCAGTGGTGCCAGATCATAAAATCAAGGTCTAATGTACCACAAGAAACTGGAGAGGCAAAGACACAGTGACTTGTCTATCATAAGATACAGGTGCAGGAAAATCATTAAATGAAACCGAAAATTAGATCTAAGAGGTACATACCACCGTAAGGAGATACATAGTGAGGTACCTTGCTAATTATAAAATGGAACAGAGGCAAAACAACACAAAAGAAAACACAGCCAGTACCACAAGATATCAGGCATAAATGCCATCATCTCTCAAAATAAGTTTAAGATAAATTTAGAGAAAAGCAAATTGTATAATTAATCTCAAAGGTCATGCAAATTATTGCATACATATCAAACCTAGGCAGAAATAGCCAAGTTTTAGTCACTGAGATTCAAACTTAAATTAACCACCATTTGTTGAAATACGTTTAAAATATGCACTAGTAGTGATTTCAATAGAATAATCATTAGTAGTGATAATCAATAATTCTTTTAATAATTATTATATTAATGATTATATCTATGATTAATAATAAATGTACATTATAGTATAAGTAGTAATATAAATAGCATTTACAATGCAACACCAAAAATTAAAGATATATTTGCTAATCAGTCTTAAATCATTCCCAAGTTCTACTTGTGAATATGTAAAGACCTAAAAGGCCATAAATTAACCAATCTGCTTTGGAAAATAAAAATATTTGAACTTGTTATCCAGAAATTCTATGCAGTGTGTGTGTGTGTGTATGTGTGTATATGTACGTGTATGTGTGTGTGTATGTATGTGTATATGTGTATATGTATGTATGTGTGTATGTATGTGTGTATATGTATGTATGTGTGTATGCATGTGTGTATGTATGTGTGTGTATGTGTGTGTATGTGTGTATGTATGTGTGTATGTGTGTGTGTGTATGTGTATGTGTGTGTGTATGTGTGTATGTGTGTATATGTATGTGTGCATATATGTATGTGTGTGTATGTGTGTGTATGTGTATGTGTGTGTATGTGTGTATGTGTGTGTAGGTATGTGTGTATGTGTATGTGTGTATATGTATGTATGCATGTATGTATGTGTGTGTATGTATGTGTGTATATGTATGTGTGTATGCATATGTATGTATGTGTGTATATGTATGTATGTGTATGTATGTATATGTGTGTATGCATGTGTGTATGTGTGTATGTGTGTGCGTGTGTGTGTATGTGTACGTGTATATATGTGTGTGTGTGTGCATGTATGTGTGTGTATGTATGTGTGTATATGTGTGTATATATGTGTATGTGTGTGTATGTATGTGTGTATATATGTATGTGTATGTGTATGTGTGTGTATGTGTGTGTGTGTATATGTGTGTATGTGTGTATGTGTGTGTATGTGTGTGTGTATGTATCTGTATGTATGTATGTATGTGTGTGTGTAAATGTGTATCTGTAATTTTTTTCCCCCACAGCCTCATTTCCATACAGGGAAAGCACTTGCTCACAGTTTTGCTTCACATCACAACAGATGAATATTCAAAGGCAAAAAGCCAATGAAGAAGACTGACTTTCATGCAGGAGAGTCTTTAATCCAGGACAAATCAACTAGAAAGCACACTTCTCAATGTCCTAAATCGCTAAATGGTCTACATAAGAATTGCACTAAGAAGTTTAAGAAGACAAGAAATATCTTAACTGTTGACAAGCTTTCCAATAAGCAATTTTTTTCAGCTTCTGTGTGACTTTTTGGCTTATAAAATTCCAATAGGCTATCCAATTTTAACAAATTCTAGCAAGATTAACACAAGACATTTATGCACATCATATCACAATCTAAGGCTTAGAGGATTTTACCAAGATTACAGACAACTTGAACACTAAAGGAGAAACAGAACAAAAATTTGCACGGGGTTAGGATGGAGACAGAAACTATTAGAATTTCCCATTATAAAACAGCAACAGACAAATTTCTATTAAATATCTTGGTGTTAAGAAACACAAAGGTAATATAATTCTGCTTTTCAAAGTACAATTTATATTCTCTCTCTCCAAGTAGAGCAAACACAGAAAAATCAGTTTCCATTTGAGTCCCAACACCCTAATGCTACATGGAAAGAAGGGAGGGAAATAGCTATAAGGCCAACAAGTTCAAAAAGAAACCAGGCTACAGGTAAGACCAAAAATAAGTGCAACAGCATCTATTCAGCATCTATCATATTCCAGTTTCACAATCACAGCTGCACCACTAATTGATTTCTTCATACAAAAATATGTGTTGAACTCCTACCATGAAACAAGCACTGTTGATGGAGTGGTGACCAAGACAAAGTGCCTTCAGAACTTCTGCTCAAATAGAGATGGATGACCATCAGCAAAAACAGCTGTATCTCAGAGGACATGGGTTCTCTGAAGACAATACAGTAGGATAATACACTCAGGAATGCCGGGGCCTGGGGGTGGGGGTGGGGGGATGTCCTGCTTCAGCTAGAGCCGTCAGGACATTTCCATGAGGAAGTCAATATTTGACTGAGAATTAAAGGAGGAGAAGACATAACCACAACATCTATGGCAGACAGCATTTAAGGAAGAAATAACAGCAAATTCAGAGACTGAGATGAGAGCTTGGTATTAATGAGGGAAGAATAATGGCCAATGTGGCTGAAGAGACCTTGCTGGGTTGGGGAAGGGGGGGCAGAGTGAGAGAAGGGGGCTGGATCACACAGGGCTGCCTGGAGGTGGCAAAAAGAAGTTAGGTTTTATCCTGACTGCACTGAGAGCCATCGTAGCAGATTTTAAGCAGAGAAGTGATGTGACTGAAGCTTGAAACAAGCATATGTTTTAAACAAGATGCAAGCTAATGAATGAATGGAAGATGAAATACGGGAAGGAAGAAGCCAAAGCAGAAACATCAGTAATGTGCAAGAATTCAAGTGAGACAGGTGGTCTCACTTGGTCAAGGTCATGGTCAAGGGTTGTGACAGTGGAGGTGGTGACAAGGCTGCAGCTTAAAGGTAGGGACCACAGAATGTGCAGAGCTTGGGTTGCAGATTTTAAAAGTACAGGGGAATGAAGAAACCATTCACAATTTGGGGGGCTGAAGGTACACGGTGATACTACTTTTGAGATGAGAAACCAAGAACTCTGTCTTGTGCTTATTAGTTTACCTATTAGATATCCAAGTGGAGATGCCAAGCAGATGGTTGGACCATGAATCTGGAGCTCATGGGACAGGAAACACCACCTCACAGGTATGTTCATAGTCAAGGGACTAACTAGATCACTTCAAGCAAATGTCTATATGGAGAAGAGAGCCAGGGACAAAGTCCTGAACTATTTCAACTCTTGCTGATGGAGCAAAGGAGGAGGTCCCTGTAAAATGGGGAAGAAAAACCAGGAGTATGTGGGGTTCCAGGAGCAGAAAGAAGAGAGGTGGGTGGGTAGGGATGGACAATGCAGTGGAGAATAGAAGGTCTGAGGAGAGAGAAGGGCAGGTGATGTGACACCATCGTCTCAGGAAATGGGAACAGCAGAGGGAGGAGTAGCAGAGCTGAGATTAGCCAGTGAGCTTGGTTGTGTGGTTGTCTCCAGAACACTCAGCTGCAGGTACTGAGGGGGAAGATGCTTGGATTTTGCAAAGTCAGAGCTGCGTTAAGGCCAGTTCACTGGGGAAGGGAGAGAGATGGGCAAGGGATTGGTTGAGAGTCCAGATTACATACTCTGAGTTAGGAGGGAAGCCAGGCCATAAGAGGGCTGATAGACTGCAAAACAGAGGCAGAGCCAGTGTACTGGAGGCTGCCAAGCAAAAGTGAGGGTGTACGTAAGTTGAAGGATAGGAAGTGGTGGTGGTCAAATAATGGAATATTGCAAGTTCAGATTTTGGAGGTGGCGCATTATTGGGGTTGACTTGGCCTAGGATAGCAGTTCTTAAACACTTTTGTCTCAGGATCCTTTTGTATTCTTGAAAGCTACTGAGTGTCATATCTATTATATATTATTATGGTTATATCTGTTAATAGTTACCATATTAGAAATTAAAGCAGACATTTAAAAATACTAATTCATGGGACTTCCCTGGCAGTCCAGTAGTGAGGACTCGGTGCTTCCACTGCCGGGGGATCTGGCTTCAATCCCTGGTTCCGAGAACTAAGATCCCGCAAGCCGCAAGACACAGCCAAAAAATAAAGTAAAATAAAATAAAAACACTAATTCATTTTAAAATAAATCCAACACATGTAAACATAAATAATATTCTTATGAGCAAATAATTGTTTTTTCAAAAAACAATGAAAGAGTACCATTCTTTTACCTATTTGCAGATCTCTTTGATAAAAGAAGAAAGCTGTATTCCCATATCTGATTCTTCATTCAATCTACTGCAGTATATTGGCTTGGTCGAAGTATATAAAGAAAATTTGGCCTTGTACAGATATATGCAGTTGAAAAAGGGAGGAGTATTATAATAGCCTTTCAGATAATTGTAGATATTATTCCTCAATATTACACTAAACCTCAACAAGTGCTAGTTTCTTAAAGGTTAGTTGCAATAGGAATATGAAACCATATCTCTGAACAGTTCAGACTCTGTAATACTATATCCATTGGTTTTTCTTGCACGTCGAATGGATGGATCTTTTATCCATGCAGAACTTTGTTAAATCATGTTTCAGTCATTTGGAAAATACTGCTCCTTTACATTATACAGATTTTCCAAAAATTTACACATCAGAAAAGTCTTTAAGTTTCCAGGACGTTTTCAAGCTCAGGGTAGTAGATGTAAGTTTTCCAAAATTCTAATTTTCACTTGAAGGCTTAAATTTATCACTGGTAACAAATACAATCAATTGATTTTCCTGAAGTGGCAAGTTGACTTCTTTCAAGAAAATGTCTGCCAACTAACCAAGTCTGATAACCACAATTCTTCTGCTAGTCAAGCTTTCAAGCCAAAATGGTGTTCCATAGAGGAAAAAAATGGCTAGTTCAGCTCCCAATTCAAACAATCACACAGGTACTTTTCCTCGAGACAACCACCATATTTCACTCTGCAGAGATGCTTTGTGCATACTTCCCATTTCAGCACACAGAATAATAAAGTGTTCTCAAGGGTTGAGATATAATAAAATCAATACTATTTTACTGTTCCATCAGTAACATTCTTAAGTGCAACTGGCATGATTTACTGCAAAGTGAGAGTGAAGAAAACAGTAATAGCTCGTACCATTTGGTGCTAAGGTGCTAGAAGTTTCACTCACCACTGCTTTTGCCCATCAGTGCAAACATCAACACAGTAAAAATAATGTCTTAGTATTATTATGAAAACAACTGTGGCCTTGCAGACCTTTGAAAGGGTCCAGTGGATCCCAAGATGTCCACAGATCACACTTCAAGAACTATTAGCCCAAGGCATGTCCACGAACGTGTGTGCGTGGCTGAACTCAGAGGGAGAAGAGTTTGTTGGATTGAGGAAGCCTAAGACCTGAGAGGCCCAAATGTTGACATGACCATCATGTGGGTGCTATTGTTACTGAGAAAGACAGGAGTATTAAGGGAAAGGGAAAAAAAAATAAATGAGGAGATGACACTAATGAATGACTGGTTGAGACTAGGAAGACTCTAAAACCTGTAAGGGGTACTAAAGCCTGATGAGGTGCTTCAAAGAATTGCAGATTTTCTAAGGAGAAAGAAGGAACAATAGCTTGGAAGTGGCAATAACAGCAGTGAGAATACCTTCCCCGCTTCCAAGCTCTGACAAATGTGAGGTAAGGGAGAGGGACCACTAGCTGGCAGAAACCAGTGAGGGGTGGGCTTCTGGCACACCTTCACTGGCTTCTCTTACCTACGGCATGGTACTCAGATCCACACCTTACAGTCACCTGGGGAGCTCTTTAAAAACAACCAAGCTTGGGGCTCCACACCAAGAAATTCAAATTCAAAGAAGTCTGGGGTGGGCCCTGGGCAACTTATTCTTTCAATAGATCTCCCTGATGATTCTGATGCTTAGTCCATGCTGAAAACCACTGGTAGGTGGTAGAAATGCCATTTGAAACTTATCTGCACCTCTAAAAAGCCTCCACTCCAGCCAACTTAGAGAGTGTGAGCTTTCCCCCAAGTATGTGCACATACCATCTACCTTACCTAAAATATTCTATCCCTACCTATGTAAGCCTTATCCATGCCTTCAAGGTTGGAGCAAATCCTTGTTTAAAGCCTTTTTGTAATCATCACAACCTTGGTGAAGGCCTCCTGACCTCCACTGTACTTGCCAGCTTCTCTTTCCACAGTTACACACCCTTGTGTTATTATGCTATCTCTAAATGTACTATGGCCCTACCTGGATTGAAAGCTCCTGGTGAGTCGGGGCTGTATCTTAGGGGATTTCATAGCATCTAGCACTGTGTTTTCAACAGTGGGCATTTAAAATATGTGATCTAAAAATCACATTTTGCTCATATTGTTAGTGACATTTCTTTCATATTCTTGTGATGGAGTGAAAATAAAACACACATTTGGTAGTTCAGATATTTCATTCCCAAATCAGGGTCTTCCTCAAAGGGCTTCACTTATTAAAAGAATATGAAAATGAATAATAAAGTATTTTATAGCTTTCATTTTCCCTGTAAAACACATTCACACATTTTAAAATATTTTAATCTTGGATTGTTTTAAAATGTATTACAATTATAAAATTATATTACAGGCATCAACATTTGTAAAATTTTCATACTTCATATGATTGCAATACTGATCTTTAAAGACTGTTGAGAGGGCTTCCCTGGTGGCACAGTGGTTAAGAATCTGCCTGCCAATGCAAGGGACACGGGTTCGAGCCCTGGCTCAGGAAGATCCCACATGCCACGGAGCAACTAGGCCCGTGAACCACAACTACTGAGCCTGAGCTCTAGAGACCGCAAGCCACACTACTGAGCCCATGTGCCACAACTACTGAAGCCTGCACGCCTAGAGCCCGTGCTCCGCAACAAGAGAAGCCACGACAATGAGAAGCCCGTGCACCTCAACGAAGAGTAGCCCCTGCTCACCGCAACTAGAGAAAGCCCACGCACAGCAACAAAGAACCAACACAGCCAAAAATAAATTAATTAATTAATTAATTAATTTTTAAAAAAATAAAAAAAAAAGACTGTTGAGAGCGAGGCAAAGCACAGGATATGAAACGTTAGTAAGGAAGTCCCAAGGGAGGCTAGCTGCTAACTCCACAACAGAGGACCTTCAAACTTTCAGTCCCAAGAACATGTTCAACAGAGCAAGAGACCCACTAGTCCCTAGAAAAAATATCCTGTGAAATCTTGTAACCTTTGCACTATTGTGGCTAGTTCATTTGGGAGCTTCTTAATTCAGTGAAAAACAATACAAACTTTACAGTCAAAAAAATACATTTCTGCATTCACACGAGCTAAAGATTTTCATTATTCAGTTTTTATACAAGACTCTCTAAACCCATTCCTTTCCCTTTTCTTCTTACCTGCCTGACAGCTACCATTGGCCTATTTCAAAGCGCATTGGGAAACTTACTGCAGAATAGTTGGGGAATCAAAAAATAAGGAATGAAATGCAAACGAGTTGACTAATTATCAGAATCTCTAGCAAAATGGTTTAATGAGTCCACTCCGTAGAAGCAGTCAGTAAAAGACCCGCTTGAGTGTTCTGGTGGTGGACAGCTATTGCCTCTAATATATTTTAGAAAACACCTACCAGGGATGGAAGATGAACATGAGCTGTTCTGCAAGCTGGGTCTAGCCTATGTGATTCAGGAGACCCCTAAAGTAAGGCTAAGCAAGACCCATCCAAAGAGAAGTGGGCTTGAACAAAGAATGACTATAAGCATAAGCACAAAAGTGTTTATACAGGGAAAAAGAGGATGTGGAAAAGTAATGAGAAGAAGAAGTGTGCCTGAATCTCTGATCCAATCAGAGTTAAGTTAGAACTAAGGTTGAATTTTCTTTCA
Source organism: Balaenoptera physalus (assembly GCF_965194825.1). NCBI lineage: Eukaryota > Metazoa > Chordata > Mammalia > Artiodactyla > Balaenopteridae > Balaenoptera > Balaenoptera physalus. The sequence continues at coordinate 124,535,462 of NC_138890.1, forward strand.
ACTCCTTGCAAAGTTTTTCTTATGTGGAATTGAGTTTTCAACGAGAGAGGGAAAATCACCTTTTATACAACTTACCTGAGGGAGTAGTCTAACATTCAGTATCTTTCAAAGCTACACAGAAGAAGACTCTTGTTAGGGATATCCTATGTATGTCCTTGGACTCCTACAGTTATTTACACACACACACACACACACACACACACACACACACACAATTCCTCCCTTGATGTAAGTCAAAATAAAATTAGGGGGGCTTCCCTGGTGGCGCGGTGGTTGAGAATCTGCCTGCCAATGCAGGGCACACGGGTTCGAGCCCTGGTCTGGGAAGATCCCACATGCCGCGGAGCAACTGGGCCCGTGAGCCACAACTACTGAGCCTTCGTGTCTGGAGCCTGTGCTCCTCAACAAGAGAGGCCGCGATGGTGAGAGGCCCGCGCACCACGATGAAGAGGGGCCCCCACTCGCCACAACTAGAGAAAGCCCTCGCACAGAAACGGAGACCCAACACAGCCATAAATACATAAATAAATAAACCCAAAGTTTAAAAAAAAAAAAAAAATTAGGTACCACTAATTGTACATTAGTAATGAAGCCTCAATCTTGGACATGAACAATCATTACCATAAACAACTAAGAGATGGCTGTTATCAAGATCATTTTCTATGTAGCCTTTTGTTATTGTAACCCACCTACTCTGAAAAATGTTTTACTCAATTTGATCTTCGCACATTAAAAATGGACTTAATATTATATGAGATATTTCTTTGGCTTTGGCAAGAAGCCTAGGAGAATTAAGACATTTGGAAAAAGCAGTAATTTAGAATTAAACCATCATAACCAATAGTACAAAAAGGTAATGATTTCTCAAAAAAGAATTCTCCAGCAAAGGGATCCGAAATTCCCTACTTTTGTGCCAAGAAAATTTCTTACATATTCAAAATTTCTTAGTATATACAATTTGTGGGAAAGGAAATCAATCCAATTTTAATGCTTGACAACAATAACAACTGCAGTTCCACCATTTACCAGGTTTTGGAAACTTAGTAATTTAGGTTAGCAACTTGCCTAAGTTACTGTCACTCTAAATGAGTTATTTGGAGAATAAATAAAATCCAACGAGGCAATATTATATAAGTCACTTAGTAAAGTACACTCAATAACAGTCACACAATAAGTATGTTGAAATGAAAATGCCCGATTCTTATTTACCAACCTAAATTGAAAGCAGCTATCAATATTCTACTTCAAGATGCCCTACAGGCTTCATAATGCTGGAGAGAGTAGCCATCCTACAATAAGGTATCATCAGCAGGATGGACACATTCACACTTCCAGAACTACAGGAATAAGGTTATTAAAGTAGAGACAACAACTTCACCAGAAGTTCCATGGATACACCTCTTCAAATTGTCAACAGTACTAGATAAAAAGTTCTTTGTTTTCTTCTCTCAGAACTGACACAAGTACACAAAGAAGGCTCATAAAGGGTCAACTGCTTGAATGAAGTGATCATAATCGAGGTAAGAAAAGGGAATAACCAGTTATCTTTCAGAACATTCTAGTATTTCAAGAAAAGGGAGTTTGAAATTTTTCTGACAATTGACAGCTAATGACCCATGAAGTTTTAGCTCAAGGCTAGGAAACAATAGCTAGAAAAAAACTACAGCAAATATTTTCAACCCTAGACAATGAAAACAAACACACAATTCCTCAATAAAGGTTATGTGGTTACCAAAATACAAAAAACATAAAAACTAATCTCCTTCACAGATTTCAGTCCTATACATTCTTATGAAATAGCAGCCCTAAATATATTACACTGACAAAACATTCCAAAGTTTTTCAAATGCTCCTTTATTCATTACTTAACCCTCAGATTAGCAATCCTGTGAGGTAGACAAGGAGGGTATCATGGTTCTCATTTTAAAAATGAAGAAATTGAGACATTAAAAGTTAAATGATTTGTCCAAGGTCACAAGCCCAGTAAGTGGGGGAACAGGAACAGAGTTTCCCTAAATCAGAGCTATTCCATCACCCCAGGCAGATTAATTATTCCTTAGGATGATTAATATGACTGCAAGGACTAAAAAGTTTCACATCACGCGCCTGCAACACACTTAAAGCTTTCCAACAGAGGAGGCCAATACCAGGTGCACCCAAGTCACGTGAAAAAACTAAAACCCAAATGATTTATGTTACTACTCAGTAGGATGTACAGAATATAATTTGAGATTCTATTACCTTCTTGTAATACTTATGCTTTCCAGGCAGACAGTACTCTACAATGTACTATACTACCAGGTACTGTCCATTTTAATGATTGTTAGATTAAAAAGTAAACTATTTAATCAGAAACACAGAGCTCAGGTTACCTAGTCACTGGAGGTGTTACCCATCAACTTCAAGGACAAACAAACACCCAAAGGTAACCAGCACACATTGGACAAGGCTTAGAATTCCCAACGATTTGGAAGCCATTAGATTTTAAGATCAAGGTAGGTCAAATAAATAATAAGGTACTGGGCTAAACCTTCTCAGGGAAGATGGGACAGTGGTAGATTTAGGAAGGAAAGCAAAGAGAAAGAGAAGCCTCTGAGAAGGGAACTCAACTGAAAAGGAGAAGAGTCAGTATCCAGGAAGTGGAAGAGTAGACAGTCTAAAAGCACAGAGTCATCACTGGGGGTTCAGTAGACGTGAGTCTTCCAAGGAGACCCATCTCCCCCTCTCCTTGGGATTGAAGAAACCCTGATTACGGTACAGTACAGATCAAATCTGACCCTTGTCTCTCTTCTAAGAGCTCACAAGATGTTTCAGGGGAGACCTAAGATAAAATGATAAAACAGCATGGGATCAGATAGCCTGAAGAAAAGAATACTAAGTAGCAATGAATGGTCTCTATGAACATGAAGAATTTTTATAAAGATCAAAGTAACCAACTGTTTTCATTTTCGCTAAAGCTTAAATTGCAAAAAGAGAAACTGTTTAAGCAGAGCAGTTACTCTTAAAACACTGTTACTAGGAGACCCTCAGATCCTCCTTTAACATTTTTTTTTCCCAAGGATAGAATAAAATGCCTGAAATAAAGTGCCTGAAATGCCTGGAAGAAGTCTTTTGTGGTTCTGTTCTGATGAGGAGAGTATCATTTTAGGGGCATAAATTTACACGTAAGCCTTTTAAACCAAATTTTTACCAAACGCTCCTCTTCAGTTCAGTATATCCCTGGTCCCCACACACTAGAAGGGCTGCCTGGCCTTAGTGGCCAGTCTTGGTCCAAGGAAGGTCCTTCCCCATCTCTCCCCACCTCTCCCCTAGCCTAGCTAAGAGTTCAGAATGTCACCCTAGTTCTCAGTCCCTGAAATCACAGAACACTGAATAGGAATCATTTTCCCATAAGTTAATCTTGTATAATACAGCAATCATGCTTTCCTCTTTGTCTCATTCCAGAAGTACTAGAAAAGATACCACTCTGCTCAATACCCATCTAAGAGACTCCGTGGAAAGACTCGTTCTTTTCTTGCCCAAGGAAATAGAGTAAGGTGTTAAGAGCCAGCCCCTTTTTGTCTTACCCTCACCAGAGCACAGCATCCCGGTCACCCCTGTAGGTTCGACCTCTGCAGAATTCAGCTTTACAAAAGGGCAATCGTGGGAATCAGCCTGCCTAGTAAGGCTTGGCACATCCAAACTTGGTCAGAAACCATGAACAGGACTGGTTCCAGATAGTGCTTCAGGAGGTATGGTTGCCAGAACATTCCTAAGGTTACTTCATACCTATTTGAGTGGGCATGTCAAAGCTGCAGGCACCCTTACCAACGTGCCCAGGGACACCGGTGTTGTAGGACGGTCTTGGCATGGATGTGCTCTGAGGCAGAAGCACCTGAGCCTAGTGGGAACTGTGCTAAAAAAAAAAAAAAAATCTGAAGGTACCATGACCTTATATGGAAAGTGAATCATACTGTATGATGTCCAAACCAAGCCAAAGGTTTACCCGACAGTGGAAAAGTTCGACAGTTCTCATGGGTATAAGATTTGGACATAAGACCCGTTCAGCTACTTACGCAGCATCATCACAAGCGAATGTTTTGTGCCACATGCATGCCCCTGGAGAACTGCAGTAGGATCTTCAAATATGACAGAAAATACCAACTGAATTTAGGATCAATGCCTTTTTTAAAATCAACTTTGTCCTTAAAAAAAAAAAAGCTGCTGGAAAACAAAAAAGTTATGAAACCAAACAATTTTAGGTAGGCAATTGAAGTTAGGATTTCCACCCATTCACTAAAAAAAAAATTTTTTTAAAGGAAAAACATTCTTCGCACACTGACTTTCAGTCTTCCAAATGACAACTAATTCAAAACCCCTTGAAATAAAAGCGAAAGTTTACCTAAATAAGGCTTAAATATGATGGCTATACTTTTACATTGTAAATTTTGTATAAATACTTTCCATGTATAAGGTACCAAATTAGGTATCTGACAAACCAAAAATGTACATGCTGTAATCCCTGCCCAGAGCTCACACACACTCTTACAGGGGGGAAGGGGGAGAGGGTGATAGAGGGGAAGGGGGATGGTTTGAAAAAGAGTGAGGAAAATCTGGAACCTAGAAAGCCAATTTTTTTTTTCAAGAGCATAAAATGTTAGGGTTAGAGTAGCGAAGAAGCACAGGGAAAGAGTTGATTATGGGCTAATGAGGAAGCAATCCAACTTGAAGCATACAATTGGAATTTTGATACTGTGAAATGTGCTGCTTTTAGGTTCCATTCGGGCAGTGGAGCTAATGGAGGGAAAGCTCGTCCTAGTAGGGGACAGCTGAGAAAGACAAACAGGAGCCCTTCCTTTAAATCTTATTAAAATAACTTTGCTCCCATGACAGATTTTTATCTAATTTTTAAATCTCCAAATTAGGAAATTCAAATCTTCGGTTTGCTTACTCAGAAAAAGACATTTCTATAAAACTGTCATATACTTTTGAAAGTGTATACAGCTATAATAAAAACATAATAATAACAATAATAATAGTAGCAATAACTACTAATGGCTATCATTTGTTGAATGCAGATTATTGTGCCAGATCCTGTTTAAATACTTAAAGATATTAACTCAGTTAATCCTATAACCACCCTCTGAGGTTAAGGAATCTTATGATTCCCATTTTACTGGTAAAGAAACTAAGGCATAGAGAGGTTACTACTACCCTCAAGTCACAAAACTATTGTCAGGGCCTAAAGACTTTAACCTAGGTGGTCTGACTCCAGTGCCCACATTTTTAACCCCCATGCTCTGATGGAATCAAATGTCACTCTTTCCTCCAAAGCAAACTCCAATAGGAAATACATCCTCTTTCTGTAGTAATGGACACAGTGAGAAGATCTCTCTCCTACACATGGTTCCTGAAACAAAGGACAAAATTATGGTGAATCTACTTATTTCTATGAAACACATAATTAACTCAACCACTACCATTCTGGAGGAACTTTTTCTTCCATACCTACTCTCTTATTTTATCAATGATTTCTTTGAGAAAAAAAAATTCTCTAGAGAGTAAGAAAAGCAAAATGGCTAACTATGTTTGCCTCTATTGAAACAACTATGCAAATATTTTACTTCCTGATTTCTAATTCCTAGGAAATATTTTGCTTCCTAATTTCCCAATACCTAAAACAAGTATTTCCTAATTCCTAATAATGTTCCTAATTTCTATTTCTCTGATCCTTTAGAACTTACCAGATTACCTTTGTAGAACTCATTTGACTATGTGTGTAGCTCTTATTTTGCTAAGTGCACAAGCCCAAGCCTTTGCCCATCTGTTCCTGTTCTTACACTCTAAGAACCACTAGAATCCTAGAGGCCAACAGCAGGCCCTCCATCTCCCACAAGAGCACAGAGATGCTGACTTAGCACCAGCAAACGCTGGTTCCCTGCAGCATTTCCAATCTGTCAAGGTGACCCCTCTTCATAACCCCTCTTCTTGCCTACTATAGGCCCTCAAAAATGACTAGTGCTTACTCTTTCCAGGAAAGGTGTGATGAAAATGAAAACCTCTCTGCTTGTAACTGACAAAGCAATTGTTACACTGTCTAGGCCTGACTAATTAGACATGTGACTGGCAACTAGCCCTTCAGGCAATTTTTCATCCCTGACTTTTAGCCAAGTATATGTATAAGACAGGCACATGCACCTACACCCATGTTCATAGATATACATATGAATATATATGAATGAATATATTTATGTATATATGTATATTTATGTATATATGTATATTTATGTGCATATATATATACACATATACACACACACACATATATATATACACGCACACATATAAAACAAATTCCTTCCACAGCAATTTATGCACCTGGTTTCCAAACACGTTTAACTGAACCTACTGTTGCTTCAAATGAAGTTTCTACTTAATTGTTAACTGTGTGAATTATTAACTAGTGCTCTTGCAGAACAGAACATAAAAAAGAAAAGAGAAAAAGAGCTCCTAGTATAGCTAGAAGATTCAAGAAATGACTACACGTCCCCTCAATGGTTATACGATAGACTTCTTCCCTTTCCTTGGGGTTTGCAGTCAGCTTTCAAGTGCTGTAGGCAGGCTGGCCTGAACGGCCATGCAGGAAGAGGGCCATTCTTATCTGTGCTCTATTTGGAAGAAAAGATGCTGAAACAGGCTCTGCAGAGCAAGCACTGACTCAGATTTCGTCTTAAGTGTAGAAAAGAACACACTGATCTCCCTTAAATATCCACTCACCCTACTGTGCCTTTTAAAATAAGCTGCCATATTAGTACTTAAAGCAATGAAGCCTTTCTCCAAAATCTAAGAGATGAGGGTGAAAAACACAGAAGGTTTGTATGCTGATACTGTAATTCCTAAGGTATACTGCCTATCTTCCCAGCACAAACCCCTGCGCTCCACTCTCTCATCATGAACAGCATGCTTGGATTCCAGATCCATGTGAATACCAGTTTCTACATCATATATCAGCCCACCTCACATTGCCAAGGGGAACACTGATGTTTAACCTTGACCCACTTGTTATCTCAAAGCTAAAAAAGGGAGCTGGATGATGTGCCCAGGGGTCTAGCTTACCTGGAGCAAACCAAATCCCACTCTTAGGTCATCTTCTGGGGACACAAAACATTTACTGACCCCAAGGCATGCCTTGGAACATGGTTGTTAGGTATGCACAGCTGACCAGGGAAATCTACTCCAGAGGTGCTGGGGTGCCAGCTAAGCTTTGGGACATTCTTCTTTCATTATTTTAGGTGGCCCATCAGCCCTGATCCTAGCTGGAAGACTTGAAGGCTGGTCAACTAAGAGAACAGGACAGTACATGTAAGAACAACAGTTTGAAGACAGATGTCTACTCCATCAGGTCAGGCACTAGCTCTGGGTTACTTTGGAAAACACTACTACATGCACCTTTTAAATACAGGTGGTCAACAGCCAGCAGAAAGCATCTGATGGTCCAAAGTATCAGAATAACTGCAGTAAAGGGGCATCCCGATGTTAGTTCTTAATGGTACTCTTGCTTCAATCTACATGATGCCAAAGGGTTAATGTCCAAAACTAGAGCTGGGGGTGAATTAAGGTATTTAATCTTTTAAATGGCAGCCAAAATAATGCTGACAGGCCCTGGAGAAAAATGAGCTTGTGTTGTAGGGCAGTGAGATAGCTGCTCATCAATCAGAAGGAAGTGAATACCCATTTCTAAAACTCAGGGTCTTATTTTCTAACCGAGGTGAGTCCTGGGGGCTGGGTCTCCTCTACTGGGTTCTTCTTTCCTCCAAAGGCCCCACCATTCCTTCCCCATCTTTCATTCCATCCACAGCTCCCTATTACCACCAGCCAAGGGAACAGCCAAAGAACAATGTAGAATACAACAAACAACCTCTTCAAAGGTCAGCCTTTGTGGAAGAAAAAACCAGATGCTTTTCTAGCTTACTTATACAATTATTTGTCCCCCACCCCCTTCACCTCTTCAGATAAGTAGGTTATTACCAATGGCACTCTCCCTCTCACGCAGTAGGAACAATACATAACATTTCTTCCCTCCTTACTCTGTGTCAGGCACTATACTAAATGCTTTTATGTATTATCTAATTTAACAATTCCAAAAGATAGGCCCCACTATTGTCCTCTTTTCCCAGTTATAATGTTGTCAAACAGTTGGTCTAGAATTCAAACCAGGCATGACTCTAGAGCCCTAATGAAACTGAACCCACCTTTACTTTTAGCTTATCTCTTGACAATTCACTGCTCTCAGCATCAGTACTGACATAGCATCTTTCATGTGTGAAAACCTTTAGTGTCTAGGTGATTCCTCAAGTGGCCCTTTCGGTACTCACAAGCTTATGAAGGCAGTTAAGGAACTATAACTTAGATTAACGACAATGCTAATGAGATTAACCTCAATGTCCCCATATTTTAGGCACCAAGCATGTACGGCCAGGTGTGCCTGACACATCCTCATCCATTTCTGGGGTGTGAGTCCATCCATGACTGTTCTTGGCTCTGATTTAAGGGGCAGCCTTGTAACTTCGGTCCACATAGACATTTCACCACAGGAAGTGGCAGCAGACCTATCCAACCCAGATGTTTTCATATAGGTCAGGAAGCAAGTATGTTTATGATCTGAAATAAAGCGTGGACACCTGTTTACACATTAAAGCAGTTAAAATACACACAAACAGACATACACACTAGACTGTCCAGCGTCCCATCCTCCTGCCTACTCCTGAGTTACCCGTCACCTTAACTGATGCTCCAGCTGTCTTCACCCATCCCCCCAAACGATCCTATACTGAGGAGTTAATGATGGTAAAGCTATTTGGGGGTATGGGGGCTGGAGGAGAATGTCAGTGAGAGAAGAGGTGTGCAAGAAAGCAGTGACAACTGAAGGCAAGTTTGCCGTCGTGGCTTCATGAAGAGGCGGTGTGGGAGAAAACAGAAAGTGACATACGTACAGGTGGGTCGGGGTTCAGCAGCTGCACTGTCACCACCACAGGCCATTCCTGAAACACCCAGACCTTCCCTGCAATTTCCCCTTGTCAGCCAAGCTGTGCCCTTTAGCATGAGAAGCACAAATATAAGGCAATTAGGGCTAAGGAGGCATGTTCAGAATTAAGTTTGTGGTTGAACAGAGAAGGGCAGAGCCAAAGTTAAATCCAGAGGATCTCTGCCACCTGTTTTCACGCATCTGTGTGGTGAGTCACCCAGGAAGTCTGTTCCAAATGCAGGTTGCTGAGATCTATCCCTCCTGGATGCTGAGTCAGTCCTTCTGGAGTGGGGCCCTGGAATCTGTCTTCTCGATGGGCCCCAGGTGATGTGATGCAGGTGCTTCTGGCCACAATGGACCAAATGCTGATTCAGCCGTCCCTGCCCAACAGCTGGGGAAGAACTTCTGGATGAAGAGCTGGAGGCCTGGGCTCAGGTCCTACCTCTTGCTGCTCGGAAGTGTCAGGACCTGGACCAAGTCATCTGATTGTCTCTGGTTGTCCTTTTTCTGTTAAATGAGGAGACTGGAAACGATCTCTCAGGGTCCCTTCTAGCTCTGAAATACTGTGACTGTGAAAAGTGCTTATGATAGTAAGCCTGGTAGCCCAATACATTTTTGCTTGATGAACTCTCAAAGTTAGCACCTTTGGTATGCACATGGATGTGCCCGGGCGTGAGGGGTGACGTCAGACTGGATTTGGGAGCATCCCGTTGTTAAAACCTCGTGGAACTGGACACATCCTCTGCCACGGTCCCCCTTGTGGCCAAAGGCACATGCCCCGTGACAGGGAGGTCAGAGGTGCAGGTGACACAGTAGGGTCTCAACAACCGACACAGATGCCAGGAAGGCCCGTCCTTGCCCTTGGGCTGCTCAGACTGAGCATCTTGCTCCCATGTGCACATGTGCTCCAAGTCACGGGGACTCCTGCTCTAGAGAAGCCTCCTCCAATAACCGCCCAGGGAGAAGACCATCAACGCAGTCTTGATTCTTTTCTACTTCAGATTTGCCTTTTGAGAGGATTGGGGGGAAGAGTGGCACCCCAAGGAACGGAGGGAGATCTCCTTTCCGTTTCAGCACGAGCGTAACTGCACCAAGAGCTTCCCCCCTGCCCAGAAGTATAGCACTTGTTCACTCTTCTCTGTAAAATCACAGCTTGTTTGTTCAGTAAAAAAAGTATCTGAACTAACAGGGGATTTAAAGAAGGTGGAGGGAAAAGGCCTTGCCCTAAAATAAGATCTGTGGGCACCGCCGACGCTGAGCAGTAAAGCTGAGCTGACACTCTCATTCCTTCTCTAATTACTAAGGGAGGGGGTGCCAGCAGCAGACGCAGAGGGGACTATCAATGAGGTTAGGAGGGACCCTGAAGGGCGATGAATGACAGCACAGATACAGGCTTAGCAACTGCTGCCTGGCTCTTCCCTTATTCCCTTCTAAGACAAGCAAATAAATTAGATTACCAACCAGTGAATCCTATAAAGAAAAAAAAGTCCATAGAACTCTGCCTCAATTTAATGTCTCTTTCCAGAATGAAAGGAGCCAGGAACTAGTAAGTTGAAAGGGACCCAGGTTCACAAAGCATATTCCCAGCCTTTCCCCGGCTCAACCTTCAATCTGCGTGCAGCATTTCAGATGGAGGCCACAGGCCTGATCCAAACAATGAAACTGGGCTCTCTGATATGGATGTAAGATTCTCCTTCCTTCCTCAAGGTGTGCAAGATCAGCCTTTACCCATAGGGGAAGGGGGGACCTAATTTATACTCAAGGAGTTTGTGAATTTATGCATAAAAGAACAATAATATTTGAGTAATAGCAACTGTAACAGGAAGAAAAAAGTCTACACTGAGCTTAGTGATTCAGAATATGGGCTTTGCAGGATGACAATTCCACCATCAGCCCAAGGGCATTGGCCAAGGTGAGAGCCACGTGAGAGTCCTGCACAGAGCACAGCAGAGAGCGTACAGGCTCGAAAGTACAGAGTTTATGCCTCCCCGACACTAGAAAAAGCCCGCAACCCCACCGAGAAGCCCACAGCTTCCATCTCATTAGAACTGCTGTAAGGGTGTAGCTCCGTGTGCTTCTCACACAGCATGTTTGCTCTAGGATTGCCAAGTTTATCAAGTTTAAACCGTGGGCAAGGAAGACGGCTAAGAGGTTATGGCAACTGGGAAGAAAACACCTCACCAGGCGTCCTCTTCCGTGAGGTCTACACACAGGGTTTCTAACTGGCCTCTCTCCTGTTAGGAAACCAGAGATGGCAAACATCACACACGGAAGCCGCTCGGGGGCCCACGTCTGCCACCAGCGCGGGTGCCACCCTGGTGCTCCTGAAGCAGCTTTCTGAACATCATAAAGCGCCCTTGAGTTCTGCCAGAAATGGAGGACTTGGCCGTATCCAATCATCACTACATCTGGTCAATTCTACCTCCTAAATACGATTTGGATCGGCCCCCTCCTCGCTGACCGCCGCTACAGCTTTAATCCCCGCCCTCATCTCTCCCTCCCCCGAACTATCACCATGTTCCATCTACCTCGAGCCTCACGTCATTGTCCTCTGCCTCCACTGCCGAGAGGAATCCTTCTCAAATCTAATCTGAGAAAGCACTCACCAGCTCTCTGTTTTTCAAATGCCCCCAATCCTCACAAAAGAAGGTTCTCAAACTCTGCCAGACGCCACAGTCGAGCAGAGGCGTCGGGCCCAGAACCCGCATTTTCAACACGTTCATCAGGTGATGGAGCGCTGGCGGTGTTTACCTTCGGAGGGTCTTTCATTATCCCAGAATAAGACACTAAGAGAGAGGTTAGAGAGTGGGAAGGAGAAATGCCCAGGGAGTAAAATGAGTCCAGGGATCAACAAAGACTTTCACAACGCAGTGTCTGGTGATTGCACACTTCCGACTTGGGGATCCTTTACAAGGCTGTAACTTTCAAATCGCGCCGCGAGCTAACTGCTTTTACGCTAATCTCTCTCCATAAATACCATTGCTGGAAAAGACGTATGCACTGGTTGGCATCGTAAAGGCCAAAACCCTGGAAAACACCGCTTTTTCAACTTTTAACTTCCATTCTGGGTCCAGGCCCCAGAACTTTCCTCACTTGCGATAACGGATGCAAGAGGTGCTCAATAAATGTCCACCGAGGAGCGTGGCCAGTGCAGCCTACAAAGTATACGAAGCCCGAAAAGCTGCTCCTCCACTAAATGACCTTCCGAAAGGAGATACTCTATGAACAAACTCTTTAGCCCAATTCCCAACACTGGATGATGAATCAATATGTAATTTTCTTGACAGAACCATTATTTTGCAACTTGTTTATATTTTTTTAAAGTATGAAAGAGACTGCTCGAGGTCTCTGGCAAGTTAAACTCCCATAACAATTACCTTTAGAATTTACTTCATCAGCCAGGCAATTCTAACATACTGACATCTGCAGGATGAAAATCAGTTTAAAGGAAAACACCTTTAATGTGAAAACCATGAGGCTCCTAAACAGTGGCCACTTGGGTAATGGCAGCCTGGTGCCAATTAAGAAAAACCTTCTCAGCAAGTGCTCTGCTGATTGGTTTATGAGCCCATCTTTTCAAATCAAATATTGATTGTGTCATGTAGCTCCTTTTTATAAGACCTTCCCTTCCAGCTTTATGATAAATTAATATTCCCAGGTCTGAAAGCTATTCTGAGTCTTTCACTAGCCTTGTACAGATTATTAAAAATTTTCAATAGCCTTGTGAGGGGAGCTTTGGGGGAACGTCAACCTTCAGGGAAGCTTAAGGCCTATGAGAGCAGTGTGGGCAAATACGCTGGTGAAATGTTTGAAATTGCCCCATGGCCTAGCTGGTCACAATTAGTGGTCACAAGCAATGTGCGACTTACTAGGCTTCCCTTCCAGGTGGACTCAGCTTTTGGGGTTAGAAACCCCCATCTTCACAACTGACATCTGCTGGCTTCAGCTCTGCCTCTGTGGTCACACCACCCACCCTTGCTTCCAGACACCTGCCTAGATTTGTGGACAGAAGCCACATCTCCCAGGTCTCCAGGGGAACAACTCACCCCTTTAACCGCCCCTCACATGCCATGATTTTATAGCCCCTTGCATTTTGGTCACTCTCTGCCCCCCAAAAAAGCATTCTTGAGTGTAGCCAGAATCGACGAATACTTCATATGTCATGTCACCCCAGAAAAATAGAGGGGAAATCCCTCCCTTGTGATGGACACTTTATTTCCAGCAACACACTATAAGATCACCTTAGGAGTTTTGTTTTGTTTTTTTAAAAAAAGACGTCAAACTACTGACTCATATACTGCTTCCATTCAACTGAAATTGAAATGTTCAAGGCATTTCCACTTGTGATGCTGTAAAGTGGTAACTTCTTTATTCATCACACATATGAAGCTGGTTTTCCAAACATCAGAACAAGACGTAGTATTTATTCCCTATGAAATTTCATCCTGTTAGATTCAGCTCTTTGTTCCAGTGCACTCACTGTATCCCTTCCCGCTTAACTTCAAAAGCAGATTTGATAAGCATCCCCTGATGTTCTTGGACAAATCATTAAGGAGCCCAGGCTCTCCCCCCTTGAGATGCCTCAAGGCATCACTTGCATTACCCAACGGTCTTTGAGATCAGATGTTCTATCAGTTATGACTTGTACATGAGACTTTGGGCGGGTGGAGGAGTTTAGCAAAGGTCTTTCTAAAATTCAGAATAACCATCTTTGTGCCACTGTAACCAAAGAATCCCAACAAAAAGGATGAGTTTCATCTGTTATGAATGGCCCACAGTTAACCACACTGGTTCTCAATGGCAATCTCTTTCCTATGGCTACTTTAGTGAGCATTCACCGTGCCTGATGGCTCTCCAATTTCTGGACACTTTTCTTATGTTTGAGGGTTCAGCCAGTGAGGGAGACTTGGTGGGGATGAGGGAGCCTCACTTTCTCCTAAAGAAAGTAAAAAGGAAGCTAAATATATGCATAGTCCCCCAGAACACAGGCAGCTCGAGTATGGACAACTTACTTAAGCTCAGCAAACACCTGTGCCTACCTAGGACTCTGAGTTTGCACTGAATAGCGCAGAAAAGCCAGGGCAATTCACAATGCATATTGGTGTCAGAGTCAAGAGCCCAGCAGGCAGCAGTGAATGTCTAAGAGCAGGGGCCCCAGTGGCAGCTTTCTAACAATTCCTTTACCTCAGCATAGGCTGGCTGTGTTAATTCTCTGGCCTCGCCTGGTGTCTGCCATTCCCTGAGACTGGCTCTCTGGTGTTCCCATCAAGATATCCAATATCCTTCTAATAAGACCCATTTCTATCAAGTTAATCAGAGTTGGATTCTGTTGTTCACACCCAAGGACTGATAACAGCCTCACAATCAATTAATCAGTCTAGAATTCTGCCCAGAGTCCGTATCAACGTGGACCCACCTCTTATCCCTTTTAAAAAGTAGACAACACTATCTCCACTTCTGGCTCCATTCTCACTCCCCAAGAGTTCTGAAAGATGGATTAGCTATAAGTTCAGCAATTCCATCTACACATTTTCTCAGTACACTGGGACACAATTCATCCGAAACAGAGAATCTGAGCTCATTTAAACCAAAAGGTGCTTTGTCCAATCTTTTCACTCATCTTAGGTTTCTGATCCCTCTTACCAATATTTGTCCTTACCCTTTCCGATCAGCTTATCGTTTTCTTTAATAAGGAAGCAAAATAGAAACTTAGTATTTTCTTCTTCTCTGTCAGCTATCCAGAGCTCCAAGAAATAGTCTCATTATCTCTGAGTTTGTTTCTTTGAATAGCTAAGTGGGCTTTGCCCACAAGGTCCACAAACTCTCTCACAGCAAAGCAAGCAGGGAGTTGGGCTCTGGATGTAGTATTCAAAAGGAAGCCAGTTACTCTCCCAAGACCTATTACCTTTCCCCTCCCCTCAAAAAATTAGTCATTACACTTTGTCCCAGAACAAGTCAATAAAACATTTTATTCCCAAGTCACACTTCCCAAGTTTAGACTCTAAAAGTTCCCACATAATATATTCATTCTTATTTTTAAGGGAACATCAGATGCTATGAATCGATGACTAGGCACATTTTTGTGATGCTTTGACTTTCACATTATGTATCTAAAGTTCTTCTCTGGGGAAACAAAGCTGAAATAAATAGATTTTCCATAACATGACTTTCCAGATTTTGTGTAATCTAGAAAGCCTTATACTACATAATGCTGATTTTTACCTAAACATAAAAATGCAAGGTACAATTTCATGTAGATGACCAGTTTGCTATGTTAATGAAAGATGAAGGCTCAAAAGCCATGAAAGAAGCTAAACCTTTCAACTTCTATTTCAATTAAGTTGAAACTGGTCTGTCTACAGAGTAGTTTAAAAATCTAGACTATTAAGAGTTCCAATAGATAAAAATATAACAGTTTATAATATGTCTCAGAAAGGTACAGTGATTTCATAAGATGCTAAGTAAAAATGACGTTTCCTCAAAATTAAGATATAATAACTACTTTTAGAAAAATATAACACCAAAAAAAGAAATGAGGTTAGTGGCCTAGGAATCTATAAAAACAAACAACAAAACACTGACTATGACATCATCAAAATTTAGAGTATCTGTCTAAAGGATACATGAACAAAGTCAATAAACAGCTGAGAAAATGTAGGCAGATACTATTTTAAATGTATACAACTATAGAAATAATTCATTTCTACAATGGGGTATACAAGAAACTCTACAAATCAACAAAAGAAAGATAACTTCAGCAGAAAAACAAGGATGTGAGCAAGCAATTCGCTGAGAAGAAAACCACACATTAAAAAGAACGTAGTTGATGGCATGCTCAAACACACTGGTAATCAGAGAAAAGCTATGAGAACAAGGAGTTACTACTTTACACCATCCAGATTGGCAAATATCAGCAGGGTGGAAGATACCAAGTGCAGGCAGGTATATGGGGAAAGGGAAAACCTCATGGAACTGTACATGGTGTGACCACTAGACAGAGGGCTCAGGCATTGCTGAAGTAAAACAATGTATCTGAGTATCCCACGACCCAACAGTTCTGCTCCTGCGTGTATGTCCACTGAAGTGCTCTCACAAATCCAGAAGGCAACATCAACAGGAATGCTCACTGGAGTGTTGTTTGTGTCATCCCTGGCCTGGAGTCTGGGAGATGCTGCACTCTGATCAAAGTGGCCCCTGACAGGGCTCGCCTTGCTAACGGAATGCACCTCTCCCAGGGTGAGATGAGCAAGAAAGTTAACTAGGTGTGAAGGTATGTCTGTGGCCCATGAAGTGAGACCTGCGAAAAGACCGCCATGCCATTGTGGGGTTACAAGGGCTGGACGGTCAGGAGGCAACCTAAGTGCCAATCAATGACAAAGTGGAGAAGTAAATGTGGGAGATGTAGCCCAGGAGACAGTTGGATACATGGACTCCATGTCTGCATAGCAACACGGAACTGATCTGAAAAACACCGCGTGTAGCACAAAAAAGCAGAAATACTTTACAATACTACTTGCATTTAAGATATTAGGTATCCTTTCTCTTTCTTCCATCATCCTTGGGAGTATACAATAGTTTAAAATGCAAGTAATATAAAGAGAAGCAACATAAAATATAGTATAATAAAACAAAATATAAATGCATTCAAATAATACTTATTTTGCAATAGCTCAAATAAAAAGATGCACTTTAATTGACTGATTATAAGGGATGGAAAAATTGAGAATTGACTATGGGATAAAAGGAGGAGGAAGAAAAAAAAGGAAGGACATGAAACTTTCAACTGTAACTTTCAACTTTTAAACTTTCTTTTGTAAAAAAGAAGATAGTATTTCCAGGTGTCAATGGTTAGGGGCAATTTTTCTTTGGGATGGGGAAAAGGAGCTACGGAAGGCTAGGTAGGTATGCATACCTGGGTAAGCCGAGCTAAAGCCCAGGTATAAATGTGTAATTCAGTTACATTTTGTTACCTGTAACCAACATTGACATAACATGCTTTGTATTCATAGCAACACCAGATATCACAAAATACACTGTATATTTAAATTAAACAAAATTAAGGCACTTGCAAGGATCTGAAAGAATTAGAATATTCATGCACATCTTTGGTGAGTTTCTAGCTCAGCTAAAAATGGGAAAAATTAAAGTTGGTTTGCCAATGTAATATATTTGACATTACAAGATGCTTTTAAAAATTAAACAGCATTTTTCCCCAAAGTTTTAATGATATTAAGTACCTTGTAGAGTTGGTCATGCTTAACACAATCTAAGCTAATGAAACACACTCTCGACACAGCTGGTGGATCAGTTAGATTTTCAGAATTAAATGAGGAAAAAAATTAAGTTGGACGTTGTGTAAGATCCACCGCACCTCACTTGAAGGAGCTCAATTTAACCTCTCATAATTCTTGCTCAGTCATGGATGTTACAGGGGTTTGTAGCGGTGCATGGCTAAAACTTAAAAGGAATTATTCCAAAAATCATGACTTCTACATCAAACAAAAGAACATTTTACAGCTGTGGCAGCTGCTGTGGACTGGTGACCATTCACAGATGGTTCTTCTTAGTCATCCTCTAACACAGAACTTGAAATTTCCCAGAAACACTTGCAGCTAAGGGTAAGCATGGGACCCACTTCCGACCAACATGACATTCACAGAAGTTGCTAGGTCAGTCATACGGAAAATTTCTACCAAGGGACAGATCTAGCTGGCAGGGCCTCTTTTGCTCTTAGCCCTTCCCTCTACCCTCACCCCCACTGAATAGAGAAACAATGCCTAAAGTGAGGCAGGGAATAAAAGCCATACCCTCAAGATGGCAGAATGCAAAGACTGGGTCTCCATTCTTGATAACATCCTTGAACAGCCCTAGACCATCTATTTCCAGATTGCTTGTTAAGTTAAATAAACGAAATCCATATCAGGAAGCCACTATTAGTTGAGTTTCAGCTAAATGCATTCCTAACTGATACAGCAGCAATGAAAAAAACACGGAAACTATGCAGCAAAGCAGTACATGAGTAAGGTTTTTAGTTTGTTCAAAAATATTCAAATAACATCTTTATCTCACCCTTTCAATTACAAAAGAGCAAAAAATTCATGCTTACCTCTCTAACTGACCTCCCAACCACAGCCCTTTATCTCCTTTGGAATGGATTCTGAGCTTGTCCTTATAAAGATGCCAGTGCAAAATAGTTGTGACACACTGCCCGCAATCCTTAGTGAAAAGAAAATCGCTTAATATTTTTCTATATACCTTCAATTAGAAGTCATTTTTCTGAGAATCTCTCCAGCCAAAACTTCCTTGTAAATTAGTATACTTTATACAAAATACAACTCATGTTCATCAGGTAACATAATTAAGTAGCTTCCAGAATCCTGATTTATAACAAATCTGGAACAATTGATCAACCCGGAAGAAAAGTAAATCAAAGATGAGGGGTTGGTAAATTATTTCAAATGAGTATGACTTTTTTGAAAGTTAAAATATTTTAGTTATATGTTTCTTAATACTGAGACCCACACGCAACCAAGCAGACACACCGGAGCAGAAGCTACAGAGCTATGACTAATTCAAAGTAACAGTAACTCCAAGAGGCATTTACATTTGACCTTGGAGCATTTGTTCTTATACTTCCTTCTGAATAAGATCAGGACACACAGCACTGTCAACTCCTGTAACAGCCTCACAAAAATTATAACCACCTAGTGCAGAAGGTTAAATGCCACACCTTCACTGGGAATCACCCCAATTCTGCAGTAACCTGGCTTAAATCACCAAATCCTAGCAAGGCATTACAAAGCCCTGCACGTCCCAGCAGTCACCTGGCTTCTAAGGCTCATCTCCTGTCACCTTCCCCTACTCACTGGGCAGATGTTCAACTTCATGCTTAGGAGATAAGCTTTGTCCTCCGGCTCTGCCTTTGCCCCCTTTTCTGCTGGCAAACGTCTATTCATTCAAGATGCAACACAAATGTCACCCTCTTTCAAATGTTGAGGCCAAGCGACCCAGGCCAAAAGTATAATTCCTTCCTCCACGCTCCCCACTGAACTAGCTCACTCATTCCAGAAACAATTCTCCTAGGTGCTGGCAGAGCTCTCCAGGCCCTCAACAATCTGCTTTTCTCTAGTCCGGGTGCTGTGGAGAATCATTTCAAACACCCTCTGCAGCCAGTACGGTCAAGTCCCCACTCCCCTCGCCTGTCTGTCTTCTAGGCCCAGTGCACTGCCAGCCCTGGCTCTGTCCTGCTTTCCTGGTCTTTGCTCCCACCCCCAGCCTCACAGCTGCTGAGTGCAGGGGAGAAAATCTCCAAAGGGCGGCAACACTCCATAATCCTTTGTTTGGATCTTCAACAACTCCTTCCCACAGCCATCATTCCCAACTCCGATCTCACCCCAAACAGCCCCAGATGGCTTTAGCCCTGCAAGTCTCACAAAGAAACAAAGAGTTATCTGAAAATGGAGACTTATCACTATACCAATCCATCTCTGCTCATTTTAAATAAAAAGGAACTGGTACCCCCTCCTCTCCCCCCCCGCAGCAGCACCTTTTCTATAGAAACGTAGCACATTTCTAGATTGTCAGGATGCAGGCAGTATCTCAGCCTCAGAGCACCCTGAGCTAGAGATTATTTGAGAAGACCACACTTGTATCTCTTTACAGCTAGCCTCTCTGAGACCTAAGCCTGGGATGTAATAGATGCTGCAAGAGAGGGAAATTCTCTCATGCTGGTTCTACAGTTTTCCTTGAATTGAACTCTTACACAGGCACTAGACTGAGATTTAAGGAAAGGAACTTGTAACCATGGATGGCTCGTTCTCACTATAGCCACTAAGCTCTTATTCTTAGAGCTTTGGACACTTCCCGACTTTTTTTTTATCCTTCAGCAAGAACAGGGTAGCTTTCAGATTTCTCGCCCACTGGATTCCTCCTCTCCCTGCAACAACAGCTCTGCTAACTTCCACTCTGCCTGGTCTCCGAGCAACCAGCAGCTAGAGACCAAATTCAGCTAAGGCCATGTTTTCTCCTACCCCCTAGCTTCTCTCTTCTACTACCTCCGATCATTAAGCAAATCATATCTTACAAGCATGGACAGTTTTCTTGAGACATTAAGTCTGATGTCCTGAAGATTCTCTGAAACAAAATTATACTAAACCAGTAACAGTGAACATTTCTGCACTTTCTATGTGCCAGGCACTCTTCTAACCACTTTACATGAATTCACATGTAGACCTCACAACCACCAGTGAGTACTATTACTGTCCCATTTTACAGAGGAGACTGGTCCTCTTGGGGGACCTCGCTAGGACAGGTAGTAAAGCTGCATAGCTCCCCTTAAGATTACCCCTCACCCTCAGCATCTCCCACAACTGGCTCTAGTCCTTTCTTAAATAGGTCCAAATTAAGCAGAAAAGCCATCTTTCAAACACTTTCTAAAAAGGTGGGAGCAAAGCTTGGAGACCGGATTTCAAACATCTCACGCATTTGCTACAAGCAAAAGAACTAAGACGTCAAAGCAAGTAATTAAGTAGAGGTGATGCTAATACTCAAAAGGGCTGTAAAGGAGACTTGGTGAGGATAAAAACTATATATAAAATTGACTTAAAAATCAGAGTTAACTACTTAAGCTTCCTGACCATGGGTATTGATATCTAATTACAGAATACAAAAAAAAAAAAGATAAAAACTATAACTCTAGTTCTTCCTTTGCATCTCAAATTGTGATTGTTACAAAATCAAATTGTTCCAAATTAGCCCAACTTTGATTGCACTCTGAGTGGTCTGGCATTTGGTGCAAAGCCATGGGCCAACTCACTAATCCCATAGAATTACTTCCTCCTTGTTGGAATTCAAGTGGAAGATTTTCCTTAATATAGAGCGAATAGGAAGTGATTCAGTAAATTAGTCAATCTAAAGTTCAATGCATGAGGAAAAAATTAAGTCACCAACTGTTAAAGCAAACTCTAAAATGCAATCCTTTTAAAAGCCAGTCTCACCGTTGATAGATAGTGAAGCTGGTCCTTAACGTTTTTTTCTTTCCTTTTTTTTTTTTAAGATTTTTTTGATGAGGACCATTTTTAAAGTCTTTGTTGAATTTGTTACAATATTGCTTCTGTTTTATGTTTTGGTTTTTTGGCCACAAGGCATATGGGATCTTAGCTCCCCAACCAGGGATCAAACCCACACCCCCTGCATTGGAGGGTGAAGTCTTAACCACTGGACCGCCAGGGAAGTCCCCCTTAACATTTTCAAATTGCGAGGAATAGGTGAAAACGAATTGCTATTTGACAATGTGAATACCAAATTCAATCACCATTTACTGGAGAACAAAAACTCAATCATTTCTTGGAGATGCCATTAGCAGCAGCAGACCCATTCCACAGACCAAAAGTATCAAGCAAACAGGTAGTGTTTCCAAGATTTCTGTCTGTGGGCAGTAAAATGAGGAACAGGACAAAACTCATATATAATGATGAGTGGCGGAGTGGGAACTCAGCATCAACAAGGACTAAGAATAACTAGGTGACAATCTGAGATAAACCATGAATTGGGGGCTGCTAACTGTGGGGGGGGCGTGGTCATTGGATAATGTTGCCAGCAGCATTTGAGGGTCTAGTCCAGGCCACAGATGATAAAAGAAAAGAAGGTACAAGGGCCAACAAAAACATGGTAAGATTATTATATATCCTAAAATGGGACTGTCTTTCATGAAAAAGAAAAAAAAGGAAAACAAAATAAAACAAGAAATGTCCCCCCTACCCCAAGGAACAAGACATTGGTAGTCATTTTACAGTAGTACATTTAGAACAATCCACTATTTCTACAAGGACTAATTATCTAGGTATGAATGATAAGCCATTTGAAAGGAGAGCATCTAATGAGTTCAACTCCTCTACCTTTACTTGTATCATTCCTTTGTGTAAATCTTAACCATGAGTAGGGGAACTATATATGTAACTTGTTGTCCAAATCAGTTCTTTTTTGTGAGTACAAGGGATGCTATTAATTATTATACACAATAGGCATAAATATCCCAGGAGCCACACCATTTCATAACCCACCCCCCCCCTTCTCATCTGGCTTCCTACTCATCCTGCAGCTCTCAGTGTAGACTCTGCCTTTTTCCCTGGGTTGCTGCCCTCCACCCCAAAAGACGCTGGTGAATTGCCCAGCTAAGTGCCTGCTCGCACCCCAGCATCTATTCTTACCCCGGCATTTGCTGCACTGCACTATAAATATCTGTTTACTCATCTGACCCCTCTGCTAGCTATGCCCAAAACTTATTCCTAAATTTCATTTGCATGCTGTGATTTTAAAATGGCCTCGCATTTCTCAATCCTATTAAGTTATGGGGAAATAAAATTTAAAATTATAAAGTTACAGCCACAAGAGTTGTAGGGGCTTTAGTATCAATCTGCGGGCTTGTAAATTTTATGGAAAAACAGCAGTCCTTGAAAAGTAGAGACACTAAAGTGGTTTCATGTTTATCTCTATTAGAGAAGACACTCCAGCCAATTTCTCCACTAAATTAGCTTTCTTTGCCATAATGGAGTCGATGTGATAACAACTGTCCCAAAGGCTGTACATTCTAAGTCACATAAAAAGCAACTGTGCAGGAATGAATATTCCATTTTATTTTTGGCATGCCACACAATCCATTTGGTGTGATTTGTGCAATTTCTCCCAGACGACAAAGTTCCATACAAGGGAAGCATACAGCAGAATGTAGATTACCAGATACGACTTGGGGAACAAGAAGGATACATACTTTTTCTAGCTGCTTAGGGGTCTGTAGAGGTAAATATCACTACCCTCAGAGACATTTCCAAGTCATCCAGAATAAAAATATGAGTCAGATTTTGAAGGCTCAACCCAAAGCACATTTGTAAACATGGTCTTGGCAAACTTAAGCCTAGTACAAAGATTCTTGAGGGCAGGGGATGCTGAATGACTGAATCAATCACATAGGGCAAGTGCAACCCTGGCTACAAATTAGAATAATTGAAATGTTTCTGTTTTTATCAAAGTACTAATGGTCTACAAAGAACTAATGGTCTAGGGACCTGACACTAGATCAATTAAATTAGAACTTCAAGGGATAAAACCCAAGCATTGTTTTTTTTTAAGAGTCCCCATAAGCCTCTAGTAGCCAATGAGAACTATTCTTCCACTTCCAATAAGTTTTCCCAGAGCCAGAGATAGTAGCAAGCAACATCTACTATTTCCTATGTGCTAGGCACTATTCTAGGAATGTGTATGTACTAACTCATTCGAAACTCATAATAACCATCCCACTACATTTTACCAACAAGGAAACTGAGGCTCCAACAGGTTAAATAACTTGCCCAATTCTCCCCATCTAATAAGTGAAGAAAATAGAACTCAGACCTGTCGTCTACCACCCAAGTCAGCTCTCTTAAGGACTCTGTAGTTCAAATATTACCACTAAAGAACACTCCCAGAGGTCCCAAGTAGATGCCTCCATATCTAACAGGACCTGGGGAGTGGGAGTTTAGGTGGATTGCAGAGTGAGACATGAGAAGGATTTTGCTTAAAGATGCTATTAACACCAAACAAGCCAATGATAGTGAGAATTATACAATGTAAAATACTTCTCTGCTTTCTAAAAAATAATATTCTTATAGCAGATCTACTTTCTTATCTGTATCATTTAAAGCCAAATAGAGACTTGGGGGCAGTTATGCAGAAATGTTGGTAATACCCTCGGCCACTGGATCCTAGTCAATGTTACCTACTGAAGGACATAGTACAAGCAGTGGTCCCCACTCTCCTGTACCCACGGTCTCTCTCCTGGATCATTCCTATCAGCATATAAACATATTCCAAAATCTAAAATGAAACAGAAAACCTTGCTTGTCCCCATGCCCCATTAGCCATCACCTCATTTCTCTGTTCCCCTTGACACAAAACTCTTCAAAAGAATTCACCAAATGCTTATTTATTCCATCAAATAATGGAATTATTTATTCCATCAAATGCTTCTCCCATTCTGCTTTTATCGGTTTTGAAAAATTCTCAGCCACAATCTCTTCAAATACTGCTGTGTTCTATTTTCCCATTTCTTTTTTTGGACTCCAGTGACATGTACGTTAAACCTTTCTACCATATCTCATGTAGCTCTTCAGCTCTTTTCTCTGCTTCAGTCTGAAGATTTTCACATGATTTACCTTCCAGTTAACTTCTTAAAAATTCTGCATAGGGCTGGCCCTACCTTTGCTTTTTAGAGCAGTTTTAGGTTCACAGGAAAATTGAGAGGAAGGTACAGGGATTTCCCATGTACCCCTGCCCCTGCATTATCAACATCCACAACTGGAATGGTACATTTTTTACAATCAATGAACCTACATTGATGCATCATAATCAACCAAAGTCCATAGTTTACACTATGGCTAGGTCTTGGTGTTATACCTTCTATGGGTTTAGACAAATGTATATTTAATGACATGTACCCATCGTATCATACAGAGTGTTTTCACTGCCCTAAAAATCCTGTGCTTTGCCTATTCATCCCTCTCTCCACTGATCTTTTTACTGTCTCCAAAGTTTTGTCTTTTCCAGAATGTCATATAGTTGGAATCATACAGTGTGTAACATTTTAAGACTGGCTTCTTTCAGTTAGTAATATGCATTTAAGGCTCCTCCATGTCATTTCATGGATTGATAGCTCATTTCTTTTTAGCACTGAATAATATTCCACAGTCTGAATGTACTACAGCTTATTTAACCATCATGCACTAAAGCACATTTTGGTTGCTTCCAAGTTTGGGAAATTATGAATAAGGCTGCTATAAACATCTATATACAGGTTTTTGTGTGGATGTAAGTTTTCAGCTCCTTTCTATAAATACCAAGGGGTGTAGCTGCTTGATCATATAAGAATAAAACATAAGAATATGTTTTAAAAGTTAGTTAACCAATGGAGTTTAATCTCCCATTAAACCCATCCATTAAGTTGTGGTTACACCATTTCCACTTGTTTATCTAATTTCTAGTTCTGACAAGACTCTCAATCTCATCTTTTAATTCCTTGGACATACTGACAGTTATTTTAAAGTTTGTATTCATTTTCTCAATTTCCCATGCATCAGTTTCTATTTTTTTTCTTGGTTTTTGGACAAGTCTTATCTTTTCTTCTTCTCTCCCCTATGTACACTGACTGCCTTTATGACCTCATCCAGCCCCCTGTGTTTAAATGCTTCCTATATGGTGATTACTCCAAATTAGTATTTTTAGCCCTGATCTCTCCCCGTAAGTTCAAATTCTTATCTCCTACTGCCTGCTGGATATCTATACTCGACTGTCTCATAAGCGTATCATCAAAGTTAATACGTCCAAAACCAAACTCTTAATTTTTATCACCTCCTCTAGCAATCCTCCACCTCTTGGTAAATGGCAATTCTATTTTCACTCCCTGGACCAGAAACTTTGGAGGTATCATTATCTCCTTTCTTCCTTACACCCCACATACAAGTCCATCAGCCAATCTTTGGATCTACCTGCAAAACGTACCAGGGATACAACCACCTCTCACCACCTTTGCTTCTGCCACCAGCCTGGCCTGAGCACCAGCCCCTCTTACCTGCATTACTGCCTTAACTTCCCAGCTGGACGCTTCCTGCTCTCACCTTGGTTTCCCACAGTCTATCAACATAGTAGCCAGCGTGATCTTGGCTTGAAGACTTAAGAGGTATCATCCACTCCTTTGTTCAAAACCTTCGATTGGCCTTTCTTCTAAATTAGTATAAAAAGCAGAGCTCTCCAAATGGTGCTTAAGGCCCTCTGTGGTCTTCCCCGTTAATTCTCTGAGCACCTCTACTTCCTGTCACTTGCTCACTCCTCTCCGGCCACAGTGGCTTCCGTACTGCGCCTTGAACGGGTCAGAAGGCAGACATCCTCTCCTTCAGGACTTGGTGCTTTCTGTTCCCTCCATCTTCAACATCCTAGTCCCTGACAGCCATGGGACCATTCCCTCTCTTCCCTCAGGTCTTTATTCAAATAAATAAGTCACCTTCTCAAGGAGACTTCACACAACTGACCAATAGAAAAAAATAAATAACAACCCCTCCCATCACTTCTTATTCCCCTTACCCTAATTTTATTTTTCTCCATAGAAGTTTTCACCATTTGGCATTAACTGTGTGTTTTATTAATTTTAACTGTCTCTCTTTTCTAGATTTCAAGCTCTGTGAAAGCAGGAATTTCATCTGTTTTGTTCACTGCTGTGAAATCAGGGCCTGACATGTGGTAGGTACTCAAATCGCCAGTGAAAAGAGGAGTGAATAATGAAAAACCAAGTTAACGGATCACTTTGTACCTGCCTGACTTACATGAACAGATGAAGACCATTCCTAAAAAGGTGTATCTTTCTAAGGGTTTATGACTTACTACGTTCAGTACTAAAAAATGCACAACATCCGAAGCAGCATACAACAGAAGTACACAATACTGAGTTCAGCAACGAAATATCCAAATTATCAAAGAATCTGTAACTGCATAAATATCTTGAAGAGACCAAATATTTCCTTCTAAAAAGCACATTCTACAGCTAACGATCTACGGTCTCCTAGAGGATTTTTTTCCAGTTTCTTCTTTTCATTATCTTTAAACAGATGGAAGCAATAAAAGGCACCCAGCATGCTCAGCGTGCTAACTACGTGACTATAGCTCTTTTAAAATGCCACTGTCCCTTTAATTTTAAAATAAACTGTTTACACGCCCAAAGTTCAGAATATTAAGTGTTCTTGAACACACTAAGAAGTGCCTAAAGAACTAAAAATCCTTGACTGTATTACAATATTTAATTAGGAAAAGAAAAGAATTCTGTAATTAAGGTACTTCACATGATGGAAATGTGAAATGAAGAGCTTAAAATGAAATGATTTGACAGACTCCAAAGAAGTCTTCCTGCTCACAGCTTTTGATTGCCTGTGTTTTGTCTCTCTGAAATTGAAGACTGTAGCTTAATTAATCAACCATTACATCTCAGTCAACAAAAGTTTCAAAGATAGAAAAACAAAATGGAAGGGCAATAATAGTCCAAAGAGTGTTTTTTAATAACCCCAATTATTAAATTATAAGAGCTCACTCAACACGCTAGATTGTAAGTTCTATGAGGGTCGAGATTTTTTTCTCTGTTCTTCACGGCTATATCCCAGGAGCCTAGAATAGGTCTTGATACATGTCAGACACTCATTAAAAAAATTTGAAGGGTTAAGTAGTACCCTGAATACTGGACACAGTATAGGGCAAAGCTACTTGTTTTGATTACTGCCACCAGTGACAAAACATCACCTATGATGCATGGCTCCTTTTTGGTTTGGTTAGCATCTGGAAAGTGTACTTTAGAGGGGAAAAAAGCAAGCTTATAACAGATTATTATTACATCCTGCTGCTTCTTTCAAAATAAAAACTTAGGTGGACCTAAAATTGACTATAGCTCTTGGAACTCCATCTTGTATTTGAGAATACACCATTCAGTTAAAAATATTAAGAAATTCTTTGTGTAGCCTATGTTATTTCTCAATTTATTAGGGGCCAATACAGGTGTCTACTTCGGCTTTTTTTGAATTTTCTTTTCCCATCCACCCTCTAGCTGGAGTGAATATTAATTCCATATCCAAGGTGATGGGGCAAATGCATGAAAAATCCAGGCTCTAACCAGGCATATTTGAAGATCCTTAGATTGGGTATGGTGACATACACTATAGCTGTCTGCCAAATATCCTTTTCTCCTTCTTTCTCACTAGCAGAGTCCAGATTTGTTTCCAAACAGCAATATGCCCACCCAAAGAAAAAAAAAAACAAAAACCTACGTTCTCTGGACTCCTTTGCGACTAGAAATGGCCACACAACAGTTCTGGCCAGTGACATGAATTAAAAAAGGGGTTAGGTGGGATACTAGTCAGGCAGACAGCAGGAGCATGTGTTTTACCTATTCCCTTCATCCTACTGGAATGTAGATGCAATACTAGAAGCACAGCAGCCATCTTAAGACCATAAGCGGACACGCACACACCAAGGACAGCTGACAATAAGGAGAGAAAGGTCTAGATCCCTGAAGGAACACAGGAGCCACCACACCAGCTATGCACCGCCTACCTTATTTTTTTCCTTCAGTGAGAACAGAACCTCTCAGTAGGTCAAAGCCACAGTTTTCAGGTTGTATTTTGTGATACAGATTTGAATCCTAACTGATACAGATATTAGTGGGGACTAGAAAACCAGAGGAAACGATAGCTTTTGGTACTGCTTTCCCTAAACTTAACTTGGCACATTTATAAAAATGAAAACAAACTACATGCTAATATCCGATTTTTCACATTTTAAGCAAGGCAACAGCATTGAGAGACTAATTGTTGTCTGTTGCTAAGAGAAATTAACTTTAAGAAGGCACATTCTTTTATTAAATAAAATTAACTTAAATTCATATGGAGGTTGGGAAATTCAAGCACCACTAATGAACGTCTGAATTACAGAATTTAATTTTATCCCTTTTATCATGGTAATTAAGATAATTATTTGTATATAAATAATGTTTCCAAAATATTTGCTACCATCAAAAAACAGCTGAATCTCAAAAATTAAAATCTCTCCCAAGCATACCAAAAAACATTGACTTGCAACATAAAGACAGTGTTTCCTACACCATGGTCAGCAAGTCAGACCAGCCTTACTGAATTTATCACAAATTGAGTTACTGCAGACAACACAATGCAGTTTTACTAAACACTCAACAGATGTTCTTTAAATAAGCCCTGGTCATTGTCAGGCTGGAGATGATGTGAGGCTTGACCTCTACAATCCCACAGCCTCTGGTTTTGGAGAAAAGAGAGGCTACTGCTCACATACAGCACATTCCACAGTGACTCCCAAACCCTGGGCGGTGCACAGCGGTGAACTGCATCCCCATCCTCACCAGCACTCTGCCATGTGCCAAGAAGTCCTTCCACCGCCTTCCCACCCAGCAAACGCCTACTGACCCTCGAAGACCCAGAACCAACGCCTCATTCTCTCTGTAATGGTTACACCCTCAGCATCTTACATTCACACCTTTACTACAGCATGCTCTACACAGCACTGTAACAGTCTCTTTGTATATCTGGTACTTCTTATTTGGCTATAAACTGCTCACCAAGACTATGCTTTCTTCATCTTTGTATCCCTAGAGTCCACAAAATTCATGTAAAAATAATCAAAGTTTGCTGAATGACTGAATGAATGATTCAATGAATACATGATGGCATTTACTATGGCCAGTATCATCGGAAAATGCATCAAAATTTAAGTTATGACTTTAGACGGAATCTTCAAAGGAGAACAAAGGGTTGTTTTGTTCACCATTTGGCCTAGAAATCTTCTAAACCTGGATATCAAAGGCCACCTTACATTTGAAAGCACTTGAGTATCTGTTCGTACAGACACTGTCTGACGAAGCTACAGCATCCAGATGAGGTAGAGACTGTGTGGCAATGGGGCGTATCAGAGATAACACTGGAAATCGGACGACTCGAGCTCAAGTCCCAGCCTGGCTACTTCCAGCTACCAGACGGTAATTGCTTTCCCTCCTACCTTGCAGGCTGCTGTGAGGATAACATGTTTTATTTGCTGCTGCTCCCCTGCCCTGAGCCAGAGCACACTGTCTGGCACCTAAAGGGCATGCACATGTCACTGAAGCAATGACCCGGAGAAGACACAGTGTCTGGCCTCAAAGACCAGGCCTTTGCCCACCATGCTCTGCAGGCTCACAATGCTTCTTTACAAAATCCCACTTCACTTTTCCTGCAAGTTCAAAATATCGGTTACTGGTCCTCAGTGTTTTCCTGAAAGACTATATGCCAGTTGTTGCCTTGACAATTCCGCTTGCCTAGGTTTAATTTGATATTGATTTAAAAGGAAAGAGGGGAAAAAAACCATAACCGTTGTACAATTAACGGTTAAGCTTACATAAAACTTGGTTGGAAACTGGTTGGTCTCTGCGACACTTTGTTTTCTCTAGAATGAAACTGCATTCCTTTTCAGGCTAAACAGGCCAAACTAAATGTTCAGCTGGAGAATCAAGGGCATGTTCACAATTATGCCTGAAAACCAACTACTTAATCTGTGTATTTTTATGATGCAAATTTTAAAAGTGGAATAATGTAGCCTGTGTTCATCTATTCCTAGGCTCTCTTTACACAGTGTACTCGTTCCATTTAAGGCTTCTCTTCAGAGGTGGTCAGCTGGCTCTGAAGCAGCAGCAGCTTGCACTGGAAAAGGCAAACTGATAATACAAAGCTTACTAGTATCCATAAAATAAATGTTTACACACAGGCACGAAATTTGTACACAGTTGTTCTTTGGTCGGTTCAACACACACATATTTCCCCATATAGGAACACGAGAGAGGATTTTAAGAAAGTATGTGTCACTTTTTACCTTCCTCCTTTATTTTCAGTTGTGCCATCTCCTGCGTGGGTGGGTTCCATTTTTAACTGTTTCCATGGTTTATCACACTGGACTACAGCTAAATACTCCCACATACCCATCAGTAACCAAAGCACACTTTCAGTCATCTTCATGGTTAACAAGGAAGATGACAGACAGCAAAGTAGGAAGAGAGAGCATATAGAAATAAGCAGAACTCAAACTGAATGGAAATTAAACTTCCCTTGCTGATGGTACTCACACACGCATCTTTCATTCAGGATGATACATTTACAAAAGCAAAATTCTATTAACTGGAAACGTATATGGGGAATTATATTACAGATACCGATTTCACTCTGTTATAAAATGCTGAAGAAAACTATTACTATGGAATTGGGGGGATGGAATATCAGCACATTAATACAGAATATGCAATTTCTTCTCCACGCCATATTAGGGTAGCATTAGTTCATGAGGATACAATTGGAATTTTAAAGGGTCTCTGGGTGTTGTCCAATTGTCATGAGACTGCAGATTGCTCATCTATTAGAAACTCTGAAGATATTCTCCTTGGTGATAAGACAGTGTCCTCTGTTAAAACAATGATAATTTTTATCTGTGCTTGTCACCCAGTAAACGAGATAGGCTATTGACTTAGACTGGACACCCAAATACCCAAACAACAATGAACGGTGAATAAATTCAGTCATTAATAGAAGACAAAGACAGATCTGTTTTATGTAGCTGGTCAGCAGTCAGTCTATAAAGCAGAAATAGTTTATAAAACCTCTGGAATGAACATTTTTCTTGTAAGTTTCTTACCTCTACGGAATCTTCCCAGAAATATGGTGAACAACATTTACTCTACAATTGCAAAAATAAATAAATATATGAAAGAAAGAGATATTGGATACTACTGGGCAAAGTAAGATACATGGGCTCTCGAAACTCAATTTTGCTTGGGAAAAATGAAACTGATATACCCACTATTTGAACTTAACCTGCATTATATACCCAAGAATTATGTCTCACAGGTATAAAAAGGCATTTTGCCTTTCCAAGGCACTAGAGAAGGAAAACATTTCATTTAGCAATTTATAAAACATATGTGAACCTAACACTTCAGAGTACTTTAAAACTGGGGGGTATTCTTTTTTCATAAAGTCAAGTCACATAAGCAAAAAGATACGCTTGCAATGCAAAAAGCATTCTTTTAGCCAATAAAGCAAGCTATCTTAGATTTGTCTCTCCATTACATGGAAAACCCAGTGAACCTAATCAGCTGAGGTTATCAGAGTTTTCTTTAATCAATCAAGAGTCCCACCCACACTGTCTTCTCATCAATATTCCTCACCGCTTCCTCTTCCCCAATTACAAAAGACCAGATAACTCTGTGACTGATGGGAGATACGCACAAGCTTATTTTCCACTGTTAAACAGTTAACATACCCAGGGAAGCTATTTCAATTACTGAATAAATGGAAAAGGGTTAAATTGGAATTTAATGGAACAGGATTTAACAATGTTCCCAACCTCATCAAGCAGGCAAACAGGCAATTTCTGAGGAAAATATGCTAGAGAAGATAAATCTCACGAAAGGTAGAGACAGCATTCACATTTCAAGGTTATTTCAAATCAACAACAACAAAAACCTGAGCAGTATTTGATATGCCGTGGCCCATTAAGCCAAACCAGAAAGTTCTCTGCCCTCACAGAGCCCTGCTGCAGAGTTCCCACCTCCGTGCGTTTGTCCCACATGTGACCGCCTCCACCAAGCCTGCCTTTCCTGCCTCTTCTGCTATGTCACATGTGCCACTTTCCTCATTACCAGGTTCTTGGGTCACCTCCTTCAAGATGCCATTCCCAACTTTCATACACCACTCTTGAGCTTGTAAAGCCATCACATTTCTAAGGGCTTTAATTTTCAACAAATATTCTCCAGGTTCAAAAAAAGAACTGACGGCTAATGGTTTGTGGTTCTTTTTTAAAAACACACAGTAAAAGTTTTGAATCATGCCACTCATTTGCACTCAGAACAGGTACTACCACGCTTCATCTGGGTTGGCCTGTTTGTTAATGAGCCCATTTTCACCTTGCGAACGATAACACACAGGCACTTTACACTGCATTTTGACACATGAGTAAGTGTAGCATCATCTCGAAGTGATGCATCATGTTTCCCAAACTGGGGTGTAAACTCCTTGAAAGAGAAACTTCTCAGGGTGCGTTCTTTACATTCTCTCAGAGCTCCTAGGTTTGAGCATTTGCTGCAGAGCAGGCTGGACCTACCTAGACTTCTGTCCTGAAGAAGAAGCTTGGGACAAAATGCTGCCCCACACCATTGAGATTACTAGTCTTCGGCCAATTCACCCTTAGAACTGAAATCTCTTAACATCCAGATTACTGTTCTTTCCATTAAAGTCCAGTTTCTAAAGTGGGCTCTTTGCCTTCTTTTATTACTCACTGGGAGCCAAATACTTGGGTTGTGGCTCCAGCTCTGCTGCCACACTTCTACTTCTCTCCCTCAGCTACAAAATGCTGAAGCCCATTCCTCCATGAAAGTTCCATGATTCTCAATTTAAAACAGTTCTGTAAAGTGTAGCAATCTTCTAACAAAAGCAGTAATACCCTGACACTCAAGTCAGTCTCGAAGCATTTAACACCAAAATTCTAGGCTCCAACCCCTGCGCCACATGTCTGAGCTGATTCAACGGGCTAAGAGCAGTGTCTGCCTCCCAGCGCTGCTGTCTGTGGTGAAAGTCCAACCAAGTAATGAATGCAAGGCATTCAGCTCAATGCCTGGCATTCCGTAAAACACTCAGTAATTATCAGCTGTTACTAATATTAAAACAAATACAATTGGAACTAGTTCTACAGATTTCATCAAAACTCATAATTTCAACGTAAGTAAGTTGACAGAACTGAGTCTGTTTAGAAACTTCTTAGGAAAAAAAAAAGGGAATAATGATGTATTCACTTGAATGCTACACAACATATAATCAAGAGAAAGCACATCCCAGTAATGCAGAATTTCCGTATTTAATTTTGTGTGATTCTCTTAGCTGAATCTTGTTTCTGCTAAAA
Organism: Balaenoptera physalus; assembly: GCF_965194825.1. Lineage (NCBI taxonomy): Eukaryota > Metazoa > Chordata > Mammalia > Artiodactyla > Balaenopteridae > Balaenoptera > Balaenoptera physalus. The sequence continues at coordinate 124,568,976 of NC_138890.1, forward strand.
AATAAACTGAACATAATTCTAAATAAAGCCATCTATCAATAAAGTGAAATTTTCTTTACTTGTTCTATTAAAAAGGTATACCGATACCTTTTTAATATATCCAGAAAAGACAAAAACTCTAATTAGAAAAGATGCATGTACCCCAATGTTCATAGCAACACTAGTCACAATAGCCAGGACAGGGAAGCAACCTAAGTGTCCACTGACAGATGAATGGATAAAGAAGATGTGGCATACACACACACACACACACACACACATACACACACACAATGGAATACCAGTCAGGCATAAAAAAAAATGAAATAATACCATTTGCAGCAACATGGACGGACCTAGAGATTATTATACTGACTGAAGTAAGTCAGACAGAGAAAGACAAATATCATGATATCACTTATATGTGGAATCTAAAAAATGATACAAACGAACTTATTTGCAAAACAGAAACAGATTCACAGACATAGAAAGCAAACAAAGGGAAAGGGGAAAGGAGGGATAAATTGGGAGTTTGGGATTAACAGATACACACTACTATATATAAAACAGATAAGAAACAAGGACCTACTGTATAGCACAGGGAACTATATTCAATACCCTGTAATAACCTATGATGGAAAAGAATCTGAAGAATTTATATATATATATGTATGTGTAACTGAATCACTCTGCTGTACACCTGAAACTAACATAACACAACATAGCAAATCAACTACACTTCAATGAAAAGAAAAAACAGGTATATTGACAGTGATTATTGTTCCCTCTAAACCTCCTTTCCACCTTTGTTAATTTCCAAAAAAAAGGCTTCAACAACAGTTAAATGTCCCATTTTTTCCTATCTACCCTGTTCATCTGAACTTTTCCCTCACCACTTCATCTCTTCTCCGAATCAGTAATTGCGAGGCCCCAACTGCTGCAGCACTGTCATTATCCTCAAGCTCCCTTCCAGCCTCTTCTCTGACCACTCATCACCATCTCTGGGTCCCCAGTTCTTTCATGAAGCTCCTGGAGAGCTTTATCTACTCCACAGCAACCACAGTCCTTCAGAACCTAACCACCTCTGCTTGCCTTATGAAAAGATCAAGAGTGTAGGACGCTTAGTGGACATCACTCTCCTTCTGGATGCTTAGTGGAGATTATCCCGTACTTCTTTCTATCTGTGAGACACAAAGCTTCAACATCAGTACTTTATCAAACAGTATCTCCCAGTGAGGTTTCCCTGACTGACCCACCTGAAGCCCCCTATTCCCCTTTGTCACAGCACAGTTTCCCTCACAACAGCTAGCACAGCATTACTAGTTGATGTCTGCCTCCTTCACCAGTCTGCAGCCCATGAGGATGGGACTTTATTTATTCATTCATCAATGGATGCCAGATGTCTAGTACAGTGTCTCATAAAACAAAATATTGAATGTATGTGTTGAATAAATCAATGAAATTTGGGATACTTATGTGGTTCAGCACCGTGTCAGGCGCTACGGGGAAAAAAGGTAATAGAGATGGTCTTCCATTATGGAACTGACAATTTAACAGCAACAAATTTATTCGAGAAACTTACAATTTTACGGGACTTACCATTTATTTGGGAAACAAGACACACCAACTAAAGAAAAATATACAGAAGGCATGGTACAGATTACAAGCACCCAACAGTAAAGAAGTCAGTGTTGAAAGAGATGAATGAATGACCACAGTCATCAGAGAAAGGTACGTGGATGAAGTAGGACTCATGTTGGTCCTTTAGCAGATGGAGTAAATTAGGGCTGGAGAAGAGTCCAGATGGCACTCCTCAATGAGAGGACGCTGGCAGAGCATATGCCAAGGAAGGAGATGTGTATAAGCCCGACCCACACGGAAATGAAACATTTAAGACTCACACTGAAGAGACAGCCAGCTGGGCAGCCTGGAAACAGATTAGGAAGAGCCAGATTAGGAAGAAGCTTGAAGAAGCAAGAAGAAGCCTGAAGAAGAAGCCTTTGCAGAGGAGGCAAGAAAACCTCCCCAAGTTCAGTGGGGAACATCAGGCTGGCACTGGGAGAGGATTGGCCTGGTGGTTACAATCAACCAGCTAACAAAAGACTGGAGGCAAGGAGACCAACAAAGATGTGGCGGTCTTTCCTAGGGTAACGACAGTGAGAACAGAGAAGTAACAAATACCCAAGATTGTTCAAGTTCCTACAACTGCTACCTCTGTGTTAGAAAAGGAGAAGAAAAGCAAAAAGGGAGAAATGATGTGGTTTCAGTGGGAATAAGAATTAACATGCATTCTTTGCCTCAGATGAATGTACACTACATGCCTGGGAGATGAGAACAATATAGTTACTATCAGTGACAAAGGCTAAGTCCTTATGCCCCCTCGTTACACATAAGATGAGCTAAGTGAGGTTGATCCCAAGAATGAACCGTTGAAAATCTATCAGGGACCCAGCACAGCTATGCACCTGTGAACCACCGAAGACCACTATATGAACTGCTCCCTGAAGATGTGCAAAACGACAATGCCACGTGGCCGGCATTTCGTGGCACCAGCATCCACATTAACAAGCAAAGCTCAAAGTCACACTAATTCAAATGTTCAAGGCTGGTACTTAGAGAAGTGAGCAATGGAGTACTTGCCTCAAATAAAACAGATAATTTGTTTTCCTTAAATAAAAACAAAGAAGTGAAAGGTAATGTTATTTTATGCCCAAATCCCCAAAGCCACATATGTTTCTAAGACTCTTAAGACCTACTATGACCAAAGAACTGTTAAAAAAAAAAAAATAGGGGCTTCCCTGGTGGCGCAGTGGTTGAGAGTCTGCCTGCCAATGCAGGGGACACAGGTTCGAGCCCTGGTCTGGGAAGATCCCACATGCCGCGGAGCAACTAGGCCCGTGAGCCACAATTACTGAGCCTGCGCGTCTGGAGCCTGTGCTCCGCAACAAGAGAGGCCGCAATAGTGAGAGGCCCGCGCACCGTGATGAAGAGTGGCCCCCACTTGCCGCAACTAGAGAAAGCCCTCGCACAGAAACGAAGACCTAACACAGCCATAAATAAATAAATAAATAAATAAAATTTAAAAAAAAAAAAAAAAAAAAATAGGAAAACTATATTATTATCTCTCAGCTTGCATTCAAGATTGAATTCTATTTCTTAGGCAACATGGGTATTTGGGTAGATAAATGGCTATTGGTAGTTATATTGTTCTTTATACCTCATTCTGAAATAAAGGCAAAATTATAATTGTAACTGCTGTGCTGATAAATTAGTTACATTATTTTAGTGGAGAGCAATGATTTTTAAACAGGTTGGAGCAATATGAATAGTCCAAGCTGAAGGATTATTTTTTTCAAGCTTGAAAAGTATTTAAATGTGTTTGTTATATGGTACTGTATCTTTGTCTGTAGTTAAGGAAATAAACACAAAGAAAACCAGAGCAATAGCAAAAACTAAGAAAGTCACACTATCATGATCATTTCATCATTCACCCATACAAGTGTTTATGGAATCCTGACTACATTTCCGGCACATCGAGGGCAATACTGTACAACGAACACCTCCTTCACGAAGTTCACGTCCTAGCATTTGCTTTGACTTCAATGTTCCAAATGGTCTTCTGGGTTGGAGCAGATTCCAATCTGAAGAACCAGTTACACTGTGCGCCGGCATCTGAGCCTTGAAACAAATAATGTAACCTCTCCAAACCCTCATTTCCTAATCTGAAAGATAGGAATTTGATAGGGCACCAGATACAACAATGTAACTGTGGTAGGCAACCACTAGAATAGCCCCAACAATTGCCGCCTCCTCAAACTCATGCCCTTGTGTAATCCCTCCCCTTAAACGTGGGCTGAACCTAGTGACTTGCTTCTAATGCACAGAACATGGCAAAAGTTACAGGTATCACTTCCAGTATCAGGTGATACTGTCACTTTGTTTTGCTCACCCTGTGGAGAAGTCCCATGTAGCAAGGAGTTCTCTGGCCAATAGCCAGCACAGAATTGAGGCCCTCAGTCCAACAGCTGCCAGAAAATGAATCCTGCCAAGTCCATGGGCGAGCTAGGAAGTGGCTCCTGTCCTAGCTGAGGACTCAGATGAGACTGCAGGCCTGGCGGACACTTTGATTGTAGTTTATGACAAACCTTGAGGCCAAGGCACCTAGCTAAGCCACACCCAGATTCCTGATCACCAGAAGCTGGGAGAGAATAAATATTTGTGGTTTTAAACTGCTAATTTTGGAAGAATTTGTTACACAGCAATAGATAATATAAATGCAATTTATAAAATAAAGTACATTATATAAGGTTTTTAAAAATTACATCTGGGATAATAGTAAACAGGATTTTTTAAAGTCCTCTTAAGACCTTCCTTGTCTTGAATAAAAGTAATCTACTTCTTATCCATTATCATCTAATACACGTGAAATCTAATTAATTCATCAATGGTACTATCCCAAATTAGAGGTGAATCAACTATCAAAAGAAGAATTTTGACAAATTTTATGAAGATACCAGTGCTACTAGGGGACACACAGGGCCAAAACATAAACGGAGAGTAAGAATGAACATTACTATCAGACAAAAGTCTTTAGAGGGGAAAAAAAATCAGCATCAAAGAATATACTGAATGATAAAGGAGCAGCCTGCTAGGAAATAACCCCGCATCTGTGGTTGCCTGACACTGCCTCACAACATACACGGCAGAAATTCAGACTTCATTTTTTTACCCCTAAATCTTTGCTGAATAACAGCTATTACACTGTATGAGACATACGTTAAAAAAGAAAAGGATTACTACCTTAACCAAATCTGCTAACAGAATTTATATCCAAGGCTACTTGCATAAGAAATATGATTTAAGCATTTCAAAGACAGGATTAAATGAAATTAACATAATACAGATATATTGTTTCAGTGGTCACAGGAATGTAGTTTGTTTCAATGGCATGGATAGTAGACATAGTGTGTGAGACAGTGAATCACTGGCCCCAATCCTTCACCCTCCACTTAGCCATACCCTTTGCCACCTGACCCCGCACCTCCTCCCACTAGAGGCAAAGTGTACTTCCCCATCCATTTACTTCAAACTCTGCCTCAAGACTTGCTTTGACCAATAGGATATGAACAGAAGTGACAGCATGGTGGTTCTGAGCCTAGGCTTTCCTGCACTTCATGTATTTGGGTTTGCCCAGTGAAGCACTGCAGCCAGCTTGTACCAGCTCAGGAAAACCAGATGTTATATTTTCAGCAATTTACAGGCCAGTAAACACAACATACCCATTAGTAAAAATTAAATTACATAAATTTAAAAATACATATTTTAAAAGGTACTCAAAATTCACAGCTGCTAATTATTTTACTACATTTTACTATCGCATGTGCTTTTGAGGTGGTCTATTGCATCCGTATGATGAAAAATACTGTATAATCATGTTACTGTGCAGTTCTTCCCAGTGATGTCACATTGGTGGCTTGAAATCAGCCATTATAAGAGTATATGCACCACAGAAATGGGCAAATGCTACAAATCAGGGCTCGTCTCTTCCAGAGAGCTGGTTAGGCTTTTATCACCATGAAAAATGCTTCCTGGTAGTGTCTACCCTTTCAGCCTGTTCCAGAAGGAACACATATGCAGCAGACCTGAGCCCAACCGGACCACAGCTGGAAGCAGAGCCACTGGCCAAGCCCAGCCTAGGTCAGCCAATCCACAGTCAACCAGGAGAACCGAGTCTGCGAACAAACGCTGACTGAATAAGCTGATTTAGGAGAGAGTTAGTTACTGAACATTATTGTGGGAATGGCCAAACAAAACACATGGTAAAGGGCAGTTTGGTCCATTAATCTAACTGAAGAGGTAAGATTGGCATTAAAGAAAAAAAGTGAACAGGTATAGGCCCGGAAAGTGAGAAGTTGAAGGGCAACCACTGAGAGATGGACGAAAATGCCACGCTCCAAAGAGCAAAGTGGGAACAGCTGTGCTGAGGACTCACGGCGATCTTAAGGGAGGATGGCCCGAAGAGGGAATTCAGCAAGAATTTACTTAGCCCTCCCACACACCAGGCACAATACCAGACACCACGGACTCGACAATGAAAATGAGAGGCGGTCAACCTGCTTCCAGACTAGTGGGAGAAACAGGTAAGCACGGAGGCCATTATAATCCGAGTGCTGAGGGGCAGGTGACAGGACCAGGGTGGGGTGTTCTGGAAGCACAGAGGAGAGGCACCTGGGCCAGTTCATGGCATCCCGGAAGGTTTCCCAGGGGAAGTGACCTGGGAGCTGAGAATACTCCAACAGTTCAATTAGAGATAACTAAAGGCTAAGTAATGAAGAAGCCTGCTGGAATGAAAAGGGAAAGATTCTGCAGGGGAAATGGGCAGGACTTGGCAAGTGATTGGATTAAATATGCATCATAGCTGGCCCTGGAACACCAGCTGGGTGATGGTAGAGCCCATCGCTGCTCCCCCTACATCAGGGGTTTGCTGCTCAGAGGAAGAGGCCCTACTCATCCACACACCCCCAGGGATAAGCATAGAATCTAGCCAAACCCTTGTGCTCAGACACTGATTACTGCAACTGTTCTCACTTCTCAGTCGATGCTTTATCCATTCACCTGCCAGACAATCCTAAACATGTCCCAGAAACGAACCTCAATAGCACAAACTCAGTCAGCATTTCATAGGAGCATATATGCTCAAGTGCTCTATATAAATGGTACGACATTCAAGTGGATCAATTCAGTGTTTGGGCCAGGGCTTCCAGGAAACATGGCATCACAAAAGCGGGAACGCCCTGTGCTCCCAACAATGGGGAGAACACACACACACATGTGGAAACCACCACATTCTTGATATACTTTTTCTAAATCCAAATTATACATACCTATTACTTACACTTATGAAGATACGTCCAAACTACCCAGCTAAAACAGGCCATTTTCAGTAGAAAAGTAAAATGTAAAGGTATCCTGAAACTTAATCTTTTTTTTTTTTTAACGTCTTTATTGGAGTATAGTTACTTTACAATGGTGTGTTAGCTTCTGCTTTATTTGAACAGTCCCAATTCATACTGGATGGTCATGACGACAAACCATCAGGTCTTACTTTAAGATTTTTGCTGTAAGAATTAATTCTGCAAGGATGACTACTCTGCAAATAATGTAAAAACCAACTTCATTTTAGCCAGGCTGGTAAATCAAGCGTACTAAAGCCATTCCTCTAGATGACAATTCAAATATTGAAAGGAAAATAAAATATTTGACAAGGCTTTCATTTAGACATATCTCAGGGTACAGTTCAATCAACCATCAATCTCTTCTTCTGAGATTGTTAGCCTGCAATCAAGTATTAAAATTCATAATGCCATTTTCCTCAGAGAGTTGGATAAAAAACTCAGTAGGAATGCCACAGAAAGGATAGAATCATTTAAGAAAAAAATAAGTTAAATCATCAATCCATTACTGTCTTTCTCTGCTACCATTTAAATATACACCCAAGGCATTTCCGGTATAAAAACCAAAATATAAACTGTGGAAGAGACAGTCACCCTGTTTTATTTTCCTGCTTCTGCTGGACTTTACTCTTAAGCATCCTGTACATTCTTTTTTCACCAAGTATTTTTTCTGCTCAGCTTGAATCTCTGCCATGCCAAGTTAAACTTTCCCAAATCTTCTTGTTCTAATCATAGCACGGCAAACTCTGGTAAAAATAACTAAGTAAAGCTTCCTTAAAACAACTAGGATCTATAAGAAAAAGCAGCTTCAGAATTAAGATTTTTTAAAAATATTATGGCCAAAGTCACCATGTTACCACAAAGTCTGAAACGTCATGTAAATACTAAGTGCAATTCACACACACACACACGGGCTACATTAACTACTCAAACTTAAGAATTTCCCTCAGACTGTATATGCACGGTATGTAAGTGACTTATTAGCTATAAAGTACAGGTTATTAGAATTAGGTCTCATTCCTGTCTTGACCCCTATATTCCTAAAGTTCAACTCAAAAACTCAGTATTTTCCCCTTTATATTTAAGGCAGCAGAGATCAAGGCATGAAAACTGAATGGTCCAGTCAGTTCAAGAAGCAATGATGGTCCATCAGTGGCAAAAGACACAGGAGTTCACCCTGTGTGAGTATATAATGGGCTTTACTTCTTGTACCACATTGCGGGAGCCCAAAACCCATCACCCCCATGCCATAGGAATTTTGTTTGGTTATGCAGACACTAAGTCTTCAATCAAACTACAAACCACCTAAACCAGAGTTAGATTAGACTTAGGACATTGTAACTTCTCAATGTTTCCCCTTAATGAAACACTGCAAATAATTCTAGGTAATGTTTTTAAGAACTGGTTGATCTATGCAAAACATTAGATAACTTCCCACCTTCAGGATACAGTAAACACGTAGCTTTTGCTCCTATTTATTTTTTTACTCAATATCTAAGTCATTTGGTGGAAAAAAAAAGTCTATTAGATATTTTGAAGCTAATTATTTAGCTGTTAGACTCAAGGGTAACAGGGCAGCCACTTGGAAGTGGGAAGAGAGAGTGTAGAGGTCTGAAAAACTAGTTTTGAAGAGGGATCTTCCAACTCACCCTTTCTTTAAAGATTTAAAAATTTGTTATGGAGATACGAAATACTTAAATCATGTCCCGGTCAGTGATTCTGGTGCCAAAGTTTTGAAAACTCAAGTTTTTCAGTAGAGAATGAGGAAACAGGTTATGAGCAACAGCTTACTTGGCCAGGGATTCAGTATATGAAGACCATTTAGAAGTTTGTTTATGAAGCACTGACATTGATAATCCCAAGTCTTAGTACTACAACAGCAGTGATGTGCCTTGGAAAAAACAATCGATGTTCTATTACATTTGGAGGCAGAGGGAAAATCTCCAAGTTTGAAATTAACAGGAATGACTTAGACAAATAGCAAAGTAGTACTACCTTATTTAAAGGCTATTTTAAAAGTCATTTAAATGTTCAATCACATTGATAACGATAAGCTTTCAGAAGTTACAGGCTTTAAGCCTAGGCACTGCACAGAGACATGAGTCAATCTCGAGTCTGACATTGGCTTCTGTCAGCTAGGGTAGCTGCTTGGGGCTACAGCATTCTTGAGTTATTTGGCCTGTTCTTTGGTTGTGATAAATGGTTTCATAAAGTCCTCATGGCACATCTGACATCATCCACTAAAGCTTAGGAATAAGTGAAACCTGTCTTGGAATTAAATGGAAAATAAAGGGTACATGATTTTCTAATACTTGATGTTAAAACAGATTAATAAAGAAATTAATAATATCTCTATGAACATGGATAATGAACGTTGTATTCGTCCCAAAAATAATACTAGCTTTCTGGAAAAATTGTATTAGATTTATACTTTATCACCATGTTTTTGTTATTCCTACATAAGCTAAAGTGACAAGTTAAGCAGCAAGAGAATGTTACTTTTTTAAAAGTAGCAATTGAAGAGAATTTTTAGCACTTAGAGAAGCTCAAGTTTTCAGCAAGAAGTAAAGGATTAAAATAAGAGTCTATAATTGAGATTTAAAATATATGTTGCTGTCACAGTTCAATTTCTGATGTCTGCCTATAACTAGTGGCATACCTTATAAATCTGGGGCTCTAAAAACAGTCAAGATGATTTATCACAAAACATTTTCTGTAAGTATACCCTTTATCAACTAAAAAGTTCTCTCATCCAGATATCTGATTGAATAGCAAAAGGGCGGGTTTATAGCGTTTACCCACTGCATGTTGTCGAGGGCATGAATATGAAGCAATGGTGGGCGGGGGAGTGAAATGTACAAGGCACATTGTCTCAGTCGTTAGCAAATGCCTTATAATTTCTCATGCTATCAGTCTCAATTCCAGGACATTTTAACCTGTTACCGTAAAATCAGAGCATTAGCATTATATGGAACAAAAGATACAGCTATCTTACATCTTATGTGAATAAAGAAAATATTTCTCTGCAAAATGTTTTAAAACTAAAAGGTGGGGAAAAAATTCAAATCTGGGAAGAATGTACTACTAGGAGAAGGAGGAAAGGGGAGGAAAGGGGAGGAAAGATGGAATGCACTGCAATTTGAAGGACAAAATAAAAAGGTTAACATAGGAAAAGTTAAAATTCAAAGTAAAATGGCAAACACTGCCAGAGAATTCCAAGCAGTTCAAAATGGTTTATTACTATAAAAGCACATAACTTTAGACCCAATTTACCTTTTTTTTTTTTTTTAAATAATAAAGGGGCAGCTAAGCAAATATTCTAAGAGTGCTTTGAAGACATTTAACTACTTGGGAGAAAAAAACTTTGTCCAAGTCTCTCTTTACACGTAGAAAGTAAATTAGTTAAGGCATAAAATCACCTTCCTTAACTGTGTTCCACTGGCTGGGAATTATGTACATACGCAGTTGAAAATCATAAAGTTGAGATAAATATTCTTTAACTCCAGACCACCCAACAGCACTACCAGCTCCCAGAAGCCCCAGCTCAGTTGTTACATTATTAAAATAGCATTGAAGTGGACATGGTCTTTGCCCGTCATTTTGAGAAACTAACTGGAATAATTTTTTCCCTTCCACTTCATAGTCTGAAAGACTTAAATTTAGGATGTCACGTTTTAGGCAATGGGTCTATGAAGTCAGTGCACCTATAAAAGCAATAGATAATGAGTAACAGAAACTTAGGTCTTAATCCAGATTTTTCTGACTCAGAAAAGTGGTTTAAAGTACAGCTCTTCATCTCTCTGGGCCTTAGTTTCCTCATCAGTAACATGAAAGACCTGGGTTTATAGTGGTTCTACGCTTTCCTGGTCACAGGGCCTCCTGTGATATTTGTAGTAAAATCCCCAGGATATCCCCCTGCAAAAAAATGGACACATGCTCACCACTTGATATGTGACTATGGGGAGGTAGACCACCACCATCTCCCTGAAGCCCACCCATCAACCCCACCTCTAATCACTATACTGCAGGACTTCTCAGGCCCCACCTAGCTCTCACACTCTGACCCTGTTATCAGGGTATACAACCCCTTGATAAATTACCTTCCAAAATGAAAATATTGGGCCATGCCCACCTAATGATAAAAGGTTAGAGCCTGGCTATGACACGGTCATGTACATTTCAGAGAGCTAAGAAAAGTCCTTATGTGAAAGCTTCTTCAATTTCAATTAAAAAGAAGAACAACTACTTCAAATGTAGCTCTCCAAAACAAAGAACCCTAACTCATTAGAACGGTGTCTTTGTGGTCATCTCTTCTAGATCCCTATTTGGGAAATTACATAGTGTCAGTTTGGATCCCAGCTTCTGTAGGCTTGACCGTACCCACCTGTAGCCCTTGGAAGCCAACCCTACCAGATGGAATGCCCCCATTCTGGAATAGTAATAATTCCAAAGCCATGCATACCTCTCTCAGGGAGATTCAATCCATAAACTGAGCTGAGCCTATGAGCTCTCTCTCTCAAAAATGTGAATTAAGAAACAAAGCAACTAGAGTAAGATGGTAGGAAACTATGAACAAAGGTTACCCAGAATACAGATTTTGATTGACACAATAAATGTGTGATAACCATTTTCATGCTTTCCTCTGCCTAAATGAAAACTGGCAGAAATGCCAATAATCTCCTTAATCCCTGAAGAAATGAAGGTCTGATCAGTAGATCCTTATTACATAAAGAATTTAAGAGCTATTAATATTGTTCACACATATATCTAATGGAATCTTAATATTTCCTTTTTTTAAATATTTCCTTTTAAATCTGAAAAAAAAAAGGAAAAACTAAGTCACACTGAAGTTTTCCCCAACATTAACTACCAAAATCAAAGGATATAGTTCAAAAAAAAAAAAAGGCTTGTAAATGAACACTTATTTATATAAAGGACTCTATAATACAGAGCACAGTAACTCATATTGCAAATACTATTACAACTCTTCATCAAAATTCATTTTTTACTTCTGAAAGCTATTTGGATTACTTGAATATGATAAAAAAAAAAAAAAATCAAGCCATGCTCTTCTTTCCCTCCCAACAAATCCTTTAGAAACAACAGCAACAATTTAGGAATATAAATGGATTTTCCATTTGCAATTATACTTAATGATGACTTAAACAGAAGGAATATAGCTTAATTTTTTGGAAGGAGATTGAACCCAGAGGAATATGTTGTTTGCGGAGGGAAAAAAAAAAAGGAAAAACTCATCTGGACCAGCAAAATAAAAAGAATGTCAAAAGAAAAAGCCTGGTATTAAAAAAGCAGCTGAAGCCAAAGAGAAATTTAAAAATACAGCACTCTGACGCCTAGTCTAACGGTGATGGAATAGGGGGTGCCCATCCTCTTCACGACATTAAATACTGAAGAACACCTCACATTAAAAGCCTACAAATACCCATTTGAAATCATTTCAGTTTTACATTCTCACTTCTTTTAATTCCTTTTGCTACCTTGGACTTTACATGCAACTATAACTAATGTTGAAAATCAAACTCTGATTTTAGAAGATACGTGTGGCTATCATAATATGAGACACCATCCCACTCAGGGTACATCAATAGCTTCAAAAGATATTACCTCAATAATAAGGGAATTTCCACACAGATTTCCTTAAGTCGGAACTCTTGGGAAGTCCCTTCCAAATGGTCCCTTCTTCTGAAAAAATATGCTTCCCCTGACACTTCACAGGAAGCAGAAAGTTAAAGTGGATTTTGATGAAGTCTACCCTGCAAGTACTTTTCGTATTTAATTCTATAATGTCAGACAAATGACCCAACCAAAACCCATTTCTCTCCTAAAATATACATCTGAGCATAAGCCTATGTCAACTTATTAATATATATATTAACAGTCATTCAGGGACTTCCCTGGCAGTCCATCGGTTAAGACTCCGCACTTCCATTGCAAGGGGCACGGGTTTGATCCCTGGTTGGGAACTAAGATGCCACATGCCACGCCGCACAGCCAAAAAAATTACAAAAATAAAATTAAAATTAAAAAAAAAAAAAAGCCTCAGAGCAATGATCAGCTGCCCGTTAACTCAAAAAAAAAAAAAATTCAGTCCATTGAAAGAAAAATTAAATAATACGCGTTCAGAAATTCATATGTCCAAAAGCTACAGGTTCAATTTTAGATTAGAACATGAGCAATAACATAAGAACTACAGCAAATCATAACCCATGGTATTAAACAGAAAAAACAACACTAGACAGCATAAGAGACAGCGCAATACAGTTCAGAACCAGTATTTGACAAAGTGCTCGGCTACTGATTTTGAGTACTCTCAGAACTGAGTATTCTCAGCATGTATAATTATGGGTAATAACACCGTAATTATACCTAGTGATTCTTGATGGGGATAAGATTAAGAGTCATTTTAAAAAGAAAAATTTCAAACCTAGACAAAAGGAGAGTATAACGAACGATCCAGCTCCTACTATCAAGTCATGGTCATTCTTGTTTCCTCTGTCCCTGCCCACTTCCCCGCCCTCCTAGGCATCATTTCATTGCATCCATAAAAACTTCTGTCTATATCTTTAAAAGATAACTCATTTTAAACATAACCATGAAATCACACCTAAAAAACTGAACAGTTAATTCCTTACTACCAAATATCTAGTCATTGCTCAATTTCCCCAGTTGTCTCAAAATGTTTTTGGTTTGTTTGAACTGAGGTGCGAATAGCATTCATACATTGCGATTGATTGATACCTTTTTAAAGTATTTTTTAATCTTTAGGTTCCTACTCCATGTTCGTACCCACTTCAATTTATTTGTTGGCAAAACCATATGGTTTGTCCTATATATTGTTTTCCATGGTTCAGATTTTGCTGATTGCAACCCTATTTAACAGGTCTCTCTTTTCCCAGTATTTCTTGTAAACTGGCAGATCCAGAGACCTGAACAAAATCAGTTTGGGTTTTTTTTGTTTTCGTTTTTTTGCTAGAATACATCCTAGGTGGTGTTGCCTACTTCCATGTTAAGTTGCTGCTAACGATCATTACCTGAATCCATTACATCTGACCCTCGAACAACACAGGGGTTCAAGTGCCAACCACCATGCAGTTGAAAATCTGCGGATAACTTTGCAGTTGGCCCTCCATATCCGCAGTTCCACATCCACAGATTCAATCAACCATGGATTTTTATAGTACCATAGTATTTATTGAAAAATATCCACATATAAGTAGACCCGCACAGTTCAACCCTGGCTTGTTCAAGGGTTAACTGTATTTTATTAGTGTTTGCAAAATGGTAACATTCTAAATCAATTCTTCTTCATATATTAGCAAAAAAAAAAAGAAAAAAGAAAAAAGGAAAACACTTCTGTAAAGAGAAAGATCAATTATTTGGTTATCCTGAGGAACAATTCCAACTGGAGAAGCAGGATAAATGATTTTTTTTTCTCTTTTGATTTTTAAGGATTTTAGTTGTCGTTTATGGTGGTAAGGACTTAAAAGATGAGATTTACTCTCTTAACAAAGCTTTAGTGCACAATACATAATTATTAACTATTGGCACAATTTTTTTAATTTTAATTTTAATTTTTAATTATGTAAAACCACTGCCATAAGATAGAGACCATTTAGTCAGAAGAAGCACTACAGATTTCTGAGGCGAATCCCAGACAGGAATTCTTCCTAGGGGTAACAGATTCTCCCCTCACTTATGGTAGACACGACGATGAATTTCATAGGCATGTTTATTACAACACTCTACAATACAGGCTGATGGAATTCCACGGATGCTAACTCAGTAGAAACAAGTCTACTGAGTTAGACTTGTTAACTTGATACTTGTTAAGCATCATGTATATGCTAATGACTACAAATTTATATCTCTAGCCTGAAGCTCTCCTCTGAGCTCCAGACTCAGGTACCCAACAAGCTATAAAACTTTGATACTCGGTTGTCTAATAAGCATCTCAAGCATGAGATGTTTTCATATCTCATAACTTAGACATCTTGAAATATGGATGTAGACTGCATACCAGTCCACATCCCTGTACTAAAATTAAAATAAAGTTTCAATAAAATTGAAACTTTCAAGCTACAATTTTACTTTTTAATTATGTAAAACATTTACTTTTCCTTTTTTCCTTTTCAGTTTTCTCTTCCATTTTTTAACATAAGCTGCCGCTCAACAGCAACTAGACTGACCACTCTCTCCTGGAAATACTCTCCCCTCTTGGTTTCTATGACATCATGCTCTCCAGGTTTTCCTTGTCTCTCTGGTTTTTTTCTTCTCACTCTCCGATTGTTCCTTCTCCCAAACCTCTACTTAGTGGAGCTCCTCAGGGCTCAAACTAGGATCCCTTCTCTTCTTTCTACACCTTCTCCCCAGCAAATTATCTGTTCTTATGCCATTAAGTATCATCTATATGCTAATGACTACAAATTTATATCTCTAGCCTGAAGCTCTCCTCTGAGCTCCAGATTCAGGTACCCAACTATCTATAAAACTTTGATATTCGGTTGTCTAATAAGCACCTCAAGTACATACAAAGCAGAACCCTAAACCACTACTGTTCCCGCACACGTGCCCCTCCTGTCCTCCCCCATCTCAGTAAATGGCAGCTGATTACTCAAACGGAAAACCCAAGCATCATCCTTGATTTCTGCCTCTGCCTCATACTTCTTAGCCAATCCTGTTGTAAGTTTTGTTTTTTCCTACTTCCTGTCCCCTCTTCTCCATCTCCTGTGCCACCGCCTTCCTCCCCTCAGGAAACTCTATGTCCTCCTCTCAGTCCCCCAAGCTTCAGGCCTCTCTCCGCACGAGGCATCACCCAACATCCAGAGTGGTCCTTTTCAAGACTAATTTGAACATACCACCCTGAAGTGTAAAATGGACCAATGCCTTTCTTTCATACTTTAATGCTATAGTCCCTCTCAAGGCCTACAAGTTCCTGCATGATCAGCCCTGCCTTCCTCTCCAACCCTCTTTTGTTAAATTCTCCTGCTCTCTTGCCCCCACGCTGAACCACAGTGGCTTCCTCTCAATCCTCAAAGGTGCCAAATTCTTCCCTCTGCCTCGCAACCTCAGCACAGGTGGTTCCTTTGGCCTGCGAGCTCTTCACTGCACTCTTCTTCCATTTTTACATGGCTGGCTCCTCCTCATCCTTTTAGCTCTCTGCTTAAATGTCACCTCTTCTAAGAAGCCCTCCCTGACAATCCCTACGCCCAGCACTTCAACTTACATGTAATTATGTATCACCCAGCATATTAACTTCTCACGGAGGGAGGGTCTGCATCTTGCTCCCTGCACTGGCTCACAGAATGCACTATATATACATTGTGCGCTACTTATTGGGTATTGGCAGATTTCATCCCAGCCTCCCCAAGTATTCCTTGTCTATTTCTGACTCACTTGGTAACCGAGTCCTTCGACTTCTTCTCTACTCAAGAACTTCAGAACATCTAGCCCATCTCTTAGTTTTATCTCACTGGACTATGCAGTAGATTCACAGACCTTAAAATGAAGGCTACAGTGACTATTCCACCTAGAAAAGAGTCCTTTGGTACACAGATCCCCAAGCAATCCAAAAAGATAGAATTCAGAGGGCCATGAACTTGGATGAGAAGACAATTCCATGTTTTGTTCAAACTCTTAAATTTAGCATTTCTACTCATTATGAAGGTTGGCTACAAACTACTGTACTAGTTGCAACACCTGTGACTTTGTCACCAATGGAAATCTTCAGATGTTTTCATATCTCATAAATTAGACATCTTGAAATATCATTTATCCTCATTACTACTTTGAAATCACAATTATTAAACCTACTACTAGATCTTGTCAGTCAATGCTTTAATAAAGGAGCAAATATTTTTCTGTATTATACATTTTAATATTTTGATAACTATATTTCTATAAAATTGGTTTCCTTTGTAACCCTTGTGTTTTATTTTATGTATTTAAAGTTTTGCCTGGGTCCACATACTAGTGATATAATGAAGGGGTAAGAGGTAAAAGAAATCCATCCTAGTGGGGACAAGCATTCACTTATCAACTTGCCCAGAATTGCCAGCACATGGTGACAATGAAAAGGAGACTGGCTTTTTGCCAGTTTTAGTATTGTTTTTAAGTTCTCTCCAGGCCATGCATCCCCATTTTGCCTGCACCCAGAGTGTAGCACTCCCATCACCCTTTCCTTGGAACACCGCTGCCTGGACCACCACAGACCTCCCCAGTCTTCCAACAGGGCTCATGACACACAGATGGTTAAAGAATTCCTGAGCTGGAACTTCCATATACTGTAAGAATAAGGAACCCTTGAAGATTCATAAAAGTGACTAGGTAGCTAATTTTAAAATCCTTGATACAGAAGTGAAAATCAACAAAAATTTCATCAAGAAAACAGAAAACATGTCAACTGATACAGAAGAAAGTTTTAAAATAAGAGAAATTGAAACTTTCAAGCTACAATCAAATGAATAATTTCACCCATTCATATACCACTAAAATTGATAGGAAGCAATCAGTACTCTAAGAACATACAGAACTCTTACAAATCAGAAAGAAAAAGACCCAATAAAAAATGTTAAAGGACACAAATTAGCAAGTTAGAGGAAAAAAATAAACTGTCCACAAACATATGACAATTTTCTACTTCACTAGTAATCAAAGAACTGCAAATTGAAATAGGATAATATTTCATCTATGATAGATGAAAATATTATCTAGATGATAATATTTTCATCTATCAGATTAACAAGTTTTAACAATAAATAGTACCACTTAGTACAAACAAAAGGATAAGAGAAATACTCATATACATTACATTGCTTTTCTAAAGGACAACATGGCATACACATTCAACATCTTAAAAACTTATCGACTTTCTGTCCCAGCAATTCAACTTCCAGGAATTTATCCTAAGAGGAAGATCACACAACTGTGTAAAGATTCATGTGAAAGTGTGTGATCAAAGCATGATTTACAACTACAATTTTTTTTAAACAAATGAGAATAGTACACATATCCAAAAAGAAATTAAATTATGGTAAATCCATGTAATGTGCAATCATTTAAAACAAAAGTCTAGTTTTTCTGATATGGAGAAATACTTAAGATATATTAAGTGGAAAAGCTAGATTATGAATTTATATGTCTCTTATGAGCCACATCTTGGTTTTATTTTTAAGTACATACATGTACATAAAACCCTGAAGGCTATCAATATTTCCAGAGTAGTGCCACCTATAGGTCATATACAAATGACTTTTTATAATTTAATTTTCTGCTATTCTTAACAAAATAACATATTACTTTTGTGATTAAAAAGTATTTACCTTTTAAAAATGAAATTACCATGTTTAAAATATTCTGGGTCATAGAGTAAGATGAAAAGCAAGCATCCTCTTAAACAAGATGACTTCTAAAGACAATCTTGGTACGTCTCCCAAACCTACTTTCAGGTATCTCCAAGTCAAGGTGGCATGCCCTTCTCTTTAGTATATATCCTGGCCACATATGCCATACTAAATACTCAATACAGGAAAGCTATACCCCAGGTACTATTAGTAATTACCATCTCAATGTCAGTACCACCAAATACTTATCAAAAGCTGGGTGAAGGGAAACAAGGTTGAGGGATCATGATTTGAAGGATATGGAACCCACCTTTCTTCTCTACTCTACATCTAGAGCAAGCCAGAATCAGCCGAGAAGCAGTTCTGGCCTCATAATTTGTTCCAAACACCACCTCTGAGTATTAAGCCTACCACTCCCCATCCCTTATAGACTTGTTTCTACTGAGTTAGCATCCGTGGAATTCCATCAGTCTGTGTTATGGAGTGTCGTAATAAACATGCCTATGAAATTCATCATCGTGTCTACCATAAGTGAGGGGAGAATCTGTTACCCCTGGGAAGAATTCCTGTCTGGGATTCGCCTCAGAAATCTGTAGTGCTTCTTCTGACTAAACGGTCTCTATCTTATGGCAGTCAGGTGGGGATATGGTCATACATGCCCCTGAGAATCTGACGAAAGTTGTGACTCCTCTCTCCATATGCACACACTACACTTTGCAAACAATTTCAGGGAGTGCAGAGACATCGCCCCCGTCTCCAGGTTAAGAATCCACATCTTACGGACCAAGCTTCCTTCTCACAAGTTCTTTTCTCACATGGACTGCTAGAAAGTCTCATTTCCAATTTAACTCCCACCTTCAGCAAATTCACAGCTCTTCGTGGAATACATTTGCAGTAACTGCATACCAGTCCACATCCCTGTACTAACCAACCTTTAACTTATTGTTTTGCTGAAGTTCATATACCCTAGCAAACTGATTTTGGGGGAACAAAGGTAGCAAGAGGAGTATCAACAGCAAAACATCACGCTAATTCCAAAACCTAGTCTGAGTCATCGGTGGGATCAAACTTGTATTTCTAGTCCTCTCCTTTTCCAGGCACATAACAGCATTGCCCTTCCTGGTTGCTGACCACGTAACAAGTTCCAGCAAATGAGTTGCAAGCAGAAGTAACACGTGTTATTTCCAGACCAGCACACTTAACTGCTGATGGAAAACCCTCAGAGCTCTTTTCCTCTGGCACCACTCCCAGCAAGGTTAGAAACAGAGGCTGCTCAGGGAGTCTGAGTCCCCAGGTGACCACAATGCCCTTGTGGACACATGATGGGCCTGATGCTGCTCTAAGCTAGAGAGATTTGGTGGTGTTTTTATCTGCTTAAGTGGACTGATGGGATTGATGTGTAAAAACAAGAAGCCATACACCTCTCTCTCTCGGGAACCTAGACCCTAAGATTTTCAAAGGAAAGACAGAATGGCAGGGGTCACATCCTGGAGGCAGGCCCAGGTTTTCAGCAGGGCTGGTCACATTTGGAGCATTGATGTCACCAGGTTCCTGCTGACAGGGAGCACTGAAGAGGACTATCCTAGGACAGGAAGCAGAGGGGTCCACGTTGGGTTTCAGCAGAGTGGGCCGGGCTGGCTTGATTGGGTACCTAGGCAGAGGCTTGTTCCATCACTCAGGCCATCCCCTAGACCCATGCCAGGGCACTCACACCCAGGATGCGAGAGCTACAGCAAAGGGGCAATACCTTTGCTGAGAAGATTTCAGTGAATGTGCTTCCACAGTCACTGAGGGCCTCTTAGGGTTATTTTGTCCCTGGTTGTGTCCCCAAAAGCACTTAAAGTGGTTCACCAAGTGTGTGCATTTTTCTACAAGGGAAGAAATAAGAGTTCAATGGAAAAAGATAAGAATTTTTTTATTTTAAAAAGATGAGTTTAATTTTTTAAAAATCAAATCAAGGCAGAAAAGACACATGATTTGCAGCTCTGAGCTCTATAAATAGCTAGGCCACAAATTAGAATTATCATGTTCGTAGGCAGCATGAGAAAAAAACAGAATCAGTTACATGAAAAACAAGGTCCCTAAGAACAAACAAACTGGTGACTCTAGAGCAGCCCAACTCTCAGGACCGAGGCCAGGGAGGAACTTGGCCCCTGTGGCTTCATAATGAGGTGACTGTGTAACACGATCCTTAAGGGAAATGAAGGTTTCAAGGGATTTTTCTCAGGAGCTGCCTCAGCGTAAGCTGACAGCCTCCAACCAAGAGCCATTCAGAAGAACCAATTCCGAGGGTCTAACGCTAGGCTTTCAGGAACTCAGCTGTCTGGTGAGCTGAAGTGATCCAGCAACAAAGTTTAGAATATCTAGAAGAATTAGATGATATGCATGTATTAAAAAATTAATTGAAGAACAAAGGCAGAAACTGTGGTTAGAAAAAAAAACAAACCAATAAACACTTTTCAACACTTTTGAATTCTCTGAAACTATAAAGATCCTAATTACTAAAATAATAACCTTTTCAGCTTCAGAATCCAATAGGATGCCAGAGTGATCTTTGGAAATATCTGAGACCGATATGCAACTGGTTATATAATAAATTGGACCAGATGAAGGGCAAATAAGGCATGGTGATAATAAAATATTTTAATTAAAAGAATACTGGATTGGGCTTCCCTGGTGGCGCAGTGTTTGAGTATCTGCCTGCCAATGCAGGGCACACGGGTTCGAGCCCTGGTCTGGGAAGATCCCACATGCCGCGGAGCGACTAGGCCCGTGAGCCACAATTGCTGAGCCTGCGCGTCTGGAGCCTGTGCTCCGCAACAAGAGAGGCCGCGATAGTGAGAGGCCCGCGCACCGCGATGAAGAGTGGTCCCCACTTGCCGCAACTAGAGAAAGCCCTTGCACACAAACGAAGACCCAACACAGCCATAAATAAATTAATTAATTAATTAATTTTTTAAAAAAAGAATACTGGATTCACAGCATATCCTTCAGGCAATTCTCCATAACTATTATGCTCCCAATCTAGCATTAGATAACTGAATGGCAATGGGTTCTCGCTTGTACTCCCCACAAACTACCTGGCGGAGAACGGACACTTCAGCTGCCTCCAGTGCAAATCTAAATATGTTACACGTTAATCAAGCTGGAGATGGTAGCTCGGAGGAACCTATCTCTGAACAGAAGGCATTCTCACATTTCTCTGCAGAGAAGTCAGCTGAGGAAATAGCAACAGGCATGGCCAGATTTCCCTCAAAAAATAACTTTGGGGCCTTTTTCCACACAAGGACAAATGGGTAAGCCAGCACCCAGAACCAGGCTTCTCAAACTGACGCACCTGTACCCCAAAGAGTACGTGATAGGTGAGGTGTACACGTAAGCCACAGCATGGACACGGGACTTCTGTCGAATGCATCCCTTTTACAGTGGTAAGTAGTCACTTTAAAGAACTTAACATGTTATATATATGGCAGAATGCAAAATGTACATGATTCTTAAAGTAAAAATAGAAGACTTAAAAAGTCTGCTGCTATGAGGTACGTTGCCAAACACCCAGGAACTAGCACTTATTACTAATTCAGGAAGTCTGAAGAGACACAAAGAGAATTCAGTCAATAGAAAGAAACAAATTCCAACTCATTTATACTAAGATATATATTTAGTTATTTATAAAAAATGTTTTTTATATAGAACATATATAACATTTATGTACATATATTTAATACAATTGGTTTTTCCACTTACCAACAATACCTGAATTGTGTAAGATACTCTTCTACATCTCAAGGGCAGAATAATTTTTAGCCGGGAAAATATTTTATACCGAGTATGATCAAGTACCTACCTCAGCCATTAACACACACACCCCACTTCACCAAGGTAAGTTAGGCAATACAACTTTTTAACAAACTCCCTGGAAAAACTGTTTGGAAAAGAGTGCTGGGTTGCAACAATGTGCAAAGGGATGCTAGGTAGACATGAGCCAGATGCAGGGGAGGGTAATAGCTAATAACCTCTGGCTACCAAACACACACCATGTAAGACAGACATTCCCATCCCTGCCTCACAGTTAGGGATTTCAGCCCAGGTCTGCTGCTCCCAAGCCCCTGCTCAGCTACCACGTTGCCCCCTAATAATATTACCATTATTGTATTCACAATATTAATGGCATCATTAGGATTGGTATTTAAAAATACTCCTCAGATCTCTACCACCCCAGCAGAGCTACTTTACAGAAGAATAAATTAAAAACACTAAGGAAATAAATCTACATTCCTTCTAACAGCCTTCTTCAGAAGGCAATCAACAGCGGCAGAACTACCGACAGCAGCGTAGCTGTGCCTCAAACCTGCCCGCAGCTTACTATGTGTCCAGGAAGCCCAAGTGTTTTAAGCCCAGCTTAAACACATGGCAACTGTCACACTTTCCAGTGGTAAAGTAAGAAAACTCTAAACCATGAGAGAACAGGGCAGTAAATCTCCCCAAGGCAGAGGGCGGCAACCGACTGCCGTCACATTTGGCTCTGTCTACGTGGGTTCTGTGTGAGGAATGCAGGATAAAAATCAAAAATCAAACTAAGAAACATATCCAATCAAAGCATGACACCTTTCTAGAAGGCATTTAACTGTTTCAGAAGTCACATCCACCCCCAGAGTCGGATTTTAAAGACTAAGGGTATGGATGCTTATTTTGAAGATGCTCTCCAGGTGTGTTCCACCTCTGCAAAAATAGTGTGTCCACTGGAGATTCAAAACCAGCCAGTTGCTCCCAAGGCCAAGTTTTGGGGGACAGTCCCAAGGCAGAACTGCTTTCCTACTTCTTTCCTGATTTGCATAATGCCACTGGCCTGGTAGACTCCCAGCCCTATGATGATGGGAATAGAGACCACAGGTTCTTAAATATGCAGTTCCTCATATAAAACAACCAGAAGTTATGTGTGCCCTCTGGATAGAAATTATAATTATTGCCTTGGGAGAAGGAATTCTGTTGATCTTCCAAGTCAAATCCACAATTTTGCAAGATAACGACAAAGCTATTAAAATATAAGTGGTTACTAGGCTACCAAGAAAGTTGATGTAAATTATTGGTTAGCAAATACAAAGAAAAAACAAAATCAGATCGTACTAAAAATAAATATTATACTGAAAAAAAAATCACTTCATTTTACACTTAAGATTACCAACAGTTTTTTAAAATTACATTACTCATTGCTGGTAAGTTGCAGTAAAATAGTTATGCTCAAAGTTTGTAGGATGGATTGATACATCCCTTTTAGAAAATCAGTTTGGCAATACCCGTCAGAGCCCTAAGAATGCTGAGGGCATCACGACTAAAGACAAGTCTGTCAATATAATTCTAAGAGGACCAATACGGTGGGTCCAGACACAAAGCTCTCCAGAGACAAGGTTCAATTCAGGGATAGGTTTTGGAGGTTACAAAGGGACATATATACCATCAATCCTTCCAGCAGCCTCCTACACACCACTCCCCTATTTCAGTCAGGGTTCATTTGGTTATCAGAATTGAAACTCACAAGGAATTTAATAAAAGTGAATAGAGGTAACTCCCCAAGTCCAACTGCAATAAAAACAATGGGGCATCAAGACAAAGTCAACCCCCAAACTGTACAACATTAAGAATCAAGACATCAGCTCTAAAATTCTCTTGTACTCTGGAGCCATTGGTCTCTGTATTTGTCCCACTTCTGCTTCCTTCTCCTCTGTTGCTGAGTCCAGCTTCTCTGTTCATACACCTGCTTACAACCCTTCCAAGGCTTCCCCCGAATGTTCTCATGACCTTTATTTATTTATTTATTTATTTTATTGAAGTACAGGTGATTTACAATGTTGTGTTAGTTACTGCTGTACAGCAGAATGACTCAGTTATACATATATATACCCCCATGACCTTTAAACTCAGCTCCCTAACAACTCTCTGTATCTCAAGTCCAGATAATCTGAAGAGCCAATCCGATTGTTCTTCCGGGGGTCAGGTGCCCAGCTTGGGCCAATCAGCAGTGGAGCGAGATCACAGTGAAGAAAGCAACACCTGGCAGATGGATGGGGACAGTTATCTAGAAAAGACAGAGGCCAGGAAGAAACGATAGGCATGTTTGCTATGGTTTCTCAGAGTTTCTGAGAGTTACTGAATAGTAGTGAGTTTAAGATTACCCTTTGACCTAGGAGAATTTTTTTCCAGGAATCTATGTTAGTTTCCTACGGCTGATGTAACAAAGTACCACAAAATAGCAGCTCAAACAATAGACACTTATCATCTCACAGGTCTGGAGGCTAGAAGTCTGAGGTTAAGGTGTCAGCAGAGCCAGGCTCCCTCTGAAGAAGGCACCAGGGAAGAATCTGTTCCAGGCCCCTCTCCTAGTTTCTAGTAGTAATTCCTTCCCTTGTGGCAGCATAACTCCTACCTTCACATGCCATACTCTGTGTGTGCATGTCTGCGTCCAAATTTCCCCTTTTAATAAGGATGCCAGTCATACTGGATTAGGGGTCCACCCTACCTCAGTATGACCTCATCTTAACTAGTTACATCAGCAGTGACTATTTCTAGATAAGGTCACATTCTGAGGCATGGGGGTTGAGGGGGTAGGACTTCAACATATGAATTTTTTTTTAACATCTTTATTGGAGTATAATTGCTTTACAATGGTGTATTAGTTTCTGCTGTATAACAAAGTGAATCAGCTATACATATATATATATCCCCATATCTCCTCCCTCTTGCGTCTCCCTCCCACCCTGCCTATCCCACCCCTCTAGGTGGTCACAAAGCACCGAGGTGATCTCCCTGTGCTATGCAGCTGCTTCCCACTAGCTATCTATTTTACATTTGGTAGGGTATATATGTCAATGACACTCTCTCACTTCATCCCAGCTTACCCTTCCCCTCCCCGTGTCCTGAAGTCCAGTCTCTACGTCTGCGTCTTTATTCCTGTCCTGACCCTAGGTTCTTCAGAACCATTTTTTTAAAACTTTTTTTAGATTCCATGTATATGTGTTAGCATACTGTATTTGTTTTTCTCTTTCTGACTTACTTCACTCTGTATGACAGTCTCTAGGTCCATCCACCTCACTACAAATAACTCAATTTCATTTCTTTTTATGACTGAGTAATATTCCATTGTATATATGTGCCACATCTTCTTTATCCATTCATCTAACGATGGATACTTAGGTTGCTTCCTTGTCCTGGCTATTGTTAATAGTGCTGCAGTGAACATTGTGGTACATGATTCCTTTTGAAATA
This sequence comes from Balaenoptera physalus, assembly GCF_965194825.1. Taxonomy (NCBI): domain Eukaryota; kingdom Metazoa; phylum Chordata; class Mammalia; order Artiodactyla; family Balaenopteridae; genus Balaenoptera; species Balaenoptera physalus. Next base: position 124,594,528 of record NC_138890.1, read on the forward strand.
TGGTTTTCTCAGGGTATATGCCCAGTAGTGGGATTGCTGGGTCATCTGGTAGTTCTACTTTTAGTTTTTTAAGGAACCTCCATACTGTTCTCCATAGTGGCTGTATCAATTTACATTCCCACCAACAGTGCAAGAGGATTCCCTTTTCTCCCCACCCACTCCAGCATTTATTGTTTGTAGACTTCCTGATGATGGCCATTCTGACCAGTGTGAGGTGATACCTCATTGTAGTTTTGATTTGCATTTCTCTAACAACATATGAATTTTAAGCAGATATAATTCAACCCATAACACCTAGGATTCTGCTTATGGGATTTTTCTCCCAGGCAACTAATTCAAAGAAGAGAATTTTATGTATGGAAATGTTCAGTACTAGTTGTTTGTAATGAAAAAAATCAGAACTGAGTTCCTAATAGATAGGATACACTCAAGCATCTCTCAAGGCAGTAGAGCACAGCTTGTGAGGACGTGGGGTCATGAGTCAGACTGCCAAGGTTCAGCTCAAATCCAGACTCTGGCAGTTATTAACTGAGCAACTCTGGGAGAGTTACTTAAATTCTCTTTGCTTCAGTTTCCCCATCTATAAAATGGAGATGGTGGTTATACCTCACAGAAGAATTAATACAACAAAACCTCAACAGTATTAGAAGGATCCAAAATATTAAATCATGCAAAATACAAAATCTTGCTATTGCAAAGTTATGCATAAGGCAGGCTTTTGTCATTAGCCTGACTCCATAAATGTCCAATAGTCACCAATAGCTTTATATTCAACGTTATATTATTTTAGAGCACATTACTGAGGGGTTTGTTACACATGTAAATCTCTTACAGCACTGCCTACCACACAAAAGGCATTAAATAAATCCTCATACACACTCTCCTAACTCTGGTCTCCCACGGCTCACTGTGACATGTGGTCCTATTGTGGCTTCTCTCCTTCATGTGTACATGTGTGTCTCATCTCAACAAGATCACATACTGAAATACCGGATTCAGATTTAGAGGTCAATGTGTACATGAAACATAGGAACTTAAGATTCCAGAATGTTTTACATTTAAGGCCCCACTTCACTGCTTCTTTTCATATAGTAACTCCTTATCCCCCATTTAGAAACTACCCATTAAGCTCACCTTTCTAGAGCATAGCTAAAGGACCAGAAGTAAACCGAAAACAAGTTTATTCACTGCAATTTACAGATTTTGTTCTTTAAAAAGGTCCTTAGGTCTTTACTGACAGCTTATTTATTCTTTATTTGACCCACAATTCTAACTAATTTGAGCACGTGGTTTCCAGGACTATGGCAGAGTAGAAGCAACAAATTAAAAGGGAAAAAATGGGAACTACTATAGAAAAACTATAGAAATAAGACGGAATACAAAGTACAGCAGTCTGAGGTCATTTAATAAAAGGACAAATAGCCTTACATACCTTCCTGTTTGCTCCTGAATGCAGCACCTCTATGACCCAGCATGGTTACTTTGTGTGTAAGGCTAGATCTGAGTCAGTATGAAATAGTTTAATTATCCTTAGAAATCTGTAAGGCAGCAGAGATTCAGAGAGACTACTCTCTGGAATGACTTTTTCCTTTTTTTTTTTTTTTTTAAGTTTTGATGCTCTCTACTAGAGTAAACTCTGAACTACATGAGAAAACTGAGATATTAGAATAATCTTAAACAGTTCCAGTCATCCAAGTTTAACTATACATACACTGTGATTAGGTTTGTCAGACAGAGTCTTAAAGAACCTTTAGAGAAATGACATATAATTAATATACAAATAGTTTCAATTTCAGTATGTGCTCTAAAGTACTTATTAATTTGCTTTATCAACTAAATTAAACTTCCTTAAAACCTAGTTTATTCTGTTTATAACAAAGTCCTTTTCATGGTAGAACAGGGACAAACTTCAGTCCAGATACCACCCAAACCAACTCTCAAAATAAAATCTAAATTATTACTATTACCCACAACACTTGTAGAGTCGTTTACTTTCCTTAAGTACACTCATGCAAACGGCATGCAGGTTTAGCATAATAACGCTGGACCAAAAAAAGCATCATTTCGGAGGCTCTATCAACTCTTTACAGTTGTGGTTTAATATCACTGCAACCTGATGGCCAAAGTTTGCAATCTCTTTGAACTGAAGTTCTCAGCCCTGGCTGCACCTTAGAATCACCGAGGAACTTAAGTAATAGCGAGGCTCCATCCCAGAGAGTCACACTTAATTGGTCTGGGGTGGGAGCCAGGGATTGTTTTTCCCCCCAAACTCAAGTGACAACCAGGATGAGAACCACTGCCCTAAAATGGTCCTTTCTCATCAATAAAGAACAAACCTTATGAGCTAAAAATGGTGTTCAACCCTGCACTCCATTCTGAAAAAGCACCTCATTCCATCTTTATTTACAAGTCAATAGTTTTAACTCAAATATTTCAAAGTTTCAAAACAAAACTTCCTACCCAAATGTGCATATTAACAACTCACAGGCACTCTTTACCACTGATTAAGGTTAGTAAGCACTAGCTTTTTTAATAAGTTGTTTTAGTGTTAGTCCACACGTTTTCAGTCATTCCTGCACCAGCATCCAAGGGCAAGTGAGCAGACAATCAGTGGTCTGACAATATCTCAGAGTGTTCCACTAAATATTGAGTTACAACAAAGAAAACCAACTAGAGACAGGGAAACAGCAGCTGCTATATATGCTGTAAAACACTCTGAAGCTTTACTTGAAATTCTTTCACTGAGACAAATGGAGACATATATGGGCCCAGGTGGAAATGGTTCATAATGTTTAATATGAAATGCTCTAAAGTAATTTGCTAAAACTTGAACAGAGTAAGACAGCTGGGATTGTAAAGAAAAAGACTTCCAAAGGGAAAGGCCGGTCCACAAGCGGATCAGAGCTTGGCCAGGCTCATCATACAGCTGAGCTCGTGGGTATGAGATGCAGGACCTCCCTGGAAATGTGTTTCTTCCAAACCTCCTCACCTTTTCTAGCTTTCACCAAAGCCATCAGCATCAAAACCAGAATTTATACTGGGCCTTCTAAAGGAGTCTGAGGACAGGAAGAACATGTTTTTAATTGCCAAGTATGTTTTTCTTTACCTAAAGAGATTTCAGTAAGAAAGAACCACAGCCCTCCCTTGCCTCCCCTCCCCAGGGCTGGTCATCCATGCAGTCACACAGCCCCATGAGGCTTAATATCCAAAGTCAGTCCCCAGCTTGCAGTCCACTCTCTCAACTGTTAAAAGACATAGAGATGACTTAAACTGATAGCATCAATTATCAGTAGAGCAAGTTTTCCCTAAGAAACAATAGCATTCTGAGAAAAATGCCATTGGTAATTTGATAGGGATTGCACTGAATCTGTAGATTGCCTTGGGTAGTATAGTCATTTTGACAATATTGATTCTTCCAATCCAAGAACATGGTATATCTTTCCATCTGTTTGTGTCTTCGATTTCTTTCATCAGCATCTTATAGTTTTCAGAGTACAGGTCTTTTGCCTCCTTAGAATAAAATACCTAGGGATAGACCTACTTTTTTGATGTGATGGTAAATGGGATTGTTTCTTTAATTTCTGTTTCTGATCTTCTGTTGTTAGTGCATAGAAATGCAAGAGATTTCTGTGTATTAATTCTGTATCCTGCAACTTTATCGAATTCATTGATGGAGACACAAAAGGCACCGAATAGCCAAAGCAATCTTGAGAACGAAAAACAGAGCTGGAGGAATCAGGCTCCCTCACTTCAGACTATAATACAAAACTACAGTAATCAAAACAGTACTGGTACAAAAACAGACACAGAGATCAACAGAACAGAATAGAAAGCCCAGAAATAAACCCACACTCCTATGGTAAATTAATCTACAACAAAGGAGGCAAGACTATACAATGGAGAAAAGACAGTCTCTTCAACAAATGGTGCTGGGAAAACTGGACAGCTACATGTAAAAAAATGAAATTAGAAAACTCCTTAACACCATACACAAAAATAAAGTCAAAATGCATTAAAGACCTAAATGTAAGACCAGATACTATAAAACTCTTAGAGGAAAACATAAGCAGAACACTCTTTGACATAAATCACAGCAATATCTTTTCCAATCCAACTCCTAGAGTAATGGAAATCAAAACAAAACTAAACAAATGGGACCTAATTAAACTCAAAAGCTTTTGCACAGCAAAGGAAACCATAAACAAAATGAAAAGACAATCCACAGAATGGGAGAAAATATTTGCAAATGATGCAACTGACAAGGAATTAACCTCCAAAATTTACAAACAGCTTATGCAGCTCAATATCAACAAAACAAACAACCCAATCAAAAATGGGCAGAAGACCTAAAGAGACATTTCTCCAAAGAAGACATACAGATGGCCAAGAGGCACATGAAAAGATGCTCAACATCGCTAATTATTAGAGAAATACAAATCAAAATTACAATGAGATATCACCTCACAGCAGTCAGAATGGCCATCATCAAAAACTCTGCAAATGATAAATGTTGGAGAGGGTGTGGAGAAAAGGAAACCCTTCTACACTGTTAGTGGGAATGTAAATTGATACAACCACTACGGAAAACAGTATGGAGGTTCCTTAAAAAACTAAAAATAGAGCTACCATATGATCCAGCAATCCCACTCCTGGGCATATATCCAGAGAAAAATATGGTTCGAAAGGATACATGCACCCCAATGTTCATTGCAGCGCTGTTTACAATAGCCAAGACATGGAAGCAAACTAAATGTCCATTGACAGATGAATGGATAAAGAAGATGTGGTATATATATATACGATGGAATATTACTCAGCCATTAAAAAGAATGAAAATGTCATTTGCAGCAACATGGATGGACCTGGAGATTATCATACTAGGTGAAGTAAGTCAGACAGAGAAAGACAAATATCATATAATATCACTTATATGGGGACTCTTTTAAAAAATGATACAAATGAGCTTATTTACAAAACAGAAACAGACTCACAGACTTACAGAATGAATTTATGGTTACCAAAGGGGAAAGGTGGGGGAGAGGGATAAATTGGGAGTTTGGGATTGACGTGTACACACTACTATCTTTAAAATAGATAACCAACAAGGACCTACTGTATAGCACAGGGAACGCTGATCAATACTCTGTAACAACCTAAATGGGAAAACAATTTGAAAAAGAATAGATATATGTATATATATAACTGAATCACTTTGCTGTACGCCTGAAACTAACACAACACTGTAAATCAACTGTAATCCAATATAAAATAAAAATTAAAAAAAGAAAATAGCATTGTTTGGATCCTTAATATAATCATGCTTCTAGCATTATCCCTCAATGTAAGATGCAATTCTAGGTAACTCTGGAATATCTATTGTGGGGATGTTGTTGAGGACATTGTACACTCATCGTTCACCATTCCCCGTGTTGTGGGAAAATTTCTCAGACCTCAAGACCAAGAAAAGCTCTCTTTCGCCTGAGTAACCAGTTTGTTTTTGCCTTCCTAACACTGAATCACGTAACAATCATGTTTCTTTTTTGGTCTAGACTGCTATAATTCTATCAAATTCAGACTCAAGTTTTGGCCCTTTTCCAGCAACTACATAGGATCTGCTCTCATACATTCTTGTACACTACCCTCTTTTTTTCCCCTCTACCTTTAATTTTCCCTTTGCTCCAATTTTCTGATTAATTTTATCCTCTAAGCTCAAGAAAAAAATTTCCTCTAAGATCTACAGGAAGAAATTCAACCTGACCATGTTAGATGAAGTAATTATACATAATCAACATGTGATTTTGGCTAAATAGACAGGCTATAATTTTCCTTATACCTTTGATCTACAGACAAGAACCCTCTTTGTCCCGTTTCATAGTTCTGCAATCTAAAAAAAAAAGGAAGCACTGATAGCATTGTGCCCAAGAGGAGTTAAAGGGTATTTAATAAATCTGCACACATTTTTAGCAAATCTGAAAGAACACGATGTGAATCTGTAGTGACAACAAGCAAGACCCTAAAATCACGTAGCTTAACTGAGAAAGACCAGTGAGTGTTTTGTAAAAGAATTTTACTATAGAGTTGTTTTTTCTTTACCTAGTACTATTAAAATATTAATGATGATGAATGTTAAATGGTTAGAAGAAAAATGGCAATGATTAATACAGGCCGCAGCTGCCCAAATTGTATACACTGCGCTTAATTATTTGCAGCCACGGATCTAAAAAGTTCCCTCATAAACACACCACTCTATCCACACTGCTCTAAGGTCGCCGATGTCTTGTACCCTGGTAGACTCCCTTCTCAGTCCAGCCCTCCTTGTTCTTTCGAAAGCATTCGACATGGTTAATCACATTCTCCTCAAAACATCATCTTTACTCGGCTTCCAGGACACCACTGGTCTTCCTCTCGCATCTCCCCTTTGGCCATTCCTCCTAGTCTCCTTGTTTATTGCCACTCACCTCCCTGACCTCTAAGCTCCAAGTACGCTAGGATTTGGTTCTCTTCTATCTATGCCAACTCCCCCAGTTATCCCACTGGTCCCACAGCTTTATCTACCACCAATGACTCCCCAGATCTCTCTCTCTAGCCTGGATGTCTTTCCTCACCCCCAGATTCATTTATACTACCTTCTTCACATCTCCACTTGGATGTCCAATAGAAATCTCAACCCCTGCCACTTCAAAGGATTTAATACCTTCTTTGCATTGCATCTTAAGCACTGACATACAACTCCCTAATAAGATCAAGGTAAGACAAAAGCATCTGTCTTCTTAGAAACAAGAACCACCACTTGGAGTCTTCAAATCATTATTGAACTTTAACTGTCATAAATTTGGCAGTGCATTTGAGAAACAGTCTAGAGATGTTTTAGCAGACAAATTACAGAACCCTCTAAAGAGACATGACTGTCCTGAATTGCTTTTTGGCACTGAATTCTACGTGTTATTTATATGCACATTAACAATGGAGCAGGAGAGTATTGCACCTTCTCCAAGAGGCACAGAGAACCATCAATAGTATGTAGAATTGATGATTCATTTAAGACCCTGGCTCTTGTAGCCACCAGATATCAGCCTACATATCTCCTTGCGTTTGAGGACCTATGTGGTCATCTACTGGGTAATGGGATTTCTTTCAATAACTTCATGAATTAAAATGGATTCACTCAAAGAATGTGTGTGTGGAACCTTCACCAGCCCCTTAAGAGTTCAGAAATCTCGGGAACCTGTACTAGCACAAGACATGAACCACAGCAAGAGGCTGAAGTCTGCGACAAACCCCAGTCAGCATGGACACAACAGACCTCAGCCTGGACACTCACGGCCACCAAGGCACACACAAATCCAGGAGGTGACAGATTTGCCTTGAATCTCAGGCTGTATGCTCTATCAGGCCAGGGGCTCTGTGTAGTTGAGACTGTTGGCTGTCCTCCTACTATCTTCCCCACTCAGTAAATGGCACCGCACTCTCCCAGTTCACTTTTAAGTCATCTTTGACTCCTCCAGTCCTCGTACCCCACTTCTACGGTGAACAATTCCTGTCGAGTCTATGGCCAATGCACATCCTGAAAGCGGTTGCTTCTCACCACCTCCGCCACCATGGTCTGTCCAAGCACCATCATCTCTGACCTGATTACCTCAATCACCTCTTAGTTGGTTCTCTGGGTTTCCACCCCAGCTCCCCTACAGTCTATTATCCATACAGAAGCCAGGGATCCTGTTAAAAGTTAGATCCTCTCACCCTTCTACTCAAACTCCTCCAGTGACTACCCAACTGACTTGCAAATTTAAAACTTTTTTTAAAAGCCTTACAAGGTGGCATGATGTGACCTCATCCTTCATCCCCAGCCTTTGCCTCTGATCTCAACTTCTACCAATCTCCCCGTCACTCACTTGCTCCAAATACCCTGATCTTCGTCCCATTCCTTGAATTGTCCACCTATGTCCTGCCTCAGGACCTTTGCACGTCCTGTTCCCTCTGTATGGATCATTCTTTTCCCCACATATACACAGGGCTGAACCCATTTTATTCAAATTTTTACATAAGTCACCTTCTCAGTGAGGTCTACCCTGACCACCCGTCAAAAACTGCGGCATCCCTTGCCCCTACAGCTCAATACTCCACATTCCCTTTCATTCTATTTTCTCCTTAGGACATACTGCCACCTAACATAGGGGTCTGCAAACTACGGGCTGCAGGCCAAATCTAGCCCACCACCTGATTCTGTAAGTAACATTTTGTTGAAACGGAGCCATACCCACTCATGTACATACTGTCTATGGCTGCTTTCACACTCCAAGGGCAGAGTTGAGTAGGTGGGACAGAAGCTCCCTGGCCCACAAAGCCTAAAACGTTTACTATCTGGCCCCTTACAGAAAAAGGTTGCCCACGCCCCACTCTAACACATTGCTTAACGTATTGTCTGTTCCCCTCTAAATAATGAGATCAGGCACTTTTACTTGTTTTGTTCATTACTGTATTCCGAGAGCCACTAACAGGCCCTGGTGCATAGCAGGTGCTCAATAAATGTGTGTTAAGTAGAGGGAGGAATGAATAATGCAGTCATATGGTTGAGCTGGAAAATATAAAAGATACACTGATGACTTTTCTATAAACTATTTTTAAATGTACAGAAGAATACCTAAAAGTACAGTGTAATAAATTATAAACTCATGTAACCACCACCCAAGGAGGGAAATATGGCTAACGTCTTTTCAGTGAAAACATTGTGTTTCCCTAAAATCCACAGTTAACGAAAATGCAAAGTAGAATTATACCTGACATGAAAATGTTCATGGCACAGAAGAGCCCTGGTTCACTCCACACCCCCTGGTTCACTCCACACCCCCTGGTCCTTAGACACTTCTCAAGTTCTTTCTCACTCCTTCTCAGACAATAGCACACTTCAGACAAAGGAAGAACAGGTAAAATTCTGGACCCTCACTATAAAACCACCCTGTTATGGCTCATGTTAAGTTGCCTCCCAGTAGGGCTTAGGGCATTTTAATACAACCATCCCCTCTTATCTGTGATCCCCAAATCCAATTCTACTCTCAAATGAGCATGTACCACTGAGGCTCCCATATATTTATGTGATCCTCCAACTTCATTTTCCTTAAGCATTTGTGATCCCTCAGAGCAAAAAATTAAGACAGTCACCCTCAACTTCTCTTCCTCTATATTTCTCTTCCATTTATTAACAAGACACTGTTGCTGGTGTCCAGAGAATTCAGGAAAAAAAAATAAAAACAATCTATTTAGAAACAATTCCAGCTTAACCACTGTGTCAATTCCTATCCACATCTCCCTTCCTCTGAATCAGGGGGGACATTTGCATTAAAACAGTATCTCTCTTACTTAGAATGCACCTGCTCAGGCTGATGAAGCCCCAACTGGAGTCATAATCCTCCACTTTTGAGATCAATACCATTCTAACAAAATGAATTAACACTTCTGGTGAGATATAAGGAAAAAAAAAAATCGGGACCTATAAAACCAGAATTGTCCTCATGTGAAGTGGGAGAAAAGGATGGACAGAGAGGCAGGGAAAAAATTAAATATTAGCAAATATTCTATTATAAAACTCATAAAAATGTTCAGTCACAATTATAAATAATTAACATTCCATAAATGAGACTACTGCCCACAGAGCTCAATTCTTCTCTACTACCAGAAATGCTACATATTGTTTTGTTTTACAAAAGGCCACGTTTTATTTTTTCTAAAGTCCATCAAGGTTGACTGTTGTAACAATATCACAGATGATCTGCCCATTCTAATTTCACACAGTAGCTTCTTTATTTATAATAAACAGTAAGTCCCACATAACTTTATACAAAATTCAAAATTGTACTGAGCGCTTAAAACATAGTTACAGGCATAATTCCATATGGTTTTAAGGTGGAAAAGGGCAGTCCTGTAGTTCCATGTACCTTCCCACTCACAGATACACATACACACCATACAGTACCATCACTTGCTAATAAAAGTGCTGGAGAAAAGGACAAGCTATCCCGTTTATCCTGTATCAAGGTTTCATCTTACATAGTCAAGCATAATGAAATATGATTTTCCCTAGAGAATATTTTGGAAACAATGCACTATCATTACTGAGTAACAGTCATTTTTAAATATTGCCCCTTTCCTCACTTTATCAAAAGGAAAAGTGACCTCAATCTCAATTTAAAGACCTATATTTAAAATATCATAATTCTGGTATAATGTATTAGGCTAACATTATACTTTCTTTTTAAGGGCACAAGAATATACACAGTGCCGGTAAGGATTTACAAATCTGTTGTTTCCAACACAAAAGGTGACCTCGCTAAAAACGTTTATTGTAAAAAAAAATTAAATCCACTAATTTTCTTTCCAGATACACAAGAAAGCAAAGCATCATCATGGTAATAAAATAAATAGATATGCTGAAAACGTATCTGGTAAAATATATGCAAGGTTAATGAAATTTAAAATAGTCGTCAGAATGGAGTCTTTTAAGAATATGCATGAAAATATCTTAGTCACACTGAACCAGTGTGGGGAAAATTAGTTTATTTCCCTCAGCAAACCCACTTTGGCATATACACGGGCCTCCTATACAGATTCACAAGCACACATCTGTATCTGTGTGTATGAGGAGAATGACGTATCTATTAGGAGAAAGGGGCATAAGCAGCTCAACAAAATTTTACAGGATCTTGCGGGCATTGATATTGCAACATGAATTTTTATGAGTTTTCAGGGAGAAAAAAATATTCTTACGAAAGGTTGATAAGACCTGACAGCTCCGAGTGAGTGAAATACACACAGCCTCGGGCTCTCGCCCGCCAAGTCGCTGCTTTGCAAGTGTCACGGCCATAACTCGGCATCCAGCGAGCCCTCACTGTGTTCAGGGATCCAAGGTTCAGGACAGAAACCCCACCAAGTCCCAAGTGTAAACCATCTTCTCTAGCTACTCCAGTAGAAGTAATTCTCGCATAATGGCCATACTTCTATTTGAGGATCAAAACCCTAACAAATGACGACCAAAATCTATTAGACAAGGGTTAGTCTCCTCTCTGCCACTGTTTTCACCATCCACATCATACTCCACACGGGTTACAGGCCTGACCTGGGGTGACAGGCTGGCACGTAGAATGTTGCCATGAAAAGAATACTGTATTCATAAATGGTACTTCGGTTGGACAACCTCCTTTTGCTGGCTTAACGACCACAGACAGACACTGACACCCTAGAAAGGGAGAGAGGTAGGCTTCCTTCTGCATTTCCTCTCCCCTCACATCCACAAATATCCATTAGTTCAGCAAAATTAAGTCAGAAAAAAAAATTAAAAACTTTCTCTTTTTGTAAAAATGTGTACTAGCAATCCTCAGACTACTAAAGGAAATGAAAAGCACGATACTCATAACAGGAACGACACTTTTTAATAGCTGCCTTGCTGAGGATCTACTCAAAGATGATCAGGGTAAACATCAAAAGTTGCATCCAGTTAATGTGAGGACTTTTAAACTAGCATGCTTGTTGTTCCTCAATACAGAAAAAAGTGTTTAGTTATGTAATGAGACATTAACTTTGTCCAAAAGTTAGGTTGTGGTGAGGATATAAATTTGCAAGGAGTTATGCCTTCAAACACACACACACACACACACACACACACACACACACAACCTTCAAGTCTTCTGCAGGTTACAAAATACTCATCAACAATGCAGTAAGTACAGCCAAGTATGCAAAATCCTTTGCTACTCTGAGGACACAGGTCCGTGTCCTTTCCATAAAGCCCTCAGGTCAACACTGAAGGTCAGGAAAAATCTGAGTGTAAAAACTTAGACAGTTGAAAGGCAAAGAGATGAGCTCCAATCCTATCCCGGTCACTAACTAGAAGACCAGGTACCAATGACTTGAGTTCTCTGACACGCCTGTTTCCTCACCTGTAAAATGGGGATTCTCCCCTCTACCTAGTGGGCCTGCAGTGAGGACTGAAAGGATGTGTGGAGAGTAAACAGTACGGCTCCTGTTCATAGAGGCGCTGGGTAAATGGCACCCACAGTAAACATGAACTTTCTCCACAAGCCAGCGGGAGCCAGGCCAATGCTTCTACACCCCTGGCCACTCACAGAACCACCTGGCAGCCTTTACTAGACGGGCAGGCAGAGTCACGATCTCCCAGTTGGAACCTGGCGTGTCAAAGCTCCAAAGGGACTTTGAATACGGTCAAAGCTGAAACCAAAAACACTGCTGTACCACCCTATTCAACCCTAGCTGCCGGAAGGACAGGCTAAATATTGCGTTTACTGGGCTCCTAGCTTTCCCAGGCGTTGTCTGTCCCCCTTTATTAGTTTGCTTTGGCGATTTATTTTCTTAATCGTCATTGGCCCTTCCACATTTGTGCTTCTACAATAAGCTCTCCTCAAGGTGGTACTGTCGGGGGAGAGGGCTTATTATGGGAAGAGTAAACAGCTTCAGCAAGAGAAACAAAGAATCAGGCCATGGGAGCCGGTTATCTATCATGTGTTACATTCTATCCCAAAACTTAGTGGCTTAAAACCATCACTGTTTCATCTTCCTTCACAAATTTGTGAGCCAGGAATTCAGACCAGGTTCAGTAATTCTGCTCCACATATTTTTTACTATTTTTTTTATTTTAAAGCAACTGTTACAAAAAATTGGTCAATCTGTTCATGAACAACTTTAAAAAAATCAGCTCCTCTCTGCTTCTACTGACCCACTGTGGGAAAAGCACTGGTTTTTACACCAAATCCGTAAGCAAGTTATTTAAGTTCTGTGAGCTTCACTTTCCTTAACTGAGAAATGGAGATATTCCCACCTTCCCTGTAAGATCACAAGTAGGATTAAAAAATATAATGTATGTAAGCACAAGTAAAGTGCCTAGCACATAGTAGGCCTTCAAAAAGGCCTATGCAGAAATGCTTTGTGTTAACACTTTCAAAAGCTAGGGAGCCACAGTCAATTCTAATAAGCAGCGTCAGAAAACCCAAATATATTATTGAGATACCGCTTCTGCTTGTACTTGAAGGTAACTTAAGTGCCTCATACTCAACTTTAGTGTTTTCTTTTACATTTTAGAAAGAAATTCAGTCCATTAAATCATTAATGACACATCCAATGGTCTCCTTTCAATCCAGATGTGAATGCACAGGTGTCTGTTTTCAAGGTTCAGCCACTTTTGTTGCAACCATTTTTTCCCTGGCTTTATATGTTTTTATAGCATGTTATTACACAGAAAGTTGAGCTTTGCAAATTCAGCAACCAATTGTGGCGAAGAGCCGCCAGCAAGGCTGTCAGGGAAATTAATTCGTAAAAGGAAAGAAAGGAGCAGGACTTACCAACTATTTACACGGGGAAGTCTTGGACTTCTTTCTAGAATTCGCTTTCCCAAACACTTTTAAATGTTCGCCCTTTCGGAGGATGGAGCACCCACGCCCACTCACACAGAGGCCCCTGCCAGCTGCTCGTCCTGGGAGCCTGAGAAAGCAAAACCCTGGCTTCCCCGGGGCTTCACGGAACTTGTCAGTCCAGAACAGAGGCCCCTCGCCTCCCAGGAGGCCGGCCTTGGGCTTCACCCACTCCTTGACCCGCACTCTCAGGAGTTACAGGAAGAGGACCAGGAGCCCTGAGCTATCCACTCGGACGTCCAGCCAGGCTGAACTGGTCTCATTCCAGGTAGTTCTGCCTAACTGGTGACACGTGGCCAGCCAGCAGTGCCAGCCTTCTGGAAACTGATTCGTACTTATAACCTGAACATATACTACTAAAAATGTTTTTAAAATAAAATCTTCTTTGAACCCCACTCTGAATTGCTCCCTTAGACAAGGGGACAAGGAACAAAGGTGAAAAATGGATGTCCCGCACCCGCCCACAATCCTTGAGGTGAAGCGAGGGGACTCTACCCCGGAGTTCTCGGATCGGTCTTTCGGGGCCAGCGCTTGTTTCAGTCAGAGCTTCCCTTAAGCTGCAGAGCAAAGTTTCCTCCGTGCATTTATTTACTCAAAGATTTACTGAACACGGGGAGGCAGCCGCTGTGGCTACGAAGATGAGTAAGACGGCTCTCTGCTCTCGTGGAGCTTGCAGTGCGGCGAGGGGAGAAGACGTCCAAACGCGATGAGGACAGTGCAGGCCTCTGGCTGACACCCAGGGCCAGAAGCCACTCGTGCTGGGCGGGCAAAGGGGAGGGATGAAGGGAGCTCTCGGTGCCTTCTTCGGATCAGTCCAGATCACCACACTTTTTTAGTAAAAATTACACAGAAGGGCAGGACCAAGCTTTTAAGTATATGGGGTTGTAGCATTTCATCCAGGTATTTTCAGGAACCCATGTTTGGATCATGGGTACAGCAGGTGTGAAACCTCAATTCACAAAGTTAGGTGTACCAAACAAAAAAACCCACCCTTCTCGTGGAGTCCAATTAATTCTGATTCCAAGGCCCATGATAAGAAACTGATCCCTCAGGGTTGTTCCTGTGATGTGACACCAAGGGAAGCCTACCATGCTTGCTGCTCATGGTCAGCCAGCACCCAAGGGCCCCAGAAATCCAGCACGTCTGTGCTACCATGCCCACAGGTGACCCAGAATCTTTGCCAAGGCAGGAAGCTCAGGTGTCTAAGTTCTAGCCTTCCCAGGCCCACCCAGGGGCCAGTGCCCCCCCCCTTACTTCATGCTGCCACGAGGGGATCATGAATCCCAACCCCTGTATCCCAGGGCCAACCAACCCTGACCGCCTCCCCAGTCCAGGCAATCTGCTTTCTCTCTCCCTGCCCTCACAGGGACACCACACCTCCAGCCCGGGACACACAGTGTTCTCTATTTCTTAGCTGTAGACTGAGAAGAACCTGTTCTTCAAACTGCTTCCATTTTCTGCCAGGCAAGTATCCCCGAGGCAATGACTTACCGCCGTTCCAGTTTCTACTTAAAATGTCAGAGAAGAGAAAAAGCAAAGAGCAAGACACAGATTTAAAAGCTTAAAAAAAAAAAGATTTCTCCGCCATGTGTGTTCCCCTCAAACAGAGCGTCACAAAGGACACCGTGTCTTTAGCTGCGGATATGCACATCCCCAGTAGAAGCACCACCACACCTCCCACCAGGACGGGTCCCCGGTGCTCTCCCTATCTGTGGACCATGAGGTTCCCCTCTCCCCAAACCACTGTCTCAGCAGCCCCTTCACGCTGGGAGGTGCGCAAGGTACCATGTCTTTTCGGCACAAAAGACAGCTCAAAGAACAGGAGGAACTCACTCTCCAAAGAATGGGAAAGTTGGGGTCCCTTGAATAGTCTTCCATTCTGCAACATGGTAAACCTCCAAGGAGATGTTTCAAAGCTTAAGATTGGGATCTCACTGCCCTCCTCAAGAGGGAAAGAAATCTAGAGACCCCAAATGCCTTTCAATAAGGGTAAACCAACTCCCTGACTTCACAGACCAGACGACTCAAGGCTTCCCGTAATAGCTGCTACCCTCTCAATCATTTCATGCGTTAACCAGTTCTGCAAGCTCTGGGTGAAGAGTGAATATTTAGTTTTCAGAGTTAAGATTAATAGCATAGTTGTAAGTGTAAATTTCAAAAAAAAAAATCCAGAGTACAAACTGTGGTTAGAATAAAAATAACTGGGACAGAGAATCTTTGAACAAGTCATGGAACTAGCCGGGCACACACATGGGGCTCACAGACGGCTTTCTTCGTTATTTTTCCCGAGGGAAGAGTGAAGGTAAGATGTGCTGGGCCAGGGAAGAGGGGGTAGGGCTAAAAATCGGTTCACTTGGGAGCTTAATGTTAATTCTAAGAGCAGAACTGCCCTAACTGCCCACCTTGGCTTGGTCACTGTAAGTAACACCATCTCCTCTGAGTTTTCCCCACTCCCGCTATAAACTCATT
The DNA here is from genome assembly GCF_965194825.1 of Balaenoptera physalus. Classification (NCBI taxonomy): domain Eukaryota; kingdom Metazoa; phylum Chordata; class Mammalia; order Artiodactyla; family Balaenopteridae; genus Balaenoptera; species Balaenoptera physalus. The sequence goes on from NC_138890.1 coordinate 124,610,412, forward strand.
CTCTCCAGACCCCCAGCTGCCTTGCTTTGTAGTTTTGTACCGCTTTTGCCAGCAGTCCCATATCACACATGCCCCCCACCAGAAGCCCATGACTGGTAATCACTAACTCTTAGGTGAAGGAACTCTCCCCATGCCTGCAGATCCTGAAGGAGACAGACACAGTCCCAAGGGTTTTTCAGAAAGTCGGTTTTATCCTCAGTAGGTTCACTTCCCTCCCCACCTGCAAGCACTGGGAACCAGCGACCCTGACAGGTTTGAGGCCTGGAGAGAGTACCTTTTATAAAAATCACAGGCGCTGCCTCGTAAGACCAGTTGGTCTGCAGATGCTGAGGCTATCAAGCAAGTCCACATGGCTCAGAGGTCTCGGAAAGCTGCCGGGGCAGGGGCTGCCATGGCCACAGGGCAAGTCCTCCTCTGTGCAGACAGCTCTGCTCTGATGGAGCCATGGTTCCTGCCAAAGACCCAGAGGGTGAGAGCTTCTCCTTCGATTTTTTCAAGCACACTTGAGGAGAAGGGGAAGACTGAAAGAGTGTTTGAAATTCCAACTGGGCAAAAAAAATCATTGCTCAAAACTTGACAGATTTCATCTAACGAGTAACCAAAAGATACCCCAAAGCAAGAAAAGCAAGTGCTATCTTCAAGAGATAGCACCAATAACGGCTTACCCGGTAAATTCTCACCAATCATGCTTTCTCCCTCAACTCTACCCACACAACAAACAAGTTTGTTAAAACAGTTATTTAAAAAAGTATTAGGTGAAAACATTGCTTAGTTATGTAGGGAAATATTAAGCTTAAAAAAAGTACTCTTGATTAGAAAGTTATGAAGCCATAAATAAGCTGGTATTAGAGAAAAATACTACAATCCTAGTCATATATTTTTACTAGTAAGTTTAAATTACGCAGAGAGTAAACCATAAACAAATGGAAAAAAGTCAACTGCCAATTACTATTCCTTCTAAATATTACTACTTTTAAAGAGAAAAAAAAGACTTTCCTACGACTACAACGTATCTAATGAACATACCTGATGGGGCAAAACATTTAATCTAGTTACAAGCGCTTTTGCTTTCCAATGCTTACATCTTCAAGGAACTAGGAAAACCCGCTCCCAGATAAATCCCATCAGGTTGAGGATTCTGTAGTGGGTTCCCCCCTCACTCCCACCTTCAGCCTGAATCACATTTTCACTTGTTGAAATGAGCACTGTGCATATCCAGGTCAACTCACTCTGTGTGCACTGGGTCTCCTAGCCCGACTGTCTGTTGCTTTAGGCGCTGACCAGATTTCTTAGTGCTTTTACATCTCCCGTCCCTCCTACCGCCAACTCCTACAGATCTTCATGAGCAGCAAGGCTCAATAAATACCTCTTGATTCGACCAAGAAAAACGTGCACTTTCACACCAGCTCTACCCCACAGCAGGAAGGGTTCGTGGCAGCCTGTGTACCAGGGAGGAGTCTTGCACCTCACTTCCAACAAGGGCATCTTCACCAGCACCTACTGTTGCAACAGCATGCTGACATAACACCCTTACTTTCTAGGACCTACGTCCACCCATCCAGTCCTCTAACATGTCCTCCTTCTCTGCCCTTCACAAGTGCAGGCCAACAGGCAAGGGGAAGAAAGAGAGACACTGCAAGAAAAAAAAAGAGAGAGACCCAAGAAGAACTGGACTTGGCTCAGCTCCCTTGCCACTGTGGACTTTAATAATACCAGATATATAGCTCCACTGCAAGTTCAGATTTAAAGGAGCCCCCACACACAAAACCTACTGTATTCAAAACCTAGTTTTCTAGAATATCCTAAGTGAGCAGCAGTTTTAACCACACCAAACTGAAAGCTACCCCCCTCCAAAAGTCAAATGAGTGTGATTGCCCAAGACTTTTTGATAATGCTGTAAAAGTCATCCATCCATATTGCAAGTTTAGAAACAAAATTTTGAACAACCATGAAACTTAACTTTAAAAAAAACTCTACCTTAATGGCAATTTCGTTACATAATCTGCCACTTTTCATTCAAGCCCACAGAGAAAGCAGCAGCAGTAATTAAATTTACATCCTTAGATGTCCTTAAGTGTCAAAATAAATTTCTAAAAACTGCAGGTAATGGGATCTGAACAATTTCACAACAGTGCCCACCTGATTACAGGTTTCTGAGGAGTACAAAGTGAGCGCCCGTGATGCTTCTCAGCAGGGCTTCCATCTAGCACCATGAAATCACTTGGCAAACCTATATTTATCATTTTTCAAAACTCTGTGTTTTACTTTCCTTTTAATTACCACAAATGATCTCTAAAGGGACATTTAGAGAGGCTCCGATGAAATCATCCTTGTCGCTGGAACATAGCTATAAACTATTTGGATGGGGCCTTCACCATCTCTTTAAAAAGAAATGGCACTAATTCCACCACTCAGCCTTAACCCTCCCATGAGGGGAGGGGAGAGAGATAGGGGATAGAGAACAAAGAAAAACAGCAGCTCACAGCACAGTGAAGAAAAACTATCCTCCAGTTGCAGTGATGCGGCCACCCTTCCTCAACTCTGGATTCAGGTTCAGGAAAAAAGGCCTTTAAAATACACATTTAAGTGTAAAGCCCCAATGGAACAAGGATATGTGGCAATTATTTACAGCCTCATCTACAGGATCTATCATTCCTCTCATCAGAGTTAAACTAAAAGAACAAGCATGGGAGAATTTAACGTCTGCTAGTGAAAAAGAGACAGACTATGCAAATTAAAACATCATTTGTGGGCTTCCCTGGTGGCGCAGTGGTTGAGAATCTGCCTGCCAATGCAGGGGACACGGGTTCGAGCCCTGGTCTGGGAAGATCCCACATGCCGCGGAGCAACTGGGCCTGTGAGCCACAACAACTGAGCCTGCGCATCTGGAGCCTGTGCTCCTCAACAAGAGAGGCCGCGACAGTGAGAGGCCCGCGCACCGTGATGAAGAGTAGCCCCTGCTTGCCGCAACTAGAGAAAGAGAAAGTTGGGTCTCACACAGAAACGAAGACCCAACACAGCCAAAAATAAAAATAAATTAATTAATAAAAAAAAAAAAAAATCATTTGTTCTGCACAGACATGTTATTATACAAAGAAACATTGTTTTGGAGAATTAACCCCTAGTTACTTGTCTTAATAGTACTTGGTTTATTTAAAAGGCACTCTGATGGGTTTTCAAAGGTAACCACCTTCTACCATTTTTTTAAATTGAGATATAATTAATATAATTATATTAGTCTCAGTTGTACATGATTAATATTTGTACATATTAGAAAATGATCACCACAGTTAAGTCTAGTTAACTAGTTATCCATCATCATAGTCACTAATTTTTTTCTTGTGACGAAAACTTGAGACCTACTCTTAGCAACTTTCAAATATGCAATAGAGTATTATTAACTATAGTCACCAGGCTGTACATTACATCCCCAAAACTTATTTTATAACTGGAAGTTTGTACCTTTTGACCCCCTTCACCCATTTTGCCCACAGTCCCGCACCCCTGCTGCCACTGGCAACCACCAATCTATTCTGTCTACGAGTTTGGTTTTTTTTTTAAGATTACACATATAAGTGAGATCATAAAGTATTTGTCCTTCTCTGACTTATTTAACCTAGCATAATGCCCTAGGGATCCATCCATGTTGTCACAAATGGCAGTATTTCATTTCTTACGGCTGATTAACATTCCATTATGTATCTACAGAACACACACACTCCACATCTTCATCCATTCATCCATCGATGGACACTTGTTTCCATATCTTGGCTATTGTAAAATGCTGCAATGAACATGGGTGTGCATATATGAGTTAGTGTTTTCGTTTTCTTTGGATAAATACCCAGAAGTGGAATTGCTGGATCATATAGTAGTTCTATTTATTGAAGACCCTCCATACTGTTTTCCATAGTGGCTGCACCAATTTACATTCCCACCAACAGTGCACAAGGGTTCATTTTTCTCCACACCTTTGCCCATACTTGTGTTTCTGATAACAGCCATTCTAACAGGTGTAAGGTGGTATCTCCTACCTTCTACCTTAAATTCTGAGTCTTTGCAGGTTTCCTCCATTAGAACTGAACTGAAAAGTGGCAGGAGACAATGTTTTGGGTTAAAATAATTTGCCCCATTATGTGAAGGCGTCTTGGGCACCCATGTAGGTGCCCTAAAGACAAAGAAAGGTCATTGCCACACCTCCAGAGGATACCCAGAGCCACCATGTGGATGGAGTGGAGGCTCCCCCAGCTCACCTGTTCACTAACTCAGAACACCTGGGAGGGCAGGGCCCTGCTCATTCAGGTGTTCAGATGTTGAGAACAGCCAAGGTTTACTTGTGTCACAGTCATCCACCTCAAGAAGATGTTATACTGCCCCTCAGTACCCCAAAAAGAACTTCATGTTAGAAACAGAAAGCTAGAGGTGACACTGCTCCAGCTGGCAGGAACAGATACAGATCAGAAGGCCTGGGCTCAGGTACCTGCTCTGGCCAAGGTATACTTATCTCTCTAGATAAAACAGGACGCTAAGCAGCCTTTGACCTTTCAAATCCAAAATTCTACTTCCATCACCATTTCTCACATTATTATTCCATTTCTCGGACTTTACATTCCATTCTAGGGGTCAATCAGTCTTTTGTAGGATGATCTGGAAACCAAATCACCATTTAAAACGTCTCTATGGGACTTCACACTCTGCAAACAACTGACTTTCAAACGAACTTATAATACAATCCCAAAAGCTTAGGCTAACAGCTTAGGCTGGAGCTGCCAGCCCCCAGTTTAAAAAAAAAAAAAAAATCACCACACTGGTAAAAAGTAATTTCTCCTGATAGATTCTCATTTAACTTTGCAAACAAACTTTAGTCCACTACAAGGGCTGGGTGACTAAGATCCAGAACAGTACCGGAGGGCCCTGGCTGCCTAGGGTAGCAGAGATCATACACATCTTTTCAATGAAAGAATGATTTTTAAAAATCAAAACGTTTCTGGTCTAGAACATGGGAATGACAGACTTGTGACAGGACATGTGGCCCAGAGTAATTCCAGGCAGCAAGCAAATTCCAAACCCAAGTTGCTCTTTGGAGGCTATTGTGAATAAGCAAATTCTGCTACTGATCTAAGGATCTGCAGATGCTCTCAGGGAAAAAGATCCCACTCTGCAGTCAGTCTCTGAGAGCTGGCACCAAAAAACCATCTTTTATCATTTCACCTACAACAGTAATTTCTGGTGCACACAACAGTGTGCTTACTGCAGCAAGAAAAATGCAAAAGTGACCTTGTTATCCAGAGTTCAACTCCTTTGCAGGTTTGGGAGGTAAGAGCACGCTCAACGTGTATTCATGATGACTGACAGAAACATACCAAATAATTTTAAAAGATGAACAAAAGCAGAACATATATGTAAACTCTATTTCTTCTGTACGTTAAAGCATGTGCCTATTCACAAATTCAAATTCATCAAAAGACAAATGTGAACGACAGTTCTGTAACAAATTATATACTGATGACAACTTTAAATTTTTAAATCAATGTTTCTATAGTAAGAGGAAACAAAAAACTGGAGCTGGAAAGAACCGCCTTTCATCACACAGGAAGACCATGGAGGCTAATTCCTTGCCCAGCAAGGAGCCAAGGCACAGTTCAACTCCCAACTCCTACATCACCACTTATCCAGCCCTGACAAAGTTGCCAGAATTCCTGACATTTCCATTGACAGCAGTTTATGCTGAGCACTAATGAATACAGCCCAGGATCACTGTTAAAATTTTAAGGATAGTTGTCAATATTTCATCAGCAATTAAAATAATTCCTTTAAACATGTGGCCAAAAATGGCTTAGAGCTACAAGTGTGATGGTAGTGAACAACTTAACAGAATATGGTTTCCCAACGCTAACAGAAAAATAAGAATTGGTTTATAGTCAAAACTTCATTTGTAGAAACCCACTCAGACCATTAAACCTATGATCCTGGGTTTTAGGCCACTAGTTAAATCTTCCCCCTGACGTTAAAAGTTCTGCAGATGCTTAGCTCAAACTCTTAATGCCAAATGGACAGGACATATAGTGGATAATAATAAGTATTGCCCCAAATTGCCATTGAGGCATATTTGTGTCAAGACACCATTCTGAGTGTTTTACATGCATTTACTCAACTTTTACAAAAGTCTTTTTAAGCTTAATTGGTAATTCAATTGGCCCATACTACCATACTGTGGCTAAGTGACCCTCCCAACATTATACAATCTAGTGGGGTGGAGGAGAGAGAAACTACTAACTATACTACAAAAAGAAGTGTGTACAAAATGAGAATGAGAGAACAGTTGAAATAGTATCAGGAAATCCTGTGCAAACTGCTAAATACTGTACAAATTTTAACAATATATAAAAGATCTGGCATAACCCAGGAACAAAGATAATGCAGCACAACCCTCAGAAAAAAAGTACTTTGCTAACTTCAACTTTAAAGTTAAAGAAATAAAGACTATCTATTTGTTAATAGCACATGCAATTTTATACTTCTTATGCACTTTTCCATCTTCAATAGTTTTTGAAGGTGATTGATACCCAAAGTGAGAGCCCTAAAGCATTACAATATGTCCAATAATTAAAAAAAAAAAAAAAGCTAGCTTGTTCAGCACAAAATAAGGCAGGAAAACCACACCTCGAAATTATAAGAAAAAAAGGTAAACAACAAAGTGAGAACAAAAGAGCTTTCAAGTTAATTTTCAGTGAATCATAAAATTGAGTAACCAAAAGAAAGTCTCTCCCCTAAGCATTCTGTTTAACAAAGGTTTTACTACACTCTTCCAACCAAAGTGATCGGTGATGTTCTTTTTAAAATTCTGATGACCAAGCTATATATAAAAAGGGGATAAAAGAAACAGGAATGATTTAGAACACAGAATGACAGGCAACCTAACACACAGAAAGTGATGACTCAGAAATAATTTTTAAAAAATTTAAAACAGTATGATTGTAGCAGGTTACACAACTGTCACATGGCTACTCTATCAGTCTAACTCTTCCAAACAGGTCTTATTCTATAATTTTAAAACCGTTGCCCTCAGCTTTTTCCAGGTAGAAATGTTTTAATTTCAAAAGCAGAAGTCTTGAAAAGTCAAAGTGATACTGACATTATAATAAAGAAAACCAAGAGACTTCACAGTGAGAATGCCCATGTTATCTCTTGTCCTCCTAAGAGATGCTGCATCAGGGCTAGGACCCACCATCACCACGGATTAAAGCGAGTCCTGAAAGGTCTCAGAGGCACATTTTGGACCATCCTCCTCTTCCCAAACAACAGTGAACTGCGGTAGCTTATTAGGGAAACGGTGTCTATAGAACAAAAAAACAAGAAATCCCAAAGAAATAAAGTGGTACATGAAGTAAAATTTACAAAGGTAAGATTTCAACAACACATAAATAAAGTACCAAAACGTAGGGGAAAGAGAAGATAGTCTTTCCTTACTTGACAAGCAGTTTTTCTCTCGTTCTCCTTCGCTCTCTCGTGCTCACACATGCTTGCTCAGTGTTTAAACTAAGGCTACACTGGCTTAACCTGGCAATTCAACTTACTAGTCTCATAAGAGCCACAAGAACAGGAAGGTCAGCATTTTCTTGGGTCTTTCTGATTTGTACTCTACTCATTTGAGATGAGTCTGAAGTTCTCCTTAAGTAAAACTTCCTGATGGTCCTTTCTCTCCAAACAAACATTTGGGACTGCCCTTTTCTCTGGAGCAACTCTCCCCATCTCTTCTTGGCTGCATCTAAGTGAGTAGCCTCAGAGCTGCCCTGGGCTGATGATGATTTCAATTAAGCCTCAGGTGCTTTCAATTAAGCACTCAGCTAAAACTAAGGGAGTGACAAAGCAAATTCTGTGAGTTTGAGTGTATAGGAGCTAGACACATTCCTATGGAATCAATTTATTCATAAAGAACCTCTTTGTGAAAATAATCACTTAACCTTTATACACAAAATGGATTTCATCACAACTGCATTCTATATCAATACCTTAATGCAGTTTACCTAGCAAGGATTGCCCTAAGAAGCAATTTTAAATTTGTAATTTCTGAGAATATAAGTCTCAAGGACAGTGTACAGGGACATAACATTTTAACCACCAATTTTAACCCGATTTTACTTTATTTCCCTACCACTGGTGAGGCGCTGGGACCCTTCCTGCACTGCAGAAGGTACATCCATCTCTGCATAAAGAAATGCCAGTTATGATACACATTAACACCAGAACCCCAAGATATGATGATATTATTTTTAAAACAAACTTGGAAAGGCACAAAATCATCAACCAGGAGGGAACTACATACCTAACTTCTCAGCTTATGCAAAAAGTAGCTGACCAAGTTCTAAGGCAGAGGCCAAAAGACACACACCTGATGTGAGTTTGTGACTGTATATTCAGCTACCCACACTAAACTGGGTGCACCTGTGAGCTTGCTGGCCACTGAAAACACCTCAAAAACACAAAGTCAAGAAAGTTAAAATTAAATTTTTGTTTTCCACACCATAGCCTATGAAATTAGTTAAGAAAAGAAAGCCAAAAAAAAAGAAAAAAAAAGAAATCCAATTTGTCAGTATTTCCATCCTCCCCTCCACCTCCACCTCCCCCTGCCCCCAATATCAATACAAAGCATTCGGACTGAAAGGTTCAGTGGAAGTAAGCACCATAATCAAAAATATATGGACTGTGTCTAAGAGAAGAATTGATGGGCTAGCAAAAGAGTACAGGCCTAGGGTACAAATTTATAAGCTGTCGCACAGACACATCTGCCTAATTATGAATTCAAATCATTAAATAAGCAGTGAATGCTTTTCATTAAGAGAAGTTGGAGAAGCAACCAGAAATGTCACACAAGTTCTATACATTTAAATGTGACTTGAATGTTTGTGTACTGCTGACCACGGTCCTGAACTGACATTTCACATTTAGGGGTTTTCTCTCCTAAGCCTGGAAACACACATGACTACTGTCCAACCCTTTCCAGGAATTCTGAACCAGGTGAGAGAGAAGGACAAAGACAGGGAAAGAAACAAGTGCACAGAAGCTGCTGGAGAAAGAGACTTCTGCTTAATCATATTTGATCCTATGCTCTACCCCAAAATAATAGGACCAGATAAGAAACCGGACTAAATATCAGAGACATAAAAGGACACAATCATCCTTGAACTAAATGATGCAAAGCTGTGTAAATGTCAGCCTAAACAGGTACATAGGGCAGAGCACCAGGCTGGTGGAAGGGAAAACGACCTGCAGTCCCTGCACCAGCATTTATCTGAGTTATGTCAAAAACACTCCTAGGTTTTTGCAATTTTGCCTTAAAAAATTGAAATGTTTACATTGCCCCAAAGGGACAAAACAGACTTTTTGTTGGACAATTCACATACATGAGTTCTTGCATTTTTAATAGTTCTTTCACATGTCTAACAGATTTCCCCTCTGTGAAGCTGGGGTGGCCCCTGGACCACCTGCCTCCCCACCCGATGCTTACAGGAACCAAAGTTGGCTTCCAGAAAATCATCCGATTTCCTTGTTACTCCCTTCTCAGCCCCCAAATCATCATGAAGTACCCGGTCATGTCACCAGCCTCACCACAGGGCTGACATTCTGCCTTCTTACTAAAACCCTGGGCACAGCCAGTAATTTGCATGTTCACAGAGTCTTTTAGGATGTCACTTCATACATGATCACTAAGAGCAGTTTCCATGAGCAAAAGAGAGATCGTGTCTTACAAGAGTTAATGAACCATAAGGTTTTGCTATTAGTACATCGTAAGAAATGCTGTGTCCATGAATTTAAAAGTGATCGCTATGTTACATATCCACCTACTCATGAACGAAAGGACCTCCCAGAACCACCAGCAAACCATGCCCATAACATAATCCATCAGGGAAGGGATGTCTAGGCTTCCGATTATTCCTGGCTATGGAGCTGATATTCTGCATCAACCAGCTTTTCCATACTCAGTCACAGTAGCAAACACCATCATGGAATGCATACTACGTGCCAGGAATCATGCTGGGTCCTCAATATAAAACACCTCATTAATTCTCATAACAACCCTCTGCAATAAATACGGGCATGTCCATTTTACAGATAAGGAAACAGTCTCAGTATTAATAACCCTTCCAAAGGCACACGGCCTATAAGTGGCTGAACTGGGGTCATTGGTCTGTACCCTTAGGCAATACAGACCCTGACCCCAGAGTAGGGAAGCCTACCCCAGTAGGCTGCTGGTCTGAAGGGATGGAGAAGGGAAGCACAAGTCCTTTCCAGGCAACACTACAGAATGTATGACCGTGCTTTAACGTGGCCTGGGGTGTCTTCCATCTAAAAAGGACAATTATCTCTTGTTAGATATACACATGCATGCGTACCTGTATGCACACACACACACACACACACACACACACACACACACACACACACACACACACACACACACACACACATATACCCACCACGCTCAGTTTTCTCTAACTCCGGGTTATGGACCCTTCTCATCGTGAGAACTTTTCTACCAGGATTCTTCCCGCAGTTTACCATCTTCACAGCCTGCACTCTAATGTGCTTCCACACCCTTCCTTGCAGGGGCAAAATGAAAAACAGCTGGACTCATACACTGTATCCACTAAGTATGAGGGAACAGAGAGTCAGCCTTTGTCACTGGCTCTGAAACACTGGTGAAATATAAACATTTGACATTTCCTAGAATACCTCAGACCCGGGGTGGAAAGGGTAAAAGCCTCAGCCCTTCCCTGACTCTGACCCTACCTTCTCTAGGAACATCCAAGCAAATAAGCCAGACTTTCATAATGCGTGTTAGCTCACAAACACCACACTTCCCACCGCCAGAGGATCTCACACCGCCTCCAGGCAATTTCTCCTCCTTTCACCTCAGGTCAACGTCCCCTGCAACTGACTGTGGACATGAGCATTCGCAAGGCCCTCTTCTCTGTCTCCATTCATCACTAAAGGTTTTCCCTCAAGAAAATACTAGGCTTAAGGCAACATAGCAGTGAAAAGCAGCATTAATAGCCACACGAAGGTGTTCTCTCGATCCTGTTCCATTTCGTGGATGCCTGAGCCGCCAGGAATGAGCCCCCCGTTGCGCCAACACACCGCTTATTAAGACGGCTTCTTCTCAGGTCATCAGCTCCCCAGTAACCTGGAACATTTCAACGAGCTACACCTGCAGTGGGCTCCAGGCTGCCTGGCTTCCCGAAACGCCAATCTAATGGAGTCAGTTCCTTGCTTCAAACCTTCGGTGGCTCCCGGTGCCTTAGAATAAAGTCCAAAAGGTGTGCATGACCCAGCCGCTGATTCTCTCTCCAGTGTCCCCCGAGACCATGCCCTCCTCGGCTCCACACACGTGACCCAGAGTCCTCAGCCCCCAGAGCCACATGCTCTCTCTGCTACCTGCATTACTCTTGTCCCTCCCCTTCCCCAATAACTCCTCAGTGAGGCAGTTCCCACCTCCCAGGGGAGATGAGGTGCACACTCCCTCAGAGCCTGTTCCCCATCTACCACGTTGGAAGTCAATTAATGAAAACTCATGTGGCTAGGGACTATCTCCCCCACTACACTAGAAGCTTTGTGAGGTCAAAACTATCCCTGTCTTGTCCACCCTCGTGTTTTCAGTGCCCAAGGTGATGCTTCCCGAGAGTTAATATACATTGGCTGACTGACGTTCTAAACCTGTGGCTCTTATTGAAGCAGGGAGTCAAAAGCAGACTCAATAATAAACATGCCAAGATTTACACATAATTTATAATTTCAAATTATGTAGCTGCTATGATTCATAAAACACCAATTCAGTGAAAAGTTTTACTGAATTCATGGTTGCTCTTTGCTACTTATTCTCTTCACCAGTGAAGACTAGAAATTCATCTACACATCTATGCATGACATTAACAGCAGTCTTCAAACTCACATCATTAATAGAACAGTTAAAAGACATCCCCACAAAGAACTACAATCCTGCAGCATGTGGAATGAAAACCACATTCACAGAAAGATAGACAAGATAAAAAGGGAGAGGGCTATGCACCAGATGAAGCAACAAGATAAAACCCCAGAAAAACAACTAAATGAAGTGGAGATAGGCAACCTTCCAGAAAAAGAATTCAGAATAATGATACTGAAGATGATCCAATACCTCGGAAAAAGAATGGAGGCAAAGATCGAGAAGATGCAAGAAATGTTTAACAAAGACCTAGAAGAATTAAAGAACAAAAAAACAGAGATGAACAATACAATAACTGAAATGAAAACTACACTAGAAGGAATCAGTAGCAGAATAACTGAGGCAGAAGAACGGATAAGTGACCTGGAAGACAGAATGGTGGAATTCACTGCTGCGGAACAGAATAAAGAAAAAAGAATGAAAAGAAATGAAGACAGCCTAAGGACCTCTGGGATAACATTAAACACAAGAACATTTGCATTACAGGGGTTCCAGAAGAAGAGAGAGAGAAAGGACCAGAGAAAATATTTGAAGAGATTATAGTCGAAAACTTCCCTACCATAGGAAAGGAAATAGCCACCCAAGTCCAGGAAGCGCAGAGAGTCCCATACAGGATAAACCCAAGGAGAAACACGTCGAGACACATAGTAATCAAATTGGCAAAACTTAAAGACAAAGAAAAATTATTGAAAGCAGCAAAGGAAAAATGACAAATAACACACAAGGGAACTCCCATAAGGTTAACAGCTGATTTCTCAGCAGAAACTCTACAAGCCAGAAGGGAGTGGCATGATATACTTAAACTGATGAAAGGGAAGAACCTACAACCAAGATTACTCTACCCGGCAAGGATCTCATTCAGATTCGATGGAGAAATCAAAAGCTTTACAGACAAGCAACAGCTAAGAGAATTGAGCACCACCAAACCAGCTCTACAACAAATGCTTAAGGAACTTCTCTAAGTGGGAAACACAAGAGAAAAAAACGACTTACAAAAACAAACCCAAAACAATAAAATGATCATAGGAACATACATATCGATAATTACCTTAAACTTGAATGGATTAAATGCTTCAACCAAAAGACACAGGCTTGCTGAATGGATATAAAAACAAGACCCATATATATACGCTGTCTGCAAGAGACCCACTTCAGACCTAGGGACACAAACAGACAGAAAGTGAGGGGATGGAAAAAGATATTCCATGCACATGGAAATCAAAAGAAAGCTGGAGTAGCAATACTCATATCAGATAAAATAGACTTTAAAATAAAGAATGTTACAAGAGACAAGGAAGGACACTACATAATGATCAAGGAATCAATCCAAGAAGAAGATATAACAATTAAAAACATATATGCACCCAACATAGGAGCACCTCAATACATAAGGCAACTGCTAACAGCTATAAAAGAGGAAATCGACAGTAACACAATAATAGTGGGGGACTTTAACACCTCACTTACACCAATGGACAGATCATCCAAAATGAAAATAAATAAGGAAACAGAAGCTTTAAATGACATAATAGACCAGATAGATTTAATTCATATGTATAGGACATTCCATCTAAAAACAGCAGATTACACTATCTTCTCAAGTGCACATGGAACATTCTCCAGGATAGATCACATCTTGGGTCACAAATCAAGCCTCAGAAAATTTAAGAAAAGTGAAATCATATCAAGCATCTTTTCTGACCACAATGCTATGAGATTAGAAATGAATTACAGGGGAAAAAAACGTAAAAAACACAAACAAATGGAGGCTAAACACTACACTACTAAACAACCAAGAGATCACTGAAGAAATCAACGAGGAAATCAAAAAAAACCTAGAGACAAATGACAATGAAAGCACGACAATCCAAAACCTATGGGATGCAGCAAAAGCAGTTCTAAGAAGGAAGTTTATAGCTATACAAGCCTTCCTCAAGAAACAAGAAAAATCTCAAATAAACAATCTAACCTTACACCTAAAGGAACTAGAGAAAGAAGAACAAACAAAACCCAAAGTTAGCAGAAGGAAAGAAATCATAAAAATCAGAGCAGAAATAAATGAAATAGAAACAAAGAAAACAATAGCAAAGATCAATAAAACTAAAAGCTGGTTCTTTGAGAAGATAAACAAAATTGATAAACCATTAGCCAGACTCATCAAGAAAATGAGGGAAAGGACTCAAATCAATAAAATTAGAAATGAAAAAGGAGAAGTTACAACAGACACCACAGAAATACAAAGCATCCTAAGAGACTACTACAAGCAACTCTATGCCAATAAAATGGACAACCTGGAAGAAATGGACACATTCTTAGAAAGGTATAACCTTCCAAGATTGAACCAGGAAGAAATAGAAAGTATGAACAGACCAATCACAAGTAATGAAATTGAAACTGTGATTAAAAATCTTCCAACAAACAAAAGTCCACGACCAGATGGCTTCACAGGTGAATTCTATCAAACATTTAGAGAAGAGCTAACACCCATCCTTCTCAAACTCTTCCAAAAAATTGTGGAGGAAGGAACACTCCCAAACTCATTCTATGAGGCCACCACCACCCTGATACCAAAACCAGACAAAGATACTACAAAAAAAAGAAAATTACAGACCAATATCACTGATGAATATAGATGCAAAAATCCTCAACAAAATACTAGCAAACAGAATCCAACAACACATTAAAAGGATCATACACCATGATCAAGTGGGATTTATCCCAGGGATGCAAGGATTCTTCAATATATGCAAATCAATCAATGTGATACACCGTATTAACAAACTGAAGAATAAAAACCATATGATCATCTCAATAGATGCAGAAAAAGCTTCTGACAAAATTCAACACCGAATTTGATAAAAACTCTTCAGAAAGTGGGCATAGAGGGAAACTTCCTCAACATAATAAAGGCCATATACGACAAACACACAGCAAACATCACTCTCAATGGTGAAAAACTGAAAGCATTTCGTCTAAGATCAGGAACAAGACAAGGATGTCCACTCTCACCACTATTATTCAACATAGTTTTGGAAGTCCTAGTCACAGCAATCAGAGAAGAAAAAGATATAAAAGGAATACAAATTGGAAAAGAAGAAGTAAAACTGTCACTGTTTGCAGATGACATGAAACTATACATAGAGAACCCTAAAGATGTCACCAGAAAACTACTGGAGCTAATCAATGAATTTGGTAAAGTTACAGGATACAAAATTAATGCACAGAAATCTCTTGCATTCCTATATACTAATGATGAAAAATCTGAAAGAGAAATTAAGGAAACACTCCCATTTACCATTGAAAAAAAAGACTAAAATACCTAGGAATATACTTACCTAGGGAGACAAAAGACCTGTATGCAGAAAACTATAAGACACTGATGAAAGAAATTAAAGATGATACCAACAGATGGAGAGGTATTCTTCTTGGATTGGAAGAATCGATATTGTGAAAATGACTATACTACCCAAAGCAATCTACAGATTCAATGCAATCCCTATCAAATTACCAATGGCATTTTTTACAGAACTAGAACAAAAAATCTCAAAATTCGTATGGAAACACAAAAGACCCCAAATAGCCAAAGCAATCTTGAGGGGAAAAAAGCAGAGCTGGAGGAATCAGGCTCCCTGACTTCAGACTATACTACAAAGCTACAGTAATCAAGACAATATGGTACTGGCACAAAAACAGAAACATAGATCAATGGAACAAGATAGAAAGCCCAGAGATAAACCCACGCATCTATGGTCAACTAATCTATGACAAAGGAGGCAAGGATATACAATGGAGAAAAGACAGTCTCTTCCATAAGTGGTGCTGGGAAAACTGGACAGCTACATGTAAAACAATGAAATTAGAACACTCCCTAACACCATACACAAAAATAAACACAAAATGGATTAGAGACCTAAATGTAAGACTGAACACTCTAAAACTCTTAGAGGAAAACATAGGAAGAACACTCTTTGACATAAATCACAGCAAGATCTCTTTTGATCCACCTCCTAGAGTAATGGAAATAAAAACAAAAATAAACAAATGGGACCTAATGAAACTTCAAAGCTTTTGCACGGCAAAGGAAACCATAAACAAGACGAAAAGACAATCCTCAGAATGGGAAAAAATATTTGCAAACAAATCAACAGACAAAGGATTAATCTCCAAAATATATAAACAGCTCATGCAGCTCAATATTAAAGAAACAAACAACCCAATCCAAAAATGGGCAGAAGACGTAAATAGACATTTCTCCAAAGAAGACATACAGATGGCCAAGAAGCACATGAAAAGCTGCTCAACATAACTAATTATTAGAGAAATGCAAATCAAAACCACAATGAGGTATCACCTCACACCAGTTAGAATAGGCATCATCAGAAAATCTACAAACAACAAATGCTGGAGAGGGTGTGGAGAAAAGGGAACCCTCTTGCACTGTTGGTGGGAATGTAAATTGATACAGCCACTATGGAGAACAGTATGGAGGTTCCTTAAAAAAACTAAAAATAGAATTACCATATGATCCAGCAATGCCACTAGTGGGCATATACCCAGAGAAAACCATAATTCAAAAAGACACATGCACCCCAATGTTCATTTACAATAGCCAGGTCATGGAAGCAACCTAAATGCAGCACTATTTACAATAGCCAGGTCATGGAAGCAACCTAAATGCCCATCGACAGACGAATGGATAAAGAAGTTGTGGTACATATATACAATGGAATATTACTCAGCCATGAAAAGGAACTAAATTGGGTCATTTGTTGAGACGTGGATGGATCTAGAGACTGTCATACAGTGTGAAGTCAGAAAGAGAAAAACAAATATCGTATATTAACGCGTGTATGTGGAATCTAGAAAAATGGTACAGATGAACCAGTTTGCAGGGCAGAAATTGAGACACAGATGTAGAGAACAAACGTATGGACACCAAGGGGGGAAAACCGCGGTGGGGTGGGGATGGTGGTGTGATGAATTGGGCGATTGGGATTGACATGTGTACACTGATGTGGATAAAATGGATGACTAATAAGAACCTGCTGTATAAAAAAATAAATAAAATAAAATTCAAATATTCAAAAAAAAAAAAAAAAGACATCCCCTAATTGTGCCTATTGTTAATAAGGGAAATTGTTTCCCACCTTATGCCCATAAAGTAAATCCTTTAGGGTAGCAAAGTATAAATTAGACGCTTTATATTGAGTTGAAAGTCCTTTTCGCTACTAAGCCTTTTTTCTGCCATTCTAAGAATCCCTGAAAGTTTCAAGTTCTAACACACACAGTGAGAAGCAGAGTAAATATGCAAGTCCTGCACAGGCATTGTGAGTGGATCCTCACTGATTTGACTTTCTTCAAAATTTACGTGGAAAAACTGCTCTTAATATTTTCACTGTGATCCAGGAGGCTTTTTTGATAAGAGATCTAGAGGTTTAAGCATAATTCACAACAGACAAAACAATACACACATGGTCACCCTTCAGTCAAATGTGCAACTGTTTTCAAAGACGTATTTTTCCTCTTTCATTCAACATATATGTACTGAGCCCCTACTAATATATTAGAAGCACTGTGCTAAACACACAAAGACAAAATTCCTGCCCTTATGAGTTCATCGACACACAGCAAACGGCACTGAGTACTTTATGAGAGTTATCAGAAGGTGCTTTGAGAAGGGACAGGGCAGAGCGCCTAAGAGCAAATCTCAGAAATGTTAGAGGGACACTCCTCCAACCCAGATCATCATGACTATCCGAAACACAGTCCATTACCCTCAACTTGCAGAGACCCCCGAATCCACAGGCTTGAGGAATCAGGGGTTAAGTGAGATGCACTTTATTTAAACAAAAAACCATGCACTGTCTCTCTCGTGTGTTTGATTATTAAGGACATAAAAACTACAATCATTGCCATGGTAAACTATTGTTTTTAAGACACCAAAAGCTTAAAGGGCTGACTTAAGTCTACGAGACTTTGTAAGTTTACACAAATATTGACAGTTAGATAAAATATGAAATAGGTCAAACACTGTTGACATTAATAGTATATGCAAGCAGCTTCAACAAGGGTGCCCAAAAAATTAGCACTGCAATAATACACTAGGAAATTGAATTTTGCTGCTTTGTAAAAATTGATGCAATAATTTACTGAAAAAAAAATTGGAAGACAATGAGTCTCCCAAGCCAGACCTAACAATTTTTAAATCTAAATGAACCTTCTTCCATTTTATGGGTTTCCCTTAAGCCTTTTAAGGCTTTCTACTACTCAGTGCCTTGCTACCGTATAACTAACACTATGCTAACAGTGCCTTGCCATAATGCAACCTGATCCAGATAAAAACTGTTTCCCAGCTAATACTAAAAAAGTGGTAATAAACAGTATAGACAAGGCCTCCGGTTCTCTGAAAGTAGGGAGATTCATTATGCATAAATAAAATAAGCCAGCCCAAACTTGTACCTCCTTTCACAACATTTTTAATCACAAATGAACTTGAAAAATTAATATTTACTTAGCACTCAATGCTAAATGTTAGATACTATACTAGGATTAAACTAGGTGGCATGTATAAAATGCCTAATGACCCTATTGCTATTATTCCCATTTAAGAGGGGAAAAATCAGGCCTTACATCAGCTGAGTGGTCCACATCTCACATCTAGTTAAGGTGGCAGAGGCGGGAATCAAACCCAGGTCTTTCCACCAAACTGAGAGTGTGTAACCCAGTGTCCCTCACTGAACCTGCTAGAATGGTATTTATAGTGGTGCCTGTTTTCTGAGGAGAGGAGGGAGAGCGTTCATTAAGTTCTCAAAGGGACCCAAAACACCCTCTCAAAGGTTAAGAATCCCTGCACAATACTGGCACCAGTGTAAGAGCCAGAAATGTGCACTGGACTTCAACCCCTCTCACCAAGACTATAACTTCTCTACTCCACAGTTTTAGCTTCTCTTTAAAATTCTCAGAGCAAGTCAAGATTTCCACTCCTGGACAATTTCCAGCATCCACTGCCACAGGTTAAGTTACACAATAAATTGCAATACTGTATCACTTTACATCCAATTCTGAGATTTCACAAATACTGACCAATGTTATTTAGTCATTCCACTTTCCAAAATGTGTTTCAATCAACCATTCCTCACTGCAGTGCCTGTGAAATAAGCTATCGTTATATCCACTTCCAAGAAAATAAAACACTGTCACCCTGAGGCCAGGCAATAAATCAGCTACAGGATTGGGATTAAAAGTGAGAAGTTCCTGACTTCCCCCACCTGGGATCTGCAAGACCATGTTATGTATCATGAAGTACCCTCCTAGCTACGCAGAAAACATAGGGCAACTAACTCTACCACCTTCTCTACCGTTGGCAACACTATATTAGAATCTAGTGGTAAATCATTAAGTTGGGTCATACCCCCTACTGCCCAGTGACCAGTGCGCTCATCTCGGAAAGTACGCCAGCACATGCCTGGCATCTTTCAAAGGGAGATGCAACCACTGAGAATACTGGTTTAGTCTGGGGGTTCGGTCAGGTAACTCTGTGGTGGGTGTGATGCTCAGCTTAACTCCTGGCACCCCATCCCTAGGATCAACCTGCACTTTGGATCCATCCTAAATTCCTGATCAGAAAAGGGGAGTGTTCGTGTTAAAATAAACTTTACCTTGAAGTTCACTGGTCATACCCCTCATTTTACAGATTATTAAACTGACCTCAGAGGAATCAGCTCATCCAAGATCTCACAATTCAGAAGCAGAGACAGTTCTGGAAAGCAAATCTCCAGGCACCTGTCCAGGATCCTCACGTTCCTCCGGGCACTGGGGAATGGGTTCTGTTTACTGCCAGAAGCTTGGCCCACCACTAGGGTTTGCTCCTTCTCTGCCAGGCTAGGACTTGACTCGCCTCACTTTGTGCCAGATCCAGTCTGTGCCTCCAGGCTGGGGTCCCAGGGGGCTACTGTCAGAGCACTGGCCTCAGCTTGCATCTTCTGACGGACAGAGACAATTACTTACTAAAACTAACCCCATCAGAGAGGAAGAAAATACCACTCTGGCACTGAGGAATTAACTTCACAAGAAGGCTCTGTTAGGGTGATGTTTTATTTATGGCCTTGCCTGATCAAGATGACTTCCCCTCAGGAAACGTCCAAAGCAAACAATCAAAGACACCAAGAACCTTATGCTTCCTTAACTGTCCTCCAAAGGCAGAAAAAAAGCCAGAGAAAACTGGCGAGAGGACACCAAGTCATAGTTTCAATGTGTCAGGACGCGACCCACAAGTTTCGCACGAATATTCTTCCAAGAAACCAGGATGGACGCAGTCCCCCGAAGAAGGGGGCACGTTCCCCATTCAGTCTGGCGACCAGCACGTATCTGGACACCCCGGAACAAGTCCAAATGGGAGATGCAGAAGCGCAGGTCTGCGCCGCCGGCCGAGGGCCGGAGGACCGACACCGCGGGACCAGCCAAAACCACCCGCGGGGGATCCCGGGGCCAATGCAACCGAAACTCCGCCGCGCAACTTCGCGGGTACCGCTGCCAGCCGTCCCCCACCTCCAACACACCCACTCTCCTCTCACACCCGTCCCTTCACCACACTCCCCCCTCTGCCCAAGCGCTACGGTGGGAAGCAACGCCCACTTCGGAGAACGAGGTCTCAGTTGTGGGGACAAGCCAGGCGTCCAGCTCACGTCCATTCACAGACCCAGAGGAGCAAATCCTGACTGACGGAGTTTGCTGCTTTGACACTGGAGAAGCACACTATCAGGCAGCACATGTACACACACACACACACAGGTAACAGCCATGAGGAAACCGGTGACCCACAGGAAAGCTCCTGTCATTACCCAGGGCTCGGGGCACAGCATCTGGGGTCCCTCCCCCTCTCCAGGCCCCAGCGCGCGCTGCCCACCACCCGCGTGCAGGATGGAGAGCTGGGGTCGCCTGGCAGCCTGGACCAGAGGGGTGGGTGGGTGGGGGGAGACGGGCCCACCTCCTCATCCTGCTCTTCCTGGGACGCGCTGCTGCCCCGGGGCGCGGGGGGCGCGGCTCCTCCGAGCAGCGGCGGCGGCGGCGGCGGCGCGGGGACTCCACGCTCGGGCACCAAGCGCGCGGGAGCCCACGCGGCGGGCGGCCGAGCGCCGCCCGGCGGCGGCGGCGGCGGCGGCTGCTCGCGAGAGAAGCTGGGCTCCCCTTCCTCCGACAGAGTTTCTGAGCCCGATGAGGACTCGGCCGAAGTAGCTCCCGGCGAGGACGCGGCAGCAGCCGCAGGGGCGGGAGTCCGGGCACCGTGGCCGCTGCAGCCGCGGAGCACTGGCTCCAGCACCTCCGAAACTTTCTCCATTTCCCTCTCGGGCCCAAAGTGCGGCCCGAGGGCCGGCAAGGGCGCGGCACGCACTCAGCGCCTCCGGGGAAAGCCTCGAACTGCTGGGCTCCTGCTCGCTCTCGCTGCCGCTCCCGGGCTGCAGAGAGCCCCGCCGGCAACTACATGGCCGCGGCCGGGCCGCCGGAGCCTGCAGCCAAGTTAGCAGCCGCCGGGGCTCGGCGGCCGACTGGGGCTCCCGTGCGCGGGGACATGCCAGCGCGGGTCCGTGCTCTGCGCTCCACAACCCTCCCGCGCAGCGCCCGAGCCGCCGGGACTGCGGCTTCTCCAGCAAAACCTACCCCTCCGGGACCGAGCGGGGCCGGCGAAAGAGACGGGCAGCCGGGGGAACCAATGGCAGAGCAGGCACGCCGGTGGGCGGAGGCTACGGCGCCCCAGGCGCACCTGCGTCAGGTAGGGGAGGCGGGGCTGAGGCGCCGGCTGCAGGGTCGGGGTCCGGGGGACCGGAACTAGACACCTGGACTGGGAGGGTGGGAATGGGTCCCGGAATCGGAGCCTAAGCCTGGTACTCTGAATTTAGCCAAGGAGTGGCTGGCGGTCCTGGGAACGCCAGGGGGAGATGGCCGAGAGGGCAGTGAGACCTTGGACAAGAACTGGACTTCTTTTCCAAAAAGTGGAATCCAGGAAACTGACCAGAAGGAGAAGTAGCTGGGCTTTAAGGGTAAAAGGAAACACACACACACAGTCACACACTTGCACGCACCCACCAGCGTGCTGGAGGAGAAAGGGGAAAACTTCATGGTACAGTGAGTGCATCCAAACCGAGCTGATCTCCGATCCCGGATTCTCCACTTCAGCTCCCTGGGCTTCAGTGTTCTCAACTGGAAATGGAGACAGTCATATCTGTCTTGTCTCCCTATGAGCAGAATTAGAACAAATATATTTAAAGCTTCAGCAGACTGCCTGGCTTAGACACATGGAGAGTTTTCAAAAGACTATTTTCTGTCTTTATTTCTGTTTGTAAATTAAAAAGTTAAGTCAAAGACGTGTACCATTTGAAAGGGAGGAAAGTGACAAATTATGCCCCCGTATTTAATTAAGACCAAGAATATGCCCAGCACTGTGCCAGATACTAGACAAAACTGAATTAGAGAGGGCTGCTGGCCCACCATTGCCTGTCTTTCCACATCAGCTAAGCAGAGGATGAAAAGAGATCACATTTCCACTTTACTTTCTCCTAGCCCTGGCTTGTAAACCAACAAGATGCAGGACTGGTTGCTTCATTTTCCTTACCTCTAAGAACTAGGAGAAAGAACTTTCACCAAGGGCACCACCTTGGTCACCGAGGGCACCAATAGAATCAACTTAAGGCCCTCTCTGGGTGGCCTTCACAGTGATGGGGTGACTTGAATATCTCAGAAGCCAGCAGTCAGCTCAGCGGTGGGAAATAAATGATTCCTCACTTGCCTTCAGCTCCAGTCCTACTGTGAGCTCTGGCACTGCGACCTGGGATCGAAATTCAACCAGATTCAATTCCACAGACGTTGACTGAGATGTGTGCCTGGTGCTTGCAGGGGATACAAAGATGAATAAGTCAGGTCTCCTGCCCTGGAGGAGCCTATGGTCAAGAAAGAGATTGATGCTGCATAATATAGTTCCATTATTAATTTTCAAAAGCTATGGTAGTGCTACACTAACAATGTGCCATAGGAGAAGAGGAAAGAGTCATAGGAAAACAATTAGGTCCTCAAGCTCAGGAGTCCTCAAGAATCCTTAAGATTCTCAAGGTCCTTAAGAAGTGGAGGACTGGAGTTGAAAGCCCCTTCAGCTAATGAGCCCTTTTATGCTATCACCATATCTACATATAAGTGATACATCATACAAAGTGCTTCATCATATTGGACAGAAAGCTTTGTCCTGATCAGTTTCCCTCCCCAAGATATGGGGGAAGGAAATATAATGTGACCCCATTGCCATAGACAGCCATACTGTAAAACAGCTCTGGCTGTCAGGCTTCCATTGTGACGCTTCAGAATTATCTGAGGGGCTGTGAAGACCTGCTGAGGCAAAAGAACAGCTCTAGTAAACTGACTAGTTATGAGAGCAAGGCTATAGAGAGAGCACAGTGGGACAGTCTGAATCCGATCTTGGGCTGCACAATTGCTTTTCTAGTCAGGAGTATTGGTCTTTATCTGAGCCCCTATGTGGTTGATTCACCACAGCTGAAGTAAAATGATGACTTAAGCAAGCCATTCACATGAAAGAGGAGGAGCGGTACTTTTCAGTACATCAGAAAAGAAGCAAGACATGATCTGAATTGCTAACAGGAAGAATGATAATAGCTATTATTGCTTCCTCCCTAAGCATCTATGGGTATTTTCATTTAATCCTGGCAACAGCCTTATGAGATAGAGTCTATTAGCCCCACTTTATAGATTAAGAAACTGAGGATCTGCAAGGTCAAATAACTTGCCAAAGGTCACACAGCAAGTGAGTGGTAGAACTGTGATTTGAACACAGCAGTCTGGTCCGAGGCACTTTCTTAAACATTCCAATATATTGCCACTCAGAACAGACAACTTTTTCAAGTACATATATATATTAGACTACAAATATCCATAGGGCAGGGACTTTGTTGTCTTGATTTAATATGTAAAAGGATATAAAAGGATACTTGCAGAACTGATATTTTTCCCCACAAACATTTATAAGGCACTTAGTGTATGCCAGGCATGGTTTTAAACACTTGACAAATATTAATTTTCTTAATCCCATATCAACCCTATAAGGTAGCCACCATTATTATTCTCATATTACATATGCGAAATGTGTGAAATGGCACAGAGAAGTCAGGTAATTTTCCTAAAGTCACACAGCTAGCAAGTGATAGTTGAGCAATTTGGCCCCAGCATTCATGCTCTTAACCCCTACAGATCAAAGTCAAGTAATAGATCAGTATTTCCTGAACTTTTTAAACCTCAACCTCAAATAAGAGATATATTTTATATTGCAACTCATGACACATGTACATACATACAAATATAAATAAAATTCCATGAAACAGTACTTACCCTTCCTATAAGACTGGAATTTTTTATTATAGTTTATTGAAAATAAACATACTAGTTGTGATCAGCTAAATGAATTTCACGCTCCACTTTGACACATGCAGTTGAAAGCAATGTACTTAATCATCTCCTTAGCTGACCCATGAGGAAAATATGACGATGGTTCAGGCTGAGAGTTTCCAGACCAGAACTGTGCAAACTCAAAGGATGACTCTATAAATAGAAGATGATCAGAAGGTCAGGATAGTTCCCCAAAGGGATCCCAATTAGACCTATGGGCAAATGCTGGGGTATGGCCAAACCACTAGACCAGTTTTGATTGAAACCCTACAGTTCACGTTTCTTATCTTATTAATTAAATTATAAGTACCATCCTCAGTGGCCAGAAAAGCACCCCTGCAAGGGAACGTCTCATAAATATCCCATGTTGGAGACTTTGGGACCAGAGATAGGCATAAAAGCATGGCTTTTTTCCTGCTGTGTCACTGTAGGCAAGAGCCAGAAAAATAAAAACAACTTAGTCATTACTCCTGGGAAGCCAATACTGCAGCTTCACATGACAGAACCAGATTAGCCTATAGACTGGGAAGGATAAGGTCAGCCTATTCCAGGGTAATCAGGGTCCACACATTCTACTAGATGTGCTCTCAAGTGTTTGGTTCAGGGACAAGCACCCCAGGCACTGCACATTCATTTTGTCTTGTGATTGGACACTGGCATCAGTTCTCTGTGCTCTCCCAAGTGATGGGAGACCTTGCCTCTGGGAGTCTCTGTTGTCTCTGCCAGTCTCTGCTGTGTGGGTGAGGCCAAGTGTGAATGTCAGTGTCAAGCCCTGTCTCTATGAGATGGAGGATTTTTGAGGACAAGTCATCACACACTTAGTCTATTCCCAGTGTCATGACCTTTCTCCCAAGTTAGCACTTGATAAACTTGAAGTCAATTGTCCTTCTTTCATACATACGTAAAATTAGAACATTATAAATTCAGAATGAAGATTTTTGTAAAATTACAAGTGAATATGTTCATATTCAATACCCCCCAAAATCCTAAATATCATATGCTCTTTGGATTATAAAGATATTATTCACCTTTGGTAGGTTTTAAAATTTTCATTATTAATAATAGGTTTGCCTGATGCCCCGTGACCAATAAAGTACAATTTTGTGACAAAGTAAACATCAATAAAAATGTGGCCATTGAGGTGGCCTTGACTGGGATTTTTGATTTATACCAGAGGGTGTAGCATGATATAGACCATGACAGTTTCTGACTATCCAGCTGGAAGGAAAAGCTCTCATAGCATCCCAACCTCCTGTTTGTGTTTGAGGGTCTAGGAAAGGAAAGGTTACAGTACAAGGTTTCAGAAGGAAGTAGAAGAATTTCTTCAGTGATAGTTGAAAAGGACAGGGGAGGAAGAATAGTATCCTGATTTGCTTCTGTTGGAGTCTCTAACCTACATGTTGAGAAGGATGGGAAACTAAGTTATATTAACAAGTTAAAATAAGCCTGTAATGGACCAAACAAGAGGATGCTGCTGATCTGATCTCTCAGGTGAATATTTCTCCACGTGCCGTACGTGGAGCCCTTGCTTCATATCGCCAAGATACAGGCAGGGGAACAAGGTGTTTTTTCCCTGCCCCCAGCCAAAGGTTTGGGGATCTGCATTTTTAAGGAATACCCCAATCGTGTATCAAGTGTATGAAAGCTTGAGGATTACTGAAGATGATCCTAATTTGAAGATCAGAGAGCTGTTTTGTGGGGCAAATGTGCGTGCGTGGCTCTGTAGAAAGTGACTAGAAAGAGCTTGATGGATTGCAGTCTGTGTCTCTCTGGACCTCTTTGTTCTTAGAGAACAACTACCTTGGGGAGACCAAGGCAGCTTAGCAGATGGACAGGAATATGCGTGTTCTGAAAACAGCTGGAAAAACTGAGCTAATAAACAAAAAGAACTCAGGATAACGTTCCCTGGAGGATTCTGTTTAAACAACATTCAAAATGGTGACCCATTTCCCACAGAAGACTCCAATCTTTTGCCTTTGCCTTTCCAAGATGGATAAGATGGATATTCACATCTGGGATTTTTTTGTTATGCTTTCAGCATGAAATATTCTTTTATTATCATTCTTCATTTTTCAAAAAGATTTATTCAGGTCTCTTCCCCTGTTTAGGAAATAGAAGACATGTAAACACATTTACTCATTTTTATTCATTATAGCGGTTTACTTTCAGAATCAATCGGTTCCACTTTCCATTTTCAATTCATAAGAGCAACCTCCTTGACTCTGTCTACACTGCATGGCAAGTAGTTCCTTCTACCGCTCACTCCAACTAATTAGAAAATAAAATGATGCTGAATAGTAACCTAGCAAGTAGCAACTCTTTCCACAATCATAAGCCAGCTTGCAGCCCTAGAGGTAATGTTTAAGGATTTTTGTACTTGAGGAGCTAGTCTTCCAGTCCCTTTCCCCTCAGAATGTGTTCTGCCACTAAGCTGACCTAGGAACTTGTTAGAAATGCAGAGTCTCAGTCTCCACCCCAGACCCACTCTATCAGAATTTTAACAAGATTCCCGGGGACTTCATATCCACATTACAGTTAGAAAAGCACTGCTTTAGTTTGGTTCTCACACGTGGCTGTATATTAGAATCACCTGTGGAACTTTAAAAATTATTGACCCTTTGGTCCCACCCTCAAGATTTTCTGATTTAACTGGTTTGGGTTGGGGTCTGAACACCAGGATTTAACAAGTTCCCTAGGTGGGAAGTGGTTGATCTTTGGGCCAAGGTGGGGAAATACAAGAAAAGCCTGGACCAATTCATGGTGCCACAAACTAAGGAATTGCTCAAAAAAAGATAGGACCTTGTCGGCAGAACACAGGTTCCAGGCTAAAGCAACAAAATAAATCATGATAATGTTGGTTTTAAACCATAGAATAAAATCAATAATTGTGAATCCAAACTCATATAAATATTGAAATAAGAAAGTAAATGGAGGAGCAGAGATAACTCTTCTTCACAATAGAATTCTAGTTAACAGATGTAGAAAGAAAGAGGGAAATAAGAATCACCATTAGGCACACACCACAAAAATAAATGTAGCAGACAAGATCCAAAAATGTGTGCTCACATTAGCCAGCAAAAGTTTGAGGAAAAGGATTTTCGTAGACTTGAAGTACTTCCACCACGATACTTACCAATATGAAACCAACCGGTATAAAGTGAAAGATAGTCACTTTACATTACAGAAACCCAACAGACACCAACCTAACCATATAAATAACACTGGTAATAAGACATATCAACATCCTGAACCCCATGCTATGAAGTACATCATTATTTTTATGACATTCTTTTTTAAAAATTTTATTGGAGTGTAGTTGATTTACAATGTTGTGTTTTGTGACGTTCTTGACCCCCCAAAAAAATGCATAACCTAACACCAATCACAAGAAAACATGACAAATCCAAATTGAGGGATATTGTTCAGAATTACTGATCAGGACTCTTCAAACATATCAAGGTGATGAAAGATAAGGAAAGTGTGATGAACCGTTACAGAAACTAAGAAGTGACAACTAAATAAAATGTGGGATCTTGGGTAGGATCCTGGAACCACAAAAAGGACATTAGTGGGGGGAAAATGGTGCAATTTGAATCAAGTCTGCAGTTTGGTTAATAATATTGGACCAATGTTAATACCTACACTTGACAATTATACTACGGTTATATAAGATCTTATCATTAGAGGAAGCAGGGTAAGGGATAGTAAGGAAATCTTTGTACTACTGTTGCAACTTTTCTGTAAATTTAAAATTAGTTCAAAATAAAATGTTAAAAAGCAAAAGTCCCTAGGTGAATATAATGGTAGCCGAAGTTGAGAAAAATAATTGGGCCACCCTCAATGGCCCAATTCCTCCCTGCCTCCTCTCTCCTTACTCAAGGAAAATAATTTTTTCCTGTCTTGCCCTCATCAAGTGGACTAGCTTGGGGTGGTTGGGACAGGGGACAATGCTAAGTAACAACATCGATGCTACAACCAGAGAAATGTCCACAGTGCGTGCCATGGGACCACATACTTGGAGCATAAACATAGTGGTAGACACATATGGTACTTGGCTGCCCTGATTCCATTCTGCCTCCTTTTGATACAAGCATCCCAATTTATTTTTAAGGAATTGCCTATTTCCTTTTGATGGTCTTGTCATTCCAGGAGTGGGCTATCCTTGGATTTTGAATCTTGAGAAGAGTAATACAAGGACAGCAATCTCTGGACAAAGCTATCAATTAGCTCCCGTTAACTAGACCTAGAGTTGCTGTGGTTCCAGTACTTTTCCAAGTCTTAATCTCTGGCTTTTACTTTGATTCTCTGAGTTACCAATAACACTTCCTTCTTATTGAATTAGCTAAAATCAGCGATTCCTTGACACCAAGAAACTCTAAGAAATACAGGTGTGCTGACCTAAATCCACTGGTCACCCAATCCAGGTGGGAAGCAGACATCTGAATGCCATCCAAAAGCTATTAGTGATACTAAAAGATGTATTCCTGACCTCAATAAGGGTCAAATTTAAGGAAATTGTTAATGTTTCAGGCAGAAGAAGGGGGTCTCCCTTACTGGAGGGTCAAATACTTGAGAAAAAAGAGTACACTTACAGAAAAAAAGACATTTCAAGTTATGGCAGAAACAGATCTCAGCACAGACTATGTTGGAATTGTCTGTCTTCCTACTAGGTTACGAGAGGCCTGAGGGCAAACGCAAACCAAACATTTATCTAGCACCTTATTTGTGCTAACACCTAGCACAATGTCTGACATAGAGTAGCTCATGATAAATAATTATTGAATGAATGGATAAAACGATTGCCACCACATGACTTTAAACCAGCTTTATTAAAACTCTATGTTAATCTAAAGTTTGCTCAGTCCAAGACTTGTGTAGGTTGATAGAAGAACCCAAAAAAAGTCTAGGAGGAAAAAAATCTGTTTATGTAATAATGTGGCCTCATTCCTGAAGAGACCTTCATTTTAATAAAAATAATAATTGCATAAAAATCTTTAGCTCAAACTACCACTATTACTGTCCTGCTCACCGAAGTTCCTTACCAACTATGTGGCTTCCTAAAACAGCCAAACTAATAAGAACTGCCTGCATGTGATGTGAATAAAGTAGAAGGAACACTTGAGGAACATTTAAGACTACTTGCTGGTCCAGGCTGCTGGCAAGGCAGGAAAGGCTACAAGAACCTCCCTTCTGGCAACCCAAGGACACCACTCAGGACCCTACACAGGGTGGGAAGAGTCTGTACCCTTATTTATAGAAAGCCTCATTCTTACAGAAACTCCATTCTTATATAAGTATGTTAGGACCCTTTATCACACTTCACCATGTTGCATAATTAATGCAAGGGAATCATGGTGGCAGGGAGGAAGATGACGTGAGATAATGGGATGTTTCAGCATCGTACAACTCAGGGTTCTTCGTTGCCAACCACAGAATCAATTCTATGTGGTTAAAGTAGGAAGTGATTTATTAAAAGATATTAGAATCCTCACAGAGTCTTTGGAAGAACTAAAGAAACAGGCTGTGGAGTGAGCTTCCAGAAACAATCCCCAGAACCCCAATGTAGAACTGGCTGGGGAGGGAATTGCTGCTCCTGGTGATTCCAGAACTACACCGCCACTCCCACCATCTGTGCTTGCAAAATAGATGCCCTGCACCCCACCTGCTTCCTCACATAAATCACTCCTGTATCCATATCTCTGTGTGTGCATCTGATTAGCAGAACCTAAGTCACATGCTCCCTGGAGGCAAAGGAAACTGAGAAACGTTGGGGCTTTGCATTCTATCCTGGGAAGATAGGATTCACACCATGGGGAACCAACATAATGTAGAAGGAGTGTCAAAAGATTTGGCTAACAGGGTAAACTAGAATGATTTAGACTTTGAAAGGCTCCAGCCCTTGATTAATTATGCTAATTTGCCCCCTGGCCTAATGTTCTCAGCCATCAGGTTGAAGTGGGCCTGAGTATCAGCCTCAGGATGCTTGCTCCCAACATCAGTCATTTCCCTGCTGAATATCTCATAAGGGGAAAGAACTGTCACATACTGAACACATTCTATGTGCCAGACACTGTGCCAAATGCTTTATATGCATTATGTATTTAATCTCCTCCATAACCCAATTCAATGGTACTGTCTCCATTTATAGATAAAAATTTGGTGTTGAGAAATTAAATAGTTTTTCTCAAAGTCACTCAGTAAGGTGGGGCTAGGATTTAATCCAAAGTCTCTCTCTTGAGTTATGACAGATGGTCCTCAACTTATGATGGTTCGACTTACAATTTTTCAGCTTCACGATGGTGCAAAAGCGATACGCTTTCAGTAGAAACCATATGTCAAATTTTGAATTTTGATCTTTTCCCAGGCTATACTCTCTGGTGATCCTGGACACCTCCCTCCCAATCAGCCATGCAATCACAAGGGGAAACAACCGAGGCACTCACAGCCATTCTGTACCCATATAAACTTTCTGTTTTTCACTTTCTGTACAATATTCAAGAAATTACATGAGATGTTCAATACTTTATTATAAGGTAGGGTTAGTGTTAGATGATTTGGCCCAACTGTAGGCTAATGTAAGTGTTCTGAGCATGTTTAAAGAAGGCTAGGCTAAGCTCTGATGTTTGTAGTTTAGGTGTATTAAGTGCATTTCCAACTTAGGATATTTTCAACTTATGATGGGTTTATCAGGACATAACCCCATCGTAGGTAAAGGAAGATCTATACATTGGATTCTTACGTAGACCATTCATGAACCCACTGAAGAAGGTACTGGTTTCAGGAGACCTTGTAAATGTGGCTGTGCATCTTTCTCGGGGGTCATCTATAGCTTTTATCAGATTTCCAAAGGGGCATATGATCCTCAAACAGTAATGAACTACTACTACCCAAACATTTGGTCCATTTGTTTATGATCATAAAGCTGTTGTTGGGAAGGGGGGGTACACTCCACCTAATTTTTTTTTGATCTTAGCACTTATTGATTATGATATCATTTTGTAGTATGAGATTCAAATTTAAAATCTGAGTCAAGAGCCCTATCTTTTGGGGGGGAGGGGAATACATGTCTGTGTAGGAATGAGGAAGGGTTAAAACTGACAAGAAAGGTTCTCTCTGCAATAGGAGAAAGGGCTGAGCAAAACAGAAACATATTTTTCATTTAACTACTGAAGTCCTAGCTGTACATCAGAAAGCCTAGCGTCTATTTGTGACTTTGTCACCAACTCCATTTATCAGGGCTTCCATCACCTGTATGATGGGGGTAATATAAAACCTGCCATCGTTTCCTCCATCGCAATGTTATGAGATTGTTTTGAAAGTACTTTCATTTCCCCAACAGAAAGGCATTATAGATCTATCTATCTATCTATATATATATATATATATATATATATACCTGTTATGATTTCTTTGGGGGAAAGAAAAGCACCTTGGAGAAGACTTGGCTTACAACTTCTAGGACTGAACGATTTCCGAGCCTCACAGGCATACGTCGCGGGAAGTTCTTTGTGAAGAATGACTTGTTTATTTCTTAGTTTTTCGTTTCTAGTAGGTTGCCTCTTCTCCTCTTTCCATTTGTTGTGTTTAAAACAAAAGCCCAATATAAATAATCCTCTCAAATTGTGTTAGCTAGATGGAATGTTGCTTTAGATGGTTCATTATTTATGTCTTGCTGTCCACATGCATATTATTTTCACAGAACACAAAAGCTTTACTCTAGAAACAAGATAACAATTGTTTTAAATCAGAAAGATGCAAAGGAGCCCAGGAGAGTTAGCCCGGCCCACTTGTAGACGTAGCAGTAAACCCATAAATATAGGAGCCTGTCTAAATGTAGCATTTTATGAACAGGGTCAACCATCTGAGTGTGAAATGTCCCCTCCTTTGCCATCTAGTCCCCAAGCAATCAGTTTTTTAAATGGCATTTTAGAAAGGTAATGAATATCTACTAACACCAGATGTAAACTTAATTTCAAAGCTGTGGAATAGGCCATAAATAAAAACATGGAGTGATTTCCATAGCTCAGCCTGTTCATGCCCATGGAAATATGGATGATCAACAAGGAAAGTCAAGAGGTCTTCTCAAATAGGGTAAAATGGCAGATAGTATGAAGCACAATTGGTGTTTCTTGTTGTTCTTGCTGTTATTGTTGTACTGTTCTTTTCCTTGAGTGGTTTTCATAAAGAAAAAAACATAAATAGATTAACAATTATGGTGGTATCTAATATAAGGATTCAGCATATGATGTTCATGAAGCAGGTGGCAGAGAAGAGAGACAAAGGAGAAATTTTTAAAACAGTGTCCCCTTGATGTTTTCTTCCAACTATTGTAGTTCATAATTTCAAACCACAGTATTACATATTATATCACTTGGATGAAGATTAATTGTACTTATTCAATTAGATGCCTAATGCAGGAGCAGGCGGTAAGGAATTCTTCAGATCACCACTGGCAAAGGAAGCCTGAGCCACGTTGTTTTGCATTCATAGGAAGCAGACAATGCTCCAGCTCTCAGAATTCCCTCCATAGCCAGTCAGTCATCAAGTCTTGTTGATTTTTCCTTCGTGTAACTTTCCCATTCACTGCTTCTTTTACATGTTAATTTCTGCTCCCCTGCCTCTGGTCCCCATCACCAACAAGATTATGGCAATAGCCCTCTAAATGATTTCCTAGCTTAAAGTCCAGCCCTTCCAATTTATCTTGTATCCCCATACCAGATTAATCTTCCAGAAATACTGCTTTGATCATGCTACTCTCTAACAAATCAGTAAGATAAAGGCCAACATTCTTAGCCTGGCATGCAAGCCTCCATATCTTTCCAGGTTCACCTTCCAAGTCTCACTCCACAGATCTTACACTCATGCCAAACTGGATTATTCATCGTTTGTGACTCAGACGCTAGGTCAATCTTCTCCGCCATAAGTTTCAATGCACCTAGGAGCCTATTTAGCCCTTCTTGCCACCCATTCAAGTTTTACAACTACTCAAATTCTATGTATTTGCTGAAACTCAACTAAAATCCAGACCCCTTGGTGGCAATTGTAAAACATGTCCTCCAATTCTTTGATACTTCTCCCACCGAGAGGTGGGGTCTAGGTCCCCTTCTTTAAATGTAGGTTGACCTTTAGGGATTCTCTTTTAACCAATGGAATGCAGCAGAGTGGATGCTGCATAATTTCCAAGGCTCTGCCAGAAATGGTCATGTACCTTCCACCTGCTTGTCTGGGAATGCTTGCTCTGGGGGCAACCAGGAACCAAGTAAAAAGTTCACATACTCTGAGACTACCACAATGGAGAGACCACATCTAGATACTCAGGTCTACAGCCCAGCTGAGCTCTAGCATAACTGCCCATCAAGGAAGGAGACATCTTGGATATCCAGCCCATAGAGCCTTCAGATGACCGCTTCAGTCAACGCCCTAGGAAAGAATTGTTCCACCAAGGCCTGCCCGAATTCCCGACCCCCAAATCAGGAGCAAAATAAACGATTATTTTAAGTGACTAATTTTGGGGGGTAATTTGTTAAGCAACAGTAGTAATTAGAACATTCCCACAAATTCTCCCCCTGACCTCCCTAGAATCAACTCTCTTTTAAATTCCAAAGCAATTATTCTCTATTCTCATCATTCCAGCAGTATTAATTGAAACATCTACTAAGTCATATAGACCCTGTGTTGGATGCTGGGGAAGCAGCAGATTTTGAGGCAGACACGAATTCCTGCTCATAGATATTTATAGTCTGATGGAGAAAGATGAAAAAACAGGCAATTATAATACATTGTGTCTACAATAAATATTTGAGCATCTATTTTGTGCAGGGCAGTGTGACACAAAGAGATGAATTTGAAAATGCTGAGTTTTATAGGCTGTGGGACATTGATGCAGAATTATCCTGGAGATAACTGAGTATGTAAATCTGAGGTTCTGTAAAGAGTAGTGGGCTGGAGAGTTAGATCTGGGAGTCACCAGCACTTGATGATAGTGAAAGCCATGAGCAGGGATGAGATTCCCCAGAAACTGGGGTGGGAAGGGCAGGGAGCCTAAGCAAGAACCCTAAGGCAAAGGAAGAGTGTCCTTCAAAGGAAAAGAAGGATCAGAGAAAAGGCAAGGGAACTGAAGTCTGTAAGTCCCCCAAATCAAGGTCAGTGGGTGTTTCAAGGATCAGGGAGGAATCAACTGTGCCTAATGATGTGGGGTCCAGATAAATCAGGCCCAAAAAGCATAATGTTGATATAGACAATCAGAATATCTCTGACATCTATTTAATTGTGGTCTAGGGCAATTATTTGAAAACTAAGGTCTCTCTAAAGCTTCCAGTTCTTTGCAGATAGGGACTGCTTATGTTGCAAATTTCACAGAGTTACAAGACTCAGATGTGTAAAATGAAAACTATTTTTTGTTAACTGAAAGGAACTATCTGGTTCCCATTCCTGCTGTTGGCAGATTTAATCTTGCCATCGTTCATGTAATGTAGTTCTTTCTATTTTAAAACACATTCCTTTTTTTTTTTTTTTTTTTTAGTACATGCTCAAATCCAGTATTATCTGGGTTCCCAGGGGTGCTGATGTATGGTCCTGGCAGGGAATCTGTTTCCCATTAGCGTCCACTGCATGTGCTGAATTCTGCTTGGGTGGAGCTCATTCCTCCAGATCTTGAGCATCAACCTGTGTCTTCATTGTATCCACTGCTAACATCTGAGGCCCCATCGTGGCTTGCAGTTGTTGATCTTCACAACCTGAATCATCTCTGTTCTCTCTCCGGTCTGCTAGTCACTCCCTCCTTGCTACTTACCTTATCCTCCACTATGGTGGCCAGAATCCTGGAAACCCTAGACACCTCCCTCAGTCATTCCTCCTCTACCACCCAAGAACCACAGTGGACATGGAGCTTCCCAAGAGTTCATGGTAGAAATTCTCTAATTTTATACTAAAAAGAAAAAACATTGTTATATATTTCTTATTATGTCTTGTTATATATTTCTTATTGTACCAAAAAGAAAAAAATACTGTTGTATATTTCTTACTCAATACCAATTCAGATCAAAGAATTTCATACATGAAGCCAAGTTTTCAAAATCTCTCCCCAAACCTATTCTCTCTTAAGAGCCTTAAGTTCTCTTGAAAATTAAAAATGTTTTAGGCTTTCAGACTATTGTCTCTGCTCTGTACTTTAATAACCTTCTTGAAAGTGAACATTGCTTTATTCTAGACTGTATCATTCACCATTTCTTGACCAATAAATGCCATTGATACAATAGGGAGAAAACAGGACAACTAAGATTTTTCCAGGAAAAAGAATTATATCAGATAATATTTTTAAAGTATTATCTAATTCTATTGGTTTTGTACATAGCAAATAATTAAGTTATATAATTAAGTTATATAATATAAAATATTTGCTGATGGTTATTTGTTATGAGAAAGGCAACTGAGCTGGCCTAACATTTGCTATCTTTTTGTAAATTTGTGTTTCCAAGGTCAATCTTTAGAGGACCCTATCCCATTACTAGGACTTAAACTATAAACATTTAAACTATAAATAGTATCAACTATCATAGTGTTGTTGGTGGTTATGGCTTTTACCCAAAAATGATGTCCCATAGGCATTATTAAATGAGAAATAAAGATTAGTGTGTTTTCCCCTGTAATTATCATTCTTTACATGAAAGTAAAATTCTTTATTAAATCAGACAAGCACAAATACTTATTAATATTACTACGTAATTGCTGTTTAAATGGGACACATAATTAGGATGTAATTTAAAGAAATATAAGATTAAACAAATATAAAACTACATCCTCCTTTCTCATAATCTTTGTTGTTAATCATTGCTTAATTTAACCCTGGGTTTATTCTGAGTTTAAATTGAATTAACACACCCTTTACCTTCCCAAACATCAAACCTCAAATTTCTGGACCACTTTCCCCAACTGACACACCTTGACTATTTCTGATTAAGGAATATTCCTGTAACTGCTGATTTTTCCAGGGTATTGTTAGAGCAATTTCCACAACTTCTAACTCTCTTCTTTTTAGAGCATATCTTTGTTCTTTTTCTCTGCTTTTTCCAGAAATCTTAGCAGAAATTGAGAGAGAAATAGAGAGAGACGTGTAGTATATCAGCAATTACAGCATAAGTGCCCTAAAAAACCTCTTCTCTAGACTAAGAGATAGTTCTCCATATTACCACCTTGCCAACCCTCTCTACTGAGGAAACATCTTTCATCTAGTAATCAATCCTGAATCATGACTTCATATGTAAAACTGCTTTCAAAATGGGCTAGGTTTACAAAGCAAAGCTTATCAAAATTACCTTTTCTAGTTAGAGCCTTGGATTTTTTAAAAAGAGATATAAAATAATGTCACCCTAGTTGGGCTGAATTTCCTCCAGCAGAAAAGCAAGGCAATAATTTTAAGGGTGAATACATGCCCTTGACAGTGTTTTTGTTTTGGTTTTTCACAAGGAAGAGAAGATAGAGAGGAGGTAAGAGCCAATCAAATCTTAGGTAGCGAACTGCAAATATAGCAAAGTTGGGCAAATAAAGTTATTGAAAATAAAAGAATGGTGGGAGAAAATAATAAGAAAACAAAATGCTACTAAAGAAAACAAGGGAAGAAAAAAGCTAAATCAGACTGCTTCAAAGAGAGATTGAAGTGTTTAAAGTCAGTGAGGGAAAAGGAGGAAGCATACAGATGATTTCAAAACCAGAACTAAGGAAATGTTGGTCCTACGGTTGGAAAAAATATTTTTGTTGTAATATTTATGGTGAGTGAAGCAATTTACAAGCAGTGCCTACTACCTCCCCTGTGAATTATTAATATGTATTTGTTGACTAACAAAAGCTAAGGAAGGGGCCTCTTGGAGGACACCGGAGTGTGTGGATGAGGAAGGGCTGACAATGTTCTGTGCAGGGAAGATTCAGCTGGCTTACCAAAAGGGGGAACGTCTGCGGCTGACACCTGATCTATGACGTACTTAAATATTTTAGGGATGTGTTTATCGCTGTGGTCTCCCTCCCATGGCTCATAGTGGGTGGGTACGTGGCACACCACACTCTAAAAGGCCACTTTACTGACTTTAGAGGATTACACTGAAAAATCCGTCTCCTCATATGAACCATTCCTTCACTCTTTTTCTTTCTAGCTTCAGTGCTAAAAGCACAAAATGAAGTTACAGAAAATTGTATATCATTTATAAAGTAAATACGTCTTCTAGTTACTTTCAACATTTTCTGTCTTTACAATTTGTGGAGATTAGAGGTGACGTTTGTTTATCTAGAAAGCACACTTACTTCCTCTATTTCAGACAATCTTTGGCTGGAAAGTATCAGTGATGACTCCTTGTCCGCAGACAATCAGGCACAACCTAAATTTTACTTAATTATAATTAATTTACTTAAAATTAAGAACGGTGTGTTTATCTGAGAACCACATTTTCAACAATGTTCTTTTCTACTTCTGGTGAGTCTTCTAACGCTTTTTCTAATAAATTACTGAATTAAAAATGCCAGATATGTTCAACAAAAAGACCATGAAATGTTATCTGCCTCATACGACCATTTTCCTATTTCCTATAAGACAAAAATGTTCTGGGCTATTTGCTTTAAAATAATCCTCTGGAGAATAGGAATTTGGAGGTCATAAGCAAAACAAGATTGGCATCTGTTGATAGTTGTTGAAGCTGGATAATAGGATGAGAACGTTCATTATTCTATTCTGTTTTTGTAATTAAATAAAATGTATATACAAAGATGTTCACAGTAACAATATTTATAACACCACAAAAGTAGAAATAACTGGATTATTTAATAATAGAGAATGGCTAAAAAATGATAAATGATGATACATTTTTAAAAAGTTAAATTATCATAAAACTCAATTATCATATGGCCACTAAGAAAAATCATGTTTTCAATGAATATTTAATGATATGGAATAATGCTCACAATCTGCTAAGTGAAAAATCTGGGTGGAAATCAATATGTACAGTATGATATCCATTTTAAAATATAAATGTTTGGGATGAAATTCCCCAGGCTGGCCCAATTCTAATTTTCACCCTAAGAAGATAATAAGAAATGCATAAAAAAGAGTTATGTACACAGGTGCTCATTATAGAGTTTATTATAGTTTTTAAAATAGTAGATAATTTAGAAATTGGTTAATTTAATGTGATATGCCTATTTAGTGGAAAACAATACAATCATTAAAAGACACATTTTTGAAGATATTTAATGAAATTGGAAAATGATGTCAAGTTAAATAGCACAATACCAAACTCTATATAGATAGTGTTGTTCATATTTATTGAAAAAGGAATCAAATCAATTTATAGCTTGGTAATAAGAAATTTTAAAATTTCATGTATAGGGCCAACCATTGAAGCAGAAGGTAATTTTCTGGGTTAGAGTTATCCTTAGGTTAGGACAAAGTCACAGATAAAAACTTAACAGCACTTCTACAGATTTCTAGTTCTTTTCTAAAACTCACGAGGCCAATCAAATTAGGCTCTCTGATCCAGGCTTTAAAGCAAAAATCTCTCTTGGGCAATATGGTAGATGAAGAATTCCCCATATATGTTCCTTGGTCCCTAGGCTGAAGCTTCTAGGCTTGTGATATTCTGATGACTGACTAAACATCCACTTCTTTCCTAAGCCCCACAATGGCTTCTCCCAGGTGAGATACCTTCCCAAACTTCATCTCCAGGATTGATAAGAGAGACCTACAGACTTGGCCCTGGGGCTTAACACCCATGACCTGTCCTCCACTGGAGATGGGTGCTACTCTTAGGTGGGCATTTTCTTTTCCTGGCTTTGTGTAGTTAGGAAATGGACCTAAGTGAATCAGTGAATAAAGGGTCACTTCATCTTAAATCCCTACCTGCCTTCATATTTGTCCAGCATGAGACTTCTGACATTCTTTTTAGAGGGCTTCCCATGCTGATTCATTTGGAACAGGAGAATCTAAAGCAAGATTATGGCCTGATTGCTTACCCTTTTACCAACATTGCTCAGCATCCATGCTCATTCAATAACCTTCCATTCTTGTTCGTGGCGAGGTACGATGACAGGAAATCATACCTCCAAATGATCCAAGTAATGTGATACTTCTGGAGAGCAAATCATTCCTAAAACCACCCCTACACACACACACACACACACACACACAACATACACACACACATCAAATAATCCCTAATATAAAAATAGCTCTTAAAAATCAACCCACAAAAAAAAAATTCCTTAACCTCCAATAGAAAATTAGGTAAAAGGCATAAAGAGATAATTACACTAAAGAAGAACCCAAAAGACCAATACATGTGAAAAAGAATATTTAGTCTCTCTGATAATTAAAGAAAGATCAATTAAACCACAGTTAAATATATTGTTTGCCTATCAATTTGGTATTTTTTATTATATGATAATATTCAATAGCAGCAAGAGAATAGCTTCATGGGTACCATCATGTCTTCAGGTGTGGGTGTAGAGAAGTGTAACCTTTCTTGAAAGCAATTCAGCAGTATGTATTAAGAAATATCAAGAGGTTTGTTTTCTTTCACCTAGTAGTTTAATTTCTGGGAATCTGATACAAGTATCAACAATGTTAACAAAGATTTAAATATAAGCTTTTTCATTACAGTAGTATTTATAATGGTAAGGAATCAGATACACCCTACCTGCCCAATAATAAGAGACTAGTTAAATTGGGGCATGTTTATACTGTGAAATATTATGAAGCCGTAAAAGCAATCATATTTATAGGCTAGCCACTACTAATCCTTTAGCTATCTGCTCACTTCTAGAAAGTCTTACCAGATAGGTGCTACTCTCATATTTTCTATTCCATGTTATGCTACTACCTCATTCCATTATAGTTGCTTTTTAATTGCATGTCTTCTCATTTGACTACAAACTCCAAGAGGGCAACGGCCATGTCTATTTTTTAATTAGATATATCCCAAGTACCTGGAAAAATACCTGACACATTGTAAGCACTTAAAAAATAGTTGCTAAGTAAATATTAAATAATTTGAGGAAATTGTCATGATAAAATTTTCCGTAAAGAAAACAAGATACAAAAATATGTATAAAATCTGATCCAAACCCAGAAGATAAAGAGGAGATATTATGTGTGTATATAGTCATATATATATGTATATATACTGAAGAAGAAACAAA
Source organism: Balaenoptera physalus (assembly GCF_965194825.1). Lineage (NCBI taxonomy): Eukaryota > Metazoa > Chordata > Mammalia > Artiodactyla > Balaenopteridae > Balaenoptera > Balaenoptera physalus. The sequence continues at coordinate 124,651,018 of NC_138890.1, forward strand.
ACTGCTTGTATTTGAGTGGTATCTGGATGATAGGAATGTAAGTTATTGTTATTCTCCTTTTCAAACTTTTATACATACATTTTCTGCAATAGGCATATATGTATTACTTTTGTAAACAAAGAAAAAAAGTTTACGAATTCCCAATGCAAAACCGAGTGGAAAATCTCCAGAACTAAATTTCAGTACATTTCTAACTTCTCCATCATTTGGAGTTTTTTTCCTACCCTTAAAGTCTTTTTCTTTTTGTAAGAAAAGAAAAAAAATTCTACTATTAACATCATTTTAAAAAACAAATGGCATGTGAAAATTGTACTTTTTTCTAGTCTCATGGGACATTGTGTGTGTGTGTGTGTGTGTGTGTGTGTGTGTGTGTTTGCCACTAGGATTTTCTAGGTCTGAAACTAAACTCAGTTATCACTGATAATGACTGCTCATGCCACCTACTCAGACTGGGTGTGTTTGGAAACTCACCCTGCGAATCGGGTGAGCTAACAGTCTCCCATCATGCCTTCTGGCTCACTGTGCATTCCAATGTGCAGAGGTAGTTGTCCTAGTTGCTCTGGTTACCAATTTTTAAAATGCAACAACACAACAAAAATTATAGGAAGAATGAAACCTTTGAAGCTGGAATCATTAAGTATTCATGCTATTACTTGAAAATTAAACAAAGACAACTTTTCCCCCTAAAATGTGTAGGTATAGATTACTTGAAGTTTAGTTTCCTACTTTTTATAGATACTATTGACTACAATTTATGATAATATTAACTGTGATTTATTTATTCCAGTATTTATACACAACACCGAACACTTTTTCAAGTGCCACAAATGACAAAGGGGACATTTTGAAGGTCAAAAAGTACTTCAAGGACAAAGAAAACGATGGTACAGGATGAGAGAGAAGAGTCTCATGGTGAATAGAGAAAGGGCATTTAGGTAAAAGAGCACTGCCCTGACCCATTAAAGGTTGAGTCTTCCCTGAAGGAGGTCACTAACTCAAAAATCCTCATCACATTCACTCTGAGAGGCACTCTGCCTTGCCCCTCATCTGGGGAACTGCAGCCTCGTCCTCCTCCAGACTTCACCTGCCCTCTATTTCCCAGCCTCCCAAACTCTGCAGGCCTGCAGGTAACCTCAGAGATGAATCAGCACAATGCAACTGAGGGCCTGCATAATCTGTCCACACGAGCCCAGCATGTTCTAGGAAGTACAGGAAAGAATGCTTGGTCCCTCCCAAGAGCTCAGCAGTGTCGGGACAGCTGGAGCCATGGAGCATTTGGTCTGTAGAATAAAGCAACCCCCTGTGATCATATCTGGCTCCACTCCATAGGCCCCAAGTGCCTACTTCTAAATTGGATGCTGCAGTTTTGAATTATAATGGTCTCTACAATCAAGATACATAATGTTATCAGTTAGGAAAAGAGACTGTGTGAGTGGGTGGGTGCGGAGTACTTCAGGCTCTTCACTCAGAGTAGCGATCCTAACAATTTATTGTGTTTTCTATGTCACTCTCTTTAAGATTTATGAAGTATATTGTTAACACCTTTTGGAAGACATTATCAAAACTCTTAAAATTAAAATTAAAATTTATAAATTTGTCCCAGCAAATATTCTTCTAAAAAATTACTCTAATCAAACAATCAGTAAACAAATCCTTATGCCCAAGGTTATTTATCAAAGTGTTGCTGTAATACCAAACTATGAGAAACAATCTATGAAGCGCGATTAAATAAATGATGGTACATACACACAATAAAATATTATTGACCCATTAGATACTAAAATGCAGTCATCTTTATTATTAACTTAGAAAGAGGTCTAGACTTCATCAAATGAAAAATTTAGGCTAAAAATAGTATGCATGGTGTGATCCCATTAAACTTAAACATATACATAGAAAAGAGTCTAGAAGGTTCTCAACCAAATTATTAGCAATATTTATCTCTGGAAATATTGTGGGTAAATATCACTCTCTTCTTTATGTATTTCTATGCTGACTGAACAAAGCATTAAATAAAGCAAGTGAAAAAGAATCCAACCCTGCCTTCTGGGGCACAGAAAGTTTATTATTAGAATGATATTTGAATAGCCTAATACCCCATTTTTCTGTGTAACATGCTGTTTGTGTCTGCACTGGGAAGCATTATGATCCTGGCTTGAGTTTGAACCAAGCAGTAGGCATACAGATATGACATATTTTATTCTCCAACTTACTAGCTCTGGAGTGTCAGGAAATCATACTGACTACAAGTTGAATAAAATCAGTCCAAATAGCATTAGCATCTTATCTCCATGCTGTCAGAATATGCCCATAATCTTCCAACTGCAATCTGGCAACCTCATGGATGAATAGTTCTATTCATCAGAAGATTCTTATTCAGGGATTAAAAATACATGGCATGGCTACCACCACCACCTCCTCTCACAACCTTGGCAGACATCATTAATCACACTTTGTCCTGTGAACCCAGATGTGGCCTCAAAATCTTTTCCAACACAGCTGTGCTCCAGGCAGCCCCTATCAATCATTTATTTCAACTCAAGTTGAAACCTATTAGCCATATCTGCTCTGATTACTCTGGCTGCAACATTATTATTCCTTTGACTGGTTCCCAGACTACAGAGTTGAGAAGCATGACCACTTTCCTTCTCTAATGATCTCTCTTCCCTTAAAATGTCTAGAACTTATAAAGGTGTTACTGACATAAGGTTAATTCTCCAAGCAGCCTGTTTTAAAAAGCCTTCTACCTCCAGCCCTGAACCACATAAAAAAACTATCTCTTTTCAAGAATTACAGGACAAAAATTTGAACCCTATTTTCCCTATGACAGCTGCATTTATATTCCATATAGAATAATAGAATAATTAAGAACAGTCACAAATATTAACAGAAAGTAGAACCTTAAAAGGAATATGACAAACTAGAATGGCCAAGCTTGACTTATATGGAACCAGAGCAATAAAGGAATAATTTTTGTATTCCACATCCACAAAAAAATACTTCTTCCAAAAGTTTGTCTGAGGAAGGTATTGTGAAATCCCAAACGGGGAACCTCCAAGCGTAGGACAGGCAGGATCCAGCTTCACAGAAATGATCACTTGATAACCTGGATCAATACGGCAGATTCATCACATATTTCTAACTCCCAGCCTCAAATCCCAATAAACAAACTAAAATACACACACACGCACACACACACACACACACACACACACACACAGACACGCAATATCAGCCCTAGAAAAGTAGAATTGTGTCTTACCAAAAATCCAGAAATTTTGAAGAAACTCTGAAAAAACAAAGACAATGTGATCACACTGATAGAGGAAACCACTACCAAAGTCATGTAGAAAAAATACAACTAAGGGAGTGGGAATGGTTTAATAGGAACTCCAGAATGGGAGAATACTAAAACTGGCAGAATAAAAAAAAAAAAAAAAAAATCGAAGAAATAATATAAGAAAATTTCCCAAAGCTGAACAGTGACACAAGTTTTCAGATTTAAAGGTCCCACAGAATGCTAAGCAGATTGAAATAGACACATCTTGATGAAATTTCAGAATACTAAAGATAAAGAGAAAGTTTCCATAGAGAGAGAGAGAGAGAAAGAAAAGATTACTTAGAATAAAAATCAATATGGCATCAGACTTCTCAGCAGAAACACTGGTTGCTAACTGACACTAGGAAACCTCCTCAAATTTTTAAGGGAAAGGTATTTTGAACAGAGTATTTTGTTCCTAGAAAAACTAACACTCAAGTTAAAGAGCAACAAAAAAGACAACTTTTAAGAGTGAGGAACTTGTTGCATTAAAGAATTTATAAGGGGATTACAGTTCTAAAATGAGAAAGCAGTTGGGAAATTGTATTTTAGTTTGAGAGGAAGCAGGATTTTGATAGCTTTTAAAATAGTTCTCAAGAATATTCAGCAAATTTGCTAAAGATGTACATTAAAAAAAGAAAAAGAATGGAGCAAAGATAGTCTTCTCAACAAATGGTGCTAGAACAACTGGACATCCACATGCAAGAAAATGAATCTAAAAAAAAAGAAAAAGAAAATGAGTCTAGACACAGACCTTATACCCTTCACAAAAATTAACTCAAGTTAACCCTTAATGGAGTTAACTTAACACCATTAAGAATGGATCACAGACCTAAATGTAAAATTTAAAACTATAAAACTAGAACATAGGAGAAAACCTAGATGACCTTGGGTATGGTGATGACTTTTTAGATATGACATCGAAGACATAATCCATGAAAGAAAATTGATAGGCTAGACTTCATTAAAATTAAATTTTTCTGCTCTGCAAAACACAGTATCAAGAAAATTAGAAGACAAGCCACAGACTGGGGGAAAAAGACACATCTAATAAAGGACTATTATCCAAAACATACACATAACTCTTAACACTCAACAATAAGAAAACAAACAACCAGATAAAACACTGGGCCAAAAACCTGAACAGACACCTCACTAGAGAAGATGTGAAGATGACAAATAAGCATTTGAAAAAGTGCTCCATCTCATATGTCATCAGGAAAGTACACATTAAAACGAGATACCACTAGGCACCTATTAGAAGGGCCCAAATCTGGAGCACTGACAACACCAAATGCTGGTGGGGATGTGGAGTCATGGGAACTCTCATTCATTGCTGGTGGGAGTGCACCTTGGCAGACAGTTTGGAAGTTTCTTACAGAACTAAACATACTCCTACCAGATGATCCAGTTATCATGCTCCTTGATATTTATCCAAAGGAGCTGAAAACTTATGTCCAGATAAAGACCTACACATGGATGTTTAGAACAGCTTTATTCATAGTTGCCAAAACCTGGAAACAACCAACATGTCCTTCCGTATCCAAGTGAATGGATAAATAAACTTTGGTACACCCAGGCAATGGAATATTATTCAGTGCTAAAAAGAAATGAGCTATCAACCCATGAAGAGACATGGAAGAAACTTAAATACATACGACTAAGTGAAAGAAGCCAATCTGAAAAGGCTACATATATTATGGTTCCAACTATATGACATTCTGGAAAAGGCAAAACTATGGAGACAGTAAAAAGATCAGAGGGGATGAATAAGCAGAGCACAGAGGATTTTTAGGGAATTGAAAATGCTGTGTATGATAACATAAAAGTGATACATGTCAGTATACATTTGTCCAAACCTATAGAATGTACAACACCAAGAGTAACGTCAGCTCTGGACGTTGGGTAATAATGATGTGCCAACATAGGTTCATAAGTTGTCAGAAATACCACTCTGGGGGAGGTGGTGTTGATAATGGGGGAGGCTATGCATGAGTGGGGATAGGGGGTATATGGGAACTCTCTGAACCTTCCTTTTAATCTTGCTGTGAACCTAAAACTGCTCTTAAAAAATTAAGTCTTAAAAAAAACATTATTGCAAATGAAAGGAAGAAACAGGGAGAGGGGAGAAAGAAAGAAAGAGGAAGGAAGGGAGGGAGGGAGGGAAACAACTTCCTTCAGAAACTTAGTTAAGGAGCAGTGAAAAGTCATTACCCTCTGACAACCATTCAGTGACTTACGTGAAATGAGCCTGTCTGAAGTCCAGTTTCCTATATTTGGAATTTTGAGCTTTATATTCTCAGGAGATACGGCAAGTGCTCTGTCCATGTCCCCTTTTCCATGGCAAGGGCAAAGGACAAACAAAAAGATTTACTTCCCTACCGATTCCTCATCGTCACCGAAAGAATAGCTGGTTTCCTATGAAGCTGTATGAGACCCTCTTTCACCTATGGAATTAGGTGGCAGGCAAGGGCATTGTTTGTCCTACACAGCAGTAGAGCTTTGGCTTCCTCAAATAACCACATAGATAAAATGGTTGTTTTTATGCTGTCTCCCTTACCATGGTGTATATAAAGTGTCATTCATTTACAGTATTTTCCTGATCCCACAATATGTAAACAGGAAGATGGTCCAAGGGAATCATGTGGTAACCTTCTTGTAAAATAATAACAGCTAGCTTTGTGTCCAAAGTGCTTTCACATAATTCTGATTCAACCCTCACAAACAGCCCTGCGAGTTGGGAAGGACAGATATAATTATTATCTATTATTTTACCAAAGGATAGTTTTCATCCCAGAGCATTTAATAAACGTCAAAGAACATTCAGCAGGTCAGTCAGGCTGGCTTCATAAGCACCTCCTGTGTGTCAGTAATTACTGTTCTGAACACGGTCCAAAAGCTGGGAAGTCCCTCAACAGGGGGACGAGCAGGGAGAGACAGGTGACAAACACACGTCTTAGTCCTTTCGGGCTTCTATAACAAAATACCACAGACTGGGTGGCTTATAGACAACAGAAATGTATTTCTCACGGATCTGGAGGCGGGAAGTCTGAGATCAGGGTGCCAGCATGGACGGGTGAGGGAACCTCTTCCAGGCCGCTGACTTCTCTCTGTGCCCTCACGCGGCGGAAGGGGTGAGGGATCTCTCTGGAACCTCTTTTGTAAAGGCACTAATACCACTCACCTCCCAAAGTCACCACTTCTTAATACCATCAGCTTTGGGGTTAAGATTTTAATATATAAATTTGGGATGGGGGCACACATTCAGACCATAGCAGCACATACAGATAATTTCAGGCACTGGTAATTGCCCCGAGGAGAATAAATAAGTCGCAGATGATGACCTGAGCTGTGGTAGGTGGGGGGTCTCTGCTTTGGCTCTGGTGGAGTTGGGGAAGTTCTCTGAATTGAGTCCCAGATGTTGAGAAGGAGGCAGGTGTGTGAAGATCTGAGGAAACAGCATCCCTAGCAGAGGAACAAATAGCTTAACTTGGCACGTTAGACGGGTAGAATCAGGACCAATGGAGCTGGGATACAGTGAGCAAAGAGGAGGTCAGGAAGAACTGAAGTCTGAGAGTTAGGTAGGGGTGTAAAGCTTTGTGAACGATGGTAAGGAGTTTGGGTTTTATTCTAACTGTAATGGGCAGTTATTTTTAAAAACATTGTTATTAAGGTATATTTTACGTATCTTAGAATTCACCTATTTCAGGTGTGCAATTCAATGATTTTTTAAATAACTAAGGGGTGCAACCATCACCATAAATCAGTTTTAGGACACTTTTATCCTCCCAATAAGATCCCTGATGCCCACTTACAGTTATTCCCTGTTCCCACCTATCCCCCTGCAACTGCTAATCTAACTTCTGCCTTTTAGAATTTGCCTTTCGTAGCATTCCACATAAATGAAATCATAGCGTATATGGTCTCTTGTGTCTGGCTTCTTTCACTTGGCATAATGTTTTTAAGTTTTCATAGCATGTGTCAATAGTTTGTGCCTTTTTATTGCTGAACATGTTCCACTATATGGATATACCAGGATTTGTTTATCCATTTACCTGTTGAGAAACATGCAGGTTGTTCCAGTTTACAGCTGCTATGAATGATGTTGCTATGAACAGTTGCATGCAAGTCTTTGCGTGGACAGATGTTTTCATTCCTCTTGGGTAGCTACCTAGAAGTGGAATTGCTGGTTTGTACGGTGGTTTTATGTTTAACATTTTGAGAAACTGCCAAACTGTTTTCCAAAGTGGCTGCACTACTTTACATTCCCACCAGCAACGTATGAGGTTCCCATTTCTCAGCATACACACCAACATTTGTTGCTGTATGTCTTATTTATGATAGTCCTTTCTAAGTGAGTATGAAATGGTATCTCATTGTGGCCTTACTTTGCATTTCCTTAATGACTAATGAAGCTGAGAATTTTTTCTGTCCTTATTACCAGTGGACAAGGTGTAAGCAAGGGAGAGATATATTTTATGCTTTAAAGCTCAATCTTGTTGCTAAATGGCGGCTCGACTATAGACAGGAGACTAGTTAGGAGACAGCTGCAGTAATCCAGAGGGAGGTGATGGTGTCTTAGACTCAGGTTATAATAGTAGAAGTGGAGAGGGATTGGAATACATTATGGAGGCAGAGCCAACAGAGTTGGCTGATGAATTGGATGTGGGGTGTGAGTGTGTGGGAAAGAGAAGTATTTAGCTGAACCACTGTGTAGGTAGTGGTACCATTTATAGCCTTGAGAAAGGTTTATACTGGGGGTTGGTAATCAGTACTTATTTTAGTCACATTACATTTTTGGTTTTTATTACACATCCAAGAGGAAATGTCGAGGATGTAGTTGAATATGGGGGTCTGGAGCTCAGAGGAGAGGTATGGGCTGGGGACATAAATTTGAGAGTCATCAGCATATGGCTAGTATTTAAAGCCTCAGGACCTATGGAGAAAATGTAAAGAAAAGGAGAATAGGGTGGAAAATGAAACCCCAGGGGGCATTTCAGAAGAGTTGCTTATAGAGATCAGAGGGTAAGCCCGACAATTTGAAAGTTGGGATTGGGGTGAAGGCAGGCTAAGGGAAGCATCTAGAAATATGTTCAGTGGATTAGTGAGTCTATACCTGTCCTGTCCTGTCCTGTAGTCACTAGGCACCTGTGGCTGCTTGAGCACTTGAAATACGGCTCATCGAATTGAAATGCGGGTAAATATAAAATGCACAGTGGATTTCAAAGATTTAATACAAGGAAGAATGTAAATTCTCCTTCATAATTTTTTGTTTTTATTTTTACTTTTTGGCCGTGCTGCACGGCACGTGGGATCTTTGTTCCCCGACCAGGGATGGGAACCTGCGCCTCCTGCAGTGGAAGGGCGGGGTCTTCACCACGGGACCGCCAGGGAAGTCCTCTTTCATAATTTTTACATTGATGACATGTTGAAGTAATACTTGGATATCCTGGGTTAAATAAAACTATCATTAAAATTAATTTCACCTGTTTGTGTTTTTTTTTAATGTGGCTTCTAGAAAATTTTAAATTGCATATGTGGCTCACATTCCACTCCTATTTCTATTGGGCTGGTCTATAATGTTCTGCCCACAGTCTCATCCTGGTTTTCCTGAAATGTCATTGCAGCATATTTGTGTACCTTTGAATTTGTATGAGAATTCCATAGGTATTTGCTACAAGTCTTTCTAAAGACATAGACCATGTCCACAACTTAAAAGTGCCAGTGTCTTGGGTATTTCGGATACGTGTTTACATTGTACAGGTAGACCTATATTTTAGTAAGGACAATGCCACATGGGTCATTTGATCCTTGCTGAACTGAGAAAGTGTTAAAATTCAGGTATCACATCCTTGATAATTGTAAGACTTAAGATGTTCTTGCTGACTATGAAAAAAGTTCAATTAAATAAATCCCTTCTTCTATCTGGTGAAATGCAACTTTATTAAATGAAGAGAAACTTAATTATTTAATAAGGTCACAATATGAGTTAGAAATTACTTGATTTTTTTCTTTACCATCTCTGAGATTCTTAACATACCACAAAAATCAGTTCTATCAAATTCTGTTCCCATTGGTATTATGATAAGGGTTTGCCTTTAGAAATAGAAAAAGTTCCCTTTGATTTGAGATCATAGAGATAAACTGTGTGGATGCAATGTGGTAAAACTCCCCCACTTTTTTCCCTGCCCCCAGTGAGTAAGGTCATTTGAACAAGGTAATACCCCCAAAGGAGTAGAGCTACATAGTTTTTTACATTTTATAAGACAGATAACTGGGCAGATTTTACATAGACCTCTGTGAGAACTTTTGTGATCTCAATATAGACTTTTCCCTAACGCTTATGATTAAAATATCCAATCCAGAGGTATAGTAATAGCTTATTCCTCTAGGTCATTGAAGGGTTGGTTGTCTGTTCCACAGAGATGAATTTTCTTAGCGGCTAAGCTTTGTACATGTTACTTCTTATAACACTAAATTTTCCTTTCTAAGTACACTACCCATTGCTGGCGTGGCTGCACTGGCAGAGAGTGCTAAACACTTTCATCCTCACTGAATACCTCAGAGAAGCTACTTGTTGTACAAAGACAGTTGAAATTGTCTAGAGACTAGGGAGTCTGATCCTGCTTTGCCATTAGCTTCTCACGTGATTTAGGGAATGAAATCCAACCTCTCTGGGCTTCAGCATCCTCACCTGCAGAAAAAAGACATCACCCTAGATCAGTAGCTCTGAAATAAACTTCAGCATGCATCAGAGGGCTTGTTAAAACACAAATTGCCCAGCCCTACCCCCAGAGTTTCGGATTGAATAGGGTCTGAGCTGGGCCCTAAGAATCTGCATTTCTGATCATTTCCAAAGGGATGTTGATACTGCTGTTTTGAAGACCACTCTAAGAACCGCTGATCATCTCTGCTGTGTCCCTGTGTCCCTTGTAGCTCAGCCTTCTATGATTTTGTACATGTTAAGTGGAAGTTTGTTTGTTGGTTGTCTCACTTAATGCAGAAATTCCCTAAAGATCTCAGACAGTCTGATAACTCTAAAATAGGATTTCATAAGGCAAACCACTCGTCAGAAATTTAGACATCTCTAATTTTGATAAATGGAAACTAGATTATTAGCATTCTAAGATTGTGTATAAAAATACACTTTGCAGTTTGGAGAAAAGATAATTCAGTATTAATTTCTTGTCTCAATGTACCAATTACTGCTTCTCCACCAAAGCATTACATTTCAGCTGAAATATAAATCTGGGAAAATATGCAGCACAGACTGCCTAATCACTCCCTACACAACATCCTCTGGTGTGAGAGCTTTTCTCCTTGGGTCATTTCCATTAGACAATCGTGTTTTATTTTTCATTTCTATTACAGTAAAGCTGAGAATCAAAAAGATTATTTAAAATAGTGTGTCATAAAACTATCCTTATTAATTCAAATCTTTGCAATGGGAATTAACCAGTGTTTTAGTGTTTTAGCACTGAATCAAACATCATTCCTTTCCTATGTCTGATGCAGAATCTAGTTTTTGGTGCAATAACTACAATACTTTGAAATGTCTTAAATCATGAGAACTTCAGGAAAGTAAATGCTAACTGTGACTCTGCTAGAGACTTGCCAGCTATAGTTGAAGTCATTTGCTCTCGTTTTATTTCTGCTTCTTTACTTGTGAAACAAGAATGGCGGTTTCCCTTGTACACAGTGTTTACTGAGGACATATTTCATTTTAAGCAATATATTCCCCCAAGTTACTGACTGAGAAATGCTGGATTCCCTATCAAAGCAGGTTGTCCCCTTTCCCATGAGTGCAGCTTCTGAAGGTACAAACTCCACGGAGGGAAGGGAAGAAGGTGTCTCCAGCCCAATCAGCCAGCTGGATGTGAGTGGTGCAGCCCACTAACCTCACATCCAAATCTCAAGCAATAATGATCATCAGCATCAGAAAAGGTCAAGAAACACCTCATTGAAAGGACTGAAAATATAGTATTCAATGCAGGCCAGGGCCCAGTGTTAGTAGGAATGAAAGCTGATACATCACTTCTGGAAAGCAGTTTGTCAGGAATCATCACGATCTGTAGAAATCTACTTCCTTTAACTCAGTAATCCTCTTGCTAGGAATCCATTCCCAAGAAATGTCAGAGATACTGACAAAGATTTATATGCACAGAGAGTTACTGCAGTGCCATTTGTTATACAGAGAAACAGAAAACATTCTAAGTTACCAGTAATAGAGGGATGGTGAAATAAATAATGGTTTATCAGAATTTCTTCCAAATTAGTTTAGAGGAATATTCAATGATATAGGAAAATGCTCTTGCTATGTTACATTGTGGGGACAGGGGAGAGGGGCGAAGCCAGATGAAAACCTATAAAACTGTATGATCATGGGTTGGAATAGGCTATGTAGACTTAGTTAAGCTGGGAACCATGGGTCCCAGAACTCTGAATTCAGTTCCCTACATGGGTTAGAGCTGGCCCAAAGAGAAACTTGTGTGAGATTTAGAAGGCCAAAGTGACAAAGCCACCATTGCTTTCTGAAGGCATCTGTGGCCAGATATAGTGAAGGACAGATCGAGAGGTGACTAAGAGGCTTCCAGCTCTTCTCTGCTGTGTGTCCAGCATTTCTTGCTTTTGGCCTTGCTGATCACCCAACAGCGGTCTCGGGCCCAGAACCAGATGCATCTGCAGGTCCATAGAGGACACAGCTACACAGAGGCGACAGCTTTCAATAGCTTTCTTCAGACACGTTCCCTTAGTGATCTCACTTTATGACTGAATGTGTGCACTTGTTTCCTCTTGCTCCTGTAATGAACTCCAAACTTAGTGGCTTAAGACGACACAGATTTACTCTTTCACAATTCTGGAGGCCAGATGTCCAAAATCCGTTTCAGTAAGCTAAAGGCAATGTGTCAGCAGGGCTGGTTCCTTCTGGAAGCTCTAGCAGAGAATCTGTTTCCTTTGCCTTTTTTAGCTTCTGGAGGCCACCTGCATTCCTTGGCTCAGGACCCTTTCCTCCCATGGCTCCAGCTGTCATCACATTTCCTACTGCTACGGTCAAATCTCCTACTTCCTTTTTATAAGGACACATTATACTGGGCCCACCCGCATAGTCAGGATAATGTGCTTGGCTTCTTAGTTTTCTGGTTAATGACTCCTCTGCTCCACCAACATCCCCATCATGCGCCTTTACTTTCCTCCTTGCAACTGTGGAAGGTCCAATTCATATAATAAATCCCATAGCATGGTGACTCTGCTCCCCTGTTTGAACCCTAACAGATAGAAATCCCAATGATGTATAAAATGTATGTTTATGTATGTATAAAAAAGACTAAAAGGAAATATAGCAGTATGTTAACAGTGTAACCTCTGGGTGGTAGGAATATAACTGCGGAGAGAAAGAGGTTGAGAGGAGATGGAGGAGATGGGAGAAGCACTGCGGAACGAGATCCAGAGCATCTGAGAAGACACTGGCTTAGCAAGGAGGACAGACAATGTAACAGAAGGAAATGGGCATGAAAACAGGTGCATTTGTAGGTTTCTTGTGGCTCCTATTTTATCTGTGAAGTGGAAAGTGAGTTCACGTGTTAAAATGTGGGGGAAGAGGCTGGGTCTGAAGTTTGAGGAGAACATCTGGGACGGTCCTTACACAGAATGAGAGAGTGAGCCGGCTGGAGGGGCACCGTGGTATTTGTAGTGTTGAGAGCTTGGTTGAGTACCATCAGTCAGCCTGCGTCTGTGATTTTCTCTAGTCACACTCAGTAGCCGGGGTACAGGGAAGAGAAGGCAGACAGTAGGGCCATCCAGAGTTGGGGTTTTCCAGGCAGGTGAGAAGGAAAGACAACAGGTCAGGGAGTTTAAGCTCTCTAGTGCAATTTCTCTCCGTTCCCATGTGCTTTAGAGGAGGAAAGAGAAGCACAGGGTGTTAGATTGACTTATCTGAAGCCCTGGCCTACTAGAAGGTGGAGCTGAAACTAACACTGCCCCCCCTTCCTCCTTCCCCCACCCCCCATGAACAGCACAGCGTTGTTCAAAGTGTTGTCTCCTCACCAAGTCAGAATCACCCGGGATGGGAGATGGAGCCTGCTGGTCAAATTGCAGATTCCCAGGCCCAGCCCGCCTGAGTCAGAAACACAGGACAAGTGGCCCAGGAATTTAACAAGCACCCCCAGGGATTCTGAAGCACAGCAGGGTTTAAGAACTGTTGGGATAGGGAAGAGTCCCTGTCTTGCAGAATTATGGCGGGGAGGGCAAGGGAGGGAGGAAACAGTCACAGTTCAATGTTGAGAGGCAAGATACATATCTTGTGAACATCTGGGGCAGGCAGTTTGGGCATAACGGAGGTTGATGGATACCAGATGCCAGGTGGGTCTGCAGGGGTGGGTGCGGTTATGTTACAAATGCAGGAAAACCCAAGACACTGTACCCTGTTACCCCACTGTTTTCTTTTTTCTCCTGCTGAAGGCTCAAGGGTATCCATAGTCCAAACAGTATCTCTGCTTCTAAGTAAGACTTAGAGAAATTTAATATCCTCTCAACTCTCCTACTGACTAAATCTCAGATGCAAATGGAACTACCACAGACTCAGCAGCCTTTACCTGCAGACCTGCAGCTAGGATAGGCAGGGCTCCCTGACTCTGAGAGTGCCAGAAAGGAAATATTGTGTGCCCCAGCTGGCAGGGGCGCTGTAAGCGTTTCACAAGATGTCAATGTCCCAAACCCATGCCAATGGATAGAAAGAATAGATGTACTTCCGTGGGTAGTAAGCCTCCTGGGATTTGCATTGTCAGTTCTAAACTAGAAATAGGTTTCATGCAGCAGAGATTTAAAGGGAAAAGCTGTCTTGTTTCTACTTCAAATTTATCTAAAATATGTAATCGGACACATTCATCTTAAACTTATTTTACCTATAAAACACCTCAGGTCCAGGAAAAACTTTCGTTAGTTTGATTCTGTTTTGATCAACACCTGGTTTTAACAATACTAGCATAGGCAGTCTTGAGATATTGAACATGTAATAAATGTATCTCCTCTTGCCTGCCCATGACCTGCTAGCATCAGGGACCTGTCATCTCTTAGAAAGATGAGTGCTTTAAGAAATAGGAGGAGAAAAATCATAAAATGATTACTTAAATTTCCTGTTTATTGTTACTAAAATTTGGAATCTCAGTGGCTCCAAGCCCTGTTTTTGTGGTGCTCTGGATATCCTAAGTTACCTTCCCAGGTATCACAAAAATATTAACTTAATATAGCACACATGTCATTTTAAGGGTTAATAAAATTGAACAATAATAGGATGCTACCATGCCAAACTAGTTCATATATATATATATATATAAAAATACAAAGTATCTTGAAGAAAATTTCCTCAGTAAATTAGAGTGATCAACTTTTAAAACATACTGCTATACATCAAATTTATAAATGCTTTTCCCTTTGATATGTCAAACCCATTTCGACAGATACACATGCCCATACACAAAATGATGAAGATATAAGATGTCTATCTGAAGCATTTTTTTATAATAGCAACAGACTGGAAACAGTCTAAGTGTCCACAGTGAGGAACTGGTTTAACAAACTCTGACAAACACCATGGAATACTATGCAGCTGTAAACAGGAAAGAAGGAAGCCAATCTCTGTATTGATATGGAAAGTTAGGAGGATATACTATTAGGTTTAAAAAAATCAAATCAAAATAAAGCAAAGCAAAACAAATGATCAAGGTAAAGATCATAGTATAAAGTAGGCTGCTGCTTTTTGTGGAAAAAAGGGGTAATAGGTATTTGTATTTGCTGGTATCTGCACAAAGACTCCGGAAAGAAACACAAGAAACAAGTAGATGAGAGGGAGGGAGACTGCTTGGTGTTTACCTTGCTAAGGTCTTTCGAATTTTGAACGATATGAATGTATTACTTGTTCAAAACAAATAATAAAATTTTAAAAGACAGAGAATGATGTAAAAATATTTGAAATGTCGTATTGATGTTAAAGGAAGGGAACATATCTGTTTATTTGGTTTGTTATAGTTTCTTTCCTTCCATTGAGCACTTACGATTGGTTGAGACAGATTCAGTACCCACTGGCTGATGCCAAGGCTGAGTAGGATTTTCCCCCTCCCTCATCCCTTCCTTGGCCAGTCATCAAATCTAGTCCAAGTAATTACCTGTCTAGTCCATCATTTCTTTCTATCCTCCACTCTTGTTGCCTAAGTTCAGGCCACCAGCTTCCCTTCCCTAGTTTATTGCCTCAGCCTTCCCTGGGTCTTCCGGTCTCCAGTCTCATCTCTCCAATTCATCCTCCAGGTGTAGCCAGAGTGTTCTATTTAAAATAAAATCTGATTTTGTCCCATTCCTGTTCAAAGGCTTTGGTTATCTCCCCTTCGTCTACTGCCTTCAAGATAAACTCTAACTCGTTATTCAGCACAGAAGGTTCTCCATGATCACACCCCTACTGACCTTTCCAGCCTCATTCCTTCCTGGTCCTACACTCCCCTCCCCACTGCCATATGGAAAGCATAGACGCAGCTTTCCCAACCCACCACCTCTTGTCTCCAGACCTTTCTGAGTGCTATTTCCTCTGCAAGAAACACTCCTTCTCCCCTTTTTGGTTTTCTCTGGCATACTGTCATTTGTTCGTAAACCCCAGCTTTGGTAGGATCTTTGTGGGAAATCTCCCCTGACCACATCAATATATCTCACATTTTAAGTGTTAATGAAATTGAATGATAACAGGATGCTACCTTGATAAACATAGTACAGGATTTACCAGATTATATTTTCATATAGAACTACAGAATCTTGGAGAAAGTTCCCAGGTTATTTTGGAGTGATCAGCTTTAAAAATTGTGTTATTTAGCCAAGTTGTAAATGCTTTTAGCCTTTCTGGGTTAAGCCACCTTTCTCTATGATCCTATAGCACGTTCCCTGTCCCTGCCCCCGCCCCACACACCTGCACTCCTCACATATCACAGCACTAGTCACACCATTTTATAATTATCTGAGTCCCTCACCAGACTATAAGCTCCTTGGGGACAGGGTCACTGCTCTTTAACTGCTGCATCTCCAGTGCCAAACAGTGTGACCTACATGATGTTAAGCAAGAAGTGATTAAAGGGCAACACCTCTGAGCTACTCCCTACCTACTTCTACCAGGGAGGGTGTCAAATAGTGCTGCACAGCAATTGTCATGGACTCGCTAATTCTGAGCTATGACAAAGGTCTTTACAGACCTCCAAACAGGAAATGACTCTTTTGCTTCAAAGAGTTTTAAACGTCCCACCCAAAGCCATAAGGCTGAGAAACAGAATTCCACAGAGAGAACACTTGGAGAGCTTTCATAAACAAGACCTAGAGTAGTCCTTCCCAATGTTAAGAAACAAAGTCTAATCCCTCTCCGGAGCTAGTAATAAGAGACCTGTGGCAAGGAAGTCATCTCCAAACCCATCACAGGAGGATGTCACACAGATACACAACTACACTGGAAGAAAACAACCCAGTCTGGACCAGAACTTTTCTCTTTGTTATAATAGTTAAAGAAGGATTACCAATTTCTCTGGTGAGGAGAAATTAGAGGCTTATATCAGACTCACCGTTGGAGCCTTTATTATTTGTATACTACAAGATGAATGAGTAAATATACAGATTTCATTTATAGATTCAGTTATTCTTAACAAAGCTTTGTCTTAAACAACCTCTAGTTATCAATTTTATAAACACCTAGACCCAGGGGCTCCCGCCAGATTAGAATCAAAATTCTAGTCTTCAGAATGGGCAAAACTGGGTAAGTAGCTCCCCCATTTCCCTATCCCCTGTGCATTCGTCCTGCCCCACATCCCTTTCAGATTAGATCTTATTAGGATTTATTTTTATCTCAGTGCATGACATGCATACATAATTGATGCTTAAGGTTTGTTGAATGAATAAGCGAATGAATGAATGAAATATACATGCCACCTACCAACATTTCATTTTCTACAGCTTAACATTTTATACCTTGTACCACCTTCTCCATTACAAGCATAAAACTAATAAATGGATTTCATGTAATTCTGCTATGTTATATTAACAGCTAGTTGTAGCTCTCATGCCAAAGACTATATTTTCTTCCACCATTAATCTTTCTCTAGCTTGTGAGCTGGAAAAGTCATAATGATGGGAGTTGTCATAATGAACCGAAACAGTAATTGTAATAAGAAAATGGAGGAAGAAAATTGAAAAAGAAAATGTCTCTCCCACAGCACCACAGATAAATGACCCTATTCTCTCCCGATTCCAAATCCACACGGTTATATTTGTTCTTGTCAAGATCATTAGGTACCAAAAGACCATTTGACATTAGTGGGAATGATATTTTTAACAGGAGTAATATATTGATGAAAAAAAAGAGCATACTTCTTATTTCTTCAGGTTCTTGTCTAATTTACAAAACTTTAAAAGTTAAAATGCATTTAAGATACTTAATATAAAGTTTGTATGAATGAGACATTAAAGTGAGTAACCTGCCTTAGCCAAGCTTCTTAAATCGAGATAAGTAATTACTTCTAATAAAGCAATCAAGGACTTGAATGAGAACAGGTTTAATGCTAATTTAGTTAAATATTAACTTGGGAATTTAAAAGATTCTTTCCATAGCTCTTTTCTTCTCTTTTTAAAAAAAAAAAAAAAAATAGATGTTTTCAAAGTCATTTTGATAAGTTACATCCTCCTGTCATTCCAAAGCATTTAGCATACAATGAGAATTACTAGAGAATATAGAGAAATTTATAAGACTGCTAAATCATTCTGACACCTTCTGGGTCCTGATGGATTTAGTAATGAGTCCCACAATGAGATCCCAGACAAATTAAGTAATGAAGCGCTTGATCCAGAGAAAAAAGTGTGGCCTTATTCCAAAGTGCCAAGAACTTGCTTTGGAAAGATGGCTCTAACCACTCTGGCCATTTAGCAGTGACGCCCTAAGAAGGCATTACTTACGTTAAACTGATATTAATTTCATACTGCCTCCTTCCACAACTTCCTTGTTCTTGCCCTGATGCTTACCTCCCTCCAGGTAAGTTAATGACAGAGAACGATGATCTTGTCCCAACATTTATGCTTTAATTTTGGAGAGGGGAACACACATTCTTAAAATAGAGAAATTATTTCTTCTCCAATCTCTTTATTTTTCTCTAGCTTCCTGAAAGTGACTACTTTACATTCAGCCCAACTCTTAGAAAAAAACAAGAAATCGGAGAAGTACTGGGTTAAGTCCAGATTCTCAATCCTGGCTGCACATTGGAATCACCAGGGAGCTCTTAAAATAGTCCCATGCTCAGACACCATCCCAGGCCAATGATGTCAGAAGATCTGGGGATGTGGAGGCTGGATCCAGAGATCTGCTTCTAAAGTTCTCCGAGAGATTCCAGTGTGTCACCAGTGTTGAGAATCTTTAGGAGAGCTGAATCAAGTTGATGGGGTGTGCTTTGAATGACCAAAAACTCAGTTCGTTCAGCACTCCACCCACATGTAGCACTGGGCCCGCAGATGCTCTAGCAACCTACGGTGTACAAGAACCTGAAGGATGATTTATATCTAGGAAAACATCCATGAAAAGACTTTTACTTGGTTTAATTTAAAAGACTTCAAATTCATGCACCATGCTAGTGTAGGGACTCTCGGCCACCTACCATAACAGGAAGAATCAGATAAAAAAGTAAAGCGTTGCTATGAACCCAAGGTTCCCAACACCAACTTTTTCATCAAGTTAGTTTCTCTCTGCAGAGAGATCTGCCAAGACCTCACGGACCTCTAAAGGGTCAATGCAAAGGACATAAAAACCTACTGGGAAAATTAAGCCAATCTCTTCTTTAAGAGGAAATAAGGGAAGAAAAGTTCTATCCAACTTGAAGGAGATGATGCTGCACTGCTATATCACCCAAGGCTGTAGCCCGCACCCAGGGTAACTTTCTGACACCTTAATATTTCAGGCTTAGAGGACTGGTGATGTGGCAGATGACCAGGAGCAAGATAGCACTTTCAGGGAGCTGGAACTGATTTCATGGAGGGATTCCTAGATGGCTTTTTCAAGGACTCTCCCTCACACTGAAGTGAGACCATTAAACTCATAAGCCCAGTGCCCAGTGGGCCAGATGTATGATCATCGTGGCGGGTAAAGCTACACTGTATGGTTGGGTTGTATCTGCTCCTACAGCAATGCCTGTAGAAGTGTCTCCATTATTAAGGCCAGTTTGACTCTTTTGGATTCCTACTTCAAGAATGTTTGCTGTGTAGACCTGTCCTAAGCCCAATTCACAGGAATGAGCAAGATTTTCTCCACATTTATTTATCTTTCTTTTTAACTGTAAACTATAAGGTTTTTGAGGATAGGGCCTTTGCTTTGAAGTCCTCTGCAAGCATTAAAGAACAAAATTGTTTTGGGGTCTCTGTTTCTCTATTAATTTAACAATATCTCGTATAGGTTCTAAATTTTATAGTTTTGCTATTAACCAACACATTTGGCCAGGATTTTATTTTATTTATTTATTTATTTTTTAATTTAATTTTTTTAACATCTTCATTGCAGTATAATTGCTTTACAATGTTGTGTTAGTTGCTGCTGTATAACAAAGTGAATCAGCTACACATATACATATATCCTCATATCTCCTCCCTCTTGCATCTCCCTCCCATCCTCCCTATCCTACCCCTCTAGGTGGACACAAAGCACCGAGCTGATCTCCCTGTGCTATGCGGCTGCTTCCCACTAGCTATCTATTTTACATTTGGTAGTGTATATATGTCCATGGCCAGGATTTTATTTCTAATGAAGATACCCAGAGTTCGCAGGTTAATCTATACAGACTTTCTGAAAGACAACTTTTGCGATACTGATTAAAAGAAAAAAACAAACCTCTTAAAATATGCATACCCATTCACTCAGAATTTCTGCTTCTATAAAAAGTGTCCAAAGGAAATAAATATATATATAAATAAGCATATGTGCCAAGATTAACTATAAAGAAGTTCACTGCAGTGTTGTTTATAATAGGAAGTGTTTGGAAATAAACTAAATGAAGATAGATTGGTTAAAAATATTATGGCACATCTGTAATGACCCTTGGGTCCACAGGTTTCCTTGGTGGTACCTTAGGGGCCACAGGTAGGTAGGGAAGGAAGAAAGTCAGTGGGAGCCTAAGTGAGTGGGGCCCTGGGTCTCCCATTCCTGCTTCAACTTCAAAAGCTTGAATTTTATGTTTCATGTAGGGTGGCTCCTTTTGCAAAATTAGTTCTGCTGCCAAAAATAGCTGGAAACTGTGTGAACATGATTGAAATAGATGTCTACAATACCTTGTAAAGTGGAATAAAGCAGACTGTAAAACTACCTCAGTTTTACCTCATTTTTGTTTCTATGCATGTATATGTATATAGACATAAAAGATACACACACACCAGGGATTTATACAGCAACGATCATGTTATTCTTTTGGGTAATAGGAAAAATGTTATTTTTAAGTTTAAAAATATGTTTTCTACATGATTCTCAACATTTCAAGTTTTTCAAGCATTATGATCCCTAAATCAAGTCAATAGTTAACTATCAACTCTTCATCTTAAGACTATAACTTTAAAAAGAATCTTGAAACTAATTGTTGTCTATCGCTTTCAGAGGTAGAGAAACTGAGGAATGAAATGATACTGTGAATTACTGCAAAATTGAAAAACTGCCACAGATCCCACAGATAGTTTCCTTTTCAAGTTATGTTTCAAGTGTTACCACAGAACCGTTCAGTTTTTCAAAGTTGGATAAATTAGTCGGTAGGCAGAGGAAAACCATATGTTTCCACAGTAAAAACATAAAATTCTAACATGTTTTGTACTCATTGAAATTATAAGAGCAAAGAGATGTTAATGAAAAGTTAATATAACCAGAGGCAGACGGCAAGGTAAGAGGAAACCAGTGGGCAGGATGATGTGTGGCCATTATGAACAGCTGAAGATGGCAGAGAGCAGCGGGGCAGTAGCTTCAACTGGGCATCACAGGCACTGGAGGCATGTAATTCAACTCTAAATGATGGCAGTGGTGATGACGATGATGATGGCAATAGTGATGGTAACACTAACATTTACTGAGAGAGTACAATGTGCCAGGGACTGTACTAAGTACTTTACATGTATTAGCTCTTGATTCTCACCACACCCTTATGGGGTAGGAACTATTAATAGTACCAGTTTCCTAAAGTAGAGACTGAGGAACAGAAAGACTACACAATGAGCATTGATGCCAGGATTTGAAATGCTTCTTTCATTTATTTTTTAACATCTTTATTGGAGTATAATTGCTTTACAATGTTGTGTTAGTTGCTGCTGTATAACAAAGTGAATCAGCTACACATATACATATATCCTCATATCTCCTCCCTCTTGCATCTCCCTCCCATCCTCCCTATCCCACCCTTCTAGGTGGTCACAAAGCACCGAGCTGATCTCCCTGTGCTATGTGGCTGCTTCCCACTAGCTATCTATTTTACATTTGGTAGTGTATATATGTCCATGCCACTCTCTCACTTCGTCTCAGCTTACCCTTCCCCCTCCCCATGTCCTCAAGTCCATTCTCTACGTCTGCATCTTTACTTCTGTCCTGCCCCTAGGTTCTTCAGAACCACTTTTTTTTTTTTTTTAGATTCCATATATATGTGTTAGCATACGGTATTTGTTTTTCTCTTCCTGACTTACTTCACTCCGCATGACAGACTCTAGGTCCATCCACCTCACTACAAATAACTCAACTTCATTTCTTTTTTATGGCTGAGTAATATTCCATTGTATATATGTGCCACATCTTCTTTATCCATTCATCTGTCGATGGACACTTAGGTTGCTTCCATTTCCTGACTATTGTAAATAGGAAATGCTTCTTTCATTTTATTATCAGCACTCTAAATCTAAAAATACAAATGAGATTATTGTCATTGGTTTTATTTTGGAACACATGGAGGCATAATGACAAAAGACCTCTGATGCCAACAGACTTAGGTTCAAGTTCTGGATCTGATTTTCCTCTCTGAGGCTCAGTATCCTCATCTGTAATGGGGGCTGATACTACTCATCCTGTAAAGGTGCTGTGAATAAGATTTCATGTGTAAAACCTTGGCTCAGAGTGTGCTGCAAGTGGGTATAGAATAAATGGAAGCTAATAAGGTTATTAAGGCAAGAAAATGAAACAAGTGAAGGGACTTAACTGGATAATATTTTAAGTTATTTTACTACTTTAAAAAGTAAATGAATAAATGAACCCAGGAAAAAGTATGCTTTTATGGTGACTATATAATTGATTATATAAACCAGGAGACTTTAGAGAAGAAAGGGGTTCTATTAATAATTATTCTGAGATAACAGGTATAAGCAGACTCTGTCCTGGGCAAACCAGGATGTGCAGTCACCTACTGGTAAGCAGTCGTTCTGAGCCCACAGCTGTGGGACATTTCCTGGGCCTTCACCTGGCCCACCAGCCCCTACTTCAGGATGGTCATGAGCCCAGGGAGGGAGGAGTACCAAAGAGGAAACTTTCTAGCCTGTACATTAGCAAATGCAGGAGACTGAGTTTATATTGCCTTCTGCTTAGATGAACTCTGTTCTTAAGAATTATCTTAATTATTAATTATTGAAAAAACCAGTTCTCATCTGGAATGCATATTCCAGTATGACATCTTGTCATACGATCACCCACCCCTCTGTGGTCTTTGAAAAGAAAGACTATACAAGCTCATAGGTAGAAATTTAAAATCAAACCTCACATACACATCCTCCTTCAGGAGGCTCTGTTGCCCCAACAGCTGTGATTTCACTGCATGTGCAATGTGCTTTCTGAACTTACGTAGCTCTTGCAATGACACGGCACTTGGCTTGCAAATAGCACTTCACATTCACAGGATCATAGTATAGCAGAGCTTGCAGGCATTCCTTAGTCCAATCCCTTCATTTCAGGCTGAGAGATCTCAAGTGACTTAACTTAGCCAAAGCCACACACCTAGCTAATTTCAGAAGAAGAACCAGAACCCGAACCCAGGATGGGGCTCAGAACACACTATTTTTTTCATTGCTTTACACTTGCTTCCCTGAAAAATAGCCCTACCAGCTCAAAGAGCAATATAGTAATTCCAAAAATAACACATGATTTCAGACATTTCAAGGTTATTAGTAGGAACTGAATATTTCTCCCATTGTAGTCTGTAGCATTCTTATAATTAGACATATTTTTCAGTTTTTACTGGGAGAAAATTAAAATTAGATTTATGTTTAAATTCTCTGCATTGGCCAGGTAATAAGGAGGCTAAATAAAACATGTGCAGCAAAGGCCAGATGATAAACATAGCCTCTAAGTTGGGACATTTATTTTCAACATTGACATAGATGGGAATATTTTTTTAAAAATCAGATATCCCAAGCCAGAGTAAGGAAGCCAGGAAAGAAAAACTGATAGTCATTAATCTGGTGGCATGGGGATGCCAGTCTAGGTATAAAAATGAAAAGTAACCTAAGTGGGTTATTTGTTTGCTTTCTATTGTTTAAAATTTTCATTTTCCCAACCTTTGTATTCAGTATGGTGGTTTAAGATAAGACAGGAGACTGGGGTGAAAGAGAACTGGATGAATGTTGCTTGCTGGGACACTGGGTAATGTCAACGAACACAGTTTTTTAAAGAAAAAAAAAAGTACTCTGCCTCGAATACATATTCCTTTCTAAATAGAGGAATCAGAGAACAGAGATGGCTTAATTGGGAATGAAGAAAAAAGAACACCAACAAATGGATTTATTTGCAAGATACTGGATTCCTAGACATACTTGGCCTCGCCCTACTGAACTTTTTCTCTTCTGACAAAACAAATTCCAAATTCTCCTGACTCTTCTTAAATTGGATTTAAAATACTCAATGAGCCAGGGAAATCAGGCAATAAAAAGAAATAAAAGGCATCCAGATTGGAAAGGAAGAAGTAGATCTATTTCTATTTGCAGATGACATGATCTTATATACAGAAAATCCTAAAAAATCCACCAAAAACACTATTAGAACTAATAAACAAGTTCAGCAAGGTTTCAGTGTTAAACATTGATATTCAAAAATCAATTGTATTTCTATATATTAGCAGTGAACCATCCAAAAATGAAACTAAAGTCACAATTACAGTTATATAGCATCAAAATGAATAAAATACTTAGAAATAAACTTAACAATAGAAGTACAACATTTGTACACTAAAAAGTATAAAACAATGTTGAAAGAGTTAAAGAAGACCTAAAAAAATGGAAAGGTATCCCATTTCATGAAACTAAAGACTTAATATTATTAAGAGGGCAATACTACCTAAACTGATCTACAAATTGAGTGCAATCCTTGTCAAAAATCTCAGTTGTCTTTTTTGCAGAAATTGACATGCTGATGATAAAATTCATGTGTAAATGCAAGGCCCTAGAAAAACCAAATTGATCTTGAAAAACAAGGACAAAGTAGGAAGACTCATGCTTCCCAATTTCAAAACTTACTAGAGCTGCAGTAATTAAGATAGTGTGGTACTGGCATAAGGACAGACATATAGATAAATGGAATAGATGTAAAAGTTCAATTATGTAAAAGTCCAATTAATTTTTTGTAATATGCCAGACAATTCAATGAGGGAAAAGAGTCTTTTCAACAAATGGTGCTGGGACAACTGGACATTCACGTGGAAGAATGAAGATGGATCCCTATTTCACACCATATACAAAAATTAATGGAAAATCAGAGACTAGATGACCCAAAATCTATGGGATGCAGCAAAAGCAGTTCTAAGAAGGAAGTTTATAGCAATAAAATCTCACCTCAAGAAACAAGAAAAAACTCAAATAAACAACCTAACCTTACAACTAAAGCAACTAGAGAAAGAAGAACAAACAAAACCCAAAGTTACTAGAAGGAAGGAAATCATAAGGGTCAAAACAGACATGAATGAAATAGAAACAAAGAAAACAATAGCAAAGATCAATGAAACTAAAAGCAGGTTCTTTGAGAAGATAAACAAAATTGATAAACCTTTAGCCAGACTCATGAAGAAAAAAAGGGAGAGGACTCAAATCAATAAAATTAGAAATGAAAAAGGAGAACTTACAACTGACACTGCAGAAATACAAAGGATCATAAGAGAATACTACATGCAACTATATGCCAGTAAAATGGACAACAACCTCGAAGAAATGGACAAATTCTTAGAAATGCACAACCTTCTGAGACTGAACCAGGAAGAAATAGAAAATATGAACAGACCAATCACAAGTAATGAAATTGAAACTGTGATTAAAAATCTTCCAACAAACAAAAGCCCAAGACCAGATGGTTTCACAGGTAAATTCTATCAAACATTTAGAGAAGAGCTAACACCTATCCTTCTCAAACTCTTCCAAAAAATCACAGAGGAAGGAACACTCCCAAACTCATGCTATGAGGCCACCATCACCCTGATACCAAAACCAGACAAAGATATCACAAAAAGAAAATTACAGGCCAATATCACTGATGAAAGTAGGTGCAAAAATCCTCAACAAAATACTATCAAACAGAATCCAGCAACACATTAAAAGGATCATACACCATGACCAAGTAGGATTTATCCCAGGAATGCAAGAATTCTTTAATATACTCAAATCAATCAATGTGATACACCATATTAACAAATTGAAGGAGAAAAACCATATGATCAGCTCAATAGATGGAGAAACAGCTTTCGACAAATTCAACACCCATTTATGATAAAAACCCTCCAGAAAGTAGGCATAGAGGGAACTTACCTCAACATAATAAAGGCCATATATGACAAACTCACAGCCAACATTGTTCTCAGTGGTGCAAAACTGAAACCATTTCCACTAAGATCAGGAACAAGACAAGGTTGCCCACTCTCACCACTATTATTCAACATAGTTTTGGGAAGTTTTAGCCACAGCAATCAGAGAAGAAAAAGAAATAAAAGGAATCCAAATCAGAAAAGAAGAAGTAAAGCTGTCACTGTTTGCAGATGACATGATACTATACAAAGAAAATCCTAAAGATGCTACCAGAAAACTACTAGAGCTCATCAATGAATTGGGTAAAGTTGCAGGATACAAAATTAATGCACAAAAATCTCTTGCACTCCTATACACTAACAATGAAAGATCAGAAAGACAAATTAAGGAAACAATCCCATTTACTATCGCCACAAAAAAGAATAAAATACCTAGGAATGAACCTACCTAGGGAGGCAAAAGACCTGTATGCAGAAAACGATAAGATACTGATGAAAGAAATCAAAGATGACACAAACAGATGGAGAGATATACCATGATCTTGGATCAGAAGAATCAATATTGTGAAAATGACTATATGACCCAAAGCAATCTAGAGATTCAATGTAATCCATATAAAATTACGAATGGCATTTTTCACAGAATTAGAACAAAAAATTTTACAATTTGTATGGAAACACAAAAGACCTTGAATAGCAAAAACAATCTTGAGAAAGAAAAATGAAGCTGGAGGAATCAGGAGTCCTGATTTCTGACTATACTACAAAGCTACAGTAATCAAAACAGTATGGTACTGGCACAAAAACAGATATATAGATCTATGGAACAGGATAGAAGGCCCAGAGATAAACCCATGCACCTATGGTAACCCAATCAATGACAAAGGAAGCAAGGGTGAACAATGGAGAAAAGACAGTCTCTTCAATAAAAGGAGCTGGGAAAACTGGACAGCTACATGTAAAAGAATGAAATTAGAACACTCCCTAACACCATACACAAAAATAAACTCAAAATGGATTAAAGACCTAAATGTAAGGCTGGACACTATAAAACTCTTAGAGGAAAACATAGGCAGAACACTCTTTGACAGAAATCATAGCAAGATCTTTTCTGATACACCTCCTAGAGTAATGAAAATAAAAACAAAAATAAACAAACGGGATCTAATTAAACCTAAATGCTTTTGCACAGCAAAAGGAAACCATAAACAAAACAAAAAGACAATCCTTAGAATGGGAGAAAATATTTGCAAGCGAAGCACCCGACAAGGGATTAATCTCCAAAATATACAAACAGCTCATATAGCTCAATATCAAAAAAACAAATAACCCAATCAGAAAAAAGGCAGTAGGGGAATTCTCTGGTGGCACAGTGGATAAGAATCCGCCTGCCAATGCAGGGGACAAGGGTTCGAGCCCTGGACCGGGAAGATCTCACATGGCGCAGAGCAACTAAGCCCATGAGTCACAACTATTGAGCCAGCACTATAGAGCCTGCGAGCCACAACTACTGAGCCCATGTGCCACAACTACTGAAGCCTGCCTGCCTAGAGACCATGCTCTGCAACAAGAGAAGCCACCTCAATGAGAAGCCCACATACTGCAATGAAGAGTAGTCCCCACTCTCTGCAAATACAGAAAGCATGCGTGCAGCAGCAAAGACCCAATGCAGCCAAAAATAAATAAAATTAAATTTAAAAATGGGCAGAAGATCTAAATAGACATTTCTCCAAAGAAGACATATAGATGGCCAAAAAACACATGAAAAGATGCTCATCATCACTAATTATTAGAGAAATGCAAATCAAAACTACAATGAGGTATCACCTCATACTGGTCGGAATGGCCATCATCAAAAAATCTACAAACAATAAATGCTGGAGAGGGTGTGGAGAAAAGGGAACCCTCCTACACTGTTGGTGGGAATATAAATTGATACAGCCACTATAGAGAACAGTATGGAGGTTCCTTAAAAAACTAAAAATAAAACTACCATGTGACCCAACAATTCCACTACTGGGCATACACCCTGAGAAAACCATAATTCAAAAAGAGTCATGTACCACAATGTTCATTGCAGCTCTATTTACAATAGCCAGCACATGGAAGCAACCTAAGTGTCCATTGACAGATGAATGGAAGATGTGGCACATATACACAATGGAATATTACTCAGCCATAAAAAGAAACAAAATTGAGTTATTTGTAGTGATGTGGATGGACCCAGAGTCTGTCATACAGAGTGAAGTAAGTCAGAAAGAGAAGAACAAATACCGTATGCTAACACATATATACAGAATCTAAAAAAAAAATGGTTCTGAAGAACCTTGGGTCAGGACAGGAATAAAGATGCAGATGTAGATAATGGACTTGAGGACACAGGGAGGGGGAAGGGTAAGCTACGAAGAAGTGAGAGAGTGGCATTGATATATATATACTACCAAATGTAAAATAGATAGCTATTGGGAAGCAGCCACATAGCACAGGTAGATCAGCTCAGTGCTTTGTGACCACCTAGAGGGGTGGGATAGGGAGGGTGGGAGGGAGACACAAGTGGGAGGGGACATGGGGATATATGTAAACATATAGTTGATTCACTTTGTTATTCAGCAGAAACTAACACAACAGTGTAAAGCAATCATACTCCAATTAAGATGTTAACAAAAAAAAAACTAAAGATAGAGCTAATATATGACCCACCAATCCCACTCTGAGGCATATATCTTGAGAAAACCATAATTCAAAAGCATGCATGCACCCCAGTGTTCTTTGCAGCACTATTTACAATAGCCAGGACAAGGAAGCAACCCAAATGTCCATCGACAGAGGAACAGATAAAGAAGATGTGGTACATAAATACAATGTAATATTACTCAGCCATAACAGGGAATGAAATAGTGCCATTTGTAGAGATGTGGATGGACCTAGAGACAGTCATACAGGGTGAAGTAAGTCAGAACGAGAAAAACAAATATCATATAATATTGCTTCTATGTGGAATCTAGAAAAATGGTACAGATGAACTTACTGGCTATGCAGAAATAGAGTCACAGATGTAGAGAACAGTCTTATGGTTACTAAGCGGGGAAGGGGGGCAAGAATTGGGAGATTGGGATTGATATATATATACTACTATGTATAAAATTAATAACTAATGAGAACCTACTGTTTAGCACAGGGAACTCTACTCAATGATCTGTTGTGATCTACATTGGAAGGAAATCTAAAAAAGGGTGGATATATGTATACATATCTGATTCATTTTGCTGTACAGCAGAAACTAACAACAGAATAAAGCAACTATACTCAATAAAAATTTTAAAAATGAAGAAAAACAAAAGAAAAAGAAAATCAGAGACTAAATGTAAGAGCTAAAACTATAGAATAATTAGAAGAAAGTATAGGGACAAGTCTTTGTGACCTTGGATTAAGCAATGGTTTCTTAGCTATGACACCAAAAGCACAAGCAACAAAAGAAAAAATAGGTAAATGAGACTTCATCAGAATTTAAAACTTTTGTGCATTCTTCACCAAGAAAGCAAAAGACAACACACAGAATCAGAGAAAATATTTGCAAATCATCTATCTGATAGTGGACTTGTATCCAGGAAACAAAAAGAGCTCTTATAACTCAAAAATACAAAGACAACCCAATTTAAAAATGGGCAAAGGACTTGAGCAGACATATTTTCAAAGAAGACATACAAATGGCCAATAAGCATATGGAAAGATGCTCAACCATTAATAAAAACATTAGCCATGGGGAAACCTTCAAGATGGTGGAGGAGTAAGATGTGGAGATCACCTTCCTCCCCACAAACGCATCAGAAATACATCTACATGTGGAACAACTCCTACAGAGCACCTACTGAATGCTGGCAGAAGACCTCACACTTCCCAAAAGGCAAGAAACTCCCCACATATCTGGGTAGGGCAAAAGAAAATAAGAAAAAACAAAGACAAAAGAATAGGGACAGGACCTGCACCACTGAGAGGGAGCTGTGAAGGAGGAAAAGTTTCCACACTAGGAAGCCCCTTCACTGGCAGAGACGGCAGGTGGCGGGGGTGGGGGAAGCTTCGGAGCCACGAAGGAGAGCGCAGCAACAGGGGTGCAGAGGGCAAAGTGCAGAGATTCCCGCATAGATGATTAGTGCCAACCAGCACTCACCAGCCTGAGAGGCTTGTCTGCTCACCCACCGGGGCGGGTTGGGGCTGGGAGCTGAGGCTCGGGTTTCGGAGGTCAGATCCCAGGGAGAGGACTGGGGTTGGCTGCGTGAACACAGCCTGAAGGGGGCTAGTGTGCCTCAGCTAGCAGGGAGGGAGTCCAGGAAGAAGTCTAGACCTGCCTAAGAGGCAAGAGAACATTGTTTCAGGGTGCGCGAGGAGAGGGGATTCAGAGCACCACCTAAACGAGCTCCAGAGATGGGCGCGAGCCACGGCTATCAGTGAGGACACCAGAGATGGGAATGAGATGCTAAGGCTGCTGCTGCAGCCACCGAGAAGCCTGTGTGCAGCACAGGTCACTATCCACACTTCCTGTCCCAGGAGACTGTGCAGCTCACCACTGCCAGGGTCCCGTGATCCAGGGACAACTTCCCCGGGAGAACACATGGCACACCTCACGCTGTTGCAATGTCATGCTGGCCTCTGCCGCCGCAGGCTCGCCCCTCATTCTGTACCCTTCCCTCCCCCTGGCCTGAGTGAGCCAGAGCCCCCGAAGCAGCTGCTCCTTTAACCCTGTCGTGTCAGAGCGAAGAACAGATGCCCTCAGGCGACCTACACACAGAGGCAGGTCCAAATCCAAAGTTGAAAACCAGGAGCTGTGCAAACAAAGAAGAGAAAGGGAAATCTCTCCCAGCAGCCTCAGGAGTAGCAGATTAAATCTCCACAATCAACTTGATGTACCCTGCATCTCTGGTATACATGAAAAGACAACGAATCATCCCAAAATTGAGGCGGTGGACTTTGGGAGCAACTGTGGACTTGGGGTTTGCTTTCTGCATCTAATTGGTTTCTGATTTTATGTTTATCTTAGTTTAGTATTTAGAGTTTATTATCATTGGTAGATTTGTTTATTGATTTGGTTACTCTGTTCCTTTTTTTAATATATATATATATATTTTTCCTTTTTCTTTTTTTGTGAGTGTGTAAGAGTATGCTTCTTTATGTCATTTTGTCTGTATAGGTTTGCATTTGCCATCTGTCCTAGGGTTCTGTCTGGTTTTTTTTCTTTTCATTTTTTTTAGCATAGTTTTTACTGCTTGTTATCATTGGTGGATTTGTTTATTGGTTTGGCTGCTCTTTCTTTCTTTCTTTTCTTTTTTTTAATGATTTTTAAATTTTTTAAATTTTTAATAATTTTTATATTTTTTATTTTAATAACCTTATTTTATTTTATTTTATTCTTTTTTTCTTTCTTTTTTTCTTCCTTTTATTCTGAACCATGTGGCTGACAGGGTCTTGGTGCTCCAGCCGGTGTCAGGCCTGTGCCTCTGAGGTGGGAGAGCTGAGTTCAGGACATTGGTCCACCAGAGACCTCCCGGCTCCACTTAATATCAAACGGTGAAAGCCCT
This sequence comes from Balaenoptera physalus, assembly GCF_965194825.1. Taxonomy (NCBI): domain Eukaryota; kingdom Metazoa; phylum Chordata; class Mammalia; order Artiodactyla; family Balaenopteridae; genus Balaenoptera; species Balaenoptera physalus. Next base: position 124,682,700 of record NC_138890.1, read on the forward strand.
CCCAGAGATCTCCATCTCAATGCTAAGACCCAGCTCCACTCAACGACCAGCAAGCTACAGTGCTGGACACCCTATGCCAAACAACTAGCAAGACAGGAACACAACACCACTCATTAGCAGAGAGGCTGCCTAAAATCATAATAAAGTCACACACCCCAAAACACACAACTGGAAACAGCCCTGCCCACCAGAAAGACAAGATCTAGCCTCATCCACCAGAAAACAGGCACTAGTCCCCTCCACCAGGAAACCTACACAAACCACTGAACCAACCTTACCCACTGGGGGCAGACAGCAAAAACAACAGGAACTATGAACCTGCAGCCTGCAAAAAGGAGACCCCCAAACACAGTAAGTTAAGCAAAATGAGAAGACAGAGAAACACACAGCAGATGAAGGAGCAAGGTAAAAACCCTTCAGACCTAACAAATGAAGAGTAAATAGGCAGTCTCCCTGAAAAAGAATTCAGAGTAATGGCGGTAAAGATGATCCAAAATCTTGGAAATAGAATGGAGAAAATACAAGAAATGCTTAACAAGGACTTAGAAGAAATAAAGAGCAAACAAACAATGATGAACGGCACAATAAATGAAATTAATACTTCTCTAGAAGGAAGTGATAGCAGAATAACTGAGGCAGAAGAATGGATAAGTGACCTGGAGGATAAAATAGTGGAAATAACTGGCACACAGCAGAATAAAGAAAAAAGAATGAAAAGAATTGAGAATGGTCTCAGAGACCTCTGGGACAACACTAAACACACCAATATTCGAATTACAGGGGTCCCAGAAGAAGAAGAGAAAAAGAAAGGGACTGAGAAAATATTTGAAGAGATTATAGTTGAAAACTTCCCTAATATGGGAAACTAAATGTCAATCGAGTCCAGGAAGTGCAGAGAGTCCCATACAGGATAAATCCAAGGAGAAACATGCCAAGACACATATTAATCAAACTATCAAAAGTTAAATACAAAGAAAAAATATTAAAAGCAGCAAGGGAAAAACAACAAATAACAGACAAGGGAATCCCCATAAATTAATCCCCATAAGGTTAACAGCTGATCCTTCAGCAGAAACTATGCAAGCTAGAAGGGACTGACAAGGCATATTTAAAGTGATGAAAGGGAAAAACCTACAACCAAGATTACTCTACCCAGCAAGGATCTCATTCAGATTTGACCGAGAAAGTAAAAGCTTTACAGACAAGCAAAAGCTAAGAGAATTCAGCACCACCAAACCAGCTTTACAACAAATGCTAAAGGAACTTCTCTAGGCAGGAAACACAAGAGAAGGAAAAGAACTACAATAACAAACCCAAATCAATTAAGAAAATGGTAATAGGAACATACATGTCGATAATTACCTTAAATGTAAATGGATTAAATGCTCCCACCAAAAGACATAGACTGGCTGAATGGATGCAAAAACAAGACACGTATATATGCTGTCTACAAGAGACCCACTTCAGACCTAGGGACACATACAGACTGAAACTGAGGGGATGGAAAAAGATATTCCATGAAAATGGAAATCAAAAGAACGCTGGAGTAGCAATTCTCATATCAGACAAGATAGACTTTAAAATGAAGACTTTTACAAGAGACAAAGAAGGACACTACATAATGATCAAGGGATCAATCCAAGAATATATAACAATTGTGAATATTTATGCACCCAACATAGGAGAACCTCAATACATAAGGCAAATGCTAACAGCCATTAAAGGGGAAATCGACAGTAACACAATCATAGTAGGGGACTTTAACACCCCACTTTCACCAATGGACAGATCATCTAAAATGAAAATAAATAAGGACACACAAGCTTTAAGTGATAAATTAAACAAGATGGACTTAATTGATATTTATAGGACATTCTATCCAAAAACAACAGTATACACTTTCTTCTCATGTGCTCCTGGAACATTCTCCAGGATAAATCATATCATGGGTCACAAATCAAGCCTTGGTAAATTTAAGAAAATTGAAATCATATCAACTATCTTTTCCAACCACAATGATATGAGACTAGATATCAATTACAGGAAAAATATCTGTAAAAAAACCAAATACATGGAGGGTAAACAATACACTACTTAATAACCAAGAGATCACTGAAGAAATCAAAGAAGAAATCAAAAAATACCTAGAAACAAATGACAATGAAAACACGACGACCCAAAACCTATGGGATGCAGCAAAAGCATTTCTAAGAGGGAAGTTTATAGCAATACAATCCTACCTTAAGAAACAAGAAACATCTCAAATAAACAACCTAACCTTACACCTAAAGCAATTAGAGAAAGAAGAGCAAAAAAACCCTGAAGTTAGCAGAAGGAAAGAACTCATAGAGATCAGATCAAAAATAAATGAAAAAAAATGAAGGAAACAATAGTAAATATCAATAAAACTAAAAGCTGGTTCTTTGAGAAGATAAACAAAATTGATAAACCATTAGCCAGACTTATCAAAAAAAAAGGGAAAAGACTCAAATCTATAGAATTAGAAATGAAAGAGGAGAAGTAACAACTGACACTGCAGAAATATAAAGGATCATGAGAGGTTACTACAAGCAACTGTATGTCAATAAAGTGGACAACCTCGAAGAAATGGACAAATTCTTAGAAAAGCACAACCTTCCAAGACTGAACCAGGAAGAAATAGAAAATATAAACAGACCAATCACATGCACTAAAATTGAGACTGTGATTAAAAATCTTCCAACAAACAAAAGCCCAGGACCAGATGGCTTCACAGGTGAATTCTATCAAATATTTAGAGAAGAGCTGACACCTATACTTCTCAAACTCTTTCAAAATATAGCAGAGGGAGGAACACTCCCAAACTCATTCTACGAGGCCACCATCACCCTGATAGTGAAACCAGACAAAGATGTCACAAAGAAAGAAAACTACAGGCCAATATCACTGATGAACATAGATGCAAAAATCCTCAACAAAATACTATCAAACAGAATCCAACAGCATATTAAAACGATCATACACCATGATCGAGTGGGGTTTATCCCAGGAATGCAAGGATTCTTCAATACACACAAATCAATCAATGTGATAAACCATATTAACAAATTGAAGGAGAAAAACCATATGATCATCTCAACAGATGCATAAAAAGCTTTCGACAAAATTCAACACCCATTTATGATAAAAACCCTCCAGAAAGTAGGCATAGAGGGAACGTTCCTCAACATAATAAAGGCCATATATGACAAACCCAAAGCCAACATCGTTCTGAATGGTGAAAAACTGAAACCATTTCCACTAAGATCAGGAACAGGACAAGGTTGTCCACTCTCACCATTATTATTCAACATAGTTTCCAATGTTTTAGCCACAGCAATCAGAGAAGAAAAAGAAATAAAAGGAATCCAAATTGGAAAAGAAGAAGTAAAGCTGTCACTGTTTGCACATGGCATAATACTATACATAGAGAATCCTAAAGATGCTACCAGAAAACTACTAGAGCTAATCAATGAATTTGGTAAAGTAGCAGGATACAAAATTAATGCACAGAAATCTCTTGCATTCCTATATACTAACAGTGCAAAATCAGAAAGAGAAATTAAGGAAACACTCCCATTTACCATTGCAACAAAAAGAATAATATACCTCGGTGTAAACCTACCTAAGGAGACAAAAGACCTGTATGCAGAAAACTATAAGACACTGATGAAAGAAATTAAAGATGACACAAACAGTTGGAGAGATATACCACTGTGTTTGAGTGGAAGCATCAACATTGTGAAAATGACTCTACTACCCAAAGCAATCTACAGATTCAGTGCAATCCCTAACAAACTACCAATGGCATTTTTCACAGAACTAGAATAAAAAATCTCACAATTTGTATGCAAACACAAAAGACCCCAAATAGCCAAAGCAATCTTGAGAAAGAAAAACAGAGCTGGAGGAATCAGGCTCCCAGACTTCAGACTATACCACAAAGCTACAGTAATCAAGACAGTATGGTACTGGCACAAAAACAGAAATATAGATCAATGGAACAGGATAGAAAGCCCAGAGATAAACCCACGCACATAGGGTCACCTTATTTTTCATAAAGGAGGCAAGAATATACAATGGAGAAAAGACAGCCTCTTCAATAAGTGGTGCTGGGGAAACTGGACAGCTACATGCAAAAGAATGAAATTAGAACACTCCCTAACACCCTACACAAAAATAAACTCAAAATGGATTAAAGACCTAAATGTAAGGCCAGACACTATAAAACTCTTAGAGGAAAACACAGGCAGAACACTCTATGACATAAATTACAGCAAGATCCTTTTAGACCCACATCCTAGAGAAATGGAAATAAAAACAAAAATAAAGAAATCGGACCTAATGAAACTTAAAAGCTTTTGCACATCAAAGGAAACCGTAAACAAGATGAAAAGACAACCCTGAGAATGGGAGAAAATATTTGGAAATGAAGCAACTGACAAAGGATTAATCTCCAAAATTTACAAGCAACTCATGTAGCTCAATATCAAAAAAACAAACAACCCAATCCAAAAATGGGCAGAAGACCTAAATAGACATTTCTCCAAAGAAGATATACAGATTGCCAACAAACATATGAAAGAATGGTCAACATCACTAATCATTAGAGAAATGCAAATCAAAACCACAATGAGGTATCACTTCACACTGGTCAGAATGGCCATCATCAAAAAATCTACAAACAGTAAATGCTGGAGAGGGTGTGGAGAAAAGGGAATCCTCTTGCACTGTTGGTGGGAATGTAAATTGATACAGTCATTATGGAGAACAGTACGGAGGTTCCTTAAGAAACTAAAAAACAGAACTATCATATGACCCAGCAATCCCAATACTGGGCATATACCCTGAGAAAACCATAATTCAAAAAGAGTCATGTACCACAATGTTCACTGCAGCTCTATTTACAATAACCAGGACATGGAAGCAACCTAAATGTCCATTGACAGATGAATGGATAAAGAAGATGTGGCACATATATACAATGGAATATTACTCAGCCATAAAAAGAAATGAAATTGAGTTATTTGTAGTGAGGTGGATGGACCTGGAGTCTGTCATACAGAGTGAAGTAAGTCAGAAAGTGAAAAACAAATACCATATGCTAACACATATATATGGAATTTAAAAAAGAAAAAAAAATGGTTCTGAAACACCTAGGTTCAGGACAGGAATAAAGACACAGATGTAGAGAACGGACTTGAGGACATGGGGAGGGGGAAGGGTAAGCTGGGACGAAGTGAGAAAGTGGCATGGACTTATATATACTACCAAATGTAAAATAGATAGCTAGTGGGAAGCACCTGCATAGCACAGGGAGATCAGCTCGGTGCTTTGTGACCACCTGGAGGGGTGGGATGGGGAGGGTGGGAGGGAGATGCAAGAGGGGAGAGATATGGGGATATATGTATACGTATAGCTGTTTCACTTTGTTATGAACAGAAACTAACACACCATTGTAAAGCAATTATACTCTGATAAAGATGTTAAAAAAAAAAAGCAAACATTAGCCACTAGAAAAACACAAATTCAACTCACAAAGGGAGGGGAGTGGCGAGTTATTGTTTAATAGGTAGTTTCTGTTTGGGATGATAAAAAACTTCCGGAAGTGGATGGTGATGAAAGTTGCCCAACATGCATGTGTACTTCATGTCACCAAATTGTATACTTAAAGTGGTTAAAATGGTAAGTTTTGTTATGTATATTTTACAATGAAAAAATTAAAAACCATAATGAGGTGCTACTTCGTACCCACTGGATAGCTATAATCAAAATGACAGTATTGATGAGGATGTGGAGAAGTCAGAACGCTCATATACTGTTGGTAGGAGTGTAAAATGGTGCAGCCACTTTGAAAAACAGGTAGTAATTTTTCAAACAGCTAAACATAGTGTTACCATATGATCCAAAAGTACCACTCCAGGGTATATACCCAATAGAGTTTAAAACCCATTTCCACACAAAACCTGTAGATGAACATTCAATGGCTATTATTCTGAAAAGTGGAAACAATTCAGGTGTTCATCAACTGATGAATGGATAAACAAAATGTGGTAAACTCGGGTAATGGAATATTATTCAGCCATGAAAAGTAATGCAGTACTGACACATGCTACAACATGGACAAACCTTGAAAACATTATGCTAAGTAAAATAAGCCAGACACAGAGGGCCACATATTCTATGATTCCGTTTGTATGGAATGTCCAGATTAGGCAAATCCATAGAGACAAAAAGTAGATTAATTGTTTGCCAGGGGCTGGAGGAGGGAGGAATAAAAAACAACAGCTAATGGGTACACAGTCTCTTATTGGGTATGAAAATGTTCTGAAATTAGATATTGGTGATGGTGGTAGCATACTTTGTGAATGTGTAAATTATATTTCAATAAAGCTGTTTTTTTTTTTAAATGATCAAGTGGAGTGCTGAGTAGGCATGTCACTTCAGAGAGTTTAACACCCTATAATTATAACACTGCTAAGTGCACTGAAAGCAAATATTTTAGGGTTGGAAAAACCACACACCTGACATACCCCTTTCTCCGCCTGAGGCCATTGTTCATCATTTCCAGGTGATTCACATCCCTTTGCTATGATCTCTTGCTCTACATAAGAAGGATCAGCTGAAAGAATGGAAACCTACAAGTGTCTGTGGGTTCCCTTGTGAAATATCGAGAAAAACAGTGATGATCATGCATGTGACTCACTGCTTCACTTGTCCCTGGCTTTGGTCAGGGCAGAGAGCCACATTCTGGGGGAAATGAAGCCAAGCAAGACATAGTTATAGGTAAGCGCATGTTGGTCAGACAGTAGCAGTACACACTCATACTTGAGACAGAGCTTGCGCTCTCAGCAGCCCCAGAGCCAACTACAGAGAACCTCATGAAATGGATGCTCACAAAAGAAATGTAAACAGTTCTAGAGAGACTTTAAGCATAAGCAACATGGTGCTTGGGAAAAGCCTCCACCACACACCAAGATGTAACTGTGGTCTGCTATGTGTCCAAAAGACTAAAACCTTAGCTTATTACACTAAACAAAATTTGGTGCAAAATGAAGTAAAAAGAGTAAATGAAGACTCTCTGCCACTTTGGTAGAAATTGTGATATCTTTAAGCATTAAATACCATTTTAGGCATCTTTTCTTAGTAATATCTTGAAATAAATAGAATCTAAAAGTGGTTTTAGGTTATTGGAGAGAGATAATATAACGTACTGGTCGAGTTCAAGAGTTTAAACAACTCTAGCACCTCTTCTTCCTAGCTATAACTTTGGGGAAATTACTTAAACGCTCTGAGCCTCTGTTTCCTTATTTGTAACATAAGGATAACAATAGCATGGACATCATAGGGTTGTTGAGAAAACTAAAGAAGGTACAGTGCAGGTAAAGTGCTTCAAATGGAGCCTGACATACGATAAGCCCTTAACTGATAAATCAACTCTTTTGAGCAACAATTCTCTTTCACCGGAGTAGGGAACATAAAGGTCTGGGAAGTGCCTCCTCCTAATATTACTTGTGTACCAGGAACTCCAGTCTCCCTCCCATCCTGGCCTCCATCTCCTAGGGGGTACATTGTGCTCAACGGGAGCTTCCTTCTGTTCTTCCTACAAATCGCCTTCTCCTTCAAATCTCACCGTTTCTCTCAATGGCAACCTTATTTGAAATCCTGAAGATACCTTTGACTCTCTCTCCATTCCCTATACCGCCCAAAATATTTTAATTCTTGTCAACTCTTCCCTTCAATCTGTCTTGGCTCTCTGACTTTCACTGTATGTGTTGATGTTGTCATCCCTGTAATTTATGCCCATTCTTGTCCCTGATGGATCACCTTACCTGCAGGTCTTTTAAGGCAAAATACTCTGTTACATATTGGATCAAAGCTACATATCAATTCTGACTAAAGACCCAATCATTTTGCCTGTTCAGTTTCATCTACCACCACTTCCCAATGTGAAATGTCTGCTTTATTTTATTTTTTAAATTGTATTATGCAAGTAAAAAGTTTAACCCCTTATTTTCATCAAATTTACCATCTGTCACAAATACCAAACATTTTTTCTGATCCTAGTTGTTTTTTTACGTAAATTTTACCTTTAAAATTATCATACAGTAAAATTTACTTTTTTCTTCTGATGTGCAGATGTGTACTACATGTTAATACATGTGTGGATTCATGTAACCACAACCATAATCAAGATACAGAACAATCAAAAATAAAGTATGGATGAAAAAGACAGGTCAAACTGGGGAGTCACAAGACTGAGACTCAAGAGTTATGGTCCCATTACTGTCGATTAAAAAAAAGATATAGAACAATTCCATTATCCCCCAAAACCCCCTTTATAGTGCTATCCCTTGAGAGTCACCCCCTTCTTTCCACCATAACCCCTGACAGCCTGACATACATTTTGTTTATGCTAATCTCACTACCTAGAATGTCTCCACCCCTCTGCTCTTCCAAGTCTATAGAACTCATCTGTCGAGATATCACACAAGGGCTTCCCTGGCTTCCCTGGTGGTGCAGTGGTTAAGAATCCACCTGCCAATGCAGGGGACATGGGTTCGATCCCTGGCCCGGGAAGATCCCACATGCCACGGAGCAAACAAACCTGTGCGCCACAACTACTGAGCCTGCACTCTAGAGCCCACATGCCACAACTACTGAAGCCTGTGTGCCTAGAGCCTGTGCTCCACAACAAGAGAAGCCACGGCAATAAGAAGCCCGCACGCCACAACGAAGAGTAGCCCCCTGCTCGCTGCAACTAGAGAAAGCCCACGTACAGCAACGAAGACAAAACACAGCCAAAAATAAAAATTAATTAATTAATTTAAAAAAAAAGATATCACACAAACTCCATGTCTCTGTGAATCTCTGATTATAAATCATGTGGTGGCCTATCCAGATATTCACCCATTTATTTATTCATTTTTGATTCAAGAAGCATTTATGAAACACTATATGACAGACACAATGTGAGGCACAGGGAGTACAGAGAAGGATCAGAGCAGCCTCCTGCCCTGAGGAAGCCCACAGAGGGAGGTAATAGTGAGTACTGATCACTGTACTATGTGCAGCAGGAAAGACACCCGCACGATATACAGTGACAGTCCAGGAAAGGGGATGTCAGTTCTGTTGGAGGGGACAACATTTATACCATGTCTTCTGAGGAAATGAACATCCCATGAACGTCTTCATGTGCTGCAGGGACAGATTCAGTTTATGAGGCCTGAGGAAAATGCCATTTGGGGCTTTTGATTAAAAAAGAATGCAATGTTACAAATATGAAGATAGGTAAAATTACAAATTTTCTAAATCTGATAAATATCATGAGCATCAAGAATTCCATAAAACCAACACATTATTTTTATTGTTCTGGGGGGGGGTTTGTTTTGTTTTAGTGAATTAACTCCCCGAAACACTTGTATGATATTTTCCCTCAGCACTTTGGCCTCCTCCTCTGATTGATTTTATATTATCCTTTTCAACAGAGAGACTGGGAAGACAATTCAGTCTTTCCTCTGTCATGGGTGTGAGAAATCTGATTTTTGTGACTGATGATTTTAGAAATTCCTTTTGGTTTTACAACTTTGTTATCAGCCATGCCTCGTCTGTAACTTGCTCTGCAGCATCTTTCTGGGGCAGAGGAAAGCCTGAGAGGCTCCCCGTCCTCTGATGGCACCCCTGGGATGGAGGTGGGAGTGCAAGGTGGCTGTGGAGCCTGAGGCATAGCGGCCCCCAAGCAAGGGCACAAGCAGCTTCTAGTTCAGATCTTCCCATGGAGGTCAAAGACAGGCAGATGCTCAATGAGGCGGTCAGGGGCAGGTTATCACTGAGGTCTGGGCAGGTGGGGAGGCAGCATGGGCAGCCCACTGGCCCTGCCTGTAGTCCCAGGACTACCACCCCAAGGTGTGACAGTGCTCCTTGGCTCAGGTCCCTAGCTGGGCTGTTGCTTCCTCCCTGAGTCCCAAGAATATGCCAAGCCTTGCAAGGTGCACATGCAGATGATGGGCCCTAAAGCATAAGGTTCATAGCCTCATCATAAATCCGCTTCTGTGCAAAGCAAGAGTGTTTAAAAGAGCAGGTCATATTCAGAGAACTGCCCATGGTCTAGTATTGCTGGGGAACTGCTGGGAAGTTTGAACTTGATTTTTCTTCAGGCAAAGGGAAGCCAAAGAAGCTTTCAAACCATGTAAAAGAAGTGGTCAACTTTGTCCTGTGGCAAAGGCAATGAGGTGAAAGCTGCAGGATGGATTAGGGGAAGAAGTCTTGAGAACGTGATTGCAGTGGTCCAGGAAAGGAATGACAATGGCTGGAATGAAAGCAGGAGGAGCAGAGTTGGAAATGTAATGACAATAATGAAACTAGGAACCTCAGTAGAAACTATTGAGCATGGTGCCAAGTTCTTGTAAGTGTCTTAACTTATTTAATCTTCAGAGATCCTCAGAAAACAGATGAAGAAACTGAGACTTTCAGAGGTTAAGTAACTTGTATAAGATCAATAGGTAACAGGGATTAGGACTCAATGCATCTGTTTCCAGCACCATGGAAAATGATGTCAGATTAGATTTGGGGGTAGAGGGAGACAAAAAGAAATGTTGGAAAGGGAAGAATTTAAGGTGAATAAGATACTGTAAACTGAATCAGGAAATACTTTTCCCTCCTCTTGATTCTTATAGCAAAAAATTTATATTATTGTCTAGGTGTTTCACAGGTGAGTGTGCTATTTCTACAACCAGACCATAAACTACCTGAGTACAGCATTACTTATGCTATGAATCATATACTCAATCAACAATGAGTGGGTGTCCACTTAGAGCCAGAGCCTGGGCTAGTCACCAGGGATACAAAGATGAAGATGACAAAATGCCTTCCCTGAATTTCAAGAGTTATAGCCCAGTGTGAGTGACAAAAGATTTTGATGTGATATTACAGGACAACCCTAGAGTTATAAACACTGTAATCTTAAGAGCGCAGGGATGAGAGCTCATCTAGACCCACCTGAGCAGGTCATGAAAGTATTCAATGGCAATAATACTTAAACTAGGGATCGGCATATATAGAAGAGTTCATTAGATAAATATATTGTATTGAATAGAAGGGCCTTCCAGCCTGATGAAACTAAATGCATAGCAGCTAGAGATGCTAGGTGTATTTGTTAAGAGACAAGAGTGACTTAGATGGAACAGAGACCTAGAGGTGACTGGTTGGAGACTGACAGTAAGTAATTCTGAAAATTACAATTAACGACCAGTCTGTACGTACTTGACTGCCTGGAATAACTGATGCGTGGGATGATTTAACCAGGGTGTTGAGAGCAGGTGAAGCAAGATGTGGCTGCTCACGGTAGATTGCCGTTCCTTATATGCACACCCTTTTCAATGTGACTTCGCTACTCTTCCCATCAAAAGGTGGGTCTATTTCCTCGTTCCTTGAATTTGGGCTTGGCCATGTAACTAGCTTGGACAAATGGGTCACTAACAACTGTGACGTAAGCAAAAGCTTGAAAAGTGCTTACACGTTGGGGTTTACCATCTCTTGCTGTTCTCTGGGAATTCTTCTACCACTGTGTGAACAAGCCCAGGCTCGCCTCCTGGAGGAGAAGAGGCCTAATGGATAGAGGCTCTATCCCAGCCATTCCTAAATCATCTAGACATCTGAGTGACACCAACCTAAATGATCCAGCCCCAGCTAAGCTGGCCTAGATAAGAAATGCCCATCAAACCCACAGAATAGCAAGAAAGTATAAATATTTATTGCTTTAAGCCACTAGATTCTAGAGTGGTATGCTACATAGCAAAAGTAACAGACACACTGCCACACTGACTCTCTTCATTTTGACCACAATCAGGATTATGAATATCAAAAGCATTTATTCACTTGGGTTCTTTCCTTAGACTTTGGGAGGGTAAACCAGTGAGTCCTTATGATTAGAAAAAAAAAAAAAATCTTCCAAACCTGGATGCCATTACTATTTGATTCTAGGATTCCAATGCCATTATAATCTGTGAGTTAGTACAAGGACTTTGCTGGACTACTTACCAGCTCTCTCGTCTCTCTAACCACATCTTTTCTGGAGATGCTAAGTTGGGTTTAGGCTCAGGGGTGATAACAGCAAAGCGGACTCATGTTCTATGAGGAGGATGGAGTCTTTCTCCCCTTTGAGCTTTATTGAAAAATTGTGGAGAGATATTATGGGGCTGATTCTTCCACCTCAAGGGGAAAAACTCTGGGTTATTGTCTTTTCATAAACCTATTTTGTACCGGCTGTTCTACAAAAGAAATAGTCTCTTACTTATGATCCCGACGGAGTAAAGCTTAAGATTTTCTGCTTTGTTTTCTACATAGTTAAGTTCGTCGGTTACTTTCATTAGTTAATCTGAAATATCTTGGAAGAGTGTTGAAAGGGGTTTCACAACAACAAATAATTCTCCTAGAGGGAAATGTCAGGAACTCAGCTACACATGAAATAAATGTGAAACATGCCAATGTCTATCTGCTCCACTCCCCATTCCATCCTCTGAGAAATGAGTAAAGATAAAGATGAAAGATAGTAATTTTTGATACTTGAAACTTTTCTATAGTAAAACTGACTTGAGGCTAAAAATCAAAAGATATTTCTTAAGTGCATTTGCTTAAACACAGAAGTTGAAGACAGTGAGAGCTACAGAAGAAGGAACTAAATCTGTATACCTATCTCAGGGTTCTGAGACTTCAGGGCAGACCACCAGGAGTGCAATCGGCATGAGAGCAAGAGACACCAAGATTAAGACTCTTAGGCAATGAGAGGAAGCAGAAGTAACATTTCAGTATTCACTCTCTCAGAAAGTAGCTCTCCAATTTACACACTGGGGGGGCCATTCATATCTCCAAACTCAACTCGAACATCACCTCTTCTAGAAGCATTCCTGACTACTGTACCCTAAAAGGGAGTTCATAGTTAATTTGTGTTTCTATCTTTGCACTTACCAGCCTGCTTTATAATGTACTTTCTCACATATCTGCTTCTTCCACTAAACTGAGAATGGCTTCAGATAGCAAGGGATGGAGGGGCTGTGTCTCATTCATCTAGCAAAGGAGTTATCATACAAGAAATAGAAAATAAGTAATTGTTGAATTAATAAATTAGACACCAGTTAATGGAGAGTGAATAAGAAAGAGGGTAGAGCTACTCAAATATTCTTTGGTACAGACACTAAGGAACTTATTCCAGGTTCCTCAATAAATGTAACAGACAGAAGGCATGCAGTAATCTAGGTCCTTGCTATTCAAATTGTGGTCCACAAACCAGCAGCAACAGCATGATCTGAGAGCTTGTTGCAAATGCAGAATCCTAGGTCCCACTCTAGACCTACTGAATCAGAATCTTGATTTTAACGAGATCCTTAGGTGATTCACATGCACATTAATGGCTGAGAATCACTGATCTAAGACAGTGGCTTTCATAGTTGCCTGTATATTGGAATCACCAGGAAAGTTTTACGAAATATTGATCTCTTGGTCCTACGTCCATAGATTCTACTTTGAATGGTCTGTGACTTCTTTCTAGCCAAGATTGAGTTGCAGAGACCTAATTTATCCTTCCTGCCTTAAATGACAGAACAAAAATAGACAGCATATATGACACAATGATTTTCAGACTGCATTAGTTATCTATTGCTGAGTAACAAGTTACCCCCAAATTCAGCAGCTTAAAACAACACGCATGTATTACCTCACAGTTTTTGTGGTTCAGGAAACCAGGCATGGTTTAACTATTATAAAATTGCTGCAAATTATCAATATCAAGAATGACCCAGGGTCTCTCCCAAAGCTGCAGTTGAAGTGTTGGCCAGTGCCATGGTCTCATCTGAATGATTGACTGAAAAAGAATCCACTTCTAAGCTCACTCATGTAGTCATTGGCAGGACTCATTTCCTCGTGGGCAGTTGGACTGAGGGCCTCCATTACTCTCTGGCTGTTGGCCAGAGACTGCTCTCAGTTCCTTGTGCTTCATCAAGCAAGTGAGAGAGAGAGTGTTCTAGCAGGATGGAGATTAGAGTATTCTGTAACCTTCTGTAATCATAGAAATGACATCTTACCACACATGCCATATATTTGTTAGTTACTGGATCTAGCACTCACTCAAAGCATGAATACCAGAAGGTGGGGATCATTGGGGGCCACCTTAGAAGTTGCCTACCACACAGATATTGAACAACAGATATCAAGGCATTATGATTTCTAACAAAATGGTAACAAACAAAGCCAGTTGAACAACTGTACCAGCTTATTGTCAGAAGGCAGTTCTGGGCTGCAGTACATGAAAGGAGAAATCAACAGAGTTCTCTATGAAGTGGTCCCTATGAAGTGAAGATACAGAGAGGCCAAGGCTGTAAGAATTTATGAGTCAGAGTACTATTTGCAGAGAGAAAGCTCAGGAAATCTACTGAGGGGTCCCCTTGAGTCTCTGGCTGTGCTAATATGTGCATGTCTGAAAAGAAACTACCTGAATACAGGGAAATGACCATGAGAAAGGAGTAAACAGAACAATTTCCAGAGTTCACACACAGGGCAAGAGTGGAAGTGATCATAATCCACAAGACATAGAGTAGAATCCTCAGATACTATTTAGCCTATACTAAAGGCTGCACTGGACTTGTCCTAACAAAATTTAAAAGGAAGTCTCTAAAGTTTCGACTAATTCCAAGTAAATTAATTGAGTGCCAGAGCAAAATCCACCACTATTTGAAAAAATACCACAAAATCCAACAATCAATAATGTAAAAGTCACAAAGTCTAACATCCAATAAGAAATTAGCAGGCATGCAAAGAAGTAGGAAATAGGCCTAAAACCAGGAGAGAACTCAGTCAGTAGAAACAGATCCAGAAGACAGAGAGAATGGAACTAGCAGATAAGAATCTAAAAAACAAATGTTAGAACAGCTATTGTAAATATGCTCCGAATGTTTAAGAAGGTAAAGAAAAATAAGACCATGATGTCAAGAAAAATGGAAGATATAAAAAAGACACAAAAGAAAGACAAAACAAAACAAAACAAAACAATCCAACATGTGAAATGAAAAATACACTGTTTGGGATTAAGAGAAGACTAGACACTGAAAATTTCAATGTTTTTGAAGACACAATAATAAAAATATCCAAAATGAAGCACAAAAACACTGAAAAAATGTGAAGAGAGCAGCCGTGATCTGTGGGACACCATCAGGCTAATATACGTGCAGTTGAAATTAGGATCTATGAAGGAAGATTTTAAAAGGGTTGGAGGGGCTTCCTTGGTGGCTCAGTGGTTAAGAGTCCGCCTGCCAATGCAGGGGACACGGGTTCGAGCCCTGGTCTGGGAAGATTCCACGTGCTGCAGAGCAGCTAAGCCCGTGTGCCACAACTACTGAGCCTGTGCTCTAGAGCCTGAGAGCCACAACTACTGAGCCCGTGTGCCACAACTACTGAAGCCCACGTGCCTAGTGCTCCGCAACAAGAGAAGCCACTACAACGAGAAGCCCACGCACTGCAAAGAAGAGTAGCCCCTGCTCGCCAAAACTAGAGAGAGCCCCCAGAGCGCAGCAACAAAGACCCAAAGCAGCCAAAAACAAATTAATTAATTAATTTTTAAAAATAAATAAATAAAAAGGGTTGGAGGTAATTTTGCATGAAAAAGAAAAAGGTAAAGAGTGACTAGCTGTTTTCAAATAAATTAAGAGTAATTACCAATAGATAACTAACAGTATTGCTTATTCTTCCTATACAAGATAGAAACAAGAAGAAATGAGTTTAAATTTCAACAGTGAAATTTGGTCACTGAAAGTAGAATTTATTGACCAGAAGGGTGATTAAGCACAGAGAAAACTCTAGGTTCACAAAACATTTCAAGTGAAGCTATGCTCTCCTGACAGCAAAACATCTGGTGATACTGAAAATTTCATCCAGCTGACCTTTTAAAGTCATGTGGATAAAACATCTGTAAGATAACTGGATTTTCTAATGGATTAATTGAACCGAGAAAATGTTTCGTGGCTTTGGGGAAATTTCACATAAATAATGAAAAGGAAAGGAGTCATATTCTGTTTGACCTTTTAGGGGGAATAATTTATATTACATAATTAGAATAACAATCTCCATCTGGCAGTGGACCCATTCCTATGGGCTCATACATACAGCAGACAGAGCTCCACCTAATTAGTCAAGTGTTTTCAGTGAGATTACAGTAAGATTTACTTAAATTACTCAATGTCCTGACTCCGCAGTGATTCACTGCTCTCTGCCACATATAAACCAAAAGCTTATAAAAACCCTAAACAAACTGATAATTGTTTTTTAGAACAGAGAATGAAGGTATTGAGAATTCTCATCATGTTCCAAACTTGTTATCTTCTTGGATTCAGGCAAGAAAGGTCTTTATTGACTAATGTGTTAGAGCAAGTAAAAACTAAGATGAAGTGAAGTTGGAGGACTGTCATGCATCTATAAGCTCTTTTTCCAGAAAGCTAATCACCAAATGATCAAGGCAGTGGTTCTCCAAGTGTGTTTTTAGCATCTGCATCACCTGGGAACTTGTCAGAAATGCAAATTCTTGGGTCCCACCCAAGACCTACTAAATCAGAAACTTTGTAGGTGGAGCCCAGCAATCTGTGTTCAATAAGCCCTCCAGGTGATTCTGATACACACTGAGGTCTGACAACCTGTGGGTTAAAAGAAGGATTATTCCCAGCTGAGCTGAAGCTGGGTTTCAGCGTCTGGCTGCTTGTGTAATCCTTGATCCTTATGGATCTCTCTCCATGAACTGGGACGCACAGGAGTTTCAGGTTTTCTAGATGAAGGAAAAAGGACATGGAAGATGGGAGTACAGCAAGATGTCTGGACATTAAACATTATAGTGTATATTAAGTCTACTTAATTTTAAAATTAAGTCTACTCATTTAAAATCTACTCATTTTAAAAAATAGAACTTTTACACATAATAGAATCCATAATTATTTGTTGATTATCTAATTCAGCTTAGTCCTTCTGCCTAATGAACTGGTTTTGATCCCCAAAGGAGTGGGGAGGGCCAGAAACGGAAAGATTGATGCTCATTGAAACAAATAAAAAAACAAAAGTAAAACCCATAATGGGACTCAGAGCATAAGCGACTTGCTTTGGGGCCCAGGAAGAAAAGAAGAGGTCAGCCCTGGACCACTTTGGAGCCTGGGCCCTTTGGGGGCTTGGAGCAGCTCCGAGGAAAAGCCAGCTGTTCCTAGTTTTAGAGTGTTCTCTTACAAGACAGCAGCAGTAGAAACAATGGTAAGAACACCAGAGAAACCTAGAGAGGGGCTGAAGTACTACAGCTACTGTGATCTGAATATCAATATGACCATATCTCTTCATCCACAGGTTGGTAAGGCCTGGCACAGTCAAATTACAAATATAATATAAAACAACACTAAACTCAACTGGGAGAAGTGAAAAAGCATGTTAAGCAAGTTCCCTTCTGGGTGTTACAGAGATGGTAATTTGAAGCTCTGGCAAGCATGGTCTAGGTGCTTTCAGATTCAAAGCACTACAGTGATCGTCAGGCTCAATAGCTAGCTATCTGCTGATGTCAATAGTTTGGGAATTATGCACCCCTCGAAAAATCAATCCCTATAAAGTTTTTTATATGGAGTAAGCTGCAGTAGCTTCTATATATATGATCAGTAGAACAGAAAATAGTGAAGCCATGAGGCTTCAGGTCTATCTTGAACAAGGGGTCAACACACATTTATTGCTTTTATAATGTGTCATTCATTCATTCTAGAAATATTTGTTGAGTGCCTCTTATGTGTCAGGAATGGTGCTGGACTCTGTGAGCCATTGGAATCAGACAGACTGTGGGCAGGTGCTCTAGAGCTGCTCTCTTCAATACAGTAGCCACTAGTCACATGTGACTACTGCAATTCAATTCCTTTGTCGCCTTCGCCACATTTCAAGTATCAATACTTAACAGCCACGTGTGGCTAGTGGCTGCCATCTTGGAGAGCACAGATACAAGACAGAAGGTAACAGAGAGGAGTTTCCCATTGTCTGTCTTCCTAATTCCTAGTGCTGGGCTTTTCCTTGCCCACTTCCATCTCCTCCATGGTCTCAAAGCCCGCCTCCTTTTTTCCAGGTTGATGTTGTCATGAGCATCCTGGACCAGGGCATTGGCAGAAGGTGTCTATGGGAAATATTTTGACTAAGTCTCAGAAAAATCTTGAGGCAGATGCAGGCCTCCATCAGCTAAGCAGACCATGGGCAGTATGCCACATTCTCTTTCCAATTCCATCGTTATGGCATAAACCCTGGGCATGGTATAGAGCCCTCAGACTTCCCCATTTGATTCTCAAAAACTCTGTTTTGAAAGTTAAGGAAAAAAAGAACTCTGAAACATTAACAGTTTCCTGCTTTTCTCTTACTCCCGTTTTTTTTTCCCAAGGCAGTGTAGATGCCTCTGCCTGAGAGGGGGAAAGTCACTTGCAAGGACAAGAGGAAAACAAAAGCACAAAGATTAATATTTCAAGATACCTTGCAACATCAAAATAGTAGAAAACATGATTCTTGCCTCCAAGCTGCCTATATAACAGAGAAAACATGAAAAATGGGGAAATTCATGAAAAGTTAATAACTGTAAAGAGTAAAGGAACAATATTAAACAGAAAGGAAAGAGATGTCACCCAGATCTACATGATTCATAGCTCAGGGCTGGTACAGACCCTAAGTGTGGCTTTTCACCAAAAGGTGAGGTCTGAGCTGCACAGATTTAGATGAAGAGAGGAGAGAAGAGGCAGAATTTCAGGTGGGGCCACACTATAAGCAGATGTGTGAATGTGCAGTGCAAGTGTTGTTTAAGGTACAAGGAAGGTAGGAGTTCGTCATGCAGGGCGAGGGGAACTAAGACTCCAAGAGTAGGCTGAGGAAATACCATGGAAGACCTTGACTGTCAGGCTGAAGGATTTGGTCCTTATCCCATAACGGGATGGGGATGTCATTGACTATTTGAATAGGGAAGTGATGTAGTTAAAGCAGCATTGTGTTGATGAATCCGACATTGAACCCTAGCAATGATATTTGGATCTACTGAAGCCGAGGCAGGCTGGAGCGCAGAGGGTGGTCAGGAGGCTACTGCGGAGGTGTAGGCATGAAATGCCATGGGCCTGGAACAAGGTGGGTAGCAGTGGAATGACAAGGGTGCAAGGAGTGAGCAGCATGTTGAAGGAAAATCAACAGGGCTTTGATTTTTGCAGCTGAGAGAGAGAAAGAAGTCAAATATACTATTAACTTGGGCAAATTACTTAGCATCTATAAAATAGCGATAATGGCTATGTTTTACAGGTTTGCCACGTGAATTAATAAAAAGACCTTTGTAAAATGTAAGAAGTCTCCGGCATACAAATGCAATTGAGATCCACTGTTTGGAACTCAGATGGCCCAGAGCTGTCCTCCCCATTCCAGCAGTCAGGGCCCCAGGCAAGCTGATCCTGCTTCAAGGGCAAGACCAAGGTGCCCTCTTTTCTTATGGCCCTGGAGTCGTTGAGCCTGCCTGCAGACCCACATTCTGAACACCTCCTGCCCACACAGGGTTTACATCCTCTTAGTCCAACACTCAGTATTGGTCTCAGGCCAGAACTCACTGGAACATGATAGAAGTTGCCAGAATATACTGGGTCCCTCTGCTCTATTTCCAAGCACGTGCCAAGTTCCAGGTCTCTCTTAAAGATTTCTGAGGCCCCTCCCCTAACAAATAAAAGATGCAGCTCAAAACCTGATGTGCTTTTGCCTTTTATTGTCTCAGACATTTAGTCTCCTATAAACCACCTCACCACCTGCTTTCCCTTGGTTTCTAATCATTCCTAAGAAAATGGTGCTTATATTTCCACATAGTCCAGAAAACCTTGTTCAACACACAATATTGCTGCATATGCCTTAGAATTATGATGAAAACTAGAAAAGGGTGCTGTTATAATGTTAGCTATCATTTTTAAAAAGTAAAAAAAAAAAAAAGAAAATAAGAAAAAAATGGGTAGGAAATTATTTTCTTCTATTTATGTTGAATACTAGTACTTGAGGAAAACTGGTTAAATTACTGAACAATAAAGGGGCAGATAGATATTTTTGTAAGAAGTTTTTAACATCTTTATTGGAGTATAATTGCTTTACAGTGGTGTGTTAGTTTCTGCTGTATAACAAAGTGAATCAGCTATACGTATACATGTATCAGCATATCTCCTCCCTCTTGCATCTGCCTCCCACCCTCCCTATCCCACCCCTCTAGGTGGTTACAAAGCACCGAGCTGATCTCCCTGTGCTATGCAGCTGCTTCCCACTAGCTATCTATTTTACATTTGGTAGTGTATATATATCCATGCCACTCTCTCACTTCATCCCAGCTTACCCTTCCCCCTCCCCGTGTCTTCAAGTCCATTCTCTGTCTGCGTCTTTATTCCTGTCCGGTAAGAATTTTAAAGGAACTCTTCTGAGCACTTTCAAGTGGTCTAGAAATTGAAGGCCCTGAGTCTTTATTATGTTTAATGTAAAATCTCTGACCATCCTTTTTACTTCAAACAGGTATATATCAGCAATCTGTAAGGATATAGATATATGGGTGTGTGTGTGCGTGCATGCACACAGGCGTACACACACACACACATGTGTGTATATACCCATAAAAGGAACACGGGAAGGGAAAGAGAGGATAATATGTCAGAAGAAAGATTTTCCTGCGGTACCTCTAAATAAGGGCAAAGGGGGAAAGAAGTTAAAAAAAGAGCATGTGTGTCTAGAAAAAGGAATGAATTGATCTGTGAAAAAGCAAGAGCGGAAGGGAAAAAGAGAAGAAGATAAAGACATAAGTCCGGCACCAGGAGGTGTTTGGTGGTGGTCTAGTGAATGAGACCCAGATACAGAGGCAGTGCAGCTATACAGTGCCAAGAGGAAAATCAGTGTCTGACTAATCATATGAACGTTCAAGGTCTGAGGTGGTAACTTGGAGAGTGTCTCCTTTCTGGAAACTAAATAGAAGTAGCACAAATCAAAAGTTGGATTATGAATAATTGGTACTCTCTTCCAAAGGACACTGTGCCTCTTCCTGCTCTGGTTAGACAGGAAGTGCCACCTAGGCACTAACTAGAGCACCACTGCCAGATTTCCTTATTGCCCTGGCCCCCTCAAAATATTCCAATCTGCCGTCCTCTAATTTCAGAACACTGTTCTAAGTGATGGTTTGCTAAACTTATCCATACACATCTGAATGGGAATATTAATGAGTTAATCTGCAGTAGCACTTAATGATTTTCTAGATGATTCTAGATTTTCTAGATGATTCTAGATGGTTTTCTAGAAATATCTATTTAGGCTCCAAAGATGTTGGATTTGACAAGTTGACAGGTCTGTAGGAAAGACAAGTTTGGATAGGGGAGTTTCTACTGGCACAACTTGTTAGGTCACAACATGTAGAACTTTGTTTCAGCCCGAACAGGGGAGGCAGGGTTTCCTTCCATAGGTCATTGCCAAGGGGCAGGGCCAAAAAACAGAGAGAGGTCCCGTGAGCTGGGGCTATTTTGCCCTTTTTCAATTAATTCTCAGAGGATCCAATCAAGACTGCTGGCAGCTCTTGGACGAAGGGGGGCAACTATCCCAGTGAGTCTGGAACTGAGCGGCTCCAGGGACATGGAACTCTCAGTATTAAAGTCAGAATTCTAGGCAAACTCACTCTGTTGGTCACTCTAATATTCCTTCTCACCTAGGTCAGGCCTTGACTTGAGTGAGGAATACCAGAAAAGAATAGCACTTCATCTGCACCCCAGCTAGCTCTTTAGTAGAGACGTGGTAGAGCTCAATATATATCCTATCAAGTCTTTACTATTTCCCAATGTCTTCCCCACCTCCATCCCCACTCCCCAGACATTTGCTGTTCTGTAGTAACAGCAAAGGCCAGGTCTGTTGTTTGGCAGCGTCAGTGCAAGTTAAAAGGACAAGTCCGAAATTATAGAAGGTCACAAAGCATCCCATGCAATAGTCTGAGTTTATAAAGTCCAAGGCTGGCCCTGGAAAAAATTACAGTGTTCCTATTTTAGGTGTCTCAAGTCCATTACTATCTTCTCTCAAGCAGGACTGGAGTGCTTCATGCCCTTTCTTCCTCGTAGTAAAACCTGTGCCCAGGGAACTATCTAATACCAGCAATTTACTCATTAGTGTGAATGAAGTAGTATAGCCCCCAGGCTGAATTAAATTGTTAAGTCTTATCTTTAATTATATTCTTTCATTCCTTCTCCTAAGAAATGTTCACTGAGAGCCTTCCATGACTAAGTTGGAATACCGTAAGTGAAAGCAACGCAGAGTCTGCTCCCAGGGAACTTAGAAATTTAGGCTCCATTAATTGCAGGCACCAGCTTGCCAGCAAGAAAGGAGCAGTTCAGGGCAGGGATGGATTTCCTAACTGCCCCTGAAACGGGAGCTCTCAGGCTGGCACTGAGAGAGGTTGTTGTGTCAGGGTGAGAGGGTTACCAACTCACTGGAGGAATTAATACGGATATTAAAGCTTAAAATCTCAGAGTCTTGTCTTACTTCTCTCTGTATTATATTTGTTCTGGATTGAAAGATGATGTGAAGAGCAATATCTTGAAGAGGGAGATTGGAGAAGGGGTCCCACAAAAGTCTAGACAAGGAAGAAAATTTTAAAAAGGAGAAAATTTTAAACAGAGAAACATAAAATCTTGATTGTGGTCCAAAAAGTCATTTGATTTCAGGATTATCGTAAAATCCCCCCCAAAGAAACCATTTTACACGCAATGATAGAACCACCTCAATGTCTGAGACAGAGAGTGGGTGAGTAAATATGGTATATCTTACTGTGGAACTTAATGCAGCTATTTTAAAGTATAATTATAAAAATAATACAGTAGCTTGGGAAAATGTTAATATGTTAGCCTTCAAAGTCAGGATATGAGAAATTGTCTAGGCTATGCTGAAAACTATGTAAAATTTGTATAAGCCTATGAGCAAGGACTAGAGAGGAACTCGGACAATTAAAAATTGCTGATGTGGGCCTAGTAAGATTCTAGGTCACTTATTTCATTTTTAGCAGTCTTTCCATGATATTATCTGTACAACAAATATTATAATGAATCAATTGGGCAGGTAAGGATGGGGGAAAACAAAGGCTTGTTTGCAAAGCATCTGGTGATTTGACTGACTGCCAACTCAGAATAAGCCAAATGACAGTATTATGAGACTACTTTTTCAAAAAACGGATGAAATCAGACTTCATTAATGGAAATACAATGCAGATCCAACAGAAAATATAAGCTTTAGCATTCTGTGCACTAATATGACCACATCTGGAATATTCTGTTCAGCTCTGGCGACTCATTTTAGGGGAGACGCTGATAAATTACAGTACAGTAAAAGAAGACAACCAGAAGATCTGGAAAGACCCAAAAAGAATAGTAAGTGACAAATGGCTTTAGAAACTTTGGGATTCTAACTTGGAAAAGAAAAACTCAGAGCGGCTGCATCTGTTGGATTGTTATTGTGAAAATTGTATCAGGTTTTTGTAAGTTTAGAGGGCAGAATTAGAATCAAAAGATAGAACCTTTAGGGAAGCAGTTTCCTGGCTAAAAATAAAGAGGAACTTTCTAATAAGAACTAGCCAACATTGCAATGAGCTATTTCAAAAGTGACCTTCCCAGTGTGGAAAGTGTTTAAGTAAAGACAAGGTGCTGACATTTGTTGGCAGGTTGTTCTGGATGGTACCTAAAGACCCTCTGAATCCCTATATGGTATGTTTTTGTCAAATTTGAGAATGAGAGAAATTCGATTATGTTTCTACAATTCTTTAGGTATAGACATGAGACAGGTCAAGTTTTTCCTACCATATCCTCATTCAATTTAGAGACATAAAATGTAATTAGACTGAAGCCAGATGAGAAGAAACAGATTTTTGTCAGTTCCCACTGGATTGTGTGGGTATCTCCTCTGATTTTATTTTAAAATTCCATTGCTCAATATCCATTTGATTACATCTCAGCCTAATTACTTTTGGCCACATTGTAATTACATTCTTGACCTTTAGTCTAATCACTGAGGAAAGAGTTAAAAGAAATAACCTTTATGAAGCATCCTCTATGTGCCAGGCACCATATTATGTAAATTACATACATAATTTAACCTAGTCCTCCAACCATATGAGGGAAGAATTATCATCCCCATTTTACAGTTAAGCAAACGCACCTAAGTTCCCATAGCAAGTGCCAGAGCTGGACTTCAAACCCCGAGTCCAGTTTATTCCAAAACTCTGTTGCCTATGCTACTGCTTCAGCTTTCCCCAAGTCAAACCACCGTGAGGCTGAAATTCGTCCAGAAGCAACTACAGCCCTATCTCTGGGTAAGTCTCTGCCTATGTGTTTTTTTAAAATTTGTTTATTTATATATATTTTTGGCCACTCCATGCGGCATGCGGGATCTTAGTTCCCCTACCAGAGGTTGAACCCATGCCCACTGCAGTGGAAGCTTGGAGTCCTAGCCACTGGACAGCCAGGGAATTCCCTGCCTATGTGTTTTATTTGTTTTGTTTTTGGAAACTGAGCTCATTCCCACAAAAGGACCTAAAGCTGCTTGTTCTTTGAATGAGAATGTTCAAGCCAGTAACTTGCTTCTGGGGTTACTGGCTTCAGAGCTGTAGTAAAATAATAATAATAATAATAATAATAATATCCCCAAAGAAGTCCATGTGGCATGTAAAAGGGACTTTTCAGATGTGATTAAAAGGTTTGAGATGGATTATCCTGGATTGCCCTAGTAGACCCAATATAATCACAAAGGTCCTTATAAGAAGAAGGAAAGAGGGTCAGAGAAGGACAAGTGATGATGGAAGCAGAGGAGGGAGGGAGGGAGGGAGAGAGGGGGAGGTGAAGAGAGGGAGAGAGAGAGAGATTTGAAGATGCTATACTACTGGCCTTGAAGGGACCATGAGCCAAGGAATGCTGGTGGCCTCTAGAAGCTGGAAAAGGCAAAGTTACAGATTCCCCAGAAGAACTCAGCCCTGCTGATACCTTGATTTTTAGGACTGCTTTACTTCCAGAAATAAGATAATAAATTTGCGTTGTTTTAAGACACTGGATTTGTGGTAATTTGTTACAGCAGCACAGGAAACCTCGGCCTTAAATATTCTATTTGAATAAAGAGAAATTACCATATTGAAGAACATCTTGACAACTGTGGAGGGGCTGGGAACCTCTGTCTCTTTTCAGTTCTGTCTGCTGATGAGAGAACTAGGTTGGCTGTGAATGTCCCTGGCAGGCCTAAGACCCAGGTGGGAGGAAAGGGAAAGGGGGTGAGGAACGGAGAGAGAGAGAAGGACAGGAGGAAGGTGGGATCAAGAGAAAAGGATGGATAAAAGAGTGAGGGTAGAGGAGAAAGAAAGAACAACGTACAGGTGGTAACGAGCAGTACCTCATCACTAACTTCTGTCCCACTAAGAATGATGTATTTCTAAGTAGTCTATTCCTGAGTGAACTTACAAAGTCAAAGTTAATATTTCTGAAATACAGGTACTGTATTAATACAAAGATCATCAACTTGCTTCAAATTGTTGGAAGGGTTTTAATTTGTTTCTAAACTGCTTGGATTCACTCCAGCATTACTCTGTCCACACACACACAACCAAGGAGGAGAGGCCATCAGAAAGCCATGTTACAGGCAGGGATCACCGCGAGCTCTGAGTAGAGAAGGCATGCATTACCCCTAGTTTCGAGCCCACGCGGACGAACTGCACTGCAGTCCAGCCCTGCTCCGTATCAAGAAGCAGCACTCTTACACCAATGGACAGATCATCCAAAATGAAAATAAATAAGGAAACAGAAGCTTTAAATGACACAATAGACCAGATAGATTTAATTGATATATATAGGACATTCCATCCAAAAACAGCAGATTACACGTTCTTCTCAAGTGCGCATGGAACATTCTCCAGGATAGATCACATCTTGGGTCACAAATCAAGCCTCAGTAAATTTAAGAAAAATGAAATCATACCAAGCATCTTTTCTGACCACAACGCTATGAGATTAGAAATGAATTACAGGGAAAAAAACGTAAAAAAGACAAACACATGGAGGCTAAACAATACGTTGCTAAATAACCACGAGATCACTGAAGAAATCAAAGAGGAAATTAAAAAATACCTAGAGACAAATGACAATGAAAACACGACGACCCAAAACCTATGGGATGCAGCAAAAGCGGTTCTAAGAGGGAAGTTTATAGCTATACAAGCCTACCTAAAGAAACAAGAAAAATCTCAAGTAAACAATCTAACCTTACACCTAAAGAAACTAGAGAAAGAAGAACAAACAAAACCCAAAGTTAGCAGAAGGAAAGAAATCATAAAGATCAGAGCAGAAATAAATGAAATAGAAACAAAGAAAACAATAGCAAAGACCAATAAAACTAAAAGTTGGTTCTTTGAGAAGATAAACAAAATTGATAAGCCATTAGCCAGACTCATCAAGAAAAAGAGGGAGAGGACTCAAATCAATAAAATCAGAAATGAAAAAGGAGAAGTTACAACAGACACCGCAGAAATACAAAACATCCTAAGAGACTACTACAAGCAACTTTATGCCAATAAAATGGACAACCTGGAAGAAATGGACAAATTCTTAGAAAGGTATAACCTTCCAAGACTGAATCTGGAAGAAACAGAAAATATGAACAGACCAATCACAAGTAATGAAATTGAAACTGTGATTAAAAATCTTCCAACAAACAAAAGTCCAGGACCAGATGGCTTCACAGGTGAATTCTATCAAACATTTAGAGAAGAGCTAACACCCATCCTTCTCAAACTCTTCCAAAAAATTGCAGAGGAAGGAACACTCCCAAACTCATTCTATGAGGCCACCATCACCCTGATACCAAAACCAGACAAAGATACTACAAAAAAAGAAAATTATAGACCAATATCACTGATGAATATAGATGCAAAAATCCTCAACAAAATACTAGCAAACAGAATCCAACAACACATTAAAAGGATCATACACCACGATCAAGTGGGATTTATCCCAGGGATGCAAGGATTCTTCAATATATGCAAATCAATCAATGTGATACACCATATTAACAAATTGAAGAATAAAAACCATATGATCATCTCAATAGATGCAGAAAAAGCTTTTGACAAAATTCAACACCCATTTCTGATAAAAACTCTCCAGAAAGTGGGCATAGAGGGAACCTACCTCAACATAATAAAGGCCATATATGACAAACCCACAGCAAACATCATTCTCAATGGTGAAAAACTGAAAGCATTTCCTCTAAGATCAGGAACGAGACAAGGATGTCCACTCTCACCACTATTATTCAACATAGTTCTGGAAGTCCTAGCCACGGCAATCAGAGAAGAAAAAGAAATAAAAGGAATACAAATTGGAAAAGAGGAAGTAAAACTGTCACTATTTGCGGATGACATGATACTATACATAGAGAATCCTAAAACTGCCACCAGAAAACTGCTAGAGCTAATTAATGAATATGGTAAAGTTGTAGGATACAAAATTAATGCACAGAAATCTCTTGCATTCCTATACACTAATGATGAAAAATCTGAAAGAGAAATTATGGAAACACTCCCATTTACCATTGCAACAAAAAGAATAAAATACCTAGGAATAAACCTACCTAGGGAGACAAAAGACCTGTATGCAGAAAATTATAAGACACTGATGAAAGAAATTAAAGATGATACCAACAGATGGAGAGATATACCATGTTCTTGGATTGGAAGAATCAACATTGTGAAAATGAGTATACTACCCAAAGCAATCTACAGATTCAATGCAATCCCTATCAAATTACCAATGGCATTGTTTACGGAGCTAGAACAAATCATCTTAAAATTTGTATGGAGACACAAAAGACCCCGAATAGCCAAAGCAGTCTTGAGGCAAAAAAATGGAGCTGGAGGAATCAGACTCCCTGACTTCAGACTATACTACAAAGCTACAATAATCAAGACAATATGGTACTGGCACAAAAACAGAAACATAGATCAATGGAACAAGATAGAAAGCCCAGAGATTAACCCACGCACCTATGGTCAACTAATCTATGACAAAGGAGGCAAAGATATACAATGGAGAAAAGACAGTCTCTTCAATAAGTGGTGCTGGGAAAACTGGACAGCTACATGTAAAAGAAAGAAATTAGAATACTCCCTAACACCATACACAAAAATAAACTCAAAATGGATTAGAGAAAAAAAAAAAAAAAAAGAAGCAGACTCAAGCTGTCAGCCCGGTAGCAAGTCCCTGATTCTAACCCTTCTCAGCTTTTCAAAAGACAGCCACAAAGTGCAGCCCCTGAAGCACCCCCTCCACTCCCTCCTCTGCCAGGGTGATGATTTGCATACTCACAGGGCTGTAGGCAATCCTAATTCTACTGAAGCAGATGGATTTGTCCTTAGGTGCTCTGTAATATTAGGAACTTTTGTCTTCCTATAAGGTTTGCCTCACTTATCTCAACCAAGCCATAACCCGATTTGAGCTGATATAACCAGAATCTGTACAAAATGCTGCACTTGATTCTACATGATCGCTGACTGTAAAACTAGCTAAGGAACTTCTGGGATTCCAAGGAACTTTGGAAGCTTACTAGCTGTGGGGTCCCAGTAGATTTATGTTTAAGTAAATACTGCTTCAAGAGTATTTAGTATACTGCATTGACAAAAGTCAGCTCAGACATTATTTCGCTGTGTGACTTTGAGTAAATTACTTCATCTCTTTGTACCCTTGTTTCCTCATCTAGGGTTCAGCTTGTGCTGGGATTCTTTGAGTCTAAGGAAATGCAAAGTGCTTTATTCCTATTTGCATTTCAGTGACACTCTCCCTGGACCCTGTATTAGATGGTACATTTTTCTAAGTTGTTTGGTATGAAACGCTCTCTTCAATGCCAGGAAATATATCTTCTCTCAATATGAAATTCAGCTGTTTCTCTGCTCTCCTTCATCTATTCTCCATTTAAAATGCTCTCATCATCTCTGTAAATCCAAAAGTCATCAATTGTGATCTTTTGCTTGGTCACTTTGAATGCAGGAAAAAAAAGATTCAGAGCAGAGTAACTGGAGAGCCAGCCCCCAACAATCAATAATAATAAAAATATATAACCACGCCTTTACTGAGCTCCTCCCATAAATATTAGTTCTTTCTTTCAATGAATACTTATCGAGGGCCTCCTATGTGACAGGCACTTGGGATGCAGTAATGAACAACACAGAAAAAGTTCCTGCCTTTCAGGAAGTTACATTCTAGTGGGGGAAAACACACACTAAGCAATAAGCACAAATCAGAAAAATAATGCTGGGTGAAGGGCTAGAGAGGGATGAGGTAGGCGGAGGTGGGCGGGCATTGCACTGTGCTGGGCCGGTGCTGTGAGTAATGGCAGGAATCATAAAATATCATCCACGTGATGAAAGCCTTACAATTGGGATAAAGAGATCGAACACCACAGGTTGACATTTAGGGGACCAAACAAGATAGTTTACGTGTTTTGAGGTAAATTCAAAAAGCCTTTGGGATACGCTGAGGAATTAAAGAAATTGGGAGGGAAAAGAAAGACAGAGACTAGAACTTCCCCCAAAAGGTCCCTTGGATCCACTGATGGATCAGAAACAGGGGGTGTGCTGAATTAGTGGAGCTACTCCCCTGCTGGTTCCCAGGTGCAGGAGCCCTGCCATGGACTCAGGAGCCCACGTCCCTTTCTCAACTGGACCCACACCTCAGAGTCGCATTCCTAAAAGAAAAGCCTGATTTCTGCTTTCTCTTCCCTGGCACACCTGACCTCATCTCTCCCAAACGACCACAAGGGAGGATTGATGAGGTAACGTCTCCAAATGGGTGAGTTAGTGCTCTGCTGACTCTCTCAGTAAAATGCAAATTATAACCAGGTGAAGTCACACAGTCTAAAATGGAAATCCTGAAGTTCAGATATTCTAAACATGACACCGAATAATCTCTCCCTAATCAGACAGTTGAGAGTACATATGATGTGGCAGGTTTTCCTGTCTTTCCTTACCATTTAGAACCCTCTAACCTTTGGCAGTAGTATGTGGGTTTTGGGATGCAATGTGGAAAAAGTACAACTGACTTTTTGTGAGCCGTGGAACGGCGTTCCAAAGTAAATCAGGACACACATATATCAGGCATGTTCATTTCCTTGGCTCTGTGTTTGGCCAGATGATGTCAATACTTAGTTTGCCGTAACTCTAGTTCCAGCTGGCAAGCTGTGTCTGCACAAGTTATAGGACTGAAAGATGCAGCGTGACCCAGAAGATGAAGTACAGGACGGTGAGATAGAGAAGCTTTCACTTTCAACAGAAACTCCACAAATCAGCTTATCCTAAAACTTCAATTCATCATCTAAGTGAAAGCCTCTTGTAGAGCTGTGAAGCATCTGATTAGTAGATGCTTTCAAAATACATCTCAGATATGAAATTCTATGGCAATACTGGACAGTCAAATTACATCCTTTAACTCTCCCTTCTGAAGGTGTTGCCTTATGAATTGAAGGTCTTAACGGGGTTGTTGAAAGTGGTAGGCTTAAACATGAAAAACTGACCAAAAATACGTGTGTTATTCTTTTCTGATAATATATCTTTATTTTTTAAAACTTAGGATATGTAAAAATACATATAAAAGTAAATTTGTACCATCCATAATCCCACTGTTCTGAGATAATCATAGAAATAATTTGGAAAATAACTTCCTGTATTTTTGAAGGCACATATGTTTTTAGTAAACTTAGGATCATATTTTCTATGTTTTGTAACTGGCTTTTTAAAATAATTTTGAATCAGAATAGAAATTATATGTGATGTGACTGGTTCTTTGAAAGGCAGCTCAAAGTTCGACCTTCTCAAATACGTTTTCCAGTGTTCACTTAACGAATGCCTAGGAGGAACAATAAAAGCCCCAGGCTAACCGTAGAACAGACATCACACAGGGAGTGGCTATAATATAGGACTTTCTTGTGTATAACATAGGACTGTACCATGAAGAGAACATATTGTTGGAGTGACGGACATCAGTCACTGTGATGGTTCAGTGAGGTTTTCCCATAGCATCTGCTTCTTTCATATACTTACTAGACTTTCTAACTGGGTTGTGTAGGAATTCAATTGACCCTAAAAAAACATAGGTTTCCCACTGCAGCTAACAATAACCTACACACAGGCATTTCTTTCTTAATCAAAGTAGTTCACAGATATTTACTAACCTCTATTTCAACCTAATTTATGATCTCAACATGCTGTGGAACTTGTGAGGTGAGGTGGGTGAAAGCTATTTTAACTCGAATTTCACAAGTTATCAAAGTGTGGGGAAAATATACAGAATTTGTCTAGAGCCATTAAATAAGCTGATTAGTAGTCTCTTAATAGGAACTCAGCTCCCCAATTACTGCACTGATTCCTCTGTGCTCCTAGCTAACACTAAAGACTTACTAATTCTTTAATGAAAGTGTCCTTGTTCGAAATAATACGTATTTTTCTCTACTTTTTTCTTTCCCTGACTTTAATTTCTATGAATACTTAAAATGATATATTTGTTTTTAAGAGTTCATCAGCTTCTGCTACATACACTGCAGGCATAATGTTCTTTTCATGTTGGCCTATATATGACTGGAGGGGGGAACATGGATAGAGGGGGAAATGAGCTTTATTTTTAAAGGCCTATTTCCTGTTTCCTCATGTAACCTTTTCTTTTTCTCTGTCATGCCCTTTTAGGTGGACTAGTTACTCTGCAATGCCTCTGTAAATGACTCCTATCCCAGCCAGAAACCGTGCGGGAACTTGTTGCTCCCACCGCTGGGTCATGCATAGGGATCTGCACAGTTTCCCCACTGAACACTATGGTCAGACTGGTGTGCTGGTAAACTGGCTCTTTGGGAAGAAAAGCCTTGAATTGTAGCATTTGCCAATTCCCATGGTGTAAATATTAGCACCAAAGGTAAGTTCGATCTACCAACATTATGTCACTAAGCATGGAGCTGGGATAAGACGCATGCAGACCACTCGGACATAAGC
This sequence comes from Balaenoptera physalus, assembly GCF_965194825.1. Classification (NCBI taxonomy): domain Eukaryota; kingdom Metazoa; phylum Chordata; class Mammalia; order Artiodactyla; family Balaenopteridae; genus Balaenoptera; species Balaenoptera physalus. The sequence continues at coordinate 124,714,789 of NC_138890.1, forward strand.
CAGGGTTGGTGCACCGTTGCATGGAGCCCTGTGGAACGTGTTTGCCTTTCTCCAGGGTGGCACTGGGGGAGCAAACCCTTGTACTAACATACAGTGAGTATCCCTAGATGCCCCCCCAGCAATCTTTTGCTCAATGTACATAAATCCAGGGATTGTTTTGGACCCACAATGAGTTCTCAGAAGCCCTAAGAATAACCCCTTCCACAGGGTGTTCCTGGTGAGGCCTGAACCCAAAGTGTGGTCTGAGGACCCAAATTGTTGACCACAGCTGAGAGCCTGTCAGAAATGCAGAATCTCAGGTCCTCCCCAAGCCTGCTGAATCTGAATCTGCATTTTAACAAGATTCCCAGTTGAAGAAGCCTTCATTTAGTAAATTTCATCCAATCTCAAAGCTACGATACGACCCAAGAACAACACTGCATATCCCATATGTAATTCTCCAAGGTAAGCATTAAACAGAATCTAAGACCAGAGACTGCAGATGAAATGAGCCCCCTGAAATGAAAATAAGTATACTAGTAAACTTATTAGGACAGGTGGATTTTAGGATCCCAAAATTGCTAAGGGGAGAAAGCCTTTATTAGAGTTTGGAGATCTTTCTCCTACCAAGAGCCACAGACTCATAGGAAATACATAATCAACAGAGAGCCACTGAATTTATCTGACTTGCCTATCTGCTTTTATGTTAGAGTTAGACGTAAAATATTCTTTTACTTTATTTTAATGAGGAAAAGGGAATTAAAAGTGCTTTCCATGTTGCTTATGTAAATTTAGTTAATTACATCTGACTGCTGCATAACATTCCATGCATATAACATACTGCAGTGCTTGAGTTCTCTGGTAAAGGACATGTAGAATGTTTCCTACTCTTTGCCACTGCAAATAATGCTTCCATGGACATCTGCATACATGTCCCTTTTTGGATCAGTGTGAGAGTTATTCTGGGTGTGCATCCAGGAATGGGATCACTGGAATTGCAGGACACGCACACACATAATTTCACTGAATACTTTCAGATGGCTCTCCAGGATGGCTGCACCAATTTACACTCCCACCCGCAGTGCTTCGGGGTTTCCTCTTCTCCACTTCCTTTTTATTTTCTGACATTTGAGTTTTTGCCAATTTGATGGATATAGAACGTTATAACATACTTCTTTTCATTTGTATTTTTTCTGATATGAGATTAACCATCTTTTCATATATTACTGGCCACTAACATTCTACCTCCGGGTGATTGCCTACTCATCTCTTTTCAATGGGATTCTGCTCCTTTTCATGTCCATTTGCAGGAGTCTGTTCACTCAGTTACTTACATTTTTATTGAACATCTACTGTATCAGGCTTTGTTCTAGGGGCTAAGACAGTAAAGTGAACAGAGTAGACAAAAAGTCCTGACTTCATTGAGCTTAGAATATATTGGGGGAAAAGACAATGAACAAATAACCATACAACCTTGGATTTTGATAGGTGTTATGAAGAAAAATAAAGTAAGTTAAGGGGATTAAAAAGTAAGGAGGGAGTAGTGTTGTGGATAGAAATTCAGGGAAGTCCTCTCTGAGGTGGTAATGTTTGACTAAAGAACTGAATGAGGGATTTCTTTTTTTTTTTTTTAACATCTTTATTGGAGTATAATTGCTTTACAATGGTGTGTTAGTTTCTCCTGTATAACAAAGTGAAACAGCTATACATATACATGTATCCCCACATCTCCTCCCTCTTGTGTCTCTCTCCCACCCTGCTTATCCCACCCCTCTAGGTGGTCACAGAGCACCGAGCTGATCTCCCTGTGCTATGCAGCTGCTTCCCACTAGCTATCTATTTTACATTCAGTAGTATGTATAAGTCCATGCTACTCTCTCACTTCGTCCCAGCTTACCCTTCCCCAACTCGTGTCCACAAGTCCATTCTCTATATCTGCGTCTTTATTCCTGTCCTGCCCCTAGGTTCTTCAGAACCTTTTCTTTTTTTTAGATTCCATATATATGTGTTAGCATACAGTATTTGTTTTTCTCTTTCTGACTTACTTCACTCTGTATGACAGACTCTAGGTCCATCCACCGCACTACAAATAACTCAATTTCATTTCTTTTTATGGCTGAGTAATATTCCATTGTATATATATGTGCCACATCTTCTTTATCCATTCATCTGTCGATGGACACTTAGGTTGCTTCCACGTCCTGGCTATTGTAAATAGAGCTGCAGTGAACATTGGGGTACATGACTTTTTGAATTATGGTTTTCTCAGGGTATATGCCCAGTAGTGGGATTGCTGGGCTGTATGGTAGTTCTATTTTTAGTTTTTTAAGGAACCGCCATACTGTTCTCCATAATGGCTGTATCAATTTACATTCCCACCAACAGTGCAAGAGGGTTCCCTTTTCTCCACACCCTCTCCAGCATTTATTGTTTGTAGATATTTTGATGATGGCCATTCTGACCGGTGTGAGGTGATACCTCATTATAGTTTTGATTTGCATTTCTCTAATGATTAATGATGTTGAGCATTCTTTCATATGTTTGTTGGCTATCTGTATATCTTCTTTGGAGAAATGTCTATTTAGGTCTTCTGCCCATTGTTGGATTGGGTTGTTTGTTTTTTTGATGTTGAGCTGCATGAGCTGCTTGTAAATTTTGAAGATTAATCCTTTGTCAATTGCTTCATTTGCAAATATTTTCTCCCATTCTGAGGGTTGTCTTTTCGCCTTGTTTATGGATTCCTTTGCTGTGCAAAAGCTTTTAAGTTTCATTAGGTCCCATTTGTTTATTTTTGGTTTTATTTACATTTCTCTAGGAGGTGGGTCTAAAAGGATCTTGCTGTGATTTATGTCATAGAGTGTTCTGCCTATGTTTTCCTCTAAGAGTTTTACAGTGTCTGGCCTTACATTTAGGTCTTTAACCCATTCTGAGTTTATTTTTATGTATGGTGTTAGGGAGTGTTCTAGTTTCATTCTTTTTTTTTTTTTTTAACATCTTTATTGGAGTATAATTGCTTTACAATGGTGTGCCAGTTTCTGCTTTATAACAAGGTAAATCAGCTACACATACATATATGTTCCCATATCTCTTCCCTCTTGCATCTCCTTTAATTTCATTCTTTTACATGTAGCTGTCCAATTTTCCCAGCACCACTTATTGAAGAGGCTGTCTTTTCTCCACTGTATAGTCTTGCCTCCTTAATCAAAAATAAGGTGACCGTATGTACATGGGTTTATCTCTGGGCTTTCTATCCTGTTCCATTGATCTATATTTCTGTTTTTGTGCCAGTACCATACTGTCTTGATTACTGTAGCTTTGTGGTATATAGTCTGAAGTCCGGGAGCCTGATTCCTCCAGCTCCATTTTTCTCAAGATTGCTTTGGCTATTCAGCGTCTTTTGTGTTTCCATACAAATTGTGGAATTTTTTGTTCTAGTTCTGTGAAAAATGCCATTGGTAGTTTGATGGGGATTGCACTGAATCTGTAGATTGCTTTGGGTAGTATAGTCATTTTCACAATGTTGATTCTTCCAATCCAAGAACATGGTATATCTCTCCAACTGTTTGTATCACCTTTCATTTCTTTCATCAGTGTCTTATAGTTTTCTGCATAAAGGTTTTTTGTCTCCTTAGGTAGGTTTATTCCTAGGTATTTTATTCTTTTTGTAAAGAATAAATGGTAAATGAGAGTGTTTCCTTAATTTCTCTTTCAGACTTTTCATCATTAGTGTATAGGAATGCAAGAGATTTCTGTGCATTCATTTTGTACTGAATGAGGGATTTCTTGTGTATGATGTATTCTATGTCCATTGGGATCCTTTGTCCATTTTAGATGCTGTGAATATCTTTTCCCAGAAGGTTACTCATCTGTTAACTTTATCCATGGTTCCCTTTGTTATTCAGAAATCTTTAATACTGATGTAGTCAAACTCATCATTTTTTCCTTTATGGATTGTGCTTGGTTGAGTCTTGTTTACAAAATTGTTACTCAAAGTCACAAGGATATTCTCCTCCATTTTCTGCCAGTAACTTTATAATCTTACCTTTACACTTAGGTTTTTACTTCACTGGATATGGAAGATCAAATTTACCTTCTCAGACAGAAAGCCATTTGTCCCAGGATGATTTATTAACTAACCCCTTACTTCTACATTGATTTGGGATGTCACTTCATTATATACCAAGTTTTAAGATACTCATGAGTCTTTTAATGAGCTTTCTTTTTTGTTTCACTGGGGCATCTACCTGTTTCTGATGAGCACCACACTTTTGTCTTGTCTTATTGAACTATGGCTTTGTAATATATATCTTCATATCAGCTGGGAATCTGCTCTTGATAATAGATAACTGTAAATTTCTGAAAAAAGAAAACTTTAACTTGTCTAAAGGAAAGCCTATGATTCATTCATTTTTGTGTTCTTGGTAGAACATAGCATATGGTCTTATAGGCAGGTGTTGCTCAATTATGATTTTAAAATTATATAGAGGTAACCTTGTTCTTCAGATGTTGCTATTCACTTGGGCTTTGAACATCATAAACAGTTACCTATTGTCCTGTCCATTTGTAGTGCTAAATTTACTTTATCTGGATTGGGAAACTGATTTTCTGCTTTTATCTTAGCATAAAAGCACATTTTGAAAAAGAGGCTTATTTTATCATGTAAGTCAGAAGATTTTACATGGGTGAGTGACAATGGTATAGGAACTTAAAATGAGTCTATCCTTTTATGATTTAAGTTTTTCATTACCTCGAATTTTGTGAAAAATTAAGATTCATACATTCTATCATATTTTAAAAGTAACATGAAACTGGCATGTATTTCATTATTCTTAGCATTATTTCTGAATCAATTCCAGCTCTACTGAGGAAAAGATAAAATTCAGTTTCTTTTATCAGTATTAAATTAAGTACTTTGAGAATAGGACTCCTGTTTCAGTTAATGTTGGACTGGGTAATGTAGAACAACCCTCTTTTTTAGAAACATTGAGACCATAGGGGAGCTAATAAGACAGTGAAGAATTGTGAAGCAAAGATGCAGAAGAAGGAAACACCAGAAAGTTATGCCTAGCATTTAAATCTGATTTTCCCCTAGGAGCATCTGGCAATTAAAAGAGTCATACAGGAGACTGAGAAGTTAAACACAGATATTTGTCAGTCTTACCAAGGGAATAAAAATGAGAGTCAAGGACCCACCAGGGAGGAGAAGCCCTCCTGTGCTTTTGGTTAGGACCCCTAAGGGTTACACCTTAGAAATAAAGGTGAACTAGAATAGTCTGGCCCTCACTTAGACTGAAGCCTAGCTTTTTTTTTTTTAATTTTTAAATTAAATTAAATTTTTTTTTATACAGCAGGTTCTTTTTTTTTTTTTTTTTTTTTTTTTTTTTTTTTAATTTATTTTATTTTTATTTATTTATGGCTGTGTTGGGTCTTCGTTTCTGTGCGAGGGCTTTCTCTAGTTGTGGCAAGCGGGGGCCACTCTTCATCGCGGTACGCGGGCCTCTCACTATCGCGGCCTCTCTCGTTGCGGAGCACAGGCTCCAGACGCGCAGGCTCAGTAGTTGTGGCTCACGGGCCCAGTTGCTCCGCGGCATGTGGGATCTTCCCAGACCAGGGCTCGAACCCGTGTCCCCTGCATTGGCAGGCAGATTCTCAACCACTGCGCCACCAGGGAAGCCCCCAGCAGGTTCTTATTAGTCATCAATTTATACACATCAGTGTATACATGTCAATCTCAAGTTCCCAATTCATCACACCATCACCACCACCCCTCAGTGGCTTTCCCCCCTTGGTGTCCATACATTGGTTCTCTATATTTGTGTCTCAATTTCTGCCCTTCAAACCAGTTCATCTGTACCATTTTTTAAGGTTCCACATATATGCGTTACTATATGATATTTGTTTTTCTCTTTCTGACTTACTTCACTCTGTATGACAGTCTCTAGATCCATCCACGTCTCAACAAATGACCCAATTTCGTTCCTTTTCATGGCTGAGTAATATTCCATTGTATATATGTACCACAACTTCTTTATCCATTCGTCTGTTGATGGGCATTTAGGTTACTTCCATGACCTGGCTATTGTAAATAGTGCTGCAATGAACATTGGGGTGCATGTGTCTTTTTGAATTATGGTTTCCTCTGGGTATATGCCCAGTAGTGGGATTGGTGGATCAGATGGTAATTCTATTTTTAGTTTTTTAAGGAACCTCCATACTGTTCTCCATAGCAGCTGTATCAATTTACTTTCCCACAAACAGTGCAAGAGGGTTCCCTTTTCTCCACACCCTCTCCAGCATTTGTTGTTTGTAGATTTTCTGATGATGCCCATTCTAACTGGTGTGAGGTGATAACCTCATTGTAGCTTTGATTTGCATTTCTCTAATAATTAGTGATGTTGAGCAGCTTTTCATGTGCTTCTTGGCCATCTGTATGTCTTCTTTGGAGAAATGTCTATGTAGGTCTTCTGCCCATTTTTGGATTGGGTTGTTTGTTTTTTTAATACTGAGCTGCATGAGCTGTTTATATATTTTGGAGATTAATCCTTTGTCCGTTGATTCATTTGCAAATATTTTCTCCCATTCTCAGGGTTGTCTTTTCGTCTTGTTTATGGTTTCCTTTGCTGTTCAAAAGCTTTTAAGTTTCATTAGGTCCCATTTGTTTATTTTGGTTTTTATTTCCATTACTCTAGGAGGTGGATCAAAAAAGATCTTGCTGTGATTTTTGTCAAAGAATGTTCTTCCTATGTTTTCCTCTAAGAGTTTTAGAGTGTTCAGTCTTACATTTAGGTCTCTAATCCATTCTGAGTTTATTTTTTTGTATGGTGTTAAGGAGTGTTCTAATTTCATTCTTTTACATATAGCTGTCCAGTTTTCCCAGCACCACTTATTGAAGAGACTGTCTTTTCTCCATTGTATATCCTTGCCTCCTTTGTCATAGGTTAGTTGACCATAGGTGCGTGGGTTTATCTCTGGGCTTTCTATCTTGTTCCATTGATCTATGTCTTTGTTTTGGTGCCAGTACCATATTGTCTTGATTACTGTAGCTTTGTAGTATAGTCTGAAGTCAGGGCGTCTGATTCCTCCAGCTCTGTTTCTTTCCCTCAAGATTGCTTTGGCTATTTGGGGTCTTTTGTGTCTCCATACAAATTTTAAGATTTTTTGTTCTAGTTCCATAATAAATGCCATTGGTAATTAGATAGGGATTGTATTGAATCTGTAGATTGCTTTGGGTAGTATAGTCATTTTCACAATATTGATTCTTCCAGTGCAAGAACATGGTATATCTCCCCATCTGTTGTTATCATCTTTAATTTCTTTCATCAGTGTCTTATAGTTTTCTGCATACAGGTCTTTTGTCTCCTTAGGTAGGTTTATTCCTAGGTATTTTATTCTTTTTGTTGCAGTGGTAAATGGGAGTGTTTCCTTAATTTCTTTTTCAGATTTTTCATCATTAGTGTATAGGAATGCAAGAGATTTCTGTGCACTAATTTTGTATCCTGCAACTTTACCAAATTCATTGATTAGCTCTAGTAGTTTTCTGGTGGTATCTTTAGGATTCTCTATGTATAGTATCATGTCATCTGCAAACAGTGACAGTTTTACTTCTTCTTTTCCAATTTGTATTCCTTTTATTTCTTTTCTTCCCTGATTGCCATGGCTAGGAGTTCCAAAACTAGATTGAATAGTAGTGGTGGGAGTGGACATCCTTGTCTTGTTCCTGATCTTAGAGGAAATGCTTTCAGTTTTTCACCATTGAGAATGATGTTTGCTGTGGGTTTGTCATATATGGCCTTTATTATGTTGAGGTAGGTTCCCTCTATGCCCACTTTCTGGAGAGTTTTTATCATAAATGGGTGTTGAATTTTGTCAAAAGCTTTTTCTGCATCTATTGAGATGATCATATGGTTTTTCTCCTTCAATTTGTTAATATGGTGTATCACATTGATTGATTTGCCTATATTGATGAATCCTTGCATCCCTGGGATAAATCCCACTTGATCATGGTATATGATCCTTTTAATGTGTTGTTGGATTCTGTTTGCTAGTATTTTGTTGAGGATTTTTGCATCTATATTCATCAGTGATATTGGTCTGTAATTTTCTTTTTTTGTAGTGTCTTTGTCTGGTTTTGGTATCAGGGTGGTGGTGGCCTCTTAGAATGAGTTTGGGAGTGTTCCTTCCTCTGCAATTTTTTGGAAGAGTTTGAGAAGGTTGGGTGTTAGCTCTTCTCTAAATGTTTGATAGAATTCACCTGTGAAGCCATCTGGTCCTGGACTTTTGTTTGTTGGAAGATTTTAAATCACAGTTTCAATTTCATTACTTGTGATTAGTCTGTTCATATTTTCTATTTCTTCCTGGTTCAGTCTTGGAAGGTATACCTTTCTAAGAATTTGTCTATTTCTTCCAGGTTGCCCATTTTATTGGCATAGAGTTGCTTGTAGTAGTCTCTTAGAATGCTTTGTATTTCTGTGGTGTCTGTTGTAACTTCTCGTTTTTAATTTCTAATTTTATTGATTTGAGTCCTCTCCATCTTTTTCTTGATTATTCTGGCTAATGGTTTATCAATTTTGTTTATCTTCTCAAAGAACCAACTTTAATTTTATTGATCTTTGCTATCATTTCCTTCATTCCTTTTTCATTTATTTCTGATCTGATCTTTATGATTTCTTTCCTTCTGCTAACGTTTGGTTTTGTTTGTTCTTCTTTCCCTAGTTCCCTTAGGTGTAAGGTTAGATTGTTTATTTGAGATTTATCTTGTTTCTTGAGGTAGGCTTGTATAGCTATAATCTTCCCTCTTCGAACTGCTTTTGCTGCATCCCATAGCTTTTGGATCATCGTGTTTTCATTGTCATTTGTCTCTAGGTATTTTTTGATTTCCTCTTTGATTTCTTCAGTGATCTCTTGGTTATTTAGTAACGTATTGTTTAGCCTCCATGTGTTTGTGTTTTTTACGTCTTTTTCCCTGTAATTCATTTCTAATCTCACAGCGTTGTGGTCAGAAAAGATGCTTGATATGATTTCAATTTTCTTAAATTTACTGTGGCTTGATTTGTGACCCAAGATGTGATCTATCCTGGAGAATGTTCCATATGCATTTGAGAAGAAAGTGTAATCTGCTGTTTTTGGATGGAATGTCCTATAAATATCAATTAAATCTATGTGGTCTATTGTGTCATTTAAAGCTTCTGTTTCCTTATTTATTTTCATTTTGGATGATCTGTCCATTGGTGTAAGTGAGGTGTTAAAGTCCCCCATTATTATGTGTTACTGTCAATTTCCTCTTCTATAGCTGTTAGGAGGTGCCTTATATATTGAGGTGCTCCTATGTTGGGTGCATATGTATTTATAATTGTTATATCTTCTTCTTGGTTTGATCCCTTGATCATTATGTAGTGTCCTTCCTTGTCTCTTGTAACATTCCTTATTTTAAAGTCTATTTTATCTGATATGAGTATTGCTACTCCAGCTTTCTTTTGATTTCCATTTGCATTGAATATCTTTTTACATCCCCTCACTTTCACTCTGTATGTGTCCCTAGGTCTGAAGTGGGTCTCTTGTAGACAGCATATATACGGGTCTTGTTTTTGTATCCATTCAGCCAGTCTTTGTCTTTTGGTGGGAGCATTTAATTCATTTACATTTAAGATAATTATCGACATGTTTGTTCCTATTACCATTTTCTTAATTGTTTTGCGTTTGTTATTGTAGGTCTTTTCCTTCTCTTGTGTTTCCTGCCTAGAGAAGTTCCTTTAGCATTTGTTGTAAAGCTGCTTTGGTGGTGCTGAATTCTCTTAGCTTTTGCTTGTCTGTAAAGCTTTTGATTTCTCCATCGAATATTAATGAGATACTTGCCACGTAGAGTAATCTTGGGAGTAATCTTGGTTGTAGGTTCTTCCCTTTCATCACTTTAAGTATATCATGCGATTCCCTTCTGGCTTGCAGGGTTTCTGCTGAGAAATCAGCTGTTAACTTTATGGGAGTACCCTTGCATGTTATTTGTCATTTTTCCCTTGCTGCTTTCAATAATTTTTCTTTGTCTTTAATTTTTGCCAATTTGATTACTATGTGTCTCAGCGTGTTTCTCCTTGGGTTTATCCTGTATGGGACTCTCTGCACTTCCTGGACTTGGGTGGCTATTTCCTTTCCTATGTTTGGGAATTTTTCAACTATTATCTCTTCAAATATTTTCTCAGGTCCTTTCTCTCTCTCTTCTCCTTATGGGACCCCTATAATGCGAATGTTGTTGTGTTTAATGTTGTCCCAGAGGTCTCTTAGGCTGTCTTCATTTCTTTTCATTCTTTTTTCTTTATTCTGTTCCGCAGCGGTGAATTCCACCATTCTGTCTTCCAGGTCACTTATCCGTTCTTCTGCCTCAGTTATTCTGCACTTGATTCCTTCTAGTGTAGTTCTCATTTCCGTTTTGTATTGTTCATCTCTGTTTGTTTGTTCTTTAATTCTTCTAGGTCTTTGTTAAACATTTCTTGCATCTTCTCGATCTTTGCCTCCATTCTTTTTCCGAGGTCCTGGATCATCTTCACTATCATTATTCTGAATTCTTTTTCTGGAAGGTTGACTATCTCCACTTCATTTAGTTGTTTTTCTGGGGTTTTACCTTGTTCCTTCATCTTGTACATAGCCTTCTGCCTTTTCATCTTGTCTATATTTCTGTGACTGTGGTTTTCATTCCACAGGCTGTAGAAATGTAGTTCTTCTTGCTTCTGCTGTCTGCCCTCTCAGCCTAGCTTTAAATAACCCCAATCCCTATATTAGTGTTAAGGTGATATGGGATAGCCATGTCCCTTGTTGTCTACCCAAAACAAATATAAATCCTCTTATGCTTCAAATTATTTCCACATTTTTAAAAAGGAAATGACCAGTAAGTGATAAAAATGGACAGACATGACAATGTAATTTAAAATCAAGATAAACAACAAACATTATAAGTAGGTCCATTTGGAATCTGGACACTGTATTTTAAAAGAAGAAAATGTAAATTCTAGAACTAAAAAAAAAATGTAATAATTGAAATGAAGAACTCACTGCATATTTAATTTTATATTATATACACCTAAGGAAAGAATTCATGAACTGGAAGGAAAAATACCCAAAATGAAACACAAAAACAAAAAAAAATGGAAAAAAACTAGGAAAGAGTGTAAGAACCATAGGGGTTTAGTGAAAAAGGTCTAACTTGCATGTAATGGACGTATCAAAAGGATAAGAGAGAGATAAAGGCATAGTAATATTTAGAGAGATAAGGGCTGAGAATTTTCCCCCAAAATAATGGAATAATGGAAACCATTAAGCCTTATTTTTAAGAAGCTCTACAAATGTCAAGCAGAATAATTCAATGTAAAATCACAACAAGATACATCATGATGAAACTGGTGAAAGCAAGCAAACATACATAAAACAAAAATAAAAATCTTGAAAGCAGCCAAAGATTCATATGATCTTCAAAGAAGCAACAATTAGAGTGACATCACACATCTTTCCAGAAACAATGAAAGTTAAGACATGATAGACTGAAATCCTCAAGGAAAATACCTGAAACTAAAATTCTGTATGTAGGGGGGGAAAAAAAACCCTTCATGAATAAAAGTGAAATACAGATAATTTTATATGAAAAGATAAATTGGGGGTGGGGGAATCTGTTTCTGGCAGACACATTACAGGAAATACTAGAGGATACACAATGAAAGTGATCCCAGTTAGAAGCTCAAAGATACAGGAAGGAATGACAAGCAACCAAACAATAAATGTGTGGCAAAATATAAATGAATACTGACTATATAAAACAGTGTTAATAATTTCTTACATGACTTACTAGATATAGAAGTAAAATACGTGACAACAATAGCATATATGTAAGAATGGAGGGATTTAAAGTATTCAGTGAGTTACCTCACACCTGTTAGAATGGCTATTATTTAAAAAAAAGACAAGAAATAACAAGTGTTGGGGAGGATGTGGAGAAAAGGGAACCGTTGTGCACAGTTGGTGGAAATGAAAATTGGTGCAACCACTGTGGAAAACAGTATGGAGTTTACTTAATAAATTAAAAACAGAGCTACCAAATGATCCAACAATCTCAATTCTGGGTATTTATCCAAAGAAAATAAAAACACTAAGTTGAAAAGATATGTGAAGCCCCACATTCACTGCAGCATTATTTACACTAGCCAAGATATGGAAACAATCTAAGTGTCAGTCAATGGATGAATGGATAAAGAAATTGTGATATGTAGATATAGGTATAAAATGGAATATTATTCAGCCATAAAAAGGACTGAATTCTTGCCATTTGTGACAACATGGATAAACTTCGAGGGCATTATACTAAGTGAAATAAGTCAGACAGAGGAAGACAAATATCATATGATCTCTCTTATTTGTGAAATGTAAAAGAAAAACAAAAGAAGCTCATAGAAATAGAGAAGAGATTGGTGGTTGCCAGAGGTGGAGGGTGAGGGGTAGGAGAAATGGGTCAAGGGGGTCAAAGGGTGAAAAAAAATTAAAAATAAGATCTTTGCATGGGCCGAGATAAAAATGTTCGTTTCTAAACCATGATAAGTCAGCATACATGTTTTCGTCTCCGGGTAAGCACTAGAGCAAACAAACAAAAACAGTAAAGCAATGTATAACTGTATATAGTGTATAATCTATGGTAGACTGTACTTTCCAAAGATGGCCACAGCAATATCTTCCACGTGCTTTTTACAATGTGACCTTGTCTCTCCCCTGATAAGTTACAGACTCTGTTTCTCCATTCCCTTGAAACTGGGTGGCCCCTGTGACTCCTCTGACTGGTAGAATATGACAGAAGTGATGCCGTGTCAAATTCAGGAAAGCTGTGACCTCGATTGACAGCATCCGCTTCTGCCTCATAGAAGCCTGTCTTCATGTGACAAGTGTGATTATCCTGCACAACTACGCAGTGAGAAGCACAAGCCCAAGTAAAGAGACTCTACAAAATGAGATGTCACGTGTAGAGAGAGTGAAAAAAAGAGAAAGAGAGGCCAAGGAGCACCATGGTATCAGATATAAGAGTAAAGACGCCACCTTAGAAGTTGATCCTACAGCTATGCCATGTGAATCAGAAATGAGTTGCCCAGCTAAGTCCTTCCCGAGTCTCTGACTTAAAAAATCATGACAAAACTGAAATTATTATTACAAGCTATTAAGTTTTGGGGTGGTTTGTTATGCAACCATAGATAACCAGAACAGCTACCAAGCTAGGAAGTAGGGTGAGGAATTAAATAATAACTACTCCAATCAACCTGAAGAGTGGCAAGAAAGATGGAAATAGAAAGAATATAGTAAGAGGGTAGATTTAAATCTCAATATACCAGCAGTTACATTAAATGAACCAAATGTCTCAGTTAAAAGAGAAAAAAAAAAAATCACCAGCCAAGACTTACAAAAAACAAAAATATGATGCTTATAAGAGATAACATCAAAAATATAAGGATATATAAATATTGAAAGCAAAACAGTGGAAAAATATATAGCATCCAAACACTAACCAAAAAACAAAAAAATACTGTGACTACTTCAATATCAGAGAAAGTAAAACTTAAGGCAAAAAGCATTATTAGAGATAAAGAGGAACATTTTTATAATGATATAATGTTCATCAGAAAGAAAAATTATTTTAAATTTGTATGCATATAATAATATACTGTTTAAATATATAAAGCAAAAATTTAAAGCACTTCAAGGAGCAATGGATGAATCCACAATCCAATTAGTTTGAGAATAAATTAGCTAACTCATTTATTCATTTAATCCTCTTTTGGATCCTCATTCAACAAATAAGAACTGTGCTAGATGGTTGTTGTGGGTGTTATACACTCTGTATTGAAGAAATTATTCTAAGTGATGATTCACCACTCTGTTCAAGCCAAAGAAATTAAGGTAAGGCCCAAATTTCTTCTGAAATCTTAAGGTTTCTCACCCATCCTCTGCCTAGACTTTATTAACTGATAGATTTTTGAAGGGGTTGGGGAAAGACTAGCCGTCTAGAATCTCAAGGAAATAATTTTCCACATCATCTTATTTATGGACTTATGGGACTATCTCAGTACTTCCCCAGGGACCTCTCCTTTTCTTTTAATGCTGTCAGATGAACTTACTAAACAGCAGTATTTACCTATTTAATTAAGCTCTAGGCCTTTTGCTATATAGTGGGTCTCACTAATTTCTTTCTTTTTTTTAATTGAAGTATAGTTGATTTACAAGGTTGTGTTAGTTTCAGGTGTACAGCAAAGTGATTCAGTTATACCCTAATATGTACTTAGCAGGCGTGAGGTACTATGTCACAATGAGCTAAACCAACAGATCAGAAAGTGGATTATCATCCAAGACACATCTACCCATTCTGCAGAGCAGATGGGCTGATCTTACTCCTCTGTGGCTTAGTTTTCTCCATTACCCCATGGTGATAATAATTTACTTCCCAATAACGATCATTACAGAGCTTATACACATATTCAATTAACAGCCAAACTATCCCATTTTCCTCTATTTGCTTGTTGATAACCACTATATGACAGTTCTGTTGCATTTGAATCATCTGTTTAATCACACTTGCTCATAATGCTTTAGCTCTGTTTACACCATTCTGTTCCTTAGGAATCACAGATTATCTTACTATTGACTGTGGTCCATCAGGAATATGGTCCCTTGTCTTATCTTGATTAGAGAGCACTGTTTCTTACCTTAACCAAAAAGATAAACATCCAGAAGCCTTCAATTTTATAGTCCTACTTGGTAACATTTTTGCTTATGTAGGTATGCATATCACTTGTACTGCATGAACAGTATGGCTCATTTTGAGCATTGTTTTAAATGTTCCTCTATTGAGATGAATACAGGCTCCTGGCAGCTAGACAGAGTACTGGCAGTCTATCACCCTTCAGCTCATGCAGGTCTCCATTAAATAGAGTCTGGACAAATCTGTGCCGTCGCTCCTGCCAAGTCTTCCTACCATGACTGTTACCATCACTCCATGGTACTGATTCTCAGCCAACAATACATTTATTTAAGTCTGCTAAATTAAAATGGAGGAACAGGTTTTTTGCTTATCTGCCAGATAAGCACTAAGAGTTACCCATGGAAGCAGTCAGAGGAAATCTTTCTACAAAATACCTGTCAATGGGATATAGATCCTGTTTAGGTAGAATAGCTTCTCTAACAGGGATGATGAACTCTAGCCTCCAAAATCTCTGGTGCCTAAGCTCTCTAGAACATCTTTTACAAAGCTAATATACTTTCCCCTCAGTTTCTAACCCCAATCTATGGGTAAATGTATCCGTTTTGCTCAGTTTGGTTATCTTTACTCAAAAGCCACCTAATCACCGTAGAGAAGCAAAGTGTCTATTTCACTCTAGTAAGTAGGATGTGTCTCCCCTGCTGAGAGTTAATACTCTTCACTAGGCTAGGTCTTGTCTTTGATCTGCTGACACAATTGATCTTGAATTTCTATTGGTTCTGATGCATCTTGTTTTGCGATTTCTCTCACTAGGCTTTGTTTAATTCTCTCTTGCTTGTCGTTTTATGTCTGAACTTTGAACTCCTGAGGGGCTTGATTTCTATTCCCCATCCCCATTCCCTTTTCTCTTTTTTCTTATTTTTTAAGCTGATTTAACAAGATCTTCATGTAGTGTTTTAGAAATAATGTGTGTGTTGGGGGCAGGGTTGAGGGGCGGCGGGAGAGTGGCATTGGGATCTTAGCAGTGGTGTATTCACAACTAGATTGCATTTTAAAATGTCTATCATGTCCTCGGGGAATCTTTAGAGGCCTTCTGCTTTGGGCAGTTGTATATTTTCCACAACTTAAGAGCAAGCTAACGAAACAGTCATTTAATGTTGTGGTTTAGTTCTGCTGCCTTTATTGTAGCTTCCTGTGATTCAAAGACACCTGCAGTCCATGCCTGGTGCTACCAAAATTTTAGTTATATAGAGTAAAATAATACCTTAACTTTGTATAATACTTTAAAATTGAAAATCTGTATTGACACTCAAATGATTTTCGGTGCATCCTTGCATATTGGCAGAACAGGAATAGACATGGAAACACTGATAAGCCAGAGGGGTCAACAGGAATCCCTCCAGGAGGCTAAGCCCACCTCCTTTTCACTCCTCCTCAACAGAAATGGATGATAATCTGTGCCCTTTGCCTAAAAAGAATCTAAGGCCAACTGAAACACAGAAGCCAAAATGAAAAAATGCTTGCCCGGAGCATTGTATGCTGTCTTCAGTTTACAAATTACACTTCCCTAATGGGGAGCAGAGAGGTGAGCTACCTCCTTCGCTTCAGTAAACAAATTATGAGGAGGAGGCTTTAGTTACATGCACATTTCCAGGGCCTTGATAGATAATTAGCCAAGTGACTATCATTAAGGTTAATGGACTTCCCTCTGTTAAATTCCCTTCCATCGTATGCCATTGGAAAGAGATTCTTTGGGTCAGTGAAGCTATTTTAGGGTCTCTACTGTTATCCAAAAAAGTACAATCCCAGAGCCCACCTCCGGTTTGGCTTAACTGATGAATTAACAACAGCTTCTAAATTACTCAGGGATAGAATCCACTTCCTGGACCAGACTGTGGAAACCAAGCACTAAGGAGAGTTCAACACAAGCTAAGTAGATAGCCTGAAAGGAGCTACCACGTGGTGGTGCAAATAAGAGCACAGCTTCTGGGAATAGCAGGTAGGAAAATGGAGCCAGCTATGGGGGGAAACAACGCATGAAGGTGCCATGAAAACTCACCTGTCTACTAAAATTACAGCAAAACAGCATGCTGGGGAACTTAAGAAGGATTTTTATGCAGATGGGGATTTACTCTTTTTTTTTTTTTGCACCTGCTGTCAGTAAGCATTAGACCATAAACATCAGCAAACATTGATTAAGCATATTGCCTTGATGAAACTTCAGGCGAAAGAAGAAAGTAGTTCAGCAACTCCAAAGCCCAGAAGACAAATTACTCTTGGTATAGCAGTTAGAATGGGGAAAATTACTGCACGTTTTTGAAAAAGCACTCTGAGCTTGGTTCTGTAGACAATCTAATAATAGCCAATACGAATTCAGAGAAAGCACTAGTACTCCTAGTATGGACTGTACTTTTTTGAAAAGTATTTCAGCTTTATAAAATTCCACATCACCAAAACTATAAAGGTCAGGCTATTTCTAAGCTATACCTCAGACCGGATGTTTTAAACTAGTTTGCTTCAAGAAATATGTGGTATATTAAGTGAAATAACAAAGACTTTAGGGACCCAGGATTCCCGTACTTCCTGGAGTTATGTCCATCCTGAGCTGAGTTTTCTGTCAATTTCCATCTAGCAAGTCAATAACATGAATGTTTCACAAGCAACTTTAAAATGCATTAGTCATTTTGGGATTCATTTCTTCAGCGTTCTCACTACTTCTTTTGATCATGCAGTTGCAGTTGGGCTGTGAGCACAAAATAGTAACATTCTCAATTGAGAGGACCTATGTATGCAGTGAACACAATTCTAGTTTACTTCTAGTTTAAACACACCCACCCGAATACGTGTGTGAATAAAAGTAAGGCTGTATAAGTTTGTGTTTGTGTGTGTTTGTTTGTGTGTATGTGTTGTGCACATAGCCAAAACGGGACACATTTATTCTTAAGTCTATACTGCTTCTGTCCTTGAAGTGGAAGGAAAATAAAATTCATGTTTATTGTGCATTTATTATGTGTCAGGCTTTGTGCTGGTCCTAATCAGAGCAGCCTAGTGCTTAGGCATGTGGTCTCTGAAGTCAGGCTGCCTTTGTTGAAATCCTGACTCTGCTATTACTGGCCATGAAACATCAGAGAGGTATTTAACCTCTCTAAGCTTCTGTTTTCTCACTTGAGAAACATGGATATTAACAGAATATATGTCATAGGATTATTGGGGCGAGTCAATGAGGTAAATTATGTAAAGTGCTTAGCACAGGGTCTGGCACATGATAATACTCAATAAATGAGATACTATAATATCTCATTTAGTATGACAATAATCCTATGAAGTACATACCATTAGTCGCATTTTATAGATGTGACAAGTGAATCTAAGGAAAATAAATTGACATATCCACAATTTCAAAACTGATCTCATCTATGAAAAAAATTAAATGAACGAACAACTATATTCATTAGGGGAACGTTAGCTGCTGCAACAAATAAACCTCAAGATTTTGAAAGCTCAAACACAACAGAAATTTCTTCCATGTAACTTTTGACAGTGGTTGTTCCTAGTTGGCAAATGATCCTCCTCCTTGCCATGATTCAGACATACACATTTCTTCCATCTGGGAGGTCTGCCATCCCCCAAGGCCTTGAAGTCATTTATATCCAGAGGAGAGAGAGAGCATGGAAAAGGTATAATGACTTCTGAAAAGCCTTGGCTCATCAGACATCATTTCTGCTATTCTACTGGTAAGAATTAGTCACATGGCCACATCTAGATGTGGAAGGTGCTGGGAAACATAGCCCCTAGCCAGGCAGCTGATTCCCAGAGAAAACTCTATTCTTTGTAAGGGGGAATACAATGTCAACATCATACAGCTTTCATTCCATGCTGTCAGTGGATCAAATGATAGCATCTTTAAATATGATAGACATTATTTGTTTTATTTTCCTCTTAGTTCGTGAAATTTCTCCAAATTGAAATTTCATTCCTCTTCTGCCTATCATTTTCCTTACTTCTTGCCAAAGGAATTTCAGATCAATGTGTTTCAGGGCTTGAACAATTATCTTCATGGGTCAAGGTGATTTTGCTATGCTAAGTCTGATGGAGAAACGAGCAGGAAGAATCTGGCCAATTCAACTTATAGCCCGAAGCCTGGGTTCTCTATGTGTGTGCTCTTCTGGGCTTCAAATATTGATAAGGGCCATCAAATGAGTCCATCTCAAAAAAAAAGTCAAAGCCTTGTGCTGAACGTGAGCTAGAGGGATTTGGCACTGAATAGCTAATAAAACCCACAGAAAAACATACTAAATGCCTGGAAGTGAAGTTCAGCTAAATGAATAATTAAACATGACCACACATGTAATCGATGACCCCTGTTTCAGTTAACTATTGTTGTGTAAGAAACCACTTCCAAACAGTGGCTTTAAACAAGAATCATTTATTACCCTCATGATTCAGCGGGTTGACTGAGCTCATCTGGGAAATTGTGCTCTACATGATGTTGGCTGGGGCTGCGGTCATCTGTGGGTCTGGCTGAACTGGAACATCCAAGGTGGCTGTCTCCTATGACTGGTGCCTGGGTGGAGACGACGGGAAGGTGGGTACAGCTGGGACACTGGGACAGTGGGGGGCTCCCTGTCTCCCCATGTAATCTCCAAGCCTCTCCCTCTCCAGGCAGCCTCTCCAGGAAGTGTCTCCATGTCATTTCTCCAGGAGAGTATCCGCACTTCTAATACGGCAGCTCAGGATGCCCAAAAGCACAGAAGTGGAAACTGCAAAGTCTTACCAAGACTTAGTCCCAGAACTAGCAAAAGGTCATTTCTGCCGAATGCTATTGGTTAAAGTGAGGCACAGGTGCAGCCCAGGTTCAACAATCTGGAAACATAAAACGATATATACTAGGAGGTGTGATGCACTGGGCACCATCTAGGAAGCTATTACCACAACCTGAGCTCAACAAAGAGAATAAGAACCATGTTATCGTGCTTACTACCATGTTATAGTCAAGGTCTAGAGCGGACAAGAAACTTGATATACTTGGCCTCTAATCTTTTCCTTTCAGTTTACTCTTTCCTAAGAGTTGGTTTTACAGGGGAGCACTGTGACTCCATAGCATTCTTGATTTCAGAGTGAGAAAAGGCAGACGGTGGTAATCTGAGTGGTGATGATACAACTTAATTCCATTTATTTAGAGATGGTTCCTTCACTGTTCTACTTTTTTTTTTTTTAATCTTTTTTTTTTTAACATCTTTATTGGAGTATAATTGCTTTACAATGATGTGTTAGTTTCTGCTTTATAACAAAGTGAATCAGTTATACATATACATATATCCCCATATCTCTTCCCTCTTGCATCTCCCTCACTTCCACCCTCCCTATCCCACCCTTCTAGCTGGTCACAAAGCACCGAGCTGATCTCCCTGTGCTATGTGCACTGTTCTACTTTTAGATAGCTGAAGGGATGGGATTAACAAAGCTGAAGAAAGTAGAACTAGAAACATGAGGAGGGCAGACAGTCAAATAATCCCATAACAAATGGGATGGCAACTGTGACAAGGGCCATGGAGTGGCGTTAGAGGCTGGGAGAATAGTTAGGGAGGCCCTGTGTAATCTAGACACAAATCAATGAATTCTGGATCTGCTGTAAACCACAGAGGGCTTTCAGAAAAGGAGATGCATTTAAGAAACATTTATAATGTATAATCCATAGGATTTGATGACCAGTGGCTTTAAAAAGGGAGGGAGAATAACTCTGAGTTTAAGGACTTGAGCAGCCGGATGAATGAGTTCCATCAGATACCAAAAAAGGAGCGAGAATAGGAGGTGTAATTTGGTGTAAATAATGGAGATTTCATTTGGGACACTTTTGGACAGAACTGGAGGCGACTGTAAATGATCTAATGAAGTACAGTGGGCAAGTGGATAATTGGCTCTGTGGTGGCTCTTTGCTTGTTTTTCCTTTACTTTACCTTTCTTTGTTCCCTTTTCTTCCTTATTTATTTCTGTTGCCCATGTCCCTCACTTTGTGTAGGTGGGAAATTCTCCACTGAATGAGTCCCAGTGAGGGACAGCCCATACCCCAATCTAAAATCTTAAAAGGCCAGATTTGTGTTTTCCCAGACCCCTTACAACTAGGATATGTATCCATGATCTAGGTTTGACCGATCAAATGCACCCACCTAAGACTTTGAATTAGGAACGAGTGACTCAAAGAAACGACGACAGTGGAGAATTCATTCTGGAGATGGTGACAACACCATTTTCCAAAGAACGCTGAGAGTGCAAACTGCAGGGTCCACTGCCTCGGCGGCAGGGACCTCCCTGGACTAACGTGGCTTAGCTTTGGCCTCGCTTTCTCCCAGTCCATTTCCTGAGTCTTGTTCTTCAGTTTTCCAACAATTCTGAGAGCTACACAGTCTCTCTTTGATAATTCACGTTTCTGCTCCAGTCAGCCTCTGTGGCTCACAGCTGAGATCCCGGGCCGGCCCAGACTTGGAAACCTGGAGGAGGGACTGGGGTTCATCAGAGAAAACACAGAAGTGGAAGCCACAGGGGTGAATGGAATTGTGCAGGGAGAGGGTGTGAGGGTTAAAAAAGAAGTGGACTGAGGACAGGAGCCTGAGGAGAAGCCAGCGTAAAGGCTGAGCGGAGCAGAATGACAACACTGGGCCCTGAGGGCAGTCACTTAAAGGGTTTTCTTCCTCCGCCGCGTTATCACAGTGAAATCATCCAGGGTATAGTGGATTCAGGTGTCAGGGGTGTTGAGGTCCCAGAGTCCCACCAACATCAAAGATCTGTTGGTCCCTCAGGTCAGAGAAACCGTGAAGGCCATCAAGGGGAAGAGACAGAATTGGAAGCAGGAGGCCAACCTCAACAGTCAGACAAGCGGCATCTGGAGAAGGGGAAAGGCCGAAAGGATGAGGCACGGCTGAAAGGTGTAGGCATGGGGACCTCTGAGTCCAGAGCTGGGGAGAACAGCGCTGGCAGGGAGGGGGCACCAAGATGTGTGTTGCACCCAGGATTAGCTACCCTGTCCTTTCACACTTTATACCACCAGGAGGTGCCTGGTCAGGGCCTTATAGGTATGTACTTAGAGCCAGAGAAAAAACAAGAGTCCGCACGGGCAAGGATTTATAACTGAAGCAGGAGAGGAGTGCTAGGCCTCCTTGGAAGTTCCTACTCCAGGCAACACAAACGACTGAGTGGTTGAAATAATAAAAAGATTTTATCCAAATTTTATCCAAATATTTCTGGGTTTGAGTTCATCGCTGGTGTCAATAGCCAACATCAGTAGTTGGCACTGCGTGGGTTAGCCCTGTAAAACACACTGTCTTGGGCTTCAACTGTAGTATATCTAAGTCTTTTCAACTTGGCTGGAGCATCTCATAGCATTTAATACCTCTTTTGTCCTTCCCCAGAGTAGCTGGCAAAGCACTAACATGTGTAAGTATTCAGTAGGTACCTGACCTGGGTGGCTTATACCTCTAGAACAAGTTTTTATGCCAAAACTTCGGATCAATTCTTACCATAGATCATGGCATATTTTTCTTACCATAGCTTTTTCGTTTTTGCTTTAGTACTTGTCAGAAAAAAACTAGGACACTGAAATTTGAGGACTTACTGAAGTTTGGAGTCTTCAGTTATCTGACGTCTATGAAGCCTGACCTGTCTTCCTCTCGTCAATAAGATCATATGAAAGCTTCAGTGACAAGCTTCTACTTTGCTAACGATTTTAAGATCCTGCTACCCATTGTAATTGCTTACATAGCATTTTAATTACCTGCCTTAAATGACTTTTCTTTTTTCCTAAAAGCAGTGTGTGTTTTAGTTTAAAATATGGGCCACTGGTGTTTCCCTTTACAAGATGGCTATGTTTAGTACAAGGGGAAATAAGTATATATTTGCAGAGGTTTTACTCAATCATTTCTGTATCTCAGGTTGATTTCTGGCATATAAATGCTTCAATACTTTTGTGGGTTCAGTGTTGTTATGTAAAGATTTATTACATTTTTCCTGATTTTTAAATACTGTTAATTCATTCATGAGCTTTCCACAGTTCCAGTTTATTTCTGGTACCTGCAACAAGTCAATCTGCTGTGTTGATGATTAGACACAGTTTTAGAAAGGAGAACTGACTTAGTACATGATGTGCCAGGAAAAAAATAAAAAGAGAGACACTTACTATGGATACAGATTTGTCTTCCCTGCATTCATTGCTTCTGCCAAAAATACCATCCATGGCCTTATCTACTGTCATGGTATTAGTAAATCACTTCACAGCAAATGAAGTGCAGCAATGGGCCCATACTCATGGAATTCACTGGTCTTTACATGGTCCCCACCATCCTGAAGCAGCTGGCTTGATAGAACAATGGAACAGACTTTTGTAGACTCAATTACAGCACCAGTTAGATGGCAGTATCTTGGGTTGGGACAAGGTCCTCTAGGAGGCTGTCTATGCTCTACATCAGTCTCTAATATGTGGTGCTTTTCCTCCTCTATGGACAGGATTTATGGGTCCAGGAATCAAGGGATAGAAATGGGAATGACACTCCAATTATCACTAGTGACTGACTAGCAAATTTTTTGCTTCCTGTGCCTGCAACCTTATGCTCTGATGGCCTAGAGTTCTTAGTTCCAAAATGAGGAATGCTTCCACTGGGAGACACAATAGTGATTCCACTGAACTAGAAGTTAAGACTGCCACCCAGTCACTCTGGGCTCCTTATGTCTCTAAATCAACAGGTAAAAAAGGGAGTCACTGTGTTGGCTGGGGTGATTGATGCTGACTACCAAGGAGAAACTGGACTGCTGTGTCACAGTGGAAGTAAGGAAGAGTGTCTAGAATGTAGGAGATCCCTTGGGACATCTCTTAGTATTGTCATGTCCTGTGATTAAAGTCGATGGAAAACTACATCAACCCAGTCCAAAAAGGACGACTAATGACTGAGATCCTTCAGGAATGAAGGTTTGGGTCACCCCACCAGACTAAGAACCATGACCAGATGAGATGCTTGCTGAGAGCAAAAGAAATACAGAATGGGTATTGGAAGACAATAGTTATAAACACCAGCTACACCCACATCACCAATTACAGAAACAAGGACTGTAATTGCCATGGGTATTTCTTCCTTATTTTGTTGTGACTATGTTTCTGTGTGTATGTGTGTATAGCAAATATCTTTGTTTTTGTCCCTCTCTTATCCCCTTATCATGTAACATAAACTGTATTGACTTTATATCATAATATTTAAGTATTGTTAACTTCACATCATAGTATTTCAGTTAAAGGATATCAAGGAGAAGAGTAAAGATTACCAAGGACTTTGTATCCTTCTCTGGGGAGAGGGTTAGTGTATTTTCAATTGTATATAGGATAGCTGTATCATGCTAGGCATAAGTGTGACCTTATTATTATCTGTATTTGGAGAGTAAGCATGATTTAAGATGAATATGGGTGCCAAGTTGCCAAGGGGTGGATTTGTGATGGTTAAGTTTGTATCAACTTGGCTTGACCACGGTGCCCAGATACTTGGTCAAACATTATTCTGGATGATTCTGTGAGGGTGATTTTGGATGAGATTAACATCTAAATTGGTGGACTTTGAATAAAGGAAATTGCCAACCATAATGTGGGTAGATCTCCTCAAATCAGTTAAAGGCCTGAATAGAATAAAAGATTCCTGCGCAAGAGGGAATTCTGCAGCAGACAGCCTTTGGATTTGAACTGCAACATGGGTTCTTCCCTAGGTCTCCAGCCTGCTGGCCCACCCTGCAGATTCTGGACTTGCCAACCTCCATAATTTTGTGAGTCAATTCCTTAAAATAAAAGGAATCTTCACTCTTTCTATGTATATATTCTCTTTCTCATTCTCTTTCTCTCTCTCTCTCTCTCTCTCTCCATCCCTTCCTCCCTCCCTCCTTCCCTCTGAACTGGTTCTGTTTCTCTGCAGAAACCTAATACACAAGATGATTAGATTACTTGTTGATGGCTGTCATGAGTATATTGGTTATGATGGTGTATGAAAGGCTAGGCAGACTTCTGGTTCTAAAAATATGGCAGACTGGCTAACCAACCCCTACCCCTGATACACATACATAGAAATGCTACACATAATATAACAGAAAAATGCCAAACTGAAAAAAATTACCCAGAATTCAGCAAAGAAAATAAAATTATAGAAAATTAGGACCCGAGATTAATAGATGCAAGAAGTTCACTTATGTCTAATAGAAGTTCTAGAATGAAAGTGTAGCGCAGACATTGACATTTTTTTTTCTGTAGAGAAACAAACAATAAATCGTTTAGGCTTTGTGGGCCCTATAATCCCTGTCCCAACTACCCTACTTTGAAGCTGTAATGCAAAAGCAGCCATAGACAAATTTATAAACAAATGGGCATGGCTGTGTTCTAATAAAACTTTACAAAACCAGGCAATGACAAGATTTTGCCCATGGGTCATAAATTACTGACCCCTGGTCAGAGATAATGGATGAAAGCCAATATTTGATAAAAAAGTAGAAATTTTTCCTGAATTTTTAAATGCTTGATCTTTAGGGTGAGGAAGCATACTGAGTCTAAAGCAAAATAAATATAGATAAAGCACACTGTGTCAGATAGTAATGAAGCTCCAGAATGCAAGGATCAAGAAAAAGATTTTATACGCAACCAGAGAAAACAGAGTATCTATAAAGGACTAGCTGATATCACATTTCTCATCAGCAACAAATAGAATTCAAAACAAAAGGATCAAATCTTCACAGAACTGAAGGAAAATAGCAAGCAATCTGTAATTTTAGACCCTGAAAAACTATCATTCAAGAATGAGGCCAAAATAAAGACATTTTGAAACAAATACTGAAAAAGTTTACAACTCACATACGCTCACTGAAAGGACTAGTGAAAGATACACTTCAGAAAGAAGGAAATTGAACCTAAAAGGAAGGAATCGTGTGCAATGCTGACCAGAGACCCATTTTCTGTGGGTAATTTAAATATGCTTTAAAGATAATAACTGATGTTCAAGATCTTAAAAATAAGAGAGAACCACAATACTAGGCAACAATACTTTAGATTTTTAAGTCAGGTGGTGCAAGTTAAGGAAAAACAAACAAACAAAAAATAGAAATAGAATGTTTAACTTCCAAAAAGAGTAAAAGGATTAAAAGTTAATTTTTCAAAAGATTAAATCCAATAGAAGTTGAAAAGGAAAAGAAAAAAGAATGATACATGGGAAAATACAAGATAATAGGCAGAAATCAATTCAAATACACCAGAAATTGCATCAAGAGGGTTAAACTTCCCTGTTTAAAAGATGGAAGTTCCCAGGTTATTTTTTTTAATATAACAACTGAATCAAATTATGAGCTATTTAAAAGAGTCACACCTAGAACTTAACAACACAAAAGGTTTAAAAAGATGGAAATGATATACTAAGAAAATACTAATAAAAAAGATTTGTGGCAATATTGTTGTCAGACAAACTTCAAGACAGTGATATTAGGGATAAAACAGGTCATTCTCTGATAAGAGGAAAAAATTAAAGTTAAAAAAAATTTTTTTGAACTAATATGCATCTAACAATGTAGTCTTAATATATACAAAGCAAACTTAGGCAGAATTACCAGGAGATGGTACTGTGAATGGAATGTTTGTGTTCCCCTCCTCCCCCAAATTCATATGTTGAACCTTA
The DNA here is from genome assembly GCF_965194825.1 of Balaenoptera physalus. Lineage (NCBI taxonomy): Eukaryota > Metazoa > Chordata > Mammalia > Artiodactyla > Balaenopteridae > Balaenoptera > Balaenoptera physalus. The sequence continues at coordinate 124,741,162 of NC_138890.1, forward strand.
GCCCTCAATGGTAATTAGGTCTAGATGTGATCATGAGAGTGAAGTCTTCATGATGAGATTAGTGCCGTTATAGGAAGAGACCAGAGAGTGAACCCTCTCTCTCTCTGTCTTTCTTTCTCTACCATGTGACAATACAGCAAGAAGGCAGCCATTTGCAAACAGGGAAAGGGCCCTCACCAGACCCTGAATCTTATGGCATCTCAATCTTGGACTTCCAGCCTCCAGATCTGTGAGAAATAAGTATGTGTTGCTTAAGCCATCCCACCTATGGTATTTTGTATTAGCAGCCTGAACTAAGACAGATGGGAAGAGCTAATTATTTCAGAAATATTTTACCAGTTGTTAGTGTCTTTGTGGGATCACTGTTTGCCAAGAGTTTAATTTTCTTCAGTTCAAGAAGGGTGCTAAGAAATTGCTTAACTAATAATGTACAAGCAAGGAAAATAATGTACTAATATTCTGTGATTTGTGCAGGTGTATTTGCTTTCATACAATCACCATCTGCATTACCCTATATTTGGCTTGTATTTATATGCAAAGGGAAACCAGATAACAAAATGGAAAAGGCAAAGATTCATGAGTGAAGAATTAAAGGAGAAAATGCCATAAGGAGTCAGGGATGAGAAATATCTCAGGTAACAAGGTTAGCCTTGAACAGGTAGAGGGACAGCTTCTCCACTGAGATGTGGAGAAAGATGTATGTGGATACAGAAACGTGCATTTATGGAATGGGTTGGGGCAATTAGTTGAGGGGTTCCCCCCCTGCCAACCTGTATTTGCTCGCAAGTTATCCAGAGGGTGTAAACTCTAGAAAGGCAGATATTTGCCTATCTTGTCGCCATTATATCCTCAATACCTAAAACAGGCTACAGGTACATGTAAATGGACAAATGTATTTGTTAATGTATTAATGAGTTGTTGAATGATGTGCTGTGACGGAGGGTGGGAGAAGTTAGAACAGAGAGCTTGGGGAAGTAAGCAAGTTAGCCCTCAGAGGGTAATGGGGCTTTGCAAATGAGTCCAGGACTGAATGCATCTCTCACATTAAACTTTGGTGGCAGGGTTTGGGGGAGGGAGTAAACTGTGTCCAATAGGAATCACAATTTTTGAAATAAGAAGTGCTAGAAGGCACCTTCAGACATATCATCTTAGAACCAGAGGGGAAGCAGTAGCTCTTTACCTGAGAGTAGAACCACCTTAACTACCAGTTAATGTAATTATCTTATAAAGCCAATGAAACATGAAGTAGCAGCTCAGTGGAGCCTGAAGAGGTCTGGAGAGGTGTATTAAGCCCGTCATTGGGACCTGGGATTTCAGGCTTAGATAATATCTTCATTCCGTGTACAGGTCTGGATTAATACTCAACAATTTGCCTTTTGAAATATTCTGTATTGAATCATTAAGACCTGTCCTTACTCCTCTCTATTCTGAAGATTATAGAGTATCTGTGGACTACAGTAGTTGTACTTAACTTGATGGCTTCCTTTTAAGATCATCACCTAAAACCCCCTTCTGAAATTTGAAAATGCCCAAGTCTTAGCTGTAGCCCTAACCAATCATTTCCTAGGTGGCCTACTGCTGTGATGGTTTTCCCAGATGTCTGCTGGTACCTATCTTCAATGAGCAATTTCAGACAGTGACATTCTTGTAACTTACCAGAAAGAAGGACGCCATTTTGGACTGAGGTTTAGGATCTGAAACATCTTCATTTTCATTTTTTCTCAGACCCTGAGAAATCCAGTTCAGTGTTGCTACCCAACGGTCATATTTTAATTATTTTCCTTTAATGCTCAATTTTTTTTACAAAATTTAGATATTTCCCAGATAGAGTACCCTAACTCTATGTCAGAATAAGCTATTATGGAATTTGATAAATCTAAGAGAAGTTGCAATTTTTGACTCACCTACAAGATAATAATTGGTTTCTTGTTAAGAAATCTTGAGTAAACAGTATTAGGCCATCCCTATTAGAAACAGATGTTTTTATTTTTCAGAATATCACTTAGTTTTTGATTAGCAGCTGAACACTTTTCAGAGGCAGTATCAGCGTTAGCACCAGGATAAATTTGGGCAACTGGTATTATATTAGTCAAAATACACAGATAGTAAAATAGTAGAGGCCCAAATCAAAATAGCTCAAGGAAACAAAAAAGGATATGTTTCCCTTACGTTAAAATGTCCTCAAATTATATCATCACAACGGCTTCATCCTCAGACAAGCTCTCTCCAAATGGTGGGAAAGATGCCCCCATTAGTTCCAGGTTTACACCATCTTTTGGCTTCCAGTCCTAGTAGAGAGAAAGAGAACCCTCTCTCCCCCAGCATTTATATCAATCTATGAAAATACTCTAGCCCCCTTGGTTCATATGCTCTCCCAGACAGTTCACTAAGCCCAGGGATATTGAGTAATCTGACTGGCCAGCCCAAGTCCTGCCACTCCCTCCCTCCCCTCATCCCCACAATGGGAAAGGCAGGGCTACATGATTGACAGCCCATTTCCAAAGGCTAAAGATGTTGAGCAGACAAAAAAAAAAGTAATAAATCTTCATCTCATTCTTTCCAGGGACATCTCAGTGCAAGGGATCTATACTCAGACATACCTGCACCATTCACTAGCTCGAGCATGTTACCTAACCCCTGTGGATCTCATTTTTTCTCATTTGTATGCGAGTTGCAGAGCTGGAGGCCATCTATGTAAAAAAGCGCTATTCAGCTACTTTCATTCCTCCTTTATGTCTGTCTCTGCTCTTGGCTGATAACTGTGTCCTCAGGTGGATCCCCTCAAATGCCAGTCCTCAGCCTGTAGAAAGGAAGACAGTGCTCATCTGCTCCTGGAGCTGTCCTCCCCCCAAGTCCAGCTCCTGGAGCTGGCCCTGGCTGCCTGCAAGTCTCCCTTAATGTGTCCGCATAACCTTTCCTGGTCCTCATTAAATTAGGTAGAGTTCCCTGCCCCATTCTTGGTCTCTTTGTCCATTCCAGCTGCTATAACAAAATACCACAGACTGGGTAGCTTACCAACAGCAGCAATTTATTTCTCACAGTTCTGGAAGCTGAAAGTCCCAAGATCAGGGTGCCAGCATGGTTGGGTTCTGATGAAGGCCCTCCTCTGGGTTCTCATTGTATTCTCACATCGTAGAAGGGACAAGGGAGCTCTCTTGGGCCTCTTTTATAAGGGCATTACTTTTATTGATAAAGGTTTTGCCCTCCTGACTTAATCGCCTCCCAAAGTCCCCACCTCCTAATACTATCACATTCGGGGGTTAGGATTTCAACATATGCATTTTGGAGGGACACAAAGATTCAGACCATAGCACTTGGTCATTGGCTCAGTAATCTATGCTGTGCTAATTCCTCCTCTCCCCCCGCTGATGTGTGAACTCCCTCTTACGAGGAAGCAGACAGATGCTGGGAAAGAGTTAGGAGTACAAAAAGTTTTATTGGGGAGTCTGCCTGTGAAAGAAAAAGGAAGGAAACAGGGCTGGGTAAAGAGAACTCTCAGACTGTGCTGCAGACAGGACAAGCTCTCTGCCATCCCAACAGGAAGCGACTCTCTGATAGGAGACTACAACATCAGGCAGAAATACCTAGGCCATGGATCCATCGTCTTCCTCAGTCATTGCCTGGGGGCCACCCAGAAAAAAGTACGCCCTCAACTACCATCCACTTGCTCAGGCATTGGTTGGGGGATGCTCCAAGAAGATTATGATCTGGGCTCAAAAGCTGAGGCCAACCCCGAAGAAACACCTGGTAGGAAACTAATTACATTCTTCAAGCTGGGCAGTGAGACCTTCCTTGAAGGGGGATCTATGTGGTGTCTTGCCACGTCTGTCATATCCTCCAAGATCCTGTTTAAGAGGAAGTTGTAAAGGAATCATTGTCTGACCTCAAAGGAGGCATCCTGATTATGGCAGGTAGATGGAGAAGACTTAGAGCAGGGGAACCTTCCCAACCACGTCACCTAGAGGTCGCCTACTCAGCCCTCCGAGCCAGCCCTACCTACACCCTGATTTCCTCCAGGACCTCTTGAACCAGGGATCCTTCCAACTTCATCAAATGTATCCTATCCCTTCTGTGCCCCTTCCAGGTATTGTATTTTCCCAGATCATGTCCATCCAACATTTGTAAGATTGGAGCCAGGGTGGTGGCTTAAGAGAAGCCAATAGTGAGGAGTACTTACTATGTGGTAAAATTAACCAATACTTACTGAATACTTACCATATAGTTCAATTATGCCCATTTTACAGGTTAAGAAACTGAGGCTCAGTAAGTATAATTAACCAAGGATACTCAACTAGTAAATGAGGCTGTGGGTATTTGCTCTTGTGCCCTCCAAAGTCTATATTCCTTCTATTGGCCATTCAGGAGAGTATGTAAAACATTTTCCAGAAAATTTCTTACCCCACATGGTTTTTAAATATTTTGTATGTTATTAGACAAATTTCTGGCTATTCAGGGTGCATGGCTTTCTAGAATGACCCATTCCAAAATGGTACTAGAAAGCTGAGATTTTACTCTCCCACAAATTCCATGCAAGAGGTCAGCATGAAAACTATTCAAAAGTGAACTCTCTTTTATAAATATAGCTAACATTTGCTGGTTAACTCTTGATAGCTAATCTTGATAGCCTTCGAGCTGTGAAGGCTCTTTCTCAGTCTCTCCTCCCCCTGCCCAGGGGCATTCCAGTTTCAGTTGACCTTGGCTATGACATTGAACAGTGCTCATTTGTGAAAACCCTGTTGACCTGAGCATCTGATCCTCTATTTGTTATTCAGACCATATCCTCTCTGCCTTTATGTGAGGCGTTAATATACATATGAGGACAGCAAGGTCCAAACCTTACTCGTTAAAATGAGCAGGCCAGAATTACTACAGGGACCAGTATCAAAAGCATCTCATGCACAAGAACGGTCCCTAGTTACTTTCACTTGTTTATGTCTAAGAGAGTCTGACAGCCTTTTTCATGGGAAAGTGCTCTTCAAGACCTGTGGCTTCCACCAGCTCCAGGGGAAGGGCAGACAGAGAAGCAAAGTGCTTGGCTAATAAGGACAGACATCTGCATTAGATGTTTGAAGAAGACAAAGGGAATTGGGAACATATTTGTTTAACCACATTACTTATTTCTTTATTATTATTCCCACTTAAAGTCTGGCTGTACTCATGTGCATTCAACACTGGAATCCACAGTTTGAGATGTTTAACTCCTTACTCCAAAACAAACATGCGCGACTGAGGAGAGGAGGATGTGATCTGAAACTCAACACCCGACCTGCACGATGCAGAGATTATTGGTAAAAGAGAAAGGCATGGGGTTTTCATGCATGTGTTTTTTTTCTGCCCTAGAACCACATTGGTCCTCATCTTAAAATGCATACTGAAGAGTTAATGAATATACTTTAAGCCAAGAGACCTAAAATTAAGTTACCCAACCAAAGTAGGATGCAAAGATCTGAGGCTTTATGGTCAGGGGAACCTGGGGACATGTGTGTTATATTCTTTGGTTTTTTGATATAAGCTGCTGCTTTGGGAAAGGCGAGTTGTGGAAGCTGGTGCTTCACAGCTCTGAGCAGCCAGCGTGATGCCGAGCTGACCTCTGACATCATCAGCGTGTTTAGGCTTCCCTGTCATCAACACTCCGGCTCAGTTAGGATGGTGCTGGGTTGGTGTCAGCAAGATTGCTTCCGCATGTAATACCCATCTCTGCATGAAAGTCAGTTCGCTCTTGGAAAAGTGTTACTCATTACTTCATTTTTTAAAACTTCCTTACAAAAATTCAGAAGCCCTCACAAAACAAATGTATAGCATAATGAATGATTAAGGCAAACACCTTTGTAACTATGATTCAGGTCAATAAATGGAACTTTGCTCCACCATGTGCCCCAGTCATTAAGCTCTTCCCTTCCTCCTAAAGTAATAACCATTCTGATTTTTATAGCTGCCTTTCTTGTATTCCTGTATAGTTTTTCACTCAAGTGATAAAGATGTACTCTGTCTCCTTAAACCTACAAAAAAAAAAAAAAAGCAATTCTTCTCTTTTCCTTACAATTTTTTTTTTTTTAAGTATTTGTTCATTTATTTATTTATGGCTGTGTTGGGTCTTCGTTTCTGTGCGAGGGCTTTCTCTAGTTGTGGCAAGCGGGGGCCACTCTTCATCGCGGTGCGCGGGCCTCTCACTATCGCGGCCTCTCTTGTTGCGGAGCACAAGCTCCAGACGCGCAGGTTCAGTAGTTGTGGCTCACGGGCCTAGTTGCTCCGCGGCATGTGGGATCTTCCCAGACCAGGGCTCGAACCCGTGTCCCCTGCATTGGCAGGCAGATTCTCAACCACTGCGCCACCAGGGAAGCCCTCTTTTCCTTACAATTTTTCTGTTGAAGAACTCAGGAAGTTGGATGGGTAGAGTCTGCCATAGTCTGGATTTTGCTGATGGCACGCTGATCATAGAGTTCCACATGTTCTTCTGCCCTAGGGATTTCCTACAAACTAGAAGCTAGAGTCATTACACCGCTTGACTTTTACAAGTCTGGTGACCAAAATTTCCTCCTTTCCCCCATCCCCGCCGCCCCCCAAAGGAAGGGGCCTTTCCTCCAAGGTGCAGACACAGCCTCTTTGGACACATTGCCCTTTCACGTTTCTATATTTTCTGCCCAGCTTGTTCCTCTATCTGAAGTACCCTCCCTGCTTCTCTACCTGGAAATCGACTACTCAGTTTTCAGGGCCCAATTCAAAAGTCAGTTGCCACTCACAGCTCTGTGACATCTTCACACATCCCCTCGGCAGAATATGTCACAGCGTCCCCACCGCGTTCTCACTCTCTTCAACCACAGCACTTGCCCACCATGTCACAACTGCCTGAACTCATCACTTTTCCACCCCACACTGTCCCCACCACTACCCCCTCCTTGACAGCAGTGACTGTCTTATCTGAGCAGAAGCAGATATTCAGTGTGGGCCACACCCTTCCACCCCACCTCTAGGGAACACCTGGATCCCTATCAAGCCCTCACCCACCAGTGGTCCACAGAGGACCACTCTCCAAGGGCCCTCCTTCCTTTCCCGCTCCTCCAAGGTGCCTCTGCTCTTCAGCAATTCTTTTATTTCAAAATGCACAGCATGCTCTCCCGCCCTCAACTGCCTCTTCTTTTCTCAAGAAGGATCTGTATCCTCACCTGATCTGAAGTTGCCTTGAAACCTAGCATTCGAAAAGAAGGGTCATAGAATATTAGCCCGTCCCCTGCCTGCTCTGTAGCTCGGCACAACAGCATCTACAGTGTAATGAGGCCTTGCTTCAGTCATACCATTAACCAGTACAGCAATGGAAAGACAAGCCCCAAATTACACCAGCCCTCAAGAGGGGGATGGGCAAGCAAAGAAGGAGGTATTCTCTCATACCATTCCATTAAACTCTCTCTCACCTTTCAAATCTGGCTTCAAAATCACTTCCTAAGAACTTTCCCTGATTAACTTGACCTAATTCTCTTAATTCCTGTACTCAGTGAGCCTTCATTAATTATGTACCTAGAGATTTTCCACTATTCATATGCTCTCAGTATATATTGGTCTATGCATATGCTTTTCATATGCAGTTTCTCATATGCAGAGAGGAAAATCTGGTCTTGCAGTTCTTCTGAATCTCTCCCACCACATCAGTTCACATTTCTGCACAGAGGACAGACCCAATAAATGTCACTGACCGACAAACGTATGTTACTATTCATGCACCAGGGCCCTGGGAAATTTCTGGTACAAGAACTGAAAGAGCTAGGGAAGAAAAGATGATAACATTTCTAGCCCCGCTGAAGAACATTTTATCCAAAATGTCTGTTTTTCTTTTCCTAAATGATTCTTTTTTTTTTTTTCTCACTGGTCTGCTGAAATTTGCTAGTGCCAATCTTTTGAGCTCTTGAAATAAAGACTTGTTGAGCAGATTTTTGACTTTTGAAAAAAGGGTTTCAGAACCCAATTTAAAGCCCTAAATATATTAAAGCATATTACTTCAAGTATTGCTATAGCTATTTGTGTTCGTTGTAAATAAACAGCATTGAGTCAGTGTTTTTTTCATCAACCTGTAGAATTTTCACGAATTCTCCTCCCAGTTCCCTATGATATCGTTAACGGTTTCTCTGAGGCAATGAGCCCTGGTAATAACGTTGTGAGTCAAATCTGAATTATTTAAATTTTTTATTACTTTTTACTTTACAAAGAGTATTTTTCAGGTCCTGCAGCGCCATGATAGTTTAGAGTAAATGTTGATACTTTTCTGAAGACAAAGGGCATTTGTCCAAATCTGGACTGGAGAAACTTGGTATTTCTTCTCAGAGAAAGTAAGCCCCCAGAAGACTCAAGTTATCTATTCATTTACCCAACGGTTTATGCAAACACTAAGGAGCATGCATGTGTGTGTGTGTACATGTGAGAAAGAGAAAATGTTCAATTCTACAGTGCAGGCTGGGGCCCCTACTGCCAAGTTGAGGGAAGGACGTCATATATTCTAGAGCAATGACAGGAAGTTTCTTTGGATCTTTGCTCATGTTTTTCCAGTCAATAAATTAAGGAAGGACCTAGATAATGTACAGAAAAGTGTAAGGTAAGATTAGCAGTGTGTGTGCACACATGTGCCATCATGCACGTTTTGGTGTTCAAATCATTAGTTAGTAAATGCATACGTTAGACTTCACCTATTAATTTTAATAAGAATCACAGCCTTGATTATGCTAACCAAGGTGAAACACGTTTTGTTTACTTATGGTAATTTACATATTTAAATTGGAAGGTATTACTTAAAAGAAATGAGCGGTTAATTTTGATAAAATGAACGGAAGAACTGAGTTCACGCTATTTGCAATGGGATCTCCCAGACTGGGTTCCCCTAGCAAAGGGCTGGCTGAGCACCCAGGCTCAGTCATTCATCCCTGACAGGCTTTCTGCGCTCCCTTCCATCCTTCCACCCTCCATCTTCTTCCAAAACTAGTTAATACTTCTGCCTTTCTTATTTCTAGCTGCTCCGACAGCCTCCCCCCAAGGTTATTTTATTCCCTAAACCTCTCTCTATTCTCCCTCTTTCCATTCTCCCTGAAATAATCGATCTGACCCTTATAGTTCCAGGTTATTAGTTGTCCCTAAAGGAGAGGAAATAATGGGTTCAGAAAATCCTAAGAAGTTATAAACGTAACTTACTCAACCAGAAACATTTACAATTTCTTTCTAGACCTGCATTGTCCAATATGGTAGCCACTAGCCACACATGGCTATTTAAATATACATTTAAATGAATTAAAGCTAAATGAAATGAAAATTCCAGTTCCTTAGTCTCACTTACCACATTTCGAGTACTCAATAGCCACAGCTAAGGTATTAAATGACACAGAATATTTGCATCACTACAGAAAGTTCTATGGGACAGAGCACTATTCTAGATTTCCTTCTCTGAAGGACAGCCCTAATGTTTTTATTCTATCATTTTTTCCTTTCAGCAAATGTCCTTCGCTCTTGTTGAGGTGGTCATTCCATTCACCTTCAGACGTAGCCAGACCGCCCAATGGTGTGCTGAATCAGATCAGCCATCCTATTTCTGAATCAGGTGGATCGTTTACCCCTCAGTGCAAGGCATATTATAAGTGCTCCATATGAAAGAATCGTAGAGGGACTCATCCCTAGAGAGACCCAAGGAAACCAGCAAGACTTCTGGAGCTTAGTTTTCTGCCAGAACATTAAGTATAGAGTAGGGGAGGGACAGTAAAGCACATTTAAGGTTCAAAGACAGAGTACTCTCTCTTTTGTTAGGAGAGGAAATTTAGAATTCCAGTGCTATCTCACTTTATGCAACACTTAATGGTGTGTAAACAAATAGGTAAAGAATGCAGAAGCTCACAATTGAAAGAACGCTGTGTAAATTGCCATCCATTTAAAGGAGCAGGCTTTCACAAAGCCATGGGGCACATCTGCAACCAGGGCCTCAGGGAGTCTGCTCCCAAGGCCCCAAGCCGCTAGGCCAATTTTCCTGGGGCTTCTCCTTTCAAGGCTCTCCTAGGACCCATTTCCTGGACTTCTTGTCGTTTCCTGTCTAGATCTACTCTCTTATTTTGCTAGAGAACATCTTCTAGTTGTTTTTTTGAGACACTGTTTGGAATGAATGGAAGTATCTGAAAATGTCATTATTCTTTTTTTTTTTTTGGCTGCATTGGGTCTTCGTTGCTGCGCGCGGGCTTTCTCTAGTTGCGGTGAGCGAGGGCTACTCTTCATTGTGGTGCGCAGGCTTCTCATTGCAGTGGCATCTCTTGTAGCGGAGCACGGGCTCTAGGCGCGTGGGCTTCAGTAGTTGTGGCACTCAGGCTCAGTAGATGTGGCTCGCAGGCTCTAGAGTGCAGGCTCAGTAGTGTGGCACACGGGCTTAGTTGCTCTGCAGCATGTGAGATCTTCCCAGACCAGGGCTCAAACCTGTGTCCCCTGCGTTGGTAGGCGGATTCTTAACCACTGCGCCACCAGGGAAGTCCTAAATGTCATTATTCTACCCTCACATTTGATGGATAATTTGGCTGGGTTAAGAAGTCACTTTTACTCAGATTTTGAAGGCCTTGTTCCATTGCCTTCAAGCTTTCTGTGGTGCCAACGAGAAGCCCGATATCATTTTGATTCCTGATCTACAGTGTTTGACCTGAGATAAAGTTAACTTGCATATCAGGACCCACAAAATGGAGGACTCCCCAGTGGTCTGGCTCAAGTCACAAATCTAAACCTAAGTCATCCTGCACTTACAGGAAACATCTGACAAGGAAACCAAATGCCAATCACAGCCCTCCACCTCAGCTTCAGCTAGCTCATCTTACACTAGAAAATAGGACCTGCTAGCCTTACAAGGAAATCCCTGACCTCCTAGCCAGTCATGCCCTGCTTCCCCATTGCCTTTTCTCTATAAAGGTGCCCTAATTCCCTTGGGAAGCGTCCTCCACTGCTTGTGAGGCACTGTAACCCACCCCCCACCACAGCCCATGGATTGTTTTCTCTTGAATAAAGGATCTCCTTGACTAAATTGTTTTAGCCTTGTCATTTGACGCTTGCTTTTTTTTACCTGTTTAATGTGCATTCATGTGGATTTTTAAAAATTATTATTATTCTTTGGGCAGGAAATTTGATGGACTCTATGTCTGGAGATGTTAATCCTTCACTCCTGGTAATTACTGCATGCTTTCAATAATAATTTTCTCGCAGTTTTATCTGTTTTATCTTTCTAAAATTCTTCTTACCTAGGTGTAAAATCTCTTTAATTGAAATGTGTAACTATTTGAAATGTACTGCCTTTTTTGCCTCTATTCAGAGTAATTTTCTTTTACAACTCATTTTATAGGATAAAACTTGTCAAAGACTCTGTCTCTGTTTATCATTAAATGCTGTTTTCTGAACAAACTGCAAAGGACTCATTTACAAAATAATATAATACCACTGTAGGTCACACTTAGGTGGATTTATAGTTCTTCAAAGATTCAAAATTTTCTGAATTCCATTTGGTGACAAACAATGAGGGGAGAAAACACTTGTGGCCAGGCTGAAATAACTTTCTGAATTCAGCATCAGCTCTGTCACCAAAATTTTTATGGTTCAGTTACTCTATGCATATAAAAAAATATTTGTAAATCTTAACAACTACAACTTCTATTTTTATGGGACGGATACTACAGCTTGTTTGAGCACACAAATATGAATTATGCATGCACACAACCAGTTCCAAATACATTTCTGCTCCATCGTTTTCTAATTTAGTAAAAACATTATTAATGTTATGATTCTGTGCCTTCCCAAAGTTTGTGTTCATGTTATGACTACAAAAACAAATCATTTTATCTTCAGTGTTAAACTTTTGAACTGTATTCATAGTGATGTTCACTATAATGTCAAATATTTTAAATTCAACACAATGAACTTTCATAAGCTTTACTCTGACTCTATTAATTTGATTAAAAAAATGACTCATTATTGGTATTAACTGATTTCTGTCTGAAGCATCGGTTGTCACAGATATTAGTTATTCATTTGCAAATTATTTCTTTGTTAACAGAGACAACATATTGACAGTTATCACTTCATTTTTTTGTACATGTGCGAGAGAATTTAGGATTAAAAATGAGATAAATGAATTTAGAACAAGAGTCATCTTCATGCTCAACATCACTAACCATTAGAGAAATGCAAATCAAAACTACAATGAGGTATCATCTCTCACCGGTGAGAATGGCCATCATCAAAAAATCTACAAACAATAAATGCTGGAGAGGGTGTGGAGAAAAGGGAACCCTCTTGCACTGTTGGTGGGAAGGTAAATTGATACAGCCACTGTGGAGAACAGTATAGAGGTTCCTTAAAAAACTAAAAATAGAACTACCATATGACCCAGCAATCCCACTAGTGGGCATATACCCTGAGAAAACCATAATTCAAAAAGAGTCATGTACCATAATGTTCATTGCAGCTCTATTTACAATAGCCAGAACATGGAAGCAACCTAAGTGTCCATAGACAGATGAATGGATAAAGAAGATGTGGCACATATATACAATGGAATATTACTCAGCCATAAAAAGAAACGAAATTGAGTTATTTGTAGTGAGGTGGATGGACCTAGAGTTTGTCATACAGAGTGAAGTAAGTCAGGAAGAGAAAAACAAATACCATATGCTAACACATATATATGGAATCTAAAAAAAAAAAAAAAAATATGGTTCTGAAGAACCTAGGGTTAGAACAGGAATAAAGACACAGACGTAGAGAATGGACTTGAGGACACAGGGAGGGGGAAGGGTAAGGTGGGACGAAGTGAGAGAGTGGCATGGACATATATACACTACCAAATGTAAAATAGATAGCTAGTGGGAAGCAGCCACATAGCACAGGTAGATCAGCTCGGTGCTTTGTGACCACCTAGAAGGGTGGGATAGGGAGGATGGGAGGGAGATGCAAGAGGGAGGAGATATGAGGATATATGTATATGTGTAGCTGATTCACTTTGTTATACAGCAGCAACTAACACACCATTGTAAAGCAATTATACTCCAATAAAGATGTTTAAAAAAATAAATAAAATAAAAAGGTAAAAAAAAAAGTCATCTTCAAAACAATGTTATTTCAAAGGGTGATGTATAAACACACTTGGTGCAGCTGTACGTGTTAAATTGTCTTTAAACATGGTATTCTTAGAATAAGTACCAACTTTTCAAGTAACTGTTGATAGTTCTTCAGCAAATTTCTGTCTCCTGTTTTCAGTGGTCAGAGCTGTCACTACTGACTCAATGGTAAATGTATAATGGAAGTGTTTTTGTTCACATTTCATATTTACCATTGACTTTCTTAAGAAATGAAAATTCAGTTCTTAATTTTTCATTAAACATGTGTTTTAAAAAGTTCACTACTGAGACAAGATAGGGGGATAAGGAATGCTAAAATCTTACCTCTCCATAAAAGCAATGAAAAACTGACAAAAATAATAAGAACCAAGAACTTTTTGTGCTTTGGAAACTTGCAGCACTTATTGCAGCAACCAAAAGTTTGCAGCAATCCATGCAGCACTTATTCAAGAAAAATGACTGAATCTCAGTAAGAACAGTGAGCTTTGTGGCATCTTACTTTAATTCCATTCCCCATCCCCCAGCGCAACTGTAGCCTTGAAATTAGCAGCCTGCATTCCTGGTACTGGTAGAGGAGAGAGAAGAACAGATAACCTTTGCAAATTGTTCTTAGTTGTTCTGTCTGGTGGCTTTCTGGAGGAGCTTCTCAAAAGGCTGTCTTTCATACAGATTGCCAACAGGCACATGAAAGGATGCTCAACATGGCTAATTATTAAAGAAATGCAAATCAAAACTACAATGAGGTACCATCTCATACTGGTCAGAATGGCCATCATTAAAAAGTTTACAAATAACAAATGCTGCAGAGGGTGTGGAGAAAAGGGAGCTCTACACTACTGGTGGGAATGTAAATTGGTGCAGCCACTCTGGAAAACAGTACAGAGGTTCCTCAAAAAACTAGAACCAGAGTTGCCATATGATCCAGCAATCCCACTCCTGGGCATATATCTGAAGAAAATTGTAATTCAAAAAGATACATGCACCCCAGTGTTCATTGTAGCACTATTTACAATAGCCAAGACATGGAACCAACCTAAATGTCCATCGACAGATGAATGGATAAAGAAGATGTGGTACATATATACAATGGAATAAAACTCAGCCATAAAAAAGAATGAAACAATGCCATTTGCAGCAACATGGAAGCAACTAGAGATTATCATACTAAGTGAAGTAAGTCAGAAATACAAAGACAAATACCATATGATATCACTTATATGTGGAATCTAAAATATGACATAAATGAACTTATCTACAAAACAAAAAACAGACTCACAGACATAGAGAACAGACTTGTGGTTGCCAAGGGGGAGGGTAGGGGGAGAGATGGATTGGGAGTTTGGGATTAGCAGATGCAAACTACTATATATAGAATGGATAAACAACAAGGTCCTACTGTATAGCACAGGGATCTATATTCAATATCCTGTGATAAACTATAATGGAAAAGAATATGAAAAAGAGGCTGTATATATATGTATGTATATGTATAACTGAATCACTTTGCTGTACAGTAGAAATTAACACAAGATTGTATATCAACTATACTTTAATAAAATAGAATTTTAAAAAAGGCTTGTCTTGGAGACCTTCAAGATGGCAGAGGAGTAAGACGTGGAGATCACCTTCCTCCCCACAAATACATCAGAAATACATCTACACGTGGAACAACTCCTACAGAACACCTACTGAACGCTGGCAGAAGACCTCAAACCTCCCAAAAGGCAAGAAACTCCCCACGTACCTGGGTAGGGCAAAGGAAAAAAGAAATAACAGAGACAAAGAATAGGGACGGGACCTGCACCAGTGGGAGGGAGCTGTGAAGGAGGAAAGGTTTCCAGACACTAGGAAGCCCCTTCGCGGGCAGAGACTGCGGGTGGCAGAGGGGGGAAGCTTTAGAGCCGCAGAGGAGAGCGCAGCCACAGGGGTGCGGAGGGCAGAGCGGAGAGATTCCCGCACAGAGGACCAGTGCCGACCTGCATTCACCAGCCCGAGAGGCTTGTCTGCTCCCCCGCCGGGGCGGGCGGGGGCTGGGAGCTGAGGCTCGGGCTTCGGTCGGATCGCAGGGAGAGAACTGGGGTTGGTGGCATGAACACAGCCTGAAGGGGGCTAGTGCACCACGGCTAGCCGGGAGGGAGTCCGGGAAAAGGTCTAGAGCTGCCGAAGAGACAAGAGACTTTTTCTTGCCTCTTTGTTTTGCGGTGCGCGAGGAGAGGGGCTTCAGAGAGCTGCTTAAAGGAGCTCCAGGGACAGGCGTGAGCCGCGGCTATCAGCGCGGACCCCAGAGACGGGCATGAGACGCTAAGGCTGCTGCTGCCGCTACCAAGAAGCCTGTGTGCAAGCACAGGTCACTCTCCACACCGCCCCTCCCGGGAGCCTGTGCAGCCCACCACTGCCAGGGTCCCGTGATCCAGGGACAACTTCCCCAGGAGAACGCACGGCGCGCCTCAGGCTGCTGCAACGTCACGCCGGCCTCTGCCGCCGCAGGCTCACCCCGAACTCCATACCCCTCCCTCCCCCCGCCTGAGTGAGCCCGAGCCCCCGAATCAGCTGCTCCTTTAACCCTGTTCAGTCTGGGCGGGGAACAGATGCCCTCAGGCGACTTACACGCAGAGGCAGGGCCAAATCCAAAGCTGAACCCCGAGAGCTGTGCGAACAAAGAAGAGAAAGGGAAATCTCTCCCAGCAGCCTCAGAAGCAGAGGATTAAATCTCCACAATCAACTTGATGTACCCTGCATCTGTGGAATACCTGAATAGACAACGAATCATCCCAAAACTGAGGCAGTGGACTTTGGGAGCAACTGTAGACTTGGGGTTTGCTGTATGCAACTGACTGGTCTCTGGTTTTATGTTTATCTTAGCTTAGTATTTAGAGTTTAACCATTTGTTTATTGATTTGGTTGCTCTGTTTTTTTTTTATATATAGATTTTATTTTGTTTTTCCTTTTTCTCTTTTTGTGAGTGTGTATGTGTATGCTTCTTTGTGTGATTTTGTCTGTATAGGTTTGCTTTTCCCATTTGTCCTAGGGTTCTGTCAGTCCTTTTTCTTTTTTTTTTTAATATAGTTTTTAGCGCATGTTATCATTGGTGGATTTGTGTTTTGGTTTGGTTGCTCTCTTCTTTCTTTTTATAATTACTTTTTATCTTTAATAATTAAAAAATATTTTTCATTTTAATAACTTTATTTCTTTTTACTTTCTTTCTTTCTTTCTTTCTTTTTTTCTTTTTTTCTGCCTTTATTCTGAGCCGTGTGGCTGACAGGGTCTAGGTGATCCAGCTGGGTGTCAGGCCTGTGCCTCTGAGGTGGGAGAGCCAAGTTCAGGACATTGGTCCACCAGAGACGTCCGAGCTCCACATAATATCAAACGGCGAAACCTCTCCCAGAGATCTCCATCTCAACGCTAACACCCAGCTCCACTCAACAACCAGCAAGCTACAGTGCTGGACACCCTATGCCAAACAACTAGCAAGACAGAAACACAACCCCACCCATTAGCAGACAGGCTGCCAAAAATTATAATAAGGTCACAGACACCCCAAAACACACAACGGGATGCGGTCCTGCTCACCAGAAAGACAAGATCCAGCCTCATCCACCAGAACATAGGCACCAGTCCCCGCTACCAGGAAGCCTACACAACCCACGGAAACAACCTTAGCCACTGGGGGCAGACACCAAAAACAACAGGAACTAGGAAACTACAGCCTGCAAAAGGGAGACCCCAAACACAGTAAGCTAAGCGAAATGAGAAGACAGAGAAATACACAGATGCTCCAGATGAAGGAGCAAGGTAAAAACCTACCAGACCAAACAAATGAAGAGGAAATAAGCAGTCTACCTGAAAAAGAATTCAGAGTAAGGATAGTAAAGATGATCTAAAATCTTGGAAACAGAATAGAGAAAATACAAGAACAGTTTAATAAGGACCTAGAAAAACTAAACAGCAAACAAACAATGATGAACAACAAAATAAATGAAATTTAAAATTCTCTAGAAGGGATCAATAACAGAATAACTGATGCAGAAGAATGGATAAGTGACCTGGAAGATAAAATAGTGGAAATAACTACCACAGAGCAGAATAAAGAAAAAAGAATGAAAAGAATTAAGGACAGCCTTAGAGAGCTCTGGGACAACATTAAATGCACCAACATTCAAATTATAGGGGTCCCAGAAGAAGAAGAGAAAAAGAAAGGGACTGAGAAAATATTTGAAGAGATTAAAGTTGAAAACTTCTCTAATATGGGAAAAGAAATAGTCAATCAAGTCCAGGAAGCACAGAAAGTCCCATACAGGATAAATCCAAGGAGAAACATGCCAAGACACATATTAATCAAACTATCAAAAATAAAATACAAAGAAAAAATATTAAAAGCAGCAAGGGAAAAACAACAAATAACATACAAGGGAATCCCCATAAGGTTAACAGCTGATCTTTCAGCAGAAACTCTGCAAGCCAGAAGGGAGTGGCAAGACATATTTAAAGTGATGAATGGGAAAAACCTACAACCAAGATTACTCTACCCAGCAAGGATCTCATTCAGATTTGACCGAGAAATTAAAAGCTTTACAGACAAGCAAAAGCTAAGAGAATTCAGCACCACCAAACCAGTTTTACAACAAATGCTAAAGGAACTTCTCTATGCAGGAAACACAAGAGAAGGAAAAGACCTACAATAACAAACCCAAAACAATTAAGAAAATGGTAATAGGAACGTACATGTCGATAATTACCTTAAATGTAAATGAATTAAATGCTCCCTCCAAAAGACATAGACTGGCTGAATGGATACAAAAACAAGACACGTATATATGCTGTCTAAAAGAGACCCACTTCACACCTACGGACACATACAGACTGAAAGTAAGGGGATGGAAAAAGATATTCCATGCAAATGGAAAACAAAACAAAGCTGGAGTAGCAATTCTCATATCACACAAAAGAGACTTTAAAATAAAGACTATTACAAGCGACAAAGAAGGACAAGACATAATGACCAAGGGATCAATCCAAGAAGATATAACAATTGTAAATATTTATGCACCCAACATAGGAGAACCTCAACACATAAGGCAAATGCTAACAGCCAAAAAGGGGGAAATCGACAGTAACACAATCATAGTAGGGGACTTTAACACCCCATTTTCACCAATGGACCAGTCATCGAAAATGAAAATAAATAAGGAAACTCAAGCTTTAAATGACACATTAAACAAGATGGACTCAATTGATATTTACAGGACATTGCATCCAAAAACAACAGAATACACTTTCTTCTCAAGTGCGCATGGAACATTCTCAGTATACATCATATCCTGGGTCACAAATCCAGCCTTGGTAAACTTAAGAAAATTGAAACCGTTTCAACTATCTTTTCTGACCACAATGCTATGAGAGTAGATATCAATTACAGGAGAGAAATCTGTAAAAAATACAAACACATGGAGGCTAAACAATACACTACTAAATAACCAAGAGGTCACTGAAGAAATCAAAGGGGAAATCCAAAAATACTTAGAAACAAATGACAAAGAAAACACGACGACCCAAAACCCATGGGATGCAGGAAAAGCAGCTCTAAGAGGTAAGTTTATAGCAACACAATCCTACTTCAAGAAACAAGAAACATCTCAAATAAACAACCTAACCTTACACCTAAAGCAATTAGAGAAAGAAGAACAAAAAATCCCCCGAAGTTGGCAGAAGGAAAGGAAGCATAAAGATCAGATCAGAAATAAATGAAAAAGAAATGAAGGAAACAATAGCAAAGATCAATAAAACTAAAAGCTGGTTCTTTGAGAAGATAAACAAAATTGATAAACCATTAGCCAGACTCATCAAAAAAAAAAAAGGGAGAAGACTCAAATCAATAGAATTATATATGAAAAAGGAGAAGTAACAACTGACACTGCAGAAATACAAAGGATCGTGAGAGATTACTACAAGCAACTATATGCCAATATAATGAACAACCCAGAAGAAATGGACAAATTCTTAGAAAAGCACAAGCTTCCAAGACTGAACCAGGAAGAAACAGAAAATATAAACAGATCAATCACAGACACTGAAATTGAGACTGTGATTAAAAATCTTCTAACAAACAAAGCCCAGGACCAGATGGCTTCACAGGCGAATTCTATCAAACATTTAGAAAAGAGCTAACACCTATCTTTCTCAAACTCTTCCAAAATATAGCAGAGGGAGGAACACTCCCAAACTTGGTTTATGAGGCCACCATCACCCTGATACCAAAACCAGACAAAGATGTCAGAAAGAACGAAAACTACAGGCCAATATCACTGATGAACATAGATGCAAAAATCCTCAACAAAATACTGACAAACAGAATCCAACAACACATTAAAAGGATCATACACCATGATCAAGTGGGGTTTATCCCAGGAATGCAAGGATTCTTCAATACACAAATCAATCAATGTGATAAACCATATTAACCAATTGAAGGAGAAAACCCATACGATCATCTCAACAGATGCAGAAAAAGCGTTCAACAAAATTCAACACCCATTTATGATAAAACCCCTCCAGAAAGTAGGCATAGAGGGAACTTACCTCAACATAATAAAAGCCATATATGACAAACCCACAGCCAACATCGTTCTCAATGGTGAAAAACTGAAACCATTTCCACTAAGATCAGGAACAAGACAAGGTTGTCCATGCTCATCACTATTATTCAACATAGTTTTGGAAGTTTTATCTACAGCAATCAGAGAAGAAAAAGAAATAAAAGGATCCAAATAATTAAAGAAGGAGTAAAGCTGTCACTGTTTGCAGATGACATGATACTATACACAGAGAATCCTAAAGATGCTACGAGAAAACTACTAGAGCTAATCAATGAATTTGGTAAAGTAGCAGGATACAAAACTAATGCACAGAAATCTCTTGCATTCCTATACACTAATGATGAAAAATCTGAAAGAGAAATTAAGGAAACACTCCTATTTACTATTGCAATAAAAAGAATAAAATACCTAGGAATAAACCTACTTAAGGAGACAAAAAATCTGTATGCAGAAAAGTATAAGACACTGATGAAAGAAAATAAAAATGATACAAACAGATGGAGAGACATACCATGTTCTTGGATTGGAAGACTCAACATTGTGAAAATGACTATACTACCCAAAGCAATCTACAGATTCAGTGCAATTCATATGTAACTACCAATGGCATTTTTCACAGAACTAGAACAAAAAATTTCACATTTTATATGGAAACTCAAAAGACCCCGAACAGCCAAAGCAATCTTGAGAAAGAAAAACGGAGCTGGAGGAATCAGGCTCCCGGACTTCAGACTATACTACAAAGCTACAGTAATCAAGACAGTATGGTACTGGCACAAAAACAGAAATATAGATCTATGGAACAGGATAGAAAGCCCAGAGATAAACCCACACACATATGGTCACCTTGTCTTTGATAAAGGAGGCAAGACTATACAGTGGAGAAAAGACAGCCTCTTCAATAAGTGGTGCTCTGAAAACTGGACAGCTACATGTAAAAGAATGAAATTAGAACACTCCCTAACACCATACACAAAAATAAACTCAAAACAGATAAAGACCTAAATGTAAGGCCAGCCACTATAAAACTCTTAGAGGAAAACATAGGCAGAACACTCTATGACATAAATCACAGCAAGATCTTTTTTGACCCACCTCCTAGAGAAATGGAAATAAAAACATAAATAAACACATGGGACCTAATGAAACTTAAAAGCTTTTGCACAGCAAAGGAAACCATAAACAAGATGACAAGACAACCCTCAGAATGGGAGAAAATATTTGCAAATGAAGCAACTGACAAAGGATTAATCTCCAAAATTTACAAGCAGCTCATGCAGCTCAATATCAAAAAAACAAACAACCCAATCCAAAACTGGGCAGAAGACCTAAATAGACATTTCTCCAAAGAACATATACAGATTGCCAACAAACACATGAAAGGATGCTTTACATCACTAATCATTAGAGAAATGCAAATCAAAACTACAATGAGGTATCACCTCACACTGGTCAGAATGGCCATCGTCAAAAAGTCTACAAACAGTAAATGCTGGAGAGGGTGTGGAGAAAAGGGAACCCTCTTCCAGTGTTGGTGGGAATGTAAATTGATACAGCCACTTTGGAGAACAGTACGGAGGTTCCTTAAAAAACTAAAAATAGAACTATCATATGACCCAGCAACCCCACTACTGGGCATATACCCTGAGAAAACCATATTTCAAAATGAGTCATGTACCACAATGTTCATTGCAGCTCTATTTACAATAGCCAGGACATGGAAGCAACCTAAGTGTCCATCAACCGATGAATGGATAAAGAAGATGTAGCACATATATACAATGGAATATTACTCAGCCATAAAAAGAAACAAAATTGAGTTATTTGTAGTGAGGTGGATGGACCTAGAGTCTGTCATACAGAGTGAAGTAAGTGAGAAAGAGAAAATAAATACCATATGCTAACACATACATATGAAATCTAAAAAAAAAAGGTTCTGAAGAACATAGGGGCAGGACAGGAATAAAGATGCAGACATAGAGAATGGACTTGAGGACACAGGGAGGGGGTAGGGTAAGCTGGGACAAAGTGAGAGAGTGGCATGGACTTATATATACTACCAAATGTAAAAAAGATAGCTAGTGGGAAGCAGCCGTATAGCACAGGGAGATCAGCTCGATGCTTTGTGACCACCTGGAGGGGTGGGTTAGGGAGGGTGGGATGGAGACGCAAGAGGGAAGAGATATGGGGATATATGTATATGTATAGCTGATTCACTTTGTTATAAAGCAGAAACTAACAGACCGTTGTAAAGCAATTATACTCCAAAAAGATGTTAAAAATAAAAAATTTCCAAATATGAAAGAAAAAAAAAAAGGCTTGTCTTTATCTCTCCTGACTAGCGCTCTCATCTAAAGAGTGCTAAACCTGATAATGGGACACAGAATTTTTGTTGAAAACATTTATAGGCAAATGTTTTAGTCCCTGCTACCCAGTGCAATGAACAACAGTTGGAGCAAACAGCAGATGAACCAAAAAGCTTGGAAGGAAAATTTCAGAGTGGGAAACTTAGAAAGACACACGTGCCCAGGTTCAAGGTCATGTTTAGTTGTGTTCATCCTCAGGAAAGACCTGAAAAAGCCCTACACTCTCACCTCTGGATGACTTTGAGGCTCTGAACAAGCAGGAAGTGAAGGTTAATGTAGGGTGGTCAGCCCCCTGGCCTAGTGTTGAAGGCATGTCAATACACACACAAGCCCCTCTGCAAAGACTGGGAGTTTGGTTCTAGGCATTGAAGGAAATCCCTATCCAATCATTAGCTGATCACTAAGCTAGGGCTATTCAGGGACCTTGAACAGCCAAAACAATTATGACAAGAAAAACAAAGCTGGAAGACACACACTTCCTGATTTCAAAACTTATTACAAAGGTAGAGTAATCAAAATAGTGTGGTACTGGCATAAGGATAGACATATAGAACAATGGAATAGAACTGAGAGTCCAGCAATAAACTCATATAACTGTGGTCAGCTGCTTTTCAAAACGGATGCCAAGACCATTCATTGGGGAAAGAATAGTCTTTTCAACAAACGGTGCTGTGACAACTGGATATCCACATGAAAAAGAATGAAGATGGGTCCTTATCTCACACCATATATAAAAATGAAGGCAAAATGGATAAAAGGTCTAAATGTAAAACTAAAAGTGCTTAGAAGGAAATACAGTTTTAAGTCTTCACAACCTTAGGTTAGGCAATGGTTTCTTAAATAAGACTCCAAAGTCACAAGCAACAAAAGAAAAAATAGATAAAACTAGACTTCATCAAAATTGAAAGCATTTGTACATCAAAGGACACTACCAAGAGAGTGCAAAGACAGTCCATACAATGGGAGAAAATATTTGTAAATCATGTATCTGTTATTGGGCTAATATTCAGACACATAATGAACACTTACAACTCAATAATAAAAAGACAAACCACACGACTGAAAAATGTGCAAGGGATCTGAACACACATTTCTCCAAAGAAGATTTGTAAATGGCCAATATGCATAAGAGAAGATGCTCAACATCATCGGTCATTAGGTAAACGCAAATCAAAGCCAAAATAAGATACCAATTCACACCTACTAGGATGGCTGTAATCAAATAACAGATAATAACAAGTGTTTATTAGGATGTAGAGAAGTTGGAACTCTCATACTTTCCTGATGGGAGTGTAAAATGGTGTAGCTATTTTGGAAAACAGTTTGGCAGTTTCTCAAAAAATTACCATACTATCCAACAGTTCCACTCTCAGGTATATATCCAAGAAAATGGAAAACTTATGTCCACATAAATACTTGTACACAGATGTTCTTAGCTACATTATTCAAAGTAGCCAAAAACTGGAAACACTACAAATGTTCATTAAATGAATGCAAAACAAAATGTGGTATATTTATCTACACAATAGAATATAATTCAAAAGTAAAAAGGAATGAAGTACTGATATATGCTACAACATGGATGAACCTGGAAAACACTGTGCTAAGTAAAAGAAGCCAGACACAAAGGGCTTCATATTCTGTGACTCCATTTATTTAAAATAGCAATAATAGGCAAATCCCTGGGGACGGAAAGTAGACTGATGGTTGCAGAGAATAGAAAGAGAGGAAAGTTGGGAGTGACTGCTAACAGGTACAGGGTTTCTTGGAGACATGATGGAAAAGTTCTGGAATTAGACAGTGGTTATAGTTGCACAGCATTGTGAACATACCTAAAGCCTCTGAATTGGACACTTCATACTGGTTGAAATGGTGAATTTTATGTTATGTGGATTTAATCTCATTCATAATAATAAAGCTCATGCTGACGACAGGCTTTCTTTTTGTAAAATAAAAAGTGCTGCCAAGCAACAAAATAAATCAATGTTGGTTTGCACCATATGATAAATGAGAGAACTGTTGCAACAAAAGCATTCCAACAGTCTTCTCTGTATGCACTATGGCAGGATTGTTCAGCTTTTGTTTTCTGGACATATTCCATGGTACGACCTATAATTTCCCCAATTTCCCACTGACCCTCATGCCAAGTGGCCTGGAGACCTTGCTTCTTGCCCCTAGGGGTCCTGGCATATCTGGCTGAATGACCAGTGTCCAGCTGGAGCGACAGTGTCAATCACTTCCCCCACCACTGTAGGCTGGCACGAGCAAGCTGGCCTTCACTGCTTGCGTCTGCAAGCACTTGTTTTCATCACTGAGTGTCCTGCTTGCTGTCCTTGAAAGGGAAACGTTAGCTGACACTGTATTTTAAAAAGGTTAGGAAAAGAAGTTACTGCTGGTCATCTTTAATTTAACTACGTGTTAAAGTGAGAACTCTGTACGTGTGCCTCACACACTCCTAGATGCAACCTTGGTGGAAGACAGAAGTGCACAGTGGAGGTCCATCCTGGTTATTGTAATGTCATTATTAATAATAAGGCTTTGTTTAAAACAAAACCCCAAAATCTGAGGCAAATGCTAAATAGGAAAGGATGCCAGGAAAAGAGGTTAATCTGGACTTCCCAGTCAAATCAGGACATGTGTCGTGCTAATTCGAATGCAAGCCATTGAAGGATAACTGTCAAATGCTGGCACAGAAATTAAGTCTACAGAGGTGAGGGGTGGAGATCACGTCTGGTCCCTTAAAGGCTTGTGTTTTGTGCTGTAATAATATCATGTAATAATAATAATAGGTAAATAGAGGGGAGAAAGGACGATCTGGGAAGAGTCTGAAAAGGGGCAGAAAAGCAAAAGGTTCATTTAGAAAGGAACAAACAGGAAGTTTCCCATGAGGTTCATCTGTTATTGAGTATTGACAGAAGTCATGTTTTAATTTGATTACCTATATTTTCCAGCTGTCTGTATACAAACTATGCCTAGGTACTGTTCACATTATCTAACTTCTGGCTCAATGCCTCGTTTTCAAAATAATAAGGAGAAGAACAGGAAAAAGTATTAAACAGCTTGCAAAAGCAAGGGCATTTTCTCTATCTCCTAGTAAATATGTAAAGTCCTCAAAATACTACATGAATGAATAACCATCATTGGTATGGATAACCCTTAAAATTCCTGTTAAAACATTGAGATTTATTTTTAAAAGACTTCCTTCCATTAGGTTTATTAAAGACTTAGCACCCACCAAGATGAAGCATAATAATGAAGGAGACTCTAACGGAGGGTATGTCATGTACTTTCCACCCCGCCCAAGCTGACAGTTGCTTCTGGCTTTCTAAGCTCCTGTGCAGAGCCACGAAATCCTTCCCAGAAAGCACTAAGTGCCCAGAGCCTTTCACCTCTTTCCTCCCCACAGATTTCTCCAGAGCCTTTGCTGCCACAGAGACCACAAGTGGCTGGATGTTTACCAGTACATTTGATCCTGTTTTCAGCCTACAGTCTGAAAGTTCTTACTGCTGTAATTTGGCATTTCCAAAGTTTTGCCAGAAATGTGTGCAAATAACTACTTTTGCAATTTAGGTAGATATAATTCAGTTTCCAGAATAAAACTAGTCACACAAGAGTTTCCAAGGAAGCTGCTGCATAGCACAGGCAGATCAGCTCAATGCTTTGTGATGACCTAGAGGGGTGGGATATGGAAGATGGGAGGAAGGCTCAAGAGGAGGGGATATGGGGATATATGTATACATATAGCTGATACACTTTGCTGTACAGCAGAAACTAACCCAACATTGTAAAGCAGTTATACTCCAATAAAGATGGAAAAAAAAAAGAAGAGTTTCCAACAGGTACTCCTTAATGGATCTTCTGTCCTCTAAATTATCTCCCATCCTTCTCACCCTATTAGGTGTAGCTTTCTGAAAATGGCACTTTCCTGTAGGAATCAAAGTGTTTCAGTGACCATCACACTTACAGGATAAAAGTTAATTGGGTACAAAGGTGTTGTTTGTTTGTATTTCAATTTGTTGTTTGTATTCCCTGAAGCGGGGAACTATTATGGATCCAAAACATATTTTCATCTACTATTCAGTTGGATTTTCATGGAGATTATAAATCTTTGGACAATAAATTTAGAATATGGGATGAGCATCATAATTAGAAAGTCTGAGCTGAAATCTGTATTTTAAAATTTATGAGGCATCAAAATGAGGTTTTTCAAGGATGATAAAAGTGGAGGAACTATATGCTTTATCTACATAATCTTGAAACACCAACTTACTTAAGCCATTTCTGAGGGAGAAAAAAGTCTATTAAATCAACTGCTGACTGCCTTAGATCAGAACATGAAGTAGAGGTTCTTGTCCCAACAGAGTGATGACTTATAGTTTTATTGTCAGAAAAATTCAGATGTGTCAGTGATGAAACCAAAAATGAAAAAACAAATATTCACTTTAATAGTTAGAAGTGAGCTATATAAAATAGTTTAGACTTAGTAAAACTTCATGTTTAGCCCTAGACACTTGTGACCTGGTGTCAGACTTCCACTCCTTGGAGAGGCAGGCGGCTGGCTAGAGAGTGGCAGGAAGCCAGTCAGGTCAGAGAGCAACTACTTTTTTACTGTTTTAAGAAAAATTCAATTTAAAAATTAGATTTATGAGAAAGGGTCATGAAAAGTTGAACAGTTTCTCCCAGGAGAAGACAGAATGGCTGTCACAAGAACAGGACTTTTTATTCTCAAGGATGGTAACCTGAAATTAAGCGCAAGGTCATGGCCAAAGCTGGCCATGGGCTGAGTAACTGAGCTGCCTTGAGTCAGGGTCAAGCTGAGCGGGGAAGCACTTGGGATGGTGCCAGGGGTTAGAGCCCTTTCCTCAGAAAACCAAGAGAAGGCAGATTGAAATGTGGCATTTCCTGGAAGAGAGAGGAGACATTTTTCTTAAGGGTTAAATCCAAAGGAAATGTTATCCTTTATTATCTCAGGTATACTGGATATCGATATTTTCTGCAAATGTACTTCTCCTGGTTTCTTATTCTGTGAGCTCTTAAGAGCAGAGTGCAGGAGCCCAAGGCCTGGTGCTTGCAGGGCTGCCTTGGGTTAAGAATGCCTAGTGACCAGTGTACCACCAAAATGTCAGGGAGAAGAGATGCTGTTGCCCTCTTCTTTACGAGTCACCAGTGAAAGGAAGTTTCATTTGATGTCACCAACTTTGAAGGAGCTGCTCAGTCTTCTGTGGTTTCCTTAAAGTTAAACGGATTCAAACTCCTTTTGGTATGGAGACACAGGCGTAAAAAAAATATCCCATCTTCTTACATACAGATGGCCAAGCGGCACATGAAAAGGTACTCAACATCGCTAATTACTAGAGAAATGAAATCAAAACCACAATGAGGTATCACTTCACACTGCTCAGAATGGCCATCATCAAAACGTCTATAAATAATAAATGCTGGAGAGGGTGTGGAGAAAAGGAAACCCTCCTACGCTGTTGATGGGAATGTAAATTGGTGCAGCCACTGTGGAGAATGGTGGAGGTATGGTATGGAGGTTCTTCAAAAAACTAAAAATAGAGCTACCTTGATCCTGCAATCCCACTCCTGGGCATATATCCAGAAAAGACGAAAACTCTAATTCGAAAGGACACATGCACCCCAATGTTCATAGCAGCTCTATTTACAATAGGCAAACGTGGAAGCAACCAAAATGTCCATCGACAAATGAATGGCTAAAGAAGATGTGGTGTATATGTGTGTATATATGTATATATATATATATATATACACACACACACACACATACGTACACACAATGGAATACTACTTGGCCATAAAAAAGAATGAAATTATGCCATTTGCAGCAAAATGGATGTACCTAGAGATTATCATACTAAGTGAAGTAAGTCAGATAGAGAAAGACAAATATTATGATATCACTTATATGTGGAATCTAAAAAATAGTTCAAATGAACTTATTTACAAAACAGAAACAGACTCACAGACCTAAAAAACAAACTTATATTTACCAAAGGGGAGGGTGTAAGGGATAAATTGGGAATATGGGGTTAACAGATGCACACTACTATATATAAAATAGATAAACAACAAGGATTTACTGTATAGCACAGAGAACTATATTCAGTATATTGTAATAAACTATAATGGGAAAGGATTTTTAAAAGAATACAGACATATACATATATATGTATAACCAAATCACTTTGCTGTACACCTGAAATTAACACAATATTGTAAATCAACTATACTTCAATAAAAAAAAATTTTTTTTAATCCCATCTTCCTCTAATTTGTCAAAGCTAGATTTGGTTTTGCCTTAGAAATGAGGACAATAAGCCTCAGTTAAACCTTTGAAGTGCTCTGTGTTCAACACTTTGTGTCCGATTTCTAATCAAGGCCCCTAGACTTAATGCCACCCCATTCTTGGGTTTGCAGCTGTGATTATGGATGAATTGGAGCCAGAAACATACACTTGCCTCAAGTCCCTGTATTCGTACTGAACACCTTTTCTAACAGAAACAGGCCAGGAGGATACTCATTCTCCCCTGTGCTATCCTGTTCCACACTGATACACAGAACAGCCCACCTTGAGAAAGGCATCGCCGTTTGAAAAGGTGAGATGACATAGGCATAAACTCAAATTAGTGCCATATGTTGAAAAGCCTTTGTTACTTATGCCTGAACCAGATGCTTCTATCCCCTACATTATATCTGCAATCAATCATTTTTAGCTCTTTTTCTTGATGCAAAGTCAATTTAATAAAAGAATGGTGCTTACTTTTTTCTTCATGACTGTGAAAGCTCTCATGACCAAATCACCTCACTATTTCATCTCAGAAAGGTTCCCCTTGGAATTAATTACTTTGAAATCAAAGTATCCACAGCTCCTTTTAAAAACATCATTGGCACTTCTTCCCAACAGATTATCCACCATAATTGAATCAGATTTTCACCATGATGTCACAGAGAAGAATTAGAGCCATAAAAATACATGGTGAACCATTACAATTTAACCCAATTATTCCATGGCAGTTTTCAAATGATATTCTTATTATTACTTTACATTGTAAAATGGATTTTTAAATGTCCTGCTGTGGAATTAAGCCTGAAATTTAAACATGGACATATGGGATCCATGAAATTCTGCCTGGAGTGTAACATACATCATCAACATTGTGTAAATGTATTACTACTCGTTTTTTGAAAATATTAACTGAAGTATATACATATATTGCTCTTTTGAAAGTTTAGAGAAAGTTGACTTTCAAATAAGGTGACTCTCAGATAATAAAACCCATTCCCCAAGCTCCCCAAGAACATCCCTCCCATTATTTTGTTTTCTGTATCTTAGTTCTTCCTTTCTCCACGTGCTACCCCAGCATCTGCCTCTTTCACTATTTCCTAATGAAAACCTATATCAATTTTCTTGATCTTGAGCTGATTCAGATCGAAGACACACTCAGCTCAGGCTTTTTTCCTTGTAGACCCACTGAGCATTTCATCCTCATCTGTTACTGAAAAATTGGATATGGGGCTACAGGGTATGGGGGTATAGGGCTGGATTCAGGTACAATTAGATTCAGGGCTAAAATAATTCATTGCATTGGATAACTATTTTTCGCCATCCCGTGGTTGAGCCTCCTGCTATACTGGCTTAATGCTTAGACTCCGTGATGAACCCCTGACAGCTTGAGCTCTCTCTGTGTTGTAATTAAATGCATATAGTAGCTAAAACCTCTCAGGTGGGCAAAAGAGCAAGAGTTTTCAGAAAGTTCTCTTACAAGTCTGAGGTTCACTCTGCCTGGACCAGGTTAGGCCATATGCATCTCTTGAATCAATCATTGTAGTCACGGGAATATGATATAGTAATTGGCTTAAACCATGATCATATGTTGACCCTGAATCTTGGGGGGAAAGCCCCCCAAGACTACATAGATCCAGCAGACAGGGTGGATTCCTCACCCCCAAAGTCAGAGACTATAACGAGAAAAAGAATTGAGTTGGGGAGGTAAATGACTAATATGGTCAAGAATGATCTTTCTACCCAGTCTCTATAGCCTGAGCACCTAGCACAGTGCCTGGCACAGTGTAGACTGTTCACTGAAAGAATAAATGTGTGGTACATATGCGTTACTGTACCCTCCGTGTTTCCTTCCCTTGTTCCAGCCCAACAACTTTTCCAGTGCAGAAAGGCATCTGGTGAATTCTTAGCTGACATCCACTGAGTATTCCTTTAACCACATGTCTTTCCTTTTTTTTATACAGCTGAGCTCTGCCCAGGAAGGTGAGAGTCATTTGAGTTACTCTGGAGCAATCCAATTGTTTCTGAAGAAATGAAGTGCAATTGAGTTGCTTGTTGATATCTTCAGGGGCAACTGAATAGTGTCTGATAGAGTTGGGAGCCATTCAATTGCATCAGAAAACTTCTCACTGTTCAACTGGGCTTAAAAATTATTATACCCATACATAACTCTACCTCCATGACATGTAATAATTGTTCTCTGCATGAAAGACAGCCTAGGGGAAGACTTTTTAAACAATTTTTGACCCATAATATTAATCTATTTTTTAGTCATCAAAAATAAATCTGAATGTTCTTCTAATGGCTATAAAGAAAGCTAGAGAGAATTTTTCTAAACAAATAGCTATTTAAATAGGTGGAACTGTGGCAGTAGTGGCCAAAAGCAGAAATCTAGCAGAAGATGCAAATTGCAATCCTAAAGTTAGAGAAAGAGGCCTTCTAGAAGAGAAAAGAGGACCTTACAGAAGGCTTGCTCCAAGAGGTTTTTTCCTGTGGACCTAATTAGGGGTAAGGAATGTGCTGTTCAAGACCTCTCCTCAAAAAAATTTCAGTTCAGAGAATTCTACTTTGATTTATTATGAGGCTGAGACTGAATGTAATATAACAAATTAGGTAAATTCACATAAGTGAATTTTCAATCCTTTGGGCTCACCTACTCTGACTTTGAAGGCTTCATGAGTTTCATCCTGACTTTTGTTCCATTATTTGCAACAAATAACTGAATATAGGGAATGGAACACTGCGGGCAAGAGGGTCACGTTACTCTATTTAGTTACCATAGCAGCCTGTCCTTTGATTAACTATCAAATAGGCAGTTTGTCTTTGGCAGTCAAGGTCGGCTTCCCCAGCCATGTCTCTCAGAACTCTCCACTCCTTGGTGGAGACAATTTTTATCTCTCAACTGCCCAGTAGCCTGTGCCCTCCCTCCCATTTACCAAATTGTGTTCTTCAATAGCTCACACACATTTAGCGATACGTGACAATGACTTAAAATGCTGCACCACTGTGGATATTTGAGTTTTGATACGTATCAGAGCCTTAAAGCCATTACATATCAGCAGTGGAATTGCAGACCCCGTCATGGAGGAGACAAGACTCCAAGGGATACTGAGCTTCTTGACCTGAGCGTGGGCCATGTGGATGTGGTCAGTTGTACACTAAGGATGTACTTTTCTGTGTGCATATTATACTTCAATTCAGCATTAAAGAAAAATATCCAGGAGAGAGATAAGGAAGTCTGTATTAAAGTCAGAGTGGAGAGAAGTAGTCTCATTTCAGAGATTTCAGCAATCAAATCAACAGGGCTTGACAATTAATTGAATGTGAGCAAAGGAGCCAGGAGTCATAGTGGTTGGGATGCCAGGTTGATAACATTAGCACTAACCAAGATGGGGTTTATGGAAGAAGAATATAGGAGAAGAATAGGTTTTAGGGGAAGATAACAGGTTTTATTTTTGGATATGTTGAGCTTGAGCCATTGAGGCAATAGACAGCTTTGAAATAAAGTTCAGTATCTTGGGAGAGAAGAGGAGCCCAGAAATAGATGTAGAGCATTGATGTGTCAGTGGTAAATGAAGCGATTGTCAGTTGAAAGTTAGCCAGGAGAATGTATTTGAATGTATTCTTTCAGAAGAAAAGTAGATTGAGCTTGGACCCTTGGGGAGCATCAATATATTACACATTCTCTCTCTCAGTAGATTGATAGGTAGGTAGAGATATAGATGTATATATATATATATATATATATATATATATATATATAATATGTATGTATGTCTAGACAGAGAAAGAGAGAGGAAATGAAGCCACACAGAAGACCAGAAGGGGTGATCAGTAGGACCAGATAGAACAATTTCATGGAAATCAACCATTTTGGCAATATCTCAAGATGCTTTGATTGGATACCATGTAGTAAAAATTTTCTCTCCTTCTTATATGGAGAATGAAGGAAATGGATTAAAGCCATCATAGAATCAAAAATTTTAACAATCAATATAGCACGGGTACCCACCAATCAGAATGGACCTTCAACCAATCAGGAGGAATGCTGGCACATAAACCACCTGTGAGGTCACACTGGTGCATGTGGCTGAGTGTGCACCTCCCAAGACCCTCATTGATTGCTACTGAGGTGCAGCATAAGGTAGAGGTTAAGAGAGTGGGCTTCAGATCCAGTCTGCCTGAGGTTTATTTCTGGTTCAGCCATATTCTAGCTGTGTGATCTTAGAATAGTCAGCTAGACACAAACTTCTCTGTCTCTATTTCCTTATCTATAGAATGAGGATAATCACAGAGCTGTGAAAAATGAGTTTTAAAAAGTTTTTAGGACTTCCCTGGTGGCGCAGTGGTTGAGAATCTGCCTGCCAATGCAGGGGACACGGGTTCGAGCCCTGGTCTGGGAAGATCCCACATGCCGCGGAGCGACAAGGCCCGTGAGCCAAAATTGCTGGGCCTGCGCGTCTGGAGCCTGTGCTCCGCAACAAGAGAGGCCGCGATGGTGAGAGGCCCGTGCACCGCGATGAGGAGTGGCCCCCGCTTGCCGCAACTAGAGAAAGCCCTCACACAGAAACGAAGACCCAACACAGCCATAAATAAATAAATAAAATTAAAAAAAAAAAAAAGTTTTTAGAACAATGCCTGCCATGTGGAGAGCACTAAAAAATGTTAGTTGTTAATATTATTTCTGGAAAATGACCTAGGCCTTAGGGGAAATCAGCCTCCCTAAACCCAGAGTTAAGTCTTGCTCTTTCAGATGTGTTGAATCCATATGCACAGGCAATGATGCATTCATGCAACCATGATCTCCTCTTGGACGAACTCCTAAATTCAATTAGCATCTTTAGTTCAACTAAACAAAATGTGGGAAAAAATCCCAACTGCTTCAGATACTTTAGTTAGATGAAATCAGTAAGGGAGAAAAAAATCTTTGAAATGAAACCAAAAACTCACATTAGACACATTTCATGGTTGGAACTACAAGAACTTCAAAGGCATTTGCTTTTTTGGAGCAAGGTTTGGGGGTTTTGACTAAAATGCTATTTGAGAAGTGGAATTCAGAAGGGAAGAGACACTTTGTGGTACAACTGTTTCATCTCTGTATCCTGAGATGGACTTTTGCCAGAGTACTTGCTTAAGTTCTGTTTAAAGTGGCCATTATTTTGTGGGAAAATAAAAAGAGCTCTTAAGTCACAAATCAAAGAAAAAATCGGAGAAGATATGTTTGAATGAACAAGGAAGAAATCATAAAATGTTTTCTGTGGCTTTCAGAAATATCTGCTTGTCTGTACTATCTTCTACAATTTGTAAAAACCTACAGAATTGAAAGCTCTGAGAAACCACAGTGGTAGGCCAGCTTAGGAGTAGTTTCCTGGGGATTGTAGGGTAATTGATTAAAAATGAAAATTTCCAGGCTTCCTCCCAGAAGAGTGGGGACAGACCAAGAGAAGGAGAAGAGCATAGTGGGTTCACCATCGTTAAAGGTGGTGGCTCAAATGTCACCTGTGCAACCTGGCTCACACTTAACACTCAATATTAAATGATCCCCTTTGTTGTTCTTCAATCTCTTGCTTTCATCTTCTTTACAGCACTTCTGTTAGGTAGATTGCTTGCTTTCTTGCTTATGTCTATTTCTCCTCTAGACTATAACTCCATGAGGGCAGGGACTATTCTGTTCCTCATCGTATCTCCAGTTCCCAGAACACTGAGAATATGGAAGGATGCTCAGGCATTTGTGTCGAATGAATGAGTAAATGAATGAGTGAATGCAGTTGCTGTAGTGACTATTTTGAATAAGCTGTTGTGTAAATTCTGTGCCATGTGTATATATTGGTCTAATTGGCATCTGATCAATGTGATAGGGATTTTGACCAAATTAAACAGTACAAACAATCAAAAAATGATCAACCCAGGAATTTCATTCGGAGCCTTAGTTTAGACCTGTTCTAACTGTAACTTTAATTTAGACAGAGAGGTTGAAAATTGTCTTCCTGGTACACCTCTTTCATAATTTTCTTTTCTACTTGGTTGATTTCACAGTCATAATAATAACTAATAATAATAATAACAACAACTAATAATAGAAAATAAGTAATATATTATATTGCAGAAAAATTAGGTTGTTGAGGCAAAATGGTCAATCTAGGTAAGTCAAATCAAATCAGGGGCTTAGTGATTACGGAGCAATTGACCTGCAAGTGGCCAGTATACTGACCATTGAATCACCTGATTTAGAGCTTGGACAGAACTCATAACTCTAGACCACACTCTCTGCATGCTTATTTTAAATAACTGAGAAGAACTTTCTAGAGTTTAATAGGTGCTGAATCTTACTATTTGAAAAGCATATAGGTATCATTCATTAGTTTGGGAAAAAAGTCTTAGAAAAAGATAGATAAAAAGGAAGAAAGAAGGGAGGGAGACAGGCAGGTAGTAAAACACACACACACACACAAACACCTCTAAAACAAATTCAAACAAA
The DNA here is from genome assembly GCF_965194825.1 of Balaenoptera physalus. Classification (NCBI taxonomy): domain Eukaryota; kingdom Metazoa; phylum Chordata; class Mammalia; order Artiodactyla; family Balaenopteridae; genus Balaenoptera; species Balaenoptera physalus. The sequence continues at coordinate 124,776,012 of NC_138890.1, forward strand.
ACTCAATTCCCTAAAATCCAAAGCACTTAAAATGAAAATGAAATGGTGTCTCTAAAGCGTATTACCAGAAGCAACGTACAAATGAGGGACCAGCATAGTATCCTGGATGTTCTTATGAGGAAAAAATATAAACTATCTAGCAGCTGGCTCCACTGTTGGAAAAGTTCTCTCGAAAATATATTTTACCAAATGCACTGAATTAGGTAAGTGAGAAAAGGTCTCTTAATATGAAGAAAATGTGAACCATTTTGTTTTCTTGATGTCAACTCTTTGTGGTTCTAAGTGTAAAACCAGAGCATTCTAAAACCACATAGACGAAGCCCTCTGCAAAATCCATGAGGGAGCTTTTGTTCATATCATAATAATGATGACTATTATGGTTCTTCACTGGCAGAAAAAAATTCTGTTGAGGAAAAAGATATTTTCTTCTAGGGGTTAAGTTGCATAAAATCGAAATAGTTCAGTATAAAGTGATGAAGAACTGTGCGGGGGGAGAGGATGAACAAAGGTAGTTTTACAGCATAAATGGAATTCGTTTCCATGTTTTGTAGGTATTTGATGACTAAAGGAATTAATGATCATTTTCATAATGTATGCCAGCCTCCATACTAAATATTTTACTTAAGTTTTTTTGTTTTAGCCTCATAATCATCCCATGTGGTACATATCATCACTCCTGTTTCTCAGATGGGGATATAAAACTCAAGGTCAAACAGCTATTGAGAAGTAGAGCCGTCTGGTGGTGAAACCCACACTCCCATGTGGCAGCCAGCAGCTTGAGAAGATTCATCAAGAGAGTCTGATTCCGGCCTGCCATGAAGATTGGGCTATCCTTCATTTGCTGCAACATGGATGGACCTAGAGATTATCATACTAAGTGAAGTAAGCCAGACAAAGACAAATATTATATCATGTCACTTATATGTGGAATCTAAAAAAAAAAAGATACAAATGAACTTATTTACAAAACAGAAATAGGCCCACAGACATAGAAAACATATGGTTACCAAAGGGGAAAATGGAGGAGGGATAAATTAAGAGTTTGGGATTAACATTTATATACCACTATATATAAAATAGGTAACCAACAAGGACCTACTATATAGCACAGGGAACTATATTCAATATCTTATAATAACCTATAAGGGAAGAGAATGTAAGAAAAGAATATATATTTTTTTATATACCTATATATATAACTGAATCACTTTGTTGTACACCTGAAACTAACACAACATTGTAAATCAACTATATTTCAATAAAAATTTTTTTAAAATTAAAAATTAAATAAATGGAGACAACTAATCTAAATAAAAGGCACTCCTTACTGTTCCACTAAAAAAAAAAAAACTGGGCTATCCTGAACTTTGGGATAAGCCAGTTCCCCCCAGAACCTTAATTATCTCGCTCCCTGGAGAGAACAAGGAGGTTAACAGGGTAGAAGACAGCCCTGGTCAACTAGGCAGAATCAGAACACAACCTGAGGACAGATGATACTTGGGCACCATGTGAGGGGTCGTGTTTTGTTCCCACAGCATCTGTAGGCAGATTTTCATACTTCTGACACTATTATGGATTCAAACCTACCAAGAAAGGTTAACAGTCAATTCTGACATTTAAAGATTTAATTGGAAACTAAAGGGGAGAGGGAAATTGGCGTGGTCATGCTGGGATTACAGAATGAATTACATCTAGGTTTACTTGGTGAGATTTACCGGAGGAAAACAATTTGGAAACCAGAGTTTTAGGTAAGGTGGCAAGGCAAATGGGAAGCTGTCCCAGAGACAGAGTAAGGACTTGGAAGAACAAAACAAGAGGAAAGTGGGGAGAAGGGGAAGAAGAGGAGACCTAGAGGAGGGGGCATAATTCAAACTACCAATGAGAGAAGTGGACCAGAGCGACCAGCCTCAGGAGAGGGTCCGTGTGAGGGGCGATGAACTAGATTGAGGGGCATTTGGAGAACTGTGGACTCCATCCTCCTTTTCATCTCTTTACATGAAAATGAAAGATAATTTGTGTGGCAGAAAATAAACAAAAACAAACCCTCTGGGTCTCTGAGTGCACTTGGATTCGTGCAGCCCTGCCACAGCTGCTTAGAAATAATTTCTGAGTCCTCAGCCTTGTCACCAGCAATGCGAACCCCTAGCTTCGTAATGCATGCAGCAGGAGAACGAATGAAAATCAAATGGGAAAAGGCAGGAGAACTCCATGCTGCTTGTCAAGAGACGGGGGGAGCAAAAACATAACCTTGTAATAAAGGGATCGAACGATTGTTAAAACATCCCAGGTACAAGATAAATCATCATCTCAATGACGTGATTGCTTGATTCCCTGGCAGATAATACGCCAGGTGAACTTCTCCCTTTCCGAATAAAGCAATCTTGCCCTAAGACAAGAACAACTTCCCTGCATATTGCAGAGGAAGTGAGAAGTGGCACTTTGGATAAGGGATTGAAAGCACCTGTCAGACGTGTTCTCCGAGCCTGCCGTCCATCCCAGGCTCTGGACACCTGCCGAGAGAATTCTCACTGTTCCGACTAATCCAGCCCCACAAACTGGCGATGGGAATATGAACCTGCCTGGAACTCACCAATGGACAGGTTGTTCTTAAGGAAACAAAGAAACAGTTCGGGTTGCATTGCAGCCCATCTGCATGTCTGTACCGAGTGTGTCTGGCGGAGTTGTCTCATTTTTGACTGTTTCCACACAGAAACCCAGCCACATGCCGCTCCAGCCTGGGTCGGGGCTGTGGAAATGCAGTGTCTTGGCACTGAAGTGGGGTTTAACTGATGGTGAAATTGAATGTGAATTTCAAGCAGGCCATTTCAAGCAGGCCATTTCCTTTGAGTACTTCAGGGAAGTGCTGTCATGAAGAGAGGTTTTTAAAACCAAAGAGGAGAGCTGGTCGTTAAGCCTCGTGAGTGGCTGAATGTCATTGAAGGTGTTTACAGACTTTGGCCATAATTATATTATTATTTATACATTTCCATAATGAGAACTTAGTTCCAAGGGAGCTCAAATTGTTTTCTACATGCAAGTTTCTTAATCTTTGGAGTATTCCTAAACTGCAGATCGAGGATTAGTTTTATTAGCTCCATTTAGAGAGAGGGAAAAGGAAGGCTTAGGAAGGTTAAGTTTCTAGCTTCTGGTCACTGAGCGCATCACGATGTAAGTTGTGGATGGAACTCACGTTCCTGCCTTCCAGCCCAGGGCTGTTTTCCATTCCACTGGCACAAATGAGAGATGTACGAAAAGGCCTCCTTGTGGCAATAAGACAGGGTTCAGAATATAAGAACAGAGCCGAGAGTAGGGGCGGAGGATGTGAAGCCACAGCTCTGAACAGCATGGCTCCCAGGTTCTTGCTGCTGCACACCCTGCCCCTGGGGGCCCTGAGAACAGGAAGGAGGCAGGTGCGACGGTGGGGACTCAAAGGCCTTCTCTGCAGCCTAGGAATGAGCGTCACAGTGGAAATTCCAGAAATCCCTACCCCTGTCTTCTTCCTGGGTTAACAGGGAGAGGATGGCGGCCAGGGCAGATGGTGCCATGTGAAGCGTGCTTCTCGGAGATGCGAGACCAAGCCCTGGGCTCTTAGGCAAATCCTTTGCCTCCTCCCAGGGGGCAGCCACAAGCTTCGAACAGCCCACCAGTGGCAGCAGCTCCTGGGAGCCTGTCAGAAATACAGACTCCCAGGCCCCACCTCAGACCAATGGGATCAGTTTCTGCTCTTCACAAGATCTCTAGGTGATTCATATGTTCATTAGCATTTGAGACTCCTTCTTACAGCGGTTAAGTGCAGAGGCTGGATTTATAGCATCTGAATTAGCATCCTTGATTCCCCACTTAAACCGTCCATGTGACCCCAGGCATGTTCCTTAACCTGCCTTCACTCATCTGTGAAATTAGGGACAATAAGACTGTCTGCATCAGAGGTTATTATGAGGATTAAATGAGAGAATCCATTGTATGTAGGTCTACAGAGAAAATTCACACCATATATTATGAACAATGCCCACTACACAGCAAGTGCTCAATACACATTGCCTTCAGGGTGCCTCTTCTAATTCATTCTAATGTGACTGTACCTGGTAAAATATTTGGAGGGTAACACACTGATTTGCTCTGGGGCCTCCATTCTTTTAGGAATGTTCTATTTTATAACCCATATACTGTGTTGGATCTTTCCTCCAACCAACTCCCTGCTAATCTCCCCACTCCCAGATTTTCGTTTGGGGAGGGGGCAGTTTCCATGTCAGGGATGCCTGTGGAGGCACAAGACCCTCCAAGAGCTTGAGTCAGTCCCTGCCCCACAACTGAGCTACAGCCTCACCCACACCAGCTTCCACCAGGATCCTGAACGCTGTTCAGAACAATGAGTATAAATAGAACAACGGGACACAGAGCCACCCGCAAAGCCTTGTATTGTCAGGAAGGTCTGGAGGCTAAACTGGCTTGTGATGAGGCAAGGACATAATGGGATGAAACAGGCTGCCTACTGTTCCCTTGACCTTTATCTAGCACACAGAGGTTTTGTGTAAAAACACGCACGCTATCAGAGTGAATTCTGCCAGCCAGGTAAAGGCCAACCCAGGTTGGTCTATTCACGAAAGAGTGCCCTTTCTTTAACTACTAGAAAGAGGTTTATAGGAAGAGGCCCACTTCCATTGGTAAACCCAGAATTACTTTATACAGGCCTTAATGAAGCAGCGGAACCAGGGCCAGTTCCTCACTTGGCCCCCAGTATCCTCAGCCAGGAGAAAAGGGGGTGGCACATAGGGGAGCCTCCCTGACCTCCCTCTTGCCAGCCAGAGGGAACCACATCTCACATTTTTAAAGTTAATTTTCCAATGAGAACATGTCTTCAGGGCCCCATGATTAGAATTTCTGAATAAAGTATCTAAATTTTTCCCCCTTCTTTCTCTCTTTCCTTCCTTCAGACCATAAGAACGAGAGCAGAAATCTCAGGGTTAAGGGCTAAAATCAGCTGTCATGAATGAAAAGAGGAACAGACTTCATTAAGCAGTTAACCATCTGCTAACCAGAGCACCACCTGGAAATCTGAGACTTCAGAGCTGACAGATATTATATGTTTTTTAAACAGGTAAGATCCAGAAGTGGTAGTGATGTCTCCCCAGACAACCTGCTCAATTAAGAGGTGTTGCTACACAGGGCTGCTGATGCAAATTCAGATCTTTCTTTTCTCCCACTCTTTCCTCTGCCTCTCAGCAGTCTGTTTATTTACCCTCTTTATTAACCCCATAAATACACTATGAATATAAACAAAGAGTGGGTGGGATCAAGCCCTGTCATGGCAGGTCCACTGGGGTTTTTAATTCAGACCCCTTCATCCCTGGGCTCTTCCTGGAATGTGGACAACCTCTTAGCTTCCAGCTGTGGACTCTGCCAATGTTACTTGTCATTAGCGGGCACACATATTTACAGCAGGGATAGGACGTAACAGGAAGAAATAGGCTTCCTGCTGTTCTCCTGACATTGATTCAGTTGGAGTGGGGTGCATGTTTATATCAATGTAAAACAGCTGTCACATAAACAAGCCTGCCATAAAGAAGAAAAACAAGAACCAGGTGACTAAACAGGGAGGGAAATACCCGAGATTGAAATATTTACTGGGTGAACAACACACACATATGCAAGCGGATAATTTGTTACTTTAGTTATTAAACATTTAATTTGGTAAAGTTCTAGTCATAAAAGATGAATCCTATAAATGGTTGGGCTTCGGCTTTCTCAAGTAAAACTGGAGCTGGCAAAACTGCTGTGTTGACAGCCTTGCAGGTAGAAATATGCAAAAAGCTGCTGCTTTGGGGGTCTCGGGAGGATTTCTGCAAGCTGAATCCCTGTTCATGGCATATCATGGGTGTGCTGACATCTCCATTTTTCATTTATGAAAAATCTGGGTGCCACTTAAACCTTGGCAAGGCCTCAAGAAGCCAAACAGAAAGCATCTAACAGCATTTTCTACTTACTGCTCTGTCTTCCAGGAAATCCCAGCAAACCCTGTAGATTCTGGATACAGATAGAGATGGCGTGGATCAGCGCTGGCTTCCATAAGGTCTCTCCTCTTTGGGGGAGAAGGAGGCTGGGCAGTCAAGGCTGGACATCAAACCAACCATTAAACCCAAGCCACTCTTCCCACTCCTCAATGTCTTCGATCGGTCCTCAGCCTCCGGCACGCATCAGTATCGCTGGCAGGGCTTGTTAAAACACTGATTGCTTAGACCCCTCCTACCCCCAGAGTTTACCATTCAGGGAGGGGGAGGGAGGGGGGAGAAATCTGCATTTCTAAGGAGTTCCAGTTGTAGTTCTAGCAAGTGCTAACAAGTGATGCAAATGCTGCTGGTCAAGAGATTGCACTTTGAGAATTCTATGTTAGGAAAACTAGGGGGGCTGGGGCATTCCCTGAAAGTCCTGCTCTGTCTTCAATATTTAAGCCTAAACTGCCTTTGGTATCCTGGGGAAAAGTGAGAGTGATTGCCTCTGAAACAATGCCCTCAGGACCAGAGCTGACAGGAATGAATACGGCTATTCCTTGAAGAGAAAGGCAGAGACATCTTGGACTTCGTACGCGTACTGTGGGACTTGATTTGGTATCACATCAACGTGGAACGTCTAAATCACATGGATCCAGGTCCTCCCATGGCCTGCATGGACCTGCAGGGAAGCCATACCAGAGACGATGTACAATTCCTTCCCCACACCTCTCACCTGAATGGGAAGATTAATTAGGGATCCTCTCTCCTTCCTCATAATCAGTGTTGCTCAGATGATTTAGAGCAAAAGATCAAGGGAGACTGTCAAATATAGTGGAATGAGTACAGAATACTCCTGTTCTTCTTGAACATTTCCGCAAACACCTCGGTGGCAGGTTGCTGAAACCATGGAACACTCCGTGAAACAATTTCTCATCGCTGATTCACGTCACCACCCAATTTCACAGGCCACCCGAATTTATCTGAAACTTCATATTTTGATAGGAACCTTCACTTTCTTGGTTATCTTTATTTTTTTGCTCATGACTTCTTTACTTGTTTGCTCATTTGCACATTAACATACTTTTCATAATGAAAAAGAAGTTGTAACACATCACCAGAATTCCTGTGTTCTCCGCAAGCATAGAACTTCAAAGACTGTTTGAGATGTGGATATTTGCTTGAGAGCTCAGGGACTCACTCCCACACGTTAGCCTTGGAGCATGTGTTTCATCAAAATTATAAATTACAACACACCATGAAGCTTTGAGGTTGAAAGAACAAAGTTAAATCTTTGCATGCCAAGGGTTGACTGGCCTAGGCTGGCTAGAATTCTGGGTACCAAGCCAGACCCCCTACACTAACTAGCTACGCACTCTTGTTCAGGTCATTTAATCTTTCTGGGCCCCATCTTCCTTATCTGTGCTTTGGCAGTTCCCCTGACTGGTCGGAAGATCACTGTTTTGCAAGGCAGTGCATTCCATTGTTGGGCAGCTCATTCCAAAGTCAAAAGGTTCTTCTGTAATTTATGCCCAGGTCTGACACCCTTTATCATCTACTCACTTTCCCTACTAGTGTCCTCTGGAAAAACACAGATAAGCCTCCTCCCTCATCACATGCTTGAAAACAGCTGTCATGTCCCCTTTAAATTTTCCCTTTTGGTAGTACAGCTGAAGTTCCCTCAGCTGTTTCTCATAGCAGATAACCCCAAAACATACTATAGCTATTAGCAAATAGGAGCATTTAATAAATGTAAGTTAAATAAATGAATAAGTGAATAAATGGATAAATGCAGGGGTGGACACAGATGTTAACCTTCCCATACTCTCAAGTTGGTGAACAATCCTCTTTAAGTAAGGTGCCTAGACCTGGCCTCAGTACAGCTGACTTTTCATAATCACCAAGATAACATTTGCAGTTTTAACTAGTCACAATGACTCTAAAGGCCTACACCTGTACAAATGTCACTGGGTTATGGCAAAAAAGAAATCTGAACTGATGCCACCAGGTTGGTGTGACAGTTAAGTCATTTAAATTATTTAGCTAATGAGGGTACTTAGCTGATGCTCCAACATCCAAATCTCAATTTGACTTTTATTATGCATGTGTTTTATAGTGCAAATGATACTCTATCATGGTAACAGAAATTCTGGGAATTTGCAAGGATCTGTGGTCAGATTCCTCTTGAATTATAAAAGTCAAAGATTTTCCAAATGGACTAACAAAGAATCCAGTGGGCTGGTGATTTTCCATTATCTGGTCCCTCTGATAATTGTGGAAGCTGAGCTTTCATCAGTCTTCTTTCTTTAGCTGGTCACACCATCAGATCACACAGGGATTTTTCATAGGAACTGCTCTGCAGTAAGCTCTCCCTCATGCTTTGTTTATGCTTACCACAGATAAAAAGGGGACACTCATCTATCTAAGAGAGATTGGCAGGCTACTCCACTGGCCTCAGAGGGAGATGGGACCTAGGTAGACACTGCTCCTCAGCTTTGTGTGTCAAGAAACTCATCATATCACAGCAGTCATTGCTGTTCAGGCTCTTGGGCCTGAGTCACACAAATCTAACTCCTGAAAGACTGATATATAAACTAAAGTGCCCTTTTAAAATTTCTAATGGGGGCTACAGTTTTACAGTGACTACAATACTTGTGTCTAATATGAAAGGGATTGCTTGTAAAAACCTAGGGAAGCCCAATTAGTAATTAAAAGTTTGCTCAATTGAGCACAGAATCCAAACAAAGAGAACTTAATGCCCTTGTGTTATATAAAATACTCCCTCCTAGTAGGAAAGTACTAACATCTGCTAAATACTGTCTTTCTTCTTTGGTTTGGGTAAATATTGACAAATCCACACTAACTAATTTCTCTTTATCTAGACTCTAAGCAGACCACTCACCTCCTATAAACCTATTCTTTCTCTAAATAGGAGAAAAATACAATGGCTTAGGGTATAACCTTCTTAAGGTATATTCCAGGCATGAAGACATTGTAGCTATCATGATTGTAGTAGAAGGATTTCCAGTTCTCTATCAGCTACACGTTTAGAAACTCTCTCTTAACATGGATGACCTTTCATCTATTTTAGTTTTCCAATTATTAAAATTTTTGAATAGGTAATGCATGTACATGGTAAAAGACATTTTTTTCAAAGGATGTCAAAAAAAGATATATAGTGAAACGTTCTCTCCCACTCCTGATCCCCAGTCTCTTCCCCAATCTTTTATCAGTCTCTTGTGCATCCATCCAAAGATAATATATACATATTATTTTCTTTTGCATTACATAAATGGTAGTATACTATGCACATTGTTTTTTCCTTGTTTATAGAATTATTTTTAACAGCTGCATAGAATTCCACTATATTGATGTATCATATTTATTTAACTAGTCCCAATAACAATACACATTTAGATTGCTTCCAGTCTGCCATTACAAATAACACTGCAATAAAGAGAGTTGTTTAATTAACATTTCACACCTGTACAAGTATATCTTTGGATGTATTTATAGATGTGGAATTACATTTTTACTGCAATAGATATTGCCTAATATGTCTCCATGGCACTGATCCAATTTATATTCCTACCAGCAATTTATAAGGGTGCCTCTTCCCACACACTCACCACAGAGCGAGTTCATTAGTTATCTCTTGCTGTGTAACAAATTACCACAACACTTAATAGCCAAAAACAACATGTATTATCTCACAGTTTCTGTGAGACAGAAATTTAAGAGGAGCATAGCTGGGCAGTTCTGCCTCACTGTCTCTGTTGGTTGACCAATGCAGCAGTCATCCAAAGGCTTACCTGCGGTGGGTGATCCACTTCCAAAATGTTGCACTCACAGGGCTAGTGGCAGAAGGTCTCAGCTCCTTGCTGACTGTTGGCAGGATGGCTCAGTTTCTCTCACCACATGGATTTCTCCTTGGGGCTCCTGGAGTGTCTTCATGACATAGCAATTGGCTTTCCCCAGAGCAAGTGATCCGACAGAGAGGAAGTAGGAAACAGCAGTGCCTGTGGTGACCATTCATGACCTAGTCTCAGAAGTCACAAACCATCATATCTACTATGTTTTAGTCATTAAAAGTTTGCCGCTAAGTCCAGCCCACACTCAGAGGAAAATCGTTTCCTCTCTTAAAGAGGAAGAGTGTCAGAGAATTTGTGGATATACGTTTAAATCACCACAGTGAGTTATCAAGCTTTTTTTTTTTTTTTTTACCAATCTGTTAAGTGAAAATGGTATCTACTGTGGATTTTTAATGAATGCATCACAATTTATTTATGCATTCTATTTTTGATGATATCTACACCTTTTAAAATTGAAGTGTTGTTGATTTACAATATTGTATTAGTTTCAGGTGTACAACAAAGTGATTCAGACAGATAGAGAGACAGATAGAGGTTTTAATGTGCATTTCCTTATTATGAGTGAGACTGAGTATTTGTAAAAGCTTCATTGAAGTATAATTGACATACACAGAACTACACATATTAAATATATACAACTTGATGAGTTTGGACAAATTGTAAACACTCATGACACTATCACCACAATCAAGATAACACACATATCCAACACATTCCAAAGTAAACAAGACTGACAAAACTTTAGCTAGAATAACTAAGAAAAAAGAGAAAAAAATCAAATTAATAAAACTAGAAATCAAAGAGAAGACATTACAACTAATACCAGAAAAATAAAAAGGATCATAGGAGACTACTATGAACCATTACATGCCAACAAATTGGATAGCCTAGAAGAAAGAAAGAAATTCCTAGATACATACTTACTGAAACTGAATCATGAAGAAACAGAAAATCTCAACAGACTGATAACAAGTAAGGCTACTGATCAGTAATCAAAACCTCAGAAGAGAAAAGCCCATGATCAGATGGTTTCACCAGTGAATTCTGAGTATATTTTTAAAGAATCACTCATATATTCTTTCTGTACACCTTCTATCTGTGATCTTTGTTGATTTTTCTATTGGGGTCTTGGTGTTGTCTAAGGATAGGCATTGTAAATATTTTTCCTGTTTTTTGATTTCCTATGTGCTGGAAATTTTTTTTTTGTCATGCCAACATTTTTTATGGAATTAAATTTTTCAAATGTTTTTTATCTGGAACATCTTAGAAAGACCTGCCCTCTGAGATTTTTTTAAATCCACCATGTTTTCTTCTGTGTTTTTATGGTTTATTTCTTTTACATTCAAATCTTTGATTTATCTAAAATGTATTTTGTTATAAGGTGTGATGTAGGAAACCAAACTTTATTTCCCTTCCCCCACAGGCTGACTACCTAGTTTCACAAATATCATTTATTGAATAATTGTTATTTTCTCCTTGCATCAATTAGTGTCCGGTCAGGAAATCTGAAAGCACTCTAAATATTTCAAACAAAGGGGAATTCAATGCAATGAATTAGTGACAAAGACATTGGACTAAAGGAACAAAGGGAGAAAGTGATATTATTCAGTGATCATGAAGCCCCTAGTACCCCCAGCTGGAAACCACCAGTTGGTGCTCAACACTGAACTGCTGGCAGCAGGGTCATTGCTTTTTTTTTGGAATCTCACTGTGGACACTGAACAGAAACCCAGAAACTTAAACTTTCACGATGGTGCTGAAACCACTACCGTTCTCACTCATGCTGGTGGAGCCCGAATTGCCCGCCATTAATACCACTACTGCTGCAGGAAGAGCCACTGGAAGCATACAAATGGCTCCTTCTTACTTCTCACTCCTCAATCCCAACCAATGCCTCCCATTCACAGAACCTGACCAAAGGAAGCTGATGAGGAAATCTAGAAAAATAGCACACTGGCTTTCAGCCAGCACCCTCGTAACACATGAGAGCATGGAAGGTTAAGAACGGAACTGAGTGCTAACCAGAAACTCAGCCCACCCACTGATGTGAAAAGCCATGTTTATCACACAATAAATTTCTCCACATGTGAGGGTTTATTTCTAGACTCTCTAGTTTTTTCCATTAGTCTATTTACTGTTTAGTGTTAACACTGTTTTGAATATTATGTGTTCATATCTAGTAAAGACAATTTCCTCTCATGTTTCCTTTTAAAATTTTTCTAGCTTTCCTGGGTTATTTATTTTTCCATATAAATTTAGCTTGCCTAGTTCCAAAAAACTTCAGTTTGCATTTTATTGAAAGTGTATTATAATATTAGCATATCTTAGGGAGAATTAATTTCTTGATGATGATACAATTCCCTATTAATTCAGTATACTGTTCATTTGTTCAAGTCTCCTTTTGTGATCCTCACTAGTATTTAAAATGTTCTTTCTATAGATCTTGAACATTTCTTGTTAAGTTTACTCATAAGTATTTCATGCATTTTATATTTATTTCATACATTTTGTATTTATTCATACATTTCTTTGTATTTATTCTGAGGATCACTTGTTCTGATTGATTACAGTTCACATATATGAAAGCTATTGATTTCCATATATGATCCGTGTTCAGTTATCCTACTGAATTCCCTGACTGTAACAGTATTTCAACTTACTCTCTCTTCGATTTTTGAGGCAAATAGTTATATTATCTGCTAATAATTAGAACTTTATGTCCTCTGTTTCAATTTTTAAACCATTCTTTTTTTTCTCTTCTAATTGTGCTGAAGAACACCACCAGGCCATGATAAATAATAGCAGTGATAGAGTGTCCGTTCCTTGTTCCTGATTTTAACAGGAATGCTCTTATTCTTTCCCTGTTTTGTACAACTCTGGGTTTGGCACAATAGAATAATATCTGATTCCCATTCTATTAAAACTTTTCAAAACATAGAGAATAGGCATTGAATTTTCACAAAAGTCTTTATAACACTCATAAAAATGATAATATAATTTTTCTATTTATATCCATTAATGGGAACTACATTAATAAATATACAAATACTGAAACATCCTTGCATTTATGGAATAAATTCCTTTGGTCATGTAATATTAATCTTTTAATATGCTGTCTGTTTGCACATATTTATTTAGGATTTCTGCATTGATTGTCACGAGTGAAATTGGTCTGCAGGCTCCTGTGGATGTACACGTACATGTGTACTCTTTGTCCTCATCCATTTTAAATCAATTTTAACCAGCTTCACTCTCAGATAATGACCTTGCCACCAGTATCCTCAGGGTTCCTTACCATAGCCTCCTGTATGCTGATTACAATAAAAGTGATCTTTTAAACATAAATATTGGACTTGATGTTTATTCCTGATAATTTCATCTCATGGGTTTATTTGATTGCAGCAATCTATCAACATCTTTTTGGTTACTTATTTCCCTTCATATATTCTATTCTGTGATTTAAAGAAACAGTTGGCAGATGGGTCAAAATCCAGTAGTTAGACTGGCCTATAACTTCTCACTTACCTTGTGAGGAAATATATTTAGAAGGAATCAGAACCAGGTAATGACTCTCCATGCAGTAAAGGAAGGAAACTCAAGAAACACCTCCTAGTGGCAGGTTAGATGAAGATCCACCCACCAAGGCTTCCTGCAGCCAGTGAGAGGCAGGCTATGGGGGCTGGGATCTCAGAGAGTTTCTAAGGCCTTTGCTTTGGTTTCCAGAGGTGTGTTTTTCATTAAGTAGGAAGGCAGCGTGCTGCAAACTGGGACTGAGGGCAGCAAGTGTGAGGTCATTTATGATTGCTCACTCCAGGCCTGAGTTATCAGGAGCCAGCCTGTCAGAGCCATTTGTCATATTTGCTCAAGATTCCTCCCCTGTATCATGGCAGAAGAAAACACGCTTCCAAGGGATGTTTCATTGATTGAGAAACAACTGAGAATTCATTTTGGAAACTATTGCAGGAAACAATAAATGTGACTTTATATTTCTGATAAACACTACACTCATTTTTTTAGGCTCTGGCTACAATGCCAAGGTTGTTTAAAAAAAACCAAAAAACTAACTAGTTATTTTGTCAAACTGCAACAAAGCCTGAATACACAATTAGAATTATTATATCTTCCCAGTGAATTGATACTTTTATCATTACCCCTTTACTGCTGGTAATGTTCCTTGTTCTCAAGTCTGCCTTGTCTGATATTAATATAGTCACTCCAGCTCTCCAGCTCTCTTTTGATTATTGTTTGCATGATATCTCTTTTTCTATACTTTTCATTTATCTGTGTCTTTATATTTAAAGTGGGCTTCTCCATGTGTTTAGATAATTTACACTTTACCTAATTACTGGTATGGTTGGATTTAGAGCTATCATTTCATTATTTGTTTTCTGTCTATCTTACCTGTTTTGTTCCTCCATTTCTTCTTTCCTGCCTTCTTTTGGATTATTTGAATATTTTTACTATTCCATTTTAATTTACCTATTGACTTTTTGGATATCTTGATTTTTAAATGTTTTATACTTTTACACATTATATTTACAACCATGATCCATTCTGAGTTAAGTTTTATATTAAGACGTGAGACTTGGGTCTTCCTTCTTTACTCCCTTCCTTCCTTCCTCCTTCCCTCCCTCCCTCTTTCTTTTTTCTTTCTTTCTTTCTCTCTCTTTCTTTCCTTCCTTCCCTCCCTCCCTCTTTCTTCCTTTTCTTTCTTTCTTTCCTCCTTTCTTTCTTTCTTTCCCTTTCTTTCCTTTCTTTCTTTCTTCCTTCCTTCCTTCTTTCCTTCCTTTCTTCCTCCCTCCCTCCCTCCCTCCCTCCCTCCCTCCCTCCCTCTCTCTCTCTCTCTCTCTCTCTCTCTCTTTCTTTCTTTCTTTCTTTCTTTCTTTCTTTCTTTCTTTCTTTCTTTCTTTCTTTCTTTCTTTCTTTCTTTCTTTCTTTCTTTCTCTTTCTTCTTTCTGCCTATGAATGTTCAAGTTCCAGGGCCATTTGTTGGAAAGGCTATACGGTTCTCTGTTCTGTTCCACTGATCTATGGGTCTATCCTTCCACCAATACCACACAATCTTGATTACTATAATTGTATAAATATTGAAATCATGCAAACTGATTCCTCCCACTTTATTCTTTCCCAAAATTGTTTTAGCTATTCTAGTCCCTTTTCCTTTCCATATAAATTGTAGAATAATCTTATCTATATCTATAAAATATTTTTCTGGGATTTTGATAGGAATTGCATGACACTTGTCAATCATTTTAAGGATAAATGACAACTTCATTATGTTGATTCTTTCAACCCACAAATATGGTATATCTCTCCATGAATTTAGAGTCACAGTGTTATGTATATGTTCAGCTTTGGTAGAAACTTCCCATCTTCAATGGTGATTGTACCAATTTACACTCCCACCAGCAACGTATGAGAATCTCAGTTCCTCCATAGTCTTATCAACACTTTTTCATTTTGGTCATTGTGGTGGGTGTGTAGTAGTGTTGCATTATGGTTTTGCATTTCCTTGATGATTAATTACACATTATTTTTAATGCATACTGTTACATTTTATGGTTATTTCATAACTTTCTTTTCCAGTTTTAATGAGATATAATTTAAACCTAACATTTTATAATTTTAAGGTGTACAATGTAATGATTTGATATACGTATATACTGAGAGATGACGACCACAATAAGTTCAGTTAACATCAATCACCTCACCTTTTTTTCTTGTGATGAGAACTTTTAAGATCTACTCTCTTAGCAACTTTCAAATAGACAATACAGTAATATTAACTGCAGTCATCATGCTGTACATTACATCCCCAGAACTTATTTATCTTATTACTGGAAGTTTGTACCTATTGATCACCTTCTAATTCCCCCAGCCCTCATCCCGCAAATCTGATCTCTGTTTCTATAAATTTGGTTTTTTTAGATTCTAAGTATAAGTGAGATCATATAGCATTTGTCTTTCTCTGACTTATTTCACTTAGCATAACACCCTCAAGGTCCATCCATGTTGTTGCAAATGGCAGGATGTCCTTCTTTGTTATGGATGAATAGTGTTCCATTGTATACATAAATACTACATTTTCTTTATCCATTCGTCTTTTGATAGACACTTAGGTTGCTTCCATGTCTTGGCCATTGTGAATGATGCTGCAATGAACATGGCTGTGCAGATATCTCTTTGAGATAGTGATTTCATTTTCTTTGCATGTATACCCAGAAGTGGATTTGCTGGATTATATGGTATTTCTATTTCTAATTTTTTGAGGAACCTCTATACTGTTTTCCATAGGGGCCACACCAATTTACATTCCCACCAACAATGTAAAAGGGTTCCCTTTTCTCCACCTCCTTGTTATTTCTTGTTTGTTTGTTTTTTTTGGGGGGGTGTTAAAGTCTGCTATTATTGTGTTATTGTTGATTTCTCCTTTTATGTCTGTTAATATTTGCCTTATGTATTGAGGTGCTCCTATGTTGGGTGCATATGTATTTATAATTGTTATATATTTTTGGATCGATCACTTGGGCATTTTGCAGTGTCCTTCTTTGTCTCTTATAACAGTCTGCTTTAAAGTCTATTTCATCTGATAAGTATTGCTGTTCCAGCTTTCTTTTGATTTCCATTTGCATGGAGTAATTATTCTCAACCCCTCACTTTCAGTCTCTGTGTCTTTAGATCTGAAGTAAGTCTCTTATAGGCAGCATATATATAGGTCTTATTTTTGTATCCCTTCAGCCACTCTGTCTTCTGATTGGAGCATTCAGTCCATTTACATTTAAGGTAAATTTTTTTTTGAATTTTATTTAATTTATATTTTTATACAGCAGGTTATTATTAGTTATCCATTTTATACATATTAGTGTATATATGTCAATCCCAATTGATAATAGCCATTCTAATAGGTGTGAGATAATACCTCATTGTGGTTTTGCTGAGTGATGTTTGTCCAAGGATTTTTGTTGTACTTAGGTGGGAGGAAAGGGAAAAGTATGTCTATTTCATCTTCTTGAAAGTGGAAGTCCTTGTTTTGGTATTTTTAGTTTGTTTTGGGCTTTGCACAATGATCTGTATGTTTTTGTCATTGGGCAGAGAAAGCATTAATGAAACTTTCTGGTGATAATTTATATTAGCTGGCAATAGTTTGGGAAACATTAGAATCAATGGACCATAAGCCTTTTCCACATTTACTGTATTCTTATCAGAGAATGAAATCGCATTCACACATTCCTCAATTGCTTATTAAATGTTTACTATGTACCAGACCCTGTGCTTCGCTCTGGGTGTAGAATAACAAACAAGGTATTGTCCCTGCCCTCAAGAAGTTTATGATCTAGTAGGAGAAACAGAGAAGTGATATTTTAATACATTGTACAGTAGTAACTACTGTAATAAGAATATGTCCAGATGAAGGCTGAGGAGCCATAGAATAACTTTATAGATGAAAAAAGAACAGAAACAAACTCTTTCTAACTTAAAAAATAAAGAAATTTAGTGAAAGGATATTGGATGCCAATAGAATCAATGGAATAGCTGAAGAAACAGGCTTATAAAGAGACAGAAATCAGGGCAGTTTTGAAGGGTCAGGAAATAGGAACCCAGGCAGGGTCTCTGAGCCGAAACAATCCAGTCAGAACCCTGCTCCTGGCATGGAGGAATCCCAATTTCTTTCATCTTGGCACTATTTATTCGAGATTCGAAGTCCTGGAAAAAAGCATCTGATTGATCAGCTTAGGTCACAGATCATCTACCTGATTGTACCAAGGCCATGAGAGAAAGGAGCTAACATGCTTTAGGTTCTGTTATAATGGACAGACATTTGGGTTTACCATCTAGCCAAGGATACACAGAAGAAAAAAGGATTAATTCTCCAGAAGGCAATCAAGATACTAAAGGAAGGGTGAACACAGCCCCAAAATGACCAACGTCCATGGCAACAGCTAAGCGAAGACTGAGGCATGGGGAAGACACAGCTAGTCTCAGAGTGAGAAAAGAGTATGTTTAGGAAGAGAGACAGGCATGTGCAAAGTCTGGGACAAGAGGAGGTGTGGTGAATTTAGATGACTAAAGTAGTTCACAATGGCTGGGGCACAGAGTTGGGTGGGGATAAAGAGACCAAGAATTGGAGGAGATGGTGTTAGACAGGAAAACAGGAACAAAGTGACACTGTGTCTTGAAGACAAGTGAAAAGCTTGGAGTTTATTCCTGAGGATGAGGGAGATGTTAAAATGTTTTATGTAGAGTTATGACATTTTTATTTTTGAGAAGTGGCTTTGGCCATCACAATAATTCAGGGAGAGATCAAAGTAGCCTGAACCAGGATGATACTAAATAGATAGAGAGACATGATTAATTAGACTTAGGAGAGGAAGAGGTGAGGGAGTGAGAGGAGACAGGATGATTCCCAGGTTTCTGGCTTTAGTTGCTGCATGATAAGAATGCCACATACAGGGGCTTCCCTGGTGGCACAGTGGTTAAGAATCCGCCTGCCAATGCAGGGGACACGGGTTCGAGCCCTGGTCTGGGAAGATCCCGCATGCCTTGGAGCAACTAAGCCCATGCACCACAACTACTGAGTCTGTACTCTAGAGCCCGCGAGCCACAACTACTGAAGCCTGTGCACCTAGAGCCTGTGCTCCTCAACAAGAGAAGCCACCACAGTGAGAAGCCCGTGCACCGCAATGAAGAGTAGACCCGCTAGCCACAACTAGAGAAAGCCCGCGCGCAGCAACGAAGACAAAACACAGCCAAAAATATAAATAAATAAAAAGAATGCCACATACAGAGGAAGGGAATTAAGGTGGGGGAAATGAGTTTGATGTTGGACATCCTGAGTTTGAAGTAGATTGTTGAATATATGGTTTTGAAAGTTAAGAAAGATAAATAGCCAAAAGATTTAGGTTAGGTATCCATCAGCATATAGAGGCCAAAGTGATAGGTGAAACATCCCAGGAATAGTATACAGGGCAAGAAGAGAGTAGACCCTAGGATGGAACCCTCACAGCATCGACACTTAAGGATTGAGATGAAGAACAGCAGTAGCCAAGAGAATCACGAGGATGACCATGAGGTAAGAAAGAAAAACAGATGAGTGGTGTCTGAGGAAATGGCCAGTGCTGTCAAACACTGAGTAACATAAGGAGGGAGTATTGTCCACTTGATTTGTCAACAAGAGGTGGCTGGTGTGTAAGAAGAGTCCAGAGGATTGATGGGAATAGCGGCCAGATTGCAGTGGGCCAACTGTCAAGGAGGTGTGAGGACATGGACACAGCACTGCCCGTGGGCACTCCATCCCACGGCGTGAGAACCACCTGCAGAGCCCTTCCATTTACCGATGCCTGGGGCCACCTCTCCAAGGGTAAATTTACATGATGTGTTAGTTTTCTCTTCCTGCTGGGACAAATGGCCATAAACTTAGTGGCTTAATACAACACAAATGTATCTCACAGTTCTGTAGGTCAGAAGTCCTCTGGGGTCTCATTGGACTAAACCCAAGGTGTCAGCAGAGCTCTGTTCCTTCTGGAGACTCCAGGGAAAATCTGTTTTCTTACCTTTTGCAGCTTCTAAAGGCCCCCTTCATCCATCTTTGAAGCCAGCAATGTTGTTTCTCTCTGCTTCTTCCACAGTTACTCTCTTCTTCTGCCTCCCTTTTGCCACCTTTAAAGACCCCCATGATTATATTCTGGGGTCCACCTGGAGAATCCAGGACAACTCCACACCTCAAGATCTTAACTTAATCACAAGGAAGGTAACAGGTCCTAGGGATTAGGACATGGACACCTCTGGGAGGCCATTATTATGACTACACATATGGGCAAAATTTTAAACCCCAGGTGATTCATCTGAGCAGCCAGGATTAAGCAACCCTAGAGGGAGAAAGAGGATGATAATGGAATTGATAAAGAATTTTTTGTCTTTGTTTTGCTTTTAAAAATGAGGTGTGCAGTAGTAGAAATAAAGAAGACAATCATTTCAATTCCTAGCTGTTTTTATCCACTGGAGTCTTAATAGTGAAATCATGTTAAAGAAGAACAATTTTTACCTGATACTTTTTAAAGTCTGCCCAGAGCTGACTCTTTCCTTCTTCTTCCCTTACTCAAAACATGACATATTTTATGAAGCTTCCAAACCCATAGTTATAATTAAAAAGACAAGCAAAAGATACGCAGTTGTGTGCTCAAGGTGAGCCTGCAGATACCCAAACCTAGATTTATGGAAAATGAGCTTTTCAGAGACAGAAACTGAAGAGGCTAATCTGAAATGAAACTCAATTTTCTCCAAGACAGCGGCCTGAGGTTACTTGAGACCAGTCTTTTGTCAGCACTGGGGACTCAGAAATGAAAGCGTGCAGAGATGATCAAATGCCAAGATTGCCATATTGCGCAGGGAAGGCGAGCATGTGTTTTGGTTGGAAGGGGGAAGAGTGTTCAATTAATCCTGAAATGTTTGCAAAAACAAATGATGGGCAAAAAAGGAAGCTCAACTTGAAAGGGGTGTGATTCTTTATGAAACAGCCATCTCTACCAGTCTGGCAGCCGCAAAATAAACATGTCAGCCAACCAGGCCAGAGCAGATAATTGGGAATGATCAGCAACTCATGGACAGTTTTCATTAAAACCAAGGCAGGTGGCAGACGGGCGGGCCTTAGGGGCTGGCCTCGGCGGCCCAGCACTGTGGGCTTGGGGGAGATTGGGCCATGCCCCTCCTGGTCTTCCAGGGGCCCAGGGACCAGCCGCTCCCCCTCCACTCTGGGGCCAGGATGGGAAGGCACACCTCCAGACCTTGTAAGCGTCTGCGCTCACCTCAGCTCCTGGCCAGGAGCAGAGGAGCACAGGGCCAGGGTAATTAAGGCCCCGGAGAGATCCCACAGGCCTGTCAAAGTGAAGGGACTCCTTCCTGCTCTTCAGACCCTTCCCTGTACTGGGCGCTCCCAAGACTGCAAAGGATTTGAGGGTTGCCTTGCCCTTGACCCCTTATATACAGCAGACAAAGAGCCACCAAAAAATATATATATATTCTATTTAAGCAATTGTCTCATTGTTATACAAAAACATGAATATTTGCATAATTCAATGAAGGCAGAGTGCTGATCTACACAGAACAAAGGCTGGAGTTTACAAGGGCACCTTCGCCACTGTCCTCGTGGTCGAGCCTGGGTCATGAAATAACCGAGCCTTTGTGGCCTGACTTGTGCCTACTTGACAGGAAAGCACCAATTTGACAGCAGTGATGCATCCAATTCCCTGAGGAGGGCCCCTTCATAACTGCTCTGCATCGACCCAATAGAATATTTGATTTGTGCGGCTGTGAAAAGCACTGTCGACTGCCAGATTGAAGTGAACATGTTGGAACTAACATAGTCAAATATAAGGTGAGCCAAAATATTCTGAGGCTTCCGGACTCCTGCCCCGCCTCCTCGCTGCCTGTTTCCTCCTGAGGATTCGATGCACTAACTGGGGTGGGTCTATGTTCAGCCTTCGCACCCCACACCCCTTCCAGCCCTCACTCTTCTCCCAGCCACTGCTCCCGTAAAACCACTACTCACCATTCAGCAGAGCCGCCTTCCTTTTCTGCTTTGGGGTCTGTTGGCCTGCCCACCCTGCTCCTCCTGGGGCAGAGCTGGATCACAGAAGACAGTGTCAGGACCCATCTGACTGGAGGAACCAGACCTTCTCACCACGTGCTGTTGGCTGACTGCATCTGTCTGCCCAGAGCTGCCTCTGCTCTGGGCGCTCCGGGGGACCCTCTCCTCAAAGGCAGGAGTTGCTCCAGGGGAGGGGCTGTCTGGAAGTGGTTGTGTCCTCCTGAGAGATGCAGTCTACTTTGTTACTGGACTATATGCTTCCAGACTTTCTCCTGTGCATTTATACATACCTGCAAAGAGGCTGGTGTGCAGATCAGCTGCCCATTTGCTCTTCTCCTGCTCTGTCTCTGTACCTGTGGGAAGCTTTGCCAGTGAAGGCTCTGGTGGAAGGCTGGAGGATAGGAAGCAGGAAGAAACCTTCGTCTGCTTCCTGTGGCATCTCCTCCACAGTCTCAGAACCCACGTGGCAGGTCTCCCAGGTTCACCTCTGGAGTATGACCCTGATTCTGAAGGCTTATCAGTACCGTCTTCTCTCCTTGTCCCTCCAGCAGAGGGATGGTGGCAGCTTCCTGCTGCTGCTAATCACTAGATGATCTCAAGGTCTTCTATTTGCTCCTCTGTTCTTCCGTCTCCTGATACCAATTCTCTGTACTAGGTTCACTCATAAAATCATCTTAACCATTTCTAAGTGTACAGTTCAATAGCATCAAGCATATTCATTTTATTGTAGATTCATTCTAAGTTCTAGAGAAGTTTCTCATTCTCCTGGTTGATATAGCTCTTGGAATAGTTTTAAAAAACAGATTCTCAAAATAGAATTCTGGTTTGGGTTGCTGGCCTATTAGAGCATGGATATACTGATGATCTCCTTGCAAATGGAAGTCATATCTGGCATGCAGTGGCAACATCTTCACTTAAATTATCACCTAAAGATTGCCTGGGATCATGTGCCAGTTAAGACAAGGCTTTGGGAAATCAAATGACTCCTGCACTCAACTGGTGTAAGCTGTTAGGTGGCCGGCTGCTTCTAAAGGTTCTAAGAGCTTTCAGAAAGGAAACTATAAGCTCAGGCACAGAACCACTGAGCTGCTTTGATGTCTTTAAAAAATCTCTTATTTCTAGTAGCCACTGGTTAGACATGTCTGAAGATTTGGTCCCAAATCAAAGAGTACATGTTACAGAATAACACTGTAAGCTGAGTACAAAACCTAGCCGTGTCTCATATATTAACATCAGGGCATTAGTTGCAAAGGCGTGGGATCCTGAGCCTTGAGAGGGGGACATTTGAATGGTCTGACAACACTTAGAACCTTGGAGGCAGTCCGTCTTCCCTTATCTCTGGAAACTAGTCTTCCCTTGCTTAAAGTCAGTGTAATGTAATGTAATGATCCTACCTTAGGCAACTTTTGCAATGGGATACAATTCTCAAGACCCATTCCTACTAGATCTTACTGCCTCTGGACCAATAAATAGAATCCGATCCCACTGTAGGGGGAGAATTGCAAGGTGTGTTCTGGGAAAAGACATCCTATACACCAAAGGAAGTATATGCTCTTGCTAATTCTTATGAGCAGGAACCTGGAAAACAGCTGCACAAGCAGATTCTAAGGCTAAAAGCCTAAGAATAGAAAATAAAATTAGACGAGGCTGTATTTGTCAATAAGGATCCACTTACTCAAGATTCCAGACAATGTTCTAGCTCATGCAGCTAGAAACAGCTTCAACAGTTTCCTTGATTGGTTGACTTAGCCTTGGATTCAACTGCTTACATTCAATTACATCAATATGCCCAAACATCCCTGCTATAATGAACTTTGCATATTTCTGTCAGTACCATTGTCCATGGATTTAGGGAATGCCTCATTTATCGTGATGGTATTTCACACAACATTCTGAGCAAGGCATACATTTTATAGTGAAGGGGGTACAGCAGTGGCTTCACACCCATGGAATTCACTAGCCTTGACACATACCTCAATTGCCCTGAAGTAGCTGGCCTGATAAAATGGCTTGTTACAGACCCCATCACAGTACCAGATGGGAGATCACACCCTGTGAGGCTGGGTACTGTCTTATAGGATGCAATACATGCTTTAAACTCAAACAAATGGTCAGTGCTCTTTCTTCTGCAGTCAGAACACATGGGTCTGGGGACCAAGAGATGAGGACTGGCCCCATTCACTATGATACCCATTCTCAAAGATTTGCTTACCGTCCCTGCAATCTTGGAGGTGTTCCCAAGGGATGATTGCTTCCACAGGGAAGAGGAAGGGGAGACTGCCAGCTAGCTAGTGGGATTTCCGCATGTTATTGGATCAACAGAGAAGGGGGTTGATTTTAATTATCAAGGGGAAATTGGGTTGCTACTACACAGTGGAGGCAAAGAGGCCATTGTTGGAGCCCAGAGATAATCTTAGGTGTCTCTTATTACTTCCAAATAAAAATCAATAGACGAATAGAGCGAACCAAGAAAGGCATAGCCACTAAAGACTCAGAGCCTCCAGGAATTGATTTTAGTCACCCCAGGGGGTCAAGAACCCCAACCAAGTGGAATGCTGGCTAACAGCAAAGTGACAGGGAATGAGTGGAGGAAGGAGGAAGAGATAAACATCAAATGTGTCTCATGACCAGTGACAGAAATGATAGCTTTAGCAGCTGTGAATATTTTGTATATGTTGATCATTCAATTTTTTTCCCCTTTTTTCTGTTCTCTTTTCTTATTTTTTATACTAAGTGTCAGAGGTGTTTAAGTTTACAACTACATCAGTAGACCACCAGACTATGAGACGCCACATCCAGACCTTTGGGAAGGATCGTGTCAACCGGAAGTCATGCACTTGAAGTGAATAATGGCAATGAAGGGACTTTGGGTCTCCCCTTGTTGAGAGGGTGAGAGCATTTTTGGCTTATATGACACACGCTTCATGTCAGGCAGATAAGAATGGACACCAGGTTGCAAAAAGGATACAGTGTGTAGGTCAACAGCCTGTTTCCTTTCATAGCCACTCCCTGTCCTCTTCTGCTCTATTCTGTACTTCAGGGAACTACATTTCTCAGGCTCTCTTTCCCCCTGGCTGCTGAGTAGATATGACCAATAGGTTATGATAAGGCAAGATTGGACGGTAGGAGGAGGAGAGAAGGCGAAGCTATTTCTCTGCCTCACCCTGCTCCTTGTGGCATCTCTGTAATGGCTGCAACTCCTCCATGGCTTCAGCTCCCACGAGACAGACCCACCATGTACTTAAGTGACTCTGGTGATACTGTCTCCTTGGCCTGCCTCTCCAATGTAGGGGTGCTTTTCACCTTTGTAATCAATTCCCTGCATTAAATTCTCTTCCTTTTAAATATTTATAAGACTTTTTATTTTTCTGGTTGGACCATAATTGATAGAGTTTGTTTTGTTATATGATAAAAATAAGCTATATAAGATCCACAGACAGGGCTTCCCTGGTGGCGCAGTGGTTGAGAATCTGCCTGCTAATGCAGGGGACACGGGTTCGAGCCCTGGTCTGGGAAGATCCCATATGCCGCGGAGCAACTAGGCCCGTGAGCCACAATTACTGAGCCTGCGCGTCTGGAGCCTGTGCTCCGCAACAGGAGAGGCCACGATAGTGAGAGGCCCGCGCACCGCGATGAAGAGTGGCCCCCGCTTGCCGCAACTGGAGAAAGCCCTCGCACAGAAACGAAGACCCAACACAGCCAAAAATAAATAAATTAAAAAAAAAAAATGTAAATGTGCTTTAAAAAAAAAAAAAAGATCCATAGACATAGGAAAAAAACTTATGGTTACCAAAGGAGAAGGGGGGGAGGGATAAATTTGAGAGTTTGAGATTAACATATAGACACTACTACATATAAAATTGACAACCAACAAGACCTACTGTATAGCACAGGGAGCTATACTCAATATTTTGTAATAACATATAAAGGAAAAGAATATAAAAAAGAATGTATATATATAAATACACACACACAACTGAATCACTTTGCTGTACACCTGAAACTAACACAACATTGTAAATCAACTATGCTCCAATAAAAAAATGAACTATATATTGTTCAACAACTTGTTCTTGAACCCTACAATGTATCAGGGACACCCTCTATTTCAGACAAACAGATCTCTTTTTTTTTTTTTTGAGATATAGTTCACATACCATAAAATTAACCCTTTTAAAGTTTACAAATCAGTAGTTTTTAGTAAATTGTTCACAAAGTTGTGTAACCATCACCACTATCTAATTCTAGAATATTTTCATCACTGCCCTAAGAAACTCTATCTGTATTCATTAGCAGTCACTTCCCATTGCTTCCCTCTCCCCAGTCCCTGGAAACTATCAATATATTTTTGTCTCTATGGATTTGCCTCTTCAGGACATTTCATATGAATAGAATCATACAATCCATGGCCTTTTGCGTCCAGCTTTTTTCACTTAGCATAATGTTTTCGGAGTTCATCCACACTGTAGCATGAATCAGTGCATCATTTCTGTATATGCCTGAATAACATTCCATTGTATGCATATACCACCTTTTGCTTATCCATTCATTAGCTGATGGACATTTGGGTAGTTTCCACTTGTTGGCTATCATGAACAATGGTGCCACAAACATTTGTATACAAGTTTTTGTGCGGACATATAGGTTTTTATTACTCTTGGTTATATCCTGCTAGGTCATAGGCAACTCTTTGTTTAACTTTTTGAGGAACTGCCAAGTATTTTCCAAAGCAGCTGTACCATTTTATACTTCTAATTCATTCTATTTAAAAGCTACACAAAATTCCACAATAAAGCAACATAGATTTTCTATAATTAATTTAGCACTTCCTCTATTGAAATACATTTAGGTGTTCTCCATTTTTTCATAATCACAATCATCATTCATGAACACCTAATTTTGTGCACCTCCATAGATATAGGCATTCTTGCACTTGAAATTGCTATGTCCATCTAATTTTTGCTTTTAAATATTTTGCTATTTAAATTCTTGCCTTTTAAATGGCTTTTTAATTTTTTATTATTTCAAGTTTTGCTTTGAAATGTGCCAGACTGCCCCCAAAAGGTTGTAACCAAGCCATACTCATCCAACAGTGTATGAGAGAGACAATTTTCCCACCTCCCTGCTAACACTGCGTATGGTTTTGTTTTTGTCAGCCTGACAGAGGAAAACTTTGTTTTCTTGTTTTAATTGCATTGCTCTGATCACTCGTGGGAGTGAGCATTTTTTCAAGTACTCATATATTTATTACCCAAACATAAATAGCTAGACTGGGTGATTTCTAAAAGCCTTCACAGCTATAAAATCTGATTTGTATGATTTATGCTCTGGCAAGAAGCGATGGTTATGGCGATGCTGGCTGCAGCTGGGACTGGCTTTATGGAGCACGTGACTGTTTAATTGTGTTTCGCAGGTGCTGCAACAGGCCCTCATGCTCACCGATATCCTCCCACGGGATGCCACTGATAGAGCCACATCTCTTTCTATTTAGCCTAGAAAAAGATGCCAGTGCCTCTAGGAAAGGTACCAGTTAGCACAACCAAGGGGATCAGAGCAAGTTTGGATTGAAATTAGGAAACTGAGAGGGCAGAAGTTCATAGAAAAAAGACCCTGGAAGACTGAAGGACAGAATTGACCTAGTTCTTTCTCCTTTTAGCCTAAAGCCAACTATTTACCCGAGGGGAGATTGCGATGCAATGAAATGGGCCTTGAATCTAGAGTCAGAAGATTAAGGGTCTAGTCCTGACTCAGACACCCATGTGGGAGCCTGGGGCATTTCCATGACTCATTTTTCTAGCTTATTAAATGGTAATATTCTCTATTACACCAAATTATTATAAAGTTCAAATAAGAGAACAAGTGAAAATCCAATGAAAAAAAGAAGTGTTCTACCTAAAAGCCAGCCCTATGGGTTCTTCTCTCCGACATCCAGTAGTCGAGGAAGCGGCATAAACGGCCAGGAGTCCAGATGGAAGCGCCTGGCAACTTGACTCCTCCCCCTGGCTGGTATTCCAAAGCAACTCTTAGAAGCACGCAAGTCAGAAGAGCCACCCTCCACCCATGCTTCCCCATTCCAGCATTCAGCATACCTAGGCTCCGGCACCTGTGCTAGCCTCTCTTCATCTCCTAAAAAGATGAAGACCATCGATTAGGGACCTACATGGGCTTTGTTTCTGTTTCACTATTTCTCAGGTTATCTTATTCCACTGTTTTTCTCGTTGTTCCCATTATTTCACAAACTCTTCCACATTTCCTTGTAAATCAAATGAAGTGGTGGCTAAACTTGGAAGCAGCTGGTGCGCTGACCTAGCTGTGTGCCAGAGATACTCAGCCATCCACGCAGAGTTCACGTTCTCCGATCCATAACTTTAAATTGTGATCAGAAGCATCAGGGGATCACATTTCCTGGACCCTTGACATCTAGATGTGACCGTGTGACTAGTTTTCACCCATGGACTGTGAATTGGAATCATAGATCTCATGTACTAATCAGAGTCTTTTAAAAGTGGGAATACCCACTTCACATTCTCCTTTATCTTCTGCCAGTTGGATGCAAATGATGACACGGCTTAGAGAATGGCTGAGCCATACAACGAAAGAAGCCTTGGTTTCTGGATAACCATGTTGAGGAAAGCTGACTTGCTTTTATTATTATATAAGTGGGAAATCAAATTCAATTATTTAATGTTGAAGTCTACTTGCTTCAGCAGCTACCATTATTTTAACATCCTGCCTGAAAACATTTCACCAACATGACCATTATAATAAACCAGGTAACAGCAAACCTCATGACACTCCCAATAGATATCTTCCTTAGAGCCTAGAAGTTTCTTCAAACAGAAAGCTCATTAAATTATCCTCATGTCATAGGACAGCTCGATTCTATTATACCTTGCAATTCTTGGCTTGTGCTTTGAAAAGCTCTGAAGCATGAGAAACAGATGCTTTACAACAAAAAATTACAACAAACATGTTTATTGTGTCACTGAAAATTATCAGGAAGTATGAAAGATTCAAAGAAATATTGTAAGAACAGAATCAGTCTTGTCCAGGAGCTTATAATTTAAATGGGAAGGCAAGACGCTCATACAAATAACTCGACTTCAGGATTGTGTGTCTGGTTGGTACCAGGAGTAGGTGCTCTAAGGCTTTTCAAGAGGGTGAGATCATTTTTATTGGGGGGGGGGAAATAAGGTAAAGCTTCTTGGAGGATGGGATTTGAGCTGTGGCTTACAAGTTGAGTGGAATTAAGCTGTGCAGTGGCCAATAGAAATTAAACTGGCAAGTCAAGTTACTGTTAGATGCTAGACATCTAGAAGGTCTTGTATGCCAGGCTGAAGAAGCTGGACATCATTATAAAGGCAACAAGGAGCTGATCATTTTAGGTCCCCCTTTATTCCCAGGATTTTAGAGCTAATTATATGACTTTCCCATAGCAAAAGCCATGACAGCTATCTATTCTTTTCAGAGATATACTCCAAGCCTCCTTTATTTTCCTATGGCCTATTTTCATGGTCCCTAAATTTTAGTTGTTGCCACCTTCACATTTTTGTTCCATCCCTATGTACCACTTGTGTATTTGTTATTTAATGTTTTTCTAAGTCAACTTCTAACTGAATACTAAGCAAAAAATATCTATGAAATTACAGGGTAGACATACATGCCAGGTAAAATTTTTTTCTAATACATAGTCAAATAAATGCTTGCCTATTAAAATTTTTAGTGTTCTTCTGTTTATTGCTTACATGTGCTTAGTTCCCATTAGTGGTCTACAGATCACACTTGGAAAAACATGGTCTCACTGAACCATCACACATCTCTCCTGGGATCCAACTCACTTACCTTTCCACATTCACTCCCCTACCTTGTTTTCTCCATTTTGGATTTAGTAACTGATGGGTAAGTAATGTTGCCATAGATAATCTTAGTGGTTCAACAAAACGAAAGTTTATTTCCTGCTCATGACACAGGTGGGACAGGCTCCTCTACCTTGTAGCTAAATCATTTGGAACACGTGGCCTCCAGGGTCACCATGGGAGGGAAAAGAGAGAGGAGCTAAAGATAACGGTTTTACTGAAGGGCCAGGCCTGGAAATAGCCTATGTCACTTCTGTACACATCCCATTGGCCATGTGGTCCCAACCCAACTGCAAGGGAGACCTAGAAATACAGCTGATCCCACAGATTACTGGCAGGCTCTAGGGTCTCTGCCATGGTAAACTAGATATACTGACCTAGAAAGCCCCTGAATCATTGCTCCAAAACAGCCTCCAGGACAGAGCTGGATGTCTCAGAATTAAAAGATCAGATGCATCTGGTGCAGGTATTTTTATCAAAATGGTCACTAAGGAATTCAAACAGCCAAGCCTAGCATTCATTCTCTGCATCTATCTCTCACCATTAAAAAGAGCAAACAGGGAGGAGCTTCAAGATGGCAGAAGAGTAAGACGCGGAGATCACAAATACATCAGAAATACATCTACAGGTGGAACAACTCCTACAGAACACCTACTGAACGCTGGTAGAAGACCTCAGACTTCCCAAAAGGCAAGAAACTCCCCACATACCTGGGTAGGGTAAAAGAAAAAAGAAAAAACAGAGACAAAAGAATAGGGACGGGACCTGCACCAGTGAGAGGGAGCTGTGAAGGAGGAAAGGTTTCCACACACTAGGAAGCCCCTTCGCGGGTGGAGACTGCGTGTGGCAGAGGGGGGAAGCTTCGGAGCCACGGAGGAGAGCGCAGCCACAGGGGTGCGGAGGGCAAAGCGGAGAGATTCCCGCACAGAGGCTCGGCGCCGAGCAGCACTCAACAGCCCGAGAGGCTTGTCTGCTCAGCCGCTGGGACGGGCGGGGGCTGGGAGCTGAGGCTCGGGCTTCGGTCGGATCGCAGGGAGAGGACTGGGGTTGGCGGCGTGAACACAGCCTGAAAGGGTTAGCGCACCACAGCTGGCTGGGAGGGAGACCGGAAAAAGTCTGCAGCTGCCAAAGAGGCAAGAGACTTTTTCTTGCCTCTTTGTTTCGCGGCGCACAAGGAGAGGGGATTCAGAGCGCCACCTAAACGAGCTCCAGAGATGGGCGCGAGCCGCGGCGATCAGCGCGGGCCCCACAGACGGGCATGAGACGCTAAGTCTGCTGCTGCCGCCACCAAGAAGCCTGTGTGCAAGCACAGGTCACTCTCCACACCGCTCCCCCTGGGAGCCTGTGCAGCCCGCCACCGCCAGGGTCCCGTGATCCAGGGACAACTTCCCCGGGAGAACGCACGGCGCACCTCGGGCTGCTGCAACGTCATGCCGGCCTCTGTCTCTGCCACCGCAGGCTCACCCCGCATCCGTAACCCCTCCCTCCCCGCAGCCTGAGTGAGCCAGAGCCCCCGAATCAGCTGCTCCTTTAACCCCGTCCTGTCTGAGTGAAGAACAGACGCCCTCAGGCGACCTACACGCACAGGCGGGTCCAAATCCAAAGCTGAATCTCGGGAGCTGTACGAACAAAGAAGAGAAAGGGAAATCTCTCCCAGCAGCCTCAGAAGCAGCGGATTAAAGCTCCAGAATCAACTTGATGTACCTGCATCTGTGGAATACCTGAATAGACAACGAATCATCCCAAATTGAGGCGGTGGACTTTGAGAGTAACGATATACATATTTTTTTCCCTTTTCCTCTTTTTGTGAGTGTGTATGTGTATGCTTCTGCATGTGATTTTGTCTGTATAGTTTTGCTTTTACCATTTATCCTAGGGTTCTGTCTGTCCGTTTTTGTTTTTGTTTTTTTTCTTTTTAAAAACATTTGTTAATAATTTTTTTATTTTAATAACTTTATTTTATTTTATTTTATCTTCTTCTTTCTTTCTTTCTTTTCTCCCTTTTATTCTGAGCTGTGGGGGTGACAGGCTCTTGGTGCTCCAGCCAGGCATCAGGGCTGTGCCTCTGAGGTGGGAGAGCTAACTTCAGAACACTGGTCCAAAAGAGACCTCCCAGCTCCACATAATATCAAATGGCGAAAATATCCCAGAGATCTCCATCTCAACGCCAAGACCCAGCTTCACTCAACGACCAGCAAGCTACAGTGCTGGACACCCTATGCCAAACAACTAGCAAGACAGGAACACAACACCGTCCTTAGCACAGAGGCTGCCTAAAATCATAATAAGGCCACAGACACCCCAAAACACAACACCAGACGTGGACCTGCCCACCAGAAAGACAAGATCCAGCCTCATCCACCAGAACACAGGCACTACTCCCCTCCACCACGAAGCCGACACAACCCACTGAACCAAACTTAGCCACTGGGGACAGACACCAAAAACAACAGGAACTACGAACCTGCAGCCTGTGAAAAGGAGACCCCAAACACAGTAAGATACGCAAAATGAGAAGACAAAAAAACACACAGCAGGTGAAGGAGCAAGGTAAAAACCCACCAGACCTAACAAATGAGGAGGAAAGAGGCAGTCTACCTGAAAAAGAATTCAGAATAATGACAGTAAAGATGATCCAAAATCTTAGAAATAGAAATGGACAAAATATAAGAAACGTTTAACAAGGACCTAGAAAAACTAAAGAACAAACAAACAGTGATGAACAACACAATAAATGAAATTAAAAATTCTCTAGAAGGGATCAATAGCAGAATAACTGAGGCAGAAGAACGGATAAGTGACCTGGAAGATAAAATAGTGGAAATAACTACTGCAGAGCAGAGTAAAGAAAAAAGAATGAAAGGAATTGAAGACAGTCTCAGAGATCTCTGGGACAACATTAAATGCACCAACATTTGAATTATAGGGGTCCCAGAAGAAGAAGAGAAAAAGAAAGGGACTGAGAAAATATTTGAAGAGATTATAGTTGGAAACTTCCCTAATATGGGAAAGTAAATAGTTAATCAAGTCCAGGAAATATAGAGAGTCCCATACAGGCTAAATCCAAGGAGAAACATGCCAAGACACATATTAAACTATCAAAAAATAAATACAAAGTAAAACTATTAAAAGCAGCAAGGGAAAAACAACAAATAACACACAAGGGAATCCCCATAAGGTTAACAGCAGATCTTTCAGCAGAAACTCTGCAAGCCAGAGGGAGTGGCAGGACATACTTAAAGTGCTGAAGGAGAAAAACCTACGACCAAGATTACTCTGCCCAGCAAGAATCTCATTCAGATTTACGGAGAAATTAAAACCTTTCCAGACAAGCAAAAGCTAAGAGAATTCAGCACCACCAAACCAGCTTTACAACAAATGCTAAAGGAACTTCTCTAGGCAAGAAACACAAGAGAAGGAAAAGACCTACAATAACAAACACAAAACAATTAAGAAAATGGGAATAGGAACATACATATCGATAATTACCTTAAATGTAAATGGATTAAATGCTCCAACCAAAAGACATAGACTGGCTGAATGGATACAAAAATAAGACCCGTATATATGCTGTCTACAAGAGACCCACTTCAGAACTAAGGACACATACAGACTGAAAGTGAGGGGATGGAAAAAGATAAGCCATGCAAATGGAAATCAAAAGAAAGCTGGAGTAGCAATTCTCATATCACACAAAATAGACTTTAAAACAAAGACTATTACAAGAGACAAAGAAGGACACTACATAACAATCAAGGGATCAATCCAAGAAGAAGATATAACAATTGTAAATATTTATGCACCCAACATAGGAGCACCTCAATACATAAGGCAAATACTAACAGCCATTAAAGGGGAAATCGACAGTAACACAATCAGAGTAGGAGACTTTAACACCCCACTTTCAAAATGGACAGATAATCCAAAATGAAAATAAATAAGGAAACACAACCTTTAAATGATACATTAAACAAGATGGACTTAATTGATATTTATAGGTCATTCCATTCAAAAACAACAAAATACACATTCTTCTCAAGTGCTCATGGAACATTCCCAGGATAGATCATATCATGGGTCACAAATCAAGCCTTGGTAAATATAAGAAAATTGAAATCATATCAAGTATCTTTTCTGACAACAATGCTATGAGACTAAATATCATTTACAGGAAAAAATCTGTAAAAAATACAAACACATGGAGGCTACACAATACACTACTTAATAACCAAGAGATCACTGAAGAAAACAAGGAGGAAATCAAAAAATACCTAGAAACAAATGACAATGAAAACACGATGACTCAAAACCTATGAGATGCAGCAAAAGCAGTTCTAGGAGAGAAGTTTATAGCAATACAATCCTACCTTAAGAAACATCTCAGATAAACAACCTAACCTTACACCTAAAGCAATCAGAGAAAGAAGAACAAAAAAACCCCCAAGTTAGCAGAAGGAAAGAAATCATAAAGATCAGATCAGAAATAAATGAAAAAGAAATGATAGCAAAGATCAATAAAACTAAAAGCTGGTTCTTTGAGAAGATAAACAAAATTGATAAACCATTAGCTAGACTCATCAAAAAAAAAAAAAAAAGGGAAACGACTCAAATCAATAGAATTAGAAATGAAAATGGAGAAATAACAAATGACACTGCAGAAATACAAAGGATCATGAGCAATTACTACAAGCAACTCTATGCCAATAAAATGGACAACCTGAAAGAAGTGGACAAATTCTTAGAAATGCACAACCTTCTGAGACTGAACCAGGGAGAAATAGAAAATATGAAGAGACCAATCACAAGCACTGAAATTGAAACTGTGATTAAAAATCTTCCAACAAACAAAAGCCCATTATCAAATGGCTTCACAGGTGAATTCTATCAAACATTTAGAGAAGAGCTAACACCTATCCTTCTCAAACTCTTCCAAAATATAGCAGAGGCAGGAACACTCCCGAACTCATTCTACATGAGTAGCAGGCCAGCATCACCTTGATACCAAAAGCAGACAAAGATGTCACAAAGAAAGAAAACTACAGGCCAATATCACTGATGAACATAGATGAAAAAATCCTCAACAAAATACTAGCAAACAGAATCCAACAGCACATTAAAAGGATCATACACCCTGATCAAGTGGGGTTAATCCCAGGAATACAAGGATTCTTCAATACACACAAATCAATCAATGTGATACACCATATTAACAAACTGAAGGAGAAAAACCATATGATCATCTCAATAGATGCAGAGAAAGCTTTTGACAAAATTCAACACCATTTATGATAAAAATCCTCCAGAAAGTAGGCATAGAGGGAACTTTCCTCAACATAATAAAGGCCATATATGACAAACCCACAGCCAACATCGTCCTCAATGGTGAAAAACTGTAACCATTTCCACTAAGATCAGGAACAAGACAAGGTTGCCCACACTCACCACTATTATTCAACATAGTTTTGGAAGTTTTAGCCACAGCAATCAGAGAAGAAAAAGAAATAAAAGGAATACAAATGGGCAAAGAAGAAGTAAAGCTGTCACTGTTTGCAGATGACATGATACTATACATAAAGAATCCTAAAGATGCTACCAGAAAACTACTAGAGCTAATCAATGAATTTGGTAAAGTAGCAGATTACAAAATTAATGCACAGAAATCTCTTGCATTCCTATACACTAATGATGAAAAAATCTGAAAGAGGAATTAAGGAAACACTCCCATTTACCACTGCAACAAAAAGAATAAAATATCTAGGAATAAACCTAACTAAGGAGACAAAAGACCTGTATGCAGAAAATTATAAGACACTGATGAAAGAAATTAATGATGATACAAAAAGATGGAGAGATATACCATGTTCTTGCATTGGAAGAATCAACATTGTGAAAATGACTATCCTACCCAAAGCAATCTACAGATTCACTGCAAACCCTATC
Organism: Balaenoptera physalus; assembly: GCF_965194825.1. NCBI lineage: Eukaryota > Metazoa > Chordata > Mammalia > Artiodactyla > Balaenopteridae > Balaenoptera > Balaenoptera physalus. The sequence goes on from NC_138890.1 coordinate 124,811,251, forward strand.
AAACTACCACTGGCATTTTCCCCAGAAGTAGAACAAAAAATTCACAATTTGTATGGAGACACAAAAGACCCCAAATAGCCAAAGCAATCTTGAGAAAGAAAAACGGAGCTGGAGGAATCAGGCTCCCAGACTTCAGACTATACTACAAAGCTACAGGAATCAAGACAGTATGGTACTGGCACAAAAACAGAAATATAGATCAATGGAACAGGATAGAAAGCCCAGAGATAAACCCACACACATATGGTCACCTTATCTTTGATAAAGGAGGCAAGAATATACAGTGGAGTAAAAACAGCCTCTTCAATAAGTGGTGCTCTGAAAACTGGACAGCTATATGTAAAAGAATGAAATTAGAACACTCCCTAACACCATACACAAAAATAAACTCAAAATGGGTTAAAGACCTAAATGTAAGGCCAGACACCATCAAACTCTTAGAGGAAAACATAGGCAGAACACTCTATGACATAAATCACAGCAAGATCCTTTTAGACCCACCTCCTGGAGAAATGGAAATAAAAACACAAATAAACAAATGGGACCTAATGAAACTTAAAAGCTTTTGCACAGCAAAGAAAACCATAAACAAGACAAAAAGACAACCCTGAGAATGGGAGAAAATATTTGCAAATGAAGCAACTGACAAAGGATTAATCTCCAAAATTTACAAGCAGCTCATGCAGCTCAATATCAAAGAAACAAACAACCCAATCCAAAAATGGGTAGAAGACCTAAATAGACATTTCTCCAAAGAAGATATACAGATTGCCAAGAAACACATGAAAGAATGCTCAACATCATTAATCATTAGAGAAATTCAAATCAAAACTACAATGAGATATCATCTCACACTGGTCACAATGGCCATCATCAAAAAATCTACAAACAATAAATGCTGGAGAGGGTGTGGAGAAAAGGGAACCCTCTTGCACTGTTGGTGGGAATGTAAATTGATACAGCCACTATGGAGAACAGTATGGAGGTTCCTTAAAAAACTAACAACAGAACTACCATATGACCCAGCAATCCCACTACTGGGCATATATCCTGAGAAAACCATAATTCAAAAAGAGTCATGTACCAAAATGGTCATTGCAGCTCTATTTACAATAGCCAGGACATGGAAGCAACCTAAGTGTCCATCGACAGATGAATGGATAAAGAAGATGTAGCACATATATACAATGGAATATTACTCAGCCACAAAAAGGAACAAAAGTGAGTCATTTGTAGTGAGGTGGATGGACCTAGAGTCTGTCATACAGAGTGAAGTAAGTCAGAAAGAGAAAAACAAATACCGTATGCTAGCACATATATATGGAATCTAAAAGAAATATGGTCATGAAGAACCTAGGGGCAAGATGGGAATAAAGACACAGACCTACTAGAGAATGGACTTGAGGATACGGGTTGGGGAAGGGTAAGCTGGGACAAAGTGAGAGAGTGGCATGGACATATATACACTACCAAACGTAAAGTAGATAGCTAGTGGGAAGTAGCCACATAGCACAGGGAGATCAGCTCGGTGCTTTGTACCACCTAGCAGGGTGGGAGGGAGGGAGACGCAAGAGGGAAGAGATATGGGGACATATGTATATGTATAACTGATTCACTTTGTTATAAAGCAGAAACTAACACACCATTGTAAAGCAATTATACTCCAATAAAGATGTTAAAAAAAAAAAAAAAAGAGCAAACAGAGGTCCACAGTGTTTCTTCACTTTCACTGTACTTACCTTTCTCCTGTTCAATCTCTAGATTGGAGTTTGAAAATAGAGGCTGTATTAGTTTCCTTTTGCTGCTGTAACAAATTACCACAAATTTGGTGGCTTAGACAACATAAATTTCTCATCTTACAGTTCTGTAGTTGAGACATCTGAAATGGGTCTTATTGGGCTAAAATCAAGGGTCACCAGGACTGATTTCCTTTCTGGAGGCTCTAGGGGAGGATCTGTTTTCTCGACCTTTCCACCTTCCAGAGGCCACCCACACTCTTTGCCTAGTGGCCCTGTTCCATCTTCAAAGCAGCAACACTGCACTGATTCATTCTCATATCTTATCACTCTGACACTGACTCTTCAGCCTCCTCTGTCCACTTTTAAGGACAACTGTGATCACGTTGAGACCACCAGGATAATCCAAGCTAATCTCCCCATCTCACAGTCAGCTGATTAGCAACTTAATTCCATCTGCAACCTTAATTCTCCTTTGCCAGGTAACATAATACATTCACAGGTCCTGGGAATTAGGAAGTAGACATCTTTGTGGGGGGATTATTCTGCTTACCACAGAGACCCACAGGCCATGGGTTTTATCAGCCTAGTGTTTTCTTTTTCTTTCCTCTTTAAAAAAAAATATTTTAAAAAATTCTTTTAGAAATTTAAGTTAAATGTTTTTAAATTGGGAGATTCTGTATATTTTTAAAATATCCACATCTAGAAACCTCAGAGACCTAGAAACAAGGACCTGGATTTCCTCATCAAAACAAAGGCTGGTGCCCAGATTGACTACCTCCTTTAAATGGGGCATGGGGCTCCCAGCCTGCAGTGGTCTCCACCTCTTCCTATTGCCACAAGCTCCTGGCCCACTTCAGCTTATGTGACCTGCCTTGCCCCTTCGAATTTGCAAACTCTGTACCAGGTATCTAACATCTAGGTCGCAGACGACGGTTTTACTCTCTGTTCTGGACTTTAGGGACCTTCATCGTCTGTTGGCAGCGCGTCCTCCCGTTCAGAATTCTTCCATCTACACAGAGGTGTCCTGGCAGCCCTCCCTTCTGACTCTAGAAAGTAAATAAGGCCCTCGTCTTGGGAGCGGTGTGGTACGTCTGGATGATCACAGGCATTCACAAGCCCCTCTCGGGCCTCTACGTCATACATCTCCTCGAGAATCAGGGCCCTAAGTGCGTGCCGGAGCAAGGGACAAAGTTTTAATTTGCTGTCGCTCCATCAACACCCACCCCCTCTTCCTTTTTCTCTTCAGTCCTTGGTACAAGCTCTCCTCTAGTGAATTTCTTTACTCTGACAACAGGCCCGCTGCTGGCTCCCAGCCAAGCGGCACACTGGCTTTCACTGTCCTCGTGGGCCTAAGTGAAGGTTATCTCACTCTGTTTCACTTGCAGATGCTCACAGATGCGGCGCTGGCGTTAATAACACCGCCGGCCCGGCCGTTCCATCTTCATCAGTGGCCATGCATCACGCGCAGATGATAAGCTGCCTGGACTGCCGGGGAGAGGAACTCTTCATTACCCAGGTCGGGCTGCGGGGCCTCCACACCAAATACCTGAAAATCACATTAGCCTGGCAAAATCTCTCCCATTCACACTAACAGTGGTTGGAAGAAAGAGACCTTAAAGATCTCAATTGTGTTGAAACTCTTACAAAGGTCATGGCAGCGAGAGACAAGGGCGACAGCTCTGTCACTGAGTCTAGAGCTTTCCCCGCCATTGCTGCATAAAACCTGTAATTTTATTCACTTAAGATTTTCCTTAGATCAACTCAATATTGATTTGCTTTTCTTTAGCCCTAACCTAAGCAATAATAACCATAAAATTGAGCTTAGATGTGCCGGTTATACTTTTTAAAAATACGCATTAAAATGGGCATGTTTGTTTAATTAATTAAAATTAGGAGATTAATATTAAAATAAGAAATGTTGATTCACGTATTCTCTAAAGTTATCTTATATGCTCTTCATTAGATGCAAACCATATCACCATGTTTTGGAAAACATGGATCTAATCTATCCTCCCAGCTCAGAACAGAATTTCACCTGAACTAAATGATCAGATTACCCCGTTCCATTCTCTAGGCTCTCTGGGTAGAGTTCCCAAAATTCTGAGGGTACCAATGCCCATAGGTACCAGCAACATTGAGAAGTCCTTTCTGACATCTCACCTAAATATTTCCATCTATAGTTGATAGTGGCAGAACTAGGAATTCTAGACCACTCAGCAAATGGCTCTAGAAGCAGTCCATCTCTAATGCAGCAGTTCCTAGACAGTATGGCAGAAACCAGCTTGCAGCTAAAGGCTCCAAGTTTAGAGATGGACATGGCCCACATTTTAGAGGTGGACAATTAAGAAAAGAAGCAAGTTAAGAAGAAGAAAAGAAGTGTGAGTAGGTTGAGGTAGACTGAACAACTATATCCTAGATCAGAGGTTGGCAAACATTTTTCTGAAAGCGCCAGAAGGTAAATGTTTCAGGCTTTGCAGGACAGATGGTCTCTGCCATAACTACTAACCTCTGTCAATGTAGTGTGAAGGCGGCCATGGACAGTACGTAAACAAACGGGCATGGCTGTGCTCCAGTAAAACTTTATTTACAAAAACAGGTGGGGGCCATAGTTTGCTGACTCTTGTTTTAGTGGGCTGACTGATGAGATTCACTCAATGCAGATGGCAACCTCTCCTGGTGTATTAGTCAAGTTTCTCCAGAGTAACAGAACTAATAGTACATATATTTTTAATATTTATATTATCATAAATTTTATATATATAATTCATATATGTATGCAAACATATATGATTTAAGTGTATAAAAATGTGTAATTTATACATATAGAAAAACAAATAAAATTTATATATGTATAAATCATATACATATATAAATTATACATGTATAAATTAGAGAGAGATCGTTATTATAAGGAATTAACCCACATGATTATGGGAACAACAAATCCCAAGATCTGCAGGGTGTGTCAGCAAGCCAGAGACATAGGAGAACTGACAATTTAGTTCCATCAGAGTCTGAAGGCCTAAGAATCAGGAGGGCCAATGATGTGGTTCCAGCCTGAAGGCTGGAAGACTTGAGACCCAGGAAGAGCCAGTGTTTCAGTTGGAATCCAAAGAATGGGGAAAAAGCCAATATCCCAGCCCAAAGGCAATTAAGCAAGAAGAATTCTTTCTTACTCAGGGGAGGGCAGCCTTTTTGTTTTATTCAGGCCTTCAGCTGACTGGATGAGGCCCACCCATCCATGGGGGCGTGCAATCTGCTTTACTCTGCCTGCAGATTTAAATGTTACTCTCTTCCAAAAACACCCTCACAGTCACACCCAGAATAACATTTGACCAAATATCTGGGTACCCATGGCTCAATCAAGTTGACACTTAAAATTAACCATCACCCCTGGCAAGGTTCTGTCCTTGGCCCTAGGGCTGGAAGTTGTCAGACAAAGATGAAGTCCCAGATTTGCAAAGAAGGCAGAGCTGAGAGACAAGTTGGTTGTGAGAGATTTGTTAAATTTCTGAAAGAGTCTAAGGATGGATACAACTTATGAAATAAAAGGCTGTCAGAGCTGGACAAAAACCTTCAAGATCACGAAGCCCAAATCTTTCATTTTTCATATAAGAAAGCTAAGCTTTAGAGAGGTCTAAAACAAAATGACAAAAGGGTTGAATAAGAAATTATACACCACAAGTTTTTTAATTAATTTCAGAAGTGGAGAACAGGAGAGATTTGACTAAACTGCATGTGGTTCACATGCAAAAATAAATCTAGGAGTTTACTTACAACAGCTCAGTGAGGGTTAATAGTATGACGCAAGTCCCAACAATGGTTTTGCAGCCTCAACATGGTTCAGTGGAAGAAGGGTACTCCAATTAAGGGAAATAATATTTCCGTATCACTTTGCCCCAGAAAACTGCTTCTGAAGTACTGCTTTCCATTGCAGACCACACACTTTAGCAGTGGCAGAATTATTACTAGGGAGGGTAATGACCTGCACTCATTGAGCATCCTCCGTGGCCAGGCCAGGCAGAGACAGGGCATTTCTGGTACTTCCATGATAGTAACCTGCTAAGGTGGGTATTGCAGGTGGTGATGAGGGCTCAGACTATTTTAATATAGAAACACAACAGTTTTGTTTTTCTTCCCTTCCTTTACTGCCCTAGGAAGGTTTGAAGTTTAAGCCCCACTTCACCCTACTCTTTCAGAGAAGGTGAGCTAGCTTTCCATTGATTTGAACTCTTGTACCCAGGAGTCAGGGAGCTGATCAAAGAGAAGTTGTCCAAGAAGACAAAGGGGTCTCTGCCCAGGAATCGTGGGGGGATGGAGCACCAGGAAGGGCACCACTTGAGCATTTAGAGTGGGAGCCTCCACTCAAGGGCGCAGCACCCATCACTGTCCTCAGAGACCACGCTGGCCAGTTCCCTGAGAGAGATTCCTTGGGAACTTCACTTCACTGGAGACCACCCAGCACGTGGTCAAGATCTTTCCTGGTTTTCTTCTGATTCACACTGGACATCATACAAGTGGGATAGGGCTCCCACATGCCTGTACCAATGGGGAATAATCTGAACCAGTGGAGAACGCCCGAGCTTGTACAATAATAACTCCCCCATGATAGCGCTTTCTCCCCATTTTCAGATGACGATGCTGAGTTTCCAAAGTTAATGTACCAGCAGAACCTAACCTTTGTTTAACTCAAAGCCTATGCTTTGTCCACTATATTATACTCTCTTGATAAATGGAGTAAGTCTAAACAAGAGTGTCTAAGACACTAAAAATGCAGAGCCTAGGGCCGACTTCAGACTGAAGGCAGACAGGGAGGAAATGGGTGTCTCCCTTTGAATATTTAAAGTGTTATTACCTGAAAAATAAATGAAACTGTTCTGTGTTATTCCATGAGTAGACCTTGAATCAAGTAGACGTCACAAGGAGATAAAGTTCAGCTGATAGCACTAGAGGGATACAATATGGAATGGACTTCTTCCCTGGGTAGTGAGATATCTGTCCCTGGATGTGTACAAGCAGGTGCTGAGTGAACAGGTCATGGATGTGGAATACTGAGTAGGCGATTGGGTCTTGTTCTCTGCACTCTTTCCTTACACTTAAGATTCTACGCTGCTAAGAAGGCAGGAATTTGGCAGAAGCTCTGAACCATGACCTTGTTCCTGGCTCATGGTCCATGGTTCTGCTCACCCAAAGCAGCCAAAGTTCCTTATCACCAACGTATCCCTGGGAGATGCCCCTGCCCTGCCTGCCTGCCTTCACTCTCTGAATTAGTGCATCAGCCCCGTCTCCCACTGCCCCGAGAGCTCCTCAGCGGAATGTCCCAACCCAAGCTTCCCCTTGAACCTTCTGCTGCCTGACCCACATGCTTCAGGGGAGCCCTTGAATACTGGAGCCCGAGGGAACGCAGGTGTCATGGGGCAGGAAGTCAAGGCACTTGTCCAACAGTAACTTTCTGGCCCCAGGAGGCCCCTGCACCATGTGGGAACAAGCACCCTGCGGAATCGAGAGAAATGGCTGCTAGTTTAGCTGTGGGGAGACCCAGCTGTTGCGACCTAGGAAGGCACTTTACAACTCCAGTACTCGGGGCCCAGATGTGCAGGGGGTAGGGCTGGGCCTCCATGGTCCACTGCAGTGTGACATGCAGATTCCGGGATTCTGGGGGCATCCCTAGGCCCACAGTACCTAATGCATGTCAGCCTTCCTGAGGGCTGGTTATAATTCCTGCACAGGAAACACATATCAATATTTTCACTTTAGCACTTTATTTTTAAAAGCAAATTAGAAAGGAAAGAAGATTCAGGAATGGACCAGGCTAAGGCAGAGATAGATAGGCATCATTCCATCTGTGTTAGAGCCATAACCCCTCAGTATCTGTTCTCCAAGAACTGGAAACTGCTCCCCACCAGTGAAGGACCACAGCAGTATGAGGTAAGTCCCTGATGATACTGAGATGGGGAGAGGAAGAAACCACCAGGGTTCATGGTAGTTTCATCCCCAGGGGAGGGGAGACCCAGGGACCTGGTTGTGGGGGTGGAAAAGTCACTTGGAACTCTGGGGAGACATATGGAACCTGACACTGGATAGTGTGGGGTTTACAATTCCTTCCTGGAAAAGGACCACCAACATCCCAGGTGCTCTGCTTCAAAAGGCCCCATTTAATGACCATAAATGAGACTGCTCCAAACAGCCCATCTGTCACCCAGCTTTTACAAATACTTCATTCTGTTCACATTCTATTCCCAAGGAAAGTGGTGACACAGAGGTGTTTGCCCACCACAAATCTGTTCATTTGAATGATGAATGAATTCCTCATGTCAGGTACAGAGAGACGGCTGAGACCATGGAAACCCCAGGGGGACCCGCCCTCAGAGAAGCCGCCTAGTTAGCTCTGGTGCAGAGTCACAGCTTCCTTCCTCTCCCTCCTTCAGCAAGTCATCTCCAAACGTGGGTGATGGGGCAGCCCTTCTCCATGGGGAGTTCTCCCCACTGACAGAACATCAGGGAAAGAAACTAAAGAAGTGAGAAAGAAAGGTTGCTTCTTACCTACCCTCCAGAGTGCAGAGCCTTCAACTCCTGGCTTTCCACTGCCCCTCTCTGTCCCCTTTCCCACTTTGGTTTCCAGATTTTAACTCCCCTCTGCTTTCCCCAGACCTCTTCCTGCCTCATCCAAGGAAAAGCAAGGACAGTATATGGCAGTCACCCCAGGGTCTCGCTGACTCCTGATCTAAAGCCCTGCTTACCTCTGCCGTGTCATGAGCATTGAAACGTTCAGGTGAACATAAATATCTATATTATTGGGTTGGCCAAAAAGTTCCGTAAGATGTTACGGTAAAACCCAAAAAAACTTTCTGACAAACCCAAACGCACTTTTTGGCCAACCCAATATTATAAGGAGCCGGTTTTCTCTTAGACTCACACTCAGGGCATACTGCACAATTTCAGGGTTTCTCACTTAGCACATGCTTTTCAATAATTATGAGGAAGAAAGGTTTTCTTTCATTTTTGGTTTCCTCTATAATTTTTTCTACCCACTGGGCTATTACTGAAATAGTAGCATTGTATTCATACTTCTGTTCCCTGAATTTTTCTCATTTAACAATGTATGCTGGAATTGTTCCCTGTTAGAGCTATAGAAGTAGATCGACAGTCCTAGTTCAGTCTTGTTAATGGCTGCACAGTGTTCCACTTTATACTATAATTTATTCCATCAGTTCCATATTCCTGGGCATTTAGGTTGTTTCCAGACTTTTTTTATTTGACACAATGCTACGGTGAATATACATATATCTTTCAGCACACGTTCAAGTATATCCACAAGGATATATTCCTGGAAGTGGAATTGCTGGGTCAAAGGTATGGTCATTTAACATTTTTATAGATAAATACAGCTAGATAGAGTACATCATAAATATAAATCTTATCAATAGCTTGCAGAACTAAACTTCGGGCATTAACAGGTGAAAGTATCAATCCTTTGAGAATAGCTGCATATACACTCTTCACATCTTTCTACTTACGCCACACATTTTAGTTTCAAGGTGTTTGTGTCTTAGATGGCCTCTAGTTAAATAGAATTTTCTGGAATAATTGAAATACTGAGGTAGGAAAGGTTGCAGACTAATAAAAGGACAACAGAGCAGTGAGAGATCAATCTTACCTAGCTATTCCCAGTGGGTTGGCCAAAATGTTCATTCAAATTTTTCCATAAGATGTTGCAGAAAAACCCGAAAGGACTTTTTGGCCAACCCAATATTTTCTTCCCCCCTCAATCTGTGCCTGGCTTGTTAGAGACATTCAAAAAACAGTTGATGAATGAATGAATGAGTGCATGCATGAATGAATGATATAACTATGAAGATTTGCTCAAGGATCCAAGATCAGTGGTTTAAGTTTGGCCATTTTCATCTCCTTTTAGCTGCACCCTGGTGAATCAGTGCCCTTTAGATCTATTAGACTCAGTTTTGCCACTTTATGTATGGATCTATAGGCTTTGGGCTTTCATTTCAAAAATTGATTATATGCGGACAGTCTAAGTAGCCAAGAATGATAGGTTAATATCCACATGCTGGTATATTTTGGAGTCGGGTCAAGATCACTCAGCTCCTAATGCCTCATGATCTAGCAGAAAGGAGTTTGGAAATTGGAAAGGCTCTGAAAATGAGTTCTGGTTTGATCTGCTCCCCAACACTGAACACACAGAACAAGTAAACTGTGGCTGCAGCAGCTACCCAGTCTTTCCTGTCTTGGATTGAAGGAAATAGAGCCCACACATAAAATTTGTTAGATATAAACATAATTAAGAGCCATGTGACTTTAAGGTCATGGAATTTCTCCAAGTTTCGGTTTCCTCATCTGTAAAATGGGGATAAAAATAGTCATGATCATGGTAAAGTCAATTCAGGCAACTGTAAAGCAAACAAAGCTAGTATCTTTTTTTTCCCTATATCTGATCTAATCCCCCTCACAACCTCCACTGTCAACTGGGTAGTAAGTGAAAATAAATAAATAAGTAAAAAATAAATCCATCGAATCCAGTGACAATCAGCCCAGTCCAACACTTAAAGGAGTTTCTTTCATTAATTCAGTCTCTTCCAGATTAATACCCAACTCACAGCATTTCACTCCCTCCTGTTCCTCCTCCCCATGGTGAGAGCTGGCCTTTGGTGAACTTCCTGGGTAATTAAGATCCATCTGGGGCTTCCCTGGTGGCGCAGTGGTTGAGAATCCGCCTGCCAATGCAGGGGACGCGGGTTCGAGCCCTGGTCTGGGAAGATCCCACATGCCGCGGAGCAACTCGGCCCGTGAGCCACAATTACTGAGCCTGTGCGTCTGGAGCCTGTGCTCTGCAACAAGAGAGCCCGCGATAGTGAGAGGCCCGCACACCGCGATGACGAGTGGCCCCCACTTGCCACAACTAGAGAAAGACCTCGCACAGAAACAAAGACCCAACACAGCCATACATACATACATACATACATAAAAAAAAGAATGTAAGCAGACAAGAATCTCATTAAAATATTTTTTTTCAAAAAATGATCCATCTGGGCACGTTCTTGTACCATCTACGGACTCCTCTGGTCTCCCTTTTCTACCTGGATGCAGGGTAGCCTGCTGCCATCCAACAATGCTATCTGTCCCTATCTGTCTCTCATGTTTTGGTCTATTCTCTTGGCTAAATCAGGGGCTAGTGGAACTTCTTGGCTGACGTGAACTCAGTTGGGCCCTTGCTGGAACTGTGAACCCCTGAAATCTGACTGTGACTCCCATTCAATCCTCAGGCTAAGCTGCCAGCCGCATAGTCCTCAGCTGCAGTTTCACTTCATTCCAACCACTGTGAATCCATCTCCTCACTCCCATCTGCTCCTACAATTCTTCAGTCTGACTCTAAGCAGACTCTGAATCTCTCTTAAGATTACATTTCTCTCACTTAAAAAAAAAATCTAATGGTAAATAGTCGAGGGTTTGTAGCTCCATGAAGTCATTAAGGATCCAGGCTTCCTTTGCTGGGCATGCTTCTTCTATGTTCAAGATCACCTCATGTTACAGAACGGCAGCTGAAGCTCCAGCTATTTTGTCCAGCTTCCAAGCAATAGCAAGAAGGATGGGGAGTGTCTCTCTGATGGGTCAGCTTCCTTTAAGGAGCCATGCCAGATGTTCTACTCAAATTTTTGCTTACATTTCATTGTCCATAATTTAGTTCTATGGCTATATCTAGCTACAATGTAGTCTTTCAACTGGATGAATTTCTGCCCCCAAAGTAGGCTTCTGTTACTTTGGAAGACAAAGGAGTAAAAAGCTGGGAGATTGCCAGCCATCACCGCTGACCTATAGGAACTTGTGCATTTATTCCATCCCACTCAGGCTCTAGAGTTCTCACTCAGTCTTTCTCTCTGCTTCGCAGCCTGGCAGCCCCAAGTTGTGGTTCATTTGGCAAGATAGTTTTCGCCATGAGTCCCAAGATATCTTCTGCTCCCAACTTGTACCTCCACCTAACAGTGCCCCCTCTCCCACGAACACACACATTCACATATCCCCCTGGACTCCAGCCAGAGCAAGCAAGGTCAGGACCCTCATGCTGCCACCACATCTTCCCCATATTTTATCCCCTTCTTCTTCCCACAACCCCAGGAACAGGATTTCCACTTTCTTTCCCTTTCTATACTTGACCTTCCCATATACCCACAATGCACATCCCACAGCCCTGCTTCCCTTTCCCAGATACGACAGGGGAGGGAATGGCCGCCACGCACTGTGCAGGAGAAGAATTAAAATGCACCGGCTTAATATTTTGAAAATATTATCCCTATCACACCTATATTCTTTTTTTATTTATTGAGCACATGGTAAGCATATAGGCCTTTTGATGAATAATAGCAGTGTCATGGGAATCAAAATGAGATAAAATATGGAAATCTCTTGCCATGATGCATGATATACTATATATGCTTAATAAATGTTAGCCATTATTGTTATTATTATTATTTAAATAATAGGACACAGTCGGCCTCAGTCTTCTCTCTCCCAGACAAACATGCTGCATGCATGGCTCTGCATCACAGAGACATCATTACGCTCAATCACGGCCTTTTCTGTTTTGCTTGGTTTCAAACCCTATTTTCTGGAAACAGGAGGAATTTTTTCCTAAGGAAAGGAGGTAGTACTTAGAGACCTAACTCCTAATTAACTTTGTTACTGGATGCCCTGTAACTGTAAGCAAGTCACTTTCTTTAGGGAAGGGGGCTAATTGGAAGAAGGAAGATTGATGAAGGTTAGCATGGATGGCGATGTGGAATTATGGCTGGAGGCTGGGTCAGCTGAAGTCAGGCCGTTCCAAATTGCACCTCGTCGTGGACTCTAAATTATTTCTTATCTCCCACACTTTGTGTGTTTGTGTAACAACAGCTTGAGAGAGCGTATGAGTTAAATAAGGCAAGATGAGAATTGATCTATCGACAGTCAATCAGGGGGTTGGCTCAGGCAGACTGGGAGGGAGTTGCCAGTGGCTCTGGACTGGAATTGCATTTAAATAGATTTGAAAAAAGTGTTAGGAGGAAAACAGGGATGTACATTCAGCTTACTCAAGTGTATTTGGGCCTCGGAGTCCACCAGGTGCATCGGATTTCCTAGGGTTGAGCAGGAAATCCCCAGAGATTGGCAGCTGTAAATAAGGAGGTCGTTTTAGTGTAGGGAAAATATGAATGAGCAAATTTGTAAAGAGTTATGGTTCAGTTACGTTCAAGTACAGCACATAGACATCCAACAAAAATGTCAACAAATGCTTTAAATAGCCTCAGAAAACGACATCGCCAGGGCCCAGCCCTGACAGGGCAGGGATTTCTCAGACCCAGGGAATTTCTAGGTTGTAGCGGATGAGCAGGGCAGTTGAGGCAGGAGGTGATGGGCAGGGTTTGGGAGGACAGGAAAGTGGCATTAGGGGTTCAGCATAGGAATGGGGTTCTCTGAAGAGTCTTGAGGCAAGTTGGTCCCCACTTCATCTAGTCTCCCACACAAACAAGCTGAATTAGGTGTAGTCAGCCAAATGTGGAAGTACTTATGTTGATTTTACATTTCAGGGGAGGGCAGTGTTCCTGGCGGGAAAGGACTCATAGTAATATCTGAAATTCATCTACTATTGGAGGAGGAGGGCATGAATGTAGGTGGAACTGAAACCAACCCTTAGGATGGGTCAGGGAATGGATTGGGGAAATGTCAGATGAAGGCCTGGGTTTCCTAGTTGACACTAATGTTTATTTATTAATAGCTGACATAGAATGACCCCTTTCACACATCATCTCATTTAAATCACACAGCAAACATAGGAAACAGGTAATATTATTATCTCTACTTTATAGATGATGAAATTGGGGCACACAGAGGTCAAGAAATTTATCTAAAATTACAGATTTTGCAAATGGTAAAGTTAAGATTTGAATCCAAGGAGTCTGACTCCAGAGACCCCTGTTATCACAGGAATATGTCATAAAACAATATTTGCTCTACCAAAAATCCCAACAGTAAAATTTATAAATCAGGGAACTGATCCTTTTAACATTAGCTATAAAGTACTAGATTAGCATAAATTTCCGTAAGGTAATTTTGAGTTAAGTACTTTACAGAATTTTTACTTCCACTCAGAGCTGTCCTTCAGTAAGTAAGTTTATTTTTTTCTGCATTTTAAAATAATTGTCTCTGATTTGTGTCTTTAGTTCAGATCTACCTTTTCATTTAAAGAGCCAGTGTCCAGGAAATAAGTTCAGACCAACCAAAGGGTGATGAGTTACCCTAAACTTGCATTTTGAGCTCCAACTGTGTTTTGAGATTTCCCTCTGACAGCCTGGCCTGGAGATCCCTATAGGACCTAGCACAGAGCCTGGTTCCTTCCCAGTAACTGAGAACTAAAAGACTGAATAGAATCCGAGGGAATTTCAGACTCATATTTTCATTCATTGACTCTGAGAACTACCTTGTAGTAGCTGTCACTTTCTCCAAGATATTTTAGCTTTATTGTCAGAAATACAAATCGCCTAAGCTGTTTTGTGTTCATATTTTACAACTCATTTTGAGAATTAATATTTTATAAGAAAATTATTTTGATTCAAAATGTGACTTTTAAAAGGTTTATGGTATTCTTAAGTGTAACTTTTATTATGCCTTGGGGCCAGTAGCTTTTCTAGAGGAACATAGTATAGTTATTGATGTATTGTACCCCTTGTGAATTTCCCTTCATGTTCTGAGACTGAAACAGGAGAAACTATTTTCTGTACATAATTTACTACCTTCTTTCCACCTCTACCCCTCCTTTTCCCTGGCTGCCTCTTTTTTTTCCTTTCAGTGCAAAATAAACAAAATAACCACCATTACCAGTAAAAGAAAAAAAAGAAGCTTAACAGGTCATGTTTTAGCCAAGCCTAAGTTAAATTAAAAGAACTGGAAGATACTCATCAAGACCTAGGAAGGTAGATGTGAAAAACTATACTCTCAGTTCTACCCCAGTCTAATGTCCTTCCCTCTTGATCATTATTTCCCTTCTCTCTTCCCTGGTCTATGTTGAAATGACTGATCTCCTTTTCCACCTTCCACATGACAGACAGGCAGGCATCAATCTTCAGCTGAAGTAGTTGCCTGATGCTCTTCTAGAGGATCTAGAATGCTAAAGTCCCCAAATTAAAACTGGAGATGCTCAAGTCCCTGTATCAGTTAGTTAATGATGTATAACAAACCACCCTCAAATATGGTGGCTTAAAAAAAAAAAAAAACCTACTGATTATTTCTCAAGGTCTATGGATTGGGTTGGCAGACTGTCTGATCTGAGCCAGGTTTGGCTGATCTTAGCTGGGCTCTCTCATGCATCTGTGGTCAGCTAGTGGGCTAGCTGGTCTAAATGGCCTTGCATGAGACAGTTCTGCTCTCTTCCACATATCTTTCACAGCCCTCTTGTAGGCTATGTTCTCATGATGGTGGCAGGGGTCCAAGAGGAAAAGAGGAAATGCACATGTGCTTCTCAAGCTTCTGCTTGCACCAGGTTTGGTAACATGCCCTTGGCCAAGCCAAGTCACATGTCTAAGCCTGGAATTAATGTAGGAGGGGACCAAGAGTTACAGGGCAGACAGCCTGATACCGGGAGACCAATATGGAGGCCATAAATGCAATCAATCTACCATAGTTCCCAAATTAAAACCTGAAAATGAGCAAAAAGTGACATTTGAAAGCAACACATGGCTGTTCCACATTATTTGCAGATTCTATATTTGAGAATTTGCTCACTTGCTAAAATTTGTTTGTAACCTCAACCTCATTACTTGGGGGCACTTTCACAGTCATTCTTGTACACACACAGAGCAGTGGAAACTTTGAGTTGCCAGATGCATACGTGCCCTGGGCTGAGACTGAACAAGGTGATGCTCTGAAATTGAACAAGTTGATGTTCTGCCCTCTTGTTCTGGCTCTCACACTGCAAGCAAGTGTCCTTTTCACGGTATGTTTAGTGCCAAGGTTTTGGCATTTTTTTGTCCTTTTTATTGGTGATTTCACTGTTTAAAATGTCCCCCCAGCGTAGTGCTGAAGTGCTATCTGGTATTCCCAAGCACGGGGAGGCTGTGATGTGCCTTAAGGAGAAAAAACATAAGCTTTGTTCAGGAATGAGTTACACTGCTGTTGACCATGAATTCAATGTTAATGAGTCAACAATATATATTAAATAAGGTGTTTTTAAGCAGACAGACACATAAAACAAGGTTATGTATTGATCAGATGAAAGTGTGACCAGAGGCTCACAGGAACTTAACCCTGTATTTCCCCTAAGAGCAATGGTTCAATACTCACTAATTCAGTGTTTGCAGAGACTTCATAGAATATAATTGCCACAAATAATAAGAATCAACTGTGTTTCCATTTATTTTTGAGATTCTAAAAAAAGATTTTATCTTCTAAAAAAGATTTTTAAATAACAAAAGCTATATTCTTAATTCCATATATAATTCCACACTTCTGAAAAGCAGAACAAAAACAACTCTCTCATGTAGATAAAAACCTGGACTTACACAAAACAATCTTTTGTTCTAAGCAGAACATTTTAGGAATGCACTCACTCATTGATGAAGGGACACATTAGTGAGATTCTTTATGGCATTCAACAAATGGTTATTGAGCTCCTCCTATGAATAACTCTAGCTGGGGCTTAATTTTGTAGCAAATGGATGAAAACTCTGAAATAATTATAAAGATTCCAGAGAGTAAACTGGGGTTCAAACGTGTTAATGAGTCTTTTTCTTGAATGAAAATATTGAGCAAGAAAGAAAGGCACAATCATAAAATTATTCCTGTAATGAAAGCCAAGGAAAAACAGGATTCAACACTAATACAGTTTTCAGGAATACACCTATTATATATGGAAGTTCAAAGGCATTTTGTCTGTTAGAACACCTGGTATCCCCAAAGAGCTCTGGGCCCCATATTTGTGCTTCAACATTGGGTGTGATGAAGAGGCCAGAGAGCTCCATGTTTAAAAGCTCAGTCTCTGCAGCTGGCCAGATCCGGGTCTGGGTCTTGGCTCCACGTTATTGGTTGGATGACATGGCAAAAGACACTCCCTCTGTGGGCCCCAGTTTCTTCATTTGTAAAATGAGAATACTAAGAGTAATAGTATGAATAGAATCAGACATTTTTTGAGTGCTGATCAGTTCCCTGGTACCCTGCTGGGAGCTTTCCTTACATTGCCTCATTTAATCCACACAACTGTCCTATGAGGTGGGTGCTATCACTACTCCCCATTTTATGCATGAAAAAATAGAGGCAGAGAGAAGTTAAATGATCTTGCTAAGAATTAGAGTTGGCAGAGTCGGAATTTGATCCGAGGAATATGACTCCACCTTCCTCATGATGTGGTTTGTGAAAATTAAATGAGATAATGCACATAAAATGCTCAGCGCAGTGCCAGGCATGTGATAAGCACATATAATAAATTTTTCAAGGATTTTTTTAACTAAGAGTGCCCTACCCTTTCCCCACTCCCACTGCAACCAACAGATCTGCAATATATAGGGCTGTGTAGAGGGTTTGTGTGGGGACTCTGTTTATGCTGAATTCTACTCTAGTTGAAAGCATCACAGAAAAGAGTCTTACCTCACCAGGGAAAGCATTCCAAATAACCCCCTGGAGAAATCTCTATTTGTCTTCATGAATGGAAGATAATAAATACAAGTTGGGAGATCAGACCCAAGATTTGTGTTTTAACAATTTCTCTCATTGAGGTTAAAACTTCCAGTGATTTATCTCAACCCTTCTTGAACCTGTTTGTTTAACTATCTGATATTGTTAACTTAATTTTGTCCCAATCTCAGATATAACTATATTGTTTTTAGGGAAAACATTTTAAGTAAAGTGAAGCCAGCTGTATAAGCCAAACTTCTGACAGGCCAAAATTAAACAACTTTGGTATCTTCTGGGTTTCCATTCCTTGTAGGAAGGGGAACTAGAGAGAAAATGAAGATTATCTTGAATACCATTTTCATTTACATAACTTTCTTTCTTATTTTAATGCCTGTATAATCAAATTGTCACCATCATGTTTCTCCTAGTCCTGTACTTTAAGGTTGGGTAGACATAGGTATGAGCAGGAATAACTGATTTTCCTTTCACCTCCAGCAAACAAGATCGCTTCTGGCTCTGTCTCCTGTCCTAACTAGGCCTTCAGGGGATCCTGACAACTCAGGCAACCCATGAGGTGGTAGAACACATGGAAGAAACAAAATGGAAGGAAAATACTCCCTCGTCATTATCAGAAATTATGTGCTGGCTGAAAGAGCCTGAATTATTCAGTATGCCCTGAGTGTCATTCTGAAAGAACACTCTGCAGCTATTAACAAGACTTAAGTAGAATGATATATGCTAGTATGAAACAACTGCCAGCATATATTGTTAAGTAAGAAAACTCAAGCATGTGTATACTACTTTACAGAGTTGTTTATGCATAGACTCTTGATCCAGAAGACATATACAAAACTAGTAATAGTGGTTACCTCAGGGGAAAGGGTTAAGTGTGAAGGTAGACTTGTTTTTCAACCTACATCCTATTGTAGTTAGAATTTTTTATAAAGAATTTTTGAACAATCAGTTGTGAGCTGGAGGCTCTACTTGGAACCACAGTGGCCTCCCATTTGGGTGACCTACTCTCCCCAAATGGGGAAGAGCAGAAAACTGAGGAGATACGAGCCCTCAGGGCAGAAGAAGAGAAATCTGGAAAGAGTCCTGAGAAGATGTTCCCCAGATTGATATTCATGACTTCCCCTATTACTATCCACCTGTATAGACTTGTCTCCTTCATATATTAGCACAAAGAATGCAAAATGGGACCCATGTAAAGACAGTACCTAACAAGTAAGAAACAAACCTACCAAATGACAGCAGATTTTTAGAAAACCATTCAGAAAGAGAATCACTTCAGAAAAGAGAAGAAAAATTCATATACTTAATTCTATTTTTAAAGAAAGAGAACTTAGGCTCTTTGGGGAGAGATAGAGAAAAGAAAAGAAACCAGACAATCAAAGATTAGAGTATGAAACAACAAAAGGAATTTAAATATAAACTGAAGTAGCACTGGAAAAAATTTAAGATAACAATAAAAGCATAGGAATGAAAGTCACATCAGGGGCAGCAAGAAGAATAGCTAATACTGAAAACACAGCTAGGGTATGGAGGTAGAGATATACCTTAAGACATTTGTATACAAAGAAATGAAAAAGAAAAGAGATTATAGAAAAGATGACAGGTGGGTAAGGGGGTCCATCATGTGTATAACTGATATTCCTAAAGTGGAGAACAAATATTTAAGATAACAAAAAAGAAAAGTTTTCTGAAATAAAGGAAAATATGAATCCACTGATTAAAATCTGCAGAAAATAGAATTTTTGTTCAAGGAAAAATACAGTCTCAAATTTGAGCCATATCTTAGGGGAGACCATGAAGTTCAAGAATAAATAAAAAAAAAATTCCTATGGGCATTCAGAAATTAAAAGCATGCTTCGCAAAGAGAGAAAATGGCTGACCTCAGCCTTCTCCATACCAACATTCAATGCAAGAAGTAGGTGGAACCATATCTAAAGAATTCTGATGGGGAAAATGTGTGGCCCAAGAATTATATGCTTTATGTCTAAAGATAATTTTAATAATGCTAAGAATCTGATAACATAGCACTTATGAGCCTTTCTTTAAAAAAAGACACAATAACAAAATCCAGCCAACCCAAAGATAAGTAAAAAATGTTTGAAGTCATGTTATGAACAGGAAAGTCATGGATGAAAGGACTGTTGGTGACCACTGAGTGTGTCATTACATTCCCAGAGCTCAGTTCTAATAAGTTATAAATCTCAGTAATACAAAAAATAATAATAATAAAAAAGTGAAATGAGGGGAAGAAGCTGGAAGGAAGTGTGAAATATAAATTTTCCCTTTTTTTCATGATGAGGTATAAATCTGTCCAACATTGATAAAACAAGAAAAAGAGGTTTAACAATCAAAGTTTCAAATATTATTATTAGAAGTGGGAAGACAAAGCAAAGCAAAGAATGCACAGAACAAATAGCCAAAATAAATTTTGCAGCAACAATATAAACAGAAAACATAGATATACTATAACCAAATATATATTGTGATAAAATTAAGTGCAACAAATGTATGTTATAAAATATAAATGTAAATGAGATCGATTTACATAATAAAAGAAAAAGACTATCAGTCTGGATTAGCAAAACTCATCTGTTTATCCTGCTACTAGTGAAAACAAAGGAGGCTTGGATAAAATATTTATGATACATTCATATCACAGAATATCTGACAGTCATTAGGAAAGAACTGGATATGTAAGAAATGATGCAGAAAGAAATCCAAAATAAATTAATAGAAAAATATTATAAGAATAATGCATGTTATTCCATTTGTATTTTGCAAAGGATATATGTTGTACAAATACATACTTTTACATCTGTCTGCATATATATGTGTATACATATGCATTTGCTACATGTGTGTGTGTTCGGTGTTATAGCAATGGGGAAGGTGAGCTGGTGAGAGCAGTCCACCCCATAAGGAAGAGTATTTTATCCCTAACATCGTTTAGAATTGTCGGTGTATGGTGCTAATAAAAAGCAGACTGACTTTTAGGAGGCTTCATTATTTTTTACACTTCTCTTCTAACAGTGCACTTCTTTATTGTCTGCCCCTGAGGTGGACCATTCCAATCTCCTTGCTCTTGGCATGTGTGTGCGTGTGCGCGTGCAGGCGAACTTGCCCTTAGTAGCTGGATGGTACACAGCACACAGTTAATAGTGGTCACACCTAGGAGTAGAGTTGGAGGATGTTTGAAAAGCAGACAACTTATAAACTTTTCTGTACTAATAGGAAAAATTTTAAATGAGAATATATCTCTTTATAATCAGTAATAAAAATGAGAAGAGTATTAAAGAGTTCTACTTGGGACTGAATTGCCCTGGAGCCCAAGGGGAGGGCAGCCTCACTGAGGCCTCACTGACAGCCGAAGCCGCGACAGTCCTTGGGATGCCGTCAGAGATATGACTTCATTAAACACATTAAACACATCTCGGAGGAGCTTCAAGATGGCGGAAGAGTAAGACGTGGAGATCACCTTCCTCCCCACAAATACATCAGAAATACATCTACATGTGGAACAACTCCTACAGAACACCTACTGAACGCTGGCAGAAGACCTCAGACCTCCCAAAAGGCAAGAAACTCCCCACGTACCTGGGTAGGGCAAAAGAAAAAAGAAAAAACAGAGGCAAAAGAAGAGGGATAGGACCTGCACCAGTGGGAGGGAGCTGTGAAGGAGGAAAGGTTTCCACACGCTAGGAAGCCCCTTTGCGGCGGAGACTGCGGATGGCAGAGGCAGGAGCTTCAGAGCCACGGAGGAGAGCGCAACCACAGGGGTGCGGAGGGCAAAGCGGAGAGATTCCTGCGCAGAGGATCGGTGCCGGCCAACACTCACCAGCCTGAGAGGCTTGTCTGCTCACCTGCCGGGATGGGCGGGGGCTGGGAGCTGAGGCTCGGGCTTCGGTCTGATTGCAGGGAGAGGACTGGGGTTGGCTGCATGAACACAGCCTGAAGGGGGCTAGGGCACCACAGCTAGCCAGGAGGGCGTCCGGGAAAAAGTCTGCAGCTGCCAAAGAGACAATAGACTTTTCCTTGCCTCTGTCTCCTGGTGCACGAGGAGAGGGGATTCAGAGCACCGCCTAAATGAGCTCCAGAGACGGGCGCGAGCCACGGTTATCAGCGTGGACCCCAGAGATGGGCATGGGACGCTAAGTCTGCTGCTGCCGCGACCAAGAAGCCTGTGTGCAAGCACAGATCACTATCCACACCTCCCCTCCCAGGAGCCTGTGCAGCCTGCCACTGCCAGGGTCCCATGATCCAGGGACAACTTCCCCGGGAGAACACACAGCGTACCTCAGGCTGTGCAATGTCACACTGGCTTCTGCCGCCGCAGGCTCGCCCCGCATCCGTACCCCTCCCTCCCCCGGCCTGAGTGAGCCAGAGCCCCCGAAGCAGCTGCTCCTTTAACCCCGTCCTGTCTGAGCGAAGAACAGATGCCCTCAGGCGACCTACATGCAGAGGCGGGGCCGAATCCAAAGCTGAACCCCAGAAAATGTGCGAACAAAGAAGAAAAAGGGAAGTCTCTCCTAGCAGCCTCAGGAGCAGCGGATTAAATCTCCACAATCAACTTGAAGTACCCTGCATCTGTGGAATACCTGAATAGACAACAAATCATCCCAAATTGAGGAGGTGGACTTTGGGAGTAAGATATATGTATATTTTTCCCCTTTTTCTCTTTGTGTGAGTGTGTATGTTTATGCTTCTGTGTGTGATTTTGTCTGTATAGCTTTGCTTTTACCATTTGTCCTAGGGTTCTGTCTGTTTTTTTTTTTATTACTTAAAAAATTTTTTTTTCTTAATAATTATTTTTTATTTTAATAACTTTATTTTCTTTTATTTTACTTTATTTTATATTATTTTATATTCTTCTTGCTTTTTTTCTTTCTCTTTTTTCTCCCTTTTATTCTGAGCCGTGTGGATGAAAGGCTCTTGGTGCTCCAGCCAGGCATCACGGCTGTGCCTCTGAGGTGGGAGAGCCAAATTCAGGACACCGGTCCACAAGAGACCTCCCAGCTCCATGTAATATCAAACGGCGAAAATCTCCCACAGATCTCCATCTCAACACCAAGACCCAGCTCCACTCAAGGACCAGCAAGCTACAGTGCAGGACACCCTATGCCAAACAACTAGCAAGACAGGATCACAACCCCTTCCATTAGCACAGAGGCTGCCTAAAATCATAATAAGTCCACAGACACCCCAAAACACACCACCAGACGTGGACCTGCCCACCAGAAAGACAAGATCCAGCCTCATCCACCAGAACACAGGCACTAGTCCCCTCCACCAGGAAGCCTACACAGTGCACTGAACCAACCTTAGCCACTGGGGACAGACACCAAAGACAATGGGAACTACAAATCTGCAGCCTGTGAAAAGGAGACCCCAAACACAGTAAGTTAAGCAAAATGAGAAGACAGAGAAACACACAGCAGATGAAAGAGCAAGGCAAAAGCCCACCAGACCTAACAAATGAAGAGGAAATAGACAGTCTACCTGAAAAAGAATTCAGAATAATGATAGTAAAGATGATACAAAATCTTGGAAATAGAATGGAGAAAATACAAGAAACGTTTAACAAGGACCTAGAAGAACTAAAGAGCAAACAAACAGTGATGAACAACACAATAAATGAAATTAAAAATTCTCTAGAAGGGATCAATAGCAGAATAACTGAGACAGAAGAACGGATAAGTGACCTGGAAGATAAAATAGTGGAAATAACTACTGCAGAGCAGAATAAAGAAAAAAGAATGAAAAGAATTGAGGACAGTCTCAGAGACCTCTGGAACAACATTAAATGCACCAACATTCGAATTATAGGGGTCCCAGAAGAAGAAGAGAAAAAGAAAAGGACTGAGAAAATATTTGAAGAGGTTATAGTTGAAAACTTCCCTAATATGGGAGAGGAAATAGTTAATCAAGTCCAGGAAGCACAGAGAGTCCCATACAGGATAAATCCAAGGAGAGACACACCAAGACATATATTAATCAAACTATCAAAAATTAAATACAAAAAACAAATATTAAAAGCAGCAAGAGAAAAACAACAAGTAACACATAAGGGAATCCCCATAAGGTTAACAGCTTATCTTTCAGCAGAAACTCTGCAAGCCAGAAGGGAGTGGCAGGACGTATTTAAAGTGATGAAAGAGAAAAAACTACAACCAAAATTACTCTATCCAGCAAGGATCTCATTCAGATTTGATGGAGAAATTAAAAGCTTTACAGACAAGCAAAAGCTAAGAGAATTCAGCACCACCAAACCAGCTTTACAACAAATGCTAAAGGAACTTCTCTAGGTAGGAAACACAAGAGAAGGAAAAGACCTACAATAACAAACCCAAAACAATTAAGAAAATGGGAATAGGAACATACATATCGATAATTACCTTAAATGTAAATGGATTAAATGCTCCAGCCAAAAGACATAGACTGGCTGAATGGGTACAAAAACAAGACCCGTATATATGCTGTCTACAAGAGATCCACTTCAGACCTAGGGACACATACAGACTGAAAGTGAGGGGATTGAGAAAGATATTCCATGCAAATGGAAATCAAAAGAAAGCTGGAGTAGCAATTCTCATATCAGACAAAATACACTTTAAAACAAAGACTATTACAAGAGACAAAGAAGGACACTACATAATGAACAAGGGATCAATCCAAGAAGAAGATATAACAATTGTAAATATTTATGCACCCAACATAGGAGGACCTCAATACATAAGGCAAATACTAACAGCCATTAAAGGGGAAAGCGACAGTAACACAATCATAGTAGGGGACTTTAACATCCCACTTTCACCAATGGACAGATCATCCAAAATGAAAAGAAATAAGGAAACACAAGCTTTAAATGATACATTAAACAAGATGGACTTAATTGATATTTATAGGACATTCCATCCAAAAACAACAGAATACACATTGTTCTCAAGTGCTCATGAAACATTCTCCAGGATATCATATCTTGGGTCACAAATCAAGCCTTGGTAAATTTAAGAAAATTGAAATCATATCAAATATCTTTTCTGACCACAATGCTATGAGACTAGATATCAATTACAGGAAAAAATCTGTAAGAAATACAAACACATGGAAGCTAAACAACACACTACTTAATAACCAAGAGATTACTGATGAAATCAAAGAGGAAGTAAAAAAAATACCTAGAAACGAATGACAATGAAAACACAACAACCCAGAACCTATGGGACGCAGCAAAAGCAGTTCTAAGAGGGAAGTTTATACCTATACAAGCCTACCTTAAGAAACAAGAAACATCTCAAATAAAAAACCTAACCTTACACCTAAAGCAATTAGAAAAAGAAGAACAAAAAAACCCCCAAAGTTGGCAGAAGGAAAGGAAGCATAAAGATCAGATCAGAAATAAATGAAAAAGAAATGAAGGAAACAATAGCAAAGATCAATAAAACTAAAAGCTGGTTCTTTGAGAAGATAAACAAAATTGATAAACCATTAGCCAGACTCATCAAGAAAAAAAGGGAGAGGACTCAAATCAATAGAATTAGAAATGAAAAAGGGGAAATAACAACTGACACTGCAGAAATACAAAGGATCATGAGAGATTACTACAAGCAACTCTATGCCAATAAAATGGACAACCTGGAAGAAATGGACAAATTCTTAGAAATGCACAACCTTCTGAGACTGAACCAGGAAGAAATAGAAAATATGAAGAGACCAATCAAAAGCACTGAAATTGAAACTGTGATTAAAAATCTTCCAACAAACAAAAGCCCATTACTAGATGGCTTCACAGGCGAATTCTATCAACCATTTAGAGAAGAGCTAACACCTATCCTTCTCAAACTCTTCCAAAATATAGCAGAGGGAGGAACACACCCAAACTCAGTCTACAAGGCCACCATCACCCTGATACCAAAACCAGACAAAGATGTCACAAAGAAAGAAAACTACAGGCCAATATCACTGATGAACATAGATGCAAAAATCCTCAACAAAATACTAGCAAACAGAATCCAACAGCACATTAAAAGGATCATATATTATGATCAAATGGGGTTTATCCCAGGAATGCAAGGATTCTTCAATATACGCAAATCAATCAACGTGATACACCATATTAACAAATTGAAGGAGAAAAACCATATGATCATCTCAATAGATGCAGAGAAAACTTTCGACAAAAGTCAACACCGATTTATGATAAAAAACCCTCCAGAAAGTAGGCATAGAGGAAACTTTCCTCAACATAATAAAGGCCATATATGACAAACCCACAGCCAACATCATCCTCAATGGTGAAAAACTGAAACCATTTCCACTAAGATCAGGAACAAGACAAGGTTGCCCACTCTCCCCGCTATTATTCAACATAGTTTTGGGAAGTTTTAGCCACAGCAATCAGAGATGAAAAAGAAATAAAAGGAATCCCAATAGGAAAAGAAGTAAAGCTGTCACTGTTTGCAGATGACATGATAGTATACATAGAGAATCCTAAAGATGCTTCCAGAAAACTACTAGAGCTAATCAATGAATTTGGTAAAGTAGGAGGATACAAAACTAATGCACAGAAATCTCTAGCATTCCTATACACTAAAGATGAAAAATCTGAAAGTGAAATTAAGAAAACACTCCCATTTACCATTGCAACAAAAAGAATAAAATATCTAGGAATAAACCTACCTAAGGAGACAAAAGACCTGTATGCAGAAAATTATAAGACACTGATGAAAGAAATTAAAGATGATACAAATAGATGGAGAGATATAGCATGTTCTTGGATTGGAAGAATCAACATTGTGAAAATGACTCTACTACCCAAAGCAATCTACAGATTCAATGCAATCTGCATCAAACTACCACTGTCATTTTTCACAGAACTAGAACAAAAAATTTCACAATTTGTATGGAAACACAAAAGACTCCGAATAGCCAAAGCAATCTTGAGAAAGAAAAAGGGAGCTGGAGGAATCAGGCTCCCAGACTTCAGACTATACTACAAAGCTACAGGAATCAAGAGAGTATGGTACTGGCACAAAAACAGAAATATAGATCAATGGAACAGGATAGAAAGCCCAGACATAAACCCACACACCTATGGTCACCTTATCTTTGATAAAGGAGGCAAGAATATACAGTGGAGAAAAGACAGCATCTTCAGTAAGTGGTGCTCTGAAAACTGGACAGCTACATGTAAAAGAATGAAATTAGAACGCTCCCTAACACCATACCCAAAAATAAACTCAAAATGGATTAGAGACCTAAATGTAAGGCCAGACACCATCAAACTCTTAGAGGAAAACATAGGCAGAACACTGTATGACATAAATCACAGCAAGATCCTTTTTGACCCACCTCCTAGAGAAATGGAAATAAAAACAAAAATAAACAAATGGGACCTAATGAAACTTAAAAACTTTTGCACAGCAAAGGAAACCATAAACAAGACAAAAAGACAACTCTCAGAATGGGAGAAAATATTTGCAGATGAAGCAACTGACAAAGGATTAATCTCCAAAACATACAAGCAACTCATGCAGCTCAATATCAAAAAAACAAACAACCCAATCCAAAAATGGGCAGAAGACCTAAATAGACATTTCTCCAAAGAAGATATACAGATTGCCAAGAAACACATGAAAGAATGCTCAACATCATTAATCATTAGAGAAATGCAAATCAAAACTACAATGAGATATCATCTCACACCGGTCAGAATGGCCATTATCAAAAAATATGCAAACAATCAATGCTGGAGAGGGTGTGGAGAAAAGGGAACCCTCTTGCACTGTTGGTGGGAATGTAAATTGATACAGCCACTATGGAGAACAGTATGGAGGTTCCTTACAAAACTGAAAATAGAACTTCCATACGGCCCAGCAATCCCACTACTGGGCATATACCCTGAGAAAACCATAATTCAAAAAGAGTCATGTACCACAATGTTCACTGCAGTGCTATTTACTATAGCCAGGACATGGAAGCAACCTAAGTGTCCATCAACAGATGAAGGGATAAAGAAGATGTGGCACATACATACAATGGAATATTACTCAGCCACAAAAAGGAACGAAAGTGAGTTATTTGTAGTGAGGTGGATGGACCTAGAGACAGTCATACGGAGTGAAGTAAGGCAGAAAGAGAAAAATACCGTATGCTAACACATATATATGGAATCTAAAAAAAAAAGAAAATGGTCAGAAGAACCTAAGGGCAAGACAGGAATAAAGATGCAGACCTACTAGAGAATGGACTTGAAGATATGGGGAGGGCGAAGGGTAAGCTGGGACAAAGTGAGAGATTGGTATGGACATATATACACTACCAAACGTAAAATAGATAGCTAGTGGGAAGCAGCCGCATATCACAGGGAGATCAGCTCGGTGCTTTGTGACCACGTAGAGGGGTGGAATAGGGAGGGTGGGAGGGAGGGAGATGCAAGAGGGAAGAGATATGGGGACATATGTATATGTATAACTGATTCACTTTGTTATAAAGCAGAAACTGACACACCATTGTAAAGCAATTATACTCTAATAAAGATGTTAAAAAAGAAAAAAAGAGTTCTACTTGGAAAGAAGCAGTCAAGGTACTTGAACACTCAATTGAGGGTGATGCTCCTGCCAGATCTGGCTAAACTGAATATACCTTGGGTTACATACTGCTTATATCAAATAAAAGAAAACATACTGGTTCACTTGTGTTCAAATACCTAGTGCAGTGCCTGGTACACAACAGACATTCAGTAAAGGTTTGTTGGGAGAATTAATAAATTATTCTGGCCAAAGAAGCTTTTTCCTAGCAATGAATTTCAGGAAATGTTACATGAATTGTATAATGAATGACACTTTCAAAAAGAGACATACAGGGCTTCCCTGGTGGCGCAGTGGTTAAGAATCTGCCTGCCAACACAGGGGATGCGGGTTCAAGCCCTGGTCCGAGAAGATCTCACACGCCGCAGAGCAACTAAGCCCACGCGCCACAACTACTGAGCCTGCGCTCTAGAGCCCGCAAGCCACAACTACTGAGCCCACATGCCACAACTACTGAAACCCGCGCGCCTAGAGCCCGTGCTGTGCAACAAGAGAAGCCACCACAATGAGAAGCCTGAGCACCGCAACTAAAGAGAAGCCCCCGCTCGCGGCAACTAGAGAAAGCCCGCGCACAGCAACGAAGACACAACGCAGCCAAAAATAAATAAATAAATAAATTTATATTTTAAAAAAAAAGAGAGAGACATACAAAAGATACAAAAGCACTTGCAAAAAGGACCCTTTGCTATATCAATTCTCAGGACTTACAAAGACAAAAGGACCCTTTGCTATATCAATTCTCAGGACTTACAAAGACATAACAATCAGTCTTCTCTCCTGCTAGACCTTTCTTTAAGGGGCTTGAAAGCATTCGTGTGCTGTTTCCTGGAAATCTGAATTAATATGGTGCTTAGAAGATGGAGTGAAAGTGACACGGAGCATGCCCCTTAGACTGTCTCTTTCAAGTGACAGATGTCTCAAGTGGTCTTTAGCAATTGCTAGGTTACAGACGCCTTCCAGTGGTGTCTCTCTCAAGTGTATGAAGTGCCATGTGCTGTTACTGTTGTCTAAAGAGTCATCCACTCTCTTTAGACACCTGGTGAGCTAGTGACAGAGTCGATGTTGCGTTCATCTGTTTAAAAACTAATTTACTCATTTCTGTGGTAGAAATAAAGTGGGTTCTTTTTCTTCTACACTAACGGTTGTTTGCACAGAGAGCCAGACTCACAGCATGGCTAAAACCCAAGACAGCTTTCCTTCTGCCTCCCATTGGCCCCAAATCCAGTGGGGAGGAAAGGGAAGGGTCCCTAGATGAAGTGGGGAGTTCAGGGTTACAATTTCTCACCACTCTAGGCAGAATTATGCTCATACTGATGGCAGAAAGGGGCACTGGTGCCATCTCAACATTTTATAGCATACCAGCAGGAAGAAGAGCTGGGGCAGGGACCCAGTGCAGTTCCTGCTCCTTAGGCTGACCCCATGGGATGGGCGCTGGGCTTCTTATCAAATGGGACCAGCTGAGTTTGGTCCTGACTCTTGCTGAGGGCCACTTTCAAATACAGGCTTACAAAACATATATACAGCTAAAAGACAACCACAGAGCAATATGTCCATCATGGCATTGACACTTCAATTCAAACGGCAGTATCCAATCAATGTGCATCACCCAGGCTCATATCTAAGGCTATATGCTTTTCCTACTCTCTAGGACAGACTGGTTACCACAGAAAGTTTCCTCATACAGGGGCATTTTCTTGGAGGGACCCAGGCCCTAGGGGAGGTTATTCCAGGAATCCCTACCATAATAATTTCCTATTGTGGATAGTTATGGATTTAATTTGTATTTGGATACGGAATGGAGGCTGGCCATAGAGAGGTGATGGCAGAAAAAAACCAACATTTCTGTCCCCAAATGGAGCTTTAAATCTACAAATGCATTTGGAGACAACCTTACTCTTTAGGGATCTGTCTTGATGCCACTGTCACTACATAGGCCTCTCAGTTACCCCTTCTTGTTCCCCACGCAGGGTTCACAGAGGGCCCTGGACTAGAGATTCCAGGATGTGACCAGACCTTGTTTACAAAGGATGAGGTTGCAGTGTGTTCAGAGTTCCTACCCGCGAATGTTTTCCTCTGCACGTGGCAGATGCAAATGGATACGAGGAAGTCTGGCCATCCAGCTCTCTCTCTTTTCTTCCTCCCCAGGCTCTCTCATTTGCTTCATTTTCTGTCCCCTGATGTGGCTGATGAGAGGTCAAATGGCTTGGGTTTCAGACGAGGGAGAGGTTCCCTTTAGACCTCCAGTCCAAGCCACAGACCTCCTCACGGGGGTTTCTGGCATTACACCACATAATAGTCAATGGAACTTGGCGTGTCTTTGCCATCATCCTCTGTAACTTCACAGGGAAAGGGAGCTGCTTAAAGGTAGGCCAGGAGTGCCCCACCCGCAGTGCCTCACATGGTACACTGTGTGGGCTCTAAGTAGTCAGATATTTGTTGAATTGAGAGAGTTGGAAGTTTCAGTCATTTGTGAAGAATTAAAGTTCCTGGTGAAAGTGACCTTGGTTTCCACAATATAAAGCATCAGGAATGGCTCCATCAAGGAGACTCCTAAGCCCTATCTTGAGTGAAGGTGGGTCAGTTGGATAGAGTGGATTCTTGTGACATAAAGGAATCTAGTCACTTAAATTGCCTCTACGTCTGTGCTTTACAAAGTGTGGTATATGTGCTGCTGCAGGTAGGTAAGGGGATTTAATTTGTACACAAGCAAATATTTTATTATAATTATTCTAAATTTATTTAATGTTAATTAGGAAAAATATAAGTAATAAACAAAAATATGATTTCACAGACACTTGACTAGGACAAGATTAAGGTGTTTATGTTTACTTGTTTGGGTTGATTTACAGAAAAAGTTAAGTAAATAATAGTCTACGTGATATAAAGTCAAAAGATGAAGATGAGCATATGAAAGACTGAAATTAGAGAAACTCTGCCTATATCCCTCACAGTTCATAATATATGCTGCCTTGGCAGATCTTGCAAGAGCAGAAGTTTGGATTATGGTCACTAGCAAATACTCTGAATAACCTCATAAAAATCACCAATGTCCAGTGATGTACAGTAGTTAAGATTTCACCTACATAGACATTTTTCCATTTTATGCTCTATGATCTGAAAAAAATGCTTCTTGAATTGTATGAGATTTATGTCTACTGTAAACATTGCTAACTTTTTTGCTCTTGATTTTTAAAAAACAGTTTTGTTGAAATTGCTATTGAATATTGCAATCTATTAATGTACAGTGTGATGGATGACTTCTTTTGTCAACTTGATCTCCTGTGTTACCAATGTGTATCGTCTCCTTCTCCCTAAAGTGTACTTAATCTTTGCTTTCTTTGCACATTGTCTTCAGTTGCAAGTCATAAGCCTGAGGCAAATAAACTTCCAGTAATTTCCAGGAATGTAGTGTTGGTGTTTTCCTAATAAAGAGAGAACTTAGCTCAACAACAACAAAAAACCCTTAACCCAGTAGTTCTACTGGGTTATTTTGAGGCCGAACGTAGAGTCCTCTAGAGGGAATCTTCCTTCTTCAGCTCTGCAGAGTGCCCAAAGGGAGGGTCATTTGGTGTGGGGGAATTGTAGACCTTCCCCAGAGGGCTGGCTTTGCGACCTCAAAGGCTTTCCAGGAATCAGTCAGGAGATGCTACAGGGAATCAGGGTGTTTGTGGAGCTGGTCTGCCTTGTTTGAACCTGGTCTGAACCCATAACCTGGGGCATCCTGTTTCCCATTTTAAAAAATAATAGCTAGTGATATGACACAAAAGAAGCACTTTTAAAGGAATATAATCTAGACCTGTAACAAGTGGAGTGATGGGAATAAAATGAAGTCCGCTGAGGCAAAAGAAAGCACTAAGCAGCCAGTCAGAGCCCTGGGCATCCGAGAGGCAAAGCTGAGCTCGTGCACCTGCAGACTTTGAGCCTTTGCAGCAGGACTGGTCACTCTCCAAGCCCAGAAAAGTAGCCCTCATGGTCCATCTTAAGGCATGACGACATTGTTCAAAGCAATAATAGTTTGAGAAGGTAAAACACTAATGGCAATGAGCTGTGATGTCAGAGTGAGGGTAGGAACAAGACGGGGAGCATGAGGTAGATTCTTGCAGGAATCCTAGTGCCAGGCTAGACCCTAGGAGCTAAGATCAGAACGCTTGGAAGCTTGGGACTGAGGTCATGGTGAGGAATGGAAACTCACTCCCATACCAGCCATTCAGTGGAGACCCATGTTTCTGTCATGCCCAGGCCCTGCTCTAGGCAAAGCAGATGCTGGGTGGCTCCTGGCACATACACTGTCATATCTGTGTCAAGAAAAGGTGCTACCCAAGAAATGCCAACTAGACCCAGAACTGGGGAAGAAGTTCCTTGAAGATGCTTAAACGCAAGAGGCAGGGGGAAGAAGCAGCAGGGGAGAACAGCAGCAGGAGGGGCAGTAGATAACTCAGAGATGAGAGAGGCTGAACGTCCATCACAAGAGAGTCACTTGAGCTGGGAGCCAGACGCCTATGATAGAGGGAGACCACGCTGCCCACTCCAGAGCCATGGTCCAGATCTCCAGGAGTCCTGACTGTACACCTGCTGAGATATTTGCCTTCCCCTAGTTCCAATGACCTTCACAATTCATCCCCACTCTGGAGCATGGCTTTTATCCTCAAACCTGGGGAAGCCTGATTGATACACAGGGACCCAGGACAGCAAGACTGTGGAGCAAACCAGATAACCATGGTCAGCTGGCACAGATGGCATCATCATGGGTGAGGAAGTGGGTAGGAGCCAAGCAGGTTGTAGAAACTGATGAAGTTCCAATGGACAAGGAAGGCAGGGGTCAAAAGTGAAAATCTAGGAGGGAGCTTCCCAAGGAGAGAGTGAAATAAAAAGAACAGATTTGAAGCATTAGCTCCAAGGAAGACGTTAACAGCCACAACCAAGTAATTAACTGTGATAACTCCTCCCATGAAGCTCATCTCAGACATTATGGCCTCTCTGAAAGCCTTGGGTGACCTCCTTCCAGGCTTGGATAGATGACCCTCCTGTGTGGTCCTCTGGCATCCTGTTCTTAATCGTCTCACGACACTTAGCACACTGCACTGTGCTTGTTGACTTACACTTCTCTCTCTTACAAGGATAGAGGCTATCTCTTACTCATCTATTTCTTTTTTTTTTTTAACACTATGCTGCCTTTTTATTATTTATTTTATTTTTATTTATTTTTGGCTGTGTTGGGTCTTCGTTTCTGCGCGAGGGCTTCCTCTATTTGCGGCAAGCGGGGGCCACTCTTCATCGCGGTGAGCGGGCCTCTCACTATCGCGGCCTCTCTTGTTGCAGAGCACAGGCTCCAGACGCGCAGGCTCAGTAGTTGTGGCTCACGGGCCCAGTTGCTCCGCGGCATGTGGGATCCTCCCAGACCAGGGCTCGAACCCACGTCCTCTGCACTAGCAGGCAGACTCTCAACCACTGCGCCACCAGGGAAGCCCCATCTGAGTATTTCTAGTACCCAGTAGAGGCGAAAGAGAGAGAGAGAGAGAGAGAGAGAGGGAGGTGAGATCGGAGGGAGACGTAGGGAGGGGAGAAAGGGGGAGAGAGGGAGAAAGAAAGAGAGCAAGATAGAAAGATTAAGTGAACTTGAACCGAGGTGGCAAAACTCCACTACAGCCAAATCACTTGGAGCTCTCAAGGGGTGCATTATCACAGCGTTTCGACTACATTTCAAAAGTTAGCTCATGCTTGCTGATGCTTTGGGAGTAACTCATGGTGCAAGCAGGGTGCCTTTGCTGCATCCAATTTCACCCCCTCACAGCATCAACCTGACACTTCTTTCTCTTTCTGTGAAGGCCCACCCTCCCTCTTCTTTGGAGCCATTGTCTGCTTGACATGAAAAATGTCCTGTAGAAAATGTAATCACTAATTATTTCAATGAAAAAAAATCCAACTCTCAGATGTGGAATGATTAACCACAGAAAAACAATTCTTCAATAATAATTTTCCAGTCCTTTATTTTCAGCTAGAGTTGGTTTTCTGCCTGTGCACTGGGTTTTCCTGGAGTCCCTGAATGCTTCTACCCACCGTCAACTCACAGAAAAAAACCTTCTCGCAAAGTTGGTGCTCTGTATTAGAAAAAGTGTGAACTGCCCCTCACCTAACTGAACTGCTCACCTTGGTTTCTCTTCCAAGGAAGTACATAACCTCAAACGCCGTTTGCTTTAAGATCCTGAGTTTTCTTGACTTCCAAACTCTCCCTAGATTCTCCTCACACCCCCACCCTTGTATCCTCTTATCTCTGCCTTCCTACTTTCCCAGCCGTTGGCAGGCATCTGCTCCCCTGCAGCTCTGTCACGGGCCAGGGTTCATCACCTCTCCATCCCCCAGACAGGTACAGAGCCCCTGCTGGGAGCCCTGCCCTGTGCTAAGCCTGAGACGGGGTCAAAGGCCAATAAGATGTAGTCGGTGGAGCCTCTGGGTCTCCACCTGGCAAATGCCCTTCCCTTCAAGTCCCGCCTCCTCTGTGAAGGCGTTCCTGCTAGGACCTCCCTCTTTGGTCTCACTGCTCTCTGTTCATATTTCTATTATGGTGCTGATCCTGTGTTAGGACTTAAGGAAAACAACAGATTACACCCCTGCCCTCTGATTTTGGAATCGATTGAGAAATATGCACATGAGTCAAAGAGACGGAGCTCATGATATCAGCTTCTTTACATATTGGATGAAGCTAGTGGGAGAAAGCAAAGGGCCTACAGACAAATGAGTTCCTAATGTACCACACCCCCCGCCATACACACACCCACTAACAAGCCTGACTTATTTACTTGGCCACACTGAGCAGCTGGAGAATTTCAGGCCTTCCGCAACAGAGCATGGATTTGAACCTCACCTCTCCCGCTTGTTAGCTATGGGATGCTGGGCAAGTTACTTAACTTCTCTACATCTTTGTCCCCTGAGCTATACAGCAGGGCTACTGTGGCACCTGACTCCTGGTCTGCGGAAAGGACTGAATGAGCAAAGCTTGTGAAGCTCCCAGCACAGTGCTCGGCACAGACTCGGGGATCCGTAAACACAAAGATGCCCTTTCCTGTCATATTGCCCTGCGTGGTCCACTGGGGCGTAACTCAGCACTCCTGGTCAGTAAGAGCAGCCCTGGAGCCAGAGCCTGAGTTCAAATCCAGGCTCAGTCCTAGCTCTGTGACCCAGGACCAGTCACTTAACCTCTCTGGGCGTCAGTTTTATTATCAGTAGAAAGGGTCATTCTCAGCATCTGTCTCTTTTATTGGTAGGGGACTGATGTGCAATAATGCAGGCAAAGCGCTTGGAACAGCTTTGGCACATAATATGCAGGCTGGGCTAAACATGTTAGGGTATAAACAGATATGCCATTTTTCTATACTCTGTTTAAGAAGAGAGGAAAAGAGAGATGTTTGTGGAAACACTTCATCAAATGACTAACGTTAGATTTAGACCCTTAGAGAGTAAATTTCCCTTATCAAGACGTGTACTTTTCTACCATCACTTCATTTTGCTCCTAACAAAGGACCACCTCACACTGCTCACCAGCAGCCTGTGAAGCTCTTCGTGATCAAGGCCAGACGGGAGAATGGTTAGGAGCAGGCAGACCTGGCGAGACCACCTGGGTCCCAGTACTGGCTCTGCCCTTCCTGGCTGCACAAACTTCGGCAAGTTTTTGAACTTCCCTTTGCCTCGGTTTCCTCTACCTGTAAAATGAAACTAATTAGACCTATAGCGCCCGGCACATCATGCTAAAAAAAATGCTATCGATTATTGCTATCGGGAGCTTAGTTAATTGCCGATGATTTCGTTGTTATTGTTGTCTCCGTCTTACAAACAAGTGAACCAAGGCAGCTAGTTGTTGCTGGAGCTGTGTCTGGAACTCAACCTTCTGTTTTACTGCTTATTCCATTAAATTCCACTCTGAACATTAGAATGATTTTTGGTGTGTAGCTACTACTCGTGTATCATTTTATTTTCCCCTGGTGCATTTTGAAACAAGGAGGTCAGTATTCCTTGCCAACTCACCTACATTTCAGACTCGCTAGACTCCTTTCGGTTTCCTCCGTAAAAATAAAAGCGCAGGGCTCAAAACAGAATGGCACATTGGAAAATCTCCCCAATAAAGAGGGACCTAATTGTGGAAAACAGGAGCAAGCCTTCAAGTTGGCACCCACTTGACCTAGAGACAGAAACCAGTGATGTCCCCGCTTCCCCGCCCCACAGTGGCCCTTCTGAACACAGCTGGTGAAGTAAAGAACAGAGAGAAGAGAAGGTGGCAAGATCCCACCGTTCTATTACTGTAATTAGAGCACATGAGCAATGTTCACAGAGTAGCTCCCACCCTAAATCCCAAAAGGAACTCCTGCCAAGAAAATACATCACTTTCTTTCCCCACAGTCTAGAATCTCGCGATCTATCTCTGCTTCTGGAACTTGAAGTTCAGATCCATCGTCTGGTGCCTTCTAAGGAAAAAGAAGTGGTTTTCATGTTTCAACCACAGTAGTTTTTCATCCCTCTATCTGAACACATAAACAGCTGCCACAGTCATGCAACCTTCCAGCTGACACTCAAGTGTCAAACCCAGGGCGATCATTCCTCTCAGGGAGCCGGGGGTGGAGGTGTCAGTCCTGGCTGCTGTCACATCCTCCTTTCCAGAGCCTTCGAAAACTCAACCCACCATCAGCCAAGTACGGATTCGAGGCCAAGCAGGACTGATCCCTCCTTCAGAGCTCACAGAAAGCATTTTAGCTGCAAGTTGTGAGGGGCTCACAGAAGCTAAAGAAAGCACAGTGATAATAAAAGCCATTTGTAGTCCACTTACTTAAGCAGCAGGAGGCATGCTAAGTGCTTTAATATACATTATCTAATTTTCACCCAATCTCAACCTGTGAAGTAGTTTCCCATCTATGTCTGAGAAAGCTCAGGCTTATAGAGCAAAAGTCACTTGCCCAAGGTGGCCCAAGCAGCAAATGGCAGGGCTGGGACCTGAATAAGGGTCTGCTCTGCCTTCAAAGCCCACGGTTTACCCACTGCACTGTAACTCCTAAGGCATGTCATCCACCAGAGGTGTCACATATTCTCTCCAGAAGCCAGCTGGAGAATCAGTCATTCAGCAGATATTTTACTGAGCACCTACACCATGTCAGACACTGTGCTAACTCCAGGGGATACAAAGGTGAACAGGAGGATTATAGCCTACTAAAGACAGACAAGGAAATAACACTCAATCGACAGCACATCGTTTGAAAACAGACAATTGAACGCTCAAACAGGTTTCAGGAAATCCTGGAATAAAAGAGGCTGGTGCTGACTTTCTACCGGGAGCTCTGGAACACTGGAAAACCATGCAGATAAATCCACAGATGACCAATCACAGTTCAAGGTGTCCAGGCCTCTGGTTCTGGGGTCAGCCTTCCAGGGTTTTGTAGATCCCAGCAGCTGCAGGGACAGCAAACAAATCCTCCCAGATTCCAGGGAAAGAGCTAGATGAGTATTGCGGTCAGGAGGAGGAGATGCAGCTAGAGATGGCAGCATGGTCCTGAGATGTGGGCCCAGGCTGCTTCGGCAAATCCCAGCGGGGAGTCTTCACCAGAAGCCAACAGTCAAGACCAGATCACACTATAGAATGCTGAGCAAGCCCCATGTGACCACAAATCCTGCCCCCCCTTAGTCTCACTTCACCACTGTATCCCCCCAACAGGAACAGTCTTGCCTTGCCAAAAAGAGGTAGGGAGGGAGAAATATTGATACTTGAATCCGATTGAGCATAAACCCAAGAAAACTGAGAAATCACTGAATTTCCCTGAGTTGACCTGGGCGTGACTAGATTGAGCTTCCTGCATGGGTCACTATGGTGACTAGAGGTAGAAATGCAGTAAAGCTAAAGGAAAACTTACATTCCTGCGCATGAGAAGTGTGAATCCAACTCAGTGGGCTACAGCAGTAGTTTGAGTGAGTGCTAATGGCAGCCTGGATTAAAGAGTAGAAGAGGAGCTGGGGAGAAGTGGGTGGCTTTAAGTCATATTTCAGAGGCAGTATTCTGGGGACACCATGATGGGTTGGATTTCAAAAAGATGGGTGTTATGTGTTGAATTGTGGTCTCCAAAAATTCATATGCTGAAGTCCTAACCCCTAGTACATCAGAATGTGACCTGACTTGGAAATAGGGTCACAGCAGATGTAGTTAGTTCAGATGAGGTCATACTGGTGTAGGGTGGGCCCCTAATCCAATAGGACTAGTGTCTTTATAAGAAGACAACCTTGTGAAGACAGACAACAGGAAGAATGCCACTGAACATGAAGGCAGAGATCTGGGTGATGCACCTACAAGCCAATGAACACCAAACATTGCTGGCAAACCACCACAAGCTAGGAGAAGGGTACACAACATATTCTCCCTCAGAGCCCTCATACAGAGCCAACCCAATGGACACCTTGATCTCGGACTTCTAGCTTCCAGAACTATGAGACAAACTGCTGTTATTTAAGCCACCCAGTACAGCCGTCCTAGCAAACTAATACAATGGGAAGGCACATTTTTATTCATTCATGACACATTTCCTAAGTACCTCGTAGGGGCTGGGTAAAGCAGAAGGTACTCTGAGGGATACAAAGCTTGACACTGCCTGTGACAGTTGTCTTCATCCCACGGGCCACAGTCTCATAAATGTTCCTTTAGTCACAAGAGGCTGCTGGTGGGAATCCCTGGTTCTCTGGTCAGGGCTTAGTCTGGAGGCCCGAGTCCTTCCCAGCTACTGAAGGTGGAAGCCGCATGGCCACGCAAACCCACTAAGCCTCACAGTTCTGTAGCCTGGTCCCTACCCAAGACATAAGTCCTTCTGATTATCTATCTTATCTACCGACTTTAGGCTTCATTTCTCCTGATCTCCTTTCACAAGGCTGACTCCCAAGCTTTCCTAGAACACATACTCCGTGAAAAACAAATCCCCTAGGCCTCACCCTTTTCACTAAATAGTCACTCTGCCTCTTGATTGAACTAAAACCTCACTCTGACCTGAGGATACCTCTTTCGTTTTCCCCTGGATTTTGTCCTTTTCCCCACACCCCGGTACTTCAGGGCGTAAGGGCGCACAAAGAAAATACCATTTCCCCTGACAGAAAACTAGGCTTTATTCTTTAAGTCCTTCTCTTGCTTTCTTCTGTAAGCCAATGACACCATATTCTGTGAGCGGCCACTGGTCCACTCTTCGCCTCTGCTCTTGTAGCCTGGGAAACATCTCATCTCTGGCAGTAGAGAGAGCTTGTTGATCCATCTTCTTTGCCCCTTGGTTAGTCCAGGATCTTAGCTCATAAATGTTGAAAACATCTTTTTCTCTCCAGACATCCACACTGTCTTGATAGTCAGGATCTTATTTTGGTACTCCACGACAGAACCTGGGCAACACGTTTCTCTTTGCATCCCTGGTATAATGTCCTTATCGCCCTGATGCAATGGAAGCCTTTGAGGAACATTTTCATGAAAAGAATGGATCCACAAAAAGAATGTCTTCTCTAGTTTTCTGGCCCAGCTGCCTGCTGCGGACAATGAGGTGCGAGGTTGAGGCGAGGTGACCGGGAAAGGGACATAAGTAGCTATTCAAAGCTTTACTAGAAGAAAATGGAGAGAGAGAAAATTTGGGACTATTAGCCTGTTTTCTCTTGTTGCATCTGTCCCATGCCTTTCTTCCTCTCCTGACCCTGGTGCCCAAAGAGCCAACAGCACTCATTCATGGCTCTGAGCTGCAGGCATTCACACCTACCTCAGTGAGAGGAGAAGACGGACTTCAAATGAGTTTCTAAGTAGATATTTTTTATTTCATGGTAGAGTTGGTAGTCTCAACAGCCAAGGTATTTTTGATTGGCAAGAACCTGACAAGAGTGAGAAAAGATGATAAAAGTCCAAGAGGGACTATTCATCTCAAGAAAGCCACTGGGTACAGAGGCTGATGAGGCCCGTGGGGCAGAATCCAGTTCCTTGGGGCCAGGAGGGTGTGGAAATAAACCCCAGAACTTGGTGCACCCCCAGGGGGAAGAGGAGGAGAAAGAGGACGGGCAAAATCCTAAAATGACAAAGGAAACACTGAAGTAACCATGCTTATCTTGAACTGTCTAGACAATCTAGACTCTAAGCAAAGTTTCCACTCCCTAGAAGAATGCGGATTTGAAAGCTAAATTGTATAGGAAGAAAAAAAGACTTTACGTTACATTTCTGCAGCGTGTTTGAGGTTTGACCCGTACCCACTGCACCTAATAACAGGCATAATGTCTCCCCAGTTGCATCTTGCAACTCCTTATTCATAGCATATTCCCTGCATACTGCCTCCCCTTCTCTTCAATGACCTCTTTTTTTTTATTGAAGTACAGTTGATTTACAATGTTGCATTAGTTTCAGGTGTACAGCAAAGTGACTTCTTATTGCAGTTAAACTAAAATCCCAGTTCCCTGCCATGACTTCAGAAGGTAAGCCAGGATGTGATCCCTACCTTCCTGCATCGTCCGGTCTCTACCTCCCTCTCCATCTGTGCATCGTGCCCCTCTCCCCTTAGCTCACCTTCTCCAGCCACAATAGCTTTCTGTCCATTCTCACGCCTGCCAACCCCTTCCCCACCCCGTGCTTTCCAAGACTCTATCCGGTGGCTGCTTACATACTCGTCCTAAGGCTTCTCATCCTTCAGACAGGCTGACACAGCACTTCTTCGGAGAAACCTCCTTGACTCCCAGGAGGTTCCATGCCTACCCCTACCCCCCAGTTCTCTGTCTCAACACTGAGAGGACTTCCGGTCTGAACTCACCCTACCTGTGATTGTTCGATTTCTTTGTTGTTATTGTTGTCTTCCACCTCAGTTAGTGTGTTAACTCTGTGAAGGTAAAAACCACATCACTCTTATTTAATCTTTTTTTTCCAAGGACTAGCCCAGTGCCTGGCACTCAATAAGTATTCGTTAAATGAAGGAATGAACGAACCAGCCTACTGCCAAGGTAACTTCTTTGATGGAGCAAGAAGAAGAGTGAAGTTTTCTCTGTTGATGTGGGTAATGCCTCTACAACATCTGTTTAGAGTACCCTAGGGAACATTTTGCCTTAACAAGCCCAAGAATTTACATCGCCAAGAAACACACGTGGTTACTAGTGACATTAAACTAGTGGTGAGCAACCCTTTCTGCTTGAGAGCCAACTCAGGAAAAATACAAATGTTTATGATCGGCATTTAAAAATTTAATACGAAAGTAACTTTACTGAATCCTATGGGGAGGAAGAATTGGTGTGTATTGGTGTGTATTTTTACCACTGCAATGATGTACTTTATTGCCCAGACATATATCAGTGGGCAGTAGACATTACGTTTTAGCCA
Source organism: Balaenoptera physalus (assembly GCF_965194825.1). Classification (NCBI taxonomy): domain Eukaryota; kingdom Metazoa; phylum Chordata; class Mammalia; order Artiodactyla; family Balaenopteridae; genus Balaenoptera; species Balaenoptera physalus. Next base: position 124,852,584 of record NC_138890.1, read on the forward strand.
CTAAAATGCTAATATGAACAGCAATTCATAGCTGTCTGTGACAGAATAAGAAATACATATTTGGTCTTTGTCCCTGGTTCCTGACAGAGAGATTCTAAAACCCTCAGAATGTCCTGAATGGTAGAGGTAATAGGAGTGTCTTTTGTTATTCATAACAAGCCCCTTCCAACCTTACTGGGAGTTTATGGTAATGAGGTGACTCCTGATGGGCCCCTAGATATCAATAGCTTCAGGTTGCTGATTGCCAGAAGAACCAACCACGTGATCAGAGGGTTGGAGCTTTCAGTTCCACTACCACCTCCGGGGAGGGGAAAGTGGCTGGAGATTGAATTGAATCACCAACAGCCAATGATTTAATAAATCATGCCTGTGTAATGAAACCTCCATAAAAACCCCTATAGAGTGGAGTTTGGAGAGTTTCCAGGGTGGTGAACACATCAAGGTGATGGGAAGTTGTCATGCCTGGAAGGGGCATGGGAGCTCTGTGCCCCTTCCCCCATTCCTCAAACTATACATCTCCTCTATTTGGCTGTTCCTGACTTGTATCCTTTATAATAAACTAGTAAGAGTAAGTAAAGCACTTTCGTGAGTTCTGTGAGTCATTCTAGCAAATCATCAAACCTAAGGAGGGGTCTGTGGGCACCCCCTGAATTTATAGCTGATTGGTCAGAAGTGACAGTCTGGAATTTGTGACTGGCATCTGAAGTGGGGCCAGTCTTGAGGGACTAACCCCCTAAATTATGGGATCTAACACTAATTCCAGGTAGACAGTATCAAAATGGAATGGAATTGTGGGACACCCAGCTGGTGTCAGAGGGTCAAAGTGGTGTTGGAAAAGATACCATGCATTTGGTGTCAGAAGTGTTGTGAGTAAGAGCAGTTCAAGATCTTATCTCTTCCCCTTTAAGTATATATCAGACTTTAAAGTCATGATCTCCAAAGAAGATAAATACACACCAAGGGTACACAAGATTATTCATTGTGTTACAGGAAGAATTTATTAGAATATCTATTTGGTTTTGTCTCATCCATTAAAAATATATACTATGTAAATATATAGTAGAACATGTGTGTCATTTATGTGTACAGAATATATATATATATATACACACATACATATATAATGGAATGCATATTTACTAACTTCCTACTAATAGGAGGGCATGCTAAAAAAATATTGGAGGCTATTGATGTCACATCCCCAAATGCATCAAATTATTTTTTCCTTGAAACAACAATATGAGCGCCACTAGGATCCACATTTAATAGATGGGAAAATTGAGGCTCAGAGGTGAAATAACTAGTTAAATGTCACACAGGGTGTTAGGGACACAGCTTGGGCTGGAATGTGTTCATGCCAGTCCGTAACATCTACTGTGGCAGATGTTGGGGATACGAAGACAAATAAGTTATACTCCCCCTCCCAACACAGGCACATACCCTCCTCAGCTGGGCCACCAGTTCCCACTGTGATAGAATCTTCTCTCTGGTCAGCGTGGGGGACCTAGAGCAGCACTAGCTACTGCCTGTTTCCTGGGACTTTCCTCTCTGCTTCTCTCCTGCCTTCCTGTCCCTCCACCTTCATGGAACACAAGAATCTGGGCATCTGTGGTTCTGCCTGAGGTGACTCTCTAAAGACATCCTAGATGGTGGCCAGGCCCCTATGGGTCTCAGCAGCACGTCTCAGAACGGGCACTTGCATGGGGAAGGGTGAGTGGGCTCAGAGGCTGGACACGGGTGGGGTAGGGCGGCTCTCTGCAAGGCCCCAGCAGGAGACAAGAGTAAGGATGAGGTCACCGTGTCAGGGAGTCAGTGTTGGGGCTGCCGAGAGAAGTCCGTGGGTTGAAGGCTGAAGCCAGAACTGCCGCACGGGCATGTGGTGAGGGCAGCAGGGACTCGGTCAAGAGGACCAAGGCTCATTGCAGGGCTTATGTCCCCCGGAGCTGCCAGAGGAACTGGGCAGGGATCTGTTTATTGGAACTGAGATCAAAGGCAGAAGCTTATTAACTAGAAATGAAGCAAGAACCCAGTTACTAGAACTGAAAACATGGTCACAGTGTGCTTGTCAACAATGCTGGCTTATTAAATCATCAGCTACCCATCTAAATTAATTTTAAATTCCCTCACCTCAAAACAGGACTCTTCCAAGAGCCTGGGGGAGACAGAAACTAGAAATGGTGAATTATAAGTCTGTAGGTATATCATCTTTCTTCAATCCTTAGACCAATACTGATTGAGGGTCTACTATGTGCTGGTCAGGGGGCTAGACACTAGGGGCAACAGTGAATGAGGCAGCTGACCCTGCTCCTGCAGAGCTTTCTGTTCAGAGGGCTACTAACAGCTGAGGACTAGGACGGGATGTACTGAGCGCTGAGAGGGGATGTGGAAGTGGCCAAAGGCGTTTTTGTGCTTCTTCAATCAAGATGCAAAGACACGAGCATATCCAAGCAAACTCAAGAACTCAAGCCTATTCACTAATGGAAAGGAGCCTAGAAGAGAGAGAGGCAGAATATGCAGGGGAGAGTGGGGATAATTAGTGGTTTGAGGACCTCAGGGACCCAGGAAGGGAGCAAGACCTAGAGCCTTCTAACTTTGTATGTATTCTGTTTACCGGTAGGAATAATAGCTGTATCTCAAGTGCCGAGATAATAGGAATAACAGATGATTAAGTGCTGATGTCTTAATAAGGAATGATATATTTCTAGAAAGGCTGTGAATTGACTGTACCACACTGTCTAATGGAAACGCTTGGCATTTGGAGTTGGATGAACAGTTTTTGAGTTCCAGTTCTACCACTTTCCCAGCCAAGTGAGCTTGGGCAAACCATTTAACTTCTGTTTGTTTGTTTGTTTGTTTGTTTGTTTGTTTTCCCCTAGGACCTCAAATGGACAGAATTCAGTCCATCACAATCCTTGCTTCATGACACATGCTCATCATTAATCCATCATATTGCAACGATTCATTCATTTTGCTGAATATAGGTAATGTAGTTTAAACTCCGTATGATACCTCATTATGTGAATGCATATGTGGATCACTGATGTATGCCAGAGTTAGCAGGACATATCAGTGGGGAAAAGAGAAACTCAACTAAATAGCGCTAGAAAATAAAATAATTTTCCATATGGAATAAGATAAAACGGAATCCCTAAATGATCCCATACATAAAAATCAACTTCAGATGAAGTCTTACATGTCAAAAACAAAACACTTAAACTTTTAGAAGAAAATTTAGATGAATGTATTTTAGACCTTATAATAGGGAAAGATTTCTTAAAGAAGACACATACAGCATTGTTTATAAAATAAAAGATAAATTAATTTAAGTATATTAAAGTTAAGAATATTTTCAGCTTCAATTTTCTCACTTATAAAGTGAGGATGATAATACCTTATAGAATTCTAGCAAGATGAAATAACACATATAAAACACTTAACACAGATTTAGCACCTAGAAAACAATAAATGGTAACTATTAATATTCTTCTCAAACAATAATGTTATTATTTATCAAACAATGCCAAGTAATATGACAAGACATACTTAGGCCATATGAGAAGAAGTACTTAATTTCATGGTAATGGTTTCAAGACAGAAATGATAATGTAAACTACATCATTTGTCAACAAATATATATTGAGCCTATAGTTAGACAGTCAACAAATATTTATTGAGCTTCATGCCAGGCACCGTGCCAGGGGCTGGTTAATTTATATCAACCACCATGACTTTTTTGCCACAATCTAACACACACACACAACTTTCATACATTTGTCTGTGACCAGAGCAGAGAAAGGACCTCCACATATTTTGATAATCTGTACACAGCACTACAGAACTTCAGCACTGTCTAAATCAGAAATCCTGGAGACTGTCATACAGAGTGAAATAAGTCAGAAAGAGAAAAATAAATACCGTATGCTAACACATATATATGGAATCTAAAAAAAAAAACAAAAAAATGGTTCTGAAGAACCTAGGGGCAGGACAGGAATAAAGATGCAGACATAGAGAATGAACTTGAGGACACGGGGAGGGGGAAGGGGAAGCTGGGACAAAGTGAGAGAGTGGCATGGACTTATATATACTACAAGATGTAAAATAGATAGCTAGTGGGAAGCAGCTGCATAGCACAGGGAGATCAGCTCAGTGTTTTGTGACCACCTAGAGGGGTGGGATAGGGAGGGTGGGAGGAAGACAGAAGAGGGACGAGATATGGGGATATATGTATATGTATAGCTGATTCACCTTGTTGTAAAGCAGAAACTAACACACCAATGTGGGGCAATTATACTCCAATAAAGATGTTAAAAAATAAAAAAATAAATCAGAAATCCTGGAACCGTCCAACTCTCAATTATTTGTACAAATGGGAGAGTACAGTAAAACAGACAATCCAAAATAGTAGATAAGTTTTCTCTCATTTGTTCTGTTTGGGGTTTTGTGCAAATAATCGAAAGCCTCAAATCAATCCGACCCAACAATAAGGAAGCAAGACCAGAAGTAGGGCGGTTTTCAGGAACTGTTTGATCAGCAGCTCAATAATGTAAAGTTTCTCTCCATTTCTTTGCTTTGTGGCTCTGGATACAGAAGTACAGACACATACACTTCAATATGGCTGATGGCTGTTCTGGAATGTACAAAGCCTTGAATAAAGAAAATGAAGCTGTGCTATGGAAACCTGATTTGGGAAAAGCTGAAAAGCAATTCAGGGTCTGCTCTGCTGCCTCTATTTTCTAGGATTACACCACCTTGCAGGCTTTGTATATTCATGTGTCATATCTTCCTCATTGGATTTCTCCTACCAGGAAAAGTCAACATAAGCTTTTAAAAATAGTGAATTGTGTCTAAATAGATTTTATCACATAACTTGCACAATGTGATTTCAGTAAACATTTACTGAGCTTTAGGGGTGTCAACAGTTATTCAGCTCTCACAAGTGTTGATAATATTTGCTTAAAAATCTACCCAAGAATAGGATAACAACCTTCACAAAATAAGAATTCACGTCTAGCTAACCCGAAAGAAACCTAACCTAAACATCTTTTGGAGAACAATCCTCCTGAAAATCATCCTGATACAATTTATGGGGCTGACAGAGATTTGGACACTGCCTTTTAAGAGAAAAGATAAAGAGGAAAGCTATTGCCTAACACAACATATTCTTTTTCCCAAGAGCTGATGGGTTTCCTCCATTCCTAGAACCTATCCAATCATTTTCAGAATACTTCCTCTTTCTGGGAATGTGCTTAGAGTGGGAATGATGTACCCAGTGTGGGTGTAGGAAGTGGGAAGGGGATTAGACCAGGAATCAAATCCCGGGTTCCAGTTCTGGTCTATCACTTATTAGCTGTGTGAGTCTGGACTTAATATCTCCAAGTTTATATTCTGTCATTCTTCATGTCAGATCATCATCTGCCTTCCCTACTTCACAGGTGTTGTAGGATAATATTTTCAGAAGCATGTTAAAGGTTATAGCGTACTTTATACTTATTTTCTGCTAGATCATGAATCCCTTGAGGGCAGGAAGCATGTCTTAATTATATTTATATATTTCACCACTCAATAAATGTTGATCTTACATGACAGCCATCATGAAATAAGAGGAAAACAAAAGTCAACAGTAAAAGTTCAAATAAATAAGTACTAGGGATGTAATGTACAACATGGCAAATATAATTAACACTGCTGTATGTTACATATGAAAGTTATTAAGAGAGTAAATCCTAAGAGTTCTCATCACAGGGACTTTTTTTCCATTTCCTTAATTTTATATCTATATGGGATGATGAATATTCACTAAAATTATTGTGATAGTCATTTCATGATATAAGGCAAATCATTATGCTGTATACCTTAAACTTATACAGTGCTGTATATCAAATATATCTCAATAAAACTGGAAGAAAAAATAAATTTGAAAAGCAGGACAAAAATAAAAAATAATTTTAAAGAAAAACAGTAAAGGTTCAAGATATCTTCTGGTTGGTATGTGGTACATCACATCTAAAGAAGTACGGTGGCAGTTAAACAGCAGAAGAAGTACACGCTGAAGCTATCTGAGCAGTAAACCATTGAAAACCACAGACTGTTTCTGGCCACAGTTTTACATTTAGATATGAAAGCTAGTCAGGCTAGGCTGAGAAGAGAGAAGGAGAAACTAACAAATTTCAACAGGCTTAGGATCATTTCCAAGATGATAATTTATCCTAGCCTCTCCCCACCCTGGTTTTCATCCCTCCTCCTGGGAGTTTCTCTTCCCAAATGTATCCCATGATTGGTACATTTCAGGAGAATAATTGGGGCTGGCTCAGCTTCTCCCCTTCTTTTCCCTGGGAGTCGGTTTCCAAAGGTGATCTGCAAGGGTAGGGTAAAGCGAATGGGGACAGGGAAAAGAGAGATGTCAGGAAGGAGAAAGAACATGCAAGACCAAAGAAGACCACAGTGGCGAACAGAGCCAGTGAAAATGAGGACATTCCAACAACGGGGTATCTAATATCCAATTTTTCCTTTTGATTTTGTGAAAATCATCTAAGTGATATGGCAACGTAACCAGCTTCAGTACCCATGGTCTTTCAATAAAGTCATGGCCCTGTGTGCATGGTTGCCCTGGTGAACTGAAGGAAAGGGGACCGTGCCCATGTTGGGGGCATGATGTGCATAAGGGACAGTGTGTACAGGAGGAAAGACAAGGAGAAGAGATCAAGAAAAAATTCACCGGAAGCAGGAACTTGGAGCTAGAGAAGAAACAGAGGGCTAGCTACAATTCCTGGAGATATGGGGGAACACTGGGCTTCCCAAGAAGGAGAGGGAGGCTCAAATCATTCTACCGGGCTGCCAACTAGAAGTGTGGCCCCAAAACACTGAAGAAATAGGACACACTCAGACAGCTGACATCTGGGTTACAGGTCTCTAAAGTCTTACCGTTCTAGCCTGAGAGGATGGATAAGGCTGGGGAAGAGGGAAGGCCGAAGAGGGGAGTAGAGAACCAGGTACAGAAAGGAGGTTCCTTCTTTTCTTCTCCTATTTCAGGTGTCAGAAGGTGAAGCCAGAGGGGAGTGGAGCCAGGAGCCAGAGTGGGCTATTTCTGCCCACTGGAAGGCAGGATGATACAGCCCATATAAGACTGAGGAGCCAACAGTCAAAGCATTGTACCTCCAGATTAAGGCAGAGAATGAAGCAATTGCCCAGAAATCTGGATTGTTGAAAAATCACCTTGGCCTGGGTTATAGGGTAGTTGCCCCACCTCTCTGATTCACCTGTGGATTCATGCTGCAGAAGAATTCCCCAAGTCCAGTTCCAAGATCCTTACCTAACGTGGGTCAGGGAATATTCGGTATATAATAGCATCTTTAATTTTGTGTGAAAAGTATCTCAGTCGCTTGAAAACACTGACATCTTAAGCAGGAATGGGGCGGTCCCTGCTTAGCTCAGTCCCATGACGCCTATTGCTAACCCGGGCCTTTCAGGGCCACCACACCGCGGGCGGGAGGGAAAAGCTGAACTTTGCAGCTCCGCCCTCCAATCCAGTGGAGGGGACGGTCAGGTGAATAACTCACCTGCTGTACAGACACCAGGTACAGAGGGGCTCGGGAGGGGGAGTGAAACTGCCCATCCCGGCCTGAGTCTCACACTGACTGTCCCCTCTGATTGACGGGCTGTGTCGACTGCCGGCTAACATGACCTTTCCTCTCCCTCCACACGAAGACAAGCTAAGAATCACCAGCGGCTTCTCTTACCCAGACTCCCTGAGCTGCTTTTTTTAGCCCATCTCATCTTCTCGTTTTGTTCAATTTTCCGCAAGCTTTTCTATCTGGCTCCCTTATCTCCCTTTATCCCTCGGAACCATCTCCCGTCATTCCACTGACTGGAGGGGACATTTGTTTCCATCAGAAAGCAGAGCTGAGCCGTCCCCCCCAGCCCCTCCTCTGCTCTGCAGCCACTCTGACCCCAGTGGACCCACTGCCTGGCTTTTTAGATCAGTGGGGACTTCCCAGACGGTACCTCGTTCTCCTTTAGCTTTTTAATTTCTGGCTGTCGGGCTTTCTTTTCTTAATTATGTGTGGAACCACATTTCACACACTAAAGCCAACCCAGCTCTCAGGTGAGTTATGATTCTGCAGGGGAATCCCATCATTTCCATTCCCTCATCAAAGCAGAACTAAGCTGAACCCACTGTAAACACGAGCATGAAAAGGGCTGGTGAGTGTGGTGCTGGGGAAAGACACTCAGCGAGGCACCCAGGGCTCCAGCACAGGGCCGAGCCCCGCTGCTCATTCCGCCACGTGATCAAGTCACCTAACCTCTCCGACTTCGAAGGATCATGCCTCTCAGCCTTCCTCATGATGGAAGTGGCAAATGCGCGCATTGCTATAAACAAACCTGATAAACTGTAAAGCACTGTTCAGCCCACTGAAGACCCCCGTCAAGGGCAGTGTGCCTTTCTGCATGAACACCCAAGTGCCCCCAGAGTGCGGGCTGGGTGGCTCTAGTTCACTGCCTACTCCCCTCGCTCAGCACAGGGCAGGAAGGAGGGGAAGGAGGGGAAGGAGGGAGGGAGGGAGGGAGGAAGGAGCCTATGCGTCCAGGAGGTATGAAACTTCAGGTCCTCCCCACGGCTGTGATGCCTGTTACCTGCCGGTAGGAGGAAGAACACCTGAAACACCACCCATGTCTCTCCTGAATCTGCATCTGTGAATTAAGTCCCACGGGTGTGAAAAGTGAAAAAGTCTAGAACTGAACCAGAGGTGTTTCTATTTAAAAGTCAACAGCCAGGTGGCCACCTCACCCATGTTCTCTACACACTTTCTAAGACTGTTGTCAGATGTAATTTTCTCACCAACAAGGTCACAGCGCCTTACACTTCATGCAGATAAGTGAGAAGCCACAATACTGACTCAACGTTACGGAATCAAGTTTTAAACTAAAACAGGCAAAGCCTCACTGACTATCTTGAAACGCCTGTTCCTGATCTAATATCTGGCTTCTCTTAGCTTCATTCTATGCATTATTTTCAGTCAGAGTTGCCTATGGTAACTTTTCAATGTCCGAAAATAATGTTTTTAAAAGAGCTAACATTACTGAACATGTTACTCAAGAATTAGAAAATTTGGCAAGATTTGACCATTGAAAGTCACCTGGGCTTATGCGTGAATTCCATTAAACTTTCAAAGAACCACTGACCTTGAGGCAGACTAATCTGGACTATGACTCATGGCCAGAGCCTCACTGACTCTTTTTGTATGACCCATGATCTGATGTTTAAAAATTATTTTAATGGAGGAACAAGTGAAAAGAATAATAGTTTATGACAACATGAAAATTATATGAAATTTAAATTTCAGTGTCCATAAATAAAGTCTTATTGGCTCAAAAAAAAAAAAAAAAGTCAACAGCCAAAGTTCCAACCCAGCATGACCTCATGGAAAGTATTCATTTAGAGAAGGCAGTGTTACAACCGTGATATCTTACATGTTTACAGTACTTGGTAGCTTATCAAGCATTTCCTAGGACCTGACCTCATTCTGAGCTTCGGAATACCATGTAGGTGGGTAGGACAGACTTGTCCTATTTTCCAGATGAGGAAACCGGGTCTCACAGAAGTGCAGAAACTCACAGCAAATCACAAGGCCAGCAAGTGGCAGAGCTGGGATTTGGACACGGTTTCTCGACCCCTTGGACCTTTGAGCCACTGGTGAGGACAGTAAGGAGGCTGTGCCCAGTGGTAAGCTGACAGCCTCTGGGGCAACCAAAGTTACTACGATTTCCTCTTCATTTTGCTAGGATTATCTTTATCCTGAATCTCTGGACAGGAGAGGAGATCCTCTCCTGCTAAAATAAGAACCAAAACTCCTTTCAGGTAACAAATACAACTGGTAAATAAACACAATTTTAAATAGTTGACTTCATTAAAAGTCAATTAATTGCAGACAACAGTGGTGTGTCATTTCCTCCATCAGGTTAGAAACTATAGAACTGAGGTGATAAGGATGCAGGAAAACTAGTGTTTTATGCTCCACGCGGGTGGCCCCGTCCACTGCTACCACCATTTAGAAGCTGTTTAGCCATACTTATCAGGAGCCGTGAAATTGTTCACACTCTCTGAACCAGTAATCTTACATCTGGGAATCTATCCTAAGGAAATAATATGAAACAGAGAAAGAAAAAATATATATATATCTTTCCTGAGCCCTGGTTGTTGAATTCTCCCTTGTATAGCAATGAGATAGCATGATATCTTTTCAATAAATTTCCTTTGTTTAAACTAGTTCAAGTTCGGTCCTGTTACCTGGCTCCGGAAACATCATTATTATAAAAACATACACACACAAAGGCAGCTAATACAAATATTAATATCCTCCCCCTTCCTTCCTTCATAATTGATCCCAATTAACTTTTCCAACTGCATTGCCTATTACCCCATCTCTCCACCCCACCCCCCCATCAAACTCAAAGCTCTGGTCAAGTCCAACTTCTCATGGTGGACCAGAGAGACTACGAACATACACGTTCTTAACTTTCAGGAGCATCAGAATCACCTGGAAAGCTGGTTAAAACACAGGTTCCGGGGCTTCCCTGGTGGCGCAGTGGTTAAGACTCCACCTGCCAATGCAGGGGACACGGGTTCGAGCCCTGGTCCGGGAGGATCCCACATGCCACGGAGCAACTAAGCCCGTGTACCACAACTACTGAACCTGTGCCCTAGAGCCCACGAGCCACAACTACTGAGCCCGCGTGCCACAACTACTGAAGCCCGCGCACCTAGAGTCCATGCTCCACAACAAGAGAAGCCACCGCAATGAGAAGCCCGCGCACCGCAATGAAGAGTAGCCCCCGCTCTCGCTGCAACTAGAGAAAGCCTGCACGCAGCAATGAAGACCCAGCACAGCCAAAAATAAATAAATTAATTTAAAAAAAACACACACACAGACTCCTGACACGCACTCTCCTGTCCACTCTCTGACTCAGCAGGCCCTGTGAGAGGCCTGGGAATGTGCATTTCTAACAAGCTCTGGGTGATGGCGATGCTGCTGGTGGGAGATCGCACTTCAAGAACCACTAGGGTAAACAGTAGTCTGCCTGTCGTGACTTCCCTTCCCCTGGCAAACTCTTTCTAGTCCTTCAAGCCCCAGCTCCTCCCTACTTTTTTGCAGCCATCTCCAATCCCACCAAGCTGAACTAATTACTTGTCCCCTGTGCTTCTTTGGAGAGAGAATAGTGCCTATTCCACAGTATAATGAGAGTGAGCTGTATAATCAATGCCAGCTCCCTGCTAACTGTGAACGTCTGGAGGGCTGGCCCATGGCCTCGGCATCCATGTACCCCCAGAGCGAGCGCAATGCTTGGCACACGGTGGCCGTGCACACATGTAAGACTGCGCTCTTCCTTGCTGTCTCTCTCTACAGGAAGGGATGGTCGACTCTTGTTCCCACAGGATCCATTCGCATATCGAATGGCTATTTTTTCAAAACCAGCGATTAGCCATGATGGCAAAAGAAGAAACATGAGCAGAGTTTATTAGTTTGCCAAGCTAATAAATATCATCTCGCTTTGCTCCCTAAACTCCCTAATGAAGATAGCAGCTCTCAGGCAAATAAATAAAACATTAGGTTGACAACACATAGCACATCACAAGCACAGTTCGCTAATTTGCTCATTGCCGAAGGACATCAGCCACCTTTGGGATAATCTCCATAAACACACTGCCCAGACTCCCTTTCTCCTAGATAAATAGTGCCAAGCTAAGGCTTTAACATTTTTCAATGTCTTCATGTATTTTATTTCAATAACTGTCTTTTAACAGCAAGATACCCATCTTAATCAAATGAAAGCTATTTTTCAGTAATTGTCCTAAAAGCCAATTCCTTTTCTGGAAAAACATCCTTTTGAATCACAAGTGGTTGGGCTAAACAGTGTTCTTGGAATATTAATGTGAGCTTAAGCTATTAAAATGTCATGGGTAACCTTTTTAAAACCTAATTAAATTAAAATAATAATATGTGGAACAGTTTTACTGGAAGGAAAGGCTCTTTTTCAAAGAACATGTTCCAAGTCTCAGAGCTAGCACCTTGAAGCCATGGTGGGAAAGAGGTTTTGCACGCAGACAAAGAGAGCCCAGCTTTGCACCTGCTGTGATTAACTTTTGGTTGTTAGAGTTAATTATTGCAGCATGCTGGAGGGCAGGGACAATTTACTTGCCTGATCACACCTAATAAGATGTATTTGCAGATGCCAGCATCTCCTGGACTTAATCAACAAACTATCAAGACAATCAATGCTGTTAGGCCCCATGTCCTTGTGATATTTTTTCCAAACAAAAAGATAAAAATCCAAGGGCAAAGCGCTAAGGATGTAGGCAAGCAGCTCAGAGGGCCTCCTTTAATGAGCATCAGGTTTATCTCCCTCCCTGGATGGCTGCAGCCACTGTGCTGGAGGTTTGGTTCACCCTAAGGCCTGATTCTATCAAGAGCAAAGTTCAGCCAGCCGACATAAGGAAATTAACATCTGAAAACTCCCTCACTTCTTGGTAACTGGCCCTGGAAATGGGCCCTGCCGACTTTATCTTGTGTGGGAAAAGGCTGTTACCCACCCCCCCAAGACATTGTGTTCACCTCTTGCTACACAAGAAATGAGTTTCTGTTCCTTTGTTTGATAATCCATGCTTGGGTCCAGGGATAAAGTTTTAAAAGAAAGAAATGGCTATAATATACAGCAGGTTGGCAAATTCCACAAAATAGCATGCCTTGGTTTCAGCCCTGTTCCTTGATGGGCCGCTCTAACATTACGAGGAGGTAGGATGGGCACGCAAAGTAAGGAGGGTGCTACCAGGACTGACTAGAGAGATCTCAGACGGGTGATGGAGAGGTGCAGGTGACAGCAGTAGCCAGGGTGGGGGGCGCTGAAAGCTGAACTAAGACCATCTTTGGCTCATAAGTTGTCTATCCTGAATAATGAAGAATGACCACCTTTCAGCATGAACACTTAGATCTCTATGTAGTCCAGTCATTTATTTATTTGTTCATTCACTCAATATGTATGTATTTGTTGAGTACCTACTTCTTCCCATACACTGGGCTGAACGTGTCCTTGTTTCACTAAAAGTGAGCTGTGCAACTTTGAGCCCTTGGTAGTTTGCACAGGGCCCATCTCGAGCAAAAGTGTTTATATGAGAAAGTTGGGAATCTTTGTTGACCTCCCGGCTTCCAAACGATATCACCACCCCAGCAGTGATGCACATCACTTCCATTCACCTTCCATTGGTGAGAACTAGTCATATGGCCACATCTGCAAGGGAGCTTGGGAAATGTAGTCTTCATTCTATTCCCAGTAAAAATTCAGGGGTTCTATTACCAATTGAAAGAAGTTAGTGTCTCTGCTATCATAAGATATTTGCTTCTATAACAAAGGCTTTGGTGTCCTAATCAAACTGATGAGGTAAGAATTTGGGGCACCTCCATAGACCAGAGAGATGGAGGGATGGCCAGGAGCCAAGAGCCATGCAGGAAGATTTCTCAGGTGGGATTCGACCCCACTTCAAGGCCATGGCCTTGGAGTTAGTGCAGGTCTAGGGCCCCTAGAGGACTAACAGGTAAACCATGTAGACATCACTATTCAGGCAAACTTCAGAAAAGACAGTGCTCTGTCCTTCTCAGGCGTATGTGGACCTTTTGAAAGTTTGAAAATAAAGGCACACACGGCAGGATTATCCCTGATTTACAATTTCCAAACAGAACATTTCTTAGTATCAAGGAGGAAAAACTTTTCCTCTACCTCTTAGGTTCAGTATTAGGAAGACTGCAAATTAAACTAACACAAGACTGATCACCAAGAGAAAAGACAAGTTTATTCACTTTCCTATATGGGCGCTTACAAAGAAAGTGGTTCAAAGAAGCGGTTAGAATTTGGAGTTTACATGCATCTTACTAAGAGCAGGGGCTTAGGATTCCAAGAGACAATAAATATTGAGAAATACATGTGGCAACTAATGGAACATATGGTTTGTTTTACTAAGGTCTGTTTATGCATCCAGCACTGACTTCTCATCTCTAATAACAGGAGTTGCTCTTACACCTGGTATGGGAAGCCTCCCTTAAAGGGGGATTGATAACATTTGACTTTTTTTGGAAGTCTCTGCTTTTTAGCATATACGGAGAGTGCAGAGAAAGCCTCTTCCCGCATCTGTTGATTTTCAAATGCCTTCAGCTCAAAATGATCCTTATGCCACAGTGGTATATTCTGGACCCCTTCATAGGTCATAAACAAATTTTATAAAATAAATTACTTAGAAAGAAAGAAGGAGGGAGGAGAAAAGGAAAGAAGCAAAGCAGGTAGGCACTGGCTCTGATCAAATACGTTTCATACAGTGTATGAATTTTAGGAAAAAAATTATATTTACATCCCCAAAACTCAGTGCATCATTTTCCACAAAACAATGTGTAGCGAAAGGCTTAAGTAACATCCCAAATTCAATTGGTAAGACTTCATACTCAGTGTGAGCCATTCTCTGCCTGTTGTGTCCTTGCCCTGAACGTATTTCCACAAGACTTGGGTGACCTGCCCTGATTTTTGCTTAGTGTTATACAAGCCCTCCCAAATTTGAGAAAGTGTTGAAGAAAAACTTGGAGAGGAAAGCCATGACATTGGAAGAGGAAATCTTACTGCACACAGAGAAGTTGCCTGTCAACAACCACGTTAATAGTCTGGGATTAGCAAGGAATGTTTTAAGCATTTTACATCTTAATAGGAGAGTCTTTTCGTTCCATGTAGGTGTTTTACTATGTTTCAGTTATGTTTTAGGAAATTGCATGGGGATTTAGAATTGCTATGTAATGCAGTGTAATTTTTCCCACTTCAAATAATAGGAAATAGGCTCTGGTTAGCATTTTTGTGCAGAACGTCTGACTTTTAGAAGCAGATTACTGGTGTTAAGTGGGAGGAGCCTGTATTTTAGAAATTGGATAGGAAGTGATGCCCTGTAGCTCTGTACTTGCTGGACACCCATTCGGCAAACACTGACTGAGTACCGTGAGCCCAGCATCGTGCTGAGGGCTACGGACACAACAGTGAGGAAGCCAGCATTCCTGTCCTGAAGAGCCTTGGAATGGGGTCGGAGGGCCAGCAGAGTGAGTGGGGGCTGGGGGGAGGGGCAGGTGGTAGGACCCTAATCCAGCTCCCTGAGCCAGGGAGGCATGAGTAAAAGTCCCCACTGCAAAAGGAGGAGAGGGAATAAATAGCCCGCGCAAAAGCCTGGAGACAGAGCACAAGGCAGCTGAATCTGGATGCATCACTGAGCACAAGAGGGCAGGTCCCCCCACTGCAGCACCCCCATTGCTCCCCATGAAAGAACAAAAGTTCCAGCTCCTCTCGGCGGCTCTGCCCACATGCTCCTGCACCCATCTTCATCCTAAGCTACTGCAGGGACAAAACTGTGAATGGGCCCTAAGACTTTGTTTCCTCATCTATAAAATGGGATAATTAAGTTTCTCCTTATAGAGTTATTGTGAGCATTGAAAGAGTTAATATATGAAAAGTGCTCATACCAGTGTCTAGCAATATATTAGCTATTATTTTTCAGCACAATATATTAGCTATTATTATTAACTAGAGGCCCTGTAAACGTGTCACAGGGCAACCAGAGGGTACCTGAGCTCAACCTGGGGCTATTAAGACCCGTGTTCCCTCTCTCTCTCTCTTTCTTTTCACTTCTCTTTTCTTCCACACAGGCAAATGCATATTTTTGGACCACTCATTGGTGCAATGAACCTACATGGATTTAATTTAAGAAAATTCAAGAATGCCCGCCCGGCTGGATGAGGCTGGGGAGAACAATTTCAAGATCAAGACTACAAGTCCTCCCTTCCTTCTATCAGGGAGCACAGGCCCCAAAGTAAGCTCTAGAGGAGAGGGTGACACATGCCTGTCCCTCCAATGGGGCCACTTTCTCAGCCTTGCCTGGTCTGAACATCTTGAAACATATTTGCAGGTCAGTTAAGGGAACCTCAGGCATAAATTTGACTACGTGCAATTTTCACCCTCCACACTGTCTTTGGAAGTCAAGCCTCACTAAAAAGGAGACACCCCAGCACCCCTGTCTGTTTAGCACTGAGTAAATTCTAATTGAATTAGAAATTTCTAAGGCTTTCTGAGAGCTGGTCTTTACTTTGGACGGTTTAAATCCCCCCTAAGCGTAGCCTGAGGGGTAGGACAAATACCTCCCAGACGTGGAAACAAAAAAGAAGGGGCTAGGGGCTTCCTTGGTGGCGCAGTGGTTAAGAACCCACCCCCCAATGCAGGGGACATGGGTTCAAGCCCTGGTCCGGGAAGATCCCACATGCCGTGGAGCAACTAAGCCCACGAGCCACAACTACTGAGCCCTCGTGCCACAACTACTGAAGCCCGCACACCTAGAGCCCATGCTCTGAAACAAGAGAAGCCACCGCAATGAGAAGCCCAAGCACCACAACGAAGAGTAACCCCCGCTCGCCCCAACTAGAGAAAGCCCACACACAGCAATGAAGACCCAACACAGCCAAAAATAAATTAATTAAATAAATTAATTTTTTAAAAAAAAGAAGGGGCTGGGATTTACTACCTGAGCCACCACCCCTTTCTCTCCCCTACTCGCTCCCAAGGTAAAATCTGCTTCCTGTCTGCCTAAAGTAGAGCTAAAAAGGGATCGCCAATACAGAGATCTGTCACATGGAAGCTACGTCAGGGCAGGCACAGAGCTCCAGAGCTTGAAAAATAGATGCTCTCAGCTCGCAAGCCCACAAGCCCAGCACTGCTCCCGACCTCAGGCAGGTATGTTCTCCCTGTTGGGTTTAATTCCAAACTCCAGTGCAATCACTGAAAAATGAGTGTGATTCGCTCTTTCACGTATGCACAGTTTTCATCAGCAGTCTCTGGCGGCACAGTCTCAGGCAGTCTTTTACCGCTTTCTCCTCATCCTCCCTGTTCTGGGGAAATGGTTTTCCTAATGGCCCGCAAATGCCAGCCTGTGTTTTGAGGCATTGTCCGCGGGAGTTAGAATCCTGTTTCCCCGGTCAGACATTTACAGAGAGCTGTGATCTCAGATTCCAGCTTCCTTCTTCCTCCTAACATCTCCTCATGCCTTGTGTCTATCAACCACAATTATATATCAAAAGATAAACATGACGATGCAACAGTTTGCACGGACATGTGTAACTGATTCGCGGCAAGCGGTAAATAGAAGGTGTAATTACAGCTGAAAGGCGGCACCTTTGGGGGGAAAAGGGAAATGTTCTTTACAAAATGTTCCTGTCTTTATTTTCAGTTTTGTGCCCACATCTTATTCTCTAACACACAGAAGCAAGTGTATATCCATGTCCACACAAAAACACTCATATTCACCCCGCGCACACCATGCACTTAGAGACCCTTTCAGCAAATGAACAATTAGCCTCAATAGTCAAATAAACATCAGAGGAGGAGGTTTTGTCTTCCTCTGCTGCTACTAAATCTGGGAGCAGAGATGCGCAAAACAGCACGAAACCTGAACCAGCTCGCGCAGAGGGACTCGAGAGAACAGGATCTTCCAGACGGAAACTCCAGTCGGCACAGTGTTCCCGGAATCCCATCGCTTAAACTGTGATCCAAAGAGGAAATCCCCTATGGCCCAGCAGGCACACACAATCAATTGTTCACATTACTTATGTAAAAACCTGTCCTGCTGAATATTCCAGACAGAGAAGTGACTGTTTCCAAGTGAGGTTTGCCCACACAACCCCCTTTTCCCCAAACAGTAAGAATCAGCAGAATATCCCTACGAGTCCTCTCAATTTATTCTTCATTATAAGCCAGGAGGGGAAAGAACTCAGCTAAGTGAGATTCCCAAGCTGCACAAAGTCACGAACCTAATCCCATCCAGAGGAAAGCAGGAGGAGAGGGTGAAGCGGGGACTTCTAAATTAGTGGGCAGACTCAGAGACTAGGGGCAGCTCAGTTAGGCAGGGCAACAATCAGATCCAAGTCATGAAGAGCCAGATCTAATGAGGCACCCGGGCTGCAGGGCCTGGGGCGGGTGGGCGATGGAGGTTGACAGCAATGTCCCAAAGCAAAGGCTCTCAGGCCACACTACCTGTCCGTGGTGGGGTATGAGTGTCAAGCACGGTGAAGGGCACCGTGTGAGTCTCGCTTTAGAAAGCAGGAGGGCAATGAGGCTTTATTTTACGTGAATTCTACGGTGTTGGCCAAACCCACCCTTCCAATTTCCTGCAGGCTCCCCAACGGGAAATGCTCCGATTAAACATAAGATGAGGCCTCAACCACGTGCAAAATGGCCTCACCTAGAATGCTGCTCACCTCCTGTGCCCCTCCTGCCTCGCAAGGGTGGGGAGTGGAATCACAGTATCACTGAAAACCTCCTTGCTCATGTGTTCGCTCACTCTTTCCTCTCTTTCCTGGAAAAACGATAGTGACTGCGCTTGCCTTCTGCTTGGGAAGGCCTCTGCTTGGAAGGCCCTCTGGAAGGTTGAGAGCGGTCAGGGTGAAGCCCGGGGGAAGGGAGCAAAGAGTGGCTGTTCCAGACCTGCACTGGCCGAGTCTTTGGGAAACGAGGGGAAGTTGCTTAACTTCTACATTATCAGCCCACATCCCTGGCCAGAGAAGAGATAAGGTTTCGGCAGATGAACCAGGAGAATGATGCACTCGGCTGGAATGAGCTCAGGGCCTATGAGAGGCAGGAAGATGTGCAAATCAGGCCTGAGTCAGGGAAGCCCTAACATCAGTGGAGCCCAGAAGCCAGAAATCCCCAGCGTAAGGCAGCCACGTCTCTTCCACTGCCCTCAGAGCTGAACAGGATGGCACCGTGGTGTGGGAAGCAGAGCAACACCTGGAGTTGAGACCCCTAATTCTCCCTAGGTCCACGTGTGACTGCTTCTCCTACCACACAGCCTGGCACTCAAAAAAAAGCATAATATTGAGGGCCTGCAATGTACAAGGCCCTGCGGATGACACAAAAATTAACAAGGCACAATTGTGCCCTCAAAGACCAGGTGGTAAGAGGAAAGAGCATGGGTTTTTGAAGCTGTCCTGATCTTGGTTCTGTCATTTATAAATTCTGTGGCCTTGGCCAAGTCATTTTGTGTCCCTATTAAAGGGGGTAACAATACTTAACCACCAAGGGTTTCTGAACGGGTAGAGATAATGTATACAAAGCACTTCTGCCAGGGGCATGGTGACCTTGATAAATGGCAACAGCATTGCTAGCTGTGGAGACCTTCAGACTCATAGGCAGCTAACAACCGAGCAAGGGAATAAGACGGAACAAACATAGCGGATCCAGAACCAGAGTAAAGCGGGCTTAATGCGGATGGGCCAAGGAGAGAGAGAAAAGGGATGCATCACAGGGGAGCAGACTCAGCTGCTTTTGCAATAGGGACAGGCAATGACTCCTACTCTGGAGGCTTCACAGGTATGTGACGGAGTGGCCACACAGGGCCCTGCACTTAGAAGAGTTTGTGTTTTGTTTAGTGCCCTGCTGTCATCACCTTGAAATTCTTAATAATTTTTGAACAAGAGGACTTGCTTTTTCATTTTTAAAACTAGGCCCTGCAAACTGTGGCCAGCCCTGCTCCTACCGACTGAGACTGATGGGGTTTTAATTGACTGCGCCTCTGAGGCAGCCCACCCCCTTCTCAGGGCCTCCCAAACTGGGCAGACCCCGCTGCCCCTCTGCTATGCCAGTCTGCAGGATAGGTTTTCCTTCTCAGCTCCAGACTTCCTAATCCACATGACCCACCCCAGCTTCTCTGTGGGGAACTGAGTGGGTAAAAGATCTGTACCAGGTCATCACTTTCAAAACGCAAGGAAATGTTCCCCTCCATGAAAACCATTTCCAGAACTCAAGAATTCTACATGGCAAAGACCACCATCCCTGTGTCTAGCCCCATCAGCCTTCCATTCAACTAAACTTTACTGAGTACCTACCATGTACCCAGTTCTCAGCTGTGCCCAACTGAACCCTGTCTTCCTGGCCACATGCAAACCCCTCCTAGAACTGACAGGTGCTTGGCTAAAGGAACAATGTTCCCCAGGACCTAGAGTAAGATAAATCTTTGGGCCATTTGACCTAGAAACTATTGCCAAGAAGAAAGAGCACATTCTGGAATAGGCATGAGAACACAGGCGTAGGTAGGGCTGTGCTCTCTCCAACTCCAGCAACCAGGCAAGGCAGTTGGATGAGATGATGCAAACCCTGTCATGTTTCCCCGCCTGCTGTTAAGAAATGTCCTGTCCGAAGACCTAAACAGATATTTCTCCAAAGATAGACAGACAGCCAACAAACACATGAAAGGATGCTTAACATCACTAATCATTAGAGAAATGCAAATCAAAACTACAATGAGGTATTACCTCACACCAGTCAGAATGGCCATCATCAAAAAGTCTACAAACAATAAATGCTGGAGAGGGTGTGGAGAAAAGGGAATCCTCTTGCACTGTTGGTGGGAATGTAAATTGATACAGCCACTATGGAGAACAGTATGGCGGTTCCTTACAAAACCAAAAATAGAACTACCATACGACCCAGCAATCCCACTACTGGGCATATACCCTGAGAAAACCATAATTCAAAAAGAGTCATGTACCAAAATGGTCATTGCAGCTCTATTTACAATAGCCAGGACATGGAAGCAACCTAGGTGCCCATCGACAGATGAACGGATAAAGAAGATGTGGCACATATATACAATGGAATATTCTAAGCCATAAAAAGAAACGACATTGAGTTATTTGTAGTGAGGTGGATGGACCTAGAGTCTGTCATACGGAGTGAAGTAAGTCAGAAGGAGAAAAACAAATACCATATGCTAACACATATATATGGAATCTAAAAAAAAACAAAAAGAAAATGGTTCTGAAGAACCTAGGGGCAGGACAGGAATAAAGACGCAGACATAGAGAATGGACTTGAGGACACGGGGAGGGGGAAGGGGAAGCTGGGACGAAGTGAGAGAGTGGCATTGACATATCTACACTACCAAGTGTAAAATAGCTAGCTAGTGGGAAGCAGCCACATAGCACAGGGAGGTCAGCTCGGTGCTTTGTGACCACCTAGAGGGGTGGGAGAGGGAGGGTGGGAGAGGGAGGGTGGGAGGGAGACGCAAGAGGGAGGAGATATGGGAATGTAGGTATATGTATAGCTGATTCACTTTGTTATACAGCAGCAACTAACACACCATTGTAAAGCAATTATACTCCAATAAAGATGTTTAAAAAAAAAAGAAAAAAAAAAAGAAATGTCCTGCCCAATTCAATATTTTATAATAACCTATAACGGAAAAGAATCTGAAAAAGATATATACTGAATCACTTTGCTATACACCTGAAACTAACACAACATTGTAAATCAACTATTCTTCAATTAAAAAAAAAAAAAAAGTGTCCTGCCCTCTATGAGTTGCATTACTGCCAGGTGTTCTGCGTCCCTAGGCGTGGTCCTCCGGGATCTCAGCTTGGTGGTTTGGGGTGTGGGGTGTAATCTGCCTGGACTCACTTCCCCTGTGGGAACAGGGTGGGGTGGCCAAAGAGCCCTGGGCGTTCCCAGGCACAGAAGCAGCAAGAATGTGAGGATATCCTGAAGAAAGTGGTCTGCAGAGTGGTCAGATAGTAGACAGAGGGCACGGGGTGGGGGGGAGATGCAGGCTCCTGCTGACTAACCTCTCTTCTCTTCCACTGTAAGAGTCCCACCTCTGAGCAGCACAGAGACCCGAAGGAGAGAAGGTCCCAGAGGTTGATCTATAGGATGTGCCAAGAAAAGTTTCCCAATTCATTGGAATCAGTGAACTAAGCCACAAGCAGTGAGAGTAAAAACAGCTACATCCATCTCATGAGGAAGAGAGAAAACATAGTAAGGGAAGAGCCCGCCCTTCCAAATCTGCTCTAAGCCAGGGGCTCTTGGCATTTTTTAAAATCCATGCCGCATTGTAATAAATATGAAAACCTCTCACCCTCTTTTAGAGTTGTATAAATGTCAAGTAAATTAAGTATATCAACTTCAGTTAAGTAGAAGGCGTAATGGTGATCTAAGCATATCCTTATTGAACTCAGCTTGCTACTTCTCCCTGTCTTCAATTTTCCTACCCCCATTCCCACCCCACCACCTGAGATTCTAATTTGCCCTTAATTGGGAAACTCTTTTTGTCCCCCAACTGGAAATATTCAGTTTAAACTTATTTTAGATTGTGACCTTCTTGAGGCACTGTCTTAATCTTCTTGGATATTCTTAAGTCTTTTTTGGGTCTCTGGCTCCTCAGAGAAGTGGGGCTCAGGAAGAGAAGAGAGGTTAGTTGGCACAAACCAACATCTCACAGGTGCTATCACCATGCCTAGTAAATGGCCTGATATAGTCAGTGCTCAATACATGTTGATAAAAGATTACATGTGTGGGTGGGTGGATGGATGGATGGGTAGAGGTAAGGGATGTCAGATCATTATCCACACTTCTTTAGGACCAAAGTTAATTTTGTGCTATAACCTTGGGCTTTAGGGGACCATAATCTGGGAGAAAATGAGACCTGGGGAGTGGGCAGATCCTCAAAGAGAACAGGCAAGTCTTCACCAACCTCCTTTTTCCCATATTTGTTGGGAACATCCAACTTCCCAGACCTCAGCATTCCCACGTGGGCAAAGCCCCTTGCCTTTGAGCAGCCACAGATTGTTGCTAGGCACGGAGCAAGCCAGACCACACCAGAAAAGCTTTCAGAGAGGCTCAGAAGACTCCCAGACTCCACACACAGGAAAGCTCAGTGTTATGACCCGCCTGGATTGCAAAGAAAAGAAAGGAGACAGCCCACGGCTCACACTGACAAACCAGAGGACATCAAGCGAAACAGGAAGGGGTCTAGAGTTGTGTAATATATGATCAACCATTGAGTGAACTGAAGACAGTCAGACACCCGGTGGGGGAAGAGTAAAGGTGGCCGCTGAGAGCTAATAGCCCTCTTCAGGAATTTGAATGACAGTATGTTGGAAGTCAGTACATTTGAACATTTAGATCTAGAGAACAAAACTATGACCAAGGGGATACTTACTTAATTTCACACAAGGAAGCAGTTTTTAACAATTAAGGCTGTCCCACAATGGAATATTCAAGTCTATCACTGTTAAGAGGTATGATGAGTAAGTTTCCTTTCAGTGGAAGAGTTGAAACAGAAGCTGTATGTCCATCTGTCTGAGCTGTCAGGTGAGAGGTTCCTCTGGTGGAAGGGAGGCGGGGCTGGATGATTTAAGCTCTTTTCCACGACTCATTTTTTCAGGTGAGATATCCAGGCCATTCTCACTCCTCACCCCACCCACCCCGACTCAGACTCAAGTTTCAATTCAAGGGTTTGACTATGAATTCACTTCCGCACTTAGAATTTAGGAATCTTCAAATTCCTAGGTTTATTGGTAGAAAATTCTATCTTTCCCCCAGAGGTGTGCAGACCTCAACGGGGAGCTAGCCTCTTTCTCTCTTAAAGGGACACACTTACCAAGGGATGGTCAAAAGCTTCACTTAGGAAGGTCTCCTTAAACTCTGTCTCTGGGTTTCTGTTTCTCTATTTTTCTCTCCTCTCTCCACACCCCCATACTCCAAAGGGACGCTCAGCAAGTGCTTTGGAAAGGTTCTCCCTTGGGTCCCTGTGTTCTAACTCCATCCTGGTAAGCCAATTAGGTATTCTTTCAGCTCATCTCTGAAAGACAACTCACACTAGTGTCTCTGCCTAGAGGTCACCAAACTCTTTTAAGGAAGTGGTCTACAGCCCTTCAAAGAGAGTGTCACTAGGAAGTATGCTGAGCAACACCAAATACCCTTCTTTCGGCAACCTGGTGTCACACACCTCAGCCCCCTCCGTCTCCATCACACTGTGATCTGAGCAGGTCACAGGCCCAGTGCCAAGTGTCCCGCGGTAC
Source organism: Balaenoptera physalus (assembly GCF_965194825.1). Taxonomy (NCBI): domain Eukaryota; kingdom Metazoa; phylum Chordata; class Mammalia; order Artiodactyla; family Balaenopteridae; genus Balaenoptera; species Balaenoptera physalus. The sequence continues at coordinate 124,876,499 of NC_138890.1, forward strand.
CCGTACACATCGCCACCCCAATCCAACTGAGTATTGCAGTATCGAACCCCTTACCCTTTACTCAGGTATACGAGGAACTTGGAACTCTAAAAATTTTTAATTTCCCTTTACACCCCGACTCTACCCACACTGGACACAAGGAATGCATGCAAATCAGGTGCCAGGAACTGTCCAGAGAGCCCCAAAGTTGACCTTCAAACTAAATCCTGAAACTGACTCTGGGTGGCCAACATCGTCAAAGTTGAGGGTGAGTAACCTGGCCAGGGACACCAAGCCTCGTAGGTGCTCAGTAAGTAGTCATGGGAACGATGGCTCAGTAAGTAGTGATGGGGATGTTGGCTGCACTGCCGAGTGACTCTCAGCACAGATTTGGGACTTGGGAGAAGTGACTGGGCTCTGTTTCTTCATCCATCAATAAGGAAGTTGGTCTTGGGTTCCAGAGCTTGACCCTGTCTAAAATGACACAGTTTTCTGATTCAAAGGGACATTTTCCCTCAACCTCTTCTGTTTCAGATGAGGAAATCTATGTCCTGGGAAGCACGCTGACTTGGCCAAGCTCACACTCGTCTTTAGAGCCTGGTCTTCTGCCTCCAGGGCCGAGCTCCACTGACCCCTTCCAGACCAACTGTCCTGGACCCTAGGAGACAGATGGTTCTGGATATTAGGAAAAGGAACTCAGCAGGCACATAGCAAAGGGTAAAAGGAGCCAGCAGTCTACTCCTTGGCTCCCTCTGGCAAAAGGCAGTGCTATTAGCATAAAGCCCTTAAGGAAATATTTATTCTTCACAATCCTTCCTCTTCCACCACAGTCGCCCATAAGAGCTCAAAGTACAGAGCAAAGCAAAACAATCTCCCAAGGAGGTCTCTGCCTCAGACTGTATTCAGATCTGGAGCAAGAAGCTCCAGAGAACCACTTACTTCTGAATTCAATGTTGCCATAATCCCGGCTAGGTGTGTGTGTTTCAGGGGACACTGTGAACTGGCTTGGAGGCCTACTGGAGGTGTGGCAAGCACCTTCTAAGTGTTCCCTAAGCAACTCTTATTGAACTTTTGGGGAATAATTATTATCTCCCATTGATGACTCAGACTGTTCAGCCACATGAGTGTTGAGTGCCCTGTTATGCTAATAAGGTCAAGTCAGTAGACAAAAGAGCAGTCAGGTCTTTAGTTCCAGGCCAAAAAACATATGTCCAATAGATAAGTTTAATGAGGTTCCCTAAATGAAAGTAGCTCATGGCTACCTGACAATGGTCATGTGATAAAGTTCTGGCAGATGTTAACTTCTTTTTTTTTTAATATTTATTTATTTATTTTGGCTGCGCTGGGTTTTGGTTGTGGCATGTGGGATCTTTTGGTTGCAGCATGAGGGCTTCTTAGCTGCGGCACGCATGCGGGATCTAGTTCCCCGACCAGGGATCGAACCCAGGCCTCCTGCATTGGGAGCGTGGAGTCTTACCCACTGGACCACCAGGGAAGTCTCCAGATGTTGTTAACTTTTAAGGACAAAAAAGGGAGACACTGTATGGTTAGAACAGTCACACTGGAGGAACAATGTTGTAAGAATTTTAATTTGGGGGAAGATCCTTTCTTTTGCACGGTTGTTTGTGTTAATAACTTGGACGATCTAATTCATCTTCAGTTTTTCCATGACCCAGGCCAAGACTGAAAACAGTTGATAATACAATCATGTGAAACACATTTTCTAGATACAAATAATTTGGAACACAGCCCGCCTATTGCTCTGAATGATTTACAGATTGCTCGTGTGAAGACTACATGAGACTTTCAAATGTCTGCCTAGCTGTCGCCAGGCACCAAGTCAGGCGGATATCAGTGACTGACTAAGTCCACATTCCAGGAACTTGTACCCTGAAATGTCTGCATGGCTCAGCAAGTCAAGAACTTCATGTGCACACAGTACCCATGTTGATGAAAACACTCCATGGTGGTCACCCCTGGAACTTCTCCAAATCCTATTGCCAGAGGCAACCAAAGTAAGTGCTGTAATCTAATTGGCTAAGACTTCCCTTAGCTTATGTCAATTATCTTGTAAGCTACACAGAAACACAGCCATTCCAGTTTTATCGCTAGTTTTCTTCTAAGCCTTGTCTGTTTGTGAAATAGAAGTGAGACAATGCACAGGAAAAGGAACAAGGGTTATCAGCGTGGGAAGGGACCTCAGAGCTCATTAACCCAGCTTCCTACTTCACAAAGAAGTAAACTGAGTTTCTGACTAAGTCATGTTCCCTGAAAGCAGAGCCTGAAACACGGAGTCAGGCACACGTGGTTTACTGAGGGAGTGCGGTTCAAGAAAAACCTATGAGGGAGTAAGTGAAGCAGTACAGAAAAGAGGAAGGTGCTGAGAAAGGCTATGACCTCAGGAAAAGTCTCGCCTTGGCCTGGAGGGCTCTGGCTATGGGCCTCCCCTGGGATGGGAGGGTCTGCTGTCCTAACGGCCTTGGATAATGCTCTAGAGAAAGGAGCAGCTGGGAGCTGTTAGATAGCAGGCAATGCTCACGGCAGCTGGGGGATGGTCCCAGTACTGGGGATCTGGGCAAGGCCCAGGGGTAGTGCCAGAGCACCAGAGAAATGTCTCTATAGAACGTCTGTATAAATACATATTTTTATTTATATAAATATATAAACAAATGTCTATACATGTCTCTCTCCAGAGATATATAGAGGCGGAGAGACAGAGACACAGAGAGAGACAGATAGACACAAAGACAGAAAGAGACACACAGAGAGGGACAGGGAAGACACACAGGCTCAGTGGGCCCGGCAGAAGCTGAAGTTCTACGGGAGCATATACTGGGCGCAAGGGAGATGCTGGTAGAGAAAACACATTGAGTGAAGGATGAGAAGTCTAGGCCACCAGAGAGCGGAGCAGATGCACAGAGAGCGTGTGTCTGTGCTGTGTTAACGGCAGAGCTCTAAAACGATGAGGCATGAGCTCCCCGACTGAGGCAGAGCTTTATAAGTGAGACCGGGCGGTGGGTAACCTAGGGAACACCTTTGTCCATGAGACCAGGACGGAGGCATGAGCACAGCTGCAGACTGCAGGAGGACACCCCGCGGTCAGCAGCGTGCAGAGAAGCTGGGGGCTGACACAGCGGTGACCACAGAATTACGGCCCGGGTCGTGACTGGGATCCTGTCCAGTGACAGAGCTCTTGTCAGGGGCATGGGAACAGGCTGCACTTGTGTGTGGGGGGCGGGGGGGGTGGTTTGCGGACAGCCTTAGGGAAGTCAGAGGTAGGGGTCATGACACAGCACAAGTCCCAGGGAGACTTGGCGGATGCACAGCCCTGGGCCGGTGGAAGGGGGATCAAGGGGAGGTGTGATGGCAGACGGAAGGCAGGGACCTAGCCCACGCACCAGGTGCCAGCAGGACTAGTGGCCAGTTGCATCTTCTTGGGAGGGTTTCTTTGATCCCTCCTCATTGGTCCCAGAATGAAGGACACCCTGAGCCTGCAGGCGGCTGGGTGGAGTGGGGGGATTGGGAAGGTGGCGGGAGGAATGGTGGGAGGTCAGTGGACCCTCCAAAGGCAGAAGCAAGGTCTCAGCAGTGGTCTGGGGCAAGAAACCTATTTAGGAAACCAAGCTTTGCAGGCAGTGGAAGACTCTGGTTGGGAGTTTGTACCTGAATCTCTAGGGGAACAAGGCAGCCCCTCTCATTATCCAAGCCTGTGTTTGCCGAATGTGCAAACATTCAGAAGTACGAATCTTAAAAAATGATTAGAAAGAACAAAGCTCCTATAGGGAAAACACACTATTAATCTTGAAAGTTCTCTTCCATTTTTTTACAGCTGCTCCTCCCCAATAAAACAACACATCGTGGTTTTGTTTATTTTAGCATATGACAGTTTTGATAAAGCCCCAGATCCTTACATCAAATATATTCTTCAATGTCAAAAGGACACGCAGAGAAATGTTTCCTAATGAAGGATTTGTCTTTTATCTGACATTGATGATTTAGCTGGTGCTGATCTCTTCATCCTCGTTTCCATTAAAAAAAAAAAACTTGAACAAAATTACCTTTCTTGGAATAACAGCTCCTTTTAAAACCTGACTGCTTTGTCATTACCTCTGTAATCTCCCTTGGAGATCATGGGCTATTCATTTTCTCCCTAACTCCAATTTGCCTTTTGATATTTTTCTTTGGTCTGTTCAAACAGTCCTCCGATTGCCCAGCTCATCAGAGTGAGGCCTTAGAACGAGCAAGAGTCCACTGCCATGGCGTGTCACCCACGGCGTGTCACCCACAGCATGTCACCCAGAGGTCAGCCAGCTCTGGGGTCCCTCCATGCACCACGGAGGTGCTTTGAAAATGGTCTAAGCTCTTCTCGTTAAAGCTTTCTCTAGCTCTTATCCCCGTGACATCTTTTATCTATATATCATGTCAGAGGCTGCAGCCTCATAGTCTTAAAAAAAAAAGTACCTACTGAACCTTTAAAAAAATGAAAACCTGACAAAAGGAAAGGCTGGAAATATGACATGGTTACCTGTGGACCCTCAGGGCCTGTGCACAGCTATGAGGGGGGTTCCCTGCATGAGGGGGCCTGGTTGAGAGGTAAGTGGACCTGAAATTCAGCCCACGTAGAGCTGCGTGTGCCTAGAGAGGGTGTCTTTTCCCACTTTGCACCAAGCGCCATCTGGATTGGCAGTATCTCTGGGTTCTTAGTGGGTAGTTTCTCCCACATGATGAATTGAGCCAGTGGGTCAGGTAAGGTTGTTGTTTTTTCTCATTGTGTGGAATTGTTGCTCTTTTCTTCTTTGGTTATTTTTTTTCCAGTCCTTTCTTTTTTTAATTTTTGAAAACATTTTTATTTTATATTGGAGTATAGTTGATTAACAATGTTGCATTAGTTTTGGGAGTACAGCAAAGTGATTCAGTTATACATATACATGTATCTATTCTTTTTCAAGTTCTTTTCCCACTTAGGTTATTATACAGTATTGAGCAGAGTTGCCTGTGCTATACAGTAGGTCCTTGTTGGTTATCTATTTTAAATACAGCAGTGTGTACATGTCAATCTCAAACTCCCAATCTATCCCTCTCCCTCACCCTTCCCCCCTGGTATTTGGTTATTTTTTTCTTTTATTTCATCTATGTGATTTGAATTTTGCTGTCCTCTGTGGAAAGTTGGGCAGCCCCTGGCACAGCCATGGTTCAGAGGAAGCATTGCACACACAAGAAACCTCACACACCTCTCTCTGCCTCTCTTCTTACACGTCCTCTCGAAAAGAAATTTCTTTTCAACTATGTTTAATCAGTGGTATGGATCCAAGTGCACTGGCTTAGTCCTTATTAGATTTTGAATGCACAATCACATCCCAACTCATTAGTGACAGGAAAGCTGAGCTGTCGAGCATGGCTTCCAAAACTCTAGGGAAGGGGTCTGTATTAGAGCAGAGTCCAGGATCCACACACAAGCTGAGCTGGCTTTTTCTTTTCTTTTAAGCTTTATTGATCTCAGGAAGAACTGAAGGCCTGTTGAAAAAGGTGGGAATCAGCTCAACATACCAATTTATGTATTATTTATGGACTTAAATAAGCCTAGACTCACAGCAATAAAGAAAAATTAATTCATGTGATAGAACTACCACTGTATTCAATTCCATCGTTAGAAATGTGTCACACAAAGACAGAGATCTTGCAGGGTGGAGAATGGGGTAGTGGAAGCAATGTGGAATTTTAGATCAGACAGCACCACCTCCCCTAAGACCTGGAGCAAGTTCTAAGACCTCTCTAGGCTTCAGTTTTCTCATCTGTAAAATGGACAGAAATATCGATTCTCAGGGTTGTTGTGATAATTACATGGGAGAAGTAATAGAAACTCAAAGTGGTTACAAGTTCCTGTTGTGGGCATCCCGTGTGAGGAGGGGTGCAGCTCCTAGACTCTTGTCACAGAACAGTCACCTTTCCTGACTTAAGGCGCATGGGAAGAGGCAACTCTGGCAGCAGTAAAGAACTCCCCCATTTTTACTCCAAAAAGACATAAGAAGAAAGACCTGCTTCACTAACAGGAAACAGTTCTCTCTCTCTCTCTCTCTCTCTCTCTCTCTCTCTCTCTCTGTCTCTCTCTCTCACTCTCGCTCTCTCCCTCCCTCCCCAATCTCTTTTCTGAAGTAAATACAAAACCGGCTCAATCACCCACCTACTGTATAGCAATAAGTCCAGTATTTTTTCTAACTATACCCTCCAAGTAATGGCCAGTCTGCCTTCCACGCTGGGCAAGGAGAGCCCTGATCTCCAGGTGGTCCCCTCCTGCCCTGGCTTCTTGCTGCCACCAGAGCAGCTGTTAAAATCTGATTGTCCACAGCCTGAGATGCCCATCCACCATGTGCTGATCCAATACCCTTGGTCCCCTGAGAGGGGACAGTGGACTTCAATGTCAAGTTCAGCAAAGGATGCCCACCCCAACGTGGGTTCCCAGGACAGCACTTTTTAGCTAATATTCTCCCTTCCCTTTCCACCCGTTCCCCAGACATCAAAGTTCTCAGAAGCTCTTTATCAGAATTAGTTCATGTGGCTAGAACCCTCTGACCCTTTCAGTTCCCTGTTATCTATGCCCTCCAAGGGCAAGGTGAGCTGTTGTTCTTGTTGTTGTTTTATCAGCTTTGAAATCCAATGGATCTCCTAACAATCAAGGAGGGCTGTCCTGACTGTCTTCAGGGAGCTGAGCCCTTGCCTACTCCGCCAGCTCCCCTTCCATGTCCTTCCCTGTTCCCTCCCCCACCTCCCCCTTCCCTTCCCCTTCCCAGTGCCAACTCCATCTTCTCTCCTCTCCTGCCCATCCCCACCCCAAAAAGGACAAAGCTACCTCCTGAGTTTCACCCCAGGGATTTCATCTCTCATGAAAAACACAACATATCTTCAGTGAGACATTTTACTACAAATATAACATTTATTGAAAGATTATTATGTATGACAAACACTGTGCTAAATATTTTAGGTCCCTTATCTCCTTTAATTCTCACAACTACCTGGTACAGGTATTATACTCTCCATTTTACGTATGAGAAACTGAGATTTAAGAGGCTAAACAACTCATCCAAGGACACAGAGCCTAGAGGTAGCAGAGTACAGTTTGAACCCCTTCTATCAGATTCCTCTGCTCCTTAGAGCCCCATCCCCCTGGCATTCACTCCACACTACTATTCTATATATTTGACAAGCACATACTGTGCCAGGAAATCTTAGCAGTGCTTAGCCCTCCTCATAAAATAACTCATTTTATTCTCCCAGAAATCCTATGAAGTCAGCACCATTATTATCCCCATTTCACAGATGTGGAGACTGAGATAGCATGAGCTTAAGTTAACTTACCCAGGGTCCAACAGCTGGTGAGGAGCAGGGCAGGGAAGCAAACCCAAGCAGTCTGAGACCCTTTAGGCTGTATGGCTCCTACCCAGCCTGGATCCTCCCAGAAGCCTCCTCCCCGCAGAAGAGGGGTGGCAGTGTTGATGGGACAGGGGAGGGGCCCCTGGGACAGGGACTCTTGCACCTACGTCTTCTGAGAACAGAGTTTCCTAAAGTGTCCTGCTCTGAGATGATGGCGGCTATGGTCAGGAGGACCAGGGAGGGGCTCAAGCCAGGGCCACCTGCTTGTGTGTCATGTCCCTGCGGGCCCTGCCACAAACGCTTTCCCACCCCCTGGACTCAAGGTACCCAGACCCCGTCTTAAAGCTACGCTCTCTTGAATCCTGTAGACTTTCTGGGGCTGAGAGTCATCTGTTAGAATGCAAATGCCTGTGGGCACTATACCTCCTCAAATACCACTCCAGCAGAGGTGGCAACCCGTCGGAACACACAGCCTTCCTTTCGGTGCCTCCTCTCAGCCCTCTCGGTGTGCCGAGCTCAGGTGCAGAGCCGGAGGCCCTGACTCAGGACAGAAGCGGCACCGGGAGCCGGACTCTGAGCCAAGGCTGACTCGCTAAGGTTGGCAATTGTTAGACAGGGACGAACAAGTGTTCAAGGAGCGGTGGATGGGGCGCTAAGACCACAGGGGTCTCCCGCGCCTGCACACTAGCATTTCCTGGGGCAGCCTGGCGCGCACACCTGCAGGGGACCCTGTTGGAGCCTGCCCCGCCCCCTCAGCTGCACTCCTTGCAACACGACAGACACTGCTCACTGGGAACCCGTGTCTGTCTGACTGAAGAGGGTCTTCCTTTGACCTTGGGAGCATGCTCAGCTGGCGCCCAGGGAAGCTGGGAGAACCAGCAGGTTAATGCCCCTGAAGTAAGCTGAACCAGTGTGGATGGGCACTGGTGACTCAAGACCAACTTCCTTGCCCCCCCTTGGGGGTAACTCCAGGGAAGTCCTATGCTGTCTCCCACGTTCTCCTTCAAGACTGAGCTCCAGGTACCTTCACTGGTGACTGGCTTTCACCCACCCCCTCCTTTCCTCCCTTGTCACCTCCCCAGTGTTCTACTTCACCTGGGGTGACCTCCCAGATAAACAGTGTGTACTCAAATCCTTGTCTCAGGATCTGCTTTAAGGGGCATTACTTTGAATATTTAATTTTATTCTGATTTTTCCTTCTGTGTTGTGTTTGCCTTCTTGGTTGATTTAGGGCTGTTTTACCACAATTCGTTCTTGAATATCATCTCATTTTGTACTTTGCATGGGCGCATGTATACAATTCTGTGATACAGGAGATGACAGAAGTGGACTGTGGAGATATAGGAGCAGAGAAACACTGACAGATAAAAGCAGAGCTCACACTGACTATCATCTTTAAAATGAGCCTAACCTTGACCATTTCTATCAAGTTCTATATTGGCTCTTGCCAATGAGTCAATGAATGATCATTGAGCACATATGTGTGTAGAAAAATCTGCTAGACACTGTGGATAATACCAAGCATAAGACACAGTTCCTCCCTCTAGAAGTTTTCAAGTGAATTGAGACAAAATCTGGACACCTAAAAATAGTTCATAAAGCAATGTGGCATGTAATAAATACTAGATGCATGCCATGTGACTTTAAATTTCAAGGAACAGTGGAATAAGTTTAATTTCTGGATAGCTCAACAAAAAGTTCAGAAAGATTTCATTACGTTTGCTAACTGCAAAGCAAATAGCTTTCCATCAAAGGAGTCCCTGGTCAGTTTTGAGGTACAAGGAACCGAATCACTACCAACAGAGTTTCTTCTTTGCATGAGGCATGCATTTGTTGATTAGAGAGCTATTAACATACAAACGTGTTTTCTAGGGGTAAACCTGATTCTAGGAATTAGCACCAATGATCCCAGAATCTTTAAATTCAGAGCTAGAAGGAAACTTCCAGAACTTCCAGCCTAACCCTGTCTCCCACAGGTGGCCATCCAGCTTGACCACCTACACCTACCTGAAGCTCACTCCCTGCAGTATCTCATTTCTTTGTGGGATACCCTAAGCGGTAGAAACTTCTTCCTCCAGTAGTGAAGGTTCTGTTGGAGTCACAGAGAAAGGCATTTTGGGAGCCCTGGTCACTAGAACACCAGGATGACAACACTTTTACAGAGGGAGATGAGGGCTGCCATAAACACCTAGAAAGGTAGGGAGCTCACCCCTCGCCTCAGGAATAGGTCAGCACTGGAGAGGAACGGTTTTGAGGATGCATTCCTCAAATCTTCCCAGGAATTTGTTCTACAGTCCTCAAAACAGGGGTTTATTAGGTTCTGCGGGCATGAACCATTTGAAAACACTTGAAGGCCTGATATTCTGAGATGAGCTAAAAAGAGCTCTAATCACTTTGGGGTGTGCTGGGGCAGGGACCCCAGGAAGGGCAGATCAAGAAAGGCAACAGCGGAGAGTGACAAGAGCAACCTTGGACCTTCTGAGAAAGAAAGTTGTTCAGGGGGGTTGAAATTCCCAGGAATCAAATGGGTGAGCATTTAGAGTCAAATCTGTACCTATAAGCATTAATTGAGCACCTGCTATGAGCTTAATACAATGATTAAAACCTTGGGTCCTTGCCCATGAGGGGCTCAGCCTACGTGCCTTGCCCCCAAGCCTTTGATTGCCTCCCATCGGTTACACCTAAGTTGATTCAAAGCTGCAACGTGTTTTTCTTGTCTTAGTTTCGTAAATAATACAAAAAATAGCAAGTAATATTTTTAAAGTCTGTATCCCCTCCATGCAGAATTAATCATTTTGTTTGCTGTCTCTTTTTTCACAAGCCTCATCCCCCTCATCTTTAGTCTCCCCCCCCAAGCCTTCACCCCCAGAAAATTACTACCATGAGTTTAGCAGATACTCAGTCCATTTTTCCTACAATTTTATACTCATAATCCTTTATTTTTCACTCCTGATTTCACTTTATATTTCTATATTTCAGTGGTCACCCTTGAGATTTTAAAATACATATTTTTGCAACTAAATCTAGAGTTACTTGATATCTGCATTCCACCTCCCAAATCTTTGCTTGCTTTAACTTCCCTCCCAAACTTACCCAGTCTCAAACCTTTGTTGTTTTTATGACCAGAATTTTAGTTACAAAATTGTACTTGCTTTTAAACAAGTACATAAATTGCTTTGCTTTTGCATCCCATACCTTTCTTCTGGGTTTATTTGCATTCCTGCTTTAGGACATTCTTTATTAGTTCTTTCTATCTGTAAGTGGTAAACTCTCCAAGTTCTTTTATGCTTAAAAATGTCCTTATTTTGCCCTCATTCTTAGAAATATTATTTGGCTGATGCTATACAGTCTATAATTTACTTTTAAATGTTTCAGCAGAGATAGCATGACATGTATCTATGATGTATGCTAGTTTTAATCTATGGTCACAGTTGGTTAAGACTGGAAGTACCCTAATCAATAATAAACACTCCAAGAGTGGTTAGTGAGAATTTGAATTTAAAAGGTTGCATTCAAGACTCCCCAGAGGCAGCTTCTGCAAGCCTTGTAAAGACTGCTATCCAAAACCACAGAGAGAGCATGTTAATTATGATAATTTTATAGAAATATTTTTCATTGTTGAAATAATTGGTGGTCAAGCTACGTGGAATGGTTAGAAATATTGCATAGACACCTCCCCTGTTCCTGTGTAAACAGGGTATAGAACTGGGCCAGCCCAGCACCTTCTCCGTTTTGACCTGTGTTCCACCATTTAATGGGGACTCTGTCATTTGATCCAACAAGAATATCCTTCTTCTAGAATAATGTCACATCTGCCTCCATGACATATTTTATGCAAGGCATTGGCAGAAATGCCTAAAGGATGACAAACAAGAATTTCCTTGACCTTATAAGAACAGGTATGACTGTTATTTGTACCTGCTCACCAAAAATGTTTGGGAGTGGGACAGAATTCCATCTGAGACTTGCTTTCATTATAACATCCTACTTGGTGGCAAGATTGTACAGAAGTGGACCTCACTCACCACTAATCTCTGGAAGCCACCAAACTCTATCAAAAGAATAAAGCAGTGATTGAATAGGCTTAGTTTAGTTCTTAACAGCTGGATATGAAATTCTGAGGTAGAGTGTTCCAGAGTAATAGCCATTGTCTTCTGGAAGAAGACATCTACCGATGAGAAGTCTTCTGTCAGTCTGATGGCCGCTGCCTTGTAGATAATTCTGGTGGATATTACAATTTTATATTCTGCCATTCTACCACAATTGAAATCTACCGAAGGATTTTTTTTTCTTTTTTAATCCTTGGCATTCTGACTTTTTCTTTCCAATATGTTATATCTTCATATTCAGAAAATACTTGGCCATTGCTTCTTTGAATCTTGGCTTTCCATCATTGTCATATTCTTTGTTTATAGAGTTCCTATTCGATATAAGTTGAAGTTTCTCATCATATCCTCCATGTCTCCTAATTTCTATCATATTTCTATCTCTTGATCTCTCTGTACGCAGGGAAAACTATGTCAGTTCTATCCTCCAAATACTAATTCTCTCTCTTTATCTGTGTCTAAACTATCCTATAACCCATCTATCGAGCTTTCTAGGTCAATGACTCTGTTTCTCGTTTTCAAGATTTCTGCTTGGTTCCTCTTAATCTGACTTGGAATAATTTTTTTTTCTGGCATTTCTGTATGTTTGATATGGGAATAGGGTCTCTTAGCATGTGCTCAGTTTGACTCTTTGATTCAGATATTATCACATTAATTCTTCAGTGTAACTGGGAATTGGATACAAGGCAGCTTGATTTTAGAAAAGTATGAGAGTAGAAGTATGAGAAGGGCACCCACCCAGAATCTGTTTGCTATTAGGAAGACCAGAACCAGGAGAAGGACAACAGCGAAGCAGGAATCTGCAAGATTTCATCTGCGTGGAGAAACCCTTTTACAGCTACTTTACAATTACATTGTGTTCTCTAAAATCGGTTTTCAACATCCTGGGTAGGGCTTGGCTTTGTAACTCGGAACTCTTGAGAGAAAACTGTGCCCAAAAGCAGAAGTGTTTGATCCTGTGAGAGATAGTTATTAAGGGACTATTTGATGCAAATAAATCAACAAACACTAAGCAGCTGGATACCTGATTCCAGGGCAAGCTTGGAAAGACTTAGAGGCCAGCTGGCAGGGAAACTGCTAATTGGAAATAGACAATCATGCGGTTTTTAAGCAGACCAGTGACATCATGCCGCTACTTCATTTTTCTTTTTCTGCTTTGTGACAGAATTGATGAAAGATACAAGGGACCTTTTAGCTGGTCAGGAATGCCAGAAAGATTAAATCAGGCAATCCCTCTCATTAGCAAACAGCCTATACAGAAAAATAGTTTATGGTTCCGACAGAGAAGTGATGGAGGGCTATAGGGCTAGAAGCCTTGCAACTGGAAAAAAACAAAAACAAAAACAAAAACAAAACACTATAAGTACTAAGATTCATTAATGCCCTCAGGACAAACAGTGTTAATATTAATTAAAACCAGTTAAGTAGGGGCTTCCCTGGTGGCGCAGTGGTTAAGAATCCGCCTGCCAATGCAGGGGACGAGGGTTTGAGCCCTGGTCCGGGAAGACCCCATATGCCACGAAGCAACTAAGCCCGTGCACCACAACTACTGAGCCTGCGCTCTAGAGCCCGCGAGCCACAACTACTTAGCCTGTGTGCCACAACTACTGCAGCCTGTGCGCCTAGAGCCCGTGCTCTGCAACAAGAGAAGCCACCGCAACGAGAAGTCCACGCACCGCAACAAAGAGTAGCTCCAGCTCGCCACAACTAGAGAAAGCCCACGTGCAGCAACGAACACCCAACGCAGCCAAAAGTAAATAAATTAAATAAATTTAAAAAAAAAAACAGTTAAGTATTGCTGTTGACTCTCACAAAGAGTTCCTGGAACAACTGCCACAATGTAGCACAATGCAGATTCCTGGGCTTCCACCCAGAGTGTTCCACTCAGTAGGTCTGGAATTGGGCCCAGGAACCTGCATATTAACAAGCACCCCGTATTCTGATATGAATGATCAAAAATAATACACTTTGAGAAACACCAGATTAAATTGTGGAACAAATTAATTCTAGGAGATGGTATATATTTCAATTTAGTCCTTAAATGTGATTGAACTTTTAAATAAATAAAATAATTACTGATTAGTGGATAAAGTTTCTGCCACTGAAACAAAGCAAAAAAAAAAAAAAAAGGAGAATGGAAAGCTATGCTAACCAGGATTCTCAGTTACACGTACCTGAGACGGGCTTCCTATATAGGAGCTCCTCCAGTTGAGATGCTTTAACACAGTGGTTCTCATCCCTGGCTGCACATTACAATCATCTGGGGCACTTATTAAAAAATACCAGTGCCTGGGCTCAACCTCAACCAATTAAATCTGAACATCTGGGGGTGGAGTCTGGGCATCAGCAATTTTTAAAAGCTCACCAAGCAATTTTCATGTGCAGCCAAGATCAAGAAGCACTGGCTCTAATGAGAACTGAGGGGCTAGTCTTGCAAAACCAACCTTGGAAAGCAAAGGCAAACATTGCTGCCTTCAAATGGCACTCGGGCTGGACCTTAGAAATAATTAGGTATCTTGTGGAAAGACCAGGATTTCAGAACGTACCCTGAAAGCAAGCTGCTTTGGAATTCACAAATGGATTTTGCGGGTAGGAACTCTTTCTGAAATAACACCAGGCAGGTGCCTTTTGTTCCAACTGTGGCTTAGAAGTGGGACATTACAGCTCCACTCTCAGTAAATTATCAGCTGCAACCGAAAATTAGCCCAGTTGTCATCATTGATTAAGCAGTATATTTCGAAGTCTCTATTCATCAGGAAAGGGACCCCACCACTCAACAGATTAACAGATTATTTTAGTGATTAGCTAGTGTTTTCCATCAGGTTAGCAAAATGCTTGATAGATATACTTTGGTCAAGCAGTAACCCCTGATATTGACAAAAGAAGTCTCCCAGAGCCTCTCCCACACCCACTCCTGACCCTCATGGTCTGGGAAAGCAGGAAATTCATCCCACAGGCCCCTGGTATCATTTCCATTACCTCCGTCTTCTGCATCCTTTCCACCTCCTCTTACACTCCAAGGAGAGGATAAGGTCTGGGTTTTGACTTGACAACAATATACAAATTCTCTTTTCAATTTTGCTTTTCTAAATAAAATAAGCTCTATACCGTGAACCCTTTTCTTCCCAAAGTACCCTACAATCGTGAAAGTATTTTTATAAGCTTCCTCTGTACTCTGCATCTTTTTCACATCTCTTAAGTAGCAGTTTCAGCAAGCAGTGCCAGTCAAGCACTCAGATGATGGTGTGCCTTGGGTAGGTGCCTTGGGAAGGGGGCAGCTGGCAGCAGAGGGACGAGGACTCCTCCACTCTTGCCCTGAAATCTCCAGCACCCGATCTTTGATTCTTTGCCAGCTTTGTGGAAGCAGCCTGGCTAGAATTGCATTTTCTTGTTGCCCCTAACAATTCTACTGTAGGGAACAGCTTGGTGCGATGGGGTGGGGGAGGGGTGTGTCAGGAGCCTGGAAATGCAAGTGAGTGTTACAACTCTACCTTACATCTGGATGACCTTGGGCAAGCCATTTAACCTCTCTGAGCTTCTGTTTCCTCTTCTGTGAAACAGAAAGAAAAACACCCATCCTGCCTTCCTTAACAGATGGTTGCGAGAGAATAAAGTGAGGTGATAGATGTGAAAGTGCTCTGGAAATTGTAAAGCCTGATATAACTCCCAAGTTTTATCATTAGACTGTATGATCCATGCACCCTGATTCCATTCTACATGACAAAGAAAACAGTCAACATCAAATGCACAACTGAAGCATCCCCCAGGACACACGACAAGTTCTCCTTCCTACTGTCTGAATTACTGATGGGGATAGATATTCCCAAGGCATAGAAAATTCTACTGGCCTTGGTCCCCTGAGAGCTGTCACAGAAAATATGACAAGGAAGCCTAGAGAAAGATAAAGGGATTAAGGGGCATCAAAGAAAGGGGTTTTGTTTTAGCAAAGACCTTTCCTGTAGAGTCTTTAAGCCAGGACGGGCTCTTCACTCTCCCCAGATGGTTTCCATGGTGGCCCTGTTGGAAGGCCACAGATGGCCCCGATGATCTCTAGGAGAGCCTCATGCTTTCTGAGGAGACTAAATTATAAGCAAGCAATCAAGCTTCCAGTTTTTTCACATTGTACTTGATTAGCCAAAATGCATCGGAGAACAAGTATTCCACCAATGTCAAAAGCAGGACCATGCACATTTTTACCACAATATTTTCATAGCAAATGAAATGTGAATCCACTTGCCACACAGAGGATGGGCTAGAGGAGTTAGTCCTACCCAAAGAATAAGCTGGCTTACTGTCAAATAGGATGAAGCTGTGTTCCTAAGAATGAATTTCACATTAAACGTAAAAGATTTAGAAAAAAAATAATGATGTGGAAAATGTATACAGTACAAATAGAGTTTTAAAATATTAATAGAATGAAGGGAGCAACGGTTGGTAAATCCTCCAACTCAATTGTTCTAAGAAGCTTGATATTTAGTGACATCTAGTGGCATGACATATGAAAGCCTTCATGGGTGTTATTTTTAGGATGGCAAAACAATGAATTTACCAAATTTGCCTACTGGCCGGAACATAGTTTTGCGGGGGAGGGTTGCAACTTTCGTCTTCACTTGCCCATTCCCCATGGACCAGGACGTGAAGAATTACATCCGATGGCAGAATATGGTAACAACAGTCATGGAGAACAGACTGTCTTCAGGCCTGTTGTATTCTTTTTTATTTAAATTGGTGCTAACATAAACCTGCTACTTTAAGACACAGTAGATGATTGCAGCAGCAAGAATACAGCATTTGCAGGCCAACAATCTAAGACATGTTGCCTGGTACAGGCCTGGTTTAGCACACCAAGATGTTAAACAGACAGTGGCACCAAAGAATAACCTCGTTCAAAAAATGAACAGCATATTCCCTTTTAAAATAATAAGACTTTTAAAAGATGATTTTATCCCAAAATAGTAGCCTTTCTCCCTTTTTCCCATTGGACTTACTGTTCTTCTATATTATATCATCCAAACCTTGCTAGCATAAACTCTGTCTTACAAGTCTTCCTGGACAGTGAAGTAGCAAGACAATACCTTTCCAACGTGTCTTCAAAAACTCAAAGTGTTCAAATGGCCACAAGCTTCAGTTTCTGAGACACTCTTTCTGAGGAGGCTTTTATTATTAAGAAGCCAGTAAAGGTCTCTGAGTAAATCATCATTGACAAGAGCAAGGGGTCATTAAGTAGACAGAGAATAATGCTCAGATGGGACTTGCCTGAAGTATAGGAAAACAGCAATTGCTTCACTTCCCATCCTCACCCCCTTTTGAAAATTCTCCTGGAATTTTTCCTAAGTATTCATTCATCCATTCATTCACTCAACAAATAATTCAAGACCAAGATCAGTAAAGAAAAGTAGAGAAATGAGACCCTTATGAGATTTTCTTGTCTTGGTCATTGAATTTATTGGATGAGGTGTCTTTTGATCTCAAATTAAAAGTATAATTTGAGCTTGAATAAGCTGATAATGCTTCAGTCCCTTGCATCACATCCTGTACAATGTGGACACCTCAGACTATGCCTTGTCCTAGATGTCATCCAGGCCGATTCAGGTTCTCAAGAGAGCCCCCTAGTGCTCAGAAGCAGCATCTGCACCAAGTGGAACTCCCTGTGGCTAGATCCCAAGTACAGCCAAGCCCTAAGGAAGACCTGGAGGGCTCTGTGTCAGAATCAGGGGTGGGAGGGAGGAGGAGGCATGGCTGGAGGCACACTCACCATCAGGGCCAGTCTCCAGCACACTCACCATCAGGGCCAGAAGCCTCACCAGAGTTCACAGATGGATAGATTGCTACCCACAGACCGCAGGAAGAGAGGGGAGGTTATGCCTTTACTTGTCGGTTAACATCTTCCTCCCAGCCCTGCCTCCATAGTTCTTATAGCTATTAGGAAATGCAGCCTGAGAAATGGCCAGCTACTTGCATGAAATATCTGCATGCCTTGCTCCGTGATTCCGTTCAGGTATCGGCTTGAATGTTTCCTCCTCAGAATGGCCTTTCCTGACCATCTGTCTCAAATACACCACCTTGTCCTGCTTACTGCTGTAGCCCTCTCCCACTCATATTCCTGGCTGCCACTGGAATTGCCACCCCCTCGCCCTCCCATCCCCTCCCCATCCAAGGCATCACCAGGATCTCATGATTCTTCCTTCTACATCTCCCTCTGATTTGTCCCCTCTGCTGCAGTTCCTCCATCCCTTCCTTGGTTCAGGCTCTCATTGCCTTTTACTTCTCACTTGGCTATTGAAAGAACATCTCTGCCTTCAGGCTCGCCTCATCCAGTTTATTCTCCACACCAAGTCAGAACAGCCTTTCTACTCCTATCCCCCATGGCCCTCCTACCTACCAAACTTCCTGAGTCCTGATATGTACAGGATGAAGTCCAAGTCTCTCCAAGACCTGAATACTAGGCCCTCTCATCCCTCACCATCTCCCACATGCTCACTGTTTCATGCACACACAGGTAATCATACTTTCTAGAACATTTCACCATCTTCCATGCCTTTGTACCATTTCACACGCTGCTCCTTCTGACTAGGAAGCCCCATCTTCCCAGACGTCTACTCTTCTTCTCAGCCTCCTTCACCATAGATGTAGTTGCTCCTTCCTCTGAGTTGTCATAAAACTTTGCTTTATCTCTCTTCAACAACTGTCTCATATATTTTTCATAATAGTTTCATTCACCTATATGTCTCCTCCACTAGACTGTAAAATCCTCAAGGGATAGGACATTCCTTTTATTATTCTTTGTATCCCCAGCATTTGGCATAGTACCAAGCATGGATTTAATGGTCAATAAGTGTTGGTTGAATGAATAAAAAACCGTAAGGCATCAGTTAAATCAACAACATGGAAAGATTTTTTTTCAGCATCAGAGCAGTCCAATGACTGTAAATATCACTTTGCTGTCCCATAGTCTTCATTATTCAAGTGTCTCTTCCCTAATCTTCTTCCTCCCTAAGAGAATCCTGATTTCCTTCAGGAAACCCCCTCTCCTCCATGCAGCCCATATAGGAAATCTGATCTCATTTCCAGCTTCAAAATGTTGCAAAGGTAATGTCATTTCCATCCCTTTCCAGTGATTTGTTCCACATGGGCATATGACTGAATTCAGACCTATGAAACATGAGAAAAGATTTTTCTGGGGGCTTCTCAAGCTTCCAGAAGCAATCACTGCTCTCCTTCTCCAGACATAGCCCAGTGCTACACACCCAAGAAGAAGCCCACCCACAGAGGCCAGCAAAGCCAAGAGCATCTCAGGAAAATGGGGCAAGAGCCCTTGTATTAAGCCAGCACTGAAGCCTGCCCTATCTCTGGACTTCCAGTCATATAGCCCAATAAACAGTTTTCTTGTTTAAGTCTTTTTTAGTTCTTTATGCTGTTATTCTTATTCATAATAAAAATCATCTCACCTAGAACATATACTCACAATAATATGTATACATGTACATTCAAAAAATACCACTTAATCACTCATTCCCTGCTTGATTCTCCAAAAGTAAATGGTATTCATATCACCCATACTGTCTGGCTTTGAAATAGAGTATAGATTAAGGAAAATCAGTAGAGCAACTGATGTCAGCTCATCAAGTTCACTACACAATAAAATCAGTGGACAGATCCAGTCACATTTTGACAAAACTTGCCTAGTGGCTAACCTCCTGATTGTAAGGACAGAGGTACATCATAACTGAGATCAGGTTCAAATCTCCATCACTGTTCACCGTCCTATGCTGTCTTCCCGGGCTTAATTACTGCAGTTTATTGATATGTCCATCACTCTCTTGGTTGTTTGCCTGAAAAAATTTAACCCTGAAATAATAATATTAATGGTCCTTAGTCATCAAAAGAAGAGTACACAGAGATGCCGAACAAAACTTGGAAGCTAAGAGAATAAAATCACACAGATCTCAGTCCCTGGTTCAGAATGGTCTAAGACTGGTCAAAATAACTGCCTGGATCAGTGTTCACTCAGGAAAATGAAACCCCCAGGGATATTTTGAGGAGAAAAAGATCTAATGCAGAACTGACTGTAGAGGCGGGACATGGGCTGGAAGAAAAGATGAGAAAAGGTTTGGTGTGGGTGAAGGAGCCCGAAGGAGAAAGGGGTGGCACCCAAAGTTCAAAAAGGTGCTGCCGCCTCCCCACCATGGGAGCCTGCAGGCTCGGCTTTGCTGCTGCAGGAGCTGCCACCGCTGCTGCTGGTGGTGGTCAGGAGCAGGAGCCCCCATGCCTGCTGGTGCCACTGAAGCTACCACCACACAGCTGGAGCCACAGCTGCCTGCAGTCGCATTTAGCCACCTGCCGCTGGCAAAGTCGCCACTGATGTTGATGGCTCCCCTCCTCCTCCTGACTTTCAGTCCCCTTCTCTGGAGCGTTGGCAGACCCAACAGGGAGGGAGTGTGGTTTGCAGACTTCAAGCCCCTGTAGAAGCAAGAGAATGTGGAAGGGTGAACGTGGCACTTTCCCACCCATGCCATTAAGAGTCACATTGGGAATGACAGAATAGCATGGCAATGTTCAAGATCATTTGATGTGCTTGTTGTACAAGGGAACCACATAATGCAAGGAGAGGAGCTCAAAACTATAAGGAGGAAGGGGGTCAGATTACACAAATAACATCCGCAAAGCGGGGACGCCACAGTGCATGACCTCCTACTAGGCAGTCACGCTTACTTCTGCATGGAGTTCAAAGGAGCGCCCCAGAGAGTTGCTCACAGGCTCTACCTTGCCTGCCAGTCCGCTCACAGGCACATCTTCCTTCCCTTTTCTTTCACCCGTCTTCCATTCTCTTCCCAGTATCCCACTCCCCATCTTTTTTAACCAGTCCTGTGATGCACCCCTCCTCGCATGCCCCTCAGTGGAGGTAGAAGGGCAGGGTTGAGTCTTTCGAGCCCTCCTAGCAAACTAATCAAATAAATCTTCCTCTGGTTACTACTGGCCGTTCTTACAACAAACGTACAAAGTGTTATTAAGCTAACAGAGTCTCTGTATCTTCCCCTCATTTTCCTGAGATCACCTTCCAAGGAGTGAGAGGGGAACATCCTGGAGGAAGTTTGTTTACCAGGCCTGGTTGGGAAAGACGGCAGGTTGCTCAAACCATACATCTTACCCCTGAACGTGCTGCTCTGAGGCAGCTACGGAAGAGTCCTGCTCGCCCTCACACTCACGCTAATACCATGTCCCTAGTCAGCAGTGGGTTCCAAGCAAAGAACACCCCTCCTCCTCATATCTGCACAAAAGTTTGGGAATGTAAGCCAAAGTACTAAAGTCGTGCTATTCAAGGCTCGCCTCCGAGGTAATGGATGCTACAGCCAGTGTGTGGGTGATCATGAATATTTCATTCTACTCTCAAATTCTTCCAGAGGCCAATGGCGGGCATGATACCTTCCCTGCTTATTTCACAGAAATCACCTTGCAAAAAAACCCCCCTATTTATCCAGCCTCCTGCATCCCCCCAGCCCCAGCGTCCAGGTCCAGACCCACCCCATCAGCAGCGAGGGCACAGAGACCACAAAGCAGCGGATGGCAGGTGTGTGGCCGCATGAAGAGGGGCCTTGTGAATCAGGAGCTTCACTTGGGCATCTCCCTCCCTGTCCAGACACCTGCTGTTCTCTCAGTGACTCTTCGAAAGAGATAGGGAAGGAGGAGAGAGACAACTGTGTAGACAGGGGCATACATGCTCCCTGTGCGGAAGCAGAATAGAGCAGCACCTGCACAACACCTTTTGGGGAATACTGAAAAGGCCATTTGACATAACCAGCTCTTGCAGTAGCCCATCAGGTTATCTGAAATTTCCAGGATTCATGACACCCCTTAGGGCCCCAGAATGTTTTCACAAGAAACAAGAGAAACACACTCATGGGCCACAATATTGCTACTGGGTAAACTTCAGTGATTACAAATGGCTGGCCACCTCCAACAGGGATTTATTTGGCAAACCCAGCCCTATTTATTCCCTCACAGTCAGGAGAACAGGATCTTCTCAAGAGCCCCAGGGGTCTCCAGGGAAAGGTCTTGGTGGCAGCAGGATGCAGTGTTAACAGAGTGGCTACAAGCATGGGTTCTGGAGGCAGGCAGCTCCAGTTTTGATTCCTGCCTTTTCCACTTACTGTTGTGTAATCTTGGGCAGTTTACTTAACCCTTCTGGTCTCAGTTTCTTCAGATGTTAATAAACAGGCAGAATTCCAAGATGACCCCAAGATCTACACTCCCTGGTGTACCTGCCCTGCATAACCCCTGGGACTGTGAATATAATGGATTTTACTCCTGTGGTTGGGTGATGTTATGTGGCACAGCTGACTTAAAGAAAGGGAGAGTACAGTTCTGGGTGTACTCTGATGCTTTTGCAAAGATGTTCCTATAAAAGGGTTTCATCTTCAAGGAATTCATGGAAAAGACTCTGACAAGTACAGGTTTCTGGTAACTGACTATACTGCTGAACTGAATGAATAAGCATTTTCAGAACTCTAATGGAAAACTGATGAATTCATAAAAGTGTTAACAAAAGATCAAGATAAAAAAAAATTAATTACATGGGACTGAGTGAACTGATAAGGATGACTATAATTTTTGTGACTTTCTGTTTGAAAAAAAAAATCCCACAAGGACTCAGAGGCAAAAAATATACAAATCAATTTTCACTGCAAAGTAAAGGACCTGTTACAGTAGAGGATTACTGGACTGAATGTCAATATTATGACATAGTATGAGTGTGTTTCGTGTTTGGTAATTGCAATCATTGTTGTTTTTGTTGTGGTCATCCATTTACAATGCTTGGTGTCAGTTTATTTATCTCTTGTAAAAATAAAATTCAGTGTGTGTGTGTGTGGAAAAAAAAAAAAAAAAAAAAAAAAAAAAAAAAAAATTCAATGAAAAAAAAAAAAAAAAAAAAAAAAAGGGCCATGCTGAAAAAAGTGTCAAAACCAGAAATGCAGGACAGGCCATTGAGAAATGGGAGACTTGCTACACTGATGGGCGGGATGTAAATTGCCAACAGCCACTCTGGAGAAGTGTACGGTGAGTCCTGAAATATCTAAAAAACACAGGTTAGAGAGCATAGGGCACTTCCACTCATCGGGGTATAAATTGGGAAAATTAAAAATCAGCAAAACACAAGCAGCTCAAAGTTTAGGGCTGCTCTGTTGACAAGGACCTCCACTTCATTCCACCTTAAGTATCCCAGGAAAGAGAAAAATGGATAAAGAAGTTGTGGTCCTTATGTACAATGGAATATCACTCAGCCATGAAATCAATGTCATAAGGCTAGTAGCAGCATGATGAGTGGATTTAGGAACGACGATTCTAAGTGAAATAAGTCACACAGAAAAGGGCACTTCTCATAAGGTATCACTTATAGAGGGAATGTAAAAACCGTTACACTTGAACTGAATTACAAAACAGAACAGAGTCGCACATGCAGAAAACACACTATGGCTGCTTAACGGGAAAGGTGAGGTGGGGTGATACATAAAACAAGGGTTTCAAATTAGCTCAGATACCGTTCCATAAACCCAATATGTAACAGACAAGACCTACTCCTTGCTCAGAGAACTGGACTCAACACGCCCTATTCACCACACAAGAATATATCTGACTAGTAATAATCTTAAAACCTATGTATTGATATCTCTCTGTTAGTGTGTCAAGTGGGTGTAAAGTGGCATAAACACAGCAGTGAAAAGCAGCTAAACCCCATTATAAAAATAAATTACTTTTAAAAACCATTGAAACTAAGACAGTGAAAGAGAGAGAAATTCTTACACAATTCGTTCAGGGGCTGTGATGCAACCTGGATTGACCATATCTAGACCCACAGCTGGATGAGACAGAAGGGTGGACACTCTTGGGGCTGAGAGGTTTGGTGAGGTTGGGTGAGCAAATGCAGACCCTTTAAAGTAATACTGCGTGGTACCCATCGCATGGGTCCCAAATCTCCAGGTTCAAGGGCATCTTCCTACATCGAAAACATGCATGAGAAACCCAGAAGATGGTACACCGTGTGATGGGGAAAGGTTTCTAAAACGCACCTCATTTCTCATCTCCTTGTGCTCGGGTTCGCCATTCCAGCCGCTTTACTAGCAATCTCCCTACTTGGCGCATCAGCACCTTTAACCTCCTGTTCCGTATAGGTTGCAATTTGTCCTGAGGATGAATGGGAAGACGGGGAACCAATGAGAGACTAGCTCTTGGTGTAGGGACAGGCACAGGTCACTCTATTTTCCCATCAGGAAGAAGAATTAACCACAGGCTCAGCCTGCCCCCCGGAACCAGAACGGGTCCTGAAGCCATCCTGCGCTTTTGCGGCAAGTTCCCAAAAAAGCGGGTGGTAAAATGGAGCTTCAGGGCACTGCAATTCACAAACCTGCAGAGTTATAAATGATAACTCTCGTCCACAAATATATTGAGGGAAGGCAAAGAAGAGGATTTGAAATCAAGGCAGAATTGCAGGAAAGAGATTTCAGGAGGTAGATTCGAATCGCCTTTAAAGCACATGAAAAGCGGCAAAACGTTGACAACGATGCCCTTGGCAGAAAGGGCGTATGCGTTTTTTCCTGAATATATTCAGGAAAAAACGCATACGCCCTTTTTGGCCAACCAAGCAACCTGGAAAGGCAAATCAGCACTACAAAGAAGTCTCGCTTCCCATCGGTCAAAAGGGCCATGCTGAAAAAAGTGTCAAAACCAGAAATGCAGGACAGGCCATTGAGAAATGGGAGACTTGCTACACTGATGGGCGGGATGTAAATTGCCAACAGCCACTCTGGAGAAGTGTACGGTGAGTCCTGAAATATCTAAAAAACACAGCTTAGAGAGCATAGGGCACTTCCACTCATCGGTGTATAAATTGGGAAAATTAAAAATCAGCAAAACACAAGCAGCTCAAAGTTTAGGGCTGCTCTGTTGACAAGGACCTCCACTTCATTCCACCTTAAGTATCCCAGGAAAGAGAAAAATGGATAAAGAAGTTGTGGTCCTTATGTACAATGGAATATCACTCAGCCATGAAATCAATGTCATAAGGCTAGTAGCAGCATGATGAGTGGATTTAGGAACGACGATTCTAAGTGAAATAAGTCACACAGAAAAGGGCACTTCTCATAAGGTATCACTTATAGAGGGAATGTAAAAACCGTTACACTTGAACTGAATTACAAAACAGAACAGAGTCGCACATGCAGAAAACACACTATGGCTGCTTAACGGGAAAGGTGAGGTGGGGTGATACATAAAACAAGGGTTTCAAATTAGCTCAGATACCGTTCCATAAACCCAATATGTAACAGACAAGACCTACTCCTTGCTCAGAGAACTGGACTCAACACGCCCTATTCACCACACAAGAATATATCTGACTAGTAATAATCTTAAAACCTATGTATTGATATCTCTCTGTTAGTGTGTCAAGTGGGTGTAAAGTGGCATAAACACAGCAGTGAAAAGCAGCTAAACCCCATTATAAAAATAAATGACTTTTAAAAACCATTGAAAAAAAAAAAAAAAAAAAAAAAGAAAGGGAGAATAATTGGGTGGGCCTGATCTAATCAGGTGAGCCCTTCAAAAACAGCATTTTCTGCAGTTGGTCACAAAGAAAGAAGTCAGAGAGATATGCTCTCCTGCTCCGGCCTGAAAGAAGGAACAACCACGTTGTGAACTGCCTATCAGGGCCAAATGTCAAAGAATGTGGTGGCATTGAGGACCGAGAGTGACCTCTAGTTGACAGCCAACAAGAAAATGGGCACCTTAGCCCCATAATCTATCAATTGAATTCAACCAACAACCTGAATGAGCTTGGAAGTGGATTCTTCCCCACAGCCTCTAGAAAGGAACACAGCCCAGCCGTTACCTCGATTTCAGGCTTATAAGACCCTGAGCAGAAGACACATACATGCCATGCCCAGATTTGTGACCTATGGAAGATAATAAATGGGTGTTTCTTAAGCCGCCAAGCTTGTGGTAATTTGTTATGGGGCAACAGGAAACTGATACAACACTAACTCCATAAGGTTTTGCTGAGGGAGAAGTATTGGGTTGGCTAAAAAGTGCATTCGAGTTTTTCCATAAGATGTAACAAAAACCCCAAACAAACTTTTTGGCCAACCCAATACATATAAGGCATTTAGCACAGTTTCTGGTACATAGTAATCTCTGAGAAAATGCTAAGATTATCATCATTCATGGGACACCAACAGGGCACTGAGAGAAAAGACAAAACTTCATGGTTTTAAACGCTTATTTTGGAAACGTTACTTAACCTCTCTGTGTCTCAGCTTCCCCACTAGTAAAATGGCACAGTAGAGTAAATAATAATGACTGATGCACAGACACTGTCCTCTGTATTATGTCCCCTTGTCCTTTACTTACCTACTTTCTCCCCTGGTGCTATGTCTGTATCTCACAGCATATCTCACAATGTGTCTGCATCTCACAGTGTGTGGACCCCACATGGAGGAAGCAGAAATGAGGATGGGGGGGGAACTCTAGAGGGAGGGAGATGTAGAGCCGTTGACCATGACTGGTTGCATAAGTGCATTGACTGAGCAGAGATACTCAGTACTTTATACTGGAGATCAGTTTCTAACAACCCACAGAGTAACAATTACCAAGATCTGTCTCCATGGAAAACCTGGACACCTGCACATATATTTTCAGCTCATTACCATTTTATATTCTTTCCAAATGAGGAAGGAATAAAAACATAAAAGGAATCAGAGAAAATAGGGAGAGTCAAAATCATAAAGGTTGATAACAAGCTTTAAATGACACATTAAACAAGATGTACTTGACTGATATTTATAGGACATTCCATACAAAAACAACAGAATACACTTTCTTCTCAAGTGCTCATGGAACATTCTCCAGGAGAGACCATATCTTGGGTCACAAATCAAGCCTTGGTAAATTTCAGAAAATTGAAATCGTATCAAGTATCTTTTCTGACTACAATGCTATGAGACTCGATATCAATTATAGGAAAAACTCTGTAAAAAATACAAACACATGGAGGCTAAACAATACGCTACTAAATAAAGCAGTTCTAAAGGGAAGTTTATAGCAATACAATCCTACCTCAAGAAACAAGAAACATCTCAAATAAACAACCTAACCTTACACCTAAAGCAATTAGAGAAAGAAGAACAAAAAGTCCCCAAAGCTAGCAGAAGGAAAGAACTCATAAAGATCAGATCAGAAATAAATGAAAAAGAAATGAAGGAAACGATAGCAAAGATCAATACAACTAAAAGCTGGTTCTTTGAGAAGATAAACAAAATTGATAAACCATTAGCCAGACTCATCAAGAAAAAAAGGGAGAACACTCAAATCAATAGAATTAGAAATGAAAAAGGAGAAGTAACAACTGACACTGCAGAAATACGAAGGATCATGAGAGATTACTACAAGCAACTCTATGCCAATAAAATGGACAACCTGGAAGAAATGGATAAATTCTTAGAAATGCACAACCTTCCGACACTGAACCAGGAGGAAATAGAAAATATAAACAGACCAATCACAAGCACTGAAATTGAAACTGTGATTAAAAATCTGCCAACAAACAAAAGCCCAGGACCAGATGGCTTCACAGGCAAATTCTATCAAACATTTAGAGAAGAGCTAACACCTATCCTTCTCAAACTCTTCCAAAATATAGCAGAGGGAGGAACACTCCCACACTCATTCTATGAGGCCACTATCACCTGAATACCAAAACCAGACAAAGATGTCACAAAAAAAGAAAACTACAGGCCAATTTCACTGATGAACATAGATGCAAAAGTCCTCAACAAAATACTAGCAAACAGAATCCAACAGCACATTAAAAGGATCATACACCATGATCAAGTGGGGTTTATCACAGGAATGCAAGGATTCTTCAATATACGTAAATCAATCAATGTGATACATCATATTAACAAATTGAAGGAGAAAAACCATATGGTCATCTCAATAAATGCAGAAAAAGCTTTTGACAAAATTCAACACCCATTTATGATAAAAACCCTCCAGAAAGTAGGCATAGAGGGAACTTACCTCAACATAATAAAGGCCATATATGACAAACCCACAGCCAACATCGTTCTCAATGGTGAAAAACTGAAACCATTTCCACTAAGATCAGGAACAAGACAAGGTTGTCCACTCTCCCCACTATTATTCAACATAGTTTTGGAAGATTTAGCCACAGCAATCAGAGAAGAAAAAGAAACAAAAGGAGGCCAAATCAGAAAAGAAGTAAAACTGTCACTGTTTGCAGATGACATGATACTATACATAGAGAATCCTAAAGATGCTACCAGAAAACTACTAGAGCTAATCAATGAATTTGGTAAAGTAGCAGGATACAAAATTAATGCACAGAAATCTCTTGCATTCCTGTACAATAATGATGAAAAATCTGAAAGAGAAATTAAGGAAACACTCATTTACCACTGCAACAAAAAGAATAAAATACCTAGGAATAAACCTACCTAAGGAGACAAAAGACCTGAATGCAGAAAACTATAAGACACTGATGAAAGAAATTAAAGATGATGCAAACAGAGGGAGAGATATACCATGTTCTTAGATTGGAAGAATCAACATTGTGAAAATGACTATCCTACCCAAAGTAATCTACAGATTCAATGCAATCTCTATCAAACTACCAATGGCATTTTTCACAAAACTAGAACAAAAAATTTCACAATTTGTATGGAAACACAAAAGACCCCAAATAGCCAAAGCAATCTTGAGAACGAAAAACGGAGCTGGAGGAATCAGACTCCCAGACTTCAGACTATACCACAAAGCTACAGTAATCAAGACAGTATGGTACTGGCACAAAAACAGAAATATAGATCAATGGAACAGGATAGAAAGCCCAGAGATAAACCCACGCACATATGGTCACCTTATCTTTGATAAAGGAGGCAAGAATATACAATGGAGAAAAGAGAGCCTCTTCAATAAGTGGCGCTGGGAAAACTGGACAGCTACATGTAAAAGAATGAAATTAGAGCAGTCCCTAACACCATACACAAAAATAAACTCAAAATGGATTAAAGACCTAAATGTAAGGCCAGACACTGTAAAACTCTTGGAGGAAAACATAGGCAGAACACTCTATGACATAAATCACAGCAAGATCCTTTTTGACCCACCTCCTAGAGAAATGGAAATAAAAACAAAAATAATCAAATGGGACCTAATGAAACTTAAAAGCTTTTGCACAGCAAAGGAAACCATAAACAAGACAAAAAGACAACTCTCAGAATGGGAGAAAATATTTGCAGATGAAGCAACTGACAAAGGATTAATCTCCAAAATTTACAAGCAGCTCATGCACCTCAATATCAAAAAAACAAATAACCCAATCCAAAAATGGGCAGAACACCTAAATAGACATTTCTCCAAAGAAGATATACAGATTGCCAACAAACACGTGACAGGATCCTCAACATCACTGATCATTAGAGAAATGCAAATCAAAACCACAATTAGGTATCACCTCACACCGTTCAGAATGGCCATCATCAAAAAATCTACGAACAATAAATTCTCGAGAGGGTGTGGAGAAAAGGGAATCCTCTTGCACTGTTGGTGGGAATGTAAATTGATACAGCCACTATGGAGAACAGTATGGAGGTTCCTTAAAAAACTAAAAATAGAACTGCCATACGACCTAGCAATCCCACTACTGGGCATACACCCTGAGAAAACCATAATTCAAAAAGAGTTAGGTACCACAATGTTCATTGCAGCTCTATTTACAATAGCCAGGACACAGAAGCAACCTAAGTGTCTATCGACAGATGAATGGATAAAGAAGATGTGGCACATATATACAATGGAATATTACTCAGCCATAAAAAGAAACGAAAGTGAGTTATTTGTAGTGAGGTGGATGGACCTAGAGTCTGTCATACAGAGTGAAGTAAGTCAGAAAGAGAAAAACAAATACCGTATGCTAACACATATATATGGAATCTAAAAAAAAAAAAAAACGGTTCTGAAGCACCTAGGGGCAGGACAGGAATAAAGACACAGACATAGAGAATGGACTTGAGGACACGAGGAGGGGAAAGGGGTAAGCTGGGATGAAGTGAGAGAGTGGCATGGACGTATATACACTACCAAATGTAAAATAGCTAGCTAGTGGGAAACAGCTGCATAGCATAGGGAGGTCAGCTCAGCTCTTTGTGTCCACCTAGAGGTGTGGGATACAGAGGGTGGGAGGGAGACACAAGAGGGAGGAGATATGGGGATATATGTATATGTATAGCTGATTCACTTTGTTATACAGCAGAAACTAACACACCATTGTAAAGCAATTATACTCCAATAAAGATGTTAAAATTAAAAAACCATGTACGCTCCATCAGCCTGACACACCTATACAACCATGAAACCAGCAGCACAACCAAAACAAACATTTCCATATGCTCCAAAGGTTCCTTGTGTCGTTTTGCCATCCCTCCTTCCACCCCTTTTGGCAGGCAGCCACTCACCCGCTCTGTCGCCATGGATGACTTCCCGTGTCCTAGTGTTTATGTAAATGGAGTCTTGCAGTGTGCGCTCTTCTCAGTCTGCGATCTTTCACTCAGCATGGTTTGCGACTCATCCATGTTGCTGTGTGTATGGTAGAGCATTTCATTCTATAGCTGACTGGTATTCTGTGATATGGCTGTGCTACAGTATGTCTATCCATGCTCATATAGATGGACATGGTTATTTACCTGTCTGTACCTCAGTTTCCTTACCTGTAAAATGAGGTAATACCCATCTCATAGGTTTTTAAATTTTTTAATAATTGACTTTATTCTTTAGAGCTTTCAGTTCAGAGCTATTAGTTCAGAGCTACTACAAATAAAGCTGACATGAACAGTTGTGTACAGGTCTTTGTGTAGACAGAAGTTTTCATTTCCTTGGGTAAATACTTAGGAGTGGAAGGGCTGTGTCATATGGTAGGTATACATTCAACTTTTTAAGAAACTGCCAAACTATTCTCCAAAGTGAGTGTGGCATTTTACATTTCCGGCAGCAGTGAATGAGGATTGTAATTGCCTCACATCTTCACCAATACTTGGTGTGCTCAGTGCTTTGTTGTTGTAGTTTTATTTTGTTTTGCTTGTTTGTCCGCCATTCTAATGGGTGTAGTGTAGTGGTATCCCATTCGGCTTTATTTGCATTTACTCATTGACTGACTCATGATGTTGAACACATTTTCATGTGCTTATTAGCATTTCACATATGATCCATAACATGTCTGTTCAGATCGTCTGCCCATCATCTTATTGGGTTGTTTCTCTTCTTATTATGGATCTATAAAAGTTCTTTATATATTTTGGATCCAAGACTGCACATTTCTGAGACGGCCTAACCGAGGTGGAGGACCTCGGGTGGAGTCTCCAGCTGGTGCTGCTGGGAAGCTCTGTCCAGAATGGGGTCCAGCCTCTGCTTCTCTGTGAGCTCAGGAGGATGTAATTCAGCAGCACCATTGAAAAGACAGCTCCACGGGGGCTGTGGAAATGTGCCCATACTACACATCACTCAGAGGCTGTGGCCGAGGTCTCTCCTACCGTGGACAGGATCTCCTTCCTCCTATCCCCTGTCCCCAAGGCCACTGAGGGGGCACTGTCCTGTCTTAGCACCACAGGGCCAGGACGTGGAGGGAGAGCTCATGGACGGCTATTTGGCTTAGTGGAAGCCTCTCAAAGTGTGGGGCTAAGGGCTCTGGACATCTAGAGCAGGTTCTCCAGCTGCCACG
Source organism: Balaenoptera physalus (assembly GCF_965194825.1). Taxonomy (NCBI): domain Eukaryota; kingdom Metazoa; phylum Chordata; class Mammalia; order Artiodactyla; family Balaenopteridae; genus Balaenoptera; species Balaenoptera physalus. Next base: position 124,907,735 of record NC_138890.1, read on the forward strand.
TGCCTGTGAACCCCCTGGGGGTCTTGTTAGAATGCAGCTTCTGCTTCAGGAGGCCTGGGCTCAGGCCCAACATTCTGCATGTTTAATAAGCTCCCAGGTGATGCTCCAGCTGCTGGTCTGGGGCTACAGTTAGGGCAGTGAGGGTCTAGATCAGAGAGTCTCCGAGTGTGGTCCACGCATCAGCAGCAACAGCACCCCTGGGAACAGGCTGCAAATGCAGATTCTTGGGCTCGACCCAGATGCACTGAAACAGAAACTCCAGAGGTGGGCCTAGCAGTCTGTTTTTTAACAAGCCCGCCAGGTTATCCTGATGCCTGCAAGCATTGGAGGACCACCTGGTACCCTACCCCCCATGTCTGAGAGGGCTCCACTGGGGAATGTTTGGTTCTTCTGAGTCCCTATATTTCCATGCTAGACTAAGTGTTTATAGATTGAGTAGTTTCAAAATAAAAAAGAAAGAGAGGAAGGAAGGGAGGGAAGGGAGAGGAGGAGAGGGGAGGGGAGGGATGGAGGGAGGGAGAGAGGGAGGGAAGGAAGCAAGAAAGAATAATAGAGGAAAAGAATCTCCTCCACTCTCCTGCCTGTTTTGGCCTCTTTTTATGGCTCTCCACTGTACCCTTTCCTGGTTTATGGATTAGAGAACAGAAGGAACTTGAGCCCTGATAGAACATGCCCCACTTGCTCCCTCACTTGCGGGCCTCTGTGGAATACTCTCCACCCTCCTCCAGGCCTCCTGCTCAGACCCTTGCCCAGCATCTTTAGATCCTTCAGGTCTTGGCCTGCATGTCACTGACCCCCCTAGACTGTAACCATCTGCTTATTTATGTCTCTACTCTCTGCTGGCCACGTTGGTCAGGGTCAACAGGGGAACAGGGCCTGTCTTGCCCTGCAGTGCTCTGCATAGCGCCCAGCACTAGTTAATGTTTGTTGAATGTATAAATGAGAAATAGCCAAGGGAGGAAGTAGCCCTGGGAAGGGAGGAAAAGGGGCATTGAGCTCAAGCTGGACAGTCCACCCCCTACACTCTGCAGGTGAGAATACTTACAGAGGCAGCGCTGTCACACTCGTCCCTCCCCCGCCCATTCCCACTGCCTCCCAGGATAAAAGAATCCAGAAATCCTGACGACAGGCACCAGTCCTCTGGCAAATTATGCCAAAGCCAGGCCTCTTTGCTTTTGCTGACTTGTGCCCACGCTGAAGGTAGGCAATATCCTGGGCTCGCCAGGCATGGACGCACTCAGGGGACACCAAGTCACCGGGACCTGAAACAGACGGCTCTGTCCTCCGGGGAAGAGCGGCTGCCCTGGCCCCTCACCTACAGGGGCTGCTCACACACGTTTGTCTCCCATCCTGTAAACTCCTCCTCAACCTGCGAATGCAGACCTCTTCATACACTATCCACATTATAACTTGTTTTGCACGTTTCTAGAGCAGAGAACAGGTTATATAACTCCAAAATCCTCCACACAATAAACTAACAAGCATTGACCAGGTAGGCACACACAGTGTCCCCAGGAACGTGGTGACTATAAAGTATAAGAAATGATCCAGGGACGCGTCTCAGTGCTTGTATTCACTCCGGCAAGAGGCCGTTTCTTGCCTTGACTTCTGCATGATTCACCTGTCACCTAATTCTGATGCCCACCCAAGGCGTTAAATAGATTTTAGGCCTTTTAACTTAAAACCCTCTGCCACCTCATTCATTATACGCAGAAACCAGACGCAGAGTGGGGCTTACTAAATATTTGTCACCACCGGTGCTGATTTCCGTCTGAATACCTGCAGAGTTGCGGGGATGACGAGGTCCCGCTGGGTCCGTAGGAGGTGGTGCCCTCGGCCTTCCTGCTGGGCTTCCCCACCCCACGTGACTCCTGGCCTTTCCCGGGGCGAGAACAGCTGAAGGCGGGGCTCACTCCGCAGCGTGGGCTTTGTAGCCATTACGGTCTGCTGCCCTTCACGCTGGACAATGACATGTTTGAACTGACTGCCTGGGCACGTGTGGGAGAGAATAAAGGGAGGAAGGTGTAGCCTTCCCCCTCTCCCTGCTGCGCGGGACTCTGACGGCTGCCCTGGGCGGGGCGGCTGCCGACGTGGCGAGGTCTCCTGCGCTTCTCCCGAACCTAACTATCAAAATCTCAGCCGTTTCAGCTCATCTATTTATGAAATGGATCTCTTTCACTTAAGAGAAACAAACCAGGCCTGACTTGGAGGCATGAATCATTTTCTTTCCAAAGAGTTCAAAGGAGATGGGCGTTAACCTTTACTGAGTGATCACGATGAGCGTCTGGGGTTGTGACGGACACTTTTGTGCCTTTTATCTCCTTTGACCTTCACAGTAACCCTACGAGGTGGACAAGTGTGAGGCAGAAAATGGCACTCAAGTTAGGTAACTAGCTCGTTCAAGGGCCCACAGGGAGGGAGGCCTGGGTACGCCCCTGGCGAGTCCCTCAAGGGGCCAGACTTTGGGACCTTGAAATAGGAACCTTCTAAAGATGTGTGTGTGTGTGTGTGTATACATACAAATATGTACACACACATATAGGGTGTGTACACATAAACAGATGTACATACACACATATCTATATATATAAACACACGTAGATACATATCTACATATACACAGACATGTGGACAGTCGTCCCCCCATATCCTGTAGGCTCCACATCCACAAATTCAACCAACCTCGATGGAAAATATTCAGGGGAGGGGGAGGAATTCCAGAAAATTCCAAACACTGAACGTGAGGGCGACTATTTACACAGTCTTTTCATTGTATTTACAACTATTTACATAGCATTTACATTATATTAGATATTATAAGTAATCCAGAGATGACTTCAAGTATATAGGAGGGGGCTTCCCTGGTGGCGCAGTGGTTGGGAGTCCGCCTGCCAATGCAGGGGACACGGGTTCGAGCCCTGGTCCAGGAAGATCCCACATGCCGCGGAGCAACTAAGCCCATGTGCCACAGCTACTGAGCCTGCACTCTAGAGCTCGTGAGCCACAACTACTGAGCCCGCATGCCACAAGTACTGAAGCCCACACGCCTAGAGCCCGTGCTCTGCAACAAGAGAAGCCACCGCAATGAGAAGCCCGTGCACCACAACGGAAGAGTAGCCCCTGCTCACCACAACTAGAGAAAGCCCATGTGCAGCAACGAAGACCCAACGCAGCCAAAAATAAATAAATAAATGTATAAATAAATAAATAAAAAATAAAGTATACATGAGGATGTGCATAGTTCATATGCAAATACTACATCATTTTATGTAAGGGACTTGAGCATCCTTGGCTTTTGGTATCTGTGGGGGTCCTTGAACCTATCCCCTGTGGACAGCAAGGAAGAACTAACTATATACTTCTTTATCTATGGTCAAATTAAGGGATTTATTATGTGTTCTAAACATTGCAATTGATCTTATAATGGAATTGTCTATCATTTTGTAATATTTCCTTTGAAATTGTTTTGAGTTGGTCCTGTACAACCACAAAGGATGGGGTCACCCACATTCATTCTCCTCAATCGTTTTTCACATTATCCACACATAGAAAATGATAATATTTATATGGCATGCTGAGGTAATCTGGGGAAGATTTGGGCATATCTCTTTGGAACTTGAGTAGAAACATTACATTTTCTTTGTTTTATATTTAATCATGATAAAAATAAAAGATACTAGGGAAGATATCGAATATTGAACTAGAATAAAACTTCCCCAAAAATCTTTTCACGCTTTTTAATGAGAACCTTGAGCTTGCTTCCATGAAGATAACAAGAATAACTTTCTTATATCACATTTTAAGGCTGAAATGGCTACACACAATTCCTCATCAAGGGTTTTCAGTGGTGACCCTTGAAATCTGTGAGAGTTACATCAATGAGAAATTTTGTTCACATACATATAATACAAATTTTAAAACCATTTTTATAACCATTGAAAATTTCACCACAGTGAAAATTGTACTTTAAAAATCCAACCAGGGACTTCCCTGGTGGTGCAGTGGTTAAGAATCCACCTGCCAATGCAGGGGACATAGGTTTGATCCCTGGTCCAGGAAGATCCCACATGCTGCAGAGCAACTTAGCCCGTGCACCACGACTACTGAGCCTGCGCCCTAGAGCCCGCGAGCCACAACTACTGAGCCCATGCACCACAACCACTGAAGCTCACACGCCTAGAGCCCATGCTCCGCAACAAGAGAAGCCACTGCAATGAGAAGCTCGCGCACCGCAACGAAGAGTAACCCCTGCTCACCGCAACTAGAGGAAGCCCATGTGCAGCAACAAAGACCCAACACAGCCAAAAATAAATATATAAATTTATTTTAAAAAAATCCAACCACTCTTCTTTCTTTTCACTGACAATAAAATATTGAAATGTATTTAATGATGGGAACAGATTTTTGATCCAGTGAACTTTTTTACATCTAGCATTTCAAAATAACAATAACACTCTAACTTGGAAGGCACGAATGTCATCCTTCAGGCCCAGTCACCTGCAAAACAGACAAGGGAGCCATCATCTGTATGGAAGGCTGAATAACAGTCCCCCAAAGGTACCTATATTGTGATCCCTGGTTCCTCTGAATGTGTTACTTCACATGGCAAAGGGGACCTTGCCAGCAGTTAAATTAAGAGTCTCGAGATGGGAGGACGCTCCTGATTACCCATGCGGACTCAGTGTAATTCGAAGGGTCCTTCTAAGAAAAAGGAAGCAGAAGAGCCAGAGAAGATGGAACAGAAACTAAAGACAGAGTCAGGGAGAGATCGGAAGACGCCATGCTGTTGGCTTTGAAGACGAAGGGAGGGGTCACAAGCTGAGGAATGCAAATGGCTTCTAGAAGCTAGAAAAGGTTAGGGAACAGATTCTCTCCTAGAGCCTCCAGAAGGAATGCAACCCTGCCAACATCTTGATTTTTGTTCCAGTGAATCCCATCTCAGACTTCTGGCTTCTAGAACTGTAACATAATAAATCTGTGTTGTTTGAAGCCACTGAGTTTGTGGTCATGTGTTACAATATTAATGGAAAACTAACACACATACTTAGACTGAGGCAGAGCCAGGACCTGGAGCTAGGCCCACAAGGAGCCCTATCCAGCCTCTGCACCTCCCCCACTTCCAACCACCTACTTTTAGGGCACCAAACATACGGATTCTCCAACAGCTCCATGGGCGGGTACTTATCCACAGTGGGTAGCAGAGTGTACTTTGCAGCTGGCTGCTGAAGTAGGTCTCTGGGGAATAGAGCTCCCTGACGTCACTCAGCACAGCCACCTAGAGCCATGAGTGCGGGGTGTTGCTCAGCAGGGTTGCCACCCAAGGGGACCACAGAGCAGCCCTGAGACCCTGCTCCGGAGGCTGCTCAGGAACTCCTCCCACTGCGGCCCCTGCCCTGCCACCTGAAGGCTGACAGTAACGATGTCTTGTAGCAACACAGGTACCCATTTGTGATATCTCAGCATACCGATGACAAACTATTGGGAATCTCTGAGTTCTGTGGCCATTGTTACCAAGTTTGGTACAGAGCAACACACCATCTGCATTTACACAATGAATCTTGCCCTGTACAGAAGTACTCAATAGAAATAGATCAGTGCCTTATACTTCCACTTAAGGGTACTGTTTATTTCAATGACAGGAATGGATTTATACTTTAGTTATGTAAGGATCCCTGAGTTAACTGGTGTAATATTTCCCTTTAATTCCAGTGATGTTTTGGTGCCAATTATAGATTTTTGTCTTGGCATGCCTTAATCTGGTTTTAATAAATCTCACTTCTTTCCTGCTAGCGTGTGTGTGTCTGTGTGTGTATGTACATGTGTGTTTTCTCTTGGGGTGGGATAGCCAATGAAGACATTTTGAAGTTTCCAAGGTCGGCCCATGCCCCAGCGCTGGCACTCAGCCAGCACACACTGACACAACTGTGCCAGTTGTGCACATATGTATTGATTCATTGGGGTTCCACTTTGACTGGTTGGTGCCTGTACTACCAGTGGTTAAATAGTATTAATATAACACTTGTTGTTCCACTTACCTGAGTATTGGCCATATGACAACACTGGGGAACCAATTTTTCAAGGGCTCTGATGTGAGCATTAAGAAAGGAGAGATGACCAAAGAAACTTTGTTGTAGATTTGAATATATCTGCAAGAATAGATCAAGTCATATTCATAATTATCCCCTAAAGAGGTGTTTAAAAACCGTTAGACCTGTTTCTCCTTCTGAGAATTAGTCATTTCTATACCCCAAAGCCAGTCCTTTGTGGTCCTTTTCAAACTCTCAGTCGTCTGCAAGGTATAGAATGGCTGCTTTTTATGCAGTTTTCTTTCTCAAAAGATAAGGAAGGGGGCTTCCCTGGTGGCGCAGTGGTTGAGAATCCGCCTGCCAATGCAGGGGACACGGGTTTGAGCCCTGGTCTGGGAAGATCCCACATGCCGCGGAGCAACTAGGCCCGTGAGCCACAAGTACTGAGCCTGTGCGTTTGGAGCCTGTGTTCCGCAACAAGAGAGGCCGCGACAGTGAGAGGCCCGCGCACCGCGATGAAGAGTGGCCCCCACTCGCCGCAACTAGAGAAAGCCCTCGTACAGAAACGAAGACCCAACACAGCCAAAAATAAATAAATTAATAAATTAATTAATTAATTAATTTTTAAAAAAATGATAAGGAAGGAAATAGGAAAGCCTGTAGAATAAGAGATTGTGGCCCCGCCTATCTCTTTCCTCAGGTGCGTCATCCTTCTCACAGCATTTTTGTCTGAAGATTTCCAAAGCCCTTTTGAACAATCTGTGCAGGGCTCAGAGGTCAAAACACCTCACAGCCACCACCCTCCCTTTTTTCCTTCAGTGCTGGAGTCAGTCTGGTACTATGAGTCTAAGTGTATCATAATGTCCATTCTACTTGTTGCTAAATATACGTGGTAATTTTTTTAAAAAAAACATAAACTGGGATGATGTTTCCTATCATTTTTTAAATGTGGGCCTGAAACACCAGCACACGCAAACAATTTTATTTTTTCTTGGTTCCTCTGACTTAGACTGAGCAACTAGCACTAGGCTGATGGTAATGACTGATCAATGGTCTGAAGAGAAAGGCAGCTTGCCCAGGCAATTTATCTAAGCAAGTCACAGACTGAGTCCTATAGAAATCCAACCCATTATTTTATAGGCACAGCACATGTATTTTTCACTGAAATAAAATTTTATTACAAATGAAGCATTGACACTATTCCAGTTTATAGGCTATGATACACAATTCTGAAGGACCATTTAAAATAAATACAAACTATTTTATGAGAAGGAAATCTACAAAAAAGAGGATATATGTATATGTATAGTTGATTCACTTTACAGTATAAACTAGTACAATATTGTAAAGCAGCTATACTCCAATTTTTTAAAAAATGAAAAATTGATTAATTAATCATTAATTAATTAAAATAAATACAAACTAGTTTAAATAGATGCAAACACGGTTTGTATTCAAAATAAATGATGGAGGGACTTCCCTGATGGCACAGTGGTTAAGAATCCGCCTGCCGATGCAGGGGACGCAGGTTCAAGCCCTGGTCTGGGAAGATCCCACATGCCACAGAGCAACTAAGCCCGTGCACCACAACTACTGAGCCTGTGCTCTACAGCTCGCGAGCCACAACTACTGAGCCCATGCCCCACAACTACTGAAGCCCATGCACCTAGAGCCCGTGCTCCGCAACAAGAGAAGCCACCGCAATGAAAAGCCCACATACCACAACAAAGAGCAGCCCCCGCTCGCCGCAACCAGAGAAAGCCCACATGCAGCAAAGAAGACACAACACAGCCAAACATAAAAATAAATAAATAAATAAATAAGTAAGTAAGTAAATAAATAAATAAATAAATAAATGATGGAGTGGTCCATCATGGCAAGAAGAAGCATTTTATCACTGATACTGTTTAGAATACTGGCATAAGTGCTAATAAAAAGCAAACTGGCTTTTAGCCAGTTTTATTATTGGTCTTAAACTCCCCTTTTGCTTGTCTCTGGGGCAGACAGCTTCCCACCCTTGGTATGTCACAGTCTTTGTAACTGCCTCAAGTCCTTTTTAGGTTAAAGCAAGTACAAATGAATGAATGCTAATATACCTAGGAACTAAATATACCTAGAAAATATATTTAGATATTTCAGAATACCATTGCCTATAGGAAATCTTATTAAGACCATTCTAATAAATCTACAAATGTTATCAGTCATTGCTTAATCATCCTTCCATTTCCCTATTTTGCTTTAGGAAGATGTAGTTAACTCACCTCTCAATCAAGTTTCAACAGCCACCCTTTATTAGACTGTTGGCAGAGCCCACTGCAGACTTTCCAATGCAGTCTTCAACTAAACTTATTTTACACTTTGGAAGATTGTCCCAGCCCAGCCCCCAGCAGATTCTGTGAGTATAAACTCCTGTATAATGGATTTTAACCCAAACAAAGATAGTAAGAACCTCTTATTAAATTTTTAGCCTTTATCAAAGCTTGCAAATTCAAATGTATAGGGTCAGGCAAGTAAGACAAATAAGTAAAACTATCAGGGACTTTTGGGACCATGTAAACTGGAGACCTGGAAAGGATGTGCATTCAAAAAAGTTCTGCACCATGCCAGATCACAAGGATAATTTGGTGGTGGTGATGGTGTGTTGGAGTTTCTTTCTGGAAAATTTATTTACTTTTCTTTAAGATCTGTTTTAGGTAATTTTAATAATATTTCCAAAGATGCTAGAAAAAAGATACATAGATATAGATATAGATTAGATTTAGATATAGATATCAAAGTAACCCTCATTATTGATGTTGTTCAGATTCTCTTTCTACTTCTAACATTATATGCTTTGTATACTTTGAAGCAATGTTATTTGGTTCATAAGGATTCATTATGGCTATATAGTTTTCAAAATAATTTATTTTATCAAAATAAAAGATCCCATAATCTTATTTAATTTGTTCCTTAAATTCTACCTTATCATATTTACATTATCCCTTGTTTTGTTTTGTTTTGTTTTTCATTATCTAACATACCTACACTTATCCTTTTACATATAAACATTGCTTCACTTTGTTTTAGGTCTACTCCTTTTCAACAGCATAAAATTGGATGCTGTTTTTTGACTCAATATGAGACTCTATTTCTTTTAATAAGGATATTTTATCCCTTTTTATATTTTTTAGTTCAACTGATCTGGTTGTTCTTATTTTTATCACAGTATTCTATGCTTTCTTGATGCTAATTTAGTTTTATGTCTTTTACTATGTGTATTCTTTTTGTTTGTTTCCTTTATGTTTGCTCAGGTGATTTTGATTTATTTTCTCCAGGGTTCTGGAATTCGTTTGCCTTTTATTGCACTAAACAATACCTCTGTATATAATACTTTAGCCTATATTTCCCCGTCAGAACCAAGAGAATATTGTAGTTTTTAAGTTGCCCCTATTTGAGATAAGAAATTAAGCACATTCTTTCTTCTCTTCTGTCCACTCTCAGGTTTTTTTTCATATAATCTGGACTTTAAAATCCAGATTATTGTTAATTTCATATTACATACTCTCTTTAAAGAGGATCATGGGACATTTGCACTCAGCTTTTTTTCACATCAATTCTGCTTCTGCTGCCTTCAGTGTAATTGTTCATTCCACATTTGCATTCTTTCTGTGAGCAATCCTCTCTCAATTGATCTAACTCCCTTTTTATCCTATTTAACTGACTTTTCAGTTCAGCTTTTTTTTACTTCCAGCTTTCTCTCCTGATAGAGGTCAAGTCTTCTTGAATATCAAAAAGTCTTGTGAAATTTTCTTCTCGGTTCTGTGGGAGATGATATTTAAAGGTATGTTTTTCCTCTGAGTTACCCAGATCCTTTCCTTTCCTTTGCTCTGCACAATTTTTTCACATGCCTCATGTTCTTGTTTTCTCTTCCTTGAATGAAGCACCCATCTAGCCTCAGAGTTTGTCAACAGAGAATGTGATATGCAATCTCCCAGGGTAATTAATTCTCAGTTTTGTCTGGATTTTCATAAAATGATCTATGATTTGCTACAAAGGTGTCTACTTCATACCTCTTCTTTCTTGCTCTCTCACCCTTGAACCAATGGAGTACATGAGAAACTGGAATTCTCAGCATGCACTGCTCCTGAACTAGTGCTTTATTCATGAGACTATATCTCCCAAAATATATAGTGCTACTGTATGCATGTGTGTGTGCATGCACACACACTCACACACACACGCACATACACAACCCCCTCATGCCCAGCTGACTTCTGAGATTTTAAGTCTCTGCCTAGATGTAGAAAATTGGGGGAAACTTGCACAAGCCTCTTATATAGCCTCATCCATGAGAGGGCAGACAGCAGAAGCAGGAAGAACTACAATCCCGCAGCCTGTGGAACAAAAACCACAGTCACAGAAAGATAGACAAGATGAAGAGGTAGAGGGCTATGTACCAGATGAAGGAACAAGCTAAATCCCCAGAAAAACACCTAAATGAAGTGGAGATAAGCAACCTTCCTGAAAAATGTTCAGAATAATGATAGTGAAGATGATCCAGGACCCGGGAAAAACAAAGGAGGCAAAGATCGAGAAGATGCAAGAAATGTTTAACAAAGACCGAGAAGAATTAAAGAACAAACACATAGAAGAATTAAAGAACAAACAAACAGAGATGAACAATACAATAACTGAAATGAAAAATAAACTAGAAGTAATCAATAGCAGAATAACTGAGGCAGAAGAACGGATAAGTGACCTGGAAGACAGAATGGTGGAATTCACTACTGTGGAACAGATTAAAGAAAAAAGAATGAAAAGAAATGAAGACAGCCTAAGAGACTTCTGGGACAACATTAAATGCAACATCATTCACATTATAGGGGTCCCAGAAGGAGAAGAGAGAGAGAAAGGACCAGAGAAAATATTTGAAGAGATTATAGTCAAAAACTTCCCTAACATGGGAAAGGAAATAGCCATCCAAGTCCAGGAAGCATAGAGAGTCCCAGGCAGGATAAACCCAAGGAGAAAAATGCTGAGACACATAGTAATCAAACTGGCAAAAATTAAAGACAAAGAAAAATTATTGAAAGCAACAAGGGAAAAATGACAAATAACATACAAGGGAACTCCCATAAGGTTAACAGCTGATTTCTCAGCAGAAACTCTACAAGCATAAGGGAGTGGCATGACATATTTAAAGTGATGAGAGGGAAGAACCTACAACCAAGATTACTCTACCGGGCAAGGATCTCATTCAGATTTGACAGAGAAATCAAAAGCTTTACAGACAAGCAAAAGCTAAGAGAATTCAGCAACACCAAACCAGCTCTACAATAAATGCCAAAGGAACTTCTCTAAGTGGGAAACACAAGAGAAGAAAAGAACCTACAAAAACAAACCTATAACAATTAAGAAAATGGTAATAGGAACATACATATCGATAATTACCTTAAACGTAAATAGATTAAATGCTCCAACCAAAACACACAGGCTCGCTGAATGGATACAAAAACAAGACCCACATATATGCTGTCTACAAGAGACCCATTTCAGACCCAGGGACACATACAGACTGAAAGTGAAGGGATGGAAAAAGATATTCCATGCAAATGGAAATCAAAAGAAAGCTGGAGTAGCAATACTCATATCAGATAAAATAGACTTTAAAATAAAGAATGTTACAAGAGACAAGGAAGGACACTACATAATGATCAAGGGATCAATCCAAGAAGAAGATATAACAATTAAAAATATATATGCACCCAACATAGGAGCACCTCAATACATAAGGCAACTGCTAACAGCTATAAAAGAGGAAATCGACAGTAACACAATAATAGTGGGGGACTTTAACACCTCATTTACACCAATGGACAGATCATCCAAACAGAAAATTACTAAGGAAACACAAGCTTTAAATGACACAATAGACCAGATAGATTTAATTGATATTCATAGGACATTTCATTCAAAAACAGCAGATTACACTTTCTTCTCAAGTGCACACAGAACATTCTCCAGGACAGATCACATCTTGGGTCACAAATCAAGCCCCAGTAAATTTAAGAAAATTGAAATCATATCAAGCATCTTTTCTGACCACAATGCTATGCGATAAGAAATCAATTACAGGGAAAAAACGTAAAAATCCTAAACACGTGGAAAGTAAACAATACGCTATGAAATATCCAGGAGATCACTGAAGAAATCAAAGAGGAAATCAAAAAATACCTAGAGACAAATGACAATGAAAACACGACAATCCAAAACCTATGGGATGCAGCAAAAGCAGTTCTAAGAGGGAAGTTTATAGCAATACAAGCCTACCTCAAGAAACAAGAAAAATCTCAAATAAACAATCTAACCTTACACCTAAAGGAACTAGAGAAAGAAGAACAAACAAAACCCAAAGTTAGTAGAAGGAAAGAAATCATAAAGATCAGAGCAGAAATAAATGAAATAGAAACAAAGAAAACAATAGCAAAGATCAATAAAACTAAAAGCTGGTTCTTTGAGAAGATAAACAAAATTGATAAACCATTAGCCAGACTCATCAAGAAAATGAGGGAGAGGACTCGAATCAATAAAATTAGAAATGAAAAAGGAGAAGTTACAACAGACACCGCAGAAATACAAAGCATCCTAGGAGACTACTACAAGCAACTCTGTCCCATAAAATGGACAACCTGAAGGAATGGACAAATTCTTAGAAAGGTTTAACCTTCCAAGACTGAACCAGGAAGAAATAGAAAATATGAACAGACCAATCACAAGTAATGAAATTGAAACTGTGATTAAAAATCTTCCAACAAACAAAAGTCCAGGACCAGATGTCTTCACAGGTAAATTCTATCAAATATTGAGAGAAGAGCTAACCCCCATCCTTCTCAAACTCTTCCAAAAAATTGCAGAGGAAGGAACACTCCCAAACTCGTTCTATGAGGCCACCATCACCCTGAAACCAAACCAGACAAAGATACTACAAAAAAAGAAAATTACAGACCAATATCACTGATGAATATAGATGCAAAAATCCTCAAGAAAATACTAGCAAACAGAATCCAACAACACATTAAAAGGATCATACACCATGATCAAGTGGGATTTATCCCAGGGATGCAAGTATTCTTCAGTATATGCAGATCAATCAATGTGATACACCATATTAACAAACTGAAGAAGAAAAACCATATGATCATCTCAATAGATGCAGAAAAAGCTTTTGACAAAATTCAACACCCATTTATGATAAAAACTCTCCAGAAAGTGGGCATAGAGGGAACCTAATAAACATAAAAAAGGCCATATATGACAAACCTACAGCAAACATCATTCTCAATGGTGAAAAACTGAAAGCATTTCCTCTAAGATCAGGAACAAGACAAGGATGTCCACTCTCACCACTATTATTCAACATAATTTTGGAAGTCCTAGCCATGACAATCAGAGAAGAAAAAGAAATAAAAGGAATACAAATTGGAAAGGAAGAAGTAAAACTGTTTCTGTTTGCAGATGACATGATCCTATACATAGAGAATCCTAAAGATGCCACCAGAAAACTACTAGACCTAATCAATTAATTTGGTAAAGTTGCAAGATACAAAATGAATGCACAGAAATCTCTTGCATTCCTATACACTAATGATGAAAAATCTGAAAGAGAAATTAAGGAAACACTCTCATTTACCATTGCAACAAAAAGAATAAAATATTTAGGAATAAACCTCCCTAAGGAGACAAAAGACCTGTATGCAGAAAACTATAAGACACTGATGAAAGAAATTAAAGATGATACAAACAGTTCGAGAGATATACCATGTTCTTGAATTGGAAGAATCAATATTGTGAAAATGACTATACTACCCAAAACAATCTACAGATTCAATGCAATCCCTAGCAAATTACCAATGGCATTTTTTACAGAACTAGAACAAAAAATCTCAAAATTTGTATGGAGACAAAAAAGACGCTAAATAGCCAAACAAAACTTGAGGGAAAGTAATGGAGTTGAAGGAATCAGACTCCCTGACTTCAGATTATACTACAAAGCTACAGTAATCCAGACACTATGGTACTGGTACAAAAACAGAAATATAGATCAACGGAACAGGATAGAAAGCCCAGAGATAAACCCATGCACCTATGGTCAACTAATCTATGACAAAGGAGGCAAGGATATACAATGGAGAAAAGAGAGCCTCTTCAATAAGTAGTGCTGGGAAAACTGGACAGCTACATGTAAAAGAATGAAATTAGAACACTCCCTAACACCATACACAAAAATAAACTCAAAATGGATTAGAGACCTAAATGTAAGACTGGACACTATAAAACTCTAAGAGGAAAACAGGAAAAACACTCTTTGACATAAATCACAGCAAGATCTTTTTTGATCCACCTCCTAGAGTAATGGAGATAAAAACAAAAATAAACAAATGGATCCTAATGAAACTTAAAAGCTTTTGCACAGCAAAGGAAACTACAAACAAGACGAAAAGACAACCCTCAGAATGGGAGAAAATATTTGCAAACAAATCAATGGACAAAGAATTAATCTCCAAAATATATAAACAGCTCATGAAGCTCAATATTAAAATAACAAACAACCCAATCCACAAATGGACAGAAGACCTAAACAGACATTTCTCCAAAGGAGACACACAGATGGCCAAGAAGCACATGAAAAGCTGCTCTACATCACTAATTATTAGAGAAATGCAAATCAAAGCGACAATGAGGTATCACCTCACACCAGTTAGAATGGGCATCATCAGAAAATATACAAACAACATATGCTGGAGAGAGTGTGGAGAAAAGAGAACCCTCTTGCACTGTTGGTGGGAATGTAAATTGATACAGCCACTATGGAGAACAGTATGGCGGTTCCTTAAAAAACTAAAAATAGAATTACCATATGACCCAGCAATCCCACTACTGGGCATATACCCAGAGAAAACCGTAATTCAAAAAGACACATGCATCCTAATGTTCATTGCAGCACTATTTACAATAGCCAGGTCATGGAAGCAACCTAAATGCCCATCGACAGACAAATGGATAAAGAAGAAGTGGTATATATATACAGTGGTATATTAGCCATGAAAAGGAACCAAATTGGGCCATTTGTAGAGACATGGATGGATCTAGAGACTGTCATACAGAGTGAAGTAAATCAGAAAGAGAAAAACAAATATCGTATATTAACGCATGTATGTGGAACCTAGAAAAATGGTACAGATTAACTGGTTTGCAGGGCAGAAATTGAGACACAGATGTAGAGAACAAATGTATGGACACCAAGGGGGGGGAGTCGCGGGGGGGGGGTGATGAATTGGGAGATTGGGATTGACATATATACACTAATATGTATAAAATTGATAACTAATAAGAACCTGCTGTATAAAAAAAATAAATAAAATAAAATTCAAAAATTCGAAAAAGAAAATTGGTAAGGGAGGCACCTGTGAAAAAGAACTTACTCCTCTGGCCTCAAAGAGGGGGACCCAGAAAGTGTAACTGATCATTTTCAAATTATATAGGACTTAAGTTCTTGTATTGAGAGGACAAGTGGTGGTAAGATATGCAATATCGCTTGACTTTTTTTTCAGGCAGTCTGCTTTGGAAACAAATCTAAAGCTTGAGTAGTTTTCCTAGTCCAGCTCCATCTGCCTCATAATTGTCAGTCCCTCCCAGATTCTGTCATTGGGTTGTCTAGTTTGGGGTGGCAATATGAATGGTCATCTCATGCTGGATCTTTGTGGATATTTTAGTAAGAAATAAACCAGAATTCTCTTTAATTATTCATACACCTCGCCCCAACCTCTGTGCCTGAAAGGTTGTAGGGCTGTCTTCCTTTCAATATCAAGATCCAAGGCTTTTCACACACACACACTCACACATGCACGCACATGCACTCACACATCATGGCTGCCAGGCTATTTAAGATTCCCTTCCATCTAATTTTGATGTCAATGATGCAAAAAACCTCTGGAAATCAATCGAAGAAGCTCCTGCCAAAAAAAAAAAAAAAAAAAAAAAACACCAACTCTGGAAGTCACTCAAAGACGTATCTGCCATCCAGTGCTTAAATTTACTCCTATTTCACAGCCGTCATCCATATGTTGGGAAGTTCACAGGGTGATGCCTAACTTTTGAACTCAGTCTATAGGCCAAGGAAATAAAACTGCTGAAGCCTGTCTTCTGTGTACCACTCTGCTCCTTCCCTCTGCCCAGGAAATGGATGTTGGCAGATGTCTTTCCCACAGGCCAAGTCATGGTCTTGGTGTATTAAAAACTCATCCCTTCTCCCCCCTTGAGGACAGTAGGCTGCCATCAGATGCTGTGTGCTCCAGAACACGACACCATATGATTGCCACCATAGCCAGAGGCTTAGTAAATGTTCCTAAAACGCAGACAGTTGAAAGAGATGCCTCTGCTTGCTGCTGAGAGATTCGTCTTGCCAAAAATCACTGCCTCCCCTGGGAAGCCCAGAGAAAGATGGCAAATCCAGCGGGGGAGTACAGCGTCTGCCCTAACGATAGCTGAGGGAAAGGATGATCTGAGGAGCCATCAGAGTCAAACCCCACCTAAGCCATCGGCTGCAGAGATTCAAATTGCCCTGAGGTCCACGAAGGCTTAGTGGGGGGAAAGGGAAAGCAACAGGACAAATCCAGTTGAAAGCCCCAGATCCAACCTAACCTCAGCATCCTCCCAGTAACTTACCTAAGGCCTCCTGAGCCCTTCACTCAGGGGCGTGTGGTCAGTGGCCCAGGCTCAGGGACAGCATCCCCTCTGCAGTTCTTCTCTGGGCCCACATTCCCCTGCCTTCCCCTCAAGCAGCAGGCAGGAACTCAGCCTGGCCCAGTGTTTCAGACAGCCTCTGTCACAGACTCGACTAATTTTGTCATCCTTTCTCCCCTCCTTCCTTCCACTCTCCCCTTCCTTCTTTTCCTTTATTTTATTTAATTTGGGGGATGGGGAAGGGAAAGAGCTATCAAGCTGTTTGGCCAACTGAGCAATCTGAGTTGTGGCAGATCTTTAAATACTGCTAATAAAACAGAATCCAAAGAATTATAGCCTCTGTTATGACAGGTATGATTAAACTGCCTGGGCATGATTCATCTCTATTATATTAGAGCATGAGAAAAAAAGATTAAACCATGATCTTTATCACCATTGGGGGAAAAAAAGCTTTTCCCTGCATTCTGAAGACTGCACCTCTGCTCAGAGAGAAATTTTTTTTTTTAATTGGGTTATAGTTGCTTTACAGTGTTGTGTTAGTTTCTGCTGTATGGAAAAAAGACAACCCTCAGATTGGGAGAAAAGATTTGCAAACGAAGCAACTGACAAGGGATTAATCTCCAAAATATGCAAACAGCTCATGCAGCCCAATATCAAAAAAAAAAAACAATCCAATCAAAAAATGGGTGGAAGACCTAAATAGACACTTCTCCAAAGAAGACATACAGATGACCAAGAGGCATATGAAAAGATGCTTAACATCACTAACTATTAGAGAAATGCAAATCAAAACTACAATGAGGTATCACCTCACATCGGTCAGAATGGCCATCATCAAAAAATCTACAAACAATAAATACTGGAGAAGGTGTGGAGAAAAGAGAACCCTCTTGCACTGTTGGTGGGAATGTAAATTGATACAGCCACTATGGAGAACAGTATGGAGGTTTTTTCCTTAAAAAACTAAAGATAGAATTACCATGTGATCCAGAAATCCCATTCCTGGGCATATATCTGGAGAAAACCATAATTTGAAAAGATACATGCACCCCAGTGTTCATTGCAACACTATTTACAATAGCCAGGACGCGGAAGCAACCTAAATGTCCATTGACAGATGAATGGATAAAGAAGATGTGGTACATATATACAATGGAATACTACTCAGCGATAAAAAGGAATGAAATTGGGTCATTTGTAGAGACGTGGATGGACCTAGAGACTGTCATACAGAGTGAAGTAAGTCAGAAAGAGAAAAACAAATATCATATATTAATGCATATATGTGGAATCTAAAAAAATGGTACAGATAAACCTATTTGCAGAGAGAAATTGAAAATCCATACATGGTTATGAACAATCAATGAGCTGGCCATGTTCAGAGCATTTGGGAAGGAGTTGATATTTGTGTCTGAAAAGATGATCATTTACATTAATGTGGACAAGGAACTAGAAATCTCTACCACCTATCAAAACAGCTAAAATGAAACGTGGAGCCGGGATAAAAGATCCTTCTGAGGACAGGCAGCCCACAGCAAGGCTCATGAGTTTGGTGTCAGTGCTGAGTGTTGCAGGGGAGGGGATATGAGTAGTGCTGTGGAAACACTGTCTTCTTTCATCTTAGTTTACATAGGGCGTTAGTATTTGCAGGCTTTTTTTTTTTTTTAACATCTTTATTGGAGTATAATTGCTTTACAATGGTGTGTTAGTTTCTGCTTTATAACAAAGTAAATCAGTTATACATATACATATGTTCCCATATCTCTTCTAGGGCATGGTGGTTCTTGCAGTGAAGTCCAGCACCCTATGGCTTCACACTCAGTTCTTGGGGGTGTTGCAGTTCTCCCTACCAATATGTTTTCTTGAATCAGGGAGAAGGCGGTAGCAGAGCTGATACTCCAGATGTTTTAAATATCCTGGGTTCTCCCAAGGGAGGATGCCCCCATCATCCATTACAAGTTAGGAAGAAAACTGACTTGCTAATTTGGAAGTTCTCACTATTCTTTCTCTCCCTTCCCCCACCCCACTCCCCGGAAACACGTGACCTACCCTCCCCCCACTTCCTCTCACTCTCCCTGCCTCCCTCCCTCTTTTACTTTGTCTTCAGGTATATATGATATCAAACATACTCAGAGTGTGTGACATTTTATATAAAAGGACTTAGATCACTTGGAATGTAGAGAGTATTTTGGTTTGAGTTGGCTGATAAGTTGTTTTAATCAATCTGATTTTATTAGTAATTTATTTCTAACTCCTTAGCCATCCATGGAATACAGCTTTAAGAAAAAATAACAACTGTACATCAACAACTCCATAAAAATTGAAACTAAGCCCGCTTTCTTAGTATAGCAGAAAAAGCCTTGTACTAGAAGTCAGAGACCTAGTTTCTACTCCTGGTTCTGCCACTACATAGTTACATGATCCTGGATGAGTTATTTTGACATCTTGGCCATTGTTTTTCTTATCAGTGATACCTATTTAACCTTTGGGGTCATGGACTCCTCTGAGAATTTGATGAAGATATAAACCCTCTTCCCAGGGAAGTGCACATGAACACAGAGCTTTGCACAGAATTTCAAGGTTTGGGGGCTCTCCACAATAGCCCACCTAGGACTTCACCTGTGCAAGTGAACCCCAGGTCAGGAACTCGTGGATGGGAGAATCGCTACAACCTCTTCCAGTTGTAATGGGCTCAACTTTGTGAATCTGCGAGCAGGAGACATTGCTCAGGAACTGATTTGAGAAAAAAAGAGGAAGAAGAGGAGCAAAAGGAAAAGAAAATAGAAAAAGGAAGAAAAAGAGAAGTTCTATTTCTAGTAACTCAAAAAATATTTAAAAATCCAGTTCTTAGATGAACACTTACATGAATTAAATGCAATATAATTAAATGTCATGTTATAAAGGAAAATGTAATGTAACATGTTAACTCATTTTAAAGTTATAACCTCTTGGGAACAATAAAATAAGTCATAGTGCATAAAATAAAGAAAGGAAAATGGAAGCAAAAAGCATTTACCGTAACTAAACGATTATCTCAAAATGTGATTAAATACTTCGAATTCTATGATAACTGAAATAATCTTTACATTTTTGTTAACTATCTAGTTTCTGTGACTTGACTCTTAAATCTTTTGGGAAAACAAACCTGAACTACAGGCTTTTAGTTCTATAAGAACACATCACTAACGCCATTTTTTAAAATGCAATTTTAGCAACTCAGCATAGGTATTCAATCTAAGAGATTTAATTAACTTTAGATGAATGTCTTGAGCCAATCCCCAAGCAGAATACAGTCTCTTACAAACATTACATCAACACTAAGCCGGAGAAGCCATGGGCTCAAGAGAGGGAGTGCTACACTCCAGTCCTGGAGACGGGGCTCTAGGCGAGTCCCTTGCTCTATCTGGTGCTCAGATGTTCCCTCTGCAAAGGGAACATGTTCCCTCTCCTGTGCTACTTTTATGAGTCTCTCTTCATCACAACCTCCAAGGCACTATCATTAATCAACCAAGGGACTAAAACCAGTTTCCTTCCAAATATAGGCAGTTGTACATTTGTGGCTATAAATATATAAAAGTCCAAACTGAGCAGGGAAAGTAAAGGTAAAGTAAAATCTAACCTTATGACAACTCCCCAACATGCTTTCTAACTGCTATAGGTTTTCCCAGAAAGTAGAGAAGCAAGGAGGGGGAAGAGGGTCTATGTTTGTATACTGGAATATTATCAACTAGCAATTATTAATTACTAATTTGCCCTGAACATCTTGCTAGAAGGAAAAAGTTAATTTGTTTCCTAACTCTAAGAACTTGTAACCTAATGTGGCCAACAAACTAAGCAAACATGAATGTACTTATTTTACCAAGATTTATAGCAGAGATTGCACACTTAGAGGGGCCAGGCTGGTGATGTAAAAGTGAGAAGCAAGTTGTTTCTGATGCAATAGGGAACAGTGGGAACTGTGGAAAACTGAAATATTGTGTTAGCCAAAATCAATGTGTCTGCAGGTGAAACTGATGCACTGGACAGATCTAGCTTGAAATTCGGACTTAAGGCTGAGAGAAGTGCCTCTTGAGGTCATCCAGCTAGTTAAAGGCAGAACAAGAATTCAAAATTAGGCCTTTTAATTTTCAGACCAGTGTTTTCTCCACTTACACCAAAGCTTCCTTTTGTCAAAGGTCAGAGCAAATTCCCTTCATAATAGATGTTGGCATCATTCTCTTCCATCACTTTCACTTCTGTCCCTCGGACCATGCTCCACACTCACCATCATCAGACTCTTCCTCCAAAATACCACTTTTATAATGTCCCTTCTCTACTCAAGAAGCAACCAGGCCCCACCTGTCTCTTCATGCCACCAAGGACCTCTCTAATCAGGCCCCGCTTAACCCAAATCAAGGTGACTTAGACCAGGGTAGGTAGACTCTTGGTGCTTACTTAGCCTCATCATTCACACCTTGACCCTTTATTCACCACATTTCCCCCTTATGGAAAGTTCTCCCCACTCATTAACCAAATTCTTTGCAAACAAGTAATGAATCAATAAGTCTCAGTTCTTCACTCTAAGATGATGGACACACAAAGGGGCTTCCTCAAATCCTTCCCACTTTTTCTTCTTGACCTGAGACGATGCTAACTTTGAGGAGAATCTTCCTTCCAGAAGCCAGTAGTTCTTACATTTCCCTAAAGGGCTCAGTGACAGAATAACCACGGAATCCACGAGAGGGGTAGGTGCTCAGCTGCAGAGACACGTTGTTCACAAACAGGGAGAGGTTGCCCCTATAGGGCATGAACCCATTTTTCTGACTCATATCAATGTTCTCTGGAGGATAGTGATATCAGCCACATATCATTTCCAGAGAAAGAAAAAGCAAGTAACTTGGTTGATGGATGGAGCACCCTCCCACCATCCAAATTTGACAATTTTTTGTGTGTACAGAGAGAAGGGGCTGGAAGAGAATCCAAGGATGTTGAAAGAGAAGTGGCATTTGGGGGTCATTGTTTTCAAAACCACTGAAGCACACTGGACATCATGCTTCATGCTTTAACATCCAGAAGGTCACATAACTGTTAACTCTCAAGGTTTATTCTCCTTTTTACTACTTATCTTTTATGGTATTTCATTTCTCTAATTTTAAGGTTCACTCCAGTGCAATAATGAAATTCTAGGTCAGGGATAATTTTTACACGTGATTAACAAGTTAAAAGAACAGTGCCTTTACAAAAAATGAATTGTTCACCTAAGGTAATTAGCCAGTGGTTCCTAGTTTCTAGATATTCTCGTTATAACCTATCTCTTCCTGCCAAAATAGGACTTGCTGTGGAATTTGGACCTTCACGCGGGCACCATTCCCATTTGTGGGTTTTGGAATGAGCAGAGGTGCTGACGCCTTTCATCTGCCATGAATGACACTCAGTCATCGGACTGAGGCTTTCATCAGCCAGCCCTGCTGGAAACCTTTCTGTGTGAGCAGCAGCCTGCCAGACATTCATATCAAAAATCCAGAGGCTTTATTTAACTCTCCCTGGAAGGAGGTATAAAGGTTACAAATAATGAGGAAGAGTTCTGTTGAGCAGGAACCCAAGAGTCACAACCTCTTTGTTAAAACTGACAAAAGAGGTGGGAGATAAACTCTATGAGGAACAGAACCTGGGCTATTTAACCCGCCGTAGGGGAAGCTGGAAGGGAAAAAATCGCAGGATTCATACATATAAAGGGGTATTATAACAGGGGATACTGAGCTGCTGTCCCTGATTCCCCTGAGGACAGGTAAGAAATGGGCTTTAATAGCAGCAAAAGGCTTTGCATGTATTTAAGCATATTAGAAAGAATATATATGAAGACAGAAAGTCTGAGTTCTAAACCATTTCTCCCTTAGGCAGTTAACTAGCTTCGGTACCTCTGCTTTCTAGGAAATTAGAATGGCGTAGCCACCTCCCCACCTAGTGCTGGAGGATTATTGTGAGAATAAAAAGAAATGATGAGCATTTAAATGCACAAAATTGCACTTCAGAAGTGAAGAGTGTAAGCAAAATCTAAGGAATTGTTATCTCAGCTTCAGCAAAAAATAGGTGAGGGGTTTGATGTTATTTTCACCAGTCCTGCACTCACTTACCTGGTAACCTTATCAGGTAGAATATCGTCAGCCCTGTACGTACGTTTATTTCTCAAGAGCAAAACAGATGGAGTATGTATGTATGTGAGTGTGTACATATGTGTGTTTGTAGACACAAAGGGTCCTGATAATGTCACTTTTTAAATTCTCTTTTAAAGGCTGATTTAGGCCTAAAATCAAAGTAACATCATAAGAAATACTGAGGAATATGAGAAAATAACTTGGTTTATGGGTCTTATTACTGAATACTGATGTCCAGGACTTTGTTATCATGTGGCTTTTGCAGTTTTTGCTAAAACCACCAAAATACAATATCCCAGGAGCTGATATTATTTTATATCTAGAAAACCCACAAGAACCCATGGAAAAACTACTACAGATAATAATAAAATAGCAGATTATACAATTAATGTACAAAAATTAATAGGTTGTTATATGTACAAACAAAAACCAGTTTGAATGGAAGAGAGTGTTCCGTTTGTGATATCAAAATATGAAATAAAATTTCTAGGTGCAAACTTAATAAGATATGCCGAAAATCTATATGAGAAAAACTACAAAGCACTTTTTTAAGTCCCAAAAGTAGACTTGAAAGAAAAAAGAGATACACCATGTTTTGGCATATCAGTTATCATGAAGGTAATATACAAATTTAATACAATCCCAATATAAAATTTCATCAGAATTTTTTTTCTGGCACAAAGCAAGTTTACTACAAAGTTCATTTGAAGAACAAATAAGCAATAATAGCCAGGAAAAATATCTTAAAAAAAGAAAAACAATATGGGGAGTATAGGGAACTAGCTTATATAAAATAAAATCTCTACAGTTAAAAACACTGTGGCATTGGCACATGACTAGAGAACCAATGAAACAGAATAGAAAATTCAGACATAGACCTAATGGCACATGGAAATTTAGTATACAGTAAAGGAGGCTTCTCAAATCGGTAAGAAACGATAATAAAGTGCTGAGAGTATAACTGGCTAGCTATATGAAAAAAATAAAATTAGATCAATTTCTCACACCATACACTATATTAAAATCCAAATGGATTAGAGATTTAAATGTAAAACATAAAGCTCTACAAATACCATATGAAAATATAGATAAATTGCTCTAGAATTAGAGAGAGGGAAAATTTTTGCCACTATGACTCAAAACCCAGAAGAAAGAGAAAAGGTTAAAAATTTTGATAACAATCAAAAACATTTGAATAAGTCAAAGCACCATGAACAAAGTAAAATACCAAATGATGAACTGGGCAAAAGTATTTGCAGCTAATCACAAAGTGTTAATATCTCTGATATGTAAAGAACTTCTAAGAATGCAAGAATAGGGACTTCCCTGGTGGCACAGTGGTTAAGAATCTGCATGCCAATGCAGGGGACACGGGTTCGAGCCCTGGTCCGGGAAGATCCCACATGCCGCGGAGCAACTAAGCCTGTGTGCCACAACTACTGAAGCCCACACACCTAGAGCCCATGCTCCGCAACAAAGAGAAGCCACCACAATGAGAAGCCTGTGCACTGCAATGAAAAGTAGCCCCCATTCGCCGCGACTAGAGAAAGCTCGCATGCAGCAATGAAGACCCAACGCAGCCAAAAATAAATAAATAAACAAAACTTTTTTTAAAAAATAATAATAATGCAAGAATAAAGGTCCAATACCCCTGAAGAAAAATAGGCAAGGTGATGTCAGTAAAAAGGTCGGAGTAAGAAACTGCAGAAGTCCACCCCTCCATAAAAGCAACTAAAACTCTGGCAAAAACTCAGAATCAAACATTTTTAGAACACTGGAGACAAACCAAAAGCTTGTTGAAACTTTGGGGCCACTGAATCAGCAAAAAGGGCTGCATCTCAGTAAGAACAGTGAGCTTTGTGGCATTTTAGTCCCATCACCTGTTGCTCAGCTTAACAGTAGCCTTGAAAGAAACAGCCCACATTCCAAGTACTGGTACTGATACCAGAGGGAGCAGAACAGACCTCATGCGGAAAGTGTTGTCCTTAGTTGATCTGTCCAGTGACTCCATGGAAGACTAGCTCAAAAGGTATGTTTTATCTCACCTACCTGGAACTCAGCCAGCACTATGACCACTACTCAAGGGCCATTTGTCAAAGATATTTACAGGCAAATGTTTTAATTGATGCTGTATGCAGCAATGGGTAACAGTTGGAAAAAACAATAGATTAACTAAAAATCTTGGAGGAAAGGCTGGGAAATGATACACATTGGCAAATAAGGGCTTTGAAAGGCTCCAACATATTCCTGACAATGTAGAAGGCCTTACACATAAACAGGACTGTGTACATGTTCAGGAAAGACCTTAGAAGGTCTTACCTTCTCAGTTCTGACTGACCTTGACTCTCTGCACAAACAGGAAATGAAGGCTAGGGCAGAGTTGTAAACTGCCTGGCTTATTACTGAAAGTGTGCCCCAACATAAGAGAGCCCATGTGCAAAACCGGGGAGCTATTTTGTTTCTAAACATTCAAGGAAATCTGTATCTAACCATTAACTGACCACTAGGCTAATAGAACAGAAACTTCAGTGGCCACAAATGACAAAAAAGGCACACTTTTTAAAACTGGTTCAGAAAAGTCACTAAAAAGCCAACAACTAAAACAAGTAGAAACAACAAGCCCTAAGGGAGATAGGGAATCTTATTTCTAGAGTCACCACATTACAGTATTCAAAATGCTCAGTTTTCATTTAAAAATTATAAGGCATGGAAAGAAACAAGAAAATATGGTCCATACACAGGGGTAAAGAAACAATCAATAGAAACTGTCCCTGAGGTAACCCAGACATTGGAGTTACTAGAAAAAGATTTTGAATCATCTATTTTAAATATGTTCAAAGATCTAAAAGAAATCATGCCTAAAGAACTAAAAGAAATCATGAGAATAATGTCCTACCAAACAGAGAATATCAATAAAGAGAGAAATTATTAAAAGGAACCAGATAGAAAATCTGGAGTTGAAAAGTACAATAAGTGCAATTAAAATTTTACTACAGGAGCTCAACAGCAAATTATTGCAGACGAAAGAAGCAGCAACCCTAAAGATAGGTCAATGGAGATTATCCAATCAGAGAAACAGAAAGAAAAAAAAGAATGAAGGAAAATGAAAGACTCTAAGAAACCTGTTGGACTCCAATCATACCAACATACACGTAATGGGAGTCTCAAAAGGAAGAAAGAAATGGAAAGGAAAAAAAGAATATTCGAAGAAATAATGGCAAAAAATAATTGGCAAAGCCCTCCAAACTCTCTTAGTATCAAACGAAATATTTTCATTAAATGCCCTTTGTTACTTAAAAAGATTAACTGTAACTATTTCTTCTCAATCAGGAAAGGTATGGTTAGGAAGAAGTCAACAAAGAATTATTACTTTGCAAAACCACATTGGAACCTGAGTCTTTTCTTCTAGAGGTAAGTATAGAATCACTGCCAATAGTTCATTAAGCTGCTTCTTTTTGGAATCATCTTCTGTTCTTGCTGACAGAAAAACTCCTGTCATGCCCCAAACTGGTGTGGAAAAATATCACCAGGAGAATTCATCTCTCAGAGTGAGTGGTCTTAGCTGATCACCAAAGCAGAATATCCACAGAAAGACAGAGACCAAACCATGGGCTGTTTCTACATGACAACAAAACGAATGGCTGAATACATCAGTCTAAGGACTTCTCTTAGTCTCATGAAACCTAGGGGAATTTGCACAATATTGATTTCTTTTTCTTCTCTGAACTGATAGAGCTGATGACGGATTTGGTATCATGTGGCTATAGCCAGAGTGTGCATTTATTAAGCATCTCGAACAGTTGGTCATATAAATGCTTTCTTTCAGTTCTTAAAAATTCAGCTCAAGGAGACCTGGCATCGATTCACATTCAAAGAGCTGCCAGAGTTAGCACAATGGTGGAAGGTGAAATTCAGCAGATACCACAGTGTGAAGAACAGCTTTGCTGGCTCCAGTCTCTCTTTTCTGTGTCTGCAGAAGTCCTTCCAGATGTAAGGAAACTGGCTCCATATGTCTTGTCTTTTCTATTTTAAATAGGTTTCCTGAGAGCTCTTCTGCAATCACAAATCTTTCTGACCCTTTCTAATTCATCACTGTAGAGATCAGTTCTCCAAAAACAGGGTTGAGTTTTGCCAGAAGCACTGAAGACATACGTAAATTAAAAATCGTGCTAACCCTAAAACTGAACTTTTTTTTCCATTTAGGATGAACACTTCTTTGTTTTATTGTTACTGTGTTCCTCTTAGTTTCTCTTAAAAACCATTTTTTAAATTTTATGATGCCTGGAAAATCCTAGAATTAGGTGGGTGTGCAAGTATGTAACCAGGTTAGGTTTCAATCACACCTGAGTCCTTAGTGTACTCCCTGCACATGGGGCTTCCCTGCATCACTGGGTTACTACATGAAACGCTAATTGTCTATTTACCTGTCCAGCTGTGTGAACATGAGCAGCTAAACCTCTCCATGTCTTTATTTTCTCACCTGTAAAGTAGGAAGGAATAAAAATATTTACCTCATGATATTGAGGAATGGCACACACTAAGCATTCAGTAATTATTTTCTGCTATTATTGTTACTATTATTATTATCATTATTATTAGACTGTGAGCACCTTGAACAGGAGCATTTGGTCTAATTGTCCATGCCATGGTGCCTGGCACATACTAGGTGCTCAATAAGTATTGGGTGGGTGATTGAATGAATGAATAAATGGACAACTATTTAAATGAGCAAGCAGCTGTGAGAACAAGAAGGCAATGCACAGTCCCACTGAATTTGGGTTTGGGACTTGCTAGATCTTTCTGACAAGATATCCATTGGTCCTTCTATGTCCAATGGAAAAGGAGTGTGTGACTAGAACTGGGGGTGATGCTGGGACTCCATGCTTTATTTGTTGATGTCGTTATTAAAAGAACGTGCTCATCTGTATATTTGATCCTGAAAGAGTGATGATGGCTGCCCAGCCAGAGAGACCTAGCGCCTGGAGACACAGGAGGTATCCCAAGAACCTGAAGAGGATTCTGGAAGCGACAGCTATTGAGAGCTGCAGCTTCTGTAACTGAAGCTACTACTGATCATGTTGCCATGAAGGAGTTTCCTCAGAAAGACGTAGAAAGCCAGTGGGGACCAGGGAAGAAACTGTGCTGGGACATGCTTTCATCGGGAGAGCCTTGCCAAGAGACACTGTGGGTTCCACATTGGGAACCACACAACCAGAGACAGGAGACCACTGTGCTTCTGGTTCCAGGCCTCTCTGCCTTGCAACCCTTGACTTTCTGGTAGTGGGTGAAGATTATATGTGTTTCGGTGTCTTCCTCCTAGGAGAGAGAATGGTGTGGATCTGGGCCATCCTACCCACAGAGAGCTCAGATGCTTGGTGAAGGATGTGGGTCCCTGCCCCCCTTTTGTACTCCATTGTAGGTGAGGGAAATTTCCTAATTACCAATCACTACTTAATCCCTTACCTGCTTGCTTTTTTTTTCTCCTTAGAGATTCAAATGATGGTAATACTTTAAAGCGTAAATCATGAAAGTTCATCATATTTATTCATTTTTTGCTAGAAGCTTACTCAGTAAGCCTGGGCAAGTTATTGAACTTGGCCTTCTTCTAATGTGGTTTTCCCATTTATGAACTCAGACTCCCTTTCCATTAAATATGGATAGTGTTAATCTCTACCTGCTGACTCTCCCCTTTGGGCTGGTGTTTTATATTCATGGAAGCTCAGCAAGGAACAAAATATAGAATTCAGTGTAGAGCTTCTGTCCATTGGGTTTTCATTCAAAATTCAACAGGTAGACAGAACTCCCTGCATAAGAAAAGGATGAGGTGATTCAGGGAAGGCAAGTAATGATGCTTAAATGTGGGCTGCCAGAGCTCTGAAGGCTAAAGAATGATCTTTTCAAAGAAAGTGAGTCTGGAGATGTGAACAGTGTTTGTCAAGGTCACGCTGAGTGAGTTTTGCAACCCCCAAAGTCAGCAGAGTCTTAGCTATGCAAACACAATAAACTCCCATTTGCCTGGAATCAGACTTGTATTTTTATGCTCATTTTTATGAGATGGGGACAGATGGGTATTATACAACCGTATATGGGTAATTTATCCAAAAAACAACCAACCCAACAGCATAATGTCTAGTACCTTATGTGTGAAGATGATGCTAATAACGTCAGAAACTGCAAACAAAGGTCACTAAGCAAGCTCCCCGCCCTCACAGAAATGACCATATTGTTGGCGAAACAGATCAGCTAAAAACAAAAGACAAAATTGAGCGGTAGTATAAGATAGATTTTAAGGACTAGTCTCAACTAGAAAGATTGAAGGATTTAAGGAAAGGAAGATGTGATTTGTACTTGGAAGGTTTTGTAGCAAGTTGGAGTTTTGGCTGGACCTGGAAGATTGGGTTGGATTTGGGTGAGTGGAGAGGAAAAGGATAAGCAGTGGCCTTCAGGAGACAGCTCCCACTGTCTCGTGAGAAGTGGTTGTTACATTTTTCAGGAATGATGTTTGCCAGTTGCTAAAAGCCGCCATTATTAAAAATTAAATTACAAAAACTTA
This sequence comes from Balaenoptera physalus, assembly GCF_965194825.1. Classification (NCBI taxonomy): domain Eukaryota; kingdom Metazoa; phylum Chordata; class Mammalia; order Artiodactyla; family Balaenopteridae; genus Balaenoptera; species Balaenoptera physalus. The sequence goes on from NC_138890.1 coordinate 124,937,170, forward strand.
TAGTTAAATAAATTATATTTTATTTATAAATTAATTTTTATGCATAATATATAATTTAGTATTATACATTATTATCTAAATACTCAGAACTCATTAGTTCCTAATTATTTTACTGCATTTTGCTGTTATCTATGCTCTTGTGGTTATTTACACTATTGTGTGTGTAAGGTAGCAATGCTGTATAATAATGTGCTCCTGAACACCCCTTCCTAACTCCTTGCTGGGAGCACTTGCAAAGCAGAAGTCTGCAAATGCTACAAATCAGGGCTTGATCTATTGTTTTGTTGGTTGTTTAGACTTAAGAAAATAATAGAAAAATATTAATAATGCAGATTAAACTTTTTTTATATATTTATTTATTATTTTTTTTTTTTGGCTGCCTTGGGTCTTCGTTGCTGTGCACGGGCTTTCTCTAGTTGCGGCGAGCAGGGGCTACTCTTCATTGCAGTGTGCGGGCTTCTCATTGCAGTGGCTTCTCTCGTTGCAGAGAACAGGCTCTAGGCACGCGGGCTTCAGTAGTTGTGGCACGCAGACTCAGTAGTTGTGGCTCGCAGGCTCTAGAGTGCAGGCTCAGTAGTTGTGGCGCACGGGCTTAGTTGCTCCGCGGCATGTGGGGTCTTCCCGGACCAGGGCTCGAACCTGCGTCCCCTGCGTTAGCAGGCAGATTCTTAACCACAGCGCCACCAGGGAAGTCCCTAAACTTTAAAATATATCATGTTGGTAGTTGTTATATTGTGAATGACACCATAAAAATTGAAGAAATTGTCCAGCACTGGAAAATTATTATCTGATTGAGAAAAGAAGTCCCTCACATCATTGATGAACAGTGAAGTTCCAACATACTCATTCATGTAAATAAAAATATCACCCACCATTCATGAAAGAACTACAATGAGAAAGCTGGTCTTTAAACATTTACCAGTGCACTACTGGAGGAAGGAATAAAAGACATCATAAAGAAGTAACAGCATGTGCAAAATGGCAGAAGCTGAAACACTCATAGTGAAGAGGATAGTGTGGTGGGAATAATGTGGGCTGTAGTCATGGGTTCAGACCCCAGTTCTGCTGTTTACTAGCTGTGCAGACTTTAGAGAGGCACATAATGTTACTGACCCCAAGTTTCCTCATATGTAACATAGACAACAAAGTCAATCATACAGTGTTCTTAGAAGAACTAGAAAGAATATAGTGTTCAGTGCCTCAAACAGTGCCTGATGATATCACACACCCAATACTGATACTAATTATTATAGTCAAATATTCTAAAATCTATATAAAATCGTTTGACTGAGCAGTGGGTTTATTTAAGGGGTGGGTGGAAGCACTGGGTTTTGAATTTCAGGTAAGAAGAAATGTGGAATTTATTATGTAAGAATTGGTGGGTCCCTAAGGGTTTCTGAACAGGACACTAATATGAGTGAAATGTATCCTAGGGAGATGGTGACAGCATGAGTCTGTGGTCCAACCCCTTCTTCTACATGTGGGCATCTAGTATAGTGCTGAACAATAAACTTAATGTCCTAGAGACACTGGCAGATCCTTAATTGCCTTCCAAATGAAAGAAAGATTAAGTCATGTTTAATATAATTTTGGTGTAAAGTATACCTCAGAACATTCTAAATCTTTAGAAATGTATAATGTATCCCTGGTAGCTATAATAATGTGCAATTAAGCAAGAACTCCACACTCATCCTCAATATTTTTCCTACCCATCACTCTCACTGAATTGATCACCAAGACCTGTGGTTCTACCTCCTTAATATCTCTTGCCCTACCTGCCATTGACCATCCACAGTGCCTTGCCTTATTTACTGGTTAACAACCTTGACTTCACATTGGAATCACTTGGGGATTTTAATAAAAATGTGCCAGTGTCTGTGTCCTACCTCCAGAGATTGCAGCCGAATTGGTCTGAGGTGGGGCTTGAGCACGGTATTTTTCAAATGCCAGGATGTTCTACTATTCATCCAAGCCTTAGATCATGCTCACATTGCTGCTCACCTGAATCACTGCATGAGTCATCTGCCTGGGCCACTTTTGATTTCTTCAAATCCCTTCTTCATCCTGCTTCCAGATCGATCTTTTAGAAACACTAATCTTACCACAGCACTCTTGCCTTACAACTCTTCAGCACCTCCTCAGTACCCATCTAATAAAACCCAAGCTCATTAACACCAACCATCTTTAACACACACACACACAACTCTAATAAAAGGGTTATGACAAATCCAAGAGATAAAAATTGAACCAAAGAGTGACCTAGCCTTGGAAAGATGCTGCAAATTCAGACGTTTAAAGACAGTGTTAATTCATCTGTCGATGGACACTAAGGTTGCTTCCACGCCCTGACTACTGTAAATAGTGTTTCAGTGAACATTGGGGTGCATGTGTCTTTTTGAATTATGGTTTTCTCAGGGTGTATGCCCAGTAGTGGGATTGCTAGGTCGTATGGTAGTTCTATTTTTAGTTTTTTAAGGAACCTCCATACTGTTCTCCACAGTGGCTGTATCAATTTACATTCCCACCAACAGTGCAAGAGGGTTCCCTTTTCTCCACACCCTCTCCAGCATTTATTGTTTGTAGACTTTTTTTTGTGGTACATACATATAATGGAATATTACTCAGCCATAAAAAGAAATGAAATTGGGTCATTTGTAGAGATGTGGTTGGACCTAGAGTCTGTCATACAGAGTGAAGTAAGTCAGAAGGAGAAAAACAAATATTGTATATTAACGCATATATGTGGAATCTAGAAAAATGGTGCAGTTGAACCTAGTTGCAGGGCAGGAATAGAAACGCAGACATAGAGAATGGACATGTGGACACAGAGGGGAAGGGGAGGGTGGAACGAATTGGGAGATTAGGATATATACACTACCATGTGTAAAATAGATAGTTAGTGGGAACCTGCTGTGTAGCACAGGGAGCTCAGCACAGTGCTCTGTGATGACCTAGATGGGTGGGATGGGGCAGGGAGGGAGGTCTAAGAGGATGGGTTATATGTATACATATAGCTGATTCACATCATTGTACAGCAGAAACTAACACAACATTGTTAAGCAATTATACTCCAATAAAAAAATAAAATAGGTAAATAAGGTCCTAATGTGTAGCACAGGGAACTATATTCAATATCCTGTAATAAACCATAATGGAAAAGAATATGAAAAATAATATATACATGTATGTATAACTGAATCACTTTTTTGTATACCAGAAAATAACACAACTTTGTAAATCAACTATACTTCAATAAAAAAAAATTTTTTTTAAGTAAAAAAAAAAAAGACAGTGTTGAAATATACACCCCCACGTAACTGCTGTGCAATGCTGAATGCGATTGAGAGCTTTGGGAGGGAAACAAGTCCAAGAGGAGGAAGCAGCTCTCAGCCCCTATGGCCCAGTGCAAAGTGTGAGGAGATAGGGAGAAATGATAGCCTAGCAGCACCCAGTAGAGACTGCTCAGTTCAGCTTCCGACTCCCAACACATTCTCTGATTTCCCTCCTGTTATGGGTTGAATTGTGCCCCCCAAAATGTGTATGTTGAAGCCTTAACCCCTAGGACCTCAGAATATAACCTTATTTTTGAGATAGGGTCTTTACCTATGAAATCATCAGGTTAAAATAAGGTCATTACGTTGAGTGCCAATCTAATATGACAACTGACTTTATGAAAAGGAGAAATTTGGAGATAGGCACACACACAGGAGAATGCCATGTAAAAATGGAGACAGAGACTGGGGTGATGATTCTACAAGTCAAGGAATGCCAAGAGATTGCAGGCAACTACTCTGTACTAGGAAAGAGTCACGTATCAGACGTTTTCTCATCCCTTGGAAGGTACCAATCCTGCCCATACCTCAATCTTGGACTTCTAGCTTCCAGAGCTCTGAAACAATAAAATTCTGTTGTTCAAGCCACCCAGTTTGTGGCTTTTATTGTGGCAGCCCTAGCAAACTAATACACCTCCCAAGTCAGCTTCTTGATCTGACCCTTGCCTACCTCTTTAGCCACATCCCTCCTCCCCCGCCCCAGGTTTTACAATCCAGCCATATCCATCTACTTCAAATTCCCCAAATGTGCTATGTTCCTTCATGCCTCTGGGCTTGTGCCCAGGCTGCTCTGTCTACCTGGAATACCTACTCCCCTGCCCACTTCCACCTGGAGGTACCAATGAGCCCTAGAAGATTCAGCTCAACCCTCCCTTCTTCTGTTTCCCTACGCCCTTCTCCCTCCCGACCAAACTTCCACAGAATCAACCATTTCTCCTTAGATATACCTTATCTGTTGTTTGTCTCAGTCCTGTCTCTTACTCAGCCACTGCCCCAGCAACTAGTCCCAAGCCCACTTCAACCAGCTTTGCACACATGTGACACGACAGCCCCTCTCCTCAGCCCACGATGCTTGCCTCTCACTTCCTGGTCCAAGCCTTCTCTGATGCCAAGATTGGAACATCCACAGAAACCCACTGGACACACACATGAGCCAACCCAAAGACATGCAGGGAAGGTAACCTCTTTGGGGCCACTCATGGATAAAGTTTCCCTTTTTGTCCCCTGTGCAGACAGTTCTGACTCACATTTCATAAAGCTCCTCAGAAGTTCCAGCGGATGGACCACTGGTCGCTTGGGCGGTGGCCGACTCCAAAAGCATCCCATGTATTGCTCTTTCCTCCTTCCCTGTGTTACTCCCCTAGTCCCTCCCTGACTTCTGATCCCTGGAATCATTTCCAAATAAATACATGCATGTGTTTGTCTCAAGCTCCATTTTCAGGGAAAGTCAAGTAAGACACTGTTTATTTTGTATTGGATTGGATTAAACCATGTGAAATTGCCAACATTTGACCATTCTTGACCTACAAAAATGCCAATTTCATATGAACCGATGAATGATTATTTGTTTGCATTTAGCTCTTTCCAACAGAATGTAAGCTTCTTTTTTTTCCCCCTTTTATTTATTTATTTTTTAAATTGAAGTATATTTGATTGACTGTAACCTTCTTGAGGTCAGGAGCAGTATCATTTATTTCTCATCCCCGGCATCAACTACTAAGGTTGGTACTTAGCAGTCCCTCAATAAATGGTGAATGAGTATAGGGTGATCTTCTCAGGGTAGGTATGGAAAAGGGTAAGGGAAGAATTCTTCTGTAAATATTAGGACAATAAACTGAGATCCCTACCTCACACTCTACACAAAAATAAAGTCAATATGAATTAAAGATTTAAATATAACAAAGAAATAATTATTTAAAGTACTAAGAAAATAGTTTATAGCCTACTGTGGAGGGAGTTATACTAACCATATTTCCAATGCAGAGTCGAAAGGGCTCCACTAGCAGAAGTGTAGGTGTTAGAGAAGCATCCAAGGCAGGCCTGGGGGCTCCTGGGGACATGACCTCTAAGCTAAGTTCTGAGAGACAAGTAGAAATTAGGCAGGAGAAGGGTTAGTGAGAGCGTGTTCTGGGCAGAGGGAAGAGCCTATGCAAAGGCACGGAGGTGAGAGAGTTAAATGGAGGAAATGAAAGCAACTGTCTTGAAGCTCTCCATGTAGATACTAACTAATCCATGGGGATTAACACACCCTGGCTTTGGAGAAGACGTGTCAAGTCTCACACAGATGGCAGCTGTGTTTCTTGGGGCAGGAGATCAGAGTTAGATTTGGAGTCCATGCTGTCTTCTTGGGGGTGAACTGGGATCTCTGTGTAGGGCCAAATTGTTGCTGAATCCCTGGGGTAATTGCAGCTTTAGTCTGCACGCTGGCACCAGCTTTGACAAGTATATATGAAAACCGACCTGGCCCACTTGTTCACATAAATGTATATTTGTTGGATCCTTCAACAAATATACATTTATAAACACTGTCCATTCTCTTTTAAAGCTTGTGAGAAAGTGGCCTAGTAAGTCACCCCGCTATGGCCCTGGAGCTGTTTGAATCGCCATCACCCAGAGTGGCTGAGAACCAGGGTCCAACACAGGGCCAGAGAACAGGGCATAAAGCAGGCTGGCTCTTTATTGTTCAGTCTAGACTCAATTGGAGACTATGGGTGCTACATTTCATGGTCTGTAACAATCAAAATCTTTTCCCCTACACAAAGTTCAATGCTTATATCACGTTTCCCCTAGGGAATTGCTCTACATAATAAGAAGATGGTTCTTTGTGATTCAAATTGATAAGTTAAGGTAACTTTTAAAATTGTCCTGTTCCAAGAATTGGGCAAACTGAACCAACATACTTCATTTTACAATAACCATACAATACTTCACAAAGTGTCTTTAAAAGCCACTTAAAGTAGTAAAGTATGTGTTTTGCTGTGAAATCCTTTAAAACAAGGGAGTGAAGTAACAAAACACCATGATATTCCGGTATATTCCATGCCCCTTCAAGAGCAGTGGTGACTGAACACGGGTTCTAATAAGACCTTTCATGGTAGGCTCATCGTCTGTCATTTATAATAATGAAGAAAAGTCATGTGGCTTCAAAAACTTGGTCTGTCGGTAGAGGGTAGGCATAAAAAATTCCAATATTTTTTAAATCATCTATTTTAAAACACCTGTCTTCAGCCACTTATCTACTTTTTTCAGACATCTGATAGGATAAATTGGAAGAAACTGATCAAATAATATCATGGGTAACATACCCAAAGAATTTCTATAGTCATATATTTCCCAAGTTACAACTGTGTGTTATTTATGACTCATGTCAAAAATGCCTTAAGGGGCTTCCCTGGTGGCGCAGTGGTTGAGAGTCTGCCTGCTGATGCAGGGGACACGGGTTCGGGCCCTGGTCTGGGAGGATCCCACATGCCGCGGAGCGACTGGGCCCGTGAGCCACGGCTGCTGAGCCTGCGCGTCTGGAGCCTGTGCTCCGCAGCAAGAGAGGCCACGATAGTGAGAGGCCCGCGCACCGCGATGAAGAGTGGCCCCCGCTTGCCGCAGCTAGAGAAAGCCCTCGCACAGAAACGAAGACCCAACACAGCCAAATAAATAAATAAATAAATAATAATTAAAGGTGCTAATAATTTAAAAAAAAAAAAAATGCCTTAGGGCTTTTGCTCCTCAATTCCATAACAGTTTATTTCCCCAAAACTGTGCCCATGTTTTACAGCAAGGCCCACAGCAATAAAGCAAGAAAGCAGAAAAATCAGCGTTTGATATCCACAGTTCAGCATTTTCTGCTACCTGGGACAATCCAGAGGAGATCACAGAATGGGTCTTGGTGACCTTGCAGCAGCTGCAAATCACTGTGATCTGAATTATAATAGGCTCCTCTTCAATAATACATTACAGACTCAGTATACTTAGGCATCCTCGGGATTTCTCAGTAGGAACCAAAATTATTACAGCACACACCACATTTTTCTTATCACACAGCTTCCATCAATACATTTATGATCTCTTTAAAGCACACAATAGAGGGCACACCTACGCATCGTGACTACGTTTATCCACAAGTGCTCAGATAGACATGTAAGTCAATAAATTCTAAATAAAAGAACTAACTAAAATTCTTATCCAAGGGGCGAAAGCATGGCCGTTCACGTTCAAGATTTGTCCTAATAGAAACTGTGTTAGAAACCAGTCCAAAGCAAGCCAGTGGAGGTCAGCTGGGAAGGTCAAGGAGATGAAGGGGCTGCCATACCAGGGGGCATCAAAAGGAGACAGAGCAAGACCCTTGGCATTAGCTGAGAATGAGTCCCCAGACTGTCGGGTGTCCCCATATTCAAGCAAGTCTGTATAGGATAGGATTCCACAATAAAAAGCAATAAAATACAAAGAGAAATGCAATGTCCCTTCAGACCCAAGTAAAGAACAACAAAGCCACACTGAAATGTCAGTGCCCATCGCTGGGAGTCCTGGTGGGGACCCAGCCAGACCCCAGTGCTCCCATCCTATCCAGCAAACACATGTCTCCTCCTCAGCTTCCTCATGAGCTGAGTGATTCACACACAACAGGAACAATTCAAGTCTGTCCCTCTGTATGATGACAAATTACTGGATGCCATGATTATAGAAATAGCTAATATGTATGGAGAGTCAATTGGATAACAGACACTATGCTAAATGCTGTCTATCTATGACCTCATCAAATATTCACCTCAACTGAATGAGGCAAATATTATTACGATCCCTCATTTAATACATGAGAATCTTCAGTTTAGTGAATTAGACATCTCAGCAAGGGTCTGTCTAGTTCACAATCATTTTTCCCAACTCTTTGATCTCCCCCATCTTCATCCCACAATCCAGAGAGATGGTTCCCCAGGATACATGTCTGTACCACCTGATTCTGTAGGTTGAGCCATTCAAAATCCCAAATTTGAATGGAGAGCAAGAGAGACTGGAAGTTGGTTGATGAGTCTTAGCAGCAGGGGCTGAAAAGAGGAGCCGTGAATTCAGGCTGCTGATATCCAGGCAGCCCTTGGGACCCATGAGAGACCCTCCAGCAAGCGCCCTTTTTCCTAAGCTAGATTGAGTTCTTTCTGTTCCTTGCTGTGGCTGCCATGCCTCTGATGGCAGGAGAAAAGAGGGACCCCCCCCCCGCCCCACTGGAGGAACTGAGAGGGGGCTCCACACCCCAGGAAGACCTTATTCTCCCCAGTCTTGGCACTTCCATTAGCAGGAGTCAAGAGGGAGCCCCAGAACTCGCATGGCCTGGCAAGACCCCCTGCCCTCCCTCCCTCCGCTACTCACATCTTGGCCACCACTGTCTGCCTTGTGGCCACCGGCTCTTTTATTCCTACTACATCAGCCACCGCAAGAAGCCCAGGGCTCCAAAGCATCTGCATGTCTCCTTTTCTGACCCTTGTCCTCTGCCATCATCCAACCCCAGCTCCTGAACCTGCAGGATCTACTGTACCTGCAGGATCACACAACCAATCCTCAGCAAAATCTCTGCTACCCTCAGCCTCCCCTGGGACCGTGCCCTTCGCCTCTTGCTGTAACTAAATCTGAGGATACTGCTTCTCCAGCAGTGCTTTCAGATGGTGGCCGTTTTCCCCTTAAACAACCGGACTGGAGACGGGATAACTGTCCTTTCCTCCTCAGTGCCTTTTCTAGACCTTTCTTCTTCCCAAACCCCCACCCCAGAGCTCTGTACCTTATGTCATCATGCTGTCCCCCCCACTACCCCTCCTCATCACAATCATCCCCACTGACGCCCCAGCCCTAACATCACTACCCTCATTCCTCTAAGATTTTTGCTCTTGGCTCACTGCTACTCCCTCTAACAGTACCCTTATCAAAATTCTTGGTGATTTTAATATCCACCTGGATGATCTTGCCAATATTCTGTTGTTTCAGGTCCTAAAGATCTTGCCTTCCACCCTACCTCAGCCACCCACTCCCATGGTCACACCCTGGACTTTGTCATTTATCAATAATGGCCATTTCAAGGATTTCACTCCTATATCCAACTGCCTACTTAATATCCCCATTGTCTCGTGGCCATCTCAAACTTAGTACATCCAAAACCAAACTCCTGATCGTCCCCCCAAACCTGCTCCAACTGCTGTTTTCCCATCTCAGTTAAGATCCTTAACTGAGCCCCATCCTTCCAAGCCGGTGGACCAACAACTTTAATTTTTCTCACAGCCCATATCCAGTCTGTCAAGACCCCATTGAATCTACCTTCAAAATATTTCCAGAATCCAACCACGTCTCACCAACTCACTACAACCACCCTGATCTGAACCACCATCATCTCTTATTTGGATTATTGCAGTAGCCTCCTAAATGGTGCCACTACTTCTACCCTTGGTCACTCTCCCACCTCCAGGCTCTTCTCAACACAGTACCCAAAGCAGACCATCTAAAACATAAATCACGTCATGTCCTTCAGTGTTTGCAAGTTCTCCATTGGCTTTCCACCACATCAAAAGTAAAAGCCAAATTCTTTATGATAACTTATAAGACCTTAGATGTGCTAATCCCAGCACCTCTTGGACCTCCTCTCCTGCTGCATCACTTTGTTTACTCTGCTCCAGTGCTCTGGCCTCCTTGCCATTCCTTCAACATGCTAGATGTGCTTCTGCCTTAGGGCCTTGCTCTTTCTCTTACCTCAGCCTGGAACGTTCTTTCTTGCAGACTTTTACTACCTTACTCTCTTCTCTCCTTCTGGTCTTTACTCAGATATTACCTTCCCATTGAGGGCTTCCCTGACCACCCCACCTAAAACTGCAGCCTCTCTATACCCTTTCTTCCTGCCCTGAAACTTCCTGTCCCCCTTTCTTGCTTTACTTTTCTTCATGACACTTAATCGTCATCTTCACGCTGTAAACATTTACTTCTTTTTTTAGTGTCTGCCTCCACCTGGTGGAATGACAACTCCACCAGGGCAGGGATTTTTGTGTTTTGTTCACAGCTACATCCTCAACAAATAGAGCAGTGCCTGGCACATAGTAGGCACTCAATAAATATTTTTGAATGCATGAATGAATAAATTAGAACTCATAGATTTAAGTAAATTAAGAAATTTCTCAAAGGCCACAGAGCTAGTAAGTGGCACAAACAGGACTCCAGCACACATTTATCTGAGGCCATACTGTGCTTTCCACTCACAGACTTCCCTGCTTCACGTGAGCATGTATGCTTGGGCTAGCTCACAAATAGACACAATCAGAAATGTTAAATTCTCAAGTGGTGAGTTTGTTATACCCTTATTTGAAAGATGAAGGATAAAAAGGAGTCTGCATGGAATTGTTTAAATCGGGGCAAATTCTGTAAAAGGCCAGTTGGTCAATATTTTATGCTTTGCAGGCTGTTTGGTCTCTGTATCAACTACTCAACTCTGCTATTATAGCACAAAAGCAGCCATAGACAATATGGAAACAAATAGGTATGGCTGTGCTCCAATAAAACTGTATGTACAAAAAACAGACGACGGACTAGATTCGACCCACAGGCCATAATTTTCTAACCCCTGGTTTAAATCTGTAGCATTGCAATTAGGAGGTCTGTGTTCTTATGTTTCAAGTTTTAGGCAATTATAGGAAGCAGTAAGGTAAAATGAAAAGAGCATCGACTTTGACTGGAAACAGTTCTGGGTTCAAATTCCAGCCCTACCACGTGCTAGCTGTGACATTACTTAGGAAAATTACCCAGCCCTCTGAAATTCACTTTGCTCATTCATCAAAAGGGATAAATAATCCTTGTTTGGCAGGGCTGTTCTGAGGCATAAATGAGATGGTGCATGTACAGCAGCTGCTGAATTGTACGTAACAGTTTCTCTGTTCTGATGACGGTGACAATGATGATGATATTGATGTTAGTATTATTAGGTGACTCTGATGAGACCCCACTAGACTATGAATTCCTTGGGTCCAGATCTCTCTCTTTTTTCATTTTGAGGTCCCCTTAGCAGGTTCTGGCCTGGAGATTTGGGTACCAAGCATTTTGTAAAAGACAAGTGAAAGGACACATCACTTTACATAATGCCTGCTAAACTACCGAACCCAAGATGTAACATAGACTTAAAAAAAAAAAAAAAAAACAATGAGTTCTAGAAGAGTTTAAGCCCATGAGGATTAAGGACATGGTAGCCGTGAATTATGATGATAGCAGCATCGGGGGGAATATTAAACCAACGCAGTTTCACCCTCGCGTTATCTAGTCCTCAGCTGTTCTGTGGTAGGCATTGCAGATCGCCTCAGGCATTTCCATTCCACCCCTCCCCGTAGCCTTGCCGCACACACTAGAGCCAGGAAAACAAGACTGCACTTCCGTGATGCCCTTAGATCTCAGGCTCCTCTGTCACCTGGCTTCCACCAAGCAGACACCCCCCCACCAGGAGATCTGGAAATCCTCAGTGAGGCGGCTTTTCCACTGGCAGAACACCCAGCACATATTGCTGCTGGCTCGGATGCTGGCTGAGGCTGAGTAGTCCTGCTGCGGAGACAGAGGTTTCCCTTGCTGACTTCCGGCAGAGGTAGCAGCCTCCCCGGTGGGCTAATCCTGCAGCACTGTCCTGAGAGTCACTTCTGGGAGCTCAGCCCAGAGCCGCCTCCTCTGGCCTGTCCAACAAAACGTTTTCAATCTGTTTGTATTAAAACGAACGAGTGACTGCTGCCAGCTGGAGCTGAACCCAGACTGAAACTGCTCCTTTTTTAAGAGCCCAGCTGGCCAATTCAGATCGTCAAGTTTCTTTTGTAGCGTAGAATTCACTCAAGATATGACCTCAGACTGGTTCCTTAAACAGGAAGGAGAGACAGACCTGCCCTTTCTAACCAAGTGGGGTGTGGGGAGAAGGACAGAGAGAGGAGACGCGGGCAATGTGGCACATGCATCTAACCTCTCTTCTCTGGGGCAACATCCAGAGGGAGAAGGTGTATTAAGCAGAGTGCAGCCAGCCAAAGCAGAAGGGGCTTCACGCCCTGCTCCCACTGGGAGCACGCCGTGGGCAGAGCCCTGGCAGGGCACCCGCACATCAGCATGGGGTGATCACAGAGCTGGCTCTCCTATGGCCTTGAGGTTTCAGAAATGTCCACATACCTGTGGAAGAGGGTGAGCTGCAATGAACAAATTGGAAAGCAATGTGCAAGACACTATAATTTTTGTATTTAAAAATGGGCTCTCTATAGCGTATTTGGGTACAAACATTTTGCCCAAAAAATCTGATGTTCTATGTTAAGTTGTGAGCCGTGGATACTTCCCACAGAAAGTGGGAAAGAGTCAGGGGGAGGGGAGAATCTTCACTTTTTCCGTTATAATGGTCAATATTGTGTGAATTTTTTAAGTTAACGTGGAAAATGGAAACAGCCAGGTGTGCGAAGCTATGTCAGGAGCTGTTAAACATGATCTGCTGGAGGAAATTTCTATTCAGACTTGGCTGTTAACACAGACGTTCATATTCTAAAAGTTTCCCCTCTGTCATTTTTGAGAAAATGTAAATTGATGACATCAAAATGGTAGTGGGTCTGTACCCTAGACCCGTGGTTCTCTAACTGGAGTTTCTATTTCAGTGCATCTGGGTCGAGCCCAAGAATCTGCATTTGCAGCCTGTTCCCAGGGGCGCTGTTGCTGCTGATGCGTGGACCACACTCGGAGACTCTCTGATCTAGACCCTCACTGCCCTAACTGTAGCCCCAGACCAGCAGCTGGAGCATCACCGGGGAGCTTATTAAACATGCAGAATGTTGGGCCTGAGCCCAGGCCTCCTGAAGCAGAAGCTGCATTCTAACAAGAACCCCAGGGGGTTCACAGGCATGTGGCAGCTGGAGAACATGCTCTAGACGCCCAGAACCCTTAGCCCCACACTTTGAGATGCTTCCACTAAGCAAAATAGCCGTCCATGAGCTCTCCCTCCACGTCCTGGCCCTGTGGTGCTGAGGCAGGACAGTGCCCCCTCAGTGGCCTTGGGGACAGGGGACAGGAGGAAGGAGATCCCAACCACGGTAGGAGAGACCTCGGCCACAGCCTCTGAGTGACGTGTAGTATGGGCACATTTCCACAGCCCCCGTGGAGCTGTCTTTTCAATAGTGCTGCTGGGTTACATCCTCCTGAGCTCACAGAGAAGCAGAGACTGGACCCCATTCTGGACAGAGCTTCCCAGCAGCACCAGCTGGAGACTCCATCCAAGGTCCTCCACCTCAGTCAGGCCGTCTCAGAAATGTGCAGTCTGCAAAGCTACCACTCAAACAGAATACAACCCAGCCAAATGGAAGGCCCTCTGGACATTTCAGAGACAAAACAAGCATGATTTCCACCACTTAATTCATCCTGGAGCCCCCACGATGAGACAGATTATGCAGGCCACATGCCAAACCCAGTTTCACTGCCATATGGTGGTCAAGCTGGCTACGTCTAGATTTAGTACCATCTGATTAGGCCAACCAGCCTCCTGACATATACACTTTGTTCCTACAGCCCAGGGAGACTCAGAGGAGAGTACCTGCTGCCCTCCCCCTTCCTGCCCAGACTTGCCCCTGGCCCCTTCCTGCTTCAGGGATTACCCACGTATAGGATCCCATGCAACCCCACAGGAGACAATCACATCAAGGCAGAGCTCTCTCCCTAGAAGCCGAACCAGGAGGAAAATAGAAATTGTGAACAAACAAACAAAAAGGCTTTCAGATGATTACATAGGCTGTTTTTCTCTATTCATCCACAAAGATGTGTTTCTCCATAACTCACTGCAAAGTCCCAACGCCTCCCACAGAGAAACAGAGTTGTGATGACTGGTCTCCAAACCACAGGGTCAAGGATTGGATGGTGTGCTGAATATCTGAACAAAAAATCAACTTTAAAATTGGAGGAATTAAGTAAAACAATAATTTCCACATGAATAAGCAGGTATAAGTTGTTCCATAAATTGTTCTAATTGTGGTTTAAAAAAAAAATCCTAACCCTTCTCAACACTACCACTTGAGGTTTACTGAAGGCTGGCACCAATACTAGACCTTTCAGGATTACCTTACTTATTTTCACAACAATTCTCTGTGGTGGAAGGAGCTGTTTTTACTCACAGCACCTCAGACACCAAATGTGTGGGCTTTTTTTCACACCAACACCCAGTTCTCCAAACCTCCAACACCATCTGGGTGACCTACAATTCAATTCAAGTCTGACACTAATGACCTGGAGTTAGCGTCAGATCCCACAGGTTAAAGGGCTCAGTCCCACAAGGCTGCCCTCACTGCAGAGGGCAGTTGCAAGCACTGGGTTCCCAGGGGACCCACACTTCTGTCTGACTTGGCTACAAAGTCAGGGGTTCCCACAACTCCCCTTTCAGCTTTGATAATTTGCTAAGTGGTTCACAGAACTCAGGAAGACACTTCACTTAGTGTCACCAGTTTATTATAGAGGATACAAGTGAAGAGCTAGATGAAGAGGTACGTCGGGAAAGGTCCAGAAGGATCCAAAGCACAGGACCTTCTGGCCCTGTAGCACTGGGTTTCACCAGCATCCCAGCACGTAGATGTGGTCACCAACCCCAAAGCTCTCTGAACCCCATTGTTTAGAGGCTGAATGGACGTTTGATTACATAGGCATGATTAAATCACTGGCCATTGTTGACTGAACTCAACCTGCAGCCCCTCTCCCCTTCCTAGAGGCTGAGGCGTGGGGATGAAATTTCCAAGCCTCTAATCAAGTCTTGGTCTTTCTGGAGACTGGTCCCCATCCTGAAGCTATCAGGGAACCCATTAAGAATTACCTCCTTAAAATAAAAGACACTCCAGTACCCTCATCCCTCAGGAAGTTGCAAGGGTTTTTAAAGCTCTGGGCCAGGAAACTTGGTCAAAGATCAAATAGCTTCCTATGATAGCCAAGTGGGTACTGTTCTCTCTTTTTACAGGTGGAAACACTGAAAGTTAAAGAGGCTAATTAACTTGCACAGGGTCATAGAGCTAGGAACCTGGATAGGCTGATTAGAGCCTCTATGCTTAATCGTTAGACTATATTGCCTTCCAATCTTACGGTCTAAAGGGGAACCTCCCTTAAGAAAAGAATAAACAATAATAAAACGAACATCCAAACACTTCGGGAAATATTGGAGGGGCCAACCTGGCTTTGTGTC
Organism: Balaenoptera physalus; assembly: GCF_965194825.1. Classification (NCBI taxonomy): domain Eukaryota; kingdom Metazoa; phylum Chordata; class Mammalia; order Artiodactyla; family Balaenopteridae; genus Balaenoptera; species Balaenoptera physalus. Next base: position 124,952,680 of record NC_138890.1, read on the forward strand.
AAGGTAACCCCTGAGTAACATCATTACCTATGGCTATGGTGTGGCATGTTTGGGGGTATGTTTAGGAGGCTCAGCTGGCTCATGCACTGTTTTGATAAATGGGGAGCAGTCACTCCCATCATTGGCAGGGAAAGCAAAATTATGCCTCACCTCCAGGCCGGCTCATCACGGTGCCAGCTGCAGAAACACTTCATCTGGTCATGACCGAAGCATTAGTGCTGACTGCTTTGACGCATGCAGAGGCCCCAGGTCAGCAGCCCAGACTGACAGCACAAGGAGACTTCCCGCTCCTCAGTCCTCCTATCTATGAGCCTCATTGCTCATTGCCAGGATGACAGATTGCCTTGTGTCACGCTGGGGGAAAACACACACACGAGCACACACACAAACTGGTGATGCCTGAAAGGAGTTCAGCATCACTAGGTAAGCATGAGGTAACAGAAATCAAAGAACTCTGCCTACGTTCGTTGCAAATGGAAACAGGCAGTTGGTTTTTATTATTAAACCAAAGGATGATTTAACACGCGTTGGAGGGCTGGCTACTTCCTCATAGCCTCATAGGAATCATCTTTTTGTAAATGTTAGCCTCATAAGTCAGACATAATTCAAGGTGGGGAGGGCAATGCCATTCATCTATAAAGTGCATCAAACACCTAAACTCATAAGCATAAAAGAGAAATAGAAGGCGAGGGAAAGGCAAATGGGAGTGTTATGGAAAGAAAAGCCAGGTCGGTGTTTGAAACTTGCTGCACAGCAAATAATATATAGCACAGTAAATCACAAATTGACTCAAATGTCTTGTTGAGACAAAATAGAGCTAAGGAAATTGGAATTATGAGCTGATTTATAGTGGTCATAATGATAAATACCAGTTATTGAGGATCTTCTATGTATCAAACAACATAGATATTATTCCCATTTTACAGATGGGGAAAGTAAGGCTTAAAGGGGTTAAATAACCTACAGTAGATGCCACAAATGATAAAAAGCAGAGCCTGGATCCGAATCAAGCTTGAGCTGAATCCAAAGCCCCAAATTTTTTTAGAATACATGGGAAATGGCTACAAATTTTTTTAAGACTATATATTGGAAAATGGCATCCAATTTGAGATGTGCCTAGAAGGGCCTAGGGTGACCACCATTGGTGACCTGTCCACCATCCTTTCCCCCTTTCTTCTTTCTTGTCCAAACCTCAGTTATGTTGTATAATCGTCCAATTTCCAACTTCCAAAGGAGAGTCCTGATTGAACTAAGAGAATCCGTGACTGGCATTCTCCTAGTCACTGTTATTGATCTACTGGTGGGGACATGACCTTAGATGGCAGTTACACTAAAGAGAGGAACATGTATTCAAAACTTGGAAGATACTCTTGTCTTTCCTCTGGATAGAACAAGGAAGCATGTTGCCCTTTGGCTAATTGGCAGCCATATTGTGACCATGAGGAGAACCATGTGAAGACAAAGCCAACACCCCAACAATGGCATTGTGGCAAGATGGAAAAAAACATGTCTGTAAGAAAAAAACCCGTTGAGCTGCTGACTTAACCAATTTTTGAAACTGTCATACTTCCGAATTTCTTATTTTGTAAAATAAAATGTATATTTTTAACTAGTTTGAGGCAGAGTTTGTCACTGATATATAAAAGCAACCTAATTTATATGTGTCCCCTGCCCCAATTATTTCCTTTAATAGTCTACCAAGTCCCCATGTTCTACAATTAGATTTAGTCCTTTTAATATTTGTGTTCTCTAAAAGGTAATAGGTAAATAATTATATAACCTTAGAGAGGGGACAATTTTTCTTCGTATTGCACAAAAGGAAATGATTTATAAAGGAAAATATTAATACATTTAACTACATAAAAAGTCAAAACTTTTTAATGTAGAAATACCATTAATAAACTTTAAAGGGAAACAATAAACTGGAGAACAATTTTTCTGCATACAATACCAAGAGTTAATATCACTTCTGTATAGAAAGCTCTGAAAATAGATGAATACCTTAAGAGAAAAATATGCAAAGAATACAAACAAGCGATGGCCATTAAATATATTTTTTAATGTTTAATTTTACTACTAATCAAAGAAATACAAGTTAAAATATAAATACTATGTTCATCTACCAAATTTGAATTGGTTATTTTTTCCTTAAAGGAATAAAGACTACCTTATTAAAGAAAGGACTGCCTTATTAACTCAACTACCAGCTGAGGTTCCTCAGCCCTCCTCATTCTTCATCAGACCAGCCCAGGCTTGCTTTCACAACAGAGGCAGGGGTTACGAGAGAGAGGGTGGAAGCACACAGGCCTCTTGAGGCCTGGGCTCAAAACTGGCAAACCATCATGTCCACTGCATTCTATTAGCCAAAACATGTCACAAGACCAGCATAGACGGAGGGGAAATGGACTCTGCCTCTCGATGGGGGGATTTGCAAAATCATATTGCAAAGTTTCTGAGTCAAGGAAGAGTTGGAGAATTGGGTCCACTTTCAATCAATCTGTCACAAGAATGTACTCCATTATTCCAATTATACTTTAAAAAATCATGTGTATCTATCTAAAATATATATGCATAAATATATGTGATATGTGGATAGATAGAACATCCATAGAAATCTACTCTCAACTGAGCAGGCTCTACACAGAAGAGAACACCCAAATAGCCAATGAGTCTATGCAAAGATGTTCAATAGCACTAGTCACTATGGAAATGCAAATTAAAGCTATAATGAGACACCATTACCTACTCACCAGAATGGCTAAATTTAAAACAAACACATTTTTTAAAACTGACAACACCACATATTGGTGAGATAGGGAGTTACTGGAACTCAGATACTGCTGGTAGGAATGCAAATTGGTAGAACCATTATGAAACTTGTCCGTATCTACTCAGTTGAACATACGTACACTCTATCACCCAGCAATTCCAGTCCTAGGTATATACCCCAAAGAAATGCACATACGTGCATAAAAAGACACGATTAAGAATATTCATAGATGTATATTCATGATAGCCAAAATCAACCAAAATGTTCATCAACAATAGAATGGATAAAATGTGAGATTTTTCTCAAAGTGGAATACTACACAGCAATGAAAAAGAACAAATACTGCTACTAGCAACAACGTTGATAACTCTAACAGACCCAATGTTGAGCAAACAAAACCGGAGCCCAAACAAGTATATACATCCACTGCATGCTATTAGCCATTGCACATGCGTAAAACTAACTTGTGATCATAGAAATCAGAATAGCAGTTACCTTTGACGACAGGGTGGTCCAGGCATGGCACAGAAACCCATCACAGAGCTCCCCGGAAGAGGGACTGGCTGGGGCAGGCTGAGGGACAGGTAAGAGCCTGCAGGACTGCCGGGTGGGAGAGGCCTAGCCTCCATGGGGGCGTGGAGGGGGAGGGGACTCTGAAGGCGCTCAGCAAATGACAATAAGCCCTGTTACTTGACAGTGACTGCAGAGGACCCCAGCGCATATGTGCGCAAACAGCAGGCCCTGGTTTATAGCAAAACCAGCCTCGGTGCCGGGGCCCTGGCAGCTCTTTGTTACCCAGCTCCTTCCTGCCTTGCCGCCACCGCCCCGCCCCACTCCCCCAGCCCCGCGCTCTGGTTGAGGGCAGTGCTCTGCTCCATTTTGTGTCTTCCTGACCCTTTAAATCATCAGCACACAGCACAGCAAAATCCAGAATGCCTGCTTTAGTGAGTGTGGGTGCAGAGAAGTCAGGAGAAGCAACAGTGAGTTTGAAGGGACCCAGATGTCCCCAGCTGAAAGAGCTCTTTCTCATGGCTCACTTCCATTTCCCTCTCCTCTTCAACTTCGATTTTCTCCATCTAATCCCTCACTGTCAACACATTTAGGATTTTCTCACTGATAAAAATGAGATCCATGTTCCCGAGGCTTGGGGCTGCCTAACGGATGTTCGGGACAAGCTACTAGGAAGGATAAGTAAAAGGACAGAGCTCACTCAGGAGCTCTGCAAATAGATGACTATCTCAAGAGGAAAGCATGCAAAGAACAGGAACAAGCAATGACCATTAAATATATTTTTAAGGCTCAATTTTACTAGTAATCAAAGAAATACAAGTTAGAAGATAATACTATGTTCATCTACCAAATTGGGTTATTTTTCCCTTTAAGGAGTAAAGACTACGTTGTTAAGGAAAGGGCTGCCTTATTAAGCCGCTACCAGCTGAGGTTCCTCAGCCCCCGTCATCCTTCATCAGACCCGCCTGGGCTTGTTATCATGGTCGGGGTGCGGGGGGAGAGACAGGAAGGACACAGGCCTCTTGAGGCCTGGGCTCAGAGCTGGCGAACCATCACGCCCGCTGCATTCTGTTAGCCAAAGCAAGTCACAAGGCCAGCACACCTTAGGGGTAATGGACTCTGCCTCTTGATGGGAGGATTTGCAAAATCATATTGTAAAGGTTCTAAATACAGGGAGACGTGGAGAATTGGGGCCCATTTTCAATCAATCTGTCACAAGCATACACTACATTATCCCAATTATACTTTTAAAACTTGTGTGTATCTATCTAAAATATATAATACATAAATATAAAAATATATTTTATATACAAGTATTATATTTTATATAAATATATACTATACACACATATATGTGATATGTGAATAGATAGACCAGACAGATAGATGGATTAGGCAGATTATTAATACAAATCGTGGCATTTCCATAACAGCTAGGGACATTTATGATGCTGTTTATCCAGACATTGTTCAAGAATTTAAAAATGTGCCACCGTTTGCCCCATAGGGGTTTTAAAATACATATGAATTTAACCAGTGTAATGTTTGAACGTGTCTGGCCTCTACCAAGACAGGTCAATAACAAATTTGACTTACTAAATACAGCAACATAGGGCACTGTTGTCTGCAAAAATCACTTACAATAATCAAATGAACACAGAGAGAAAATGATGGGAAACAGTCATTTTCAAGGTGGAAAATCAAATACTGTACCTTTTCTGGACAGATACAACCCGCTGCAGAAGCACAACACGGATTTGCTTTTCAGCCACAGGGACCCATTCTCCTTATAGCCGTACATAACAAAGTCCTAGGATAATGTAAATAAAAACATAAACCTTTTGCAAGTAGAATCTTGGGAGATGATTTTGACCTCGTTGCATCCCACACCATGTAAGCCAACCAATGCCCCAGCTAAACCCTAACCCAAATAGACAGGGATTGCACAAATTTTTTACAGGCCAAACTCACAGTAACTTCCAAGTACCCTGGTAGCTGGCCTACCTGCCTCCTGAACAATACCATGACTACCCACATAACAAAGGAAAGACCATTGTTAAGAGGTCCTGCTACCCTCAACTGTAATCCTCTTGAGAGATCTGACGTTCCAAACAGCATGATCAACCTCTTTAGCACCCAGCTGACCTCAAAGATACTAAACTCTAGCTTTTATATACCAGTTAAAGGAAAACATATATTCTTCTTCTGTCCAACTATAGCTATGTTTACCAAGGGCTGTAACTGGGCCTGAGTCTAAACTGAGCAGGTTTATTTAATGGAGATATTCTATGCAACAACTGGACCTGAAAAGAAAACAGGAAAGAAACAGAAAAGCCAGAATGCAGATGTCTGAGGAATCCAATCCTATTTAATTTTCATAAGATTATTAAGTCCCAATAGTACATAGCAGTTACAAACTCTTAATTCATTTACCAAATCAATGTGCCCTGATCATCAGCTGTGAGCTAGAAACTGTGCTGGGGGCTCGGGGTTTGGGGGGGCAGGGGGAGGAGCAGTGATTATTAATAAGATATAATCCCTCGCTTTGAGAAGCTCAGTTTAGAGGGAAGGCCTCTGTGAGGTCATTATGAGCCAGCATGCAAGTACTCCGAGTGAGACTTATTACTGTGCTAGAACACACATTTCCCAGGGCCTCTAACAAGCATAGTAGGCTGATTAATGGCCACCCAAAGATATCAGGTCCTAATCCCTGGAACCTGTTACCTTATAAAGAAAAAGGATCTTTGCAGATATGATTAAGGATCTTGACATCGGGAAATTATTCTGGATTACACTAGTGGGCCTGGCTAATCCGATCACAAGCACCCTTATAAGAGAAAGACAGAGAGAGGCGTGACACAGACACACAGAAGAGGAGGTGATGTGAAGACAGAGGCAGAGACTGGAGTGATGCAGCCACAAGCCGAGGAATACCAGAAGCCACCAGAAGCTGGGGAAAGTCAAGGAACAGATTCTCCCGCAGAACCTCTGGAGGAAATGCAGCCCTGACGACCCCTTGATTCGGACCCTTGATTCCAGAATTGTGAGAGAATAAGCCTTTGTGGTTTTGAGCTACCAGGTTTATGACAACTTGTTCAGCATGTGCAGGAAAATAGTATACTACGAATTGGAAAAGACTTTCAAGAAACAAAAAAATGCATGAGCTGAGTGTAGAAAGGGTGTGGGGATGGAAGGCGAGAAGTCAACGCTGATTATGGCTCGTGTGTAAAATGCAAAAGGGTGAGAGACGAAACTAGCCATGGAGAGCCCAGTATGTTTTTGTTAAAGTTGTATTTCGCTTGACGTTTCTTCATAGTGAATGAGGGAGAGCTATTGCAGGGTTTAAGTCATTTACATCTTAGAAAGTTCTCTCTATCCGCACTGTGGAACCTTTCTCCCACCACCCATCCCCAAATCCAGTCTGTCAGAAATTCCTATTGGTTCTATATTCCAAATGCATCTTAATTCTTACTTCCAGCAGTTCCCTGGCAGTCCAGGGGTTAGGACTCCAGGCTTTCACTGCCATGGGCCCTGGTTCGATGCCTGGTGGGGGGAGTTAAGATCCCACGAGCTATGTGGGATTAGCACACAGTAGGTTTTGACACATAGTAGGTGCCGGATAAATATCTGATGAATGACTAAGTGAACAAATGAATGGGGAAAGGACTGGAGCAGAGGTCAACCTGAGGCTGAGAAGCCAGATGAACTCAGAACACTGCAGAATAGTCTTGACTCTGAAATGATGTGTCATAAAATTATGGGATCAATGACAAGCCTTTGAAAGATGACTTAGAAGGATTGGCAAAAGAAATCTATTGGTCTGAAAGTAAACTAACCCAAGTAGTATTTGCTAATGCAGAACCAAATTGTGTCAAAGTTCAAATAAATTTTGGTAAATATTCTGAGAATTGGGCTTAGAAGTCATTCAACAAATATTTATCAAGTTATTATAGTGTTCAAGGACATTCAAACATTAAATCTCAAATCTTTATAATTTGATAAGGGAAATAAGATGTCTAACAGGTTGTAACATAGCCTAGAGGGTTTTTTTTACAGTAGGCTGTTACAAGAATATTCATAAGAATACAGTAACTACAAACAAACAATGCAAAGAAAACCATTCTCATATACTGATTGCTTGAGTATAAATTAAACCAAGATTTCTGTAAAGCTTTTTGGTAATACATACCAATTGCCTTAAAAAATATTCATTCCCTGATCTAAACTAAAGAGAAAAAATGCGTAGGAAAAATAAAAAAGAAAAAACACACCAAAATGTTAACAATGATTATTTCTGAAGAACAAATCACCAAATTTCAGTGTCTTAACCTAACAGTGTATCCTATCCATGTAAGAGTATAACCCAGTGTTCCTAGTCCACAGGTGGCTCTCCTCCATGCAGTGCTTAAGGGATCCGACTCTTTCCATCCTGTGGTTCTTCACATCCCCTAGGGCCTCATGATCAGTTGCATCCTTTCAGCAAAAGGGGAAAAGATTATGAATAAAGCACACCTATTTCTTCAGTCTTGGCCCAAAAGTGAGATATATATATATATATATATTTGCAAAAGGAAGAAAGTTAATCATCTTTGACCCAGTCACCCCATCTACAAATCTATAGTAAAGAAATAGAGTTGTGGGAAAAATTATGCTAGATAGATGATTAATAGATAGTTACATAGATAGATGCATAGATACCTACAGAGATATATGGCAGCAGATAGAAAAAGATAGGGGCATAGATTGTGGCAGAATTATGAAAAAAAAAAACAACGAAAGAGTTCCACCAGTAAAGGAGTGCTCCATCCACATTGTGAAGTATTATTCAATCATAAAATATTTTCAGCAGTATACATAAAATAGTAATTAAATGGAATTTTTACTGGCCTATGTTAATCTATCCAATTAGAATTTATATTTTAAATGATGATACCTAATTTGGCCTAAGTGCAGGGATACGTTAGCAGTCTAAATAGGTAATCTTTTTCAAAGGCAATTGGGAATAAGTATAAAATGTCTTTGTCCCAGCAATTGTATGCTAGGATTTATCATAAGAATAAAAGTACAGATGTACAAAAAGAGTCACTTCTATGAATGCTAAAAATGTTGATTAAATTTTCCCTGCAAAAAGAAAAATTATGAGCAACTTAAATTTACAATTTCTGATTCTTTAAATATATTCTGATATATTCTGGTACATTCATGTGATGGATTACAATGTAGCCTTTTTAAATGTGCTGTAGAAGATTATTAAACAGTATAGAAAATATTCACAATGTGTCAAGTTAAAAAAACAAGTTTCAAAGTAGCATGCACAGTAATTTATATGCATAAAATATTTAGAAGACTGGAAATGTATACATCAAAATGTTGAGTTATTTCTGAGTGGTGGGACTACACATCCTTTTTATTTTATTGCTTATGATTTCTCTCCCTTTTTCAACATTTCAACAATAAATATATAACACTTTAAAATCAGGTTTTAAATATTGTACTTGTATTTTAATAATATTGGGGGAAATTCTCATAATGATACTGAACAAAGTAAACTGCTAAACTGTACACAGGGTGTGATTCCAGTTGTATGTGTTCACAAAAAAAGTATATACTGGAAGAAAAGACATCAAAATGTTAACAATGTTTATTTCTGAGTAGTAGGGTTGCAGTTCAGGGGGAAATGGAGTAAGCAAGTCCCTCCCTATCTCTCCCCTACTAAATGCAGTTGTAAAATCTGAGCAGAATACAAGGAGCAGTGATTTAAGGATTCCAAAAATAAAGTAGCAGGAGGATTGAGGAAGATCAGCATTTGGAGTGCCCCTGAACCAACTTACCATTTTTCAGACTCCAGTGTACTCTTGCCTGGGCTCAGGGGTTACAGGGGAGAGTAGGCAGGGAGGAGCCACAGTCAGCCTTCCACGCAGACAGACAGCTGTGGGAGAAACCCTCCAGCTCTGGCTCCAGGAGCGGTAAACGGGTCTGCTGGTAGTAACAGTACTAGCAAAAGGGGCCCACAGATGTGTGAAACACTGAGGGAGGGAAACTTTCTCCTCTGATCAGAGGAGCTGTATTCCCAAAAGAATGGCACAAATCCCGTTGCTTTTTTCTCTCTCTGTCCTCCCAGCACTTGGTCCTGAAGGCAAACACAAATGTGGGAGAGCACAGCAGAGCAGGGTAAATAAAACCACAGCTTTCTGGGGTAAGTACCAAAAAGAAGACTCCCAGGGACTTGGATGTGTAAAGAAATCACAGAGAGAAAGGAGCTTGGAAAATCAGTCCCATAAAGTTGTTGATAAACCCCTGGGCTCACTGCCAAGCTGCACATGCACAGACATAATCCTAACCAGCATAACAACTTTGAGAGCTGTACTAAGAGATAAACGACCACCCAAGTGTCAGCCTGGTGGCACACATGGGACAGGTCTGAATAGCACTGCAAAGGCTTTGAAAAAGAGCTGACATTGAAACCACAGCCCACAAAAAGCTGGTTAAGAACTTGCAGCCTGAACCCAAATGGACCAGTTGCTTTCTAAAAGAAAGTACCAACATACTCCACAGAATTTAAACAACACCCAAAGTCACATAACATAAAAGTCAAAATGTCTAATATGCAATCCAAAATCACTTGGAAGATGAACAACCAGGAAAATCTCAACTTCCATGGGAAAAGATAAGGAACAGATGTTAACACACAGATGACACAGATGTTGGAATTATCTGATTAAGACTTTAAGGCAGCTATTGCACCCCAATGTTCATAGCAGCATTATTTACAATTGCCAAGATATGGAAGCAACCTAAGTGTCCATCGACAGATGAATGGACAAAGAAGATGTGGCACATATATAATGGAATACTACTCAGCCATTAAAAAAATGAAATCTTGCCATTGCAGCAACATGGATAGATTTTAGAGGGTATTATGCTGAGTGAAATAAGTCAGACAGAGAAAAACAAATACTGTATGATATCGCTTACATGTGGAATCTAAAAAATAAAACAAACTAGTGGGGCTTCCCTGGTGGTGCAGTGGTTAAGAATCCGCCTGCCAATGCAGGGGACACAGGTTCGAGCCCTGGTCCGGGAGGATCCCACATGCCGCGGAGCAACTAGGCCCATGCGCCACAACTACTGAGGCTGCGCTCTAGAGCCCGTGAGCCACAACTACTGAAGCCCGTGCGCCTAGAGCCCGTGCTCCACAACAAGAGAAGCTCCCGCTCGCCACAACTGGAGAAAGCCCGCACGCAGCAACGAAGACCCAATGCAGCCAAAAATAAATAAATAAAATAAATAAATTTATTTAAAAAAAACAAAAAACTAGTGAATATAACAAAAAAGAAATAGACTTACAGATACAGAGAACAAACTAGTGGTTTCCAGTGGGGAGAGGGAAGGGGGAAGTGGAAAGATTGGGGTAGAGGATTAAGAGGTACAAACTACTATGTATAAAATAAATAAGCTACAAGGATTTATTGTACAGCACAGGGAATTATAGCCAATATTTTATAACAACTATAAATGGAATAAAACCTTTAAAAATTGTGAATCACTGTGTTGTACATCTGAAACATATAATATTGTACATCAACTACACCTCAATTTTTTTTTTAAAAAACTTTAAAGCAGCTATTATAAACTTCCTCCACCAAGTAAGCGTGAACATTCTTGAAATGAACAGAAAGACAGAAAGTGTCAGCAAAGGAACAGAAGATAGAAAGAAGAGCCAAATGAGAAATTTCAAACCAAAAAAAAAAAAAAAAAAACTCACTGAAGCAGCTTAATAGTAGAATGGAGATGACAAAAGAGTCAGTGAACGTAAAGATATATCAATAAATATTATACAATTTGAGCAACAAAGAGAAAAAAAGATCAAAAAGAATGAATCTATGTACTACTTCAGATACCTGTGGGACAATACCAAAATGTCTAACATTCACGTCATCAGAGTCCCAGGAGGAGAGGAAAAAGGAAGGGTGTGGTGTAGAAAAAGTATTTGAAGAAATAATGGCTGAAAACTTGCTGACTCTCGTGAAAGATACAAACCTAATTATTCAAGAAGCTCAGCAACTCCAATGGGATAAACTCAAAGAAATCCACGCCCAGACACACAACATAATCAAACTCTGAAAAACTAAAGACAAAGAAAAAATCTTGAAAACTATAAGGAAAGAAATGATGCACTACTTGTAGGGAGAAGAAATTTGCCTCTAGGGCTTCCCCTCAGAAGCCCTAGAGGCAAAAAAAGAGAGAGAGAGAGTGCAATATTTTTAAGGCTGAGAGGAAAGAACTATGAGAATTCTACACCCAGGATAATATCCCTCGAGATAAAAGACATTCTCAGATGAAGAAAAACTAAAAGAATTCATCTAGACCTGCTCTAAAGAAGTGCTAAAGGAAGTTCCTCAGGCAGTGGGGAAATAACATGAGAAGGAAACTTGGATCTTCAGGAACAAAGGAAGAGAAACAGAATGGTAAATATCTGGTAAATATAATAGACTACTATTCTCCTCTTGAGTTCTTTAAAATATGCATGGCAGTTGAAAATAAAAATTACAACATTGTCTGACAGGGTTCTCGTGGTATGTAGATGTTGTGAGATCACTATAGCATAAACAGAAGAGGGTGAAGGGACCTATGTGTTGGTGACATTAGAATAAGAACTTAGTTAATGGGAATACATTCATGTTCTGGGATGAACGGGGAGCAGGGAGAATGTTCTCCAGACCAGAGCATGTCCTTAGCAACTACTAATTTGTATCTAAGCTGGAGCATTCTGAGTTCACAGAATCCAATCCTCCAATTGTACAGCTGGTAAAACTGGGCTGGGTTCAGAGTCCAGAGTGCAAGACGTAGAGAATGTACTTGAGGACACGGTGAGCAGGAAGGGTAAGCTGGGACAAAGTGAGAGAGTGGCATGGACATATATACACTACCAAATGTAAAATAGATAGCTATTGGGAAGCAGCCACATGGCACAAGGAGATCAACTTGGTGCTTTGCGACCAACTAGAGGGGTGGGATAGGGAGGGTGGGAGGGAGACACAAGAGGGAGGAAATATGGGGATATATGTATATGTATAGCTGATTCACTTTGTTATACAGCAGAAACTAACACACCATTGTAAAGCAATTATACTCCAATAAAGATGTTAAAAAAAACAAAAAAACTGGGCTGGTTTGGTTTGTTTCGAAATTGAGTTCAACACATAATCCCCAAAGAAGGACAAGCCAATGAAAGGTCAGACCTGGTAGGTCTTGACTACGACTCTTGAGCTTCCTCCCAAATAACATGCAAGAAAAGGCTGAGATAGTTGGAGGGAGTTTTGTGCAAACTGCCGAGCCATTCTTGATCCTCACTGAGATCCGAATGAAACAATTTATGTTTCTGAGCATCAATACCTTCGACTGACCTTGGTGCTGAATGCTTATTGTGATTTTTTTGCTGCAGCACATTCCAAGTTCAAAGTAAGATGGATATATCTTAGTAATACATGCTGGAGAAAAATCAATTTCTATGATAAATGATGTGATGCTTGTCTTGACTCGGGGCTGCGTGGGCAGCCTCCTGAAAGGCCACAGCTCCCCCCTGAGCTCCACAAAGTGCTTGTTACCTTGGAATGTTTGGGGCTGAGCTGCAGTATGCAGGGAGAGAAATAGTATCTAACCATTTGATTATAACATCTGCTGTGGTCTGCATGTGTCCCTCCAAAATTCATATGTTGAAATCCTATCCCCTCCAAACATGATGGTATTAGGAGGTCAGGCCTTTGGAGGGTGCTTAAGTCATGAGGGTGGAGTGCTCCTGAATGGGATTAGCGCCCTTATAAAAGAGGCCCCAGAGAGCTCCCTCACCCCTTCCACCATGTGAGGACACAGTGAAGGGCACCATCTATGAATCAGGACAAAGGCCTTCACCCAAATATGCTAGTACCTTGACCTTGGACTTCCCAGCCTCCAGAACTGTGAGCAATAAATTTCTGTTGTTCTGGAAGCTCCCCAGTCTGGTATTTTGTTATAGCAGCCCACATGGACTAAGACAACATCAGAGGAAACTTTTCACGGAGGAGGCCCATTACATTGGGTGTTGAAGGAAGAGTGGAATTTGGACTTGTAGAAATGGGATTGGAAGGGATGGGGTACCTATGGTATTCCAAGCACAGAAGGCAAGGGCAGGAAAGGGGACCAACTAGTAAGGAACAGAATTTGACTGGAGCACAGAATATATATTCAAAGGAGGAAAAAGGAACATAGGTTGGAAAGATGGATGGGGCCTACATTAGGCAGGATTCTTCCAATGGAAGTAATTGAAATCCAGTTCAAATTACCTGAGTCAAAAAAAAGGGGGAATTCAGTGGCTCTCATTACTGGCACATCCAGAGATGGTGACAGCCTCAGGCATGGCTGGATCCAAGCACTAAAAAATATCCTCCATTTCTCTCTCTCTCCCCTTCCCTCAGCTGCTCACCAATGGGTACTAGCCTCACTTACTCCCTCTGCAAGCCCAATTCCTCCAGGTAGTCATGGGAATAACCATCAGCAGATCAATCTCTGGCCTTGTCTAAGACACTGGCCTCTTACTGGGCCAATCACTGGGCCCTGGTAAATGGGGTGCAATGGTTGGCCAGGCCTGATTTATATTCCCACCCTCTTGCCATAGAATAGGATATGAAATCAGAAGAAAGGGGATGGGAAAGGGGGAGATAAAAGGCACAGTTAACACAATCCACCACAGGGCCGCAAAGTCAGAGTACCAGGTTGGGACTGTATTGTTTAGACAGTGGCAGGGACAGTGGATGCTTTTAAGGTGAGAGGCATAATCAGAGACGTGCGTTAGAAAGAGGAGTCTAGTGGCAGTGTGCAGGGTGGACTGCAGTGGTCAGAGGGTGGGGCAGGTCCCTCCAGCCCTAAGGGCTCAGGTCTGATTCCAGAGGACAGAGGACAGGCCCTTGCCATGGAAGAACTGGGGAGAGCAGAGCACTGGGAAGGAGCAGTTCTTACCTCTTTACCCTGAGAACCAACAACAGAGGACAGGGGCCCTAGAAAAACAATCAGGCTTCAGTGTTTTCTCTGCAAGCCTGTGACACCATCAGACTCACAAAGCTTAACATCGGGGAAGAGGTGGGACGTGGAATGAGCTTTTCCCAATCCAGCAGATGGGGGCTCCGGAGGATAACTACATGAACTTTGCATGCATATGGAATAAGATCTAGAAGGATGCCTCCACGCTATCAACAGTGGCTTACAAGAGGAGGGAGAGACTTTCACTTTATACGTTGAACACTTTGATGCTGTATAAGATAGTTTTACCTTTGTAATGAAAATATACATATGCATTTTATATACATTGCACATGCATTACAAGTATATGCATTGTAAAGGAAAGGAATTGTAACCTTTCGTACCTTGATCTGGTGACTTGGGACACAGCAAGTTCGCTATGGTAGGGGGATGAGCTGGGTACAGTGGGGACACAACAGGGAAGTGGCTAGCTCTCTCTGGGGCCTTAGGAACGTTTCATTGAGAAGATGTTCCTCAAGCTGAGACTTAAAAGAAGAGTGAGTGTTGATCAGACCAACGAGACAGAGAAGGAAGATACATTCAAGGCTGCGGGCACAGGGCAGACAGACGTATGAGGCCAACAGCAGCCCGCGGGGTCTGGATGGCCGAAGCGCCGGGAGCAGGGCCAGCTCAGTCCCCCACTGACATGCCACACCCCGGGCTTTGCTCAGAGGGTGATAGGAAGCCACTGAAAGATTTGATGCTGGGAAGTGGCATGAGCAGCTTTGAGTTCAGAAAGTTCACTATAGGTAAAAGTTAGTGGGAGGAGAGAGACAGGAGGCTCCTGGAATAACCTGAACAAGAACCACTGCGGGGCCTGAAGCAAGGCAGTGGCTGTGAGGATCGGAGGTTTCTCACCTCCGCGAGGAACAGTCGCAAACAGAGCAGGGCGTGGCAGTACTGGGTCAGGGCTACTGGCTAAGGGTTCCGGTCTGAGCCGCCACCGGATGGTGGGCTGTAGCGGGAGGAGAGCTTTCTTAAGGTCAAGGCTAAAGTTCTATCATTATAAAGCAGCACTGGCTTCTCTCCCCTTCTCTTCGGTTAGTTACCTCCACTCTGTGGCTGCCACCCGGGGATTCTATCATCCCCGTTGATACTAAAGAGGCCAATGGTGGCAGCGTCCGGAACATGCCCGCCTCCTGCGGGCCAGGGCACTCCGGTCGCCTGGGTGAAGGGAGGAGCCCAGTTCTCTCGCGGGCACAGCCCGGCGGTAGGTTCTCGGGCCTCACCAAGTAAATCCATACTGACATGCCCGGTCCCTGAGCTCCACGCCCGGCCTCAGCACTCTGCCAGGTGGCTTTGTGCCGCCACCCTCATCCTGTCTCAGAGCGCAAGCCAGCCGCCCGTCAGGACCGGCCCGGACATCTTGGCCAGGACGGCTCCAGCATCAACACATTCCCCGCTTCCCATCCTTGCATCCTCCCAGCCCCGGGCCCAAGCCCTCCGCATCCATCCCCACGCTGCCACCACACCCTGCGGTCACCTGTGCCCTCTTGCGACTCTCTCAGCATGAGCTGGGACTGGAGGCAAGACCTTAAGGAAGATGCATCCTCCGCGAGGCCAGGCCTGCCTCAGAGACTGGCGGGTCCCCGCGGGGGCCAGGGCCACGGTCCAGAGCAAGGGAGGCGGCCGTCACCAGCAGGGCTGCGCTCCGCAATTTCAAGCCCAAGGACCGGCTGGAGATGGCTCAGGAGCGCTTTAGGAGGCAGCCAGGACGTGTGAGCAGCTCCCCTCGCCTCTCCCCTCCCGCCGCTGGCCCTCCTCTCCCACCTGAGGCTCCCGGGCTGCTCGGGGCCGCTTAGGCTGGAGCACGAAGCCGGGGAGGCTGGCCTCCGCAGAGCCTGAGAGCACACTCAGTCATTTTAGAAGCTGGTTATTTCTGAGGCCCCAAGCTCAAGAAATGAATTCAGAGAGAAAACGAAAAAAATAACAAGACGGAGAGCGGGAGTGCGGCCTCCACTCACATGGGCCGTCAGCTGAAACCAATTTGGACGGCTCGGCTCAGTCTCAGCTCATGAACTGCGCTCTGCCTCAGAAAAGCCCTTCAGCACAGGGATAAACGCACACAAACACACACACACACACACATACACACACACAGGCACCCTGCACACGCGACAGGACGCAGGCTGGGTTTCAGAGCTATTCAGCATGGAAAAAGCAAAGGATCCCGGCTTCCTTTTATTTAAATGATAATCTCTGTGGTTTTGACCTCACTGGCTTAACGTCTTCTGAAGAGGTCTTCGATGGGACCAGCTGCTCAGTTATCCCGGGCTTGCAAGCTGGATTTTAGGAGATACTTTGGGTTAGAGAACCTCAGGAGAAATGCAGAAAATTCCAGAAGCAGCTCCTGCTGCCCTAGTTTACACTAGCCGCTTACCCCTGCAATACCTCGTCTCTCCACCCACCTTTATTTTTCAAACCCAGAAATGAAGGGTTTGAAGTCCTAAAATATGTAAAGTGCCCCAACCCAGAGCTCACCAGAGAATGCCTGAATCTGAATCCCTGAAAAGTGGCTGGTCTGCTCCTTGGGAAGATCAAAGTTCTTCCCTTCCAGCCAGTCTCAATCATCTGGCCTCCATCACCTGGGAGCTGGGAGGAAGACAATGAAAGGCTTATCTCTCTGCAGTTCCTTTAAGACCCCAGCCAAGTCCCACCTTCTCCTTGGAACTTTCTGAAAACCAAGCCAGTCCTCCTGAATTTTAGAATCTCTGCACCTGTGAGACCCCATCCTGACCTGCGGCACAGATCCGCTCACCCAGCCACTCCTGGTGTCCACGCAGCAGCTTGGATGCTTTCTCTAGATGAGAAACATTCCTTCACCTGCAGTCCATGACAGAAATGGGGTAGAGAAATGTTTCACTCTAATATTCAGTGAAAAAAGCAAAGTTCAGAGCTCTGTGTATGGTAAGCTACTAATTGTATTAAAAGGGGAGAAAATGAATGTAAATTAATTTACTTGCATATAAATAAAATATCTCTGGAAGGATACATAAGAAGCTAATTACACTGTTTGCCTCTGAGGAGGGAACCTGTATGCTTTCGTCACCTTTGAATTTTGAAACATATGAATGTATTACCTATTCAAAAGGAAGTAATGAAACCACAATTTAAAATACACATATTTATTTTTTAAATACTTTTATTCACCAGAGCGTCAAGGTTGACTAAGGAAGGTAGGCCTAACAGAAGTGTACTCGTGAGGTAGAGTAGTGGTGTGCATACTGCAGCAGAGGAAGGGTCAAATGTCAGGATCGTGGACTTCTGGGCTACAGTGGAGCCAGAGGGGAGGGGAAACCAGTGTGGTACTAAACTGGTACCAGTTTAGTACCAGTGTGGAACCAGTGGTACCAGTGTGTGGAACTATAACTCCTTCGACCTTTTATTTGGGGCCGTGCCATGCAGTCTGTGGGACCTTAGTTCCCCAACCAGGGATCGAACCCGTGCCCCAGCAATGAAAGTACCGAGTTCTAACCACTGGACCGCCAGGGAAGCCCCACTCCTTAGACCTTCAGTAGCATTTCTGAACTCACAAAACCATGAGTGTAATTGGACTTTCTTGAACAAAATGGGGACAAGGACGAGGCTAGTGAATTGGCTAGTACAGGGCCAGACTGAGGCTGCACACTTAGGCGGAGAAGCTGATTCCAGGCAACCTTGAGTAGGAAGGTCAGAGGTTCACCAAAGCCACCAGAAAACAGGGGGTGCACACAGACTGGGGATTTGAGCCAAGTCCCCGCAGAGAGCCTGCCAAACCCCAATACACAAGCTTCTCTGAGTTCCTGCTTCACCGAGACCAAGGCTGTCGTTGCAGGGAAGCGGCTCTGAGGCTCTGGTGGCAGAGGCCCATGGGGCAGCACCGCCGGCCCACACAGACCCTTCACGAGGCCCAGAAAATGGCACCCTTCCTCAAGACACCTCCCTGACCTCTTCCAGAAGATTGCTGACCGGCCTGTGAGTGGCACCCCCTCGGGTGGTGCAGTCCCCAACGTGTTCAGCCACCACGGCTGCAGAGGACAGCCCTGAGGAGGTGGCAGGGAGCCGGTGGGACACACTGGTGGCTCAGGCGGAGACAGGATTGCCTGTCTTCTAGAAAACCTTAGCAAAATACACACACACACACACGTCTGCCTTCACAAAACAAAACCCTTAATGGGTAATTCACACATTTCCAAAAACTACTTTATGAACAGACTTCTCTTAAATAAGCTCTGTTTTTGGGTCGAAAATGTAATTTGTTATTACTATATCTTATTTCTATATTTTACTATACCCTGAGATTTATTTGTGCCAATTTCTCACGGTTCAAAACATTTTAGAAACTCATGGTTGAAAGACTGAGAGTTGAAAGAGCAGAAGCAGCCCTTTTCCTCAGTAAGATCTGCTTCACCTAGAATATGCTCCGTGCGTCAGCGGTAACAGGCGATTGAGTAAATTCTGGTTTTGGTGATCTAGTATGAATAACAACTCTCTTTCTAGCATACAGAAATTGTTCTCAAATTCTAATGTGTGTAAGAATCACCAGGGAAGTGTGTTAAAATCACATTCCCACCTCCTTCCCCCTGCACCTCATTCCACCTCCTTCCCACCTACAGCCCCTCTTCTGACCCAGTGGATCGGAGTTTTGTTAAATACCCCAGCAAGGACTCAGTTACTATATGCACTTCCCTCTCTAATGCTAACTCAGTGGAGACCTGCCAAACAGGAACAATGACTGTGATCTACTTTATTACTGTTGCCTTTTAAATAAATATGAAAAATCGTATGGCTCCATCAGGTACTTGAAGCAAATAAGGCTAGAGTCCAGGATACTCAGAATTGCCTTTGATGGCTGTTCCCAAAGGAAGATATTGGCTTGCATTTAGCACCTTTCTTTTTTAATTTTTTTTAACATTTTTATTGGAGTATAATTGCTTTACATTGTTGTGTTCGTTTCTGCTGTATAAAAAGTGAATCAGCTGTATGTATACAGGTATCCCCATATCCTCTCCCTCTTGTGTCTCCCTCCCACCCTCCCTATCCCACCCCTCTAGGTGGACACAAAGCACAGAGCTGATCTCCCTGTGCTATGTGGCTGCTTCCCACTAGCTATCAATTTTATATTTGGTAGTGTATATATGTCCATGCCACTCTCTCACTTCGTCTCAGGTTTCCCTGCCCCCTCTTGTCTCTGAGCTTTAGAGACGTATCCACTAGGAGACACATCCACTTGCATGGCTTATAGGTGTCGGAAATTGAACATGTCAAACACTAAACTGTCTCTTTTCAGCCCCTCCCACTCCATCAAAATCCTTTTCCTTCCCCAGGCTTCACCATTGCACTTACTGGCACTGCCTTTAACCCAACTGCTCGAGCCAAAATGCTGAGCATCATTCCTTCACCCTCCCACACATGATACCTTAGCATCCTGAGATGGTACCTCCAAACTGTAACTGAAACCTAACTACTGCCCACTATCTTCTGTTTTCTCCATCCAGGTGTGCATATATGCATCTCTGGACCCGTATTTCTTAGCTGTAGGGTTGCAGTCAAACAAGTTTGGAAGCCACTTATAACCCATCAGGTCATGGCTCCTGCCACCTCTTTGATTTCATCTTTTATCACCTTCCCCTCTTTTTCCCTTCAGTCCCTGGTAAGTGTTGAGCTCTTTCCCACCTCGGAGTATTTGCTATTCCCTCCACCTGGAACATTCTTCTCCTTATCTTTCCCATGCCTGGCTCATTGTCATCCTTCACGTCTCAGTATAAATATCACAACCTCAGAAAGGCCTCCTCTGACCACACTATGTAAAGCGTGTTCTACACAGAGTCATTTTTTCTAATGAATACCTACCAGTTGACTTGCTTGTCATCAGTTTTGCCATGAGACTATAAGCTCTGAGAGGACAAGAATGGTTTGTGTAAATGATGATTCCCTGCACCCCACTTTCACCTAACTCAAAAAGCTCCCCCAAATGGTGGGGTAATTAATGACTGCCTGAAGTGTTTTGGTGTTCATAGAAGTAGTAGGGCTGCATGCTGTGGTGGGTAGAATTGTGTCCCCAAAAAGATATATTCAAGTCCTAACCCCTGGTACCTGTGAACATGACCTCAGTTAGAAATAGGGTTGTTGCAGATGTAATTAGCTATGATGAGGTCATACTGGAATAGGAAGGGCCCTTAATCCAGTATAACTGATGTCCGTGTAAGAATAGGAGTGAAGTAAGTCAGAGAAAGAGAAATATCATATGATATTGCTTATATGTGGAATCTAAAAAAAAATGATACAAATGAACTTATTTACAAAACAGAAACAGACTCACAGACTTAGAAAGTGAACTTACGGGGCTTCCCTGGTGGAGCAGTGGTTAAGAATCCGCCTGCCAATGCAGGGGACACGGGTTCGAGCCCTGGTCCGGGAAGATCCCACATGCCGTGGAGCAACTAAGCCCGTGCGCCACAACTACTGAGTCTGCGCTCTACAGCCCGAGAGCCACAACTACAGAAGCCCGCGCACCTAGAGCCTGTGCTCCGGAACAAGAGAAGCCACCGCAATAAGAAGCCCGCGCACCACAGCAAAAGGTAGCCCCCACTCACTGCAACCAGAGAAAGCCTGCGTGCATCAAGGAAGACCCAACGCAGCCAAAAATAAAATAAATAAAATAAAAATAAATAAATTTATTTAAAAAAAAAAAAAAAGAAAACGAACTTATGGTTACCAGGGGGGAAGGGTGGGGGGAAGGGATTGTTAGGGAGTTTGGGATTGACATGTACACACTGCTATATTTAAAATAGATAACCAACAAGGACCTACTGCATAACACAGGGAACTCTGCTCAGTATTATGTAACAAGCTAAGTGGGAAAAGAATTTGAAAAAGAATAGTTACATGTATAACTGAATCACTTTGCTGTACACCTGAAACTATCACAACGCTGTTAATCAACTATGTTCCAATATAAAATAAAAAGTTAAAAAAAAAAATAGGCGAGGCACAGGGATACATACAGGGAGAATGTCATGGGACAATGGAGGCAGAGACTGACTGACATCTATGAGCCAAGGAACACCAAAGATTGCCAGCAGCACCAGAAGGTAAAAGATAGGCATGGAACAGATTCTCTGCAGAGATTTCAGAGAGCACAGCCCTGCCAAACCCTTGATTTCAGACGTCTAGCCTCCAGAACTGTGAGAGAATGAATTTCTATTGTTTTAAGCCACCCCGTTTGTGGTACTTTGTTATAGCAGCCCCGTTATCCACCACTTGAGTAAAATGAGAATATGATAATAAATAATTTCTAAAATGAAGTCTATCTCTAAAGTTTGTGGATATTATGATAAGAGAGTGAAGTTAGGTACAATACAGGATTTGGAGGACCTGGAGATGAGTTCTAAGGTAGGTTTTATTCCTTGAAGGTAAAATACCCTAACCAAAACTCTAATAGTTCATCTGAATCAATGTTACCCCAACCCTTGGAGACGAAAATGAGACATATTTGATTCATCAAGCAATTAAATTGCTCATTAAACTTTTGCCGCCTGACCTGGAAGAAAAGAAAATCATATTAATGTTAGAAGATGTGCTCATTATTTGTTTTCCTAGATAAAATACTTTTTAAAGTCATGTACTGATAATGAAGTTACATCGGCCTTTTAGGACATCTTTGAACACAAATTACATTAACGTGGATGTCTTGGTTGGTTCATCAAGAGTAATGAAATTATTACTGCCAGAAGCCATGATTCCATGGAAATGAAAATTGTATTTTTTCAAGTACTATAAATGATGATGCTTGGAAGTCCTGTAATTATTGAATAATAGAAGTCATCTTTTTATCGGTATTTTCAAGATGCATTGTAAGCGGCACTGGAAGGGAAAAAAATCTATCCAAACTTTAATTTATAAAAATGGTAGTTAAATATTGAAAGGAAATTGCTCATGGTCGGGCAGTGGGTCATGGAAGGAGCACAGCCTGGAATCACAGCATTCAAGCCTGTTCAGACTCTGTTACTTAGTAGTGGTGGGACCTGGGGCTACTCACTTCCCCTTTGAACCCTGGGATTCTTCAACTGTTAAAGAGCAGGAAGGCAAGAACTAAATTGTTTCCAAACTCCTTCCAAGCTCTAAAATAGCCTTGTCCAGAGACATCTTATTCTTCTTCCTCTGCAGCATGTGTATATTGGCTCAGGATTTCATGGTTAGGCTTTCATCCTTTTTTAAGCCAATAAATGTCTCACTCATCTATCTCTCAGTCTCTCCCCGTGCCAAACAGGCCGGCCAGAGGCTGGGGCTGGAGGGGGCAGATTATTGAAGCCGCCTCCTGCTACCGGTGCCCCGCAGACAACTGCGTAGTGTGTTCATTGCACAAAGATGCCCAGTCCAGGAGACAAGGGAGCCTGAACTTCCAACTGAGCTCCATCTGCCAAGCCAAGCAGCCATGCAGTTGCATCACCCAGAGGAAGTATCTTTTCTTAACCCCCACAAAGGCACCAGAGGCTCACAGCTGCCCTGCTCCCACCTCCCTGGCTTTCATACTTTCTTTGAAAAGCTGCTAGATTCCTTTCTTATTTCAGAGAAAACAAAGAGAATACTTTTATCATTGTTATTAATTTATTACTGTTTAATCATCACTGCTCTTAAGAACTGATGAACAGCCTACATGCCCATGGACCCAGGGAGCAACAGACTAGCTAAATAATTTCCAGATTCTAGTTGTCCTTATATTACCCTACTCTACACCTGATAGCAATCTAAGCTGCTAGCTGTGGTTTAGTTAAGATGTTTAGTTTAAATTGTTAGTTTTGTGATTTGTCCTATAATCACATTCTCCTGACTAGGGTGTATCTTAGTTTAACCTCTGTTCAAATTTCTGATATTAGCTTGCTCTCACACCATGTAATTAGTAGGAGCTTGAAGTTAGGACAACAAAGATAAGGGTATGCAACAGAGATTCAGCTTGTGTGATACTGTACAGTGAGACTTCTCCCACGCAGGTGGGCAACCTCTTGGATGGATGGCTCCTGAGAGATGTGTACTCCAGGCTGCCTGATCTAGAGGTGGATCCATTGGATCCAAGCTACCAGCTGAGTGGCTTCCCTGAATCTTTAAGCAAATGAGTTTTTATAATCTATCAAGAAATCAGTCCATGTAAACACTACCTCCTTCATTGGTTGTCATTGGCCATATTGCACTTGGGAAGAGTCTGATCAGGCTGGACCGAAGCCTCCATCCTGCCAAATCTTGTCCTTCCTCTTTTCTTAAGTAAGACCCAGAGATGGATTTACCATGAAGATAATAAAGTTTAAGCTTCAGGAGCCATCACTTGCGCCAGTCCTAAGACTCTGGTCATTTCTGTGTGTGTGTGTGTGTGTGTGTGTGTGTGTGTGTGTGTAGAGTAATATAATATATATTATCAGCAAAAGGTATGTAGCCAAAAAATGTAGGTTGAAAACTATTACAGCAGACGTCCACTTTTGGCCAAGATGGAATCACAGAAATGTGTTTACCATCTCACTTGAAACACTGGAAAACAACAAATATACATACCAATGGTTTTCAGATATTGGACATCAGACAGCAATCAGATCAGGCCGGTGATCTCTGATCAACAAATGAGGTGAGCCCTATGATTGCCCCCAGCTTACTGCCTGGGGGAACTCTACAGGCTGAAGCAAAAGAAGGGGAAACCAAGGCAGAACCCAGTGGTCTGAGTTGAGGAGATGCTGGGAGCCCACTGAGGACAAGATAGCCGCACATCACAAGAGCAGAGTATGGATTAAAGGGCTGCACAGAGGAAAAGCTCTGAAGATCTGCACACTGGGACGTTTGTGTCTTCAGTTGAGTAATGGTCAGCATATGCATGGGAAGAAACTACCCGAGGCTCAGGAATAAACACCAGAAAGGATCAAAGGGGAAAATCCCCAAAGCTTAAACAGACTGGAAACTGTTGGCGTTCCCATGGGTCAGGATGGGGGTTGGAGTAGAGCATAATTCATAGAGCATCAAGTACACAGAAGAGTATCACTTCAGTAGTAGGGTAACATTAGCCCTAGATAAATGGCTAATCTGATCCTTCCAAACAGTTCCCAAGTAACTTAAAAGCATCTCAGAACAAAGCTAAAGAATATCAATAGGATATTCAGAACCAAAAATATTCAGAACCAAAAAAAGGTAAAATTCACAAGTTATATTTTATATGCTTGAATTACATTTACATTTTAACATGTAAAATAGAGACATCGAGGATACAAAAATGACTTAAATTGAACTCCTAGAGTTGCAAAACATCTTAGACCTTTTTAAAAAAGATACACTGGATAAGATTAACAGATTAGATTCTACAGAAGAAAATATTAATAAACTCAGATATAGCAATAGAACTATCCAACGTGAAACACTGAAAAAATGAACACAGCATCAGTCAGTGAGCGGTGGGACTCCAAGTGGCAATATAAATGTAATTGAAGACTATAAAGTGTCGAAGAGAAAGAAAACATATTTGAAGAAATAATGGTTGGAAATTTTCCAAATTTAAAAGAAACTCAAAATACACAGGTCCAAGAAGCTCAAGGAAACACAAGCACATAAAACAAAAATAAAACAACACCAAGGCACATCATAATCAAATGGATTAAAACCAGTGAATGAAGATAAAATCTTGAAAGTGGCCATAAGAGAAAGTCTGCATTCTGTATAGAATAACAATGATCAGAATGATAGCAGGCATCTTGATGGAAACAAAGTAAACCAAAGGACAGTGGAGCCACATTTTTAAAGCACTGGGGGAAAAAAAAAAAAAAGTCAATGTAGAAGTCTATATCCAGCAAAAATATCTTTAAAATTTTAAGTTGAAATAAAATTCAGCATGCAAAAGGTGAAAGAATCCACCACTGACAGGCCTGAATTATTAGAAATGTTAAAGGATGTCTTCAGTCAGAATGTAAATAGTACCAAGTAGAAATATGAGGACTTCCCTGGTGGTACAGTGGTTAAGAATCCACCTGCCAATGCAGGGGACATGGGTTCGATCCCTGATCCAGGAAGATCCCACATGCCGCAGAGCAACTAAGCCCACAGGCCACAACTACTGACCCTGTGTGCTGCAACTACTGAAGCCCACACACGTAGAGCCTATGCTCCACAACAAGAGAAGCCACCGCGATGAGAAGCCTGGGCACCGCAACAAAGAGTAGCCCCTGCTCACCACAACTAGACAAAGCCCATGCGCAGCAACAAAGACCCAATGCAGCCAAAAGATAAAAAAAAGAAATATGAATATATACAAAGGAATGAAAAGCACCATAAATTGTAAATCTGTGGGGAAACAGAAGAGACTTTTATCTCCTTCTTTAAAATCTCTTTAAAATTGACTGTTTAAAGAAAAAAAAAATTACACCACATTGTGGACATTTTGACACGTTTTAAGTAAAATGCATGACAAAAACAGCACAAACCTGAGAGTGGGAAAATGAAAGAATATTATTGCAAAGTTCTTATACTATACATGAAATGGTATATTAACTTACATGTACACTGTGACAAATGAAAATACACACATAGAGTAAACCCTAAAGCCACTCAAAAACTACAGAATTATAGCTAATAAGCCAACAGAGATGATGAAATGGAATAATCAGTACTGAGTCCAAAAGAAGGCAGATCAAGAGGAAAATACAAACAAAAACAGAGGAGATAAATAGAGGATAAACAGCAAGATGACAGATTTAAACCCAATGAAATCCATAACCACATTCAATGTAACTGGTCTAAACGCTCCAACTAAAGCAGAGGTCATCAGACTGGATTTTAAAAAAGCAAGACCAAACTACATGAGGCCCACAAGAAGTACCCTTTAAATATAAAAACAGTGAAAGTATGGAGAAAGATAACACCATGCTAATGTTTCTTTTTTTTTTTAATTTTTAAACTAGACTGCTAGCATTAATATAAGAAAAATATTTCAAAGCAAATAATATTACCAGGAATAAAAAGAGTAATATTAATAATGATAAAAAGGTCAATGAGAACATAACAACCCCATTTATGAGCCTAATAACAGCTTCAAAATACATAAAGAGCCAGATAGAACTGAAATGAGAAATAAACAAATCCACAATCAAGTTGGGGATTCCAAGACCTCTTACTAATTAATGGACAGATAATGAGTGATGACAGGCAATGGCAGACAGAAAATCAGTAAGAATATAGAAGGCTTGAACACCCCCAGCAACAAACATGACCTAATTGGCATTATAGATTTTCACCAAACAACTGCCAGAAGATACATTCTTCTCAAGTGCACATGGAACATTTATGAAGTTGTATCATTTATGGGCCTAAAAGCAAGTTTTAGACAATTTAAAAGGAATCAAATCATACGAACTATTTCCTAACCACAATGGAATTAAGTTAGAAATCAGTAACAAAGATCTTGGAAATTCCCAAATATTTGGATACCAAGTGACACACATTTAAAATAACCTGTGGATCAAAGACAATGCCAAATGGAAAATCATGAAGTGTCTTGTACTGAATGAAAATGAAGACACAATGTATCAAAATTTGTTGGAATGCAGCAAAAGCAATGCTTAGAGGGAAATTTATAGCACTAAAATACCTCTGTTAGGAAAGAGGGTCTCTCAATATCTTGTAATAAACTAAATGGAAAAGAATCTAAAAAAGTATATGTTTATATATATAAAATGAATCACTCTGCTGTACATCTGAAACTAGTGCATTGTAAATTAACTGTACTTCCATTTTTAAATGGTTAAAAAAAAAAAGGTCTCAAGTCAGTGATGCCAGCTCACACTTTAAGAAAAAAAAAAAAGAGCAAACCAAGTGGAAATAAGCAGAAGAAAGAAATAATGAGTAGAAATCAGTGAAATAAAAAGCAGAAAAAAAGAGAAAATCTGATGAAAACAAAATCTGATTACTGGAGAAAATAAAGTTGATAAATCTCTAGCCAAACTCATCAGGATAAAAAGGGAAAGACGTTAACAATATTAGGAATGATAGAGGCTATCACTATAGATCTCACATATATTGAAATAATAAGAGAATGTCATAAACAACTTTATGCTGACAAATTCAACAACTTAGATAAAACGGACAAATTCCTTTGAAGACAAAGAACACCAAAACTCACTCAAGAATAATAGCCCTAAATCTATTTTTAATGTTGAATTTGTATTGTGAAAAGGAAATTCCAGGCTCAGGTTGGTTTTCTTGGGGAATTCTACCTAATATTTATGAAATAAAGTGAACATGACACAAATTTCTTCAGAAAATTCAAGAGGCAACAATGTCCAACTCATTCTCTCAGGCCAGCATGACCTGTGTACTAAAACCAGAATGACATTCCAAAATTACAGACCAATTGAAAGGAATTTAATCAAGTAACAAATTTTTTTTTTAATTTCCATTTGATCTCGTTTAGCATTTTTTTGTTTTTTTTAATTAATTAATTAATTAATTAATTTATGGCTGTGTTGGGTCTTCGTTTCTGTGCGAGGGCTTTCTCTAGTTGTGGCAAGCGGGGGCCACTCTTCATCACAGTGCGTGGGCCTCTCACCATCGCGGCCTCTCCCACTGCAGAGCACAGGCTCCAGATGCGCAGGCTCAGTAGGTGTGGCTCACGGGCCCAGCCGCTCCGCGGCATGCAGGATTCTCCCAGACCCGGGCTCGAACCCGTGTTCCCTGCATTGGCAGGCAGACCCCCAACCACTGCGCCACCAGGGAAGCCCTCAAGTAACAAATTTATGTTGAATAGAATTTGAAAAAAGGCCTGAAGTGAAAAGATGTCAGTTCTGGTGAAAAACAATAAGGAGCAGAGGCATAGACCTGGTATTGGGAATTGAATGTTTTGTTTGGAACAGGATAAATTTATGGTGCTGGTAAGATATCCAGTAATGTAATAGCTAATAATCAGTGAGTTCTTTGTGTCAGGTGCTACGCTAATCAGAAGGACTGGAGCTCAGTAGAAGGAAAAACAGTACTAGAAGTCATGCCTGTATAACTGATTCCATTTACCACCTCTGATTTTCATGCTGTGGCTATTACTACATTAAACAGAGTGACATACTTTTTAAGAGACTTTATTTTTCAGTGAATCTTAGAGTATTTTTCCCAAGGTAAGAAAATCATTATTATAAAAACTAAATGTACTCTAATATACTCCTTAATTACTATTTAGAAATCATTCATAACAAAAATAATACAACATGAGACATTTTGTCTGGAAGTCTACTGTCAAATGTGGCTGCTACTCCAATCTGGCATTCCTTTAGGAAGTCTTGTGGAGGTCACACCTGGAGAAATTCAAACTCATTACTGGCAAGGATCTCTCGGCTCTCACCCCCAACTCATCCTCACCCCATGTAGTTTAACACATCTGGAAACCAAAATGGCTCATGGTTTAACCACAGAAGGCAGCTAGAACAGAGGGCTTACACAGAGAAATCAGCGTGTACAGCCTCACCATCTCTGCACCAGCTACACCACCAGGTCACACAGGGTTCTAAATTTACATATCTGATAGCCAATGTTTTTTTTCTAAAAGAGACACTTCAAATAGGCTGCCTCACTTAAATGACCACCCCAAGTACACAGCTCATTCACCAAATGGAGAGTTATACTTTTGATATACGGGAGAAGGCATTCCACTTGCTGTTAAAAGACAAGTAGTGGCAATTTTCATTGTGCAAATACCATAGTAAGAAGTTGATTCTGAAAACAAAAGGGAGATTCAAAGAGCTGCTATCACTTACTGGAACACTACAAAATGCTGGAGATGCAAAGATCTGGCTAGAGTTATTGCCACACAACATGAAGTACGCCCAATGATCAAAAACCTCTATTTTGGTGGTAATTTTGAACCCTAAAGAGGCTGTTACCAAACCTTTCAGTTATAAAAATAAGCTGTAAATATGCAAGTACATGTCTTAAAATTTGGTGAAATTACTACTCAACAGTGGAAAGATTTTAAGATTTTCATTTTATTAAAAATATAGCAACACAATAGCAGCAGCGTCTGATAAATGTTTACTAGTACCATATGGAAGTAGTCCTACTCACATAATATACACCACCTATGCAGCACCTTTTTGTTTACATTTTGAACCCTTCCCTTGATAATCCATAGCATTATGTAAAGAATAGCACTACTGTATTAACCTAATTAAGATGGAGAGTAATATTTAACTATTAAATTGAACTACCTATACAACTACACAGTACACCCAAATGTAACCTTCTGTGAAAATCAGAGAATTCTGTAGCGTGTTTCCTAACAGTTTTTTGCCTACCAGTAACCTTAAACTGGTGGAACTCAATCTCTTCAACTCTAATTCAGCATGAATTTCATGAGTTTGAACTTACATATACAGTTAAGAAATTATCTATCTAGCAAATAAAAGTTAATCAAGAATGGAGAGAACTATTATTCTACTCCAATCCTTGGAAAATAAATCTTAATGGTAAAATATGTGAAGTTTTACAAAAATTGGCAATTCTCAAAATTAAAATGTTAGCTAGATACAAAGTAAATTTAAAAATCAGGCAACAGGCTAAAAATCTGCTTTTAAGAACAGTATGTTAAGAAATGTATTATATATAAACTAACAATTATAATAAATTAATTGCTAGAAACTATAAAAGTACCTTAAATGGAATAGAAAGAAATCTAGTTATTAGTTACTAAATCCAACCTAGCTTCAGCTTTAGCTTTTATTTTTAAAATAATGTACCACTCTTTGGCAGAATCACCAATAAAAGTGTATTTAAGAAAAACAAATTCACCCACAAACCCAAGTTTAAGTAGGGAAGTGAATTTTATTTTAAAAGATTATTTTATTACATTTATACTTGACTCCTGCTTCCAGAAATATCATTTAGCCCTTTGAGAGCACTAACTTCTGAAATCTGAAAATAAACAATTTAATTTTAAATGACTATTACATTAGTAAATAAAC
This sequence comes from Balaenoptera physalus, assembly GCF_965194825.1. Taxonomy (NCBI): domain Eukaryota; kingdom Metazoa; phylum Chordata; class Mammalia; order Artiodactyla; family Balaenopteridae; genus Balaenoptera; species Balaenoptera physalus. Next base: position 124,982,965 of record NC_138890.1, read on the forward strand.
ATGAGAACATCTAAGTATATAGGTAGTGAAATTTTTTAAAAAAATATTTAAAACACATAAGGAACATAATTACTTTGTGGAAACAGCTCTACTTCATAACTCACCCAGTTAAAACCAGATACTATCTTTCAATGAAAATATAAGAAATGTCCCACTGAAATGTTACTTAATGCATCCGTCAAAAAGAATTCATTTTAACTGCTACTTCAACTACTAAGGATTTACATCAAATCATACTATTCCAAATAGGTTTTTAAAAACTTTCAAAAGCCATTAGTATATATTATAATCCTTAAATTTGAATATCTTCAGTTGAGACCAGATATGGCTCAAGGTTTTTTTTTAATTTCAAAGGTAGCAACCTATATATAGGAATGAATAAGCGTCCTGAAGATGACTAATACCACAAAAGAAATTATTTTCTTGACAAAAAAAAAAAAAATTGATTCTAAATGCCGGTTTTTACTTTTAATTGAGGCATGTCAAAATTTAAGTCTCTATGATACTTCTGAAGATCAACATAGCATATACTGAACCCCTTGGAAAAAAAGATTCTAAACAGAAAAATCACAAGCTGACTAGTGTGTTCGTAACTATAAGTTAATTAGAGTCAATGGAAAATAATAAGGAGATAGACAGCTGTGGAAGTTAAAGGTTTTATACTTGTTTCCTCACATGAAACTGGCTAGCTTATGAAGAACCACCTTTTACTACCAGTTAAGTGCATACTGCTGAAAAGCAAGAACAAGAGGACCAAGAGAATTTGTCTAGAATGATGAATAGCAACTACAATTTAAGAAACAGAATGTACTCGCTATATAATCAAGATGAAAAAGATAATTTACAGAAGGTATTAAGTGTGAAATGGCTGTCTTCTTGGCCTTACCTCAAGTTTTCCTGACAATATCTACCTGGGATGAAAAAGACAGTTTTAAAGAAATAAAAAAATACCTTACAAGAAAAAAATAAATGAAAACATATCAGCTCTTAAAAGTGAACAAAGAGAAAAATCTCTCTCTCTCACACACACCACACACACTCACACACTCCCTCCTTCCCTCCAGTACCTCTAGACCCTAGAAAGCTTTGCTTCCATAAGCCTGTTTAAGAAAATGATTTCACTTTCTCCAGACCTCTTGTATCCCTATTCATGGCCAATTTTTATAAATCAGTGTCTGTCAAGATTAGTATGGTTATTTAAAGATGAATAAACATCATCAAGAAAAATAACTGGCAGCAGGAACCAAATAACTATGTTAATTACCAACATAAAAAACATTTAATAGAGTCCAGAGTACAAGAAAATACTCAAACTTTAAATGACGGCTTTAGACACCACACAAACATGCACTCTCCATATCAAAACAATTTCTATGCCAGCTAAAACAAGAACAGGATAAACCTAAGATGCTGTTTTGAAATGCATGAACAAATACTTCCCTCTAAAATACTTAGCTTTATTAGAGAAATAGTACTAAAAATAACAAAGATTCAAACAACATTTGTTCTATTCTACTTACATATCATAAATAAGAAGCTTTGATGCAAGACACACACACTCCTTCACAATCTTTCCATATACACCCAAGCATTCTTATATCAAAATAAGCTGTTTACCAGCCAACCGTATGTGGTTGAATGATTAAAATGACCATCTATACTTTACATAGTAAAGCATTTTCAAAAATTTTAATGTACACAGTGAAAAAAAGGAAAAAAAACAAAAAAACACAGTAATTCTGAACACATGAGGAGTAATTAAGCAGCTTCATAATCAAACCAGGCTTCATTACTTGCAATAAGGGCAATTCTTTCCATTCTCCACCAAATACTTATATTTCAATAGTATTAACATTAAAAGAAAACTCAAGTTGAAACCAAGTAACTGATGTGCTACTCAGCTTTTTAAATCTATAAGTAACTCTTCCCATGAGGTAAGGCAACTGAGTAATTTGATTGTATCAGACTGCATTAAACTAATTATACTTGATTTTTTTTTAATAACATGCTAATTAAAAGGTATAACTTTTGGAAATACAACAATGAAAAGAGTTCTGAAACTATGAGTTGTGGTCTGGGGGAAAATATTAGCAATGTTGTCATTTTACTACTTGCATACTTTCTGCAAAAAGTGTGCCTAACGATGTCGGATGACCTATATTTTAAGCTTAAGTAAACATATCCTTACACATAAGACAAACTCATATGTTCTCATATGAGAACTGTACTTAACTCATATGTTAAGTACAATTTCTGCACATCATTTATGAGAAGATGACTGAGAGGTAATAATTAAGGCCATCCAATGTAGACAACTAAAGGGTTTTGCTTTAAGTAAAATAAGAACATGCTGCTTCATTTTCAATTATCACAGTATGAAACTGATGGTCCCAAAACTGCATTGCTGTTTTAAGCTCTAAAGTCATTCTTGAAAACAGACTTCCCTCTCATATTAGGTGAGCCAAGTAAGAAGCTCTTCTGACATACCGCTTGCACACTTTTCTATGGGAGGGAATGGAGTATCCATCTAAATTCCGTATGAACTGAGAATGACTAGTCCATATAAAATTCTAGAAAACGGTATACCACATTGTAGAAGGCACTAAAGCTTCAGCTTGTGCTCCCATAGCCCATTTTGAAAACCCAGTTTTCTTTTTATAAATGGCACCTTTGCCACCTACAACTGACAACACACACTGAGATACTGTTCCTAATAAGCTTGGAAATGTCAAGAGAGTTCAAAAAGAAATGCTTACTTTGTGGGGAGACCCAATGATTCTGAACACTGAATACTAATATATTATTAGTATTTAACACAGATGTTCTTCCTTTTGAAAAAGAACAGTAGCATGCATTGTCAGTTGGTTTTTAATCCACTTATTTAAGCAACTTTAATCTGTAAAACTATTTTAAAGAAAAACTGCTGTCCTAAACAGTGAGCAAAAGAAAACACAATAGTGAGAATTTAACACAATCACTGTAAATCCTGTGAAGTCAATGTTAAAACTTCTTACATACTCCGCACTTACAAGGGTGTGTATATATTTGCACCAATTTCAAGCACATCATCAATCTGTAATATATTGAAATTTAAAAAAAAAAGTAAAACAATACAAAATCAGTTACTAGCATTTTTTAAAAGAGCCTCCAATGCTTATCTCCAGTCTTTAATGGATAGTACAAATTTAGATCTTTAATGTCCCATTTATTTTAATGGTTCTTGGCAAACACTTAACAAACCACATGACAAGTGTGTCAGCCACCATGGAAATGCACAGCTTTTAGAAGATGAGGAGTTTGGGTAACACCTGCTATTTTCACGACGTCCATGCTTTATTTTCTTACTCAGTAACAAGATGGCCACAAAGTCACCTAACAACTAAAAAAGCTGTTAGCTCATATCTTTATGCTCTACTGGATTTCTTCACTGTTTAACATCTTGTTGAGAGAATTAAAAGCTTTGGATTCTACTCCAGCGTGTGTTTAGAGGTGCATCTGTAGGTCCTATACTGCTTCTGTTTTGGTAGAGAGGTTTTCTTCATTTGGTTGACAATTCCCATTTTGCTGTACTTTGTTTTCCTCAGTCCTTGGTGCGTCCTTGTCATCTACTTCTTTTCCCACACTTGAATCTGGCTCTTTATTGTGCTCCTTTTCCTACAATGAATATTTAGGTATACATTTAATATTTTTCTCAAGAGTTGCCTGCTATTACATCTAGTTCTGGCTAAAACTTTACCTTTTGTGAATTAGTCAAACTGGGTATTATCTCCCATTACATTTTCATATAAATAGTACATGCAAACATGTATCAATATGTCCTTTGTACTTCTAATAAAAGATAGGACAATCTATGGAGATTAAGTTAGAACAAAATAGGTAAATAGAAACTCTAGGGAAGAATTCAACAAACATTGCTGACTGACTTGAAAGGTGGAACTGATCGGCTGAAAGTAAAATAGTTCCCATAGATGCCAGGACAGATTTGTAATCTGGATACCAAAGAAGCAAAAACATGGGAATGTAGAAAAGGAAATCACTATTCCTCCTACCAAAGACTGTTTAAGAACAGTCCAAATTCAGCTCTCAACTTAACGGAGAATTAAATGAGAACATGTGGAACAGTGCCTGGAATGTATTAAGTGCTCAGGAGATATTATCAATGTTACTGACAATGATGATAAACCTCTATCAGTATGGGAATAAATAAAACTGTAAGATAAAAGCTTCAGAACTCATAATTGATTTCCAAACACAAATATACTTACCAGTATAATAAGGGAATTAACCTAATTCACAAGTACTTAAAATATTTTATCAAAAAAAAATGAAGGAAAACAAAACAAAAACCCTTACCTGGTGGAATTTGGTTTTCCATTAATTATTCTAATTCAACAAACCTAACTTTGGTATATATTACAAAACCAATGATAACATCACCTGTCAAATTTGCTAAAACAAATACAGTGAGGAAAATGGCAACAAGTAAAAATATTCCAGTACATAGTTAAAATTTTTATTGTATGCCATTCTGTGATTCTCTAAAATAAGGAATGCAATTGTTTACACTAGTAAACATTACATTAATTAGTTCCTATCTTCAAAAACTAGGTTAAAAAACTACCAATTTAACAAATAGTAACAAATAGTACCTAAAACATACAAGGCGCTGGTAGTATAAAATTACCTCTATGCAATAAAGAAGAACAATCTCAAACATTAATTATTCAAACCCTAAACACTGAACGACTTGCTTACTTTAAGTGAAGTATTGTTCTTCTCCACCTTTTCCTTCCCATCTCTGTCATTACAACTCTTTCTTGTAGAGGCTGAACGTTCTCTCTCTCTTCTTTCACTGATGTGGTCCCTTTCTTTTTCTCTCTTTTTATCCTTCTTATTTCTGCTATAAGAATATTAATAATATGTCATTAACTTCTAAAAAAGTAAACACCCACTATATTGTTGACAAAATATTCTTACCTAACATTAATGCACTGTAAACAAGCGTATCAGTAACCTGGTGGACCAAATAACATAAATGAGTCCTGTAGCCCACCTAACTCCACCCCACACCCAGTTAATTTTTTAAAGACACACAAGTCATTACCGCAGAGGCCACCAAGTGTTCACATAAAACACAATTCTGCATTATGAATTTCTTAGTTTTGAAACATTCAAGGTTTATTTATCTACTGTAATCAGGATAAAACAAAACCAAATATATAATATTTTTTTACCCATCTTTTCAAAGCAAAAAATGAATAAGCAGAAAATAATAAAAACAATAAAGAATCAGATATGGCTCTCAGGTAAGGCTGAATGACTTCTAGAAAACGTGGAACTTCTAATAACCAATTATTCCATGTGCCCTCCCCTCTCATTCACAATTACAAAAAAGTCCCACCCACCAATTCAAGAGCAAACATTAAGCAGAAGATGGAATGAACAAGTTCCATTTGTAAAAATTACATATCCTTAAAATTAGAGGGAAAAAAATGATGCATTTCATATCAGAAGCATAAGACACCTTCTATTCAAAATAATTAGCCTTAATATGGAATTCTAAACTTTTTTGTCTTAATTATGAATATTTTAAAAATAAACACAAAGACCAGGAGAACAAAGAAAAACACTTAGGAAACAGACCCAAGTACCTATGAAAATTCAATAAAACAAAGGGGTGGCATCTCAAATCACTGGGGCAAAGTTCATCTTTTATAAATAAAAGACTTAGCGACAACTGGATTATTATTTGGAAAGAGACAAAACTGGGTCCATATCTCACTCACATAAATAAATAAATCCAAATGGATTAGAGACCTAAATTTTTTACATGAAACAATACAAGTACTAGAAGAAAACATGAATAAATTTCTTTCTAACTGGAGCGAAGGGAAAGATTTTTTTAGCCATAAATAAAATTCCAGGTACGATAAAATAAAAGATTCATTAGTATGCCTACATAAACTTTTGCAAAGCAAACAAAACAAAAACCACTACTAGCATATTCAAAAGAAAAATGACGAAGAAAAATACATTTGCAACATTATTTATGTATGTATATCTTTATATACAACTCTTAAAGCCAAGGAAACAACTACATCAAAAAGCATGAGATTCTTGGGACCTTCCTGGTGGCGCAGTGGTTAAGAATCTGCCTGCCAATGCAGGGGACACAGGTTCGAGCCCTGGTCTGAAAAGATCCCACATGCCGCGGAGCAATTAAGCCCATGCACCACAACTACTGAGCCTGAGCTCTAGAACCCGTGCTCCACAACAGGTGAAGCAACCACAATGAAAAGCTCACACACCGCAACAAAGAATAACCCCTGCTCGCCACAACTAGAGAAAGCCTGCATGCAGCAACGAAGACCCAAAGCAGCCAAAAATAAATAAATAAATTTATTTAAAATAAAAAAAAAAGAATGAGATTCTTAGGAATAAATTCAACCAAAAAGGCAAAAAATTTGCTGAAAAGAAATAAAGACATAAATAAATGGAAAAACATCCCATGTTCTTGGATCAGAAGACTTAGAGTTAAGATAACAATAGTATCCAAAGTGATCTACAAATTCACTGCAATCCCTATCTAAATCCCACTGGCACTGTTGGCAGAAAAAGCAAAACCCATTCTAAAAATAAAAGGATCTCCAGGGACATCAAATAGCCAAAACAATCTTTAAAATAACAACAAAATTGGAAAATACACAACCCCTGGTTTTAAATCTTACTACAAAACTACAGTAATCAAAACAGTGTAGTACTGGCATAAGGAGAGACTTACAGACCAATGGAAAAGACAGAGATATATGGTCATATGTATGGTCAAATGATTTTTGATAAGGGTGCCAAAACCCATTCAATAGGGAAAGGACAAGCTTTTCAACAAATGGTGCTAGGAAAACTGGATATCCACATGTAAAAGAATGAAGTTTTAGACTCTTACCTTACACCATATGTAAAAATTACCTCATAATGGATCAAAGACCTAAATATATAAACTAAAACTGTAAAACTCTTAGAAGAAAACACAGGGGAAAATCTTCATGACACTGGTTTTGGCAATGATTTCTTGGATATGACAGCAAAAAGCAAGGAAAGGAAAAAAACAGATCAATCTGAATTCATTAAAATTAAAAAACTTTTGTGCATCAAAGGATACTTACTCAAAGAAAGTGAAAACACAACCCACAGTATAGGAAAAAAATACATGGAAATCATATTATCTGGTAAGGGATTAACAACCAGAATATAAAGAACTACAACTTAACAAAAAACCAAATTATCTAATTCAAAATGGGCAAAAGACTAGAATAGACATTTCTCCAAAGTAGATACACAAATGGTCAATAAGCACACGAAAAGATGCCCAACATCACTAATCATTAGAGAAATGCAAATCAAAACCTTAACAAGATACCATTACACACTCACTAGAATGGCTATCATCAGAGACAGACAATAACAAGTGTCAGTGAGCATGTGGAGAAATTGGAACACTTGTACATTGCCGATGGGAATATAGAATAGTGCAACCACTTCAGAAAACAGTTTGGCAGTTTCTCAAGAAGGTAAAGAGAGGATTACTATATGACTCAGCAATTACAACTACTAGGTATAGAAACAAGAACATGTCCACATCAAAACTTGTACACAAATGTTCATAGCAGCATTATTTACAACAGCAAAAAAATGGAAACAATACTACATGTCCATCAACTAATGAATGGTTAAACAACAAAACCTGGTTGTATCCATAGTGGAATATTATTCACCCCTAAAAAGGAATGAAGTACTGATTCATGCTACAATATGCATGAACCTTGAAAATGTTACATTTAGTCAAAGAAGTCAAATACAAAAGACCGCACAGGGACTCCCTGGTGGCGCAGTGGATAAGACTCCATGCTCCCAATGCAGGGGACCTGGGTTTGAACCCTGGTCAGGGAACTAGATCCCACATGTATGCCGCAACTAAGAGTTCACATGCCACAACTAAGGAGCTGGTGAGCTGCAACTAAGGAACCCTGGAGCCACAATTAAGGAGCCCACCTCCCGCAACTAAGACCTAGTGCAACAAAATAAATAAATAAATATTAAAAAAAAAAAAAAAGGCCACACATATTATATGACTCTATATGAAATGTCCGTTAACAGGCAAATCCACAGAGACAGTAAGTAGATTAGTAGCTGTAAGGAGCCATGGGGAGTAACTGCTAATGGGTACAGGCTTTCTTTCAAAGTGACAAAAAATGTTCTGGAACTAAGTAGCAGCAATGGTTGCACAAAATTGTGAACTCTTAAGAAAAATGCAATGAAAATTACTAACAATCACTGAAATGCACTAAGGGTGCATTTTATTTTACATAAACTACTTCTCAATTTAAAAAATAACTCAGAGGGCCCCTGCCAGCCACTGGTGGGGGACTCACACCCAAGGAGACAGGAGGAACCCCAAAGTGAACCGGTAGGATGTAGGGGGACTGAGGGGGGAGGAGAAGAGGAGGCCAGACAGGATCAGCACCCCTGAGGTCGGGGAGATAAGGAGAGGCAGGGGGGAGGGACCCTCCAGAAAGAGCAGAAGAGGAACGGAGGGCGATCGCCTGGCCCACTCGGGCCACGGAGCCTGCGGAGCTCCCAGGCTGGTGCCTCCCCTCCAAAGCCCCCTCTAAGCTGCGTGGGTCCTGGGGGCATAGGAGGGAGGCCGGGAGATCAGGAGAGGCAGGGAGGAGGAGCCCTCCGGGAGCAGCGGTAGAGGAGCAGAGGGCGACTGCCACGCCCACCCAGGCCCAGGGAGCCTACTGAGCTCCCAGGCCGACCCTATCCTCCAAACCCCCCTCCAGGACGCACGGGTCCTTGGGGGCATAGGAGGGAGGCTGGGGACATCAGGAGAGGCAGGCAGGAGGGGCCCTCCCAGACTGGAGGAGCAGGAAAGGAGAAGAGGGTGTTTGCCCTGCCCATTCGAGCCCAGGAAGCCTGCTGGGCTCCCAGGTGAGGTTCCCTGCCCTCTGAGACCAGGGGTGGGGGGCACTCCTGGGCCCCTTCTGTTCCTTGAGCCTAAACCCCAGCTCCCCACAGCCCCCAGGGCCTCTTCCAGCCCTGGGGGTCCTGAGCATTGGCCCCGCCCACAACCCAAACTTCGCCTTTGCTCAGGTCCCGCCCTCCACAGCCAAGACCTCTCCCCCCGCCTTTTTTTCTTTTTCTTTTCCCTCCTCCTCTTTTTCACTATTGTGGTACTGATGTACCTTCCAGTTGTTGATTCATCTGTATTTTTATTTTTATATTCTTCCGAACATATCTGTTAGTTTCCTAATGTAATTTTATTTTTTACTTTGTTATTTTTATTTTTATTTTTTGGGCACCGCAGGCAGCTTGCGGGATCTTGGTCCATGAGCCTGGAATCAGGCCAAAGCTCCTGCGGTGGGAGCTCCGAGTCCGAACCACTGTACTAACAGAATCTCAGACCCCAGGGAACATTCATCAGAGTAAGGTCTCATGGGGTTCCTCATCTCAGCACCAAGACCCAGCTCTACCCAATAGCCTACGAACTCGAGTGTTGGAAGCCTCAGGCCAAAGAACCAGTAAGACAGGAATACAATCCCACTCATTTAAGAAAAAAAAAAAAAAGAGAGAGACGGCAAAAAAATATGTTACAGATGAAGGAGCAAGGTAAAAACCTACAAGACAAAATAAATGAAGAGGAAACAGGCAATCTACCTGAAAAAGAATTCAGAGTAATTAGAGTAAAGATGATCCAGAATCTTGGAAATAGAATGGAGGCACGGACTGAGAGAATACAAGAAATGTTTAACAAAAACCTAGAAGAACTAAAGAACAAACCAACAGAGATGAACAACACAGTAACTGAAATGAAAAATACACTAGAAGGAATCAATAACAGAATAACTGAGGCAGAAGAATGAATAAGTGAGCAGGAAGACAAAATGGTGGAAATAACTGCTGAGGAGGAAAACAAAGAAAAAAGAATGAAAAGAATTGAAGACAATCTCAGAGACCTCTGGGACACTAAACACATCAACATTTGAATTATAGGCGTCCAAGAGAAGAAGAAAAAAAGAAAGGGTCTGAGAAAATATTTGAAGAGATTATAGTGGAAAACTTCCCTAACATGGGAATGGAAATAGTCACCCAAGTCCAGGAAGCACAGAGAGTCCCATACAGGATAAACCCTAGGAAAAACACACCAAGACACATATTACTCAAACTAACAAAAATTAAATTCAAAGAAAAAATATTAAAAGCAGCAAGGGAGGGCTTCCCTGGTGGCGCAGTGGTTGAGAATCTGCCTGCCAATGCAGGGGACATGGGTTCGGGCCCTGGTCCGGGAGGATCCCACGTGCTGCGGAGCAACTGGGCCCGTGAGCCACAACTGCTGAGCCTGCGCGTCTGGAGCCTGTGCCCCGCAACAACAGAGGCCACGATAGTGAGAGGCCTGCGCACCGCGATGAAGAGTGGCCCCTGCTTGCCGCAACTAGAAAAAGCCCTCGCACAGAAACGAAGACCCAACACAGCCATAAATTAATTAATTAATTAATTAATTTAAAAAATCAAAAATAAAAATTAAAAATAAAAAAAAAGAGAAACTGCCAAAAAGATAAAATAAAAAATAAAATATAAAGTGAATCAAAAAAAAAAAAAAAAAAAAAAAAAAAAAAAGCAGCAAGGGAAAAACAAAAAATAACATACAAAGGAATCCCCATAAGGTTATCAGCTGATTTTGCAGTGGAAACTGTGCAGGCCAAAGGGAGTGGCAGGATATACTTAAAGTGATGAAAGAGAAAAACCTACAACCAAGACTACTCTACCCAGCAAGGATCTCATTCAGATTCGATGGAGAAATTAAAATCTTTATAGACAAGCAAAAGCTAAGAGAATTCAGCACCACCAAACCAGCTTTACAACAAATGCTAAAGAAACTTCTCTAAGCAGGAAACACAAGAGAACAAAAAGACCCACAAAAACAAACCCAAAACAATTAAGAAAATGGTAAAAGGAACATACATATCGTTTACAACCTTGAATGTAAATGGATTAAATGACCTAACCAAAAGACACAGACTGGCTGAATGGATACAAAAACAAGACCCGTATATATGTTGTCTATAAGAGACCCACTTCAGACCTAGGGACACATACAGAATGAAAGTGAAGGGATGAAAACAGGTATTCCATGCAAATGGAAATCAAAAGAAAGCTGGAGTAGCAATACTCGCATCAGATAAAACAGACTTTAAAATAAAGATTACAGAGATAAGGAGGGACACTACATAATGATCAAAGGATCAATCCAAGAAGAAGATATAACAATTATAAATGTTTATGCACCCAACAGAGGAGCACCTCTATACATGAGGCAAATGCTAACAACCATGAAAGGAGAAATCGACAGGAACACAATAACAGTAGGGGAGTTCAACACCCCACTTACACTAATGGACAGATCATGCAAACAGAAAATAAATAAGGAAAAACAAGCTTTAAATGACACAATAAACCACATAGATCTAATTGATATTTATAGAACATTCCACCCCAAAGTGGCAGAATACCCTTTCTTCTCAATTGCACATGGAACATTCTCCAGGATAGATCACATCTTGGGTCACAAATCAAGCCTCAGAAAATTTAAGAAAATTGAAATCGTACCAAGCATCTCTTCTGACCACAACGCTATGAGATTGGAAATCAATTACAGGAAAAAAAACTGTAAAAAACACAAATACATGGAGGCTAAACAGTGCGCTACTAAATAACCAAGAGATCACTGAAGAAATCAAAGAAGAAATAAAAAAATCCATAGAAACAAATGACAACGAAAACACGACGACCCAAAACCTATGGGATGCAGCAAAAGCAATTTTAAGAGGGAAGTATATAGCAATACAATCTCACCTCAAGAAACAAGGAAAATCTCAAACAATCTAACCCTACACTTAAAACAACTAGAGAAAGTAGAAGAAAGAAAACCCAAAGTCAGTAGAAGGAAAGAAATCATAAGAAAAGTGCAGAAATAAATGAAATAGAAACGAAGAAAACAATAGCAAAGATCAATAAAGCTAAAAGCTGGTTCTTTGAGAAGATAAACAAAATTGATAAACCCTTAGTGAGACTCATCAAGAAAAAAAGGAGAGGACGCAAATCAATGAAATTAGAAATGAAAAAGGAGAAATCACAATGATGCTAAAGAAATACAAAAGATTATAAAAGACTACTACAAACAACTGTATGCCAATAAAATGGACAACCACGAAGAATGGACAAATACTTGGAAAGGAACAATTTTCCAAGACTGAAACAGGAAAAATTAGAAAATATAAAGAGACCTACCACAAGTAATGAAATTGAAATTGTAATTAAAAATCTTCCAACAAAAGTCCCGATCCAGATGGCTTCATAGGCGAATTCTATCAAACATTTAGAGAAGAGCTAACACTGATGCTTCTCAAACTCTTCCAAAAGATTGCAGAGGGAGAAACACTCCCAAATTCATTCTACAAAGCCATCATCACCCTGATACCAAAACCAGAAAAAGATATCACAAAAAAATAAAATTATAGACCAATATCACTGATGAACATACATGCAAAAATCCTGAACAAAATACCAGCAAACAGAATCCAACAGCACATTAAAAGGATCATACACCATGATCAAGTGGGATTTATCCCAGGGATGCAAGGATTCTTCAATATACGCAAATCAATCAATATGATACACATTAACAAATTAAGGAATAAAAACTGTATGATCATCTCAATAGATGCAGAAAAAGCTTTTGACAAAATTCAACACCCATTTATGATAAACACTCTCCAGAAAATGGACATAGAGGGAACCTACCTCAACATAATAAAGGCCACATACAACAAACCCACAGCAAGCATCATACTCAATGGTGAAAAACTGAAAGCATTTCCACTAAGATCAGGAACAAGACAAGGATGTACACTCTCGCCACTCTTATTTGACATAGTTTTGGAAGTCCTAGCCACGGCAATCAGAGAAGAAAACGAAATAAAAGGAATACAAATTGGAAAAGAAGAAGTAAAACTGTCACTGTTTGCTGATGACATGACACTATACACAGAAAACCCTAAAGATGCCCCCAGAAAACTACTAGAGCTAATCAATAAATTTGGTAAGGTTGCAGGATACAAAATTAATGCACAGAAATCTCTGGCATTCCTATACACCAACAATGAAAAATCAGAAAGAGAACTTAAAGAAACACTCCCATTTACCACTGCAACAAAAAAAATAAAATACCTAGGAATAAACCTGCCTAAGGAGACAAAAGACTTGTACTCATAAAACTGTAAAACACTGATGAAAGAAATCAAAGATGACAAACACATGGAGAAATATACCATGTTCTTGGATTGGAAGAATCAATACAGTGAAAAAGACTATACTACCCAAAGCAATCCACAGATTCAATGCAATCCCTATCAAACTACCAATGGCATTTTTCACAGAACTAGAACAAAAAATTTCACAATTCGTATGGAAACACAAAAGACCCCAAAGAGCCAAAGCAATCTTGAGAAAGAAAAACGGAGTTGTGGAAATCAGGCTCCATGACTTCAAACTATACCACAAAGCCACAGTAATCAAGACAGTATGGTACTGGCACAAAAACAGAAATATAGATCAATGGTACAGGATAGAATGCCCATAGATAAACCCACGCGCATATGGGCACGTAATTTACGACAAAGGAGGCAAGAACATATAGAGTGGAGAAAAGACAGCCTCTTCAGTAAGTGGTGCTGGGAAAACTGGACAGCTACATGTAAGAGAATGAAATTACAACACTCCCTAACACCATACACAAAAATAAACTCCAAATGGATCAAAGACTTAAATGTAAGTCCAGACACTATAAAACTCTTAGAGGAAAACATAGGAAAAACACTCTTTGACATAAACCACAGCAAGATCTTTTTTGACCCACCTCCTAGAGTAACGGAAATAAAAACAAAAATAAACAAATGGGATTTAATTAAACTTAAAAGCTTTTTGCACAGCAGAGGAAACCATAAACAAGACAACCCTCAGAATGGGAGAAAATATTTGTAAACGAAACAACAGACAAAGGATTAATCTCCAAAATATACAAACAGCTCATGGAGCTCAATAGCAAAAAAACAAAGAACCCAATTAAAAAATAGGCGGAAGACCTAAATAGACATTTCACCAAGGAAGACATACAGATGGCCAAGAGGCACATGAAAAGCTGCTCAACATCACTAATTATTAGAGAAATGCAAATCAAAACTACAATGAGGTATCACCTCACGCCAGTCAGAATGGCCGTTATCAAAAAATCTAGAAACAATAAATGCTGGAAAGGGTGTGGTGAAAAGGGAACCCTCCTGCACTGTTGGTGGGAATGTAAATTGATACAACCACTATGGAAAACAGTATGGAGGTTCCTTAAAACACTAAAAATAGAACTACCATATGACCCAGCAATCCCACTACTGGGCAGATACCCTGAGAAAACCATAATTCAAAAAGACACATGTACCACAATGTTCACTGCAGCGCTATTTACAATAGCCAGGACATGGAACCAACCTAAATGTCCATCGATAGGTGAATGGCTAAAGAAGATGTGGCACATATATACAATGGACTATTACTCAGCCATAAAAAGAAACGAAATTGAGTTATTTGTAGTGAGGTGGATAGACCTAGAGTCTGTCATACAGAGTGCGGTAAGTCAGAAAGAGAAAAACAAATACCGTATGCTAACACACATATACGGAATCTAAAAAAAAAAAAAAAAAAATGGTACTGATGGGCAAGAATAAAGAGGTAGACATAGAGAATGGACTTGAGGACATGGGGTGGGAAGGCAAAGCTGGGGCGAAGTGAGAGTAGCATCAACATATATACACTACCGAATGTAAAATAGTTGGCTGGTGGGAAGCAGCAGCACAGCACAGGGAGATCAGCTCGGTGCTTTGCGATGACCTAGAGGGGTGGGATAGGGAGGAGGGGAGGGAGGCTCAAGAGGGAGGGGATATGGGGACATGTGTATGCATATGGCTGATTCGCTTTGTTGTGCAACAGAAACTAACACAGAATTGTGAAGCAATTATACTCCAATAAAGATCTATTTAAAAAAATTAAATAATAAAATGAAATAAAAAATAACTCAGGATGGAAGTGGGGCTGGGTATAGTCACTGACCATACACACACAGACACACACACGGTGTATAAAGTGATAGTGAATGCTGTCTTTTGTGAAGAAAAGAAGGAGAAATTCAAATACATGTATCTGCTTAATTTTGCAAAAAGAAACACAAGGAAAGATAAACAATTGATCACTTACAGAGGGTGGATGTAGCTACGTAAAGTAAAAGGAATGGGGAAGGAAGTGACATTTTGCAAATATAAGTACACCTTTTTGTCTATTTTAAGTTCACAACTGAGAAAAGTTTTGACTTTCAGGAGTGAAGTATTAAAAAAAAAAAAATTTGGCCTACCTCCTAAATATCCTATGCCTTCCTTTATTCTCACCTAAAAATAATAACCCACAAACAAACAAAAGAGCCCTGCTGGGAAACATGCTCCTTCTATCCTGGGAAAGCTTTTTAAAAGTTTCTCTTCTATACCTAGAAAACCACAGAAAACCAACTGAAAACCTAGGACCCATCAGTAAGATAGTGGGATGAAAATATATACATACAGAAATCAATACCTTCCTATGTACAAACCCAATCTCCAATTACATGACATAATGAAAGAAAAGACCTCATTTACAAGAACAAAGAAGTAAAACATACCTAAAAATAAACTGAAAATGCATAAAATCTGTATGAAATAAACACTGAAACATTCATGAAAAAACACTAAGGATGGCCTGAATAAGTAGGCCATCCATGTTCCTGGATAGAAAGACTCACCTTTGTAAAGCTTTATTTTTTAATAATCTATTCATCAATTTCCCTAATTAATAAATGTAATACAGCTATAACACATATTATCAGTAGGTTTTATTTCTAGAGCCTAGACAACTAACTCAAGGTCAAATAGAAAAATAAACACACAAGAATGGTCAAGAAAGCTCATAAAAAGAGCAATGAGGAGTATGGGGAAGAACGGGCCTTACTAAATATTTAAAAATGCTATACAATCTGAATCATTAAAAGCATGGGGCACTACTGGTACACAAATCATCAGTCAAACCAATCCAACAGCAGAGAAGCCCCAGAAATAGACTCCAACACAGACAGAAAAATTTAGTATATGACAAAGGAAATATATCAAATTAGCGTTAGGAAAACTGAGTTTTTAATAATGATATTGGAACAACAAAGAAGCATTTAGAAAAATAAAATAAAATTGGATCAATGTGCCATATGGCAAACAAGGATAAACTCCTAATGGATCAAAGACGTAAATGCAAAAATTAAAAGCATAAAAGTACAAGAAGAAGCAATGGGGGAATTTTATTATAACCTTGGAATAGGAAAGATTTTTCTACCTTTAAGACTCATAATGTAGAAGTCACAAAAGAAAAAACTTGAGGAATTAAACTATATAAAAATCAAAAATCTCTATAAAATCAAGTCTCATAAACAATTTCTAAGAAGAAATGACAAAGTAGGAATGATACTTGAAACCAAATCACTAAAGAATAATCTCCCTAATACAAAAAGAACTCCTGGAAATAGGAAAAAATAAACCAAAAAAACACCCCACAAAAACAGACTCCATGAAAAATGGGCAACGTATACAACTCACAGAAAAGGAAATACAAATGGCCTTCAAATATATGAAGAGATGGCCACCTTCACTCTTAAGAAAAATGCAACGGAAATTACTATACACTGGTACCACTTCTCATCTATCAGATGGACAAAAATACACAACTTTGGTAACAATCTGCAGCTGCTATAGGGAAACAGGCATTCTCATACAGAGCTGGTTAAAGTACAAGCTGCTGCCAATCTTTATGAAGGCCAACAGGGAAGGAAATCTCTCGAAACTACAAACACACTCACCCTCTGACCCAACAATAAATACCATTTATGAAAACTTTCTCTGCATACTTGCACGTTACAAAATTATGTACGTACAAAGCTGTTCATTACAGACTTATATAATTTATAAAAGGAAAATTAAGAAAACCCATTCTACTGCAGGCTGGTTACATAAACCAGGTACTGCCAGATAATGGAAGTCCATGAAGTTGTAAAACGGAATGAAGCAGCACTTTCTGATGAATACAGAAAGTTCTCCTGGTAGTTAAGTGACAAAAGCAAATTGTACAACAGTGTATATTTTGTTTTACCTTTTGTAGAAGATGAAAATAAAAATTATATATTTTCATCTGTACCTATATACAAAACTGGAAGGATATACCAAAAAAAACTAATAAAGTCATTACCTGTGGGAACAGGGTAGATGGACACCTGGGTGGAAGTTAAGACCTATCATTATATAACTTTTTATACTCTCTGGATTTCTAAACCACGTAAATACATTACATATTACTCATTCAAAATATGAAGTTAAAAAAAATAGACTGAAAAGAGAAAATTTTCCCCCTGCTTCCTCCTCAGTTTTAGCACATGCTTTCAACCTACCTCCTAGGGGATGGAGACCTAGAAGATTTCCTTTTTATGGTTTTTGATGTTCTTGGCGATCTGGAGGAACTCCTGCTTCTCCTCCTACGCCTTTCCCTGAAAGTCAAAAATATGTCATTTTAAAAAACAGTAATTTAAATAAAAGATAATTCAAATACACAAAATCAAAAGGGTCCTTAATGCTCTCAAGTGAATAGTACTCTTTACAGGGCAGTTTAAACTAATGTCTTTCATGAAAATGTTCTATTATCTAATTCTAGTACAGGTCAAATTATGAACTGTATATTTTACAGACCAATGAAAACATCTTCTAAGATTTCATATCAGAAAGGGTAGATGACCTCCTTTTCACCTGATTTATTTGGACAGTAATTTCTTGAGTAGAAAAATAGTAATGGATGTTTCATATTCTCTCTCAAGTCAAACATGTTCTTCCTCAGCACCTAAAGCATGTGTTGCTTATCAGATCCTTTGTCATGCATCTAGCTCCTTGCTGCCCCACTGTGGATTATTTTTTTAACAAGGTAACAGGCCCTTTTCAAGAAGTGAAAGGTAAATGGGCTTGCAAAATGTGAACTTTTTAAACCCAAGTATGTAGAATGTCTCTAAACATTAATTCATTTTAGAGAAATTGCTTTTACCCCCTTAACCTACCGTTTCATTATTGTTGTTCTATTCATTTAAAATTGAGCACACAAGTTGCTTAGATATAAGGAAATTACTTAAAACCTGGGATTTAAATATGATGAAGTCAAAAATAATTATTAAATAGATTAACAGTTTTATTATTATTAAAAACTATTTTGCTTAACACATTACCAAATGATGCATACTCTAATAAACTACTTCATTTGTAAGGGTGGTCAACTTAGAAACAATGAATTTCAAGATGTCTATTATTCAGGTGATGAGGTATAAGGGTACATTTATTAAATGATTAATGTAGCCAATGACCTATCTCACAAGAAGCTCTGATAATTAGTGGCCACATAGCTGAAACAACCAAATCCTCTAGGATTCAAGTTCTCCTTATCACCTCAGTAAGCTGATTCTAGGCTAATGAAACATTTTGTGTGCATTTTTCATCTGTAAAATAAGAAACTAGACAATGCTCATATGTGGTATACACAGTAGATGTTACGACCAAAAGAGCTCAAGAACTTTGAGAACACAAATAAATCAATTCCAACTCTACCTAAGGTTCTCTCCTCCGTTACCCAATTTTATTTCCAAGTCACCCCCAAATTATACTTCCTAATATGGAAATTAGATGACGTTATTCCATTTAATCAATGCCATTCTGTAACAGCACATCCCTACCCCGCACAAGAACCAGAAGTACTTTTTTCATAGCATGAGAATATCAGTGTATTCCAGACTTTAAGTTTACACAAAATGGCTCCATCTTCATCAGTGTAACTCTTTACCTGTATGTTCAGGAAGCACTATGTACAGGTGGACATCTAATAATTACCAGTTAGTGATAATGAGAGCTAAGGCTGGACAGACAGGAAGCTAGAATGTCAGTTTGTCGAGAAAGAAGCTGTCAGCTGTAGTATGCAGAATTGGGAGTTGATTAGGCTTACATTTAAATTTTAGTTCCACATCTTACCAACAGCACGACTGGGGTCATATTACTTTATCTGAGACTCAGTTTTTCCAATTGAAAAATGGAGATAATAACTCAGGCCTTGTAGTTTTGTTATGAGGATCAGGATAATACCTGTGAAGTACCAAGCCTAGTGTCTGGTGCACAGCAGGTGCTCAGTAAATATGTTCTCCTTCCCTTTGATGGTCTCATCCTTATTAACTGTAATTCCAAGCATTAAAAGTTTTTAAATATCAAAATTTTTCCTTAAAAATGTAGCTCAGAAGACAATGTTGGAAATAAAAATATTAAGTAGACTATTATTCTGGGCAGTTAAGAGGTTTCCCATTCACTAAACAAATCAGAGCACCTGAAAGGAAGAAAAATGCTACAAGGTAAGAAATGGTAACTCTTCAGCAAGCTCTTCTGAAAGCATGAAACATTCCAAACTGCTGAACCTTTAGGAACTAACATTAGTCAGCATTTATTCTCCAGGCCCCAGAGGTATCTAAGAACTAAGAACTGAATGTGAACATCTACACTTTCTTAAATATCAAGCAACTTAAAATGACCCATGAAAAAATTATAAACATTTCAAAGTCATCAGAAAAAGTAAATTCAACTGAATTTAAAAGGAATTGAGGGGACTTCCCAGGTGGCGCAGCGGTTAAGAATCCGCCTGCCAATGCAGGGGACACGGGTTCGATCCCTGGTCCAGAAAGATGCCGCAGAGCAACTACGCCTATGTGCCACAACTACTGAGCCTGCACTCTAGAGACAACATGCCACAACTACTGAAGCCCGTGGTGCCACAACTACTGAAGCCCGTGGTGCCAAAACTACTGAAGGCCACGCACCTAGAGCCCATACTCTGCAACAAGAGAAGCCACCGCAATGAGAAGCCCACACACCGCAACAAAGAGTAGCCCCCACTATCCACAACTAGACAAAGCCCACGTGCAGCAATGGAGACCCAAGGCAGCCAAAACTTAAAATTAATTAATTAATTTTTTTAAAAAGGAATCGAAATATTATTTGGTGTTGTGAAGGGCAATGTCTAAACGATCACAGAAACACAAAGGAATGTGTGAAACACAACCAATAAAATAACTGCAATAAAGATGCAGTCTGCAAGGCTCAACTGATACCCACAGCAAATGAGTTAATTTCTTCAGGTTTTGGTTCAATGTGCTGAAATATGGCAATGACCTACTGATTTGAAGTCACATTTTAACATATACTGTTGCTTTCAACTATATAATTCTGAGGCATTTTTAAAAAGCCAGTACCAAGTACTGGCTAGAGTCCTCAGTTAAACAATCTCTAAAAAGAGGAGAAAGAGCTACTATACTACTATACTTCTAACTAAAGTGCAGAGCAGATGGAAAATTTCCTCTGAGCTTTGGTTTCCTCATGTTTTAAAACCATGATAACAGTCTTCTCACAGGCTTACCGTGAGGATTAAATAAGATCAGTCATGAAAAACTCTGCTGAGACATAAAATCTGGCATATGGTAAAGCACTCAATAAATGCTTGCAATTATCTTCCATTAACTAGCCAAAGACTAGTATTAAGAATAAGCTGTTAAAACACAAGTTAAAAAATTACAAAATATATAGTCCATTGTCTCAGAAATTATGTTCTATGAAAAACCATTTTAAAATATCTTTAAAACTTGAAAAATGTGTTTTTAAAGTATTTTTAAGATATAGTTTAACACAACTTGGGAACTTCCATTTATTTATAGTCACAATATCATCTGGAGCAATGGATGTAGGTTGAGATAATCTTGAATTAAGGAAGGTCCTCATTTTGCTGATGTTACTATGGCAACCTCCTGCCACCTGGTGGCAGTGTACCTATTAATAAACAGTCCTAAGAAAAAAGCAAATCCTTAACAACAAATTAATAAATGAAAACCAAAATTTAAACATCATATATTCAACAAAGTAGAGCAGTAAAAATGAACTTAGATGACGAAAAGGACTAATACTGTAACTTTAGAAATAATTTTATATATTAAAATTTACCACATCATTCCAAAGAAATATAGACGCCTAAGAAGTCAATTTCTCTACATAAAAAAAACAAAAACAAAAAACTTGCCCCTGCCATCCCACCCTCCAAGAGAATAATAAGCAGCAGCAACAGCAGCCACTGACACCACTGCCAGGTTAAAATAGTGGATTACAAAGGACAGTTAACTTTTCAAGTAATTCTGGCCAATATTCTCTCTTCCTCCTCATAGATTCAATACTGTAGCAATCCCTCTGCTAGAGAAACGTTTACTCTGCTATCAGAGAGAAATGTTCTGATATTATTGTACTGATTCCACTTGTGCACAATTATCTTTTCCCCCAGTCAAAATTTATGTTTTCATTTGTCATCAGTAAGCCCTTTGGTAAAAACTTTAAGCATTATCAAACCTGCTGGAACTACGAGATCTTCTTGATGCATTGTAACTTCTGGGTGGTGTTCTGGACTTTTTATCCTTCTTCCTTTTCTCATCTATCTCTTTGGATCTGTCCTTTTCTCGTTCCTTTTCTTTGTCCTGTTCCTTCTCCTTCTCTTTGTCTCGCTCCTTTTCATGCTCTTTTTCCCGCTCTCTCTCTCTGTCCTTCTCCTTGTCTTTATCTCGGTCCTTTTCCCGTTCTTTATCCCGGTCTTTATCTTTGTTTTTACCCCGTTCCTTTTCTTTTTCACGTTCCTTTTCCCTGTCTCTCTCTTTTTCCCTTTCCTTTTCTCTATCTTTTTCTTTCACTCTTTCCTTTTCCTTGATTTTTTCTCGGTTGTCTTTTCTTTTGTCCCTTTAAAAACAAAAGTAAATAAATAAATTCACAACTAAAATAATTCTACTCCCCAACAAGGACTTCATTCTCTTTCCTCAACAATTATCAACACAAAATAATGTATAATAGCTGTAAGACATTACATATAAATTTCTAAATAATTTATGTATACATGAAGCTGCTAAATGAAACAATTATCAGGCTGAATTTAGTCTGGAAATCTCATGAGTCATACTAACCATCAGATTCAAATCAATGACAATCAATATTAAATCATTACTGAAACAATCAGAAAAAAGTTTAATTTCTTTCATTAAAACTTTAAACCACAACAGATTTTTAACAAATGAGGTCATGAGAAAACTACCCTTAATTTCCAAAAAACTCACCGTGAACGTGAACGACTCCTTGACTTCCGCCTCTCCCTTGATTTAGAGCGTTTTTTATGAGGGCTCTTAGATCTACGTCTATCTTTTTGTCTTGAACGTGATCTATTATGGGATCTACTCCTAAAGAAAAACAAATTGTTAGAATATCAAAACTTATTCTCAGAATTTCAATTTATAAATATTTAAGATCTTTCAAATAAGAGAGTTTTAAAACCAATCCTGACAGTATTTATCAATATTTTTAAATTCTCTATTACATAATGCTTCAAAATTTGATTATCTGACATAAATTTATTTATTGGAAACTTCACCAGACAGTTCACTGTCCAGAACACAAAGACAGAAAAACAGAAAAAGAATTTAAGGTATTTCCTATGTCAGACTTAAGGTGACAGTTTCAGGCGTGGCTTTCTTTTGCTAAATATTACATGCCTCAATTAGAACAGACAACTTCTCCCATGGTCCAAGTTTTCATACCAAAAATTGTCTTTAACTCTTGACTTGCATGTAATATTACTGCTTGTGGCTATAACTTATCTTTGACAGGGAGTAGTGGTTATATGGTTCAATGGTTTCTATAAGTGACTGTGTGCTATTTGTCATAACACATATTAAGAAGAACGCATAGGGAAGCACAGTACTAATGATGGTGCTAGTGACAGGAAACCAAACATCTTACTCATGAGTTAAAGCTAAATATAATCAAATGTTGAATTTGCAAAGCCTTGATTTTATTACATAAACAAAGCTATTAAAAGAAACCTTTATTACTGGAATTGTTGGAGGAAAAATAACTGTTATTCCAATTCTGAAATTCTCTAGGCTCCTTTCCCAACTGAAATAATAGCTTACATAATGTGACATTTTTCATAATGAGGTATCCTAGGAACTATTTATTTAAATGTAACCAAATTGAAGGCATACAACTTAAACAACAAAGTGATGAGACTCACCGGCTTCGGAGTTAAACACTCTGGCTCTGACACTCAGTTCTGCCACATAATAGCTGTGAGAACTCTGGCTAATCACTTAACCTCTCTAAGCCTGAGTTTCTTCATCTAAAAACTGGAGTAAGAATCATACCTATACCTCCTAGAACTGTCATGAGAATTAAAACAGATGATATATGGAAAACTGCCTAACAGTTTCGAGTGCAGAGTAAATGATTAAAAATCCTATCTCAATATCTGCATCATCATCATTAACAATTAACATAAATGAAAACTTTAAATTATATCTCTATTTATTCCAAGGGGTCAAATGAACGTCTACAAGTATGCCTTATATAATTAAAGCTCATCTTGATAGTAACATCTTCATGAATTAAGTTAAAACAAATATCATACATATAGTTAAATGCTTGTGCTATGCCATGAAACCAGAAAAGTCTCCAGACAATCCTCAATTAAGTAATGATCTTGTTCTTAAAACACATTTTTCAGTTAGTTAAAATTTGTTTTCCAACAGCTAATTTTCAACTGAAGCACTCATCTATTATACACTTATCTTCATACCTCATTTTTAATATACGAAGATAATTCGTAGTTTGTTGAAACCTTTATCACTAATAACCTAAGAGACACAAGGGTCAAGTAGTAGCTATTAGGGGAAAACTTAAAGACTTATAACATTTTTAGTCCATTTACAGACATCCACATGAGGGTCATAATGTTTTAAAGGGCCTTTGCTTCTATGTACTTAATAAGTCTTAAGATTTCTATTCTAGTTAACCTTGCTAAAAAAAATAAATAGTAATTCTGTTTTCTTCAAATAGCACTTTCCAATCTTAATTAAATAAACTCCTTTAAGAAAATTAACCATAGCCATAACAAATAAAAGTTAATAATAAAAAAGCACTGACCACTTGACTTCCCACCTTATCCTGTGGGTCCTCAGAGTTTGAAAGTCACTGCTCAAGAGTAATTATTATATTTCAATTTTGACATTAAATATTTCATGTCTGTCTCACCCACTAGCTGCCTACAAGTTTTCTATTAGGAAAGCTAAAAGCTTCAAGTCAAGAGCAAATCTAATCCAACCAAAGATAAAGATTTGAGCTATCATTAGCAGCTGTCATTTTAACATGATGTACAAAACTGCATTTATAAGTTAAATTGTAAATAAAGGGCAACTTACCATTATGTTGCATCAAAGTTCCTTTGTAAATCAGTTGTTTCCCATTAAAATATTATAAAATGTCTTATAGTTCCTATGCTGGTCTGTAAAGGTTACTTAACTTTAAAATATAATAGAAAAAAAAAAAAAATATAATAGAGTACTACCCACCTTTTCTAACACTGTCCCTATGAAAAAAACACATAAAAATTTGGACAGAGTGGAAACACATCTTCCCAGTTCTAACCAAGGTCATAGTAACAAATAACTATTTCCTCCCTCCTACAGAAAGAAGAAGGAACAGGGAAAGAGTCAGGGGAAAGTTCTAGAAGTATCAGAACACTAAGAAGGTAGAAGAAGGTGGGGCTTCAAGAACAAGGGCTCCTGCAACCCATACTCCTGCTAGGTCTAGCGGGTCAGAGCCAGAGCTGAGGGTATCCAATCCCACTAGAAGGGGAGGGGAAACCGAGAAATGCTTGCCATCCCCTACGTAGGGTGGAGAGGGGGAGGGAGTTCCACAAGTCAAATGTTTTGGGGCGAGGAATTTCTTTTCAACAAAACTCATCCTCTTTTTTATTTCTTTATGACCTTAGTAAAGGCTTCTTGTGTTTATACACACCATGTATAAAAACGGTTTATGCGGACAAAAAAGATATACAGGCACACCTCAGAGTTATTGTGGGTTTGGTTCCAGACCACCACAACAAAGGGACTATCACAATAAAGCGAGTCAGGAATTTTTTGGCTTCCCAGTGCATATACAATTTATATTTACTCTATACTGTAGTGTATTAAGTGTGCAACAGCATTATGTCTTAAAAAAAACAATGTATATACCTTAATTAAAAATACTTTATTGCTAAAAAATGCTAATCATCATCTGACAATGCAGTGCTGCCACAAACTTTCAATTTGTTAAAAAACCACAATATCAAAAAAAAAAAAAAAAAAAATCACAATATCTGTGAAGCACAATAAAGCAGAGTAAAATAAAACAAGGTGTGCCTGTGTGTATGTGCGTGTTTGGGTGTGTGCACCAGCCAAGAACAATTAACTTCTAATGCTACGTAATTAGACA
Source organism: Balaenoptera physalus (assembly GCF_965194825.1). Classification (NCBI taxonomy): domain Eukaryota; kingdom Metazoa; phylum Chordata; class Mammalia; order Artiodactyla; family Balaenopteridae; genus Balaenoptera; species Balaenoptera physalus. The sequence goes on from NC_138890.1 coordinate 125,008,545, forward strand.
GACCTCCATGAAATCACTCCCATGAATAAGAATAAGTAACAAATTTCATTTTAGACAGAATAACCCATCCTCCACTAACCCTTGGAAAGGGAAAATATCCCAATATACTGAAAACAATAAGAGTAAAAACCTTAGTTAAATTATTTGTCCCAACAGAGAAAGCTTCACAGAAATTATCAAGGAAAAAATGATATTAATAATCAAATTTTGCTTTTTTTCCAGCCTTAGAAAACCACTAAGGTATTAGATTTGGAGCATGGCTCTTATAACACAAAGTAAGATTTAAGTCATTGCTCTTTTTCTTCCTCAGAAAAGTTATTACTCTTCAGCTCAATTCTGTATTTTCTTGATCTCCTTTACCTTCACCACCCTGCTGACCTATAGAAATATCCATAATCTAGTACCACTGATTCTATACCACTTTCCTTCTCCAATTCTGGCTTTGCTACACTGTCTTATTCCTTGTACATGAAAACAACTTCCTTCTCTTGGACATGAATTTGCCTTACTGTAAGGCCTTGGATAGAGACAGAGATTAAAACCATATTCCAAAAGGAATTCTGCAAGCTAATAGTAGAGAAGTATACACCAGTAGAGAGCTGAAAGTATAGTTTGCTAGAGTCTAATTAAGAATATCTGCAACTAGGGATTATCATACTAAGTGAAGTCAGTCAGAAAGAGAAGACAAATACCATATGATATCACATGTGGAATCTAAAATATGATACAAATGAACCTATCTACGAAACAAAAATAATATCAGGGACATAGAGAATAGACTGTTGGTTGCCAAGGGGGAGGGGGATGGGAGAGGGGAGACGTGAGAGTTTGGGATTAGCAGATGCAAACTGGTATACATAGAATGGATAAACAACAAGGTCCTACTGTATAGCACAGGGAACTACATTCAGTATCCTGTGATAAACCATAATGGAAAAGAATATGAAAAAGAACATATATGTATGTATAACTGAGTCACTCTGCTTTACAACGTTGTAATTCAAGTATACTTCAATAAAAAATAAATTTAAAAAAAGAATATCATATTTTCCTATCTCATTGCCTCAATCTCCTTGATTAGCACAGAAAAGCAACACTAAACTGAGCTTGCTGGTGAGGTTCAACATAGAGCATACTGGTTCCTTTTTTCCCTCCCCTCAAATCCTCCTCCTTCTCTCATACTCCCAACAAACACGCACACTCGCACACACACACACTTTTCTCTGCCTCTTCTCTTTAGAGAGTATGCGTATGTATGCACATGTAACATGCAATTAGGATCCACTGCATACGTGTTCACATTTCAGTAACAGCCCCCTCCACATCTTAAAGAAGACAATAAAACTTATTTTAAACATGACTCTTAGGTTACTTCCAATCAAGATGGTGTTGCAAGTTTATATCTTGAGATCCCCTTTGCACCAAACACAAAAGATTTTAAAAGAACTTCAAAATGACAAAGCCATGCTCGAAAATAAGATAAACAGAACAGAAGTAGAGCTTAAGCACAATACAACAGCTGCAATTAAAGCTGCAAGTTGCTCCTATGTTTCAGGTCCCAAAGTGGGTGGAAGAGGCTCTTATCACCAAGAGTACAACGACTTAAAGTACCCCATTTGACGCACAGTATTGGAGAAAGGTAACTACTTGAAATCAAGATCTCGGGTGGTGCTCCCCAGACCTTGAGGGAAGTGGGGGAAGAAAAAAACAAAAAAGCTGCAACAACTTCAGCAATATTTTCAGCATCAGATGTTCCCTTTTCCCAATATGAAGAATGAAAAATTTCTGCCAGTTCTGTATAAAGACTAGTTTACTCTTAGAAAAATCAGGAATAGAACATCTTAAGATAGAAAACCAACTTCTAAAACTAAAAATTAGTTGAAATTATATATTAATTAGATAAAACTTCTTTCTTTAGCATTACAATTAAAGCAATATCTAATGGTAACCATACTCCTTGGTGAACACCAGTGAAATTTCTACACTCTGATACTTGGACAAAAACTCAGAAAATCTTCACCACTGTAAATACAAAACCGAAAAAATTTAAATATGACAGTAGAAATTCTCACCTGTGTTTTGACTGTGATCTTTTCCTTCTAGAACGGGATTTTGAGCTAGACCTGGATTTTGAACGAGTGTGGGAACGAGATCGACCGCCTTTTCTTTCATTGTTCTTTCCAGACTCTGGGAGGAAAAAACCACTTTGCAGTGTAAGCTCAGAACAATTAAAGATCCCAGTTAATAATCAGGCACAAGTGGAATGTACCACATATAGTGCAAGGGGCCTACTCTCTGTACATCCTCCTCCTGTGCAATTATCCTTCAGAAACATCCAAGAAAGTCATTGCATAAACTCGTTGAGTGCAGCCACCCTGCAGCAGTACATATAAACCAGATGATTATAAACAGCTGTTCGTAGTATTTTGTTGCTGCCATAATGTACGATTATAACATGTCTGTAATTCCTATGACAGTGATTTTAAATCCTTTTTCCATTTATTTTCCTAGAATTGAAGCTTAAATTCTGAGTGCTAATTTAGAAAATTTGCTCAAATGTAAAAAACCATCTAGACATTTTTAGGTTGGATTTCTAATTTTAGTTAGCAACACAAAAGTTTGAAAGGGTGTTCCTTTACCATGCTAAAACAGACTCTGTATTTTTCCTAACTCATGGGCTCTCTTTTCTATTTTTAAAATTAAAACTTTGAAGGAAAAGTGAATCTGCTTAATCATAACATTTAAAATACATTTATTCTTGTCTTTAGCCTCACAATAATATTTACACTTTGCTTTAAGCGAATCAGTTCTGCGTACTGATTTTGCTATTAAAATATAAAAAACTGATTAACTCAAGCTAATGTACCTCAATTCAGTATCACGGAAAAAGATATTTGTGCTAAATAGTTCTTCAACCTTTAACACTAGTTAAGTCACTTACTCTTTCTTGAGTTTCAGTCTTCTTGTTTGTAAAATGAAGGGACTGAACAGATAATTTCTAAAATTCCTTCCAGTTCTAAGATTCTATGATCTTCAACTATGACCTGTGTAACAACGCTATGGCCTTACCTGGTTCGATAGCTGCTGAGATAAAGGACTGAGCCTCTCGCACTCGCTTCATTACTTCTTCTAACTCCTTAGCTGCAGCCTGAGGTGTCATCTCAGGGGGTTTTACTATTGCATTGTTGGAGTGATTTATTCTAAATTAAAAATATTAGCATATCACAAATACACACCATATTTTACAAAACATGAAACAACTAATTGTTCATATGATACACATATTCACAAATCTGAGGACATCTCAAAAGCACATTTAGAATAATATAGCTAAATACAGAATAACCAAAACCAACCTCAAAACCATGATTTATCTCATTCCCATCTGCCACATCTCTTGCTAACAAAGGCAAAAAGCAAGGGAAAAAAAAGAAAAACTGAACCCTAGCTAACTTCTTTAACAACCTAAATAGACTAGGACAACAGCTTTTCCTCACAGCTTAGAGTTATAATAAATTACAATGGTAACACCAATATTAAAATGAATCACTTCTATTCTTAGATTATAAAATTTTGTTGATCACCTCTGCACCCTGGGAGGATGAAAGGGAACCTATATATCATGTGCACTATTTTAATCGACCCTGGACCATGGCCTAGTCATACAGCTTCAAATATGGGAGGAATCTGATAAAACTCTTCCTTTATGGGTAACAGTGGTTTCTCTAATGTACATAAATGAATTTGGTGTGTCTCACTTTACCATGGTGAAAAGATAGCATTCACTAAGAACAGTTTCTTATCCCTTAATAGCAGACTCCTGATCAAACTGTATAATTAAGGCAATTATCTACAGAATTCAGATAAAATTGGTGCCTCAATAATGTGCATGAAATAGAACTTCTGGTCTTGAGTACCTGAAAGGCTACATCAATTTTTCATTTTGCAAACAAGGATGTGAGCAAACCTTAAAATGTATAATTTAAAACATTTCTGGGTACCTTCTTCCTGAAATTTTGGATTTACCAAAATTCTTATTACTATATTACTGTAAGTTCTACCCATATGTTAAACTGCCCATTAGTCTAGTGTAATAATGCAAAACCAACCTAACTTGTTAAAGCTTATGGAAAAAGACCTACAATCAATATGTATGGTATAAAAATAATGTTAACTTTAAATTAGACCTTATGAAATAGAAAATAAGATGTCTTCAAATGCAACTTTAATTTAAAGGCTAAAATGGTAAATATCTCATGTGTTTCATTTATACTTAACACAAAGTCTTCCTTTCCACAAATTGCCAATTACTATTAAAAAGAAAAAAAAAAAACCTTCATTACATCAAAACCACAAAATTTTTTCAAAATCATTAAAATTTCTTTGTTTAGTGTTTCTTACTTCAGTGGCCTGTCTCCAAACATAACTCCATTAAAAGCAAGGGCCCTTGGTACAGAATTTTGGTCTGCAAATTCCACAAAAGCAAACCGAGTTGGCTGAGTCTCATCACCTGCCATCCGCACAAACTTCACTTCTCCAACTTGTTTAAAAAATTCAAGTAGCTGATCAGCTGTTGTTGTCTGAAGAAACAAAGTAACACTTTAATAAAGTATATTCTTCTTTAAAAAAAATCAGGTAAATACTACTTTATCAGTTGATACGATTTTTAAGAAAGGGAAAGGAACAAGAGGTCCCACCACTCAATTTCTTCTTATATTAGTTACCTGGGAATTCAAATTGCCAACATAGACTGTTCTCCTAATTTCATCAATTTTGGAAGGATCCACATTTCCCATAAGTGGTGGCTGTGGTATCTCTCCAAGTGCTGCAATATTGGGGTCTAGTGCTGCTGCTGGTATAGCTCCCAAACTGCTAAGGGAAACACCCAGCTATAAAAAAATTAAAAAAAAAACAGAGCAGATATTTTCTATTAGTGTCAAAAATTACCATTCTCTAATCTTGAAGAATATTGATCAACTCAGTAAGAATGGGAAGAGACTAGGGACTCCTAATTTAAGCCAGGTATATATCTGAATTATTCAGAGTAAGGTCACAGTAGTTTTCAATGTAATTAGAAATACAACATATTTCTTAACTATCTGGGTATTTTAATTATTTCTAAACTTGACACAAAAAAACAAACAGTCCATTCTCATTATTTGTAGTACTTATGCCCAATAAAATTTGCCATGAAGACTGAATTATTAAATACTGAAATCGCTGCTCCTAGGGAAAAAACACAGGGCTAGGTTCCTATGAGCCTCTGGTCATAACACTTTCATCAAGTGATAAATATATGACCTTGTTTTATGTGTGTTTCTGTTTAAAAATACCTTAGTATATATTATTGATTCATTAACATTAAACTCATGACCAGCAGCATGATCAACTCATGTCTGAATGAACCTTATCTTACATAAGAATTTTCTCTGTAAGGTACATCACAGGCTTCCAACACTTAGGAACACTAGACAGTACTTTAGCACTATGCTGGGGGCCAATTTAAAGAGCAAAACCACCAACATAAAGCACAAAAATGCAAAAAACATGACACTCGACATGCCCCACACAAAGAAGTTATTTACACCATGAGAGCTGAAATAAGGCAGAGTGTTGCTCTGTTTGAACTCATCTGGGAATGAACATATCAAGCAACTCAATTTTTTCATCATTCTATTTGTGTTGATGAATAACCACAAAAGCACCGCAAGTACTGATTTTGAGGTTTCAAATAAATTTTAGCTAGTATGTGAATTCACAAATACAGAATTCACAAATAATGAGAATCAACTGTACCTCGGGCATTCAACAACACTGTGAATTCCTAATACATAACAATAATCAAAAGCACCTAATTTTTGCTAGGTTATTAACTCAATTCTCAGAGCAGCTCTAAGAGATAGATATTACTATTACACCAATTTCACAGATCAAGACAAAGTCTTACAGAAAATAATTTTCCCAAAGATACTCAGCTAACAAGTGGTAAAACCAGGGTACCACCATGCACAGACTAAAATTAAAACAGGGACAAAGTTTACCTAAGAAAAGAAACCTAAAATATTAAACCCTTACTTATACTATGGTAAGAAAAAGATAAAAACCTTTGATCTTTCATAACATTACTAAAATCAGTTTTTAGTTCAAGCATTAAGAAACACATTTTTAATGTGAATTTAAACTTGAAAAGATAGATCTCAGAATTTGAAATGAAAAATTTTGCAGAATTCACAAGACTTTTCAAGGAAAAAAAAAAAAAACTACAACTTTCATTTCCACTTTTGCAATTTAAGTCAAATAAGTTAACTGACTATATACTCTTATACTGTTGCAAAACTACTAAAATTTAACAAATGTTAAGTAATAACACTTCCTAAAGGTGAAAATACTAGTTTATGAAATGAGTATCACTTATGCTTATCAGAGCAACCCACGTGTGATCTTTTCAAAACATGTCAAATCAAGTTTTACCCCCACTTAAAACCCTTTAGAATAAAATTCAAACTTCCTTCTGTGGCCTAAATAGCCCTACATCATCAGTGCCCTATCTATCCCTCCAATCTCAAAACACCTACTACCCTGCCGCCCCCCCACCCCGCCACCCTGCCTTCACAACCATTCTGCACCTGGAACACACAAGTTTTTCTCACTTTAGGGTTTCTCACTTGGCATTCCTTCTGCCCTAGAAAGCTCTTCCCCTAGCTTCTGCTGGCTGGATCCTTCAACCGCCAGGTCAATCACCCTCTCCAGGAGGCTTCCCCTCACCTTATGTAGAGCCTCATTTACTCTCTACTACACCACTCTTTTTTTCCTTCATAGTATTTATTACAATCTGTGGTATCTTGCTACTAACAGATCTTACATTTTTTGCTGTCACCATTTCAAGTTATCATAATGTTGTAGAAAATACCTTAGTTCAAAACAGGTGAATGATCTAGCCTCTCTCCATGTGTTGCGTCTATAATCACACTCCTTTTTCCCCTACCATGTCTTTGACAGTCTAACATTCACAGATGATTGAGGGTCATACCTTAAATTTTTTTTCTACTGTGCAAGAGAATTACTATATACAATTAAGCTAAATCACAAATATGAGTCTTATTATTTGTCAGTTTTGCATGGATTTAAAACAGGCCTTTCCAGGTATTCCCAGCTGTCAATCCCTTTGACCTACAAATTTCTCCACTGGGACATACAATTATAGATCTCTAATGGGCCTTTCCAAATCATCTAATCCAACTCCTTTGATTCTCAAATTTAAAGATCATTCAGTCCTGTTTTTAGAAACTTTTCCTGTCTCTCTCTCTCTCTCTCTTCTTTGCACTATACCATTCTTCGACACTTGTGTCATTTAACATGGTAATCACCAATCACATATGGCTATTTGAATTTTAATTAAAATTCAGTGCCTCAGTCACACTAGTCACATTCCAAGTGCTCAAGAGCCACATGTTGCTAGTGGCTTCTATACTAGATAGTAGAGATACAGACATCTCCATCATAGCACAAAGTTCTACTGGATGTGGCTGCACTGCAACAATACAACTACCCTTCTTTAGATTAGCCTATTTTCTAGCCCTGGTCTAAAGGACCTAAATACTTAAGTTGCCCTTTCAGTCTTTGAGGAGATAAAGATGACCTGACTCCCGATATAAAACTTGTGCCTTCTGACATAGAAACCTTGGCCTCCCTGGAGATGTGATTTTTAAAAAGAAAGAAACCTTATGAAAGGTTTCACTCTTATGAAACTGTAAACCCCTTTAATGTCTGGAAAAGAAATGTTCTAGGCAGAAGATAAATAAGTACAACAGCCCTAAGACAGAAATATGCTTGGCATATCCAAAAATCAACAAAGCCAATAAGACTGAAATAGAGGGGAGCCAGGAAAACAAGTAGGGAAAAAAAGGTTAAAGAGGTAGCTAGGAGCCAAATCACGGGCCACCTTTCCCCTGTTTTCTACCTAAAATTATTCTTCATGAATTAAGTTTTATAAAAATACATATCCACAGCTGAATTAAAAGGAATCATTTCCCTTCAAAGCAACAAATTAAATAATAAAAACTTTATATTCTTGATAAATTAAACCTAAAAATTTTCAAGATAGCAAGACAATATTTTCTGAGGAGGGGGAAAAAAAGATGATGATCCAGGAATCTTAAAATATACCAAAACATACCCAAAATAAAATGTTTAGAAAGCCCAATTCAAATGATCAGATGTTACATTAAAAAGCATTTACGGATCAGGACCTTCCAGATGGCGGAGGAGTAAGCCCTGGAGATCACCTTCCTACCCACAAATACATCAAAAAAACAACTCCTACAGAACACCTACTGAACGCTGGCAGAAGACCTCACACTTCCCAAAAGACAAGAGACTCCGCACATACCAGGCCGTGTGTCTGACAGGGTCTTGGTGCTCTGGCCAGGTATCAGGCCTTAGCCTCTGAGATGGGAGAGCCAAACTCAGGACACTGGATCACCAGACACCTCCCGGCCCCATTTAACATCAATCGGCGAGAGCTCTCCCAGAGATCTCTGTCTCAACGCTAAGACTCAGTTCCACTCAACTACCAGCAAACTCCAGTTCTGGACATCCTATGCAAAACAACTAGCAAGACAGGAACACAACCCCACCCATTAGCAGAGAGGCTGCCTAAAATCAAAAGTTCACAGACACCCCAAAACACACCACCAGACACAGTCCTGCCCACCAGAAAGACAAGATCCAGCCTCATCCACCAGAACACAGACACCACTCCCCTCCACCAGGAAGCCTACACAACCCACTGAACCAACCTTACCCACTGGGGGCAGACACCAAAAACAATGGGAACTACAAACCTGCAGCCTGCAAAAAGGAGACCCCCAAACACAGTAAGTTAAGCAAAATGAGAAGACAGAGAAATACACAGCAGATGAAGGAGCAAGATAAAAACCCACCAGACCAAAAATGAAGAAAAAATAGGCAGTCTACCTGAAAAAGAATTCAGAGTAATGATAGTAAAGATGATCCAAAATCTTGGAAATAGAATGGAGAAAATACAAGAAACGTTTAAAAAGAACCTAAAACAAACAAACAATGATGAACAAAACAATACATGAAATTAAAAATTCTCTAGAAGGAATCAACAGAAGAATAACTGAGGCAGAAGAACAGGTAAGTGACCTGGAGGATAAAATAGTGGAAATAACTACCGCACAGCAGAATAAAGAAAAAAGAATGAAAAGAATTGAGGACAGTCTCAGAGACCTCTGGGACAACATTAAACACACCAACGTTCGAATTATAGGGGTCCCAGAAGAAGAAGAGAAAAAGAAAGGGACTGAGAAAATATCTGAAGGGATTATAGTCAAAAACTTCCGTAATATGGGAAAGGAAAGAGTCAACCAAGTCCAGGAAGCGCAGAGAGTCCCATACAGGAAAATCCAAGGAGAAACAGGTCAAGACACATATTAATCAAACTATCAAAAATTAAATACAAAGAAAAAATATTAAAAGTAGCAAGGGAAAATCAACAATTAACATACAAAGGAATCCCCATAAGGTTAACAGCTGATCTTTTAGCAGAGACTCTGCTAACCAGAAGGGAGTAGCAGGACATATTTAAAGTGATGAAAGGGAAAAACCTACAACCAAGATTACTCTACCCAGCAAGGATCTCATTCAGATTTGATGGAGAAATTAAAACCTTTACAGACAAGCAAAAGCTACAAGAATTCAGCACCACCAAACCAGCTTTACAACAAATGCTAAAGGAATTTCTCTAGGCAGGAAACACAAGAGAAGGAAAAGACCTACAATAAAAAACCCAAAACAATTAAGAAAATGGTAACAGGAACATACATATTGATAATTACCTTGAATGTAAAACAGATTAAATGCTCCAACCAAACGACACAGACTGGCTGAATGGGTACAAAAACAAGACCCGTATACATGCTGTCTACAAGAGACCCACTTCAGACCTAGGGACACATACAGACTGAAAGTGAGGGGATGGAAAAAGATATCCCATGCAAATGGAAATCAAAAGAAAGCTGGAGTAGCAATTCTCATATCACACAAAAGAGACTTTAAAATAAAGACTATTACAAGCGACAAAGAAAGACACTACATAATGATCAAGGGATCAATCCAAGAAGAAGATATAACAATTGTTAATATTTATGCACCCAACATAGGAGTACCTCAAAACATAAGGAAAATGCTAACAGCCATAAAAGGGGAAATCGACAGTAACACAATCATAGTAGGGGAGTTCAACACCCCACTTTCACCAATGGATAGATCATCCAAAATGAAAATAAATAAGGAAACACAAGCTTTAAATGACACATTAAACAAGATGGACTTAATTGATATTTATAGGACATTCCATCCAAAAACAACAGAATACACTTTCTTCTCAAGTGCTCATGGAACATTCTCCAGGATAGATCATATCTTGGGTCACAAATCAAGCCTTGGCAAATTTAAGGAAATTGAAATCGTATCAAGTATCTTTACCGACCACAATGCTATGAGACTAGAGATCAATTACAGGGAAAAAAAACTGTAAAAACTGCAAACACATGGAGCTTAAACAATACACTACTAAATAACCAAGAGATCACTGAAGAAATCAAAGAGGAAATTTTAAAAACCTAGAAACAAATGACAATGAAAACACGACAGCCCAAAACCTATGGGATGTAGCAAAAGCAGTTCTAAGAGGGAAGTTAATAGCAATACAATCCTACCTCAAAAAACAAGAAAAATCTCAAATAAACAACTTAACCTTACACCTAAAGCAACTAGAGAAAGAAGAACAGAAAAAAAACCCAAAGTTAGCAGAAGGAAAGAAATCATAAAGATCAGATCAGAAATAAATGGAAAAGAAATGAAGGAAACAATAGCAAATATCAATAAAACTAAAAGATGGTTCTTTGAGAAGATAAACAAAATTGATAAACCATTAGCAAGACTCATCAAGAAAAAAAGGGAGAAGACTCAAACCAACAGAATTAGAAATGAAAAAGGAGAAATAACAACTGACACTGCAGAAACACAAAGGATCATGAGAGATTACTACAAGCAGCTATATGCCAATAAAATGGACAACCTGGAAGAAATGGACATATTCTTAGAAAAACACAACCTTCCAAGACTGAACCAGGAAGAAATAGAAAATATAAACAGACCAATCACAAGCACTGAAATTGAGACTGTGACTAAAAATCTTCCAACAAACAAAAGCCCAGGATCAGATGGCTTCACAGGCGAATTCTATCAAATATTTAGAGAAGCGCCAACACCTATCCTTCTCAAACTCTTCCAAAATATAGCAGAGGGAAGAACACTCCCAAACTCATTCTACGAGGCCACCATCACCCTGATACCAAAACCAGACTAAGATGTCACAAAAAAAGAAAAATACAGGCCCACATCACTGATGAACATAGATGCAAAAATCCTCAACAAAATACTAGCAAACAGAATCCAACAGCACATTAAAAGTACCATACACCGTAATCAGGTGGGGTTTATACCAGGAATGCAAGGATTCTTCAATATACGCAAATCAATCAACGTGATACACCATATTAACAAACTGAAGGATAAAAACTATATGATCATCTCAATAGGTGCAGAAAAAGCTTTCAACATAATTCAACACCCATTTATGATAAAAACCCTCCAGAAAGTAGGCATAGAGGGAACTTACTTCAATATAATAAAGGCCATATATAACAAACCCACAGCCAACATCGCTCTCAATGGTGAAAAACTGAAACCATTTCCACTAAGATCAGGAAAGAGACAAGGTTGCCCACTCTCACCACTATTATTCAACATAGTTTTGGAAGTTTTAGCCACAGCAATCAGAGAAGAAAAAGAAACAAAAGGAATCCAAATCGGAAAAGAAGAAGTAAAACTGTCACAGTTTGCAGATGGCATGATACTATACATAGAGAATCCTAAAGATGCTACAAGAAAACTACTAGAGCTAATCAATGAATTTGGTAAAGTAGCAGGATACAAAATTAATGCACAGAAATCTCTTGCATTCCTATACACTAACGATGAAAAATCTGAAACAGAAATTAAGGAAACACTCCCATTTACCACTGCAACAAAAAGAATAAAATACCTAGGAATAAACCTACCTAAGGAGACAAAAGACCTGAATGCAGAAAACTATAAGACACTGATGAAAGAAATTAAAGATGATACAAACAGTTCGAGAGATATACCATGTTCTTGAATTGGAAGAATCAACATTGTGGAAATGACTCTACTACCCAAAGCAACCTACAGATTCAAAGCAATCCCTATCAAACTACCCATGGCATTTTTCACAAAACTAGAACAAAAAATTTCACAATTTGTCTGGAAACACAAAAGACCCCGAGTAGCCAAAGCAACCCTGAGAAAGAAAAACGGAGCTGGAGGAATCAGGCTCCCGGACTTCAGGCTACACTACAAAGCTACAGTAATCAAGACAGTATATAGTACTGGCACAAAAACAGAAATATAGATCAATGGAACAGGACAGAAAGCCCAGAGGTAAACCCACACACATATGGTCACCTTATCTTTCATAAAGGAGGCAAGGATATACAATGGAGAAAAGACAGGCTCTTCAATAAGTGGTGCTGGGAAAACTGGACAGCTACATGTAAAAGAATGAAATTAGAACACTCCCTAACACCATACACAAAAATTAACTCAAAATGGATTAAACACCTAAATGTAAGGCCAGTCACTATAGAACTCTTAGAGGAAAACACAGGCAGAACACTACGACATAAATCACAGCAAGATCCTTTTTGACCCACCTCCTAGAGAAATGGAAATAAAAACAAAAATAAACAAATGGCACCTAATGAAACTTAAAAGCTTTGGCACAGCAAAGGAAACCATAAACAAGACGACAAGACAACCCTCAGAATGGGGAAAATATTTGCAAATGAAGCAACTGACAAAGGATTAATCTCCAAAATATACAAGCAGCTCATGCAGCTCCATATCAAAATAACAAACAACCCAAACCAAAAATGGGCAGAAGACCTAAATAGACATTTCTCCAAAGAAGATATACAGATTGCCAACAAACACATGAAAGGATGCTCTACATCACTAATCATTAGAGAAATGCAAATCAAAACTAAAATGAGGTATCACCCCACAGCAGTTAGAATGACCATCGTCAAAAAATCTACAAACAATAAATGCTGGAGAGGGTGTGGAGAAAAGGGAACCCTCTTGCACTGTTGGTGGGAATGTAAATTGATACAGCCACTATGGAGAACAGTATGGAGGTTCCTTAAAAAACTAAAAACAGAACTACCATACGACCCAGCAATCCTACTACTGGGTATATACCCTGAGAAAACCATAATTCAAAAAGTCATGTACACCACAATGTTCACTGCAGCACTATTTACAATAGCCAGGACATGGAAGTAACCTAAGTGTCCATCGACAGATGAATGGATAAAGAACATGCAGCACGTATATACAATGGAATATTACTCAGCCATAAAAAGAAACGAAATTGAGTTATTAGTAGTGAGGTGGATGGACCTAGAGTCTGTCATACAGAGTGAAGTAAATCAGAAACCTAAAAACAAATACCATATACTAATACATATATATGGAATCTAAAAAGAAAAAATGGTTCTGTAGAACCTAGGGGCAGGACAGGAATAAAGACACAGACGTAGATAATGGACTTGAGGACACAGGGAGGGGGAAGGGTAAGCTAGGACGAAGTGAGAGAGTGGCATGGACATATATACACTACCAAATGTAAAACAGATGGCTAGTGGGAAGCAGCCGCATAGCACAGGGAGATCAGCTCGGTGCTTTGTGACCACCTAGAAGGGTGGGATAGGGAGCGTGGGAGGGAGACGCAAGAGGGAGGGGATATGGGGATATATGTATGCATATAGCTGATTCAGCAGAAACTAACACAACTTTGTTATACGGCAGAAACTAACACAACATTGTAAAGCAATTATACTCCAATAAAGATGTTAAAATAAAATAAAAAATAAATAAAAAATGAAATGCATTTTCCTCCCATGGATCACAATACAGGTCTCCAGCAGAACAGTGCCGTGTGAAAATCCTAAAATTCTGCACTTCCAAGTTTCAAAAACCACTTTTATAACTTGGATAAACTATAATCATAAAGTTTACTGGTTCACTCCCTAATAACCCAGTACCACAAAGTAAAACACAGCTTTCAATTAAGGTGAGTTCTGTATTTGTCCTGGGTTTATTTTTGAAGAAAAATGACTCTTATTTAAAATAAATGACCAGAATCTTATATATATACCAAGAACCCAGTAACAGCAAATCTTTTTTTGACACCACTTGGAAATCACAAATGAGACATTAAATTACTATTTAATTCTGCTAATGAAAAATATTTTTGCCATGTTTTTACCATGTTACATTTTCTCAGTATCAGACAAATGCTTCTCTGAGATATTTTTCCCATTACCAACGGTGTAAATTATTTCATATTTTTCAATTGGATTTAGTCCTCCTGAACTGGGAAATATAGTTACCTAGATTCTCCAATTTCCTATGCTATCTAAAATGCTGAATTTCAATAACTGATTTTCTAATGAATAGTATATTTCAGTTCTCAAATTTAAATGAATCCCCAATTACTTCATAAGCAATTCCAAAAGGCAGTTCAAGTCAGTAACATGGGGAAAAAATTAAGCAGACATTTCGAATCCTCTCCATTTAAAAACACAAATACTTAAAATAGAAATAGTTTTCTAAGCTCTTAAAAAAAACCCAAAAACTTTCTAAGCTCTTTATTCAACCAATTACACAGTTAAATGATCACTCCCTTTAGAAGAGGGTGTATCATACTTACTGTAGTTAAGGGATTTGGAGTCGGTATGGGAAGCAAGCCTGCACCAGGCATCAGACTTGTCATGGTTGGAGCAGGAGCCAATAGAGAGAGAGCTTTGGCTTCCTCTGGGATTTTACCTGCAGAGGCAAGTTCCAAACATTACAGAAAGCAGAAACACCACACAAACTTTACACTATGATTTTACAATTACCCTTGCACTTAAAAAATAATAATAATAAATGAATCTATCTATCAGATCCGTATAAAGAAATAAATAAGAACTTAAGTCTTTCCTTTTACCCTGCTCTACTAGGAAAAATAAAAGTGAGCAAAACTTCAAAGACTAACAATCTCATTAATGGAATATTATTTTAAAAATTGAATAATGTAGACAATTATTTAACACTTTGAGCTATGGGTCACCTGTACTGGAAACTTAATGTTCATGAACCAAACGATATCAAGCATGGACGCTTTCCCAGGACGGTGTTTTCGCGGTGATCGAAAGTTGTGTTACACATGACAACCGTTCGTGTTGGCTGCATCACTAATAGCACACAGAACATCAGATACAGAAAAGAAGAACATTTTTTAAAGTTTAATCCCCAGAAATGGCAAATAACCAAATTAGTCAAAAAAAAGAAAAAGAAAAAAACAAATATGTGCGAATTGAAATCTGTTCCTGAGTGTCCCTATCCTGTTAATTGAAACTACCTACTTGTGATGCAAACAATTTTGATAACCTTCCAAAAGATCCCATTTAATTTCAAGCAGACAGAAAAAAACAAAAGCCTACCACATGTAATCAGCTTCAATTGGAAAGGAAGCCTACACCCATTCAGTTAATAAGGCATCTCACCAACAATGTCAGAGATGACTAAAAGAATTCAGTTCCAAAGAATATGCCTTGGGAAACTGCTAACATTTTTGAAAATGACTAACAAAAAAAAGTTCCCTAGTCTCAGGAAACTTCTTAAATTACTGACTTTTAGAACCGATTTATGTATACTTATCTGAAGTGGGGTGGTTAATGCCTAAATGTCTTGCTTATAAGCGTCTTAAGTGCCTAATAATAACAACAACAATAACATTAAAATAATCCTAGACACTAAGAAAAAGAAATCCCTACGACTAAAAAACTGAAAATTTACTCTGAATTAAGTCTATCAATTTGCCACATTTAATTACTGAGTTCTAATCAATTAAGTTTGATAAGGACTGTGACTTTCACACATTTTTTCTGGTCCTTTCTCTCAACCTTCCCAAAAAGAAAATTTCTAAAAAGTTGACTATGTATAGCAATTTCAGAACTACTCATAATTATGTGGTATTTGGCTACACGTTTCCATTATGAATTCTTCAAAAGTAATTTAAAGTACAAAGTCACACCAAATTGAAAATAGCATATGGAGTAAATTTTCAAAAAAGCACCATGCGGGGTTTCAGTGGTAAAAATTCTACTTAACACAACCACATGTGTAGGGATAAATCTCTAAAAAAATTATCTGAATATATTTCTAAACATGGATGGAATTCAAGACGAATTTTAAAACTTGCTTTAAGTAGTGGTTACACCTTATTTATAGAAATACAAAAATTACATTTTATTAGCTTTAGCAAATGCCTACTTATTTCTAAGCTTGCAACATCTAAGTCTATACTACCTTAATTTACTAATTTCAAAAACAAAGTCATTTTATTATTTCAGTAAATTCTGCATAAGCACAGATTTTAACATGCATAAAGATTAAAAGGCGGGAAGGCCTTACTGAAGACATCAAATAACAATAATTTATTTTGTATTTATTAGTTATTAGCATTAAAACATTTATCTGTATACTCACATATACTATTTACATCACTATCAGACCTGCTTTATCTGTTAAAAATAAGTATTTTTTTTTAATATTTGTAAAACCTGTACACATCTTGATAAGTCAACTGAGGTCCTAAGGTACAAACCCTATGCTTCACTACCCTAATTTATGCACCTAAAAAACCAATAAAGAGTTCCAATCTAGTAATGTCCCCAATTTAATATTACCTGTCCATTAAATAAGCAAAACTATCCACATGAAAGACCACACAAACAAAATGGGTATTCAATACAGGCCAAAAGTTGATTACTTAACATAATAAAGTCATTCAATGTTGGCTTAAAAATAGTATCAGGAGGTTGTCTGCCTCTCACTGTCTCTCACAGTATAATAAAATATTATAAGTATTAAGTCTAACTAAAAGCACAATATTTTTTACTTATTCTAATTACCATTAAAGATACTTTAAGAAAAAAGTTCCATTGCTTAATTTCCAAGATAGAATTCTACCAAATATACCCTCCAAATACTATCAGAGTATATAAAAGTATAAAACAAATAAGCATTTAGCATTTTTCCCAAACTGTACTCATCAAAGACAACTGAGAGAAAAAACAATGTCTCTCACTCATCCTAATCTCAGAATCCATTTAGAAACTAGTAATCTCTGAACATTTTCCAACAAAAAAATTTAAGCAAAAAAATACACACACAAGTGTTAAGTATTCAACAGTTTCTCAAATGTCCATTCCCCACGTAGGCAATTAAAAGTGTTTCCAAATCAAAGAAATGCTATTTTCTATAATAAATATCGTAAAAGTAAAAAATCTCCTCTTGTCCTCTACCCCCAGAATGTTATAAGAAATTTACTTATTTTCCTTGATGATTTTGTATGCCTAAAATTCTAAGGGAGGAGGACGAAAATTAGAAGCTATCAGTTGGTCTTCATGAGAGATGCAGACTTGGGAGAAAACTGCAAAAATGTTACACTGAGATCAAAACGTGTTCCTAAGAATCTCATCAGTGTTTTAGTGTTTTGGGAACAAAATGTACCTGATCAGTTTATAAACACCAATTAAGACTAGCATTGAGCTTCACAAAACCATATCCTAATTTATTGTGAAAATTTATTTTATGTTGAGGATGAGCTCTACTAATCATCTCCCAATATAATTTGCAATGCAATGTTATGAACCCTTAATGGAATACCATTTACAAAGAACTGGAAAACCAGCTCACAAGTTAAAGTGAAAGAGATTTAACAAAACAAAAACAAAAACAAAAACAAAAAAAGGGACAAAATAAAGAAAAAGAAATGAAATTAAAGTAAAACAATAAAAAACAGAGACAGGGCGTCCATCTTCTGCGGTTCAGACTCCGATCTCATTTCCCCAATGAAGGTTTCACTTGACGGCAGGTTTAGTGGCATGGCAAACAATGCCTAACTCAGGCAAGTGTAACAGGTCTGCCTTGGCCAGTCTAGTCATCTAATAATGCACAAATATCACATAGAGAAAACATACAAAACCAAATTAATAGTCAAAATCCATCTACCAGAAAATGTGGACATAAACTTATGACTGATGATTAGGCTGACACCCTTATTATGTTTGACCTTATCTTTTTCTAAGTGTTAACATTTATAAAAAGAAATCTGAGATGCACGCAACAACAAAAAGAGGTCATATTTGGACGAGTATAATGAAAGTATATTTTATTTTCAAGTGACATGTTTCATTAACAATAGCTAATGCTTAATATGTAAGAAACTATTACACATCAAACATTACTTAAACGGCTTAGGATCTCACAGTACTACTGTCTGCATTAAAAAAAAAACAGCAAATTGAAAGAAACTGAAAAAAACTTCTTACAATATTTTTCTATGGTTTTCTCACTTCTTTCATAATGCTGTTTCTATAACATCCAGGAAAGAATACAATCAGTGAAGTAAACAGAAGACTGCTTACAGCACAGCACCACAGCACATCTCCTCTTAGAGAATTTACTCCACTGGAACTCTTTCCTTTGATTTACTTCAAATTCACTTTGCTATCTTTTTTAACACAATAATATATTATTACTTTGCTTGCAGTGCATAATCAGATCTTTCAACAGCTCACTGTGACATTCTTCAGGTTCTATAAATTCATTTCTGTTGTATTTAGTGTAATGAAAAATGTGTTATCTGAATGTTTTTCCAATACAAATTATTTTATAGGTTAGTGTTCTAAAATACTTACAACTAAACTGGAATAAAAATATGCTTGAATTTTCATGTTCAAAAATAGTGAAATTTTGTCTCAGTTTATTAATACTAAAAATATTCAAAAGCCATTATAATAAATGTGCATTTATTTCTATCAAGTAAAACAAACAAACAAAAAGGAACCTCTACATGCCCATAATCTTGAACATTTATGACAAACATGGTCACTTCTCAATATATGAAAAATTTTATGGGAATATAGCAAGGTTCCAACAGAGCCACACTAATAAAATTTTTCCTTCCAGTTCAAAAATAAGCTAAAATCACACAAGATACTGTGCTGCTGGTGGCATAATTTTTTGATACAATTAACACTCCCATTTAGTAAACCTTCTACCTGATTTATTTTTTCCCATGCAGTTTACTTGGTATGAAATTGGTATGAACTTGGTATACAGAACTAAATCATTACCAGCTCTTTTCTCACCTTGTTCTCCAATTTTGGGGTCACTGTCCTCTTACAGATTAGTAGATAAAGATAGATTTAGCAAATAATTAACTTTAATTCATTTTTTATTTATTCTACTATATTCATTATTATTTATTTTATTCTCCCTACCCCACTCTAACCCCCAGACATGGGAAAAATACTTTCAAATTTATCTGAAAAAATCCAGAATGTCCTATTCTGGGACATCAAAAATAACAGAGTAATACTCACTGTATCTGACTAATGCTTTTGACATCCCAGAACAGGCATCCTGAAATATGCATAAAATCTTGAAAGTGTAGCAAACTGTTTATTATACAGTATTTTAATGTGAGCCTGGTTTCTAAAAAAAGTTTTAAAACATGACATATGAAAGCTCCTTAAATTGTTTCAGGTAAAATTTTTATGTTGTAAAACAGTTACCACCAGCCACCAGTGAAAATATATCTTAAAGACATTTAAATTATAATAACCCAATTCTAAAATCCATGTACACATGTCATAGTCAGTGCTCTGAATAAAAGTTAATTACACACCAGAACTGTCAAATTCAGCACAGCCTAGTATAATGAATGTGAATGGCTCTGCAAATAGAAGTTACTAAAAAAGTAAGCATTAATAATAATTAGCTCTTAAAGCAGGTTATGTCATAAAATTTAACAC
Organism: Balaenoptera physalus; assembly: GCF_965194825.1. Lineage (NCBI taxonomy): Eukaryota > Metazoa > Chordata > Mammalia > Artiodactyla > Balaenopteridae > Balaenoptera > Balaenoptera physalus. Next base: position 125,028,584 of record NC_138890.1, read on the forward strand.
ATTACTATAAGGCCTTTGGCCTTGTTTCCACCTTCAACAACTATTTCCTCGATGGAGGCTTTGGAAAATTGCTTTCCATGATTTTTCTTCAATTAATCACCACCACCACCACCCCTCCCTCCCCCACAAAAAAAACCCAGTAAAATTAAAAAGTAAATTCTAGTTGCACAGCGAATTACACTGAATGTAAAATAATGGTCTCAGTAACAATTAAGGTAAATTACCTTAAGAAGATGCTTTAAAGCTTAAATTATGAATATTCTTCTAAAACATAATTACTACCTAACCCCCATTTTGCGAAATGCGTACACTGTTTTTATTTATGTAATATCATTAATAGGTATACACAGGGGCAAATGCTTACTTATTTACACATTTTAAATAATGTCCTCTACCAATTTAATATTTTCCTTTCAAAAAGCTTTCTTTACAATTTGCAAACTGAACACAGAAAGTCAAAGCAAACCAAAGAAGCCAAGTAATTTATAAATTTTTAAATGTTTAGCTATAAAATCTCAAACATACATAAGTAATAAATTAACCATTTTAATGTATTTTATTATTACGTAAAATCCTTTCCACCTCCAAATTTCATTCTTACACATACACACCATATCTACTTGCCAATTTCTAGGAAAGCCAATGGTAGTAACAGACAGGACAGAGATTAAAATAACTGAAAAATAACATGTGAGATACTAACCTTCTGCACAAGGAACAACTATCAGAGCTCTGTCAATAAAAACCGTGTTAGTTAGATGCTGGGCCACGCCAACACTTGATGGATCACGAAACTTAACATAACATACTTTGGAAGAAAAAGCAAGAGGTGCGTTGCTGCAAGATAAAAACAAAAACAATTGGACTAATTAACATTTGGTTGGTTTTGTCGTTTTCATTTAAAATTTCTTACTTAGATCTTTACATAATCTTACAATCAAGACAGGAATTTTTGTTGCTAAGGATCCTTAAGACATGAAATAGCAGAACTTAGTCTTTTAATGGTGATTTGCTGCAACGACTGAAGGCAAATCTAGGCAGGCCTATAGCCTTATTTGTTAAAAACCTGAAATTTAAATTAATGCCTTCTTAATCTGAGTGAAATGTGAAAATAGTTGACTTAACCCAAGGATGTTCAATCAGTGCATCATCATCAACAGGCAAAATCCCGTTTCATAAAAAAGCCCCAATCCTCAACACTTCAAATTTTCTAACTACTTCCAACCCTCCCTAATGTGATTCCTGGCATTTAAATCACTAAAAACTTCACAACAGTCTTAGAAACAATCAGATAACCTGGAATTAAAATTAAGGTCTTTTGCATATACTGGACTACTTCAGGCTAGGCAGCATTGTGATTTTCCAGACAAAAAATTTTACAAACAAAACTTTACATATTTTATATGCAAAAGAGCAAAGACTCTTGTAAGTCCTACTAGATTTAATCTAGGCAGGACTATAGGAAAAAGAAGCCAGACACAGCACAAATGAAAGCAATTTTTCCACCATATGAATCCATCGTGTTAGATTCCAAAATACACTATCCTCATAAAGGATCATTTTGTCAACCTGCCCATAATTATGTTCAATTAAAGTCTGTAATTGTCTTTAGCAAGTAAAAAAAGACAGTAAATATACAGCTAATGTTTAACATAAAGGTACAATCCTTTAAAATATTAAATTTTTCACACTAAAAAAAGATCATTTGAAAAATACTAAATATGCATTGTGCAGCAACAATAATTTACTTTAGTTTACAAAACAGGTCAAGGAAGTTCACCATAATCCTAGACCTAGTAAATGGCAAAGATGAGATTTAAAGTCTAATCATCTAATTCCAAATCTCATGTAACCTTAATTATTCAATTAATCAAGAATTTTAAAGCCACTTTAATGTACTATTTAATTTGTAATTCCATAAATATTCATTTTTTTAAATTAAAAAATTACATACAGCAACAAATCCAGCTTGCTAACGGCTAAATATATTTATGATATTAACCAGACACTAAGATAATAAAACATATTTGCATTTAGAACTTGAAACTATATATATTATTATTAACATAACTAGTCAGGCTAATTAAAGTAGCAAAAATAAAAGTAAAACTCTACCTCCTTCTCACCCAACCCAACTCAATTCTTTCCTGCCTAAGGCCATCCGATTCAGGCTTCAAGCCAGCCCTCTCCAACAACCTCCCCCTACTCAACATGTAAGTCAAGCACTTGTACTTGCCATGAGGTAAACACATCTGCATCCAGACTTAACTCACCTATACATTACCAAGTCACCAATTTAGGCCTCTCCAGAGCTCTAGATTCCCAGATCCAGGTGCCTGCTGGCATACTGCACGTTGATCGTCACAGGACCCACCCCTGAACTTATTCTTAAATTCATTACCCTCCTTCTGCACCAATCCTGCCCTCTGTCCTAATTTCATACCTCAAAGATACTACCACATTATCTAAGTCAGAAATCTGGAAGTCGCTAATGTGACCATCATTAGTACCGTTCACCAAGTATTTCCAAATCTCCTTCTGGCTACATAATAAAATTCTATTTCTTTTTTCCTTGAAGTTAGGTGTGGCCGTGCAAGTTGCTTTGGCCAATTAAATATGAGCATAACTGACATGTGTCCCTATTCAGTAGCCTTAAGGGCCACTGCTTGGTTCTTTTTCTCTGTCATAGTGACCGGCAACACCAAAGAGATGGGTGGCTGATATATCAGCTTCATCCCAGAATGAGTGACTACAACGAGTAGAGTCCCCAACCCCACCACTTTAGTATAAGAAATAATATTGTTTTTATCAAACTACTGAGATTTGTGGGTTGTTTCCATCCGTGACCCTTCCTTCTTTTTCATCCTATTGGTCTTTAAATCCTATGAAGACTACCTCCCAAATATTTGTCACATTAATTCTTTCCACACTCTCAGTATCAATGCCTTCATCCAGGTCCATATCATTTCTCACCTGGATTACTACAATGGCTCCTAGCTAATCACACTGCCTCCAATCTCTACTCCTCCTTATTAACAATCTTCCACAAAAGCTGTTAGAGTAATCTTTCTAAACCCTGAATGTCTTCATGTCATGCAACTGCTTAAATTTCCTCAGAGACGCCCTTCTCTTTTTGCTTCATCATTTAAAAAATCCAGGCATAAAAATACTTGTGGTTCCCAGAACACATCCTGAACCATCTGGGCCATCTTTGTACATGTTGTTTCATTTGGCTATGATGTGCTCCCTTACTCCCTTTTTGAACAGTAATTCCACTTTTCTTCAAGGCTCAAGTTTCCAAGTCTTCTGGAAAGCCATTTTAAAATATCAAAGTGACTAGGTACCCCCTCCTGTATGTGCTACCAATACATCCTATATACTTTCAGCACAGTTTCCTTATGTGAAAACCCTCAACAGATCTTGCAAGCTTTCAGACACAACTGATCAGCTACACGACACAAGGGCTTATTTCACTGGCTAACCCGAAACCTGTAATTTGGGTGGCCTGACCAAATCAACTTGAAAGTCACTTAGAGTAAGGGCTTGGGCCAGATGCCACATGAGTACAGAACAGGCCTGAAAAGAAATTGAGCAGATACACAGAAACAAACTGAGCTGACAATAAAGCCTGACAGGAAGAGGCAGACAGTCGCCTTGGATGCTGATACCCTTCTGGTTCCCAGTCCCAGTTCCCATGAGGCCTAGTCTTTATTCTTCTACTCAGGGAAATCTCTTCTTTTTAATAATGTCTCTTCCTGAGCTAGATTAGGTAACACTGTTTCTGTCCTTTGCAACCAAAAAAAAAAAAAAATCTATGATTACACCTAAAGCCCTAGCAATTTCAACAAGAATACTCTCTTTCAGCACTTGAAGAACCTGACAAGCCACCACTGAAACTGTATTTCCTAAATTGACAGATCCTTTTGTGAAAGGATGGAAACCTAAATCATCACTGTTGAAAACTACAAACATTTCCAAATATCCCTACTTGAAAACCACATCATTTCAAATTTAAAACATCCACAGGAATAAGAAATGTGAGCCTGGTTAGTAAACCACACACTACTGAGATTTGAGAAGCCCAAAAACTGGTTAAAAGGTTCTGATCTGTTCTGAACAGCATTATAGTAAGAGCATGGATCCTAATGCTATAAGCAATTTTTTTCATCTTCATCTCCAATTACCTTCCTTAAAATAGAGAGTAAGAGCAACACAGTATTTACTTTATAAAAAATGTAAACATATGAGCTTTTCAGGAGAGGCAGTAACACTTTTATTTTGAATATTATAGGCTAAAATAATACAGTGGCAAGCCTAAATACAGATATCTCAGCAAACAAATGTGTATTTACAGATTTATAAATCAGTATATTACCAAATCTTATATTTAGATCTTCCTCTCTAGTATATCTAGGCTATTAAATAACATTTACTTTTTAAAAAATTAAATAGGATTATCATTTTCAAATTTAACTCTGACCTACACTTTTAATTTTTAAAAGGGGTTACATATTCCATTTGGTCTAAATGTATGCCTCTAAAGAAAGTAACAGTACTCAAATATAGCAGATTTTACTTTGACCTCATTTGTTGAATCAAGTTTTGTTTTGTTTCTTTAAATATAAAACCTTCTACAATCACTTTTCAAACAAATCAGAATTTCTCACTGGGAGTTTAATGGAGAAATCACAGAACCAACTTTTTGAGCACCAGTTAAATTTCTTAGACCCTAACTGGTTATCTTATTTTTCATTAAACATGGTGATGGCACTGTACAATCTTTTAAAAAATCAATGTGGTAATACTGTCCAATACTTTATTATATTAATATACATCCCTTGAGGATCTATCAAAAAAGATACAATGCAAAACATGGACAAAGTATATAGCTTTATGTATGAAAATATTAACTGACACAATGTATAACAGGGTTTCTCAGTAGGGCTCCAGTGATTGTCTGGATGCCACAATTCTCCTTTCTGTAAGACTTCCTTATGAATTATTGACACTTACCCACTAAATGCCAGAGGCCCTCCAATCACTGTGGACAATCAAAAATACACATTTTTCAAATACTTCTAGCTAAAATTCAATGACAGAATTTCAAACACACATACACACTTGAGACATCAGCCTTTAAACATTACAATAAATAAAACACAACAATATTAAAAATGCTTACCACAGGCTGAGTGAAAAAAGTTTACAGTAACTGTATAAATCCTTTGATTACACTATGTTAAAATAAATGCATGTAAAAAGGACTGGAGAGAGGTTTTGATAGGGTGGTAGGATCACTGGCGGTGTACCTTTTTCTCTATTTCTCCTGATGTGACTATATTGGTTATATTAATTTTAGCTAGTTGACAGCTTTTACCTTATTAGTACTTTTAAAGACCAAAGAAGTGAAGAAAACCAGCAAGCAAAAAAACAAAAAACAAAAAAAAACAGGTGTTGATGTTAGAAATGATGTTAGAAATCAGGCCAGGATTACCCTAGGGGTATTATGCACTTGAGGGGGGAGAGGAGAACTCCTAGGGCACAGAGAATCCTATCTGGGTGCTGGATGTGTTCACTTTGTGAAAATTCAACAAGCTGTATACACTTATCCCTGCACTCTTCTGCACCTTATACCTCCATGAAAAGCTTACTGAAAAAACAACAAAGATTTCTTACCATTGTAAAAAGGTTTTCATGATGTATGAGATTCCCTTATTGAGTAAAAAGTTAAAACAGAAATTCTGCATATTTATCATCTGGCAGCACTAATAAGAATTTTTAATATTTACAGGGAATGTTTACACCAATTCTTAATGTTTAAAAAGAAACTGAATCATGGCCTCATGCCAAAAAAAATTAAGTTTAAAAACCTGAATTTTCATATTAGCAACCAAATTCTTAAAATGTTAATGAGAAACTATTCTCACATTCTATTAAAGAAGTATCGTTCCAAATTTAAAACAAATGAATTTCTACTCAGCTTCCAAAGATTAATCATAAAATACTGTTTCCACAACATTGCAAAATAGAATTATCTGTCTTCAATACAACTACTACTATTGCATTTTTATGCATTTTGGCCCAAATCTGCAAACACATCTTTAATATAAGGACCAGGTTATGACAACTTCATTACAGAGCAAGCAGAAAACATGCCATTAGAAAAGCATGTCAATACTTGTGAAAAACAGGAATAGGGACTGACTGCCTTTAAGAAAAACTGGTCAAGGATTTTGCCTGGCCTATATGTGTTATATTTATGTTACAATTTTGCAAAATATATTACAGTTTGTGGCACAATAATTCTATATTAATGCACTGTTTAAGTAACGAGCTTTTTTATTCTCTGACTTTTAAACTCCAAGCAACTAACACTTGATTTCAAAAAACAGCCCATTACTAAATGTCAGATGATAACTGGCAGCATATTACCACCCAAGTGCATTTTTCAACCATGTACGTGGTGTTATGCTGGCAATGAAGAATATTCTGTGATATATTTCTTCTGCCCATGAGACACCTTATTATCACAACCTTGAAAGCAAGGTTAGTTTACAGTCATGTACAAAATATTTTACTATGCGATTCCAATTCTTTCAGAATACAACACTCCTCCAAACAGTTCTCAATTATTAAGAAATGTTCTGAGTGCTTAAATGAAGAGATAGCTGAAAGCACTTTCAAAAGTTATAAGATATTCAAAGCTATACATGAGATGGCTAGTCAGTAAAGATACATGTGCATGCCCTTATGAAGCATCTTTGACAAAACTGTAAAAATCTATTCATGTAGAACCAATTTATATAAACCCAGATGAGTCATTCTACAACACAAACTACAAGACAAAATATTAATGTCATGAAAAACTTTTAAAAAGGTGACTGGGAGAAAAAATAAAAGGAGGGAGGGTGGAGGGGTGGCTGTCCTAGATTAGAGATAACCAAATGCATTGAGTGATCTGATTACATTCTAGATCAGAAAAAGAAAATGGAAAAAAGGCATTATCAGAATAACTGAAGAAATTCAGATGTTATATTTTAATCAATGTTAAACTTCTTGGATATGTTAATAGTATTGTGGTAATGTAGGAGAATGTACTTCTTAAGAAATTCACATTTAAGTGTTGAGGAATGAATAGCCATGGTGTCTGCAACTACTTTTAAAAGCATGGGAGAGGGGAGGGTTGTAGGGGTGTCTGTGTGTGTAGGTGGAGAGAGGGAGAGGGAGACACAAAGACAGAAATCAACTGTGGCAAACTATAAATGCAGATGAAGGGAACATGGGAGTTATTCTTTAGCTTTTCTGTATACGTGAAATATTTCAAAACAAAAATGAGAAGAAAAACTTAAGTAAAATTTAAAACTCCAAACATCAACTTTTATCAATATCTGTGCAGTAGCAATGCAATATACTTACAGAGAGAAAACCGAAGAAAATAGGTCTACATGCATCACTATGAAACAAACCAAAAAGTCAAATACAAATTTTTTTAAAAAGGAGAGAAATCTTGGGGAACTACTATCCCTTCCTTCAAATGATTTTGACAAAATGAACAAAATACTGAGAATTTTCATATTCTAAGCTCTAGCTTTAAAAAAGTTTATGCCTGTAAGAAAGTAAACAACCCTCAACCCCTTACAAATTTTGTGAGCAGATAGTACTGTACAAGGGAAATGTTACTTCAAAATACACTACTTGGGAAGTGTCTGAGAACTGTGAATGCCAGTCCAGATCTGGACTTTTAAAAGTATACAGCAGGAGTAATCCTGTACGCACTATTACTTTTTCTGAAAGGTTTAGGGCGGTGTGACCTTCTAGGAGGAAATTTTAATCCGTTGCCAAAAGGGTGAACAAACATGATCTTTAACAACATGGATGGGCTCGGTTAGATGAACCAAAAAGATGCTAAATTTGTGAACACAGGCCTAGGGACAAATATAGGCCTAATTCCATCTGTCATCAGCTGCACACTTCCCTGTCAGCAACAACGGTCCGACACTGAAGCACGAAGAACTGGACAGTTTATCAAGCGCAGTCTCCGCGATTTGCCATTGCAAAAACGCTATCAGGAGCTTGCCATGAGGACTACCGCGGGCCCACCTGCGGCCATCTTAAGTTCGGGAAAAAAAAGAAGGGGAGGAAGGGCACTGAATTCGAGGACCCGGCGGCGACCATAGTCCGGCAAGCACGAAAAAGGCAACCTCTCTAACTCCTCTGTAAGGGTTCTGTGCAGAGGTTAACCCACCAAATACGACTAACAAGGAAAGCAGGAGCGTGGGGCCCGGGCCGCGGTGCCCTAATCAAACATGGGCACCAAGGTAAACCCGGAGGTCACGTGACTGACACCGCGCGCCCCCGTCCGCGCTCTCCCCCACGCCTCGGTTCCCGAGGTCTCTCTGGCGCCCGCACCCCTCCCCCAGCCGAGCTTGAGCACTTACTCCGGGGGGTAGAGCCGCAGCTCCTCGATTTCTCCTAGGAAGGAAAAAAGCGTCCGCATCTGCTCGCTGGTCACCGCCGACGACAGATTCGTCACCTGAATCACCGCCGTAGGGGTGAGGCCGAAGCCTAAGCCCAACCCGAAGCCGCCGCTGCTGTTCATCCCGACCCCGCTGCAGCTGCCTGCCTCCCCAACGTCTACGACGCGTCAGCGACGGAGCCGGGAAAGCGGAGAACGCGCGGCCGCGAGCGCGCTCCCGCTAGCAAATTCACGGCAGCGGGAAGGTCTAGCCGCCCATTTCACAACTCCCCTGCTCCCAGGGCTGCGCGCGCCAGCCGGAAGCGTCGCCCCGGCAACCCGGCGGATCTCGCGGGGCTCCGGCCTGGGGCTCCCGGGTACCTGAGGCTGTTTCTCTCGCTGCACTTCTCGCCGGCAAGGGTTTGATCGAGTGTTTTCCCGGCCTCCACTCGATCAGTTTCTTGTGCTCCTGTGAACATGGGAGACCCACCTCTTTCCAGTCTTTACACTAGATAGGCCTGGGGAACCAAGAGGCCTGGCCTGCTGGTGCGGAGCTGTGAAGAAGGAATGACTCTCGAGCATCGCAGATCAATACTTGACCGAACTATAACGTGTCATTATTATATACAGGCAGCTCCCTCGCCCCGACTATTTTAAAAAATTGGCCGGCGTCCTAATTGTGAAAAAATTTGGGAAATTTTACAAAACGTGTAAATTTTGACGGAATTAAGGAAGCAGTTAAGATGAAGGCTTTGCGGTTGTCGTTTATAACATTTATTCGCTCACTACGCAGGTATTAATATTTGAGTGTTATGTACCAGACACTGTTAGACAAGAGCACGTAAAAGACAGTTACAGAAGGTCCACATAGACGTTGCAACCTAATGAGACAAGTAACAGTAGTATGGGAAACTAGGGCAGCTGTTCCCAAAATGCCATTCACAGAACCTGGAGGGTCTTCGAAGCCTTTTGAGTGATTCTGCAAGGTCAAAACCGTTTCCATAATACGAAGACTCTGTTGATCTTTTTCACTTTGTTGACAATTGCACTGATGGTGTAAAAGCAATAGTGAGTGACTGCTGGCACCGTAGCAGGAATCAAGGAAGTGGTGTCAAACTGCACTACTACTGGTATTTTGTATTCTTCACCTCCTGGCACTCATAGCATACAAAAATTATGATTTTTAAAATAAGCTAGTTTAACTTAAGAATGTCCTTGACAAAGGAGTAAAAATTATTAATTTTATTAAATCTTCACCCTAGCATACACCTCTTTTTAATATGTGTGAAGAAATGGTAAGTACTTCTGCTGCATGCCTAAGTAGGATGAACATCTCCAGAAAAAGCACTTGTGTGATTGTTCGAGTTTTCACACAAAAACCCAAAATTTTTAAAATTTGCATCCACCACCTTGAGCTTGACAGCTTTCCAGTATTTAGACTTTTCTGCTAAAAACACCAGTGATATTAACAAACGTATTTTTTCACATTATATATTGAAATAAGTGACCATTTGAAAATCTCTACAACTCAGTGAACCACTGTTTTCAAAGTAACCAATGCATGCTATTACAGAATCAAAAAGAGTCATCAAAGTGGATGGACCCATGGATTTTAATCTAGCAGAATACAAAAAGTTAATTGATATGGTTTCAGATTCAGTCCACATTGAAATTGCCCTCTAAGAAACTATCACATATCCAGTTTGGTGTAGTATCAAACAAGAATATCTAGAATTATCTAGAAAGACTATGAAGATAGTTTCCCCTTTCTCAGCTCCTTATCTATGTGAGACCAGATTTTCTTCATATGTTTCAACAAAAACATATCACAACAGATTGAATGCACAGATAGGGAAATCCAGCTGTCCTCTATTAAGCCGGACATCAAAGAGCTTTGAAAAATGCAATGCAATATCACTCTTCTCAAAATTCTTTTTTGGGAAATATCACTTTATCATAAAAATGCATCATTTACCCCACATAGCCATTGGGAACAGGCTGAAAAAATGCATCATTTATATAAGTACATAACAGGTTTATAATTATTTTTAAATGGGTTTTTTAAATCTTAAATTTCACAGATTTAATTTCTTTTTTTTTTTGATATATTTATTTATTGTGTTGAGTCTTTGTCGCTGCACACGGGCTTTCTCTAGTTGCAGCAAGCGGGGGCTACTCTTCCTTGCAGTGCAAGGGCTTCTCATTGCGGTGGCTTTCCTTGTTGCAGAGCACAGGCTCTAGGCACGCGGGCTTCGGTAGTTGTTGCACACAGGCTTAGCTGCTCCGCAGCATATGGGATCTTCCTGGACCAGGGCTCAAACCCGTGTCCCCTGCATCGGCAGGGGGATTCTTAACCACTGCGCCACCAGGGAAGTCCCAGATTTAATTTCTAATATGATAAATATAGATAGATATCCCATAAATCTCTTAGGGTCCTTGATAATTTTTAAAAGTAAAGAGTAAAGGGGTCCTAAGACCAAAAGGTTTGAGAACTACTACCAGAGGGATAAGCGCAGGGAAAATTGGGAGCATATAGGAAGGCCACTTAAACTTAGTGCCAGTGGAAGTCTTCCCAGGAGAGATGTTGCTTGCACTGAATCTTGAACAAATAGGAATTAGCCAGACAAGGAGGGAGGGAGGAGCAGTGAAGGGCATTCCAGACTGAGCTTGAAGAATATACAAAAGCAGAAAGGTATGAGAGCCCAAGTGAGGTCCAGAATATTCAAAGTTTAGTATTGCTAGACCAAAGGCTGAGAATGACTAGAGATACACACGAAAGAATAAGCCTTGATGAAAGATGCTGTTTGTCATGCTAAGAGGTTACTTTATCACAAATTGTCGGGAGCTGTTGAAGATGTTTGAGCAGGAGAGTGACTATGTCAAGATTCCTAGAATGATTGTTGTCACTGCAACATGGAGATATATTGAAAAGGGTGGAAACTAGAGGCAAAGGGACTGGTTCGAAGGGTAAGTGGTGGTAGCAATGGAAAGCAAGAAACAGTCCCAAATTTAGGGTCATTGAACCCATTTAAGAATAAAAGGAATAAAAACTATCCATTCAGAAAAATATATATGGACATACACTTGGTTTTAGATAGAATTACAAGTGTTTTTCGGTCTTCCTCAAGCCCAACCATAGATCCCAGGATTAACTACCACTTGTTTAGAACACTGGTCCTCAGACTCTCATGTGCATCAAAATCACCTGGAGGGCACATTAAAACAGATTGCTGGCTCCATCCCCAGATATTCTGATTCAGTAGATCTGGAGGAGGAGCCTGAAATTTTCAATTTCTAACAAGTTCCCAGGTGATGGTGCTGCTGGTGAGCCAAGAGCTCCATTTTTTTAAAATAAATTTATTTATTTATTTATTTTTGGCTGCGTTGGGTCTTCGTTGCTGCACGTGGGCTTTCTTTAGTAGCGGCGAGCAGGGGCTACTCTTCGTTGTGGCACGCGAGCTTCTCATTGCAGTGGCTTCTGTTGTTGCGGAACACAGGCTCTAGGCACACGGGCTTCAGTAGTTGTGGCGCACGGGCTTAGTTGCTCTGCGGCATGTGGGATCTTCCCCGACCAGGGCTCAAACCCGTGTCCCCTGCATTGGCAGGCGGATTCTTAACCACTGTACCACCAGGGAAGCCCCCAAGAACCCCAGTTTGAGCACCACTGGTTAAGAAGGTTGTAAAGCGGTACTTAGTAGATTTAGTAATCTACTGTTGACAGTAAAGCAGAGGGAGGAATTTGTTTCTGGCCTGAGGGACTGTGTAATAGTGCCATAGTTTAGGACCAAAAATAAGAACGAAGAGCAAATTTGTAAAGAAGGAGCAAAATATATTGAAATCCATTATGGACAAGTTCCTGAAATGAAATTTAAGGAAAATGTCCAGAACTAAGATAAAGTATGTGATTTAAGCTTCAAAATAGATACAGTTATGCCAGGTACATGTGTAGCGTGAGAAATGCATTGGGTGACATTAAAGGGACAAATACAACAAACAAACAAAAATAAAAAAATAAATAAAACCAAGCCAGGAGGAAAATTAGGAGGGAGGATAGTCACAAAAGTTGAGGGAGGAAAAGTTTTAATGGGAAAAAATGAAGAGTAGGGAGGAAAGAATGATAAAAAGTGTCAAAGTCTGCAAAGATGACAAAATCAGGAATAAAATGTACCCATTGGTAGATATAATGTGACTACTGAGACAAAAGTGACATGAACCAGTTTAGAGAAGCAAAGGTCACAGCGTCATTGTCACTTCCACTGATTCCTCTATGAATCTCTCAGCCAAATTTCCCACCCCTTGGCATGTCCTAGCTCTGCCACTCTGACCAATTTCAGACTGCTCCACCCTGGCCCTCTGAGATTCATTTGAGAATTCCAGCCTCCATGCTAGTATGTTCTGTCTCCAATCTCTCTAATCATTTTCATGGCCCCAATTTGCAGATATTTCTTCATCACGAGGCCCCTTGATTTTGTCTGCCTACTGACCCAACATCTTCTAAATAAGACAAGCAGTAACAAAGTTGCAGTGCAGGAAAAAAGGTCTCCTCATAAGTAAAACAGGCCCATAAGAGCAAACCAGAAACCAAAAATAAGAATGATAAACTCTAGCAAGTAAATTAACAACAAAAAGAGAAAGATATACATTAAAATTTTATGCATGTACAGTATTGGATTTAGAACCAAGAGGTGACTTTGGAGAGTACAGTGACAGGAAGAGAATGCTTGAGCTGGGAAGGGGCGCAGATGAGTGTGGACCGTACTTATAAGAATAGGTCTTGGTGCCTTTGTTCAGTCTTGTTTTGCTTTTCAAACAAGCGAGATCTGCAGCAAACCTACTCTATGGAATTTTAAAGGAAATTTGACAGTAGAGAATAATTTAGAAGTAATTTTAGGTAAGGAAGGATCTGTAAGTAGCCCTATCTTTGAAGGAGGAGTACGGATTGTAGTCCTAAGACAGCAAGAACACACTGGAAGGAAGGTTAATCAGTTGTTCTAGAAAGAATCAGAAAAGGAGTGAGAACTGTGCATGCATGAGTGCCCCTGTGTGTGTACAGGAAGTCCCCTATATGTGAACGAGTTCCATTCGGAGAGCACATTCATAAGCCCAATTTGTTCATAAGTCCAACAAAGTTAGCCTAGGTACTCAACTAACACAATCGGCTGTATAGTACTATACTGTAATAGGTTTATAATACTTTTCACACAAACAATACGTACATAAAAAACACAAAAAATAAAGAAAACATTTTTAATCTTACAGTATAGTACCTTGAAAAGTAGAGTAGTACAGTACAACAGCTGACATACAGGGGCTGGCATGCATGTTCGCATCTTTGAAAGTTCGCAACTTGAAGTTTCGTACGTAGGGGACTTACTGTATTGTGTGGGGTGTTTCGAAATAGGACTTTTCCAGAAATGAAGCAGAAACTTTTTTTTTTTGGCCACTCGGCTTGCAGGATCCAAGTTCCCCAACCAGGGATAGAACCAGGGCCCCCGGCAGTGGAAGCGCAGAGTCCTAACCACTGGACTGCCAGGTAATTCCCATTTTTTGGCTGTGTTGCGCAGCTTGAGGGATCTCTAGGCCACCAGGGAACTCCCCAAAGCAGAAACTCTCTTAGTCTTTTTAGTCTTTTCCTGTGCTAAACCACATGAACCTCTTCTTTCAATATCCAGAACTCTCAATTAGTTCATGATGTCTCTAGTGGGCTAGCTCTGGAACCCTATCATTGGCATAATTTTTTTAAATTACTAACAAATTGTTCTTGCTAGCTTCAACAGAGAGGAAAGTGTAGACAGTAATAGAGTAGAAGAAATAATCGCACAACCAAACTTGAGAAGGGGTGTAAATAGGGCATATTTAGAACAGGCTTTGGCTACTCTAAATAAAGTAGAAAATATGTAAGAAGATGACTAAGGTATTTAATGGACTTGCAGGAAGAACAGAACAAAGAAATCTTAGGAAGGGAAGTGACCAGGGCAGCTCTGAGAACTTTGGCAGCAGATATTCATAGACCATCTCAAGAGTGTTGCCAATAAGGTAAATCAACTCCAATCATTCCCAGCTCCTGGCAACCACTGATATGCTTTCTCTTTCTTTACATTTGCCTTTTTTGGAAATTATATATAAATTTAGTTATACAATACATAGTCTTTAGTATCTGGCTTCTATCATTGAGCATAATGTTTCTGAGGTTCATTCATGTTGGAGAGCGTTTCAGTAGTTTATTCCTTTTTAGTGCTGAATAGTAGACCATTGTATGAATTTTCAACATTGTGTTTACTTGTTCAACATTTGATGGACATTTGGATTGTTTCTAGTTTGGGGCTATTATGACTAATGCTACTGTGAGCATTCATGTAAAAGTGTAATTTCTCTTTAGTAGATACCTAAGAGTGGGATTGCTGGGTCATGTGGTAAGTTTGTTTAACTTCTTAAGAAATTGCCCAACTGTTTTCTAAAGAGGCTGTACCATTTTACATTTCCACCAGCAATGATGAGAGTTATGTAAGTAATGATATATCATTATAGTTTTAATTCCCATTTCCCTAATAGCTAATAATGTTGAGCAACTTTTCATGTGCTCATGAGCCATTCATATATATTCTCTGATGATATGTCTATTCAAACATTCAAATCTTTTGTCATTTTTTAATTGGGCTGTTTCTCTTTTCATACAATTGTAAGAGTTCTTTAATTCTAGATATGAATCTGTTATCAGATGTATGACTTGCAAATATTTCTTCCCAGTCCATCACTTGTCTTTTCATTTTCTTTTGGACATGCATCAATGTTTTGTCTTTTCATTTTTTAATAGTGTCTTTTAAAGAGTAAAGGTTTTTTATTTTGATAAAGTCCAAATTATCAATGTTTTGTGTTATGGACTGTGGGTTGTTTTTTTCTTTTTTCTTTTTGGCTCTGACCAGGGATGGAACCCGTGCCACCTGCAGTGGAAACATGGAGTCCTAACCACTGGACCATGCCAGGGAATTCCCAGAATTGGACTGTGTTTTTATTGTCACATCTAAGAAATCTCTGCCTAATGCAAGGTTATAAAGATTTTTCTTCTGTGTTTTTCTAGACATTGTTAGTTTCAGCTCTTACATTTAGGTCTCTGATCCATTCTTAGTTAAATTTTATGTGTGGTGTGAGGTAAGGGTCATTGTTGTTGTTGTTATTGTCCTTCTCCTTCTTCCTCCTCTTTTTCTTCTTCTTCCTCTTCCTCTCCTCTTCCTCCTCCTCCTCCTTCTTCTTCATATGATATCAAATTGTTCTAGCACCATGTGTTGAAAAGACTAACATTCTGCATTGAATTGTCTGAACACCTTTGTCAAAACTCAATTGACCATAAGTTGAAGAATTTTATTTCTGGACTCTCAATTCTGTTCTACTAATCTATATATCTATTCTTACACCAATACCACACTATCTTAATTACCACATATTCATAATAATTTTTGAGATGACCGTGTGATATTTCTAGGATAACTTCCACTTAGTCATGATGTGTAATCCTTTTTGTGTGTTGTTAGATTTGGCTAATATTTGTAAAAGAATTTTAATATTTCTTTTCATGAGGGTTATTGGGACCTAATTACAAACAAAAATAAACAAATGGGACCTAATTAAACTTAAAAGCTTTTGCATAGCAAAGGAAACCACGAACAAAATGAAAAGACAACCCTCAGAATGGGAGAAAATATTTGCAAATGAAGCAACCAGGCAAGGGATTAATCTCCAAAATATAGAAACAGCTCATGTGGGACTTCCCTGGCGGTCCAGTGGTTAAGACTCTGCGCTTCCACTGCAGGGGGCGTGGGTTCGGTCCCTGGTCAGGGAACTAAGATCCTGCATGCCACGTGGCGTGGCCAAAAAATTAAAAAAAAAAAAGATCATGCAGCTCAATATCAAAAAAACAAACCACCCAATCAAAAAAGGGGCAGAAGAGGGACTTCCCTCGTGGTCCAGTGGTTAAGACTCTGTGCTCCCAATGCAGGGGGCCCAGGTTTGATACCTGGTCAGGGAACTACAGATCCCACATACCACAAAAAAGATCCCATGTGCTGCAACTAAAACTCAGCACAGTTAAATAAATAAATAAATAAATAAATATATTTTTTAAATGGGCAGAAGATCTAAATAGACATTTCTCCAAAGAAGACATACAGATGGCTAAAAAACATATGAAAAGATGCTCAACATCACTAATTATTAGAGAAATGCAAGTCAAAACTACAATGAGGTATCACCTCACACCAGTCAGAATGGCCATCATCAAAAAACCTACAAACAATAAATGCTGGAGAGGGTGTGGAGAAAAGGGAACCCTCTTGCACTGTTGGTGGGAATGTAAATTGGTACAACCACTATGGAGAACAGTATGGAGGTTCCTTAAAAAACTAAATATAGGGGCTTCCCTGGTGGCGCAGTGGTTGAGAATCTGCCTGCCAATGCAGGGGACATGGGTTCGAGCCCTGGCCTGGGAAGATCCCACATGCCGCGGAGCGACTGGGCCCATGAGCCACAATTACTGAGCCTGTGCATCTGGAGCCTGTGCTCCACAACAAGAGAGGCCGCGATAGTGAGGGGCCCGCGCACTGCGATGAAGAGTGGCCCCCACTTGCCGCAACTGGAGAAAGCCCTCGCACGGAAGTGAAGACCCAACACAGCCATAAATAAATAAATAAATAAATAAATAAATAAATAAATAAATAAATAAATAAAATATTTAAAAAAAAAAAAAAACTAAATATAGAACTACCATATGATCCAGCAATCCCTCTCCTGGGCATGTATCTGCAGAAAACCATAATTTGATAAGATACATGCACCCCAATGTTCATTGCAGCACTATTTGCAATAGTGAGGACATGGAAGCAACTTAAATGTCCCTCAACAGAGGAATGGATAAAGACAATGTGGTAATATATATAATGGAATATTACTCAGCCATAAAAAAGAACAAAATAATGCCATTTGCAGCAACAACATGGATGGACCTAGAGATTGTCATACTGAGTCAAGTAAGTCAGAAAGAGAAAAACAAATATCATATGATATTGCTTATATCTGGAATCTAAAAGAAAGGGTACAAATGAACCTACCTTCAAAACGGAAATAGAGTTACAGATGTAGAAAACAAACTTATGATTACCAGTGGGTAAAGGGGGCAGGGATAAATAGGGAGATTGGGACTGACATATACAAATCAGTATATATAAAATAGATAACTAATAAGGACCTACGGTAAAGCACAGGGAACTCTACTCAATACTCTGTAATGGCCTATATGGGGAAAGAATCTAAAAAAGAGTGTATATATGTATATGTATAACTGAGTCACTTTGCTGTACACCTGAAACTAACACAACATTGTAAATCAACTATACGCCAATAAAAAAATTTTTTAAATCATAAAAAAGAATTTTAATATTTCTTTTCAGGCTTCCCTGGTGGCTCAGCAGTTAAGAATCTGCCTGCCAATGCAGGGGACACATTGTGAGCCCTGGTCCAGGAAGATCCCACATGCCGCAGAGCAACTAAGTCTGTGTGCCACAACTACTGAGTCCACATGCCACAACTACTGAAGCGCACGTGCCTAGAGCCCATGCTCCGCAACAAGAGAAGCCACTGCAATGAGAAGCCTGTGCACTGCAAGGAAGAGTAGCCCCGGCTCGTTGCAACTAGAGAAAGCCTGCACGCAGCAATGAAGACCAAACACAGTCAAAAATAAATTAATTAATTAATTAATTATTTTAAAAAAAGGTAACTATCCTAAAAAAAATTTTTTTTTCATGAGGGATATTGGTTTACAGTTTTCTTTTTTCACAATGACATTATCTGGCTTTGGTGTCAGGATAATACCGGCCTCATTGAATGAGTTGGGAAGTGTAACTTCTTCCTCTATTTTGTGAAGGAGTTATATCAGATTGGTATTATTTCTTCTTCAATTAGAATTTGCCTATGAAGCCATCTAGCCCTGGGATTTTCTTTATGGGAAGATTTTTCATTACTAAGCTTAATTTTTACTTCTTATATGTCTATTCAGATTTTATACTTAAGTAGTTTTGGTAGTTTTTGTATTTCTGAGAATTTATCCTTTGCATCTAAGTTGTATAATTTGCTGACCAAAAAAAGATGTTCAAATAATACCTTAATACAGCAGTCCCCAAACTTTTTGGCACCAGACACCGGTTTCCTGGAAGACAATTTATCCACGGAAGGGGGTGGGGGGTGGGGATGGTAATGCGAGTGATGGAGAGCGGCAGATGAAACTTCGCTCGCTGGCCCGCCACTCACTTCCTGCTGTGTGGCCCGGTCCCTAACAGGCCACGGATCAGTACCAGTCCGAGGCCCAGGGGTTGGGGACCCCTGCCTTAATATATCCTTTCAATTTCTGTAGGGTCAGTAGTAATGTTCTCTCTTTCAATCCTGATATTGGTAATTTGTGCCTTCTTTTTTTTTTCTTGGTTGGTCTAACTAAACATTTATCACTTTTGTTGGACTTTTCAAAGAATCATCTTTCAGTTTCATTGATTTTTCTCTACTATTTTTATTTCATTGATATCCACTCTGATTTTATTATTTCCTTACTTCTGCTTAGTTTGTGTTTAAATTGCTCTTTTCTAATTTCTTAAGGTGGAAGCTTACATTATTGATTCAAGACTTTTTGTTTTCTAATATTACCATTTAATGTTATATATTTTTCTCTAAGCACTGTGGGGAATACTTCCTTTAGAGTGTTGGGGAAAGCTAGTCAGAGGTAGAGGTCTCACCAGAAACACAATGCTACAAATCCAAGTTTCTTTTTGATACTTATTTATTTATTTTAAATATTTATTTATTTGTTTGTTTGTTTGTTTTGGCTGAGCTAGGTCTTAGTTGTGGCATGCATGCGGGATCTAGTTCTCCGACCAGGAATCGAACCTGAACCCCCTGCATTGGGAGCACAGAGTCTTACCCACTGGACCACCAGGGAAGTCCCTTGATACCAGCTGGGAGAAAGAAGGCCCTGGCTCAGTCTCTTTCAAAATCTCTGCTAACGTTTGAAACATGTCAAAAATCCCAATGTTCACTCGTCTCCCCCATAAGTCCAGTTTGGCTTTGAATGCAGCCACTTTATCTGCCGACTTGAACACAGCTGTCGTTCTCCCCTGAAGTGACAGATTGAGTTTGTTGAGCAGGTTGAATCTGTCACAGAAGTAAGCAAGTTTTGTGACCCATTCTGTGTCACTGAAATGTGCTGCCAGTGGTGACTGTTCTTCTAAAAGAAATCTCTGGAGCGGCTCTCGTAACTCAAAAACTCTGGCCAGTGATCTCCCTTTAGAAAGCCATCTCACTTCTGTGTATAAGAGAAGACGTGTGCTCTGCGTCCATCTCCTCACAGAGCTGCACGAACAGACGTGAGTTAAGGGCATGTACTTTAACGTGGTTGATAATTTTAATCACATCCTGCAAAACGTTGTTAAGTTCAGGTGACATTTTTCGGCTAGCCAGCATTTCTCTATGGATGACACAGTGCGTAGACTCACATTCAGAAGCGACCTCTTTGACCCGAGTAGTGAAACCAGAAAGCCGTCCAGTCGTGGCAGCCACTCCATCCATGCATATACTGACACAAAATGATCAATTCAGTTTTCTGATATGTAATTATTCAAAGACTTGAATAGTTCTGCAGCTGTGGTGTTGGTTGGCAACAAAAGTACATATAACATATCCTCATGCACATCCTCCTGAAAAATATATCGCACAAAAACAAGCATTGTTGCCTCATTGTCAACATCAGTAGACTCGTCAACCTGGATTGCGTACCACGGTGACTCATTAATCCTCTCGAACAATTGTGCCTCAATATCCTCTGCTATTTCATCAGTTCCTCTAGTTATGGTACTAGCCAGAAGAGGAACACGTGCCACCTTTTTTTTTTTTTTTTTTCACGTGCCACCTTTTGAACTTCAGCCTCTCCTAAAAGTTCATGACAAATGTCCTTAGCAGCAGGCAGGATCAACTCTTCCCCAATAGTAAAGGACTTCTTAGCTTTAGCAATGCGGTTAGCCACTAAGAATGATGCTCTTAGTGCAGACACATTTGATGAAGTGGTAGCCTTCAATAATTGCTTCTGTTCTTCATGTTCACATTTTTTTTCTCTTGAAAAACTCCAAAGGCTTGTCTTTTAATGCAAGGTGCTTGGTCTCCATGTGGCAAAGCAGTTTTGAAGGTTTTATGGCTTCGTTGGATAGCCGGTCGCCGCATATTATCCAAAGCAGGCTTGGAGAATGTGAATCACCTGTTGCAATGAACCTGTAATTTAAGTAGGACTCTTGATATTTTCTTTTAAATACAGCTTTCTTTTTGTTGGCAGTCTTAGAGTCTTCTGCTGTCTCATCATTGGGTCTTTCCCCCTTTTCAAAGCAGCTCTCCAGTGACGTTTGTTTTTTACTCATTTTGGCTAGGGTTAGCTTGTGGGCTTACCAAAACTGTGACTGAGACAAGTGCGCAGTGCTTTCAAAATCGTAGGAAAGAGGCACGGACGGAAGTGGTAAATAAAATAATGGGTGGGCCACATGGACTAAAATAAGTGTCGGATTCTGACTTAACGCCTGCCACCAGATGCAGCTGTACAATTGAAGTACATCAACCTACTTGCCACTATAAAGCCTGCCACCAAATGCAGTTAATTGCCACTTGACACTCACGGATGGGATTGTGATATGAGTCTGCAAACAATTGATTTATTATGGTCTCTGTGCAGTCAAACCTCTCTGCTAATGATAATCCATATTTGCAGCCTCTCCCCAGCGCTAGCATCACCGCCTCAGCTCCACCTCAGATCATCAGGCATTAGATTCTCATAAGGAGCACGCAGCCTAGATCCCTCACATGCGCAGTTCACAGAGGGTTCGCGCTCCTATGAGAATCTAATGCCGCCTCTGATCTGACAGGAGGCGGAGCTCAGGCGGTAACGCGAGCAATGGCGAGCGGCTGTAAATACAGACAAAGCTTCGCTCACTCGCCCGCCACTCACCTCCTGCTGTTGGCCCAGGGATTGGGGACCCCTGCTGTACAGGATTATAGTACTGGAGAAGCGGCCCATGCTGCAGAAGCACGGTGGTGGGCAACCACCTACACTGTAGCAGCTGGACTCTGGTGAAACCTTTCCAATTGCAATGATTCTCCATCACCCCCTATTGAAAAATTTTAACATTGTGCCATCTGACAAAGAAAAAATATTTCAAAGGCTCATCTTTTACACAGAGTTGACAATCAAGGGTAAATTTTGAGTTAAGAGACAGTAGACATGTCTGTCCTGTGATGTGTGGTCATTATGTCCCTGCTCAGTTTTTTAAAAATTCTTACTTTTGTGTTTTAGCTTGCTTTCTAGGTGTTGCCCCTCTGTCTGCATATACAGATAGTCAACCACTGATTAGCCCAAGGCGGTGCTAAACCACCTCAAAGCAGTAAGGTTCCCCACACTTACCAATGGATTTGTATGTGCGTTTATGAGTATATTCAAAATTCAGGAATCTTTAAGATTTGTCCCAGGTTTTACTTCTTACCAGGCTTCTAGGTCTCCCCGGGCATGCTTGCAGCCTACCAATCAGCCAGAGATGTGTAGAGAGCTTGTCTAGCCTCTCTGTGGTCCTCTTATTGCCAGGATATGTCCCTATTATATATCTTGCTGGCCACTCCTCCCAACTAGAACCATAACGTAAGATTAGCAGAATCATGGACTCTGCCCATTCATTTTCTATCATGTTTGCTGCTTTTATTGACCACACTATGGGGTGGTATTTTCTGTCCTCTGTTCCAAATCAAGTCATCCAGCTCTGGCAGTGAAGCTGCTACTTTCCACAGCCAGCTCCACCCTGGTAGAACATCTGTGCCATTGGAGCAGGAGATGGGATGGGGTTGGGAATGGGAACAGCCCCAGGCAAGAACCCCACAGACTCATATTGCTCCTACCTGAGGTTCAGCGGTTTTTCATAAGTAAGCACTTCTCAATTTGTTTGTCTTTAGTTAATTTTCCAGAACCCTGAAATGGCTGGTTCTGACAATTTTGTCTAGTTGTTTACAGGGGAGAGCATTTGCCAACCTCTTTACTCCACCATGGCCAGAAGTCTCTGCTGGTAGACCTTAAGATGGAGATTTATTCACCTCTGAGAATAATTTCATGATAAATATCTGTCATTACTGTGAGGCTCCTAAGGAAGCAGCAGACACATAACCAAGCTCAAAAAGCTGAACTGTAGATTTAAATAACACGACTCTCTCTCATTACATTCCAAATTTTCCATGATTTACAAGTGAAGAAACTAAAGCACAGAGAGATCCACTCAAAAAACATTTGTTGAGCACTGACTTTATATCAGACACTATTCTAGGTTCTGGGGACAGAGTAGTGAACAAAATAGTCCCTATGCTCATGGTAAAATTTTAGTGAATTAAATTCTGGAGACTAAGAAACTTGTCCAAGATCACATAACCAGTGAGTGATGATTCCAGTCTGTTTGACTCCCAAGCTCTTCCCACTTCTCCATAATGTCCCTTGTCTAAGTCTGTTGGGTTGCTATAACAAAGTACAATTGACTGAATGGCTTTAAAAAGAAAATTATTTCTTATAGCTCTGGAGGCTGGGAAGTCCAAGATCAAGGTACCAGCAGATTCAGTGTCATGATGAAGACTTCCTTCCTGGTTCACACATGACCATCTTCTCACTGTGTCCTCACACAGTGAAAGAGACATGGGAGCTCTCTAGGTTTGCTTTTTTTTTTTTTTTTTTTTTTTTTAGAATTTTAACTTGTAATTTACTTAGAAAACACTCATTTTCTTTGCTTTTTAATTTTCTGAGTGGTTTTTGGCCTCTTTCTAAAATTTTTCTTCCTCTTGATGATGCTTTTCACATCTCTGTTGTGTAACCAGTCATCGCGTTCAGCCTCCCACCTAAGCTGTTTGAGACTTGCATTATCTTTGTTAGCCATGGCATTCATGCCAATGTTATCAAACTTGGATCCCATATTTTCATCCAACAGGTGGCCAAACTCTTCAGCAGATACAAATAGGTTGGAGTCATTGAAATTTCTTTTCTTTTTTTTTCTTGGTCCTTGAAATGACCCAGCAAAGTCAAAATCATTTGCACCTTTTCTCTTGCTTTTCTTACTATTGACTTTGAAGCTGACATCATCATCAAGTTCTGGAATGCCCTCATTTTCATCTAACACATCCATGAATGTTCCTCCATCTTCCTCAATTTCACTAAATTCTTCATTCATACTTCCTAAGGAAACTTCATCATCATCCAAATTACCAAGGTCCTCATCTTCTGAATCTTCATCTTCTAAGTCATCCTTAGCTCCTTTTGCTTTCTTCTTCATGTTGCTAGCAAAGTCAAGGTCATCCTTTCCAGAGGTGAAACAATTATCTTCTTCAAACGTGTCAATCATCTTTTCAAATTCCTCATCATCCACATCTTCTATACTTTCTTCATCTTCATTCCGTTTTTGTTTCACTTTAACACTAGCAACTTTTTTATAATACCTGTAGAAAAACACTTCATCCACTGGTATTTGGCTTTCTTCTTTTGCAAGGAACTCCTTACTGTTAACAGCAAGACTACGAATATCCTTCATAAAATGTTTTCTTTTTGGCTGCATCACAACACTGTCTGTGTTTTCTTTGCCTTTATGTGGCTTTGGATTTCGGTATACAAATCGATCCAAGAATCTCATTAGTGTGAAATCCTGTAGTGGATCCCCTGAATACTCAACATAATTTCCCTGAAGGATAGTCTTTGCAAAAAGGGCCACAGAGGGATGAAAATGCTCAGAAAGCTTTTTGAGTTCCCAAAGACTTGTATTTTCAGCTCCACAGAACAAAGGGTTTCTACTGAATGGATCATATGTGTTTAACTGTTTGCCACCTTTCAAATTATCAAAGTGCACCCAAGAAGCAGACTCTAACTTTTTGGTTTCCACATGACTTTCAGACACAGTTTCTTCCATCTCAACTTTTTTCATGGTATCTGTATCTGTTTCTTTATCTGCATCAGTGAATTTTTCTGTTTCTTCATCATCTCCTATGTCAATAAAATTTTCTTCCTCATCAGACTCCGGAGGATCATCTAGTTGACTTCTTAAACCTGGTTTTGCTTTAAGGATCTCAGACACGAGATATAAAGCTCCACATATGAATGGCGGCATCTGTTCACACGTAACCTGAAGTAACCTCTTCACAAAAGCCTTCACCCTCCGCAACATGATGTCAGCTTTCAGAGACTTGTAGACAAGGTTAAGAAACATGGCTTGCTTAGAACACAACAGTAACCCCGGATCCAGCATCTTCCGATATAATGCTGCATAATATCGATCTGATATCGTCTGCTGAGAATTCATTACTTGGAAGAGCAACATTAAAGCCTGCACACTGGTATTAAAATTCACAATATGCAGCACTTTGAACAGCGTGTCAACCTGCTCCCTCACTTTGTCATCACCAGTCTGGGCATAGGGATATGCCCTATTCACTCCTGTTAAAAGGGCACTGAGCATTTTTGACTCAATATCTTTTTTCTTGATGCAAGTCCGAAAAAAACAAAAATAAAGAGTTATTAGTTTGTTAGCTAATTCACTTTCTTCATGGGAGAGGGCCATTTGATTTAAAAAGCAAATTGCATAATACTGGGCTTTGGAGCTGATATTTGAGCGGAAAAGCAGTCTTTCTACTTCACTACACACAACTCCTTTCATATTGGGATGTTTACAAAGCAATGTCTCCAACAGATGGGAGGCTTTGGTGGCTATTCTGTTCTGAGGATCTCCCAGTTTATTTACCACGTGCACAAGAAGGGCCTTTTCTTCCTCAGGTTTGTTACAAAGAAGCTCATGAGCCACTACAAGGGCTCGAATTTTGGTGGTTACTAATGAATCATGACTTAAAGTTTCTAAGACTTGCACAAATTCAGCCACTAAGTGTTTCAGCTGGTGTTCAAAATACCATAATATGAGTCTTCTATCTCTTGAGTCCTTGTTGCCACTGGACAACTGTTCTAGTTTGTTGAAAGGATGCTGGCTGAAAATCCGTAGCTTTCGACTGTCTGGCAAAAGGTCTGTAATGAGTAACTCTTTGAAAGTATCCAAAGCCATGAGGCACTGCTGTTTGCTAACCCTTCTTTTTAACAAGGTTCAGGAGAGTTTCTACAAACTGGAGTGTGTGAATAGCATCCTCCTGAATAAGAAGAATCATGGCTGCCATTCTGTCACCTAGCGTCCCTGATGACACAATTGCCTTCATCCAGGTAGAAGAGGCTCCCTTTTGATTATTTGTCTTATTTTTGAATAAGTTGATTTCATGTTCATACAACTTCTGAGCCAAGGTTTTGTACTTAGACACAACATCCTGAGGCTGGGGTCCCAAAGAGTATTCATTGCTATACTCCAGATCATACCATTTGCCTCCAGACTTAAGTAACAATATCCGTCTCTCAAAAAATTCAAAGATATCCTGTTGCTTATCTCTCTTTGCTTTTGTTATGGCACTGCTGTTCTCATCAGAATGTTGTTCTGGCCTCTTCTTATTTTTCACCTTACTTTCACTTTCTGCTGTATTTTGCTTTTTATTATCTACTTTAGATACTCTTGCTTCTTTTTTGCTGGCTTCTTGTTTTTTAGCTGGTTGATCTTCTTCAATTAAGAAAGCTTTTGCATACTTGGCCAAACTAAGATTTTGAATAAATGCTTCCAATTCACCCTGCTGAAGATCATCAATTGCTCCTTTTTTGCCTCCATCCACCACTTCCTCATTCTCATCCAAAGCAGTCAGCATAAGGTAATCTTGGTGCCCCCGAGCCGTAACACCTCCTGCAGGGAGAACCCATCGTCGGCCTCATCGTTAGCATCCTCGTCGTCCTCGTCCGGATCTTCCACCGCTTCCTCCGGGAGCCAGGGCCGCTTGGCGTGGAACTCCAAAGGTTTCTTAGCGGCCGCCATGGCAAGCAACGCTCACGCACACGGCCCAAAGCTCTAGGTTTGCTTTTATAAGGGCACAAATCCCATTCATGAGGGCTCCACCTTCATGACCTAATCACATCCCAAATGCTCCACCCCCTAATACCATCACACTGGGAGTTAGGATTTCAATGTATGAATTTTGGGGGATACAAACATTCCGTCCTTAACACTCCTCAGCAATAACTTAGGTGTGAATAATGCTTTTCAGCATAAAGTGAACTTTCAACAATTTTACCTTGTTAGATCGTCAAGGGAAACCTGTGATGTAGAAATTTTAATGAAGGTTGAACGGAAGCATAAAAGAAGTATTTAAAAAGAAAAGCATACCCAAGACTTAAACACAGGCTTTCTAACACCTAATTATTTCCCTTAGTCATTAAAACATAATTTTTAGAGCAAAAACCTTATTTGATGAAAAAATTTTTGAATAGGTAATACATGCATATAATTCAAAATTCAAAACCTACAAAAGAGTATATAATTCAGTTACTTAAGTAGGTACTCAAAAAGGGAAGCTATAGTTTAAAAGTCTCTCCCAACCCCTGTTTCTCAGCCACCTAGTTTCCCTTTCGTGGGAGAATAAATTGCATTGCTTGTTTAACAGCCCTCTTGGCCAGACACTCAACTAGGTGCCTAATAGGTCCTAACAAAAGTAACTCAAAGTAACCACATACACATAGTACAGTGTTAAGACCAATATAAAGAGAGTTGGGTTTTTTAAAATTAAAACAATACCTGTTTATTTCTCAGTCATGCTATCCATCCAATGTGCCAGGGAATTCTGTTCATTGTAGTCCCCAGTGTATATGAATATAATCTGACATGCGAGATAGGAGAGGGACGACTTCTTAGCCTTTAGTATAGAATGTGGTCTTCTAATGAACTGAAACAAATTAAAGGAAAATATTTTCACCTATTTCAATAAGCTTTGGAGGAAACATCAAAGAAACATTTATTAAAATTATACTTCAATAAAGATGTTTAAAAAAAAAACAAAAAACCTCTAAGGAATAAACATTCTTATATAATTTATTCCCACAGAGATTCATAGGAATATTTGTAAATTTTAAGGGCAGAAATTTTATATTCTTACCCTGGTTGACTATTTAGACCTAGCTGTCCTTCTTGAAAACTTAACAGAATAATAAAAATTGAAGCAGAATTTTCCACTATGAAATTCTCAAAGTTCTTCACTCTGCTGTCAGGAAAGTGTTGCTAGAGATGCAACATGGAATGCAACATGTTAAGGAATGCAACATGATAAGCAATGAAATTTTTAGTGCAATAAGCAGAAGAGTCAAAACGTCCTTCTTTGGCAATGGTCTGTTTGTGTTCACAGCTTGTCATGCTCCCCAAATCTCCACATGTTCACAACCCAGAAGCTCTTTGAACCCCATCCTTTTGGGTTTTTATGGAGGCTTCATTACATAGTCATGATTGATTGAATCATTGGTCATTGGCATTGATTCAAGCTCCAGCCCCTCTCTCCTCCCCAGAGGTGGGTGAGTGGGTGGGGGGGCCACTGAAAGTTCCAATCCTCTAATCTCATGGCTGGGTTGCCTGGCAACCAGCCCCCATCCTTAGGTTACCTAGATGCTTTCCCCAAAGTCTCCTCATTAACATAACAAAAGATACCTTTATAGCTCTCATCTGTTAAGAAGTTCCAATGGTTTTGGAGCTCTGTGCCAGAAAACAAATAAATGTTTCTATTATAAATCGCAGTATCACACCTACCCTAACAAGAGATTTGTATATCTAACTGCCTCCTGGTCATCTCCCCTTGAACGTCCAAAAAGCTGTTCAAATTCAAAATGTCCAAAAGTGATCCATTTTTATTTCCTGATGCCCATATCAAACTTGCTGCTCTTTTGCACTTGTCAACCTCTCAACTTGTATATATCCCTTCCAACCCTTACCCGCCACGCACCTTATACTTTAGCCTTGTCAGGCTACGTCTACTTCCTACAAGGTACCCTACTGTTATTCACATTTGTTGCAGAATGACTTTTGCACCACATAAGTGACTTAATGCAATTCACAGTTCATTGTCCCTAACCCATTCCTGTGAGTTAACTAACACTTGGCACTTACTGCCGCGTGGACTCAAAGGAAAAGATTGATGCCCTAAACGCTCAATCCCCCATTCTCTCACTCCTGAATCCTGGCTAGAAGGCTATCTGGGTTCTGATAATTCTTCCTTTGCAAGGGATGCCACTTTCCAGAGTTAAAATGTTACTTGTGCCTCTGGACTCTGGCCTCTCAGATCCCAATCTCACTCATCCCTGTGAAAATTGGAGGAGTGAGGTTGGACCTTAGGGCACCATCCTACCAGGATGAATACTGTTCTAGCTGTAGCCACCCAGCTCCTGCTCACGAACTCTCTCCCCAAAATTGATACAACAGAAATAGAAAAAAATAGCTCTCATAGATTTCCTCATATGATCTATACAGGAAATTGGGGGGGGGGGGGTCTCATTAGTAATGGTATAACTACTTTATGTAAGGAGACAAGTTCAATAAACAAAAACTTTCTTCTAACTTATGAGGGCCAGTAAACATTTATTTTTTGATTCATGATACATTTTAGCAGAAACATCTCCCAGTTTTGCTCCAAACATTATTATAACCTTAGCTTTTGTTTTTCTGAGAGTAGAAAAACATTTATAAAAGAAATAGGCATACTCAGGCTGATGCTTGCTTTATTATTTTCCTTCTAAAACGCCGAGTTAGGTAACCACAAAACAGAACTTTAATAAATATCTTCCAAAGACTATTTGCCTTGCTTTCACAATACTGCTTCCTTGATCAGGAATGCTGCATCAGTTTGATGGGGCTGCTACAACAAAGTACAATGGCTTCCCCCTTATCTGTGGTTTCAGTTATCCATGGTCACTGCAGTCTGAAATTATTTAATGGAAAATTCCAGAAATAAACAATTCATAATTTTTAAATTGCATGCCGTTCTGAGTAGCATGACGGCGTCTCACACCATCCTGTTCCATCCCTCCCAGGATGTGAATCATCCCTTTGTCCAGCATATCTCACTCAAATAGTCACTTAGTAACCATCTTGGTTATCAGATCAACAATCACAGTGTTGCAGTGCCTGTGTGCAAGTAACACTTATTTTATTTAATAATGGCCCCAAAGTGCAAGAGTAGTGATGCTGGCAATTTGGATATTCTCTTACTGTGCTTAATTATAAATTAAACTTTATAATAGGTGTGTATGTACAGGAAAAAACACAGTACAATATAAGGTTCAGCACTGTCCTCAGTTTCAGGCATCCCCTGGGGATGGACTGTATCCCCCATGGATGAGGGGGGACTACCATACCACAAACTTAAGTGGCTTAAACGATAGAAATTTATAATCTCACAGTTCTGGAAGCTAGAAGTCTGAGATTAACATGTCAAAAGGCCTAATCTCCCTCTGAAGGCACTAGGGAAGGACCTGTTCCACACCTCACTTTTAGATTCTGGTAGTTCCTTGGCTTTTGGCAGCGTTAACTCCAATATCTACACGGTATTCTCCTTGTGTGTGTCTGTGTGTCCAAGTTTTTCCTTTTTATAAGAATACCAGTCATATTGGATTAGGGGTTCATCCTCTAGTATTAAACCTCATTTTAATTACATTGACAGTGACCCTATTTCCAAATAAGGTCACATTTTGAGGTACTAGGGAATAGGACTTCAACATATGAATTTAGTGGACACATGGTTCAACACATAAATGCCTTCCCTCATTTGTTCACCTGGAAATGCCTGCTCGTTTTTCATGGCTCACAGCATCTTCTGTGAAGCCTTTCCTATCTCCTCTGGGGATTATCAACAATCCCTTCCTTTGTGGCCACACTGGGCCCTGTGCTACCTCTATCGCATTTATTTATTTTCTAACCTTTCTTCCCCTACTAGACTGTAAGTTGCTTGTGGGCAGGGACCTGTCTTGCTCATGTTTCACTCCTTAGCTTCTAGCAGAGTGCATAGCACATAATTAATGCTAAGTAAATATTTGCTGATTGAATGGATGAGTGGATGAATTGGGTATAGGCCTGGATGAGTGGATGAATTGGGTATAGGCCAACTTAAATAGGAAAGAAAAACAAGCTAAATCCCCAGAATCTGTTTCAAAGAAAGAGATGAACACACAGAACTTGTCCAATCGGGCTCGGCATTTGAGAGAAACTTGTGCTGTTCCTCAACGTAAATTCTCGTGGATCTAGACCTATCCAACATAGTTACCACTAGCCACATATAGCTATTTAAATTTAAATAAATTAAAATTAAATACAATAAAAAATTCAGCTCATCAGTCACACTAGCCATATTTTTTTAAAATAAATTGATTTATTTTATTTACTTAATTTTGTCTGTTGGGTCTTCATTGCTGTGTGTGAGCTTTCTCTAGTTGCAGCGAGCGGGGGCTACTCTTTGCTGTTGTGCGTGGGCTTCTGATTGCGGTGGCTTCTCTTGTTGCAGAGCATGGGCTCTAGGCGCGTGGGCTTCAGTAGTTGTGGCAGGCGGGCTCAGTAGTTGTGGCTCGCAGGCTCTAGAGCACAGGCTCTGTAGTTGTGGTGCATGGGTTTAGTTGCTCCACGGCATGAGGGATCTTCCCAGACCAGGGCTCGAACCCATGTCCCCTGCACTGGCAGGTGGATTCTTAACCACTGCGCCACCAGGGAAGCCCCACACTAGCCATATTTTAATGTTCAATAGCCACTTGTGGCTATTGGTTATCATATTGCACAGCACAGATATAAAACGTGTCCATAATTTCAGTAAGTCCTATAGGACGGTGCTGGTCTAGAAAATAAAATACTCTCAAGGAGATAGTCCTTCTCAAAGACACAATTCAATTTAACAGTATTAATTCATCTTTTCCTATAAGACAGTACATGTTTGGTGTCAGCAAGAAACAGAAAATGAATACGATTACTGTGATCTTAAGGGACTCACCATTTATTAGTTCAGTGAATTTGTTTAAAAATGTTTTACTAAGGAGAAATTTGTTACATTTGAAAAATCATCTACCAAAGCAAACAAAAAAAGTAAGGAAAGCTCAGGAAATGTTTTACCAATGAAATGCTTTTTTACTCACTATTGGATTATTAAGTTGACAACTTAGATACCTGTAACGATCATGGCTATCATGCACACACGCTGATCACTGTGTCAGAGGTGGAATAGGGCCACATTTTGATTTAACATACCTGTGTCCAAACTGAGACTTCTTAAGTAAGTGTTTAAGAAGAATTTAAATACACATTTAGGGAACTCCCTAGAGGTCCAGAGGTTAAGACTCGGTGCTTTCACTGTAGCCGTGGGGTGCGGCTAAAAAAAACACACACATTTAGTATTTAGCTGTGTTCTAGAATCTTATGAACCACAGTTAAGTCAAACTAAATTACATTTTTTTTTTTTAGTTTAGAAACAACCTCAGGAACACCTTTACTACAAACCATCAGGTCAGATGGGAGCTGGGATCTAGTGAAAAGCTAGGGAAAAACAGTTTTCCAATGACATATGGCAGAGCCCCCTCAGGCTTATAATTAGACCATAATAAAACCGAAGGTCACTTTATGTGTCACAGAGGGTGTTTGTGCAAACTTTCAAGATGATCACACTGAATTCAAAAATGGATACATTTATTAACTTACAGATAAAGTTAAGGACATTGGGGAAATTAAGAGAAACCATTTTGTATGGAAAATAAGTAACTTTCTTGCATAGTAAATTTGAAACCATACTTATAGAAATATTTCAATCCTTTTCAAAAGACCCACCTTAAATATCATATTTGGTTTTGAATTATATACAATGCCTGCTTTCCTTTTTCCCAGCTTTATTGAGTTATAATTGACATAAAACATTGTGTACATTTAAAGTGTACAAAGTGTTGATTTGATACACATAGATTGTGAAATGATTTATCTCCCATAGCATCAGCTAATGCCTCCGTAACATCACCTAATTACCGTTTTTTTGTGTGTGTGTGGTAAGAACATTTAAGATCTACTTTCTTTATTACATTATTTTCCTGTTGTTTTTTTTAAATAACCACATGTCCTAAGTGTACATTTTTGTCAAACTTTGCAACAGTTATTTCATACAGATATTTAATACTTAAGTTATTGTGTACTTTCTTGATAAGTATTCTGATTTTCAAGGATTACTTTTTTGTATTATCAAAAAACACGTTTGAATTTAGCATAAAAAAAAACTTGGCAAACTTTCAAGTATATGAAACAGTTTTATTAATTACAGTCACCAAGCTGTACATTAGATCCCCAAAACTTATTTGTCTTATAACTGGAAGTCTGTACCCTTTCACAAATATCTCCCCATTTCCCCCACCCCCTCAGCCCCTGGTAATCACCATTTTATCAATGCTTTCTGTTTCTATGTGTTCGGCTTTTTAGATTACATGTATAAGTGATATCATACAGTATTTGTGTTTGTCTGACTTATTTCACTTAGCACAATGCCCTCAAGGTCCATCCACATAGTCACAAATGGCAAGATTTTCGTCTTCCTACTGGCTTCTTCCACACATGCATACACATACACATGTATCTCACATCTTTATCCATTCATCCATTAACAGACACTGAGGTTATTTCCGTATCTTGGCTATTGTGAGTAACGCTTCCATGAACGAGGGAGTGTAGATATTTTTCAAGATCCTGATTTCATTTCCCTTGGGTATATACCCTGAAGAGAGATTGCTGATAATTTCTTAAGGAGCCTCCATACTGTTTCCCATAGTGGCTGCACAAATTTACATTCCCACCAACAGTGCACAAGGATTCCCTTTTCTCCACATCCTCGCCAAAACTAGTTATCTCTTACCCTTTTGATGACTGCCATTCTAACAGGTGTGAGGTCATATCCTATTGTGGTTTTGATTTGCATTTCCCTGATGATAACTATGGTTGAGCATCTTTTTATGTACTTGTTGGTCATTTGTATGTCTTCTTGGGGAAAATGTGTATTCCATTCCTCTGCCTATTTTTTAATCATATGTATCTTTTGCTATTGGGTTGTATGAATTCCTTATATAATTTGGACTTTAACCCCTATCAGATATATGATTTGAAAATATTTTCCCCCATTCTGTAGGTTGTCTTTTCACTTTGTTGATCATTTTTTGGCCTTGAAAAAACTTTTTAGTTTGATGTAGTCCCATTTGTTTACTTTTTATTTGGTTGCTTATGCTTTAGGTTTCATATTTTAAAAATCATTGCCATGACCCATGTCAAAAAGGTTTTTCACTATGTTTTCTTCTAGCAGTTTTATTGTTTCAGGTCTTATATTTAAGTCTTTAATCTACTTTGAGTTAATTTTTGTGAGTGGTATAAGATAAGGGTCTAATTTCATTCTTCTGCATGTGGTTATCTGGTTTTCCCAACACCATTTATTGAAGAGAGCTTCATTTCCCTACTGGGTATTCTTGGCTCCCTTGTCAAATATTAGTTGACTGAATATGCGAGGGTTTGTTTCTGGGCTCTTGATTCTGTTCCATTGGTCTAGGTATCTGTTTTTATACCAATATCATACTGTTTTATTACAATAGCTTTGTAGTATAGTTTGAAATCAGGAAGTGTGGTGGCTCCAGCTTTGTTCTTCTTTCTCAGGATTGCTTTGGCTATTTGGAGTCTTTTGTGGTTCAATACAAATTTTAGGACTATCCTATCTCTGTGAGAAAAGTTCATTAAAATTTTGATAGGGATTACATTAAATCAATAGATGGCTCTGACTGGTATGAACATTTTAACAATATTAATTTTTCTAATACATGAACACTCATATCTTTCCATTTTTTGTGTGTCTTCCATTTTTTTATCAAAGTCTTGTACTTTTCAGTGTATAGATCTTTCATCTCCTTAGTTAAAATTATCCCTAAGTATTTTATTGCTTTTGATGATATTGTGAATGGGATTGGTCTCTTTGTTTCTTTTTAAGATGTATTGTTATTGGTGTATAGAAATGCAACTAGTTTCTGTATGTAGATTTTGTATGCTGCAACTATACTAAATTCACTGAGTAGTTCTAACAGTTTTTTGGTGGAGTCTTTAGGATTTTCCATATTTAAGATTATATCATCTACAAAGATAATTTCACTTTTCCCTTTCTGGTGTGAATACCTTTTATTTCTTTTTCTTGCCTGATTTTGCTGGCTAGGACATCCAGTCCTATGCTGAATAGGTGTGGTGAGAGTGGGCACCCATGTCTTGTTTCTAATCTTAGAGGAAAAGCTTTCAGCCGTTCACCATTGAGTATAATGTTGGCTGTGGGTTTGTCATATATGGTCTTGATTATGTTAAGGTATGTTTCTTCTATACCCAATTTGTTGAGTGTTTTTATCATAAAAGGATGTTGCATTTTGTCATATGCTTTTTCTACATCTATGGAGATGGTCATATGATTTTTATCTTTCATTCTGTAATGTGGTATTTTTGATTTTTGTATTTTGAATCATCCTTGCATCCCAGGAATAACCCCACTTGATCTTGGTATAGGAGCCTCTTAATGTGCTGAATTTGGTTTGAATTTGTTTTACTGATATTTTGTTGAGAATTTTTGCATCTATGTTCATCAGGGATATTGGCCTATAGTTTTCTTTTCTTGTAGTGTTCTTGTCTGGTTCTGGTATCAGCATATTGCTGGCCTCATAAAATGAATTTAGGAATGTTTCCTCCACTTCAGTTTTTTGGAAGAGATTGAGAAGGATTGGTGTTTATTCTTCTTTAAATGTTTGGTAGAATTCTCCAGTGAAACCATATGGTCTGGGCTTTATGTATTGGGAGGTTTCGGATTACTAAATCAGTCACCTTACTAGTTATAGGTCTGTTCAGATTTTCTGTTTCTTCATGATTCAGTCATGGGAGTACCTATGTTTTTTAGAAGTTTATTTCTTTTAGGTTATCCAATCTGCTGGCATATGATTATTCTTCTCTTTCCCAAGTCAGTTCATAGAATCTAGAAGAGGTAACTGCAGTGCCCAGAAAGGCTGGGGAAGCTGGTGGCTCACCCCATTCTGTTTTTCCTGGCCTGGTGAGAGGAACTCTTTCTAGCTGGCAAATTCCCTCTTGGTGCTGAGCTGTGCCGGCTTGGGGAATGGGGTGATGCAGGCAAAATGAAGCTGTTTTCCTCTCCCTTTATGGGGCTATTCTCAGGTCTTTTGGTCCACTGTGCTGCTAAAATTTCTTAAGTGAACTCTGAACTCCAGGGCTCTTCTTGTTCATGGATAGCTAGCTCTTTGTGGGGGTTTGTCAGGGGAGCCCGTGGATGGGGTCTCCTACA
This sequence comes from Balaenoptera physalus, assembly GCF_965194825.1. Taxonomy (NCBI): domain Eukaryota; kingdom Metazoa; phylum Chordata; class Mammalia; order Artiodactyla; family Balaenopteridae; genus Balaenoptera; species Balaenoptera physalus. The sequence continues at coordinate 125,064,339 of NC_138890.1, forward strand.
TCACCATTTGGGCCTACAATTCCTGCTTTCAACTTCTCTGCTAATTGTTGTTGGTCAAATATTTGCTATCATGTTTGATAATGACTGACCCGAGATCACTTTTCCCCCTTAACATTTAGAAAGACCACATAACAATTACAGAAATTTTGGTAATAGGTCAAGGACTTTCTACAGAGCCACATTCCAGTCTTTATATAACATTTCTGTAGTGGCAATCATGGGGTACATATAATTTTATAAATTGCCTTTTCCACTTAATGTGATGTTTATCTATGTTGCCTTCCTATTTTTCTATGTTGCTTTCTAATCTTCCTAATTATCATTTTAATGATTTATACAGTAGACCAAGTACTTGGTTTATTTAATTTATTATTCTCATATTATTGCCCATTTGGGCTGCTACAGTTTTTTGCTTTACATGTAGTACTGCCATGAACACCAAAAGAACTTCATAAGGTTCAGTGACATGAGGGTTCTCACTTTTGTCTGACAACGACCAATTCAAAAGCCAATATTCTAATTTTTACCCTGTCTCTTTTATATTTAGCAGAGTTTAAAGCAAATTAGACAATACAGACTTTTCAAAATTGTCTAGAATTAAATAATATCCACATTATTTATTATTATAGAAGGCTTCTTTTTCTGGATTTTCAGAATGATGGAAAAATTTAGTAGATTTTTTTTTTTTTTGTTACTGACCAAAATAAAAGATGCCTAGGGAATATTAAATACAAATAAATGAACATTTTATTTTTCTAAAGTACTAATCCAGTGGAATCTTTCCCTCTTTTTAAATGTTTCAATACACATTAGCTTTTGCCAATGTATTTTATAATAAATGCTTGATAAATGAAATTCTTAGCTTATTTGTATTAGTATCTTCAAAGCGGTAGCACAAATAATGATATTTAAAAATGGAAGATTAGGTACTGCTGTATAACGTTTTCTTAACACAGTAGCAAGAAAGTTTTCAAAACTATTGAGGTAGAAAAGCTGATGTTCTGTACCCTGACATCTGTACGGTTGTCTAAGTAATACTTGAAAAACGTAACAGGTTAAATCCAATTCATTTTTAAACCATGAACACAGTGATTAAAGTAGAGATTGTTTGCCTTTGTTCCTAAAGATAATGAAACATGCTATTGGGCTGTAAAGAAACTGAGGATAGAGAACAGATGGGATTTCTGGCAAAGGGCAGGCAAGTCTGAGTGTCGGCAGCAGGAGCTGGCTAATGCTGTAGCATGTGGTGCTGATAATACCTCAATCAATTAAAGAAGTGCCATCCAGGATTTGCCAGTCAGAAGACATCTTAACTACTTTTTAAAAATTTTTTTAATTTAATTTTATTTATGTTTTTATACAGCAGGTTCTTATTAGTTACCCATTTTATGCATATTAGTGTGTACATGTCAATCCCAATTTCCCAATTCATCACACCACCACCCCCCCGCCACTTTCCCCCCTTGGTGTCCATACGTTTGTTCTCTACATCTGTGTCTCTATTTCTGCCCTGCAAACCGGTGCATCTATACAATTTTCTAGGTTCCACATATATGCGTTAATATACGATATTTGTTTTTCTTTTTCTGACTTACTTCACTCTGTATGACAGTCTCTAGATCCATCCACGTCTCTATAAATGACGCAATTTTGTCCCTTTTTATGGCTGAGTAACATTCCATTGTATATACGTACCACTTCTTCTTTATCCATTCATCTATCAATGGGCATTTAGGTTGCTTCCATGACCTGGCTATTGTAAATAGTGCTGCAATGAACATTGGGGTGCATGTGTCTTTTTGAATTATGGTTTTCTCTGGGTATATGCCCAGTAGTGGGATTGCTAGGTCATATGGTAATGCGTTTTTTTTTTTTAATTAATTAATTAATTTATTTATGGCTGTGTTGGGTCTTCGTTTCTGTGCAAGGGCTTTCTCTAGTTACGGCAAGCGGGGGCCACTCTTCATCGCAGTGCATAGGCCTTTCACTGTCGTGGCCTCTCTTGTTGCGGGGCACAGGCTCCAGACATACAGGCTCAGTAGTTGTGGCTCACGGGCCTAGTTGCTCTGCGGCATGTGGGATCTTCCCAGACCAGGGCTCGAACCCGTGTCCCCTGCATTGGCAGGCAGATTCTCAACCACTGTGCCACCAGGGAAGCCCGGTAATTCTATTTTTAGTTTTTTTTTTTTTTTTTTTTTTTTTTTTAAAGGGAATGCTATTTATTTATTTATTTTATTATTTATGGCTGTGTTGGGTCTTCGTTTCTGTGCGAGGGCTTTCTCCAGTTGCGGCGAGCGGGGGCCACTCCTCATCGCGGTGCGCGGGCCTCTCACTATCGCGGTCTCTCTTGTTGCGGAGCACAGGCTCCAGACGCACGGGCTCAGTAATTGTGGCTCACGGGCCCAGTTGCTCCGCGGTATGTGGGATCTTCCCAGACCAGGGCTCGAACCCGTGTCCCCTGCATTGGCAGGCAGATTCTCAACCACTGCACCACCAGGGAAGCCCTATTTTTAGTTTTTTAAGGAACCTCCATACTGTTCTCCATAGTGGCTGTATCAATTTACATTCCCACCAACACTGCAAGAGGGTCCTCTTTTCTCCACACTCTCTCCAGCATATGTTGTTTGTATATTTTCTGATGATGCCCATTCTAACTGGTGTGAGGTGATACCTCAATGTCATTTTGATTTGCATTTCTCTAATAATTAGTGCTGTTGAGCAGCTTTTCATGTGCTTCTTGGCCATCTGTATGTCTTCTTTGGAGAAATGTCTATTTAGGTCTTCTGCCCATTTTTGGATTAGGTTGTTTGTTTTTTTAATATTGAGCTGGATGAGCTGTTTATATATTTTGGAAATTAACCCTTTGTCCGTTGATTCATTTGCCAATATTTTCTCCTATCCTGAGGGCTGTCTTTCATCTTGTTTGTAGTTTCCTTTGCTTTGCAAAAGCTTTTAAGTCTCATTAGGTTCCATTTGTTTACTTTTGTTTTTATTTCCATGACTCTAGGAGGTGGATCAAAAAAGATCTTGCTGTGATTTATGTCAAAGAGTGTTCTTCCTATGTTTTCCTCTAAGAGTTTTATAGTGTCCAGACTTACATTTAGGTCTCTAATCCATTTTGAGTTTATTTTTGTGTATGGTGTTAGGGACTGCTCTAATTTCATTCTTTTACATGTAGCTGTCCAGTTTTCCCAGCACCACTTATTGAAGAGACTGGCTTTTCTCCATTGTATATCCTTGCCTCCTTTGTCATAGATTAGTTAACCGCAGGTGCGTGGGTTTATCTCTGGGCTTTCTATCCTGTTCCATTGATCTATATTTCTGTTTTTGTGCCAGTACCATATTGTCTTGATTACTGTAACTTTGTAGTATAGGCTGAAGTCAGGGAGTCTGATTTCTCCAGCTCCGTTTTGTTCCCTCAAGATTGCTTTGGCTATTCGGGGTCTTTTGTGTCTCCATACAAATTTTAAGATTTTTTTTTCTAGTTCTGTAAAAAATGCCATTGGTAATTAGATAGGGATTGCATTGAATCTGTAGATTGCTTTGGGTAGTATAGTCATTTTCACAATATTGATTCTTCCAATCCAAAAACATAGTATATCTCTCCATCTGTTTGTATCATCTTTAATTTCTTTCATCAGTGTCTTATAATTTTCTGCATACAGGTCTTTTGTCTCCCTAGGTAGGTTTATTCCTAGGTATTTTATTCTTTTAGTTGCAATGGTAAACAGTTTTCCTTAATTTCTCTTTCAGATTTTTCATCATTAGTGTATAGGGATGCAAGAGATTCCTGTGCATTTATTTTGTATCCTGCAACTTTACCAAATTCATTGATTAGCTCTAGTAGTTTTCTGGTAGCATCTTTAGGATTCTCTATGTATAGTATCATGTCATCTGCAAACAGTGACAGTTTTACTTCTTCTTTCCCAATTTGTATTCCTTTTATTTCTTTTTCTTCTCTGATTGCCATGGCTAGGACTTCCAAAACTCTGTTGAATAATAGTGGCGAGAGTTGACATCCTTGTCTTGTTCCTGATCTTAGAGGAAATGCTTTCAGTTTTTCACCATTGAGAATGATGTTTGCTGTGGGTTTGTTGTATATGGCCTTTATTATGTTGAGGTAGGTTCCCTCTATGCCCACTTTCTGGAGAGTTTTTTACCATAAATGGGTGTTGAATTTTGTCAAAAGCTTTTTCTGCATCTATTGAGATGATCATATGGTTTTTATTCTTCAATTTGTTAATATGGTGTATCACATTGATTGATCTGCATATACTGAAGAATCCTTGCATCCCTGGGATAAATCCCACTTGATTGTGGTGTATGATCCTTTTAATGTGTTGTTGGATTTTGTTTGCTAGTATTTTGTTGAGGCTTTTTGCATCTATATTCATCAGTGATATTGGTCTGTAATTTTCTTTTTTTTGTAGTATCTTTGTCTGGTTTTGGTATCAGGGTGATGGTGGCCTTATAGAGTGAGATTGGGAGTGTTCCTTCCTCTGCAGTTTTTTGTAAGAGTTTGAGAAGGATGGGTGTTAGCTCTTCTCTAAATGTTTGATAGAATTCACCTGTGAATCCATCTGGTCCTGGACTTTCGTTTGTTGGAAGATTTTTAATCACAGCTTCAATTTCATTACTTGTGATTGGTCTGTTGATATTTTCTATTTCTTCCTGGTTCAGTCTTGGAAGGTTATACCTTTCTAAGAGTTTGTCCATTTCTTCCAGGTTGTCCATTTTATTGGCATAGAGCTACTTGTAGTAGTCTCTTAGGATGCTTTGTATTTCTGCGGTGTCTGTTGTAATTTCTCCTTTTTCATTTCTCATTTTATTGATTTGAGTCCTCTCCCTCTTTTCCTTGATGAGTCTGGCTAATGGTTTATCAATTTTGTTTATCTTATGAAAGAACCAGCTTTTAGTTTTATTGATCTTTGCTATTGTTTTCTTTGTTTCTATTTCATTTATTTCTGCTCTAGTCTTTATGATTTCTTTCCTTCTACTAACTTTGGGTTTTGTTTGTTCTTCTTTCTCTAGTGCCTTTAGGTGTCAGGTTAGATTGTTTATTTGAGGTTTTTCTTGTTTCTTGAGGTAGGCTTGTATTGCTATAAACTTCCCCCGTAGGACTGCTTTTGCTGCATCCCATAGGTTTTGGATCATCGTGTTTTCATTGTCATTTGTCTCTAGGTATTTTTTGATTTCCTCTTTGATTTCTCCAGTGATCTCTTTGTTATTTAGTAACATATTGTTTACCCTCCACGTGTTTGTGTTTTTTATGTTTTTTTCCCTGTAATTGATTTCTAATCTCATAGCGTTGTGGTCAGAAAAGATGTGTGATATGATTTCAATTTTCTTAAATTTACTGAGGCTTGATTTGTGACCCAAGATGTGATCTATCCTGGAGAATGTTCCATATGCAGTTGAGAAGAAAGTGTAATCTGCTGTTTTTGGATGGAATGTCCTATAAATACCAATTAAATCTATTTCGCCTATTGTGTCATTTAAAGCTTGTGTTTCCTTATTAATTTTCTGTTTGGATGATCTGTCCATTGGTATAAGTGAGGCGTTAAAGTCCCCCACTATTATTGTGTTACTGTTGATTTCCTCCTATATAGCTGTTAGCAGTTGCCTTATGTATTGAGGTGCTCCCATGTTGGGTGCATATATATTTATAATTGTTATATCTTCTTCTTGGATTGATCCCTTGATCATTATGTAGTGTCCTTCCTTGTCTCTTGTAACATTCTTTATTTTAAAGTCTATTTTATCTGATATGAGTATTGCTACTCCAGCTTTCTTTTGATTTCCATTTGCATGGAATATCTTTTTCCATCCCCTCACTTTCAATCTGTACATATCCCTAAGGTCTGAAGTGTGTCTCTTGTAGACAGTGTATATATGGGTCTTGTTTTTGTATGTATTCAGCGAGCCTGTGTCTTTTGGTTGGAGCATTTAATCCATTCATGTTTAAGGTAATTATCGATATGTATGTTCCTATTACCATTTTCTTAATTGTTATGGGTTTGTTTTTGTAGGTCCTTTTCTTCTCTTGTGTTTCCCACTTAGAGAAGTTCCTTTAGCATTTGTTGTAGAGCTGGTTTGGTGGTGCTGAATTCTCTTAGCTTTTGCTTGTCTGTAAAGCTTTTGATTTCTCTGTCAAATCTGAATGAGATCCTTGCCGGGTAGAGTAATCTTGGTTGTAGGTTCTTCCCTTTCATCACTTTAAATATATCATGCCACTTCCTTCTGGCTTGTAGAGTTTCTGCTGAGAAATCAGCTGTTAACCTTATGGGAGTTCCCTTGTATGTTATTTGTCGTTTTTCCCTTGTTGCTTTCAATAATTTTTCTTTGCTTTTAATTTTTGTCAATTTGATTACTATGTGTCTCGGTGTGTTTCTCCTTGGGTTTATCCTGCGTGGGACTCTCTGTGCTTCCTGGACTTGGGTGGCTATTTCCTTTCCCATGTTAGGGAAGTTTTCGACTATAATCGCTTCAAATATTTTCTCAGGTCCTTTCTCTTTCTCTTCTCCTTCTGGGACCCCTATAATGCAAATGTTCCTGCATTTAATGTTGTCCCAGAGGTCTCTTAGGCTGTCTTCATTTCTTTTCATTCTTTTTTCTTTATTCTGTTCCATGGCAGCAAATTCCACTATTCTATCTTCCAGGTCACTTCTCTGTTCTTCTGCCTCAGTTATTCTGCTATTGACTCCTTCTAGTGTATTTTCTAGTGTATTTTTCATTTCAGTTATTGTATTGTTCATCTCTGTTTGTTTGTTCTTTAATTCTTCTAGGTGTTTGTTCTTTAATTCTTCTATGTCTTTGTTAAACATTTCTTGCATCTTCTTGATCTTTGCCTCCATTCTTTTTCTGAGGTCCTGGATCATCTTCACTATCATTATTCTGAATTCTTTTCTGGAAGGTTGCCTATCTCCACTTCACTTAGTTGTTTTTCTGGGGTTTTATCTTGTTCCTTCATCTGGTACATAGCCCTCTGCCTTTTCATCTTGTCTATCTTTCTGTGACTGTGGTTTTTGTTCCACAGGCTTCAGGATTGTAGTTCTTCTTGCTTCTGCTGTCTGTCCTCTGGTGGGTGAGGCTATCTACGAGGCTTGTGCAAGTTTCTTGATGGGAGGGACTGGTGGTGGGTAGAGCTGAGTGTTGCTCTGGTGGGCAGAGCTCAGTAAAACTTTAATCCACTTGTCTGCTGATGGGTGGGGCTGGGTTCCCTCCCTGTTGGTTGTTTGGCCTGAGGCGACCCAACACTGGAGCCTACCCAGCTCTTTGGTGGGGCTAATGGCGGACTCTGGGAGGGCTCACGCCAAGGAGTACTTCCCACAACTTCTGCTGCCAGTGTCCTTGTCCTCATGGTGAGACACAGCCACCCCCCACCTCTGCAGGTGACCCTCCAACACTAGCAGGTAGGTCTGCTTCAGTCTCCTATGGGGGTCACTGCTCCTTACCCTGGGTCCCGACACACACACTACTTTGTGTGTGCTGTCCAAGAGTGGAGCCTCTGTTTCCCCCAGTCCTGTCAAAGTCCTGCAGTCAAATCCCGCTAGCCTTCAAAGTCTGATTCTCTAGGAATTCCTCCTCCTGTTGCCAGACCCCCAGGTTGGGAAGCCTGACGTGGGCCTCAGAACCTTCACTCCAGTGGGTGGACTTCTGTGGTATAAGTGTTCTCCAGTCTGTGAGTCACCCACCTAGCAGTTATGGGATTTGATTTTACTGTGATTGAGCCCCTTGTACCATCTCATTGTGGCTTCTCCTTTGTCTTTGGATGTGGGGTATCTTGTTTGGTGAGTTGCAATGTCCTCCTGTCGAAGATTATTCAGCAGTTAGTTGTGATTCCGGTGCTCTTGCAAGAGAAAGTGAGTCCTTCTACTCCGCCATCTTGAACCAACCTCTTCTTAACTACTTTTTCTTAAAGCCAAGAGCAACTTCATTATAACCCACTATGTGGCCAAGCAGCCAATTTACGGTTCACTTTTGACAGTTGGCTGATGTCAGTTTTTTGAAGAATGTATGTTCATGCTTGGAAATGTTGCTAATGTGAAATGTTGTAATTTGTACGATACCGAGTCACCATCTGAACAGCACCCGCATAATTTATTCATCATCTACAAATATTTATGGAACTCAAATGCTGAGTGCTTTAATATGTACATAACAAAACTTTTGTTTTCAAAGCTGATTATGCTGCAAGTTAGCATGGGGCTTCCTGTGAAGGTCCATAGCTCTTCCTCCTGCAGCTTTCTTCACAGCATTTATCACTTTCTTTTCATACTCTCTCCCTCAGTAAAAACCAAAGTCATCTTTACAATGGCCTGATAGGCCCTACACAAATGTCCCATATATATCTGATCTCATGACCTATTTCTCTCTGATTCCCTTCATGCATGGATGAAATGTAAAATTCCACTGTAGGGTAACAAACAGTCCTTTCTACTGTGCTGAGTACCTACTGCAAAACCAGTATACCAGAGTGGATATAAAAGATTCTTCCATCAAGGGGTTTCCAATAGTTTCGGAAACAAGACTAAATAATACACATGACAATATGTGAATAAATAAGTTGTTACTAAATTTTGTGGTATAAATTTTAAATACAAAGTTCTAGGAAAGTTCAGAGTTCAGATAAGGCATGATGAGGACCATCTCCTTGTGTCCAGTTACCATGATGACAATAACAAACTGAAGGCCTCTAACTCTTTCTCTCTCCCACTACTTTTCTTGAGTACCAGGTGGGCATTTCTAAATGCTCCAAAGTAAGCAAATGCAAGACAATTTATTATTCCTGATTTCAGTTAGTGGCTTCACCACCTATTCTCCAACTCCAGCCAGAACTTGGAAGTCACCCTTAATTTTGCCTTTTAACTGCCTCCTCACCCCAGTCTGCATCTTGTTAACCTGGCCCTTCCTAAGTATGTTCTATATATAGATCCCCTTCTCTAAACTTCCATTTCCAGTACCTTGGCTGGTGCCAATGTCATCTCTGTTTTGGGTTTTACAACAACCATCTAACCATGTCACTAACTCTAAGCTGTTTACCCCAGCTACTGCTACCCCATCCGTTTTATATACAGCAAAGTGATCTTTCTAAAGTTCAAATCAAATGATTTATTTCACTCACTATTGTTCTCAGAATAAAATCCTTTGCATGACATCAATGGTCCTGTTTGTTACACATCTTTCCCAGGTGATATTCTGGATGCTCTCAGGTCTGATGGAAGGGAGTGAGTGCTCTTCCTATCACCAAATCTAACAAGGCCCATTAGGGCCAGTATTAATCAAGTGGGTCTGATCAAAGAGAGTGGAGTGGGGTCGGGGGAGGAGAAACTTTGGAAATGTGGTTCTAGGCACAAAGCCAAGACCAGGGTTTAGGCGCTTAAAAGGATCCACGCCAGCACTGCTGCATAGTGTTAGAGGGGTCATGGGAGCAGAAATAGAAACTGAACTATGGCCAGATGTATTAGGTGTCTATTGCTGTGACTACAAACTTATCAATTTAAAACACCACACACGTATTATCTCACAGTTTCTGTGGGTCGGGAGTTCAGGCACAGCTTGGCTGGGACCTCTGCTCAGGGTCCCACAGGTTGTAGTCAATGCGGCTGGGCTGCATTCCCATCTGGAGCTTGGTGTCCTCTTCCAAGCTCATTAAGGTTGTTAGTAGAATGTAGTTCTTTGCAGTTGTAGAACTAAGGCCATCAGCTCCTAGAGGCTGCCCCTCTCCATAGGCAGTTCACAATATGGCCACTTCTTCAAGGTCAATAGGAGAGCATCTCTCTTGCTTCAAGTCTTTCTTTTAGAGAAGGCCTTGTGTCCGCCTGCCTGCCAGTCTGTCTGTCTGGCTGGCTCCTGACTCTAACATATGTCTTTAATTCTGTAACTCCTTCATCTTATTATCCCTTCTTCTCTCATACTAGCTATAAAAATACATTATGAAAAAATATTTTTTCTTTCCTTTCTTTCTTGATAGCATGTTGAATGGATAACATGTCATCCATTAACTATTACTACTCCTATTTCACAGATTGGGAAATGATGCACAGAAATGTTAAAGAACTTCCCTAGGTTCACACAGCCAGGGCTGGCCAAATGGTAGCTCTGGAATTCAAGACAGCTGGGGAGGGGAAAATTGGATAACCTATGTCCTACTCACAGTGACCCTGAAAGAATGCATGGGAAGGAGCAGCTGGAGACAGAAGTTGACTTTCTCTGTAGAGGTGGACATGTGGGTGTCAAGAGAGAGGGTATTGACAGTAATGATGTCAACCTGGGGTTTCCTCTGAAATGTGACTAAATCTCACTGGTGCTTGCCATTCAAACAGTATCTACATGACAGAGACATTGCGATCACATCCAGTGTGAGGCTCTTGTTACATGGAGGATCTATGAATGCCACCCTTTGGAATGAAAGAGGGATTATGAAGGACAAAACAGTGCACTTTTAACATGATCTAGATAGAAAAAAAAGGGCATGCATATCATACTTGTGGAGTGCATCGTTAGAAGGCATAGTGTAAGCAGCTTTTGGCAGGAAAGAGCTCTTTGTAGGAAAGAGCTCCCTGTAGGAGGCACTCTTTTGTCTTGTCACTAACCTTAAACCTGGCACCCCCATGCTCTACTCATCTCCAGCCCTAGAACACCTTTCAAATCTTTTGATCACACAATACCTTGCCCAATCTGTTGGTTCTTTCCGTAGATCAAAGAAGTAGAAATGAAGAATAAGTAATTAACAGATGACCAGATCGCTTCCCTAGATTTCCCTTCAGTAATCTCATGAGCAAACTGTGTGAACAAGATAGCATCTAAAGAAAAACCACAAGAGGTCAACAAGCCTGCCCACAAGCCTGCACACAGTGGGGGATGGTGACGACTCTGACCCCTTATCCCAATAATTTACTGAGATTACTTCCCTTTTTCCTTTTAAAAATTTTCATGGGGCTTCCCTGGTGGCGCAGTGGTTGAGAATCTGCCTGCTAATGCAGGGGGCACGGGTTCAAGCCCTGGTCTGGGAAGATCCCACATGCCGCAGAGCAATTAGGCCCGTGAGCCACAACTACTGAGCCTGCCCGTCTGGAGCCTGTGCTCCGCAACAAGAGAGGCCACGATAGTGAGAGGCCCACGCACTGTGATGAAGAGTGGCCTCCGCTTGCCACAACTAGAGGAAGCCCTCGCACAGAAATGAAGACCCAACATAGCAATCAATCAATCTTTAAAAAAAAAAATTTTTTTTCATGGCCGAGCAGAGTTGATTTCTGGGGGGCACCAAGTCCATCATCTCCCCAGATTGCTGGCATTCTGATTAAACGCAACTTTCCTTTCTACTAACATTTTTCTCTCTCTCGTGTATTGATTTTCTAGCACCGAGGTGCTGGACCTGACTTGGTAGCGATAGCAACTTCATTAGCTTGCAGAATAAGGATTCAGAAAGACCTCAGTAGATACAAATGGTAAACCTCAGCTCACAAAGAGAAATTTAATAGTAATAAGCATAGGGTTCTGCCTTTGGACTTGACCTCTTTCTTTTAAATTGTGGAAAAATTAAATTAAATCACATAACCTTTTTTTTTTTTTTTTTTTCTAGGTCAAGTTCTTTACTTCCCAGAAGTGATGGCTAAAGGGAGGGAGGAGAGGGTGAGACGAGGAAGACAGAAAGAGCCAGAGAGAGGGAGGAGCTGGGAAGACAGGGGACAGTAAACCACTGTTCTATGAAGTCTCAGGAGGCAAGTGCTCAAGGTAAAAAAGTCCTGGAGAATCGTCCGCAGCTGCGGCAGCTGCGGGAAGCATCTCGGTTTCCTTCTGTATATAAGTCCTTGGGGGAAAAAGGCTGCCGCGCTGCCGCTGCATTAAATAGTTATGTACATCGCAGAGTCCCAGGCCGTGGGCAGGCAGGGAGGGGGGTCATTTCACCAGGGGCCGAGTTTTATCATCATCGCCGCACTGGTGGGCTTTGTACTTTTTCACCTCTGCCATGTACTTGGCCCATGCATCACCTTTACTTGTTAATACCTCATCCTCCGTCTTCTGCTTCTTGGCTACTATTCCCGTCTTGAGGGCTAGTTTGTTCCCGCCTCTGCGCTTGCCCACGAAGCTGAGCGTGGGGCCCGGGCCGCCCTTCCTCTTCGGATCCCCGGGACCCGCGGCGGCGGCGGTGGCCGGCTGGTCGGGTCGCTGCGGGCCCGGGGGCGGCTCCTCCTGCCGCTGCCGCCGCTCCTCCTCCATCTTCCGCTTGAACAGCTCCAGGAAGCTGCCGTCGTTGGCGAACAAGTTCACGCCGCCCGACACCGGGCTCGAACCCGCGCCCGACACTTCATCATCCCCGCTCTCGGGCGACGTCCCGGGCCCGGACTCAGCCCATCGGCTCCCGCCGCCGCCGCCGCCCGCTGGGCCCGGCGCCTCCCGGCCCGGAGGTTCCGCCCGCCTCCCTCGGGCAGCCATTTTGTCGCCAGGTACCTCGCAAAGGATTCCGGGAAGGCCGCTCCGGGCCCGCGCTTGGCGCCAGACTTGCCTCGTCCCGGGCAATGCATGCCGGGAACACATAACCATTTTTAAGTGTATATTTTGGTAGTGTTAAGTTTATTTATGTTGTTGTACAACAGATTTCTAGAACTTTTTGACTTGCAACATTGAGACACTATATTCAGTCAACACTAAATTACCCCTCCTCCCTTCCTTTAGCCCTTGGTAACTATATTTTCTGTTTCTGTGATTTGACTACTTTAGATGCTTCATATGAGTGGAATCATACAGTATTTGTCCTTCTGTGACTGGCTTATTTCTCTTAGCATTATGTCCTCAAGGTTCGTCCATGGTATTGAACATAACAGGATTTCCTTCCTTTTAAAGGCAACCATAGTATTCCACTGTTTGTATATACCACATTTCTTTATCCATTCATCTGTCTATAAACATTTGGTTGCTTCCACATTTTGTCTACTGTGAATAATGCTGTGATGAACATGGGTGTGCAAATATCTCTTTGAAATCCTGCTTTGAATTCCTTTGGATATATACCCAGAAAGGGATAGACAGATATATATACATATCCCCAGATTGCAGGATCATATGATAATTCTATTTTTAATTTTTTAGAAACTTCCATACTGTTTTCCATAATAGCCGCATGATTTTACATTACCCCTAACAGGACAACAGAGTTTCAACTTCTTCACATCCTCTTCAACACCTGTTATTTTCTGTTCTTTTGATAGCGGCCACTCGGTGGACATGAGGTGGCATTTCATTGTGGTTTTGATTCGCATTTCCCTAACGATTAGTAATGTTGAGCATTTTTTCATGTTCTCATTGGCCATTGTTATGACTTTGTTTAATTAACATTTTTAAAGTGGATCACAGAATGGTGAGCCAAGGTTCAACAAGGATCACAAGAGAAATTGAAATAGAAAAGTTTATTACAGGTTTTGGAGGAAGTAAACTGCATGCCTCCAGGGGTCACAGAGGGAGGTCAAGGCAGAGTGCAAACAGAGAGGCAGAACTTGGGGCACATGCCTTTATTAAAGTCTGTGGGTGGAGTGCTTTGGGTTTCCTGGGCTAGGGCTGGATCAGTCAATTCAGAGCAAAGGAGTGGGGTTTCTATAAGCCCCACAGGGGTCATATCTAAAGGGCACATAAGGCATACAGGCACTGGGAGGCAGGGAAGAATTGATCATAGGCTGTTGGGGAAATCATATCAGGACTTGTATTTGCTTGTGACTTTGTGGCTGCAATCTAGGACATGGGCTTGCATGGGGAGGCAGGCAGAATTTATGGTCCCTGCAGGCCACTTGACCAAACAAAATGGATGCTGAAGCAGCAATACCATGGAGTAGCTTAGCTAAACACTCAGCCATTCTTGGGAGAAATGTCTATTAAAGTCCTTTACCCATTTTTTTAAAAAATTAATTAATTAATTAATTTATTTATTTTTGGCTGTGTTGGGTCTTCGTTTCTGTGCGAGGGCTTTCTCCAGTTGTGGCGAGCGGGGGCCACTCTTCATCGCGGTGTGCTGGCCTCTCACTGTCGCGGCCTCTCCTGTTGCGGAGCACAGGCTCCAGACGCGCAGGCTCAGTAGTTGTGGCTCCCGGGCTTAGTTGCTCTGCGGCATGTGGGATCTTCCCAGACCAGGGCTCGAACCCGTGTCCCCTGCATTGGCAGGCAGATTCTTAACCACTGCGCCACCAGGGAAGCTCCTTTGCCCATTTTTTAATTGGGTTATTTGTTTTTGTTGTTGTTGAGTTGTAGAAGTTCCTTATATATGCTGGATATTAACCTCTTGTCAGATACATGATTTGCAATTATTTTCTCCCCTTCCATATGATGCCTTTTCATTCTGTTGATTGTTTTCTCTAATGTGGAGAAGTTTTTAAGTTTGATGCAGTCCTGTTTGTCTATTTTTTATTTTGTTGCCTGTATTTTTGCTGTCATATCCAAGAAATCATTGCCAAATCGAATGCTATGAAACTTTCCCCTGTTTGCTTCTAGGAGTTTTATAGTTTTAAGGCCTTACATTTAGGTCTTTACTTCATTTTAAGTTAATTTTTATATGGTATAAGGTAAACGGCCTAACTTTATTTCTTTTGCATGTGGATATCCAGTTTTTCCTTAACCGTTTGTTGTCCTTTCCCCATGTGTAGTCTTGGCATCCTTGTAAAAAATTATTTAGCTGTATACGCAAGAATTTATTTCTGGTCTCTATTCTGCTCCATTGGTTTTTACATCTATCTTTATGCCAGTCCACAGTTTTTTAAAATTAATTAATTAATTAATTAATTTTTGGCTGCGTTGGGTCTTTGTTGCTGCACGCAAGCTTTCTCTAGTTGTGGTGAGTGGGGGCTACACTTCGTTGTGGTGCGCGGGCTTCTCATTGTGGTGGCTTCTCTTGTTGCGGAGCATGGGCTCTAGGTGCACGGGCTTCAGTAGTTGTGGCTCGTGGGCTCTAGAGTGCAGGCTCAGTAGTTGTGGTGCACAGGCTTAGTTGCTCCGCGGCATGTGGGATCTTCCCGGACCAGGGCTCGAACCCGTGTCCCCGGCATTGGCAGGTGGATTCCTGACCACTGCGCCACCAGGAAGTCCCACAGTCTTTTAATTACTGATGCTTTGTAATATGTTTTGAAATCAGAACATCTGAGGCCTCCAACTTTGGTTCTCCTTTTTCAAGATAGTTTTGACTATTCAGGTCCCTTGAGATTGCATATGAATTTTAGAATGGTTTTTCCTATTTCTGTGAAAAATGCCATTGGGATTTTGATAGGGACTGCACTGAGTCTGTAGATTGTCTTGGGTAGTATGAACATTTTAACAATATTATATTTTCCAAGCCACAAGTACAAGGTGTCTTTCCATTAATTTGTATCTTCTTTGATTACTTTCAGCAATATTTTATACTTTTCAGTGTACAAGTCTTTCACTTCCTTAGTTAAGTTTATTCCTAAGTATTTTATCCTTTTTAATGCTTTAGTAGATGTGATTGATTTTTGGATCCTGCAACTTTACTGAAATTGTTAGTTGTAATAGTTTGTGTGTGTGTGTGTATAATCTTTAGAGATTTTGATATGTAAGATTATGCCATCTGCAAACAGAGGTAATTCTCTTTTCTAATTTGGATGACTTTTATATCTTTTTCTTGTCTAATTGCTCTGGCTAGAACTTCTAGTACTATGCTGATTAGTAGTAGTGAGAATGGGCATCCTTGTCTTATTCCTGATCTTGGATGAAAAGCTTTGAGAGCTTCACCATTGAGTATGATGTTAGCTGTGGGCTCTTCATAGATGGCTTTTATTATATTGAGGTAGTTTCCTTTATTCTTAATTTGTTGAATATTTTTATCATGAAAGTGTGTTGAATTTTGTCAAATGCTTTTTCTGCTTTTATTGTGATGATCATGTGGTTTTGGTCCATTTTATTAAATGTGGTGTATTACAGTGATTATTTTCATATGTTCAACTATCCTTCATTCTAGGTATAATTCCCACTTGGTCATGGTATATAAACCTTATATATGTTGTTGAATTTTGTTTGCTAGTATCTTGTTTAGGATTTTTGTGTCAATATTCACCAGGGAGATTGGTCCATACTTTTCTTATCTTTGGTTTTTGTACAAGGATAATGCTGGCCTCATAGAATGAGTTTGAGTGTGTGCTCTCCTCTTCAATTCTTTGGGAGCATTTGAGAAGAATTGGTATTAATTCTTCTTTAAATGTTTGGTAGAATTCTCCAGTGAAACCATCTGGTCCTGGGCTTTACTTTACTGGGAGGTTTTTGATGACTACTTCAATCTCAATCTCTTTACTAGTTATAGTTCTGTTCAGATTTTGTTTCTTCATGATTCAGTCTTGGTAAATTGTATGTTTCTAGGAATTTATCTATTTCTTCTAGGTTATTGAATTTGTTGGTGTATATTTGTTCATAGTTATCTTATGATCCTTTTTATTTCTGTGGCATTAGTTGTAATGTCTCCTCTTACATTTCTAATTTTAGCCACTTGGATCTTTTTTTTCCTTAGTGTAGCTAAGGTTTGTCAATTTCATTGATCTTTAAAAAAAACCAACTCACGGTTTCATTGACTTTTTTCCTACTGTGTTTCTTTTTTTAAAATATAAATTTATTTATTTACTTTGGTTGCATTGGGTCTTCGTTGTGGCACGTGCGCTCTTCGTTGTGGCGTGTGGGCTTCTCTAGTTGTAGTGCACAGGCTTCTTTAGTTGTGGTGTGTGGGCTTCTCTAGTTGTGATGTGCCGGCTCTAGAGTGCGCAGGCTCAGTAGTTGTGGTGCATGGGCTTAGTTGTGGTATGTAGGATCTTAGTTCCCTGACCACAGATCGAACCCGGGCCCCCTGCATTGGGAGCACGCAGTCTTAACCACTGGACCACCAGGGAAGTCCCCTTTCCTATTGTGTTTCTATTCTCTAGTTCATTTATCTCTGCTCTAATCTTTACTATTTGCTTCCTTCTGCTAACTTTGAGTTTAGTTTGTTCTTTTTCTAGTCCCTTGAGGTGTAAGATTAGGTTGTTGATTGGAGAGATTTCATCTTTTTTAATTAAGCATTTACCATTATAAACTTCCCTTTTAGTACTGATTTTGCTGCATCCATAAGTTTTCATACCCCATTGGTTGTTTAAGGATGTATTGTTTAATATCCGCATTTTTGTGGATTTTCCTGTTTTTCTTCTGCTATTGATTTCTAGCTTGATTCCACTGTGATCAGAGAAGGTACTTATATGATTTTTTTCTTAAAATTTCTTCTCAAATTTAAGATTTATTTTGTTGCTTAACATGTGGGTCTATTTTGAAGAATGTTCCATGTGCACTTGAGAAGAATGTGTATTTTGCTGTTGTTAGGTGGAGTGTTCTATGTTTATTAGGTCTGATTGTTTCATAGTGTTTTTCAAGTCTTCTGTTTCCTCACTGATCTTCTGTCTGGTTGTTCTATCTATAACTGAAAGCAGGGTATTGAAGTCTACTCCTATTGTTGTTTTACTGTTTCTCCCTTCAGTTCTTGCAATGTTTGCATCATATATTTGCGAGCTCGAATGATAGGGGCATATCTATTTATGATTGTTATATCTTCCTAGTGAATTGACCCGTTTATCTTTATATAAAGACCTTCGTTGTCTCTCATGACTCTTTTTGTCTTAAAGTCTGTTTTGTCAGAGGTATAGCCACTCCTGTTCCTTAGGTTCCTGTTTGCATGGAATATATTTTTGTACGCTTTCACTTCCAGCCTATGTGTGTTCTTAGATATAAAGTGTAAACAGCATATAGTTGGATCTTTTTTATCCATTCAGCCAGTCTATATCTTCTAATTGGTGCATTTAATCCACTTACATTTAAACTACTAGTAGAGGACTTACTATTGCCATTTTGTTAATGGTTTCCCATATATCCTATAGCTTTTTTATCCCTCCTTTCTTCCCTTGCTACCTACTTTTGTGTCTCATTGATTTTAACTTTTTATAGTGACATGTTTTGATTCCCTTCTCATTTCTCTTTATGTATATTATTTAGATATTTTCTTTGTGGTCATCATTGTAGTTAAATTAACTATAAAAGTTTTAACGATCTATTTTATACTGATAACACCTTTAATTGTATATAAAAACTCTACTCCTGTATAGCTCTGCCACCCCTTCTTAATGTTATTTATGACAAAAATTAGCTCTTTTTATACTGTGCATCCATTAACAGAGATTTATAATTGCTTTTGTTTTAAAAATTATTTACCAGATATTAAATGATTTACACACCTACATTAAATAATACAAGGTTCTATATTTGTCTATATATTTTCCTTTACCAGGAGTTTTATATTTTCACATGGTTTTGTGTTGCTGTTTATCATCCTTTCACTTCAAGGACTCCCTTAAGCATTTTCTGTATGGCAGGTCTAGTAGTCATGAACTCCCTCATCTTTAGTTTATCTGGGAAAGTCTTAATTTCTCCTTTGGTTTTGAAGGACAGTACTTGGTTGGCAGGTTTTTTATTTTAGTACTTTTGAATATATTATCCCACTCCCTTCTAGCCTGCAAGATTTCTACTGGGAAATCTGCTTATAATCTAAAGGAAGCTCCCTTGTATATGGTGAGTCATTATTCTTGGGCTGTTTTCAAGATTCTTTGTCAGTGTCTTATGACAGTTTGATGTGTCTTGGTAAGTCTTTAGATTTATCCTAGTTGGAGTCCTTTGAGCTTCTTGAATTTGTGTGTCCATTCCTGTGTCAGATTTGGGAATTTGGGACCCATTATTTCTTAAAATAGATTCTCTGCTGCTTCCCCTTTCTTCTCCTTCTGGCACTCCAACAATGCATATGTTTTTCTGCTTGATGGTATCCCGTAAGTCCCTCAGGCTCTCTTCATTTTTCTTTATTGGTTTTTTTCCTGTTCTGCCTCAGTAATTTCAAAATCCTGTCTATGAATTTGCGGATTCTTTCTTTTGCCTGGTCAAGGCTGCTGTTGAGTCCCTCTAGTAAATTTTCTTTCAGTTATTGTATGCTGTTTCAGAATTTTCATTTGATTCTTCTTCATCGTTTCTCTTTGTTGGTATTTTTTGTTCATGCATCATTTTTCTGATTTTATTTAGTTGCCTACCTGTGCTCTCTTTTAATTCATTGAGCATCCCTATAATGATAGTTTTGAATTATTTGTCTGGTAATTCATATATCTCCATTTCTTTAGGGTCACTTTGTGAAGATTTCATTTGTTCCATTAAATGTGCCATGTTTCCTTGTTTCTCTGCATGTTTCTTGTTGGGATTTTGGCATTTGACAAATCTGTCACCTCTTTCAGACTTGCAGTTTTGTTCTGTATAGGAAGGACTTTCTCCATTCAACCTGGTTAGAGATTCTGGAGACCTCTCAAGCATTCTCTGTGGATGCATTCTCTGTGGGCTTGTGTGTGTAATCTCCTAAATGAAGAGTTTAGCTGGTTTCTACTCAGGAGTTCTCCCTCTTGTCTGTCTGCACTACTGGGACTCTCTGGTGGTATAGTAAGCAGTGATACCACTGTTTACTGGAGCTCTACATGTCTGTCTGTGGTACTGCACTCTGGTGTGTGATAATTGTCTTTGTTCTTAGAGACCTGCAAGTTTGCACCTTGTTCCTGCCTGTGCTTGGATTCAGGCAAGAAAGAAACCAGTCCCTCATACGGCACCCACTAAAAGTCAGAATGTTAGGTGTATGGGCTTCCCTGGTGGCACAGTGGTTGAGAATCCATCTGCCAATGCAGGGGACACGGGTTCGAGCCCTAGTCCAGGAAGATCCCACGTGCTGCGAAGCAACTAAGCCCATGCACCACAATTACTGAGCCTGTGCTCTAGAGCCCGTGAGCCACAACTACTGAAGCCCATGCATCTAGAGCCTGTGCTCCACCAAGAAGAGAAGCCATGGCAATGAAAAGCCCGTGCACTGCAATGAAGA
This sequence comes from Balaenoptera physalus, assembly GCF_965194825.1. Classification (NCBI taxonomy): domain Eukaryota; kingdom Metazoa; phylum Chordata; class Mammalia; order Artiodactyla; family Balaenopteridae; genus Balaenoptera; species Balaenoptera physalus. The sequence goes on from NC_138890.1 coordinate 125,084,248, forward strand.
GTAGCTCCTGCTCGCCGCAACTAGAGAAAAGCCCGCGCGCAGCAACAAAGACCCAACACAGCCAAAAATAAATAAATATATTAGAAAAAAGAATGTTAGATGTATGTCCTACCCCTTTCTCTCCCCAGGGAGTAGATGGGAGTTGGGGGTTTCCTCCCAATCACACTGCACAGCGTGAAGGGCTCTGGCAAAATAAAGTGTCCCAAATTTTCCTACCAGGATTTGATACGGTTGTTTTTGCACTTGCCTGAGGTGCAGGAATCTTTTAACTGGTTTCTTTCTCTCTCACATAAGTATTTGACCCAAGCACTGTTGTTAAATCTGTGTCTCCACAGAGGAATGAGGGTCTAGGGCTTCCTGTTCCACCACCTTGCTGATAACATTCTGGGCTTGAGCCTCTTTTAAAGGTCTTATCTGATTAGGTTGGGTCCATACAGGATAATCCCCCTTTTGATTCATTCAAAGTCACCTAATTAGGTATCTTAACTTCATCCACAAAATCCTTACAATTATGCCATATTCTATTGATTAGAAGCAAGTCACAGGTTCTACCCATATTCAAGGGGAAGGGATTACACAAAGATGTGGACATCAGGGGTCAGGAATCATGGAAACTACGTGAGAATTTTGCCTACCACACTAGTCCTATCTTAGTTGGTGGTATGGGTACTTACAGAGAGGCTAGAGCCTAACCTCAAGTGCTTCCGGGACCTATATTAAATCTTGGCATAGAAGTGTTTTCTGACCCCACTTACTGGTAAAAATGGGACTCTTGTTCTGATGCCAGCCTCTTCTCTCATTAGCTAAGGACCTGACAAAGGCTAAAGGTACATGAGGTAGGCTCTTATCAAAGATTTTATTTTCCAGTAAATGACTACATTTAAATTTCCTGGTGCTTCACAACCCAAGAGCTTCACTCCATCATTCCCTGAACGTTCCACGTCTTCTGAGCCTTTGCTTGGGGAGTCTTAGGTATCACTGAGTTGTACAAAACAGAAACCCACTCAACTGAGCTTCAGAAAAACATGAGAGGATTTTTAGTGTGGATCTAGAGGAATCGCCCAGAATCCAAGAATATTAATTGGGTTTTATCAGTAACTGAAACCAGTAACTGGAAATCTCTCAATCTCTGTGTAATGTTACCTTCTGGATCTACTTCATTCTTTCTACTTTTTCAGCTTCTCAAAGCATACAACAGAAAATGGCTTTGTTACAACAGACATTTTAGCACCTACTTACCATGTTTGTACAAGTCTAGTACCTGCTCTTGTCTAGAATCACTACCCCAATTTCACATTCTTGAGAAAGAGAATCTAATTAGTCCAATTTGAGAAAGAGGTACAATCAATTACGACCAAGGAGATAATGGTCCACCAGGTTGATCTCAGCTAAAGCCTCTTATTAGTTCTGTAAAAGTTTGTTAAATATATAAATTATTTTCTACATTATGATGTGTGGAAAAATAAATTTGTTCTCTATTTTTCAAATATCTATATTACATTTATTTACTTATTTATCTAATACTTTATATCATGTTAGATTAGCTAGAATCCCACTACAGTATTGAGTAGTTGTGGTAATGATCAGTATCTTCCTTTTCCCTGTGTTTAGTGGGAATGCTTCTACAATTTCACCAGGATGTTTTTTTGATTTACCTCCTGACCCATTAGTTGTTCAAGACTATGTTGTTTAATGTCCACACATTTGTGAATTTTCCAGTAAAGGTGTTATCAGCTTAAAATAGACTTTATATCTCTACGATGTTTTATGGGATCTTCATGGTAAGCACAAAACAAAAATATACAGTAGATTCATAAAAGATAAAGGAAATCAAAGCATACCACTATGAAAAATAATGAATTCCAGTGGTACTGGAGCAGTCTTTAATCTAGGGCTAATTGTCCCCCATTACTGAGGCAGGACTATTCTGTGTACTCTACCTGATGCCTATGAATCATGAGGCTTTCCACACTTGCTGATGGAAATGGGCATTTTTATTCACTTTTTGTGAGCACAGGGCACTGTTACCTCAAATCCTTTCAGGCAATTTTTTATCCTGCCCTGAGGACTTTCCTCACACATGTGCTGATCAGTACTCAGCTGAATTGAAAACGGGGACCCTACACAGATCTCTGGAGTTCTCTTTCTGTGCAGCTCTCATTACTCTGCCCTGTGAACTACACCTCCCTTGGTGTCCTGGACTCTTGAGCTCCACCTCCTCAATTTAGGGAGTCTGCCAGGCTTGCCTGGGCTCCCCTTCCATGATCCATGGCCTGGAAATACTCTCAAGGTAGTAGTAAGCTGGAGACAATCGTAGACCTCACCTCTTTTTTCCCCCTTGTCCCTCAGGGATCACTGTCCTTCACTGCCTGATATCCAGTATTTGAAGATCATGATTTCTTATATTTTATCTGTTTTGGGTTATTTTAGGAGGGAGGATAAATCCCTCGTGGCCAGAACAATCAGTACCAAGAAACTTACTCCGAAACACACACGGAAAAATAAAAATGTACATATACCCGAGCCAATTTTGAAAAATAGGAGCAAAAAGGGAAGATGATTCTCTGAGTGTTATCCCCATACCATAAGCATCACCTAGGAACTTGCTAGAAATGAAAATTCGTGGGCATCAACCCAGACAAACTTAATCAGAAGCCCTTTAGGTGAGGCCCAACAAGCCCTCCAGGTGACTGATGTGGCAAAGCTTGACAATCACTGATATATACATATATATATATATATGAAGTTTTAGTTAAAAAAGAAACATAGTACATAAAAGCAAATATAGAAAAATCTTAATGGAAGACTCTAGATGATAGATGTTCCTTATAAAGCTTTCAAATTTGCTGGAAAAAAAGGTATAGGTATAAGAACAGAAAAACAGACCAAAAGAACACTATAGAGAACTCAGGAAGTCTGTGTATACAGAGGTATTTGATATACAATAAAGACTGCATCACAGATCAATAGAAAGAAGTAGGCCTGTTTAGTAAATGATGTAAAGAAAACAAGGAGTTGATCCCAACATTAGGCCATATACCATGGTGGACTCTAAATGGATTAAAATCTAAATAATAAATATATATATCTAGTAGAAATGTGAGAAAATAGCTTTTTGACTCAGCAATGGGGAAGGCTTAAGAACAATAAAGCATAATGATATACCTTATTGTTGACAAATTGATAGATTCGTCTTCATCTATGTTAAACTTTTTTGTAAACAAAACACACCATAAACAAAGTTAAACAGACTGGACTGGGAACACATATTTGCAAATGTCCAAAAGGAAAGGAGAGTAATATCAGGAATGGACAAGGAAATACTACAAATCAGCCTTGAAAACATCAGAAAAATGGGCAAAGGGAATAGGACAATTACAGAATGGTAAATCTTAATGGCTAACAAGTATACGTACTTGTCAAACCACAGGTAATTAAAGGAATGAAATTTAAACAAATGTTAAAATACAATGTTATATTCATCAAACATGCAAAAGTTAGACAGTCACATAGTACTATTTGCAAATGTGGGGAAATGAGATCCATGTTAAGCTAGTGAGAGCATAAACTGGTGCAGACTTTGTGGAAAGTACTTTTAGTGGTATTTTGTGAAATTAATAGTATCTATGACCTAGCAATTGTATTCTTAGGTACATATTCTAGACAAATTTTTACACAGGTTCAAAAAAATGAAATGAGGATACTCACCACTGTGGTGTTTATGGCAACATGGGATGAAGTGGAGGCATCAAAATTGTTCATCACTATAAAAATGGATAAGTCAAATGCAGTGGAGTCAAACTATAGGTATACACATCGTGTGACAAAAAAAAAAAAAAATCTAGAGCCTGTTGCATTTACTTGTATAAATAAAAAACACACATAATACTGAATGTCTATTCTTTGTATAATCATTATTCACCACATGAATTCCAACTTAGATTTTTTCTAATATTTTACATCCACATTATTTATTATCAATACTAAGGACACTTATTTCTGCTCTACTACAAGTAGTTTTGGTCACATTATTTCTTGGATCCCAAATTTACTTTTGAGATTAAATTTTCATTTTATTCCAATATTTCCCCTGGTACTTCTTCTGGAAAGGCTATGTGGGAGGTAAATTTTGAAACCTTAAATTCCTGAAACTGTATTTTGCTTTCAGACTTAAATAACCTTAAAGTTTTGGATATATTGCTTTACTGTATCCTTGCATCCAATGATGCTGATGAAAATTGTTAATCTGATTTTGTTCACTTTGCAAGTAACTTCCTTCACATTTTGGAACTTTGCATGGTGTCCTTTAGACCTGATCTGAAATTTCACGAAGATCTATTCAGAAGTGTGTTCATGTTACAGTTTTTGTTCAGTTATGAATGGATCCATTGATCTGAGGACCTATGTTGTTCTTCAGATCTAGGACATTTTCAGTATTTTTTCTCATTCTGTATCTATCTCCTGCCTTCTCCCTTTGAACTCCTATTGGATCCAAGTTGGAACATGAAGACTTTTCATGTCTCACTTCACACTATTTAATTCTTTTGCATTACATTTTATGGAACCCAAATCTAAGAGAGAGAGCTGATTTGCTCTTTAGGTGTACACTTCCTACTTAGCACAGTTGTTGAATTTGTGACAAATTCTACTTTACATTATGAAGATATTTAAATACTTTCGTAAGTTTCAGAAGATACTGCTTTCAAATAGTGATTTCTTTGGTGACATTCTTCATGGTGTTGCTTTTCTTCAATTGTTCAGTAACTCTTGTTGTCATTGTAGTATGAGCTTGACTGCAGTAAGCGAATAACCTTCTCAAACTACCTGCACTGATGGTGGGTGAAGGCGACATTACACTGGGTAGGCCACGCCACTTCAAAATGGCTGCACTGTTTTGTTTTTTTTTTTCTAATCTAAGCATCCATACTCATTGCTCCTGCCTTGGGCCAGACATCTCCTGCACATTGCTTGGCATAAAAAAGGTGGTTGTCCTAACCAATTTCTCATGATGCAGCACCCATCACTAGAACTCCTGCTTGATCCACTGTGCTGTCTCTACTTTTGAGGTATCCCTGAAGCCAAATTCACCTTTTGTGATAGAATCTTCTGGCCCTATCTGCTCTGTCTTCCAACAATTCCTTGAAGTTTATCCAGTGCACACCTTTACTTTCCAAAACTTTGGAAATTACTTTCACCTATCATAGTATTAAATAATCTTTTGTCACTTCTAGGGATATGGATGGGAAGGGGAGCATGAAGGATGAGCCAGTGTGCAACCTTGAACAATTTACTTTGGGAGATAAGCCTGCACATGGTTCTTGGGAAAACAAATGCTCCTTTGAAGGATGATCCAAATGTGAAAGAAATGTTTTAATATCCATTCTGGGATGGCATTAGTTCTGAGTATTAGGTTTGGCCCTTCATGAAGATGGAGAGCCCTACAGTCATCTACCTTAAGAACTCATGCTCCACACACTAATTTTTCTTCAATTTTATTTCTTCATTTTTAGCTTATTTTTCTTTAAGTTTCCTGACAAGGAAATTAGTTGGGAAGAAGAACACATAAAAAAAAAGATCCTTCTAAAGCTCTGCCTTGGAGGAACAAAATTGGTTTGATTAAAGTAAGGTCAGTTGAGGAAAAATATTTATTGACAATGTTCTTCATACAAAACAAAAATAGCTTTATTGAATCACAGGGTTGGGGGGAGGAGAGCATAATTTTATAGCTTGTATTTTTTCATTTGTGAGTGATACATGAGCTTTTCATATTTCATCCTGAAATCAGATTGAGGGCTGACTGAGAAGCTAGGTTGGCCAGATGAAATCCCATGAAAGATTGTAACTGTCCCTAGTTGTTATATTTGAAAAGGGAATTATAATAGTAGCATCATTTTTCAGCCTCTTTCTTGAAGAAGAATCCCATAGAGAAGTTCAGGAGTACCTTAATCATTCTCTAAAATAAGACCTGAGGAAATTCTACTGAGGTATTTTCCCCAAATAAACCTTCTCAGTTTAGAATGCTGCTTGGATTTTAGGACTGTACATTTTTGGAGACCGTAAATTTTAATTCTGCAAATTGCTTCACAAAGAGAATGCTAAGTCCTAAAAAGAAAATGGCATTCTCTTAAGATTTTTCCAAAGCTATAAATGACTGTGTTTGCACCCCCCTGGGCTGAAAATTCTGCAGAGGTAAAGAAACAGCAGCTTTAGATATAAGATGGTCAATCTTTTCTGAATTCTATTATTAGAAACAAAAGGATTACCTAAAGGTTTGAGCTGGCTACTTATATAATCTAGATTACCTTTTAAAAGTAATTGCTTGTTCCCTTGTTCATAATCAATTATGTGTATTCATTAACTCTTTTAATGAAACAAAATTAATTTTGATTTCAATATATCGTTCGTAAGAAATCTATTTACTATACATTAAACCAAAAGGATAAGCTAATAAGTACTTCAACAAAGAATGAAAAAAATACTCTTTCAAGCAGATGTGACTGATCACCAATCCTGAACTAAAAAAACATTTCCATCCCACAGGCTTCCTTCAGAGGTAAAAAATAAGGTAAACCTACACTTCTTCCATACCCAGAAATACAAGGGATTAAATGTTCTTAAAGAATTTTTCAAGTATGTACACAGCTTCAAGTCCAAAGAGGTCAGAAAAATATTTACAAAATAAATATGTAGGGAATTTTAGAATTTCATGGACTCAGAGGAACCAATGATTCCTTAATGAATCAGCATAAAACTTTAGTTTGTGTAAACAATTCTGTGCTGGACATAAAATTTTTAACGGTTTAAAATTTTAGGGTGGTCAATTTTAAATGCTGTTACTAAAAATAAGACAGTTTTGGTTTTGATGGTTTGCTACATAATACTTATTAAAAATAAGTATGTCGGGACTTCCCTGGTGGCGCAGTGGTTAAGAATCCGCCTGCCAATGCAGGGGACATGGGTTCAAACACTGGTCCGGGAAGATCCCACATGCCGCGGAGCAACTTAGCCCATGCGCCACAACTACTAAGCCTGCACTCTAGAGCCTGCGAGCCACAACTACTTAAGCCCACTTGCCTAGAGCCCGTGCTCCGCAACAAGAGAAGCCACTGCAGTGAGAAGCCCGCGCACCACAACGAAGAGTGGCCCCCGCTTGCCGCAACTAGAGAAGGCCCGCACACAGCAGCGAGAACCCAATGCAGCCAAAGATAATAAATAAATAAAATAAAATAAAATATTAAAAAAATAAATAAAAATAAGTATGTCAATTATGGGCATGGGCCTTAACTACAGATTACTCAATAATATATAAACTAAAAATGTCTTTTCTATTTCCTCAAAAGATTTAAATTATTACTCTTTTATTCAAATTTTGAAATTTTATCATTACCAAAACAAAAATTCTAATGACGAATTCTTGTTATTTAATTTTAATTTTCCAGTATTTTAGAAGAAAACTTTGGCTATTAATTTAAGTGCAAAACTATTTTGCTATTAGTTTTTTAAGTTATGTGTCATGTTACTCATCTTGTAACAAACTTTCTTACTTGACTTTGTGTTACGAGAACATTAAAAGTTTTTTAAATTAACTAGAATAAAATACTAGTGCATATAACATTTGTTGCACTTGTAATATTTCAATATAATGTGCAAACAACTAATTTAAGGTTAGATCACTGATGAATCAATTGTTCTTTGTGGCTTATTTCCTTTTCCAAAATCACAGTCTGTGTATCTGATTCAAGGTAAAGAAGTTGAAAATGTCAGAATTATACCTATTTTTTGTATTCCTTATTAAAAGCAGAATGTGACTGTGAAAAGTTGATTGAAACCAATAAAAAATGATTGGAGTAATTTTAGAATGCCAAAATTAATATTTTAAAATAAACTATGAATAAAGGGAACACCAAGGCTTGTCTTAAAGAAGCTGTTTGTCATTTTTTAAAGAGATTACAACACACATACAATAAATGAATTTTATCAAAATACAGCACATTTTTTCTACTATATCCATAAAAATCAATTACTATGTAAATAGTACTGAAAATCAACTAAAATGAGTTAAAATTTACAAAGAGTTGTTAAAGGGCTTCAATCAATATTATTAAAACTATACAGTACAATAACCAATTGATAACATCTTGAAAGAAGTGCAGTATTGGAGTTCACATCTTTTTAAAAGTACTGCCTATTTACTCTGACTAGCAAGAAACAAACGAGTCCAACTCACTTTTGCAAAAATAATGTAGATTGCTGTTTTCGCTAGTCTTATAGAAGACTTAACCTTAAAACAAGGTTGAAGAACAAAGCTTAACAGATTCAAAATTCCGAAATTATACTTCTTAGTAATTAAAAATGAATTGCAATAACTGAATATTGCTCTAATGAAACGCTCGGACTAGCCTCGACTAAAAACAGTTATTGGTCTTCTATGGCACTTTTTTCTGGTCCAAATAACCATGCATTAATTCTTACCATTGCATGTCACTCAAATTTTATTTGATTACATAGATAGAACAAAAACAAAATTAATGGTCTGAACAAAATTAATAAACCTCTATCAAATAATTGTTACACTAACGAGGAACAGAGGCAGTTGGTGGTAAAACACTATTACACTGATACACTTAGAAACCCTTTAAAGACTGAAGTGTCGAGTTCACATTTAATGTTACCTGTAGGAACAGCCCTTTATCTGAACACCATTACACACTGGTAGGCCTCAAGGACCCATCCCTTTGCTCTACAACTCTCCACAGCAATTCTCTATCACTGTGCCAGTTTCACAAACTTGCTTTGGTTTCCTAGCTCCACGCGTACTGTTTCCTTTTACTTTACCAAGGCAATGTTGAGGCCAAACAAAATCAAGAGGCTTTCCTAAATCTTCTTACATTTTGTGTTACAGCAACACAATCTTAAAACTGGCCATTTCAGTTTCATTTGTTGCTTAAAATAAAAATTATAAATTAAGATTAAAATGGAGTACTAATTATAAAACAGATTGCAAGTACCACCATTTGCAAAAAATCAAGGAATTTCTGCATCACGGAAAATGCATGGACCAAAAAGAAAAAAACAAAAAGAAGGAAAGAAAATGCATGGACATGTATCTACAGAAGAGTTAAAAATTTCCTGTGACTAAAAAATTGAAACTTGATTCACTAGTAGCAAATGTAGAGTAATGGCTATGACAAGAACAGATCCTGAAGAGCTCATAAAATGCAATTATTGTCTTTTTTATTTCTTTAAAAAGACATCACATTTTTTATTGCATTATTCTATTAATAAAAACACATTAACAGCTGTTTTTTTCATTCTTTGCTTCCAGATTTTTATAGGAAATAACTGTTTTAATCTGGCCTTGGAAAGTGAACCCACCAGCACCACCTTCACCTACTCACTCTTCAATTCAATATGCACATAGCGAAAGCCAACACTTCAAATCTCTTGCCCACATAAAAAAAAGTTTCAGCAGAAAAACATTAATACCAGTTGAATAAAAATAAGGGCATAAAAGCTATGAGATAGATAGCTCTGCCATCTGTCTCTGGGCTACAATCAAGGCTAACTAGAGCCTTGCACAGAGTTCAATCGTGTGTATGAAATCCAAAAATAAACCTACACTCTATACAAAAACAACATACATTTGTTTTTGTAGCCTTGACTGCTATGTTTAAAAACCTAAAGTTTTATATGGTATGAATTCAACAGTCTCCCCTATATACTGTACAGTGGTTCTTTCCCTCTAACCACAAATTCCATTATCTCATTAATGTACAAATTTGAACATATTTGAGTTCTTTATATATAAAAATAGTCAAAATATTAATTTCCCCTGCAAGTATCTTCCAATAAATCTTGCTGTCTCTCCATTTTTTAGTCCACAGCTCTTACGAGGAAACCTCTCGTACAATGATGAGTTCTACTGTGTTCTGGAAAGTTTTTAGCAAGGACACTGCTTGTCCATGTTCAATATTGATAAAACTGTAGCCATTAGCCTAGAAGAAAGAAGAAAAAAGCTTAAAAAAAAATTTCATAGTCATTTATTTGCATTTGTGCATTTAAATTTCTGCCAGGTCACAAACCTGGCAGAAAATAAGAATCACTTTGGCAATTTAAAACAACATCTAGACTCCTGGGCCCTACCCCATCTCTATGGAAATAAAATCTCTGAAGGTGGGACCCAGGAACCTGTATCTTGCCCACATTTTCAGATGATTCTTACGTAGCAACCCGACATTAGGAAGCACTTGTCTAAGACAGTGTCAGACATGGTGTTGTGTGTATACGCTAAGGTGCAACTGAGGTCACCAAGCTGCTAGGGTAGTAGAGGTCAAGGCCTAGTCTTCCCATTGCCTAGGAGTCACCAGATCAAGGACACTACACTTCTTATAATTTAGGCTAAACATTTAATGATGTTTTACTATACATCAGACACACAGTTCTAAGTGCTTCTTGTGAATTAAATCCTTTAATTCTCGTAACACACAGAGGAGATTCTTTCATCATCTTATTTTAGAAGAAGTTAACATTCGTAAACTTAAACAAAAGGCTAAGATATATTCAAAAAATGCTAAGGTTTATTTAAAAATATCAGTATGATCTTCCAAGGTACAAGGTGGAAATATTTTAAGCTATGAAAGCACTAGAGAGCAGCCTATAAGAAATGCCACTGTTTTCATCCACAAGTATTTAAAGATAACTTCATAAAATGCTTACTTTCAAATCTGGCATTTATAATCCCTTGATGAGGAGGGCAGACGTTATAACAAAAAGTAATAAAAAAATGTATCTTAGTTACCTGAATAATTTTATCACCTGGTTGCAATAATTTTGATGCTGGTCCTTCAGGCTGTACCCTTGTTACAAATATACCCTTTAATAACGACAAAAAAGATAATTATTTGATGGAAAGCAGTATGCATAAATAAAAGAGTACCAAGGAGCAATCTTTTTTTAAATAGTATGCAAATATTTGAATTGTGGTGCAAGTTTTCTCCCTATCTCCTCTGAATAATATTGTGACCACGCTATGTTATTTGTGCTTCTGGTAATTCGTACTTTAGTGATTTTTATTAAAGTGATTAAAAAAAAAAGTTACTTCTACAGATGTGAAGAAAAGTATTAACAATTAAAAAATCACTTCACAATATAATGAACATTAAAAATTTTTGGTTAAATTTGTAGTCCTCAATTAATTTGAGCTGATCACATTTCAAAACAAAAAACTGAACAATACAGAGGGAAATCACAAGTGATGTCTGTCTAGATCTATATAAATATCTGTTAGATTTTTTACTTATGCATAAAAGGTACTCATTTTGTGAATAAAAATTAATGGGCATTTCAAGGATATATAAACAAAACTCACATCATCATCAGGTCTGAATGGGTTTCCTCTTCCCCCAACCCCTCCTGATATGCTAAATCCAAGTTCTGGATCCTTGTCAACTCTCACTCGAATCTGAGTTAATATGAAAATAAACTTATTACTAATAACAGAAAAAGCTACAATACAATAATAACCACACTGGTAAATTAAGTTCAAGAAAACATAAATATGTAAGAATTCACCTAAAATAAGTATTTGGGCAGATGAAATGAAACTACAACGTGAAATATTATGTTAATGAGTTAGTGAGTTAAATGCACAGCTGGGATTATAAAGCATAGCTCCTAAATTAATCTATTGCTATCTTATGAGGATATGCAACCAATTAATGTTGACTTTATATATTTTGGGCAGCACGGACTTTAATGACATAGAGCATACACACAAAACATGTATTTTATTATCAGTTTCCATTTGTAGAACATCTAAATTACATAGTATTTCTGACTACTGGACGTTTCATAAGACATCTAAAAGATCCCTGGGTGGTTGTTGGATATTAACTCATTTCCTAAATCTGTTTATATGCTTCAAAGGAGTTGGGATTGATGATCAATCAATACTATTTTTTACAACCAAGCTATAGAAAAAGATGCAAGAACTAAACTTTTGTTATAAAACACTCCCTTTCCCCAGAGACCAAAACAAAATGAATGAAGCATTTGTTCTCTAAGTTTCTAATAATATTATTTTATTAATAAACTATCAAAATACATGAATATATGACTGTCGACATTTTCTGTACTTTGTAAGATTTAATTCGCAAAGTAGTTTGGAGACTATAGTCCAGTTTCAAAAGCTAACTATCAAATGACAATTAGCAAACTATAATATGCCATTCAAGTTTAATGGTCTACTATTTTTATTCCTGAAGAAGGTCTGATTACTGGAGTATCATCATCAACCAGTTTTGGAAAAACCACCACCTTAGGAAAAAAAAAAATCATGCCCTCAATACTATCCTATGTCAATTTATCAGAACAGGGGGGATCATACAGTCAAGTTAAACCACAAAGTTTAATACCTTATAAACTTAACATGAAACCAAGCCATTAAACAAAACAGTAAAAACTATGTTAAAATTCTGTATGGATTTATTGTTATAATTAAATAACCTATAAAATACATTAAAAGCTTAGTCTCATATTCCAAATATTCTTGATCATTCTTACCTCTTGCCTTGCCAGTTCATGGCCTTGTCTAGGAGAACAATGGGGCTGTGTGTATGGAGGCTGGTGGGCCACTTTCAGCATCAAGTAATCAATTAGTTGTTCTCTAGAGGGATGCCTTGCCACAGATGCCTGAGGAAGGGGGTGATGTATTTGACTATAATTTGCCTGAGGCCTGAGAGGCTGGCCCATCTGTCCATTACTCAAAGGCATCTAAGAAAAACATGAAGTCTCTTAAAATGACCAATAATAATGCCTTGTTACAAATATTTGGATTTTCTTCTTGGAGCAATACAAAAGCACTAGAGTTTAACATTCTAAATCACACAGTATCATGCCATGTGTGCCATTTTTTCTAATTTTACACTTTTAAAAGAAAAAAACCTGTTAATGTCTTAATTCTAAGCTTGCCTGAGTGCTCGCTAATAGATTCACTCTTTAAAAGTTTCTAATTAAAGTACATCATATCTACATTTAAAATTATTTGCTTTTCTGTAAGCTTAACCCAATGTTAAAATGGTAAACAGTATGTCAAATTTTAAAATTTAAGTAAGCCCATTAAAAGGGCATCTCTTCCCATACTATAATCTCTCACATATACTCAAAAGATGCATTTGCTGATGCTTTTCTTCAGAATGAAAGTATAAGTAGTTTTGTGGTAGAAGTTTTTCATAATCTGAGTATATTCTTCCACCTCTATTCCTTCCTCTCCAGAATTAAAAAGCCAATCTATCTATGCAGTAGAAAACTGATTTATTCCTCGTGTGTGTGTGTGTGTGTGTGTGTGTGTATCAAGTTAGGAATTTTTAAACTCTCTAAGTATTAATTCCATAGACTGTTAATCACAAAAATTAAAACTTGATATTTTATTTTGCTTTTCACAAGCTAAACAAAAAACTCCAGATTATTCTGTTGCTGTTAAAGAAATATCTTTGTCTTAAAGTCTCTTGTTTTTTAGACTTAAAAATAACCTTTATGGAAATGTGATAATAGCTTACTCTGTTAGTGTGAGGAAATCTATCTGAAAAATAAGAGGTTATATTTACATTACAATATTTGCATATAAAGAAATTTTTGTGTAGAAGAGGAAATAAGTACATTTAAGCGATTCAGTCATTTAAAACTTCATTGTTAACTATTAACCCACACGGAATTTACAGAAAAACTGTGATGATTTGAGTCCCATTTCCCTAAAATTATCCAAAGTAGAAAAGTTTGGGAAAACACTATGGCAATAGTTTCAGAACTATGTATCTTCTTATGTTCATCTTGCTGAGGAATACAAAGTTTGGTTTTGGTGAGTAATATTATTACTTAAAAAAAAAGTTCTCTTTTTCACTGTATTATACTTGAGAATTTAGTTAATTCTGAAGCCTGGGAACATACATGGGTGTTTCATGACAGGGCACAAAGATATTATTCTCTCACAAATTTTATGTTGGTTGGAGAGAAGAGGTGCTATATTATCTCTTTTTTAAAAAAATTGTGGTTGTTTCCCACTTGATCACTGTAGATTTGAAGCAATTAATCCACCTAGGAGTACTTGAATAGTTGTGCAGTTATTTTATTACTTTTGCACAACTCCGTAGACATGCAGATTTAATACCTTTATTCCTACATGCAGATTTAATACCTTTCTCCTGGGGAGAATACTCCAGACAATAACTACTTCTGACCCATTCTTAAGACTCCCTTACACCTAGAACTTGGACATACCTGAATGTGTAGAACACATTCTACATCAGTGTTAAACATAGCCATGGAATATACTAAGCTATGATTAGCAGATAACTCAGGAGAATAAAAAACATAAAACAAACTCAGTAACCCAAACCATAAAATGGATATTAAAAAGAAAAAAGAAACTGGATAGCAGAAAAAGAAACTCGACAGCAATTAAAAGAAAAACAACAAAAAAAGGGTAAAATAAATAAATACGTACAAACTTATATGGCTGGATTCCTACTCTCAAGAACAATGTAAAAGCTTATATAATACATAACTATGTTTCACAATTATAACTGGTTATACTAGGGATATGGGCTTAGTTAAGATGAAGAACAGCTGAGGAAAATACTAAAATTATCTATCCAGCATTGGTGACAAAAAAGTAAACTAAATGAGTGATGCTTTAGTTATAAAAGTAGTAAGAATACAACCATCATCTATTCTACCATATACAAAAGTCTTTCAAGGTGATTTCTAATTATATTTAAAGTATGTTAAAATGCCTTCATCCTCCAATGAAGAATTTAAGACAGGTTCATATTTAACTCTCCAGAGAGTTTTACTATCAGGAATGCCAAAAAGTAGGAGATACTACAGAAATCCAAAGATAACAAAATGATTCTTCAGTGTGGAAGAAATCATGGAATAAACTAAGAAACAGCAGAGTGAAATTTTATTTCATATTTCTCAATTATTAAAAAAAAAACCTTACTAATCAAGAGGTAAAGGTCCTCAAAAAAGCATTTTCAGCGTTAAAGCATATATGATATTTCTAGTTCAAAAGCTGTAAAACACAGTAAGCTCACAGATACTACTTCATTCCCTGAGCACCTACTTTCATCAAGCTGTCTGGAAGAACATCTTTGTGACTAAGTGTAGCTGACGGGTAGTTCTGCTGTCCTGAAATGAATATATCATCTTGACAAGGATCTCCTGCACAGGATGTCTGGGGATGCTTCAAATGAGGGGGAAATAAAAAATAAACAAATAATGATCTTTAAGATGTGAAACCAAAATGATGATGACACTTGAGAGGAGATACTGCTAGACAATGGAAAGATGAAGAACCAAATCAAACATTACCATCATAACTACCATCGATATTAGCACCTTTATAATGGGTGTTAACTAGATTTATTTATTTATCATTGTGGTAATCACTTTGTAATACATACATATATCAAACCATCATTATGTATACCTTGAACTAATATAATGTTATATGTCAGTTATATCGCAATAAAACTGGAAAAAATATTAGTACCTTTAACAGTCTTTCAAAGTTACATGGCAAAATGTTTGTTCGTATAATGTGTGAAAAGTACATATGAATATATACTGTTAAGATATTCCTTTATAATACTTTTAGTTTTATTTACAGTAATACCTAGCTTTTAACACTTTGAGCAATAAATTTAGTTATTAATCCAAGTTAAGAGTCCCAAATTTTAAGAGCAACTAAAATATATGCACTCCTGTTGAGCACAGCAAAAAGTTTTTTGGTAAAAAAATTAACTGCTGTTTTTTTTTAACAGCATAGTGTCACCCAGGATTTCCTTATTAATGATGAGCAATATCAATAAACACACAGTCTTATAAAACTTGCTTTAGCCTAATTCTATCATACTAATATCAGCTCAGTATTTTCAAAAGCACTGCTCTGATGAAATGCTTTTATATTTTATTAATTAGAGTTCATATTTTTATACATCAAATAACATCCTAACATTACAGTTTATCTCACTGATACCTTTAGAGACAAAACAGACTCAATATCTCATTATCTCTGAGTATTTCTTATAAATATGCTAGGAAGCAAGATGCTTATTTTTCATCTTAATTTAGTTCTAAACACACCTAGCTATATTTTAGAAAACTACAGAGATTGTGATAAATAGCAGTATTGTTACCTTCAAAACAGTGTATGGCTGGCAACACATATATGCAAACTACATCATCATGTCGAAAAAAAATAATCTGAAATCCAGTTCATTATGATATGCCACAGGATACATGTAAATCTAAGGGTTTATAATTTAGTCTTAGGAACCATATCTGCAACAAAGCTATCATGTGCAGTTTGTTGCTAGTTCAAACCATGGCTTAGCATTTTTAGATGTAGTTTGATCTAATTTTGTTTATTTATACAATGAATACTTTATTTTCCTTTTCCGTTTCTGAGATGTGCTTTCAGAATGCATAATAATCAACTCAGCTCACAGCTTGAAGTTTAAACTCAAGCGTGAATGTACGACTATGTCTTTAAATGAACAAGTGCATTATGGATGAAAAAGTTAAACGCAACAGACTCAAAGACTCTGACTTGAATAAAAACAAGCAAAAGATATTACTGTTCAAGAATTTGTAAAGAACAATTGTTCCACATGACTATAAAGATTATCCCTGAGTTAATAAAAGCCCCCGGTCTTTACCCCATGGCTTCAGCTGGAATGAGTGCCAGAAATGCAGGGCTTACTCGCCATCATCTCCTCTCTGTTTCAAACTGCTAAGTTACAAAACGATTGTTGCCACTATTATGTAACACAGAAACCAGGTGGTGGCAGGTGACAGAAGGCAGAGCAAGATGGGTGAGGCCCAGCCAGAACAAAGTGAATCGAGGATACTGCTCCTATCCTAGAATACAACAGAGTTAAGCCAGGAGTATATTAAAAAGTAGTAGGAGATTGGGGGTGGTGGGGAAGGAGACACTCAGGAAAAAGCAAAGGATCCAGAAGCAGGGTCACTATGGAAATAAAACTATGGGGGAGAGAATACGGCTTTACAAAGGGAGAAAGGTCTTTTTAGGATGGAGGAAGAGGGGCAGAGGAAATATCCACTTAGAGGCCACGCTACCACCTCAAGTTGTCACGGAAAGAAAAATCTTAAAACAGCCACGCAGAGTTGTTCTGTTCTTTCTCCTTTTCTGTCATTCTTATCCCCTACCCTTAACTTTCATTAAAAGAATAAACCTTTCTTCTTCCCCACTAATGATTATGTGGGTAATAAAGGATTTGGGTTTTGCCTTTTCACTGGTACTTAATGCAATTTCTCCAGGCTCACATTTAATCATATTCTGCAAATTATGATTAAACTTAGTTACAAGTATTTATTTGCCAACCCTCAATCACTAAAGTGAAAATTATTCTTTCCCACAACCCCTCTGTGTATTACACATGCCACAGCCTTAAAACCTTGAGTTAGGGAGAGGAAGCTAATTTTAAGAGAAAGCACTGCGAAGAAAAAGAATTTTTCAAAAAACCTCTTAGATTCCTATCGCTCACCTCTTTTTATATAAGAGCTGACTACATCCTTAGTTATGACCACAGAAACTTAAGAGATAAAAACTAAATCAGCTTTGCAGAGTTTTAGAACTAAGCCATGGAAGAACTGGGAGGTAAACAAGATATTTAACCCACAGCACAAATTTATTTTCTAGAATTGTTAAAACATTAAAATGTGGGTTTTCTTCCTCTTCTATGTACTAAAGGTACTGATCTACTACAGGTACTCACTCGAAAAATGTGCCCACCAGAAACTCTTCCGTCTGCAATACTCAAGGCAAGACTGCCTTGGCTGCCATGCAGATCCCTAGAGCTGCCATAGTGAAAGTGGCTTACAGCAGTAAAATTGGAATTAAAGGACCTTGACAGCATGCTCTGAATAAAGAGGGGATAGATTTAACAGAGATTAGTGTAGCATGCAAAATTCACAAGACATGTTATGTACATAGACATATATACAAGTAACCCCAATACCACGCAGAAGTATCAGGCAACACTGAATTTTCAGTGCCATTGAAAGAAATTGGCACTATTTACCATATATTTACATGAAAACATACATGTACACACATAAATTATATGTAAACCCAACCATTCACATGTTTAAACACCAAAAAAGAAAGTGCAAACATACAGCTGCTTTTATAATGCTGTTATTTCTTTTACTCCTAACATACCTTATTAGAAGGTTGTCGGAAGATAGGAATTGATGTTATACCCAGATATATCTGTACGTATATAGTTACACACAGAACACAAACTAATTTCTTTATGAAGACAAACTTCACCAACATTCAGTTATTTCTAAGTCAAAATGGGTTTCTAGAGAGTCTGCTTCATTTTATAGAAATTAATTCTGTCTTATTAAGTAAATGGAGAGTTTAGACATACATAATACGGCACAAAATATATTTGCAAAAAAAAATACCTGGCTCTTGGCTACTGCAATTTCTAATAAAAATTATCTTCCACATTTAGGAAAATGTCTTAACATCAGAGAAAAGTTTAACATACACAGAGAGTTTTAGGATATAACATTTAAAAAAGGCTCCTACTGCTTTACAATTACCAGGAAAAAAATTTCAATAAATCTAGAAAATGCACATGTAAAACTTTTTTTCCCATTCAAATAGGTAGATATTAAAGATTATTATATTTTAGTAGTTAGTAGTGGCTTTGCTGCTTAAACTTGAAGAACGCTTCAAGTTTCACTGATGGAATCCTTCCACGACTGAGTTTACTATAAATGCCTAACTGCCAATCCCAGAGCTGCCTGAGAAATGTCCTTCAATAAAAGCACTGCCTGATTCTCATTGTTCCTGCTTGTTTATCCCCAGAGTTAACTACTGTTCTTTCACATGTGGATGCTTTTAGTCATGTCCCTAAACTTTAAGGGTCTGATGGTCAAACCGAGAGGAGCCATATTTTGGGCATGACTTATTAGTAAGAAATCCACAAATCCACAAATACTTGTTATGACATTTACAACAAGCATTTATATATATGTTATGACATATATAATAAGCATTTCTGTATTACTCTTAGGAAATACAGATTTTCTCCAGATTATGAAGTTGATCTCTAATACCAAGAAACATTAACCTGACATTCCAGAATGAAAAGAATCTGTAAAATTACAATGTACACGTTTAGTTATTTTGTGGATTCTGAAGTAAAGACTAAAGAAAAAAGTTGAATTTAACAGGCCAGGCCTGTACTTTCCCAAACCATCTCACAAAGAATAAGGATTTGGCAGAGGCAGTTCAGAGGTTCCCCAAACACCTGATTAGAATGTAAAAATAAATTATACACATTACCACACACACAGAGAAACATTTCAACAACACACCCTCACGTGTTACACACAGTTTTAACGTGTCAACTTGAGTGGTCTGATTGACCCTTTTTAATAATATGTTGATCTTGGAACAAAGCCTTTGCTGTCACCTTTGAACATACATGAGGTTTTTGTAAATATTTCACTGAGTAAGAAGGCTAAAGTTTGGAATAGGTCTGACTTTGAATTCAGGCTTGTACAGAGACAGCCACATAAAACTGCACTCTGTCACAACATCAACACACTGTGCAAAGCTCAGTTAAGTGCTGGGTAAATGTCCTGGGCACTGTTTTTCACTACATGCTAATAGCTGTATAATAGCAAGTGAACATGGAAATCATCATGTTTTGTTAATCATATTCTGGTTGAGTGCTTCTTATCAGTTTTTAATATAATAAGGAATATTGGCAAATGCTGATATTAGAAATAATTTTAATTTTGAAATAAATTTTTATTCTTTTTCAATCTCTGTTGATTAGTTTAATTAAATAAGTCTCGAGATTTCTGAGGTGGGATTTATTTTATACATTTGTGTTCCAGGTACAGTTTGCTGCAGTGGCTGGGAAGGAGGGGTTACTACTACAAGGTTAAAAAAAACCAAGTAAGCTTCAATAACTTATCTCTTTCTGTGTTACTACTAAACTCCTCAGCTGGGCAAAGTAGCAACTTTTCCTCTAGAGGTAGGGCAGGCATTGTGAAATCCCCTGAGGAAAATTTTCAAATGTCTACCACGCCATTAGAATTATGTTTAAGGGAGAGAGGAGGAGATGCAGAGGAACAAATAGAGATCTTCCATCACTGTCTAAATCTTGTTGCCCTGTGTCCTCAAAAGGCTTTTCCTAATTTCACTGAATTGATTCTCACCTATAAATTACCAGTGAGCACAACAGGGAAACTACTGTCATGCATTCTCTAAGCAATCATACGGTGAATTCTAAACATGAGGTTTAGAATTTAGAGAGATACAGTGAACAATGAGATGGCTGCTACTGCTTCCTATTTACTAAAGTCCAGGCGTGTCTGTGTCAGACAGGAAAGTAGTGGAGAATAGCCATCTGAGATGTCAACTAAAAATATAATGATAACCAAAACTTATCTCTTCCTCCAAACCTGCTATTCCTCTTCAATATCCAGTTAACAGCAGTCCCCAAAAACAGTTATTCAAGGTACCAATCTCAAGCTTAATCCCTTTTCCTCAATGAACGATTACAGGAATATTCCCATCAGAAGTAAACTCTTATAATCTATTTCAGAACTGCCTCTTGAATTTGTTCCTTTGCCTCAGTTCCACTGATATATTTTTCATTCCATTTATTTTCTGGACCATTAGACAGCCTCATAACTCAATCAACTTGACTATAGCCTCTTCCTCCTCAAATCCAGTTCCACACCATCACCAGAAGTTTATTTATAAAACAGTTATGTTACTCCTTTGCTTAAGAATTTTCCAAATTCCATAGATAAGGCACACAAATTTAAAGACCCTCAACAGTATGTAGAGAATTACAGCCGAAACAAAATGGAGAGCTGACAACGAAGTCGCCTAATGCTATAGATGCTCAGCTACTTAAAGCTAAGAACAGAATTAAAAAGAGCTAACAATTACAGACAGAGGTTCAATGTGAATTGATATAAGGTATTAATCACATTTTAGACACTGATTTCTTAAAAACTTAAAGAATTTTAAAAAGTAACGATTAATTGAGGTTGTATACATTCAGCTGTTTTTAAAAATATCTTATATCAATAAACAAAGTTAAAATAATCCTTGGGTAAAATCCACTGAGAGATATGAAGCTAAATCTTGAAGAATGAATATGCCTTATATACTTGGGCCATAGAACTGCCCCAAAGTATCAGTTTTAAGCATAATTTAAAAAAAATTTTTATCTCCTTTCAAAAAAGGAATATCTATACATAAGGTTATAAACTGAACATGAGCTTATTTCCAAACTACACTACACTAGAGCCACAGACACCTGAGTTCAAAGAGGTCAGAAATGCAGTTCAGGAAAGTCAAGAGTAAATGCCATGCCAGAAGCCATCTGAGTCAGTGACAGTGTTAGTCATACAACATGAACTGGGGAAAAAAATCTTAGGTGAAAGATATACATTTACAATACATTTCTTGTTATTCTGTTAACTATATGGTAAATTGCTATTTCTGTAAACATATTTACATAATTAATTATTAATAGACGAGAGCAGGAAGCCAGAAAATAACAGAGGTAAACATGTATATATGTGTATTATTTGTAGTATGGCACAATCTAAACGAGATACACTCCTAAATATATAAAATGAAGGTAAGCCCATTAGAAAACACTAAGGAGTAAGAGAAGGGAAAGAAGTTTATATTAACATCTCAACTGTTTTGAGACTGGGTAATTCTAAACTTGGACCTCTAATCTCACTACCAAGGAAAAACTCCTAGAATATAGGTATATATTCAATAATTCAGAGTATCTTGTTTCATCTAGTTTCAAAAACAAAGACTGCCAAATATTTTAAAGGAAAATTAGTAAATTCATAAATAGGAGAATGAAAAATTCATGTTTAATTACCTTTTCTAACTTTTTGGCCTCAATGTGTCGTAGTACTTGTTCTCGCCAATCGTGAGGAACTTTACTTTTTCCTGGAGGATCTAATAATGAATGTTCAGAACCAACCCTTGCATTTGTTCTTTTTGAAGGACTAGTCCGTGAATAATTGAAATCACTAACTGACATAGTTCTCTCTGGTATTTCACTAACAGAGGGTCGAGCACTCTGAGGCCTTGATGCATTTGGACCATCAATGCTGTATGTTCGCGCAGAAAGAGGTCTCTGTGATCCTGACATTATTGGAGGAGTTCTTCCCACTGAATGTAACTCTCTGTATGATAAATAATCTCCTTCAGGAACTTGGGCCCGCCTTGTGGGACCTGGCTCACCAAGATTTACAGAGGCTGTAGAGGACACACTACTCTGTCGCTGAATCGTAGTTCGTGATGATCCAGGAATGAGTCGGTCATTTGGTGAGATGGCCCACATTTCCCCATGTCTTCCTGGACCAAGTCTCTGATGTAAATGGTATCCAGTATTAGCTCGAACATTGTTATGATTAGAGAAATTCATATTGGCAGAATGTTTAGCATAACTGTGATTTTCTGTACTCTCTGATCTAGGAAAGCGCTGCGGAGGAAAATTGACATGGTCTACTTGGGGATTTTGTTTGGAGTGCCACAAAGTGTCCTTGACTGTAGCACTGCTACTGTACTGGATATTATACTGTGGAGGACCATATATTTGAGGCGTGGACTGTGGGCCACTTGTTGTGGGGCCTCTTATTATATTTGGTTCTTCAGGATTATGATTTGAATCAAACTTGAAAATTGCCTTTGTACCTGCTATTAAATCAGAAGATGAAGAAGAACCAGTAAATACTTGCAATGGTTGATCATACAAAAGCGTAGCTGACTTGCTCCTGACTATATTTTTTCCATCAATAGTAGATGTTACTTTAACTGTTGCACTTGGCTGCTGAGGTCCATTATCACTAAGAATGTCATAGATTTTTAGCCTGCCAGTCTCCATATTAGTTATGCTATGAGATTTCACAACAGATCCAATTGGCCCACTTCTCTGAGGGGAGAGATCTTCAGTGCTTTTGGAAAGACCCGCATCAACAGAAGAACTGGTGTCATGTGGTTCAGTCCTCCTAGGAGACTGTGGAGTTTCCTCAGAACGTCCATTTACCTTATTTATGCATTCAAGAGTAGGATACTTGTTTCCATTATCCAAGTGCTCAGCCTCTCCTTTAGCATTATTGCTGAAAAAGCCTGTTTCAAGCACTGTATCCTCTGTCTTTGATCTTTCCACTATCTCTGGTTGAAATGTATCATTAGTTACAAGTTTATTAAGATTCATATTGATATGGTCTAATTTGTGAGATTCATCAGATGTGGTTGTTGAGTCAACACCTTTTTCAATAAGAACTAATCGCTCTTCAATATTCAAATCATATTCAGGTAAGTTAAAATCTTTTTTATCAGGAACCTCGGTTTTTTCCTCTGTTGAATGATTTAAAATATCTCCATTTTGTAAAAGGCTGTTAAAATTTTCATCTTCTTGCCTAAAACAAAGAAAATTTTATCACAAACATCATAAAGCCCAGTTTTCTTAGTAATGGGGAACATTAACAACTAATTAATTAATGTGTAGGTACATAAAGATAAGAGCATTGATGGGAGTTACAGATAAAAGGCATTTATTATCAAGCATGTAATTTAAAAATATTATTGTAACAGTCAAATAATATAGATTTATATTAAATGGAGACAAGGTAAAGCATACTAATTAAAATTCATAGATAAGATTAATTTTCATCAATATCATCAATCTATCACAATACTTTAATAGAGCTAAACAATGAAGAAAAATGTGCTTATTATGTAATGAAATAATTCTCTTCTACTGCTACATTTTTTCATGACTGTGTTAAAACATGAAATGCTTGAAAGATGGGCACATACATGGAGAAAAGGCCAGTGAGTTGAATAGTTAAGTAAAAAGCACAGAATATTTTTACAAATAATTCTGAAACCTCACATTATTGATCAGTTGATCATATTAACTAAGTAGGTATTATTAGATTCAAATATATATAAGGAAATTATACAAAGAACTAAATCACTCAAAGATCTACAAAATATGAAGAAAGATCACAAAAGAAACTAAATCTAATCATTTTTCTGTGTCTATACTGTATTTGGCAAATATTTATAAAATGTACCATTCCAAAATTATAGAAGATATTTTATTTCTATTTGGTGATATGAAAACATATTTGTGTCCTCTTTGTAAATATTCAAGTTACGTTTCAACAAATTCTTTAATACTGATCTTCCCATTAGGTAACAGAAAGTATTACTAGAAATACAACAAAAAAGGTGTGGCTATATCCCTTTCTTAGCCTTTATTTCATTACAAAAAACATGACTTAGACTAAACTACTTCCCAACAATATCAGTAAAATTTTACTATTTGACAAAGTAATCATTATCTTAACCTCTAAGAGGTTTTAAAATTAATATTTTACCATACTGATCTTAGCCTCAAATTCAGAGGATATAAATGATTAATCATAACTACAACTACATAATAGTTAAACTCAATTTGAGACATAAAATTCATCTTTCTTTTAAAGCAATGCAAATCAATACACAGAAAAATTTGACTTAAATATGTCTGGAATTTAAGAACTATTTAACTCTAAAAATTAGTTAACAATATCCATACAATAAGCTTTACATTTAGTAGTAACCCAAATCTTTCTATCAAGCACTCTAGCTGATACAATAACATGAAGGTAAAATGGTATAGTCTCACTTTGATAACAAAACTTGAGAACCCTAGTAATAAATTTGTTTTAAAATTCACCCAAATTCCAGCCTGTAGGAAGTAAATCTTGTTTCAGTGAGTTTGACCTACAAATTTAACTCTAAACCAAAAATACAGCACTAATCAGAAATATTTGATTGAACCCTTTAATGATAACCCCCAAAGTGACTTTGCATTTCTAACTCTAAAAATATCCCTTTTAATTTGAATTATTCCAAACAGGCTCTTTATGTTGTAATACCTAGAAATATTATAAAACTGTTCAACCTTTTAATGAAGAGAATTAGAATATATTTTAAATCTTTTCTCCCCCATTTAAAAGACTGATTTAAAATGGAAATGTATAAAAGCTAAAAAATTAGTAGTAAAGTGGGGAAGAAACCATATACTGCCTGAACCATTTCTATAATATTAATTTGTAAAATCTTTTATGTTTTAATAATATATATTTATTTGCCTTACCACTTCTATTTATTATACAAATAAATTATTTTGTTAAGATGTTCACAAACCTGATTTTGGAATTAATACCAATATGCGTTTGTTTCACCGGAGAGCAGAGTGAGGTATCTTGACTACTATCAGTATTAAGAGAAACTGAATCAGACATCCGAGATGGAGAAGAACAGTTGCTGTTATTCTGATTGCTATTGTGTGTAACTTCATCTGATAAAGAATCTGTATCCTTTGTATCATCTGAAACAAAAAAAAACTTAAGCTTTGATAAAGCCAAGAAGAACTTCCAGTGATGACAAATGGCATTTATATTGTCCTGATTCAATATATAAGGTAAAGAATTCTATGGTTAAGATAACCAGAGGCTCACCTCTGAAAACTCAGTCCTAATACATAAAAAGATTAAAGAATTTAAAAATAGTGATACCTTCAGTTAGTTTGTTTTTAGTGATACCTATAGTTTTTTAAAAAAATATGACCAATGTTAGTTACCCAGAATTTGATTTAGTTTAACTACTGACAAGATGATATCACACAGTGTTTAAGGCCATCAATTAGTTTTAGTGAATATGCTTTTCCACACATCTTTAGTTTTAAAAAGTCATAATAGTAAGAAATACACAGTACAGTTCATAACCTTGGTAAACTTTTCTGGGGTAGAAATTATTTCATACATGTATGGAATTGTTTTCATCTATTCTGATAATAAAAATGAGCAGCACAATCAACCAAAAAACAAACACCAAACAAATCCAGAAATTTTCACAAGGTCAGTTTTCCACTTTTTAAAATCATTTCAAAGAATTGTATATGAATAGTGAACTCTCAATATGTGTCATGGATTTGTAACAACTACATAAACAGAAATAGACAATATTCATATTCCATTATAGTCAGGTAGTATAAAAAGTACTATTTCTTTAAAGTAGTAATAAAAAGATAATAACTTAATATCTTTACAACCCTAAAGGCTGTTTTTAACTAACTCAATTCTAGCCAAATCATAGAAATAGTACATACAGACACGTAGTCATAGGTGATTATATGAATTTTTTGCTGTTCCAAATATCTCAGTTCAAGTAGTCTGGATTGTGTTTACAGTTGAAAACAGTAGCACATGGGGCTCTGTAACTTCAACTTTAAGGTATTTGGGTTTTGGATTCTGAATTTTTAAAATACTGTTAAACTATATGGCACTTAAGTTCTCTCCTAGATATATTCTTCTTCTTCTACCTCCTTATCATGGGGCAACTGTGACAATTAGATAATAACATGCATACTATTTAGCATAGTAATTAACAATTAGTAACAAATATCAGTGCCATTATTATTATGAAACCCCAAGCTATCCTCCAAAGGGCCACCTTGATAGTAAGTTTCATTAATGCCATAAAGGTAAAGGCTGGATAAACCTCTGGTGGAGATAATGTAGAGATGTTCAGACATTTGGTGGAGAGGAGTGAGGGAAGGATAAAAGGAAGGGATATAGAGACTCTTCAAGTTCTCTTTCCTTTCCAAGAGTCTGAGATTCCATGTCAGGTGGGGGTGGGGGTGGGGATGTTAAAAAGAAGTACTGGGAGAGATAAAGTAACAAGCAGCATCTGTTATACATCAGGTACTATGCTAGGTCTGAGTGCACTAATCTGATATATTTGAGAGTCACAAAACCCTTCATTAGCCTCATTGTATGCCTAATATATACACAGACAAAATTAACGAACGCAAAGATCAAACAGCAAATAAGTGGTAGAGATGGAATCATAATCTAGGCTTATTTGCCTATAAAATCTATGCCATGTAAGTAAACTTGCACGAATGAGGGAAGAGAAAAGATCCATCAAGATTTTTCTTTAAAAACGAGAGGTAAGGAATAGACCTCTTAGAAAGGCATGTTTTAAAAATTGTTTCTAAAAAGTTTTAAATAACAATGACATTTAGTGAAATTTATTTGAAAAAATGTATAAATTTATTCAGCCCATTTCTATTCTTAGTGCTTTCCTTTAACACCTAACCTTTTTTGTTATTACTAAGTGCTACCACTTTGGGCTGGTTAATAGAGGTTTCAATTAATGGTGGTCGCATCTCTGCCATTTTCATCTCTTCATCAGAAGAAAGTTCTTCAGATTCCTAATTTAAAGAAAAAAGAGAGAAAATATTTACAAATATAAATTTTGGTTTCTTTAAATATTAAGTCATAAGAATTTCAAAGAGAAACAAATACTTAGAACAGGTAAAAAAAACCTTTTTAAGGTAATAGTGAATAAAACTAGTATATGACTTAAATTTTTCAAGACATGGCTGTAAAACTATGAAAATTATTAACAGTACACCAAAGTGCCTAAGGTATAATTTTCTGTGCAGTCCTTAATCCAACTGTATTAATGATTGGTATGTACCTGGTAATATGTCAAGTGCCAGAGAAACAAAAATGAGTAAAACACAATCCCTGCCATTGTAAAACTCAAGTTTAGTGAAGGTACTCTAACAAAAAGTCTATTCCTAACCCTCAAATTTATTCCTTCAAGGATCACTGGGTTCCAAGGAATCAGAAGGACTGAGATGTTCTTCCACCAAAATGGATTAATGGCAATTTTTGCCCAATTTGATTTTTTTCTCTGATATTTGCCAACTGTCCCAGACTATCTACCATTGAGTGCTGTTAGCACACAAAAAAGAGACCTTGTCGTCAACAAATATTAATAGAAAAATTTGAACACCGTATATAGTGTATATAAAATCAGATCTACTGCAGGGTAAATTATTCTTAGTTAATATGATGAAAATAAATAAAAGCTCTTAAAAGGGTGTTCTATTAAAAATACTAAGATTTCTAGGTGCTTTAAGAGTGCCATAATAAGACATGAACTGGAGTCAGAAAACTGTTTCAGTAAAAAGGCCAGAGAGTAAATATTTTACACTTTGCAAGCCATACAGTCTCTTGTTTCAACCAACCAATTCCGCTGCTGTGGCACAAGAGTAGTCACAGGCAATATGTAAACAAACTACCATGGCTGTGTGCCAGTAAAACTAAATTTCATCTAATTTTTCACATTTCACGAAATACACTTTCTCTTTTGAATTTTATTCAACCATTCAATAATGTAAAAGCTGTTCTTAGCTTGCAAGCCACACAACAATCGGCAGTTGGCTGGATTTGGGCCATAGGCCATAGTTTGCCAACCCTGTTCCAAACTGCACTACAACAGAGTTAGACTGCTAAGTAGATTAGGGAGAGAACGTAAATTGGATTTAGTTGAAGGGTGAGTTAAGAGGGAAATGACATTCTGAGTAGGGGAAAGCATGGAAATAAGAAAAAGTATGGCAAGTCAGCTCCATGCAGCTGGAACTTAAGATAAGTGGCAGGAGACAGAAAAGGCAGACTGGGACGGATAGTAAAAGGTTATGCTCTGAGTATGAACTCAATTAAGTATGTATTGGTCATTACTGAAAGTTGACAAGCCAGGAACTCACAAGATCAGATTCTTTTAAAATAGTAACTCTGGTATTAAAGATGTATGAAAAGAAAAAGAGACTGGCAGAAAGGAAACTAGCTATACTGATAGTCCTGAAGAAAAAAAGACTACATCTGTCCTGCAATGGCAGTGATGGATAGTAAAGAAAAAAAGAATTTGACAGAAATTTTGCAATTAACAGGACTTGATTGATAGAATGAATGCGAAGAATGAGATAAAAGGACAAGGAGGTCTGTCTTAATCTTTGACATCTGCAGCATTTAAACTGCTGACCAGGCCTTCTCCTTCATGAAATTATATTACACCTGGGCTTCTGGGAACTGTAGTCTCCTAAATCTCCTCCCACCTTTCTGTTTCCTTTGCTCATCTCAATTAATCTTCTTGCAGTTAGCTCACATTCTTTCCTTTCTTACTCTTTCTCCCTGGATATTGCATTTTCTCCAATGATTATGTTTAATGTAGATAATTCTGCTAAAAAGTCTTCAGTGGCTCCCTGAAGACTATAGTGTAGAACATCAAGTCCAAACTTCTTAGCAGAGGTATTAAGGGCTTCAGAATCAGGATCCAACCTACCTTACTAATTCTATTCATATACTATAACCCCTGACATGTTCAGTCAGATGCAACATGCTCTTTTCTACATTTTCTAAATACCATGCTTTTGCTCTCATTATTCCTTCCATTTCATTCAATTCTCCTATTTCTGCTTATTGAAACACTTCAAAATACAGGTTAAATGCTTCCTTCACCTTAAAGCATCCACGGTTCTTCGTAGCCAGAAAATATCCCCTTTCTAAATTTCTGTAGCACTTAATACCTCCAGCAGTGTATGAAGGGAATATAAAATGGTGTAATCACTTTTGGAAAACTGTCTGGCAGTTTCTCAAACAGTTAAACATAGAGTTACCATACAATCTAGCAATTCTACTCTGAGGTATATACCCAAGAGAAAAGAAAACATATATCCACACAAAAACTTGTACACAAACATTCAAAGAAGCCTTATTTATTATAGCCAAAATGTGGAAATAACCCAAATGTCCATAATGGATGATTACAATGAAATATTATTCAGATATTAAAAAATGCATGAAGTATTGATTCATGCTACAATATGAATAGTCTTGACATTATGTTAAGTGAAAGAAACAGTTACAGAGACCACATATCAGATGATTACATTTATATGAAATGCCAAGGACAGCCAAATCTAGAGATGCAGATAAAGTATATTACTAGTTGCCTAGAACTTGGGGGCATGGAGAAGTTGTAGGGAGACAACTAAGAAGTACCGGCTTTCTTTCGGGGTAATGACAATGTTCTAAAAGTGACTGTGGTGAGGGCTGCACAACTTTTAGTAAACTGAAAAACCACTGAACTGCACCTTTTATTTAAATGAGTGAATTGTATAATATATGTCATATCTCAATAAAGCTGTTTTTTTAAAAAAAGTTAGTTTTTATTGATCCACGGGAAGAATCTCTTTAAAAAAAGTCTCAGATATTCAAGAAAAAGATTACTTCATAATCAATGACAGATGCCTAAAGAAGTCAAATAATTGAAGTACACCTACAGCAACCTTTTCATTTTTTTTTTTAACATCTTTATTGGAGTATAATTGCTTTACAATGGTGTGTTAGTTTCTGCTGTATAACAAAGTGAATCAGTTATACATATACATATGTCCCCATATTTCTTCCCTCTTGCATCTCCCTTCCTCCCACCCTCCCTATCCCACCCCTCTACGTGGTCACAAAGCACGGAGCTCATCTCCCTGTGCTATGCGGCTGCTTCCCACTAGCTATCTATTTTACGTTTGGTAGTGTATGTATGTCTATGCCACTCTCTCACTTCGTCCTAGCTTACCCTCCCCCCTCCCTGTGTCCTCAAGTCCATTATCTATGTCTGCGTCTTTATTCCTGTCCTGCCCCTGGCTTCTTCAGAAGCATTTTTTTTTTTTTTTTTTTAGATTCCATACATATGTGTTAGCATACGATATTTGTTTTTCTCTTTCTGACTTACTTCACTCTGTATGACAGACTCTAGGTCCATCCACCTCACTACAAATAACTCAATTTCGTTTCTTTTTATGGCTGAGTAATATTCCATTGTATATATGCAACCTTTTCATTTTTAAGTTACAGAAATAAAAGCAATTGCCGTTATGAATTTTACAGAATTAGAACAACACTGCCACAATCTGATTTACATAGTAGGGACTTCCCTGGTGGTCCAGTGGGTTAGACTCCACACTCCCAATGCAGGGGGCCCAGGTTCGATCCTTGGTCAGGGAACTAGATCCCACCTGCATGCCACAACTAAGAAGCCCACATGCTGCAACTAAGAAGGAGTCCGCATGCTGAAACTAAAGATCTTGCATGCCACAACTAAGACCTGGCGCAACCAAAATAAATAAATATTTTTTTAAAGACATAATTTACATAGTAAAAATTTTATACCCACTGTACTCCAATGTTTAAGCTTAAAGTGATAAACGAGTGGTATAGCAAATATTATGAGATTTCTCAATGGCAAATGCATTAGCATATTTTCTGCTATCAGTATCAGGTTTCTCCTATCTTTAGTTAGCAACAATGAAATATTAAATTCTTACCATTTATCACTACTTCAGAATAATCATAAAGCCATACCTCAAAAACATCATCATGATTAACAATATGCTTCAAGTTCTCAGAGGCTTTCATATTTGCAGTCACTGGCGGATTCCCAGGACTGACCTCAGCTTCAGGTTCACTGGTCTTCGGTATAGAGTTTCCTATCATATACTTTTCTCTTTCATCAGCTTTGCTTCTTACTGGAGTAGTACTTTCTGAAGTCTAAGTAAAAGAAAAAATAAAGAATTCACATTCTTTATATCTATTCTTGTATTAAAGTTCAGATGAAATTTTAACAGTAATTTCGTATCTTCCTATTCTGGATAAACTGAAGAAACTTTAAACATGGAAATCTGTAGGACTCACAGATAAAATGCTCATTTTGGGAACAGGTGGTCCCAAAGGTCCACGAGCCACATTAAACTTTACAATTTAGCTGAGGATACATTTCATCCTAGAAGTTGCAAAGCTGGTATTTATGAGTGAGTCACTTAGCTCAGCATGCTCAAAATCAGGATGGCTAGGTATTTTCCTGCTCATTGTGGAATATATAGTAACTCTAATGACATGATATAACTTCTGTTTCTGTGATACAGTGGCGGGGGGGAGGGGGAGGGAGTCCATTAAAGGAACACACAATTTAGGGATTAGTGTAGGTTTCAGAAACATCCCGAGGAAATGCCAATTGTCTGTCATAGCAATTACATTTAAAATTAAACTGGGTAGAGTGGATCAATATTACCAGGGGAAAAAGTATTTCTATAACAATGAATTTTTTGACATTTGTTACCTTATTCTTTGTTCAGGCAATGATTTTTCAAAGGCTATGCTGACACTCCCCTGCCCATATGGACAGTCTGTAACCACACTGAAGTGGTAATAATAGCAATTAGGGAGTTTGCTCACTATTATAGCTTTTAGTTCAGGTATTCGAGAACACTGCCCTAAGTTGGGAAGTACATTTTCTTGTAAACAAAAAGGATCATTATATCATTTATCATTAAAAAATTTTAAAGAACCTGAAACAGGTTTTGGTCAATGCTTTTGAATTGAGTTTTCTAACCTTCACACCCACATCATTATTTACAACTTGCTGATCTTCATGTGGTTTCAAATCTTTTCCAGAGTCTTCATTAGTCTCTTCATCTTTTAATCTATGTACAATGGTTTGAACAGTTTTAACCATATTCTTAAGCTCATCTGGGTATGGTGTTGGATATCTCTTTAAATTTCCCTCCTAGAGAAATAAAATAAGCGCAATTTAAAATACAGATAAATATTTCTTTTTTAAAATATTTTTATTGCAGTATAGTTGACTTACAATGCTGTGTTAGTTTCAGGTGTACAGCAAAGTGAATCAGTTATACATACACATATATCCACTCTTTTTTAGATTCCTCTTTTCCCATATAGGCCATTACAGAGTACTGACTAGAGTTTCCTGTGCTATACAGTAGGTCCTTATTAGTTATCTACAGATAAATATTTCTAATGTCAATCTCAAAATTTAATCTATAATCCATCTTAATTACATTGCTCATAGGGGTAACTGTGAAGACAGATGATAGGTCTTTGAAAGCATTTTAGACTCAATAAAAGTATGGTTTTATCGATAATCGAAAACTTCACAGTTACAGATTTCAATGTTTTAAAAGCTTTTTTTTTTTAGTAGACTTAAATATATTCCATTTGGAGATATATGGTATGGATATTGCCAACACCACCTCTTGGCTTTGAAACAGATATACGTTTTCCAGCTAGATGTTTATGCAAACATACATAAAATTCCTAGATTATTATGACTTATGTGCTGGGAACCAAACACTTCTAAGGTCAATCTAATTATCATTTTCTGGGATTCAGCTAGTTTTATTATATAAGGGGAAAAAATTACATCCATAAGTAACTAGGAAATGTGTATTTGCTACTTCTATCACTGCAACACAGTCTCACAAAGAAACAAAATGTTCATATCAAAGAGTTCTTTATCCCTATAATGTATATAAATAAATCACTAAAGAAAGGAAAGGGGGAAATAATAATCTGTTTTTGTCTTATATTTATACACGCTATGAAATCTGGCTTTTGATCACATAATTTTATATTGTTCTCGAATACTTTCACATGATAAATGTATTGGATTAATAAAATTTCAAGTGCCTTGAGGGCAAAATAGCACAGATTAGCTATATAGTACCCAATACATATCAGCAGACCTGTTTAAAATTTGAAGGAAAAAAGAATAGACTCACTCTAGGAGGTGCTTCCCTTTCATCTTTGTCTTCATCACATTCAAATGCCACTTGAGCCCGCTGTTTTCTCTGTTCCTCCCACAATGAAGGATTAAAACTTTCATTATCTGATATGAACATAACTAGAGAAAAACAAACAAAACCCCACTGTATTTTACTATAATTATGAAAAACTATTACTTGCTCATAATTTTCTTTATGAGATATGTTCATTAAGATAAATCAAGACCGGTCAATGTCAGCAGCTATAAATGCTACACTAACAACTAGGCTGTGTTTCCAACATTTCTTCACAATATCAATGACATATCTTTTCTTCCTTAAAGCTGATTTGTCTTGTTTTGTTACCAGAAGGATTCCTGAAGAGAATATAACAATTAAGACACTGTAGATATGTGATTGTGTGCAGTTCCCTACAAAAAGTAACATGGTAATATGTAAATTATTTCGTCCAGGTTCTGGCATTCAGAAACCTTCCTAATTCCAACATTGTTCATTATGTACTGGGGGAGGGGTGTTAAGTCAGAAACAGGGAAATATTTTGGTAAAAAATGACTACCCTGATGGCATGTAATTACATCTTTGCATGAAACATTATATATAGCTTTACTACGTAAATAAAGTAATTACAAGATATTCTCTATCAAAACTAAGGAAAATTGAAAATTTAACATAAACTCAACACTCACATATCCTGATATCTGATATTAATATTAAAGATGTGACAACTGTCACATCTTTTTGCTTATTAGGCAACTAAAAAAAGCTAAGGCTTAAAAAATTAATCCACCTGACTATTATATACCACCTTACAGAAGTTTGTGTAGTACAAAATAAAATCACAACTTATTTTCTGCCCATTAGAAGAAAACAACAAAAGGGATTAAAAGCACCTAAAATTAGTTAATACAAAAACTGAAATTCCTGGAATACCCAAATATGGTCAGTTTGATTATTTATGCAAAACTAGCATAATTATCATTTATTTTTAGCCCTTATTTTGAGCTTCTTACCCTTCTTTAATCTCATATCCAAAGAATGCCATGAAACCAAATACTAACACCAGGAATAAAGCTTTGAGATTCACCTTCTTCTTTGTTTTCATTACTTGTCTCAAAAATTTAATTGCTTTGTGTTGTTGCTTAATATTAAATGAATTAGAATGTTTGTTCTTGTTTGTTTGTCCAACGTGGTTCAAACTCCTGGGAAACCCTATTGACATACTTTTTGTGGTATACTTGGAAAGGCAAGCAGAGTCAAGCAGTTTCCAACAAAGTCTATTTCCAGGATGGAGAAGATTTCTCCTCCCGTCTTAGGCTTTTTTGTTACCAGAAGGATTCCTGAAGAGAATCTAACAATTAAAACACTATAGATATGTGATTTTGTGCAGTTCCCTCAGTTCCCTACAAAAAGTAACATGGTAATATATAAATTATTTCATTCAAGGTTTGGCATTCGGAAATAATCTTCCAAATCCCAATACTGTTCATTATGTACTGGGGGTGGGGATGGGGGTTAAGACTCCACCAGCCTAGCCCAGAGATCTCTAAGAGTTTTAGATTACATCAAAGCAATTTTACACCAGAATTTTTTCAGAACCCCAAGGAAAACTTTTACCATGCCTCTCACTCCTGTCAACTTCTGGTCACCTACACTTTCTACCCTTTAGTGTAAATCTCACATCTTTTGCGATTCAGGGCATCAGGTAGTAACAGCACTTTTTCTGCATTTCAGATGCCACTAGATCTGATCACACTGGCATATTCATTGAGGACTCTAGTATTTGCCTAGAGTGTTTCTCTCTACCTATGACCTGCCAAAATCCTGAATGATGAAAATGTGCGATGACCCCACCTCAACCCTATAATTTCATAATTCCTTGATGCCCTCAATCCCAATGTCCATCTGCATTTCACCCATGTGATTCACAATCATGGTAATACTCAAGACCTTAGCTTCTGTAATACTTTTCCACCTCCCTGACCACTACACTTGTCCTTCTAAATCATTCACTTCCTTATTATTGCTGGTAAATGTCAAGTTCCTTAACCTCATTTCTTTTTCTTCCTGTAAAAGCACTCTAGGTTTTATTTCCTTCTCTATTCATCTTAGATTTCATGATATATTATTTCCACCATTCTCACCTTTCTTGCCCCCTTTCCTTAAGTTATACCTATGCAATAAGTCCGTAACATGGTACTTCAATCACCTACCTTCTTTGCCCTGGAATTTAACCAGAGAAAAATGACATAACCTTGTTGTTTAGAACCACTGCAAATTTATGGTATTCCCCCCTTTTTGCTCCATCTTCAATGCTGCTCAGGAATTCTATTTATTCTAAGTCAGTCTGCTCTGCCACTCCAAGTCACTACCACTTCCCTCAAATGCCCTTCCCCCAGTCTTTAGAGGCAATTTTCTCTTTGACTTCACTGAGAAAATAAATGCAATGAAAACCCTCAGACTGATATTGTTCCCCGATACCTTGTTTTCCTCAGTTATAAATTTATTGTTAGGTGGATCCATACTTCCCCTTTTTCCTGTTTAAGACTGATTCCTCTAACTAGGCTCAAGATACCATGCCTTTTCTTTCAAATTTCTTTCAAAGCAAGGATTTAAGATCTTAAATACTCAGATCTGAGACTTCCCTGGCGGTCCAGTGGTTAAGACTCCACGCTCCCAATGCAGGGGGCGCAGGTTCGATCCCTGGTCAGGGAGCTAAGATCCCACGTGCCATGTGGCGCGGCCAAGAACAACAACAACAACAAAGACCAAAAACTTAGATCTAACACAATGCCTGGCAAATAGGTGGTAATAAAAATGGAATGAACTAAATGTGAAGCGTCTACTCTCGAAGTATTAAAAAATTCCGCCTCAAGGACATTGTTTTCTGACTCATCTATTTCTTAGAGACACTGTGATAAAGGAAAAAGCTTTTCTTGCAGTTGAAAGGAAATTCACCTGCCTGACCATACCAAATGCAGTTTCTGATTCAGTATTATAAGTATACTAGTTATAGTGCTCTCCTTGTAACACCCATAGTGAAATACTTTAAAAAACACATGAACTCTAAAAGGACTCAGAATATTATAAACTTATACTTTTCTGTTGAAGCCTCTCCCACACTAAAATGCATCTAACAAAATCAAAGGAGTCATTTAAGGAAACATATGGTATACATATACCTCTAAATTCAACTATCTATAATGCTGAGATATTACCTTTTTTTCCCATTTTCAGAGAACTTCATTAACCAATTCTGCAAATTTTCTTCAAATTAGTAAAAGTCTTTGAGACTTAAAATTCACTTTACACCTTTGCTGTAATTTGTCAGTATTTGTTTTTTAAAAGAAAAGAGATTCTTAAATTCCTACCATCCTCAGTCCTTGGTTGCTGAGGGAACATGTAGTTAGTAAGCACCATTTTCTGGGTCTCTGAATCAGTCTCTTTTTGAAGAGGTATCAGGGGTTTGGACTAGGGAAAGAAAATAAATGTTTAGTTTTCAATAATCCTAAAGCAAATACATATCCAGCAATACCTCTGAATAAGTACTCACCATTTTTTCTATAAAGTCACAATGTGTAGGTTACCCCAAAAAATGTTTTTAACATACATAATAAAACTTTAAGATTTGAAACAATATACAAATCTAAAAAATAAAATTTAGCTTTTAATACAAAGTAAACTCATAATGTATTGCAATTATCACTGATCATCCATACAGTTTTAAAAGTTCTCATATATTAAGTACATCCACAGTCCAATAATTACTTATCATAGTGATTTTAATAACGCCAAAAACTAAGCCTTTCCATTTTATGTTATTTTGCCCCTTCTAGTATTCCCCTTTGGGAAGATGCTTTTGTAGAAATGATTTAGAAGGTTTAGTCTAGTTATCTGCAGGTTTATTTTAGCTGAAAACAGAGTACTTAAACACTAAGTTGTAACCTTCTCTTTTCTGCCCTGTGTCTCCTTTCTCCATTAAAGATACCACAAGTTACTAAGTGGCAGAACTAGAAAACCCAATTATTTTGGACCTCATTTTTCCTTACGACTCTTTTCCTAACTGGTTATTAAGTGTTTTCAATTTACTTCTTAATATAACTCATACTTTTGCCAGCCTACTGACCTAACATCCTACCAAGCCAAGCCTCGGCTAACTCCAGACAAGCAGGAACTACCCAATCCCCCCCTCACCTGCCACCCTATCAATTAATTCTTTGGACTTACTCTTGTGAAAACGGTGCAGCTAGTTAATGCCATCCTATAATCTTACTCCCATTCAAACATTTCCTCTGTGCCCCCATTCTTGTTTCACAGTAGAGATACTGTCCTGCATCTCAAACATCTTCACTGAAAACTTTCCTTGACCTCCTCAGATAATGAAAATGGTAGATCTACTCCTTTCCCTAGGACAGCACTTCCCTGAAGCCTTCTCAGATACAGGTTGCTTCTTTTCCCACACCTCATAAACCCTAGTTCAGGAGGTGGAGTTAGTGTTTACAAATGCTATGAGATCATTACTCCTCTCTCAATTATAAACACCTCTTCTTTTGAGGGAGATCAAACCCTGCCCCAACCATTCTAGCTCCTTTCCTAATATCCACTGACCTCCTGACAGTATCCAACTATTTCTGACTCTTTTATGCCAAATCTTTCCACAGTAATGGGTAATTCCACAGATATAAAATGTAGATGACATAGCCATACTTTCAGCCCAGTGATTTCTCAGTAGATGAGGAGGGGGTTGGAACGAGGAAAGAAGTCTACCTAGATAGACACAATTATCTGGGAGGGAGTTCCCTGGTGGCCTAGTGGTTAGGATGCCGGGCTTTCACTGCCATGGCCTGGGTTCAATCCCTGGTCGGGGAACTGAGATCCTGCAAGTCACATGGCATAGCCAAAAAAAAAGGAAAAAAAAAGAGAACATCACTAAATGTAACTACATAGGTAAATATAAAAGACAGTTAAAAAAAACAATTATCTGGGAAGGGGAATTCCCTGGAAGTCCAGTGGTTAGGACTCCAGGTTCGATCCCTGGTTGGGGAACTATGATCCTGCGTGCCATGCGGCGCGGCCAAAATAAATAAATAAATAAATAAATTTTTAAAAAAGAATGGTAAATTCTATGTTAAAAAAAAAAGAATGATCTGGGAGGCTTTTAAAAACTAATCACACCCCTGAAAAAGTTCTAAAATTAACTGTGGTAATGGTTGTACAACTCTATGAATATATTAAAAACCACTGAATTATGCACTTTAAAATAGGTAAATTGTAGAGAATGTGATTTATATTTCAATAAAGGTGTTATAAGAAAACTAATCATCTGTTATTTATTGAGTGCAAAGGCAGAAAGAGACTGAGAACTATTTACCGAGCATCTCCATTCCCTAAATACTTAACTCCAACGATCTTTATTACTATTTCATTTTAGATACTCATTCTACTCCCTTGCCATAATTCCTACAATATAACCTGTTAATGTTCTTTCTCTGAAATATAAATTCACTCATTCAGCAAGTGTTTAGTAAGTGCCTCCTATATGCAAAGCACTATGACAGGCACTGGGTATAGACTGGCGAGCAAACCATCTTTACTGATTCTGTAGAGCTTACAATATATGAGAGGAGGGATAGCGATAACAAAATAAATTACAATACAATGTAAGAACTAGGTAGAGAGGGTATAAGGTGCTAAGAGAACACAAAGCAGGAGGTATTTGCTTACCAAAATCTTGAGCCATGAGGAAAGCATTCCTGAAAGAACGCCTTCCTAGATGAGGATGAGCACATTAACCAGGTAAGAAGGGGGAGGATGCAGAACTCACTTGAGGAAATGAGAATAAAGACGTAAGGGGAGGAGGTGAAGCTAGAGGATGAGCAGGCATTTTAAGCAGGTAGTGCTAGAACAAGATTAAAGGGTCACTTGAGTTGCAGTGTGGTTCTGAATGGAACCAGGGTGATAAGAGATAGGGGCTGTGCCAACACCCGAGGCAGAGACCTATCAGGAAGCTACCTCAATAGTCTAAGCGAACACTGTCCAATAGAGATATAATGTGAGACAAAAATGAGAACCATAGATAATTTACAATTTTCTGGTAGCCACATGTTTCTAAAAGGTAAAAAGAGATTAAATTAATTTTGATAAGCATTTAATTTAAACTTGTATATTCAAAATATTGTCATTTTAATGTGTAATCGATAATAAAAATTGTTGATGTGATTTTACATTCTTTGTTCATACTAAGTATAGAAAATTCAGTGTATATTTTGCACTTACAGCACATCTCAATTTGGACTAGTCACATGACCATGTCTATTGCATTGGACACTGTAGGTCTAACTGAAAGATGATGGTGGACTGTATTTAAGGGAAGGGGGAGCAGGGATAAAGCAAAGCACAAAACATCTGATATATTTAAGAGTTAAGACTAAACAGAGCTTGGTGATTCATTGTACTGAAGTACAGGGAGAAACAGTAGTTAAGAATTGCATTCCCAGGTCTCTGTCTCCAGCAAGTACTTTTTATTGATCTAGGGAACCCAGGAAAGGAAAAAGATTTGGAGCAGATGAAATGTTCAGTTTTAGGTTGGTTGAATTTGAGACATCTAGGGGGGGCAATGTTAAGTAGACAGTGAGTGTGAAGTTCAGGAAGGAGAACTGGGCTGTAGACAGTTGTTAGGAATAATGATGATATAGTCAGTAATTGCATCTTTCCCAGAGGAAAGTATAAGGAAAGTAACTAAAGCAGAGCCTAGAGCACCATGAGGGGCACCAACATATAAGATACTGGCAGAAAAAAAATTCCTGAAAAGGGAACTAAGGTGTGGTCGTCAAAAGGACAACCAGCAGAGCATGGTAACATAGACACCATGCAGATCTCTCACTTCATTGCTCCTACAAGACTTGCTCATCAACCCCACCAAGACTGCCACTCTCTTGAACTTTTTACTTTATCACCATCATTCTTTCCTGTCTTTGCTTCTCTTTTCATATCTGACTATATCTCATTATGACCACTTTCCTGCCAATTATCAAGACCTTGCTGCATTGTCCTTCTCTTGCACCTGGGTTGGCAAAGCTGCAACCCAGAATTATTCTAATTGTGTGCTTTCTCTGTATCACACAACTGAGCAAATTAGTACTAACAATAAGTCTGTGGTAACAAACTTCAACAGACTCCCAATGTTGCTTGAAAATTCTTCTAAACTTCCTAAATTGTATTCTGAAGAAGATATTATTTTCAAAAAAAATTTTTTTAAATAAAAATAGGATTCAAGAACTGCTAAGAGTTTGGAAACTGCTACATTCTAAGAGTTTCACCATGTAGATTATTAGCCCTCCCTCTCAAACTTCATACCCAAGATCCCTTGAAGAATGTAAGAATCCCTGCCAGAGCTTTTGATTCCATCAGCTTCCACTCCAGTTATCCATCACTCTCTAATATCCTTAATCTCATTCTCCATAGAGCCTCTTTCCAACAACCTATAAACATGCTCTCTTATCTTGTCCCTAGCTACCAATTTCTTTATGTTCCACTCCTGTTCTTTCTTATCCAACCTTCTTAAAAGACTAATCAACATTCATATGTCTCCATTCTCTCATTTATTTATTCCTTAAACTACTTCAATCTGGTATTTGACATATACTTCAAAAACTGCATTAGCTATGGTCAAGATAAGTTGGCAAGATAGGTATAACTTGCCAAAATATAATGGATATTTTTCAGACTTCATGTGAATGAACCTCTCATTGGCATTTATCCTGTTGCAACTCCTTCCTTTAGGCCAGCTGCTTCACCTTTAACGTAAAAACACCACCATATAATTTTCCTTGTAAAGAGCGGCCATAGGGGTATGGCCACTCTTTCTAAGCCTATTAACCCACCTGCCACTAAAATGTTAGTACTCCTCAGGATTAATCTATCCCTAACATTT
The DNA here is from genome assembly GCF_965194825.1 of Balaenoptera physalus. NCBI lineage: Eukaryota > Metazoa > Chordata > Mammalia > Artiodactyla > Balaenopteridae > Balaenoptera > Balaenoptera physalus. The sequence continues at coordinate 125,125,762 of NC_138890.1, forward strand.
AAAAAAATAATCTGATAATAACCCTTTTTGACAAAATAATAAAAAGCTATGAAACCACTTTCAAGAAAAAGTGATTAAGATGATGGACTGAACACACATCTCTTCTCATGTTACAAGTCTTTTAAATACATTTTACAAATGAAAGGAATAAATCTATAATAGTACTGGGGAAAAAATCATGCCTTCAGGAGCAATTTTGAGAACCCCTGGAGGTTAAAAATTAAGAGAGTGGAGAAACCAAGAGCACAGAAACCACAGCTGAAAACAAGGCGATGGGTTTGGGTGCGGGTGGGGGTGGTCCAAGGCCACCTGAACTGTTCCATGCGTGCCTACCTGGATACACCAAAGGTACTTCAAACTCAATAAACCTAACCAGAACTTCACATCTTCCCATAAACAGATTTCTTTCTCTTGTGGTTCTCTATCTTGGTTATGGTATCAATATCCACCTAGTCACTCAAGCCACATCTCTGGGGCTCATCTTTGCTTTTACTCTTCCTTCTCACATACATGCATTCTTCACGCGTTCCACTGATGTGACCTTTTAAGTTATGCCCTAAATACACAGTATTTTCCCGGGCCCTGTTATCATTACTCTACTTTAGCCAACACTTTCTGTTGCCTTGAGTATGGCAATGCCCTCCAATAGGTCTTCTTTGGCCTTCCTGCTTGGCACCACCCCCTGCTAAATCCATCTTCCATAATGCAGGCTGCAAAGCCTTTCTAATATATCAGTCTGATCATGCCACTTGCCTGCTCATATGTTACACAGCTTTCTTATCTCCTGTAGTAGGGCTGACATGTAATCCCAGGACCACCTCTCTTAAACTGGTAACATATATGAATAATTGACCATGACTATAATGACCAAACATCCAGGTTGCCTGGGACATTCCCATTTTACACATGCTATTCTGACACTTATCATAAAGGCCCCTTTCACTATCAAGTGTCCTAAAATAGACAATAAATTACAGTCACCCTAATCACAACAATTTTCCACTGAGCCTGAATATGACCTTAGAATCCTTTAAAAAAATCATAATTTATCAAAGTTGACATGCAAGATTAAAAAAATCTATTTGCCATCCTTGAAATATAATGCAAGTTCCTTTGTATGGCATATGTGATCCTCCATGACCTGATCTGTGTCCACCTCTGTGGCCTCACATCCCACTCCTCCATCTCACAAGTTATGCTCTAGTTATAAAACCACTTGTAGCGGTACTGAATATACAACACTGCTTCACTAATAAGCGCTTAGGCTCATGATATTCTTTCTAACCAGAACACTCTTCCCCTTTCTTTAACCCTATTACTCTTTTTTTTTTTTTGAAAGGAGCTGTAAGTTATTTTATTTTTTTAATAAATTTATTTATTTTATTTATTTTCAGCTGCGTTGGGTCTTCGTTGCTGCGCATGGGCTTTCTCTAGCTGCGATGAGCGGGGGCTACTCTTCATTGCAGTGCGCGGGCTTCTCATTGCGGTGGCTTCTCTTTGTTGCAGAGCACGGGCTCTAGGCGTGTGGGCTCAATAGTTGTGGCTCATGGGCTCTAGAGCGCAGGCGCAGTAGTTGTGGCGCATGGGCTTAGCTGCTCAGTAGTTGTGGTGCACAGACTTAGTTGCTCCGCAGCATGTGGGATCTTCCTGGATCAGGGCTTGATCTCGTGTCCCCCTGCATTGGCAGGCGGATTCTTAACCTCGGCACCATGAGGGAAGTCCCAGCATGGCTCACTCTTAATTTCATTTGAGAATCTGCTTTACTGTTCCCTTCTTCAGACAGATACTTCCTATATCACTCTATCTAAAATAGGATGTTTACTCCAACCCTGCTATCAGGGTTCCAATAGCAGGGTTGTTCCAATGCCTATCAAACTTTATTTTTCTCTGTAATTCTGAAACATTATTATGTAGTTACTTATTTGTCCTTGTCTCCCATGAGAATGTAAACTCAATGAGAATGTAAGAAGATTCTATTTGCTTAATCAGTATAACTCCAGCTCCCAGAGCAGTTCAGGTCCTACCGTAAGCTTTCAATAAATGTTTGTCAAACAAAGGAAAGTCCAAGGAACAAGTCTTAATTCCTTAGAAATACTTCTTCAAGGTTTGTCAAAGTGCTTGATTAGAAGCATACTTTAAATTATCAAATTTATACAGATATAAGCCACAGAGAGTCTCTATAAAAATGTTAAAAAGTTAGGGAGATTTCTGTCCTAATCTATCTTTTTACAGATATAGAAGTTAGACAAGCTCCAAAGGACTTACCGTTCATGAATCTACACATATTTCACAAAAAATTATCTGTATCTAAGTATTTTCCAGTATTTTCCTTATACATATGTCTTTACATGTGTACCAGATTAAAACTGCTGTTAAATAATCCTAAGTAAATTAGAATGCATAATCATATAGAGTAACTGGAATTCTATCAATTTACAAAATCAGAATGTCTACCTGATTATCTGAGAGCCACATAGCAGTCAATTGCTGTAGCTTTGTAAAGCTAAAGGGCAAATTCTTTAATCTGTGGGAAAAAATACAAACAAAAATTAAACTTTAAAAATGAGAAATGTTAAAATGAGAGCTAGATCTAATGGTCTTCTAAACAATGTTATATTATTGCATATGAAAATAGGAGAAAAACATTTAATTCAGGAGAAAACCCAGTATAGGTCTTTGAACAGGATATAAGACAAAATACTATTCAGTTTTATAAGAATTAATTTTAAAAATATAATTCAATTGAATCAATTTGATTGGGGGAAAAAATAGATAATCTAATAACCTCAAAAAAATTATCTGCTAAGAAAAACTGGTAACTATCCCTACCTTACTGCAAAGGCAAGGACAAATTAAACAATGTCTCATAAAATTGCTTTGGATGTTTTACTTGCCTTTACTGAGAACAAACTGTTATAGGAACCACTCTGAGTAAGAGCTTGTTATAAATACTGCACTCTTTTTATTTCATTGTGACCCAGCACTTTCATACTCAAGAAGACTATCTTAACACTATAATGAGTAAAAACAAAGTAATAGCAATACTCAGTAGAATGCTAAATTGGAACAGCACCCTACTTAAACCTTCTGTCTTATGCCTATCTATTCTATGCCTAACTTCCAAGGAACCTAGGGAATCTAGGTCTCTAGAAACCTAGGGTGCTGGAACGTAGGGCTCTAGTTTTAGGGGACAAAGTATGGGCTGAAACAAGAATTTAATTTTAAAAGGGATTTAATTGTAAGGATTTAATTTTCAACCACACTGGATAGCTATAATTAATAATTTAAAAGGGGGGGCAGGGACAGTAGTTCTTCTTAAATAAAATGGAACAGTCTGAATACGCTAACTAGTCAGAAAACTGAGTTTACATTAAAGCTCTATCTTACAAGCTATGTGAATCACCTTAAATCTGAGTCGTAATTTTCTCCTCCATAAAATGGGAATACCCATTTATTATTTTATAGGGCTGTTTTGAATACTTTGTAAGATACTACAAAAGCAAAATGTAAAAATGTTCTTACAATGTTCTTTTATCACTATGAGTATCTTTACATCAGAAAAAATTATGGACAATCTGTTAACTTAAACATTGTTCCAATTTGTGATCTATTTTGCTCTATACCTTGGCTGTGTTGTCCAAAATTATTTGAGTGGGTGTCTAATCACACCTTTGCCCAGATTAATACAAGGAGTAGATTAGATTAAAAGCTGCTTTGTTCAACAGCAGTATTAAGGTGAAGATCTGACTTTAGAAATAAAAATGGCTACTATAAGGCGATAATTAAGACTATATAGCTAAAGTCAACATAAAATGAACTGTGACAAATAACCACAGTACGATAATTAACATCAGGTAAAATTAAATCATTCTTTCAAATGAAAATTCTACACAAAAAAACAAAAATATATATGAAAAGAAAAACATGCATTAGATTTTCTAACACATATAATGAAATTTTAATTTCATCCAATAGATGTCTTCTACAAACCAAATGATGAATTACACTGTTACAAACCTATTGTCACTCAAATTAATGACTTTTAATTTTTGCATATCACCCATTTCCTCTGGAAGTGTCTCAAGTTTATTGGAATGGAGAAACAGCACAGTTATATTTTTCCAGCTTCCAATCTGAAAGAGAAACAAAGAATTGTGGATCAAAACTTCGCCTACTGCTTAACAGACATTAAGTGAAGCATCATTTTCAAAAGTTATAAAAAATACTCTTCTCATTTATAAAAGGAATTATATTTTCCCTTTTCAACTATTAACTTTCATGTATGAAGAAAAGTATTTAGGTATCTTTTGAAAATCAATATAGCTAATTATTATTCAGAAAATAAATAACTTAGTTACAAAATTATTTCTGAAAGAAAATAAAGAAAACCACACTGGATAGCTATAATTAATAATTAGAAAAAATAAAAATTCAAAATAAATTTTAAATACAGTACCTCTGGGGGTAACTGTTGTAAGTAATTATGATCTGCAGCAAACGTTCTTATATTAGTAAGCTGCCCAATAGATGAAGGCAAAGCTTCAAGTTCATTGAAGCTACAATCCAGTTCTTCTATTGACACTAACCTTTAATTAAAAAAGAAAGCACATATTTTAACAAAAGGCCTGTATATCATTCAAAACTTAAGAACATATGACTATTTGAACTTGACTTTAACCAACCTAGAGAAAATCTACTTCCACTAAACTAAAGTTCACCTATAAAAAATTCAGCCTGTCTTCATTATAAATAAACCCAACCTGCAACCAACGCTTATTTAAATGTTTTTGGAATCTCCTTTAGATGTTAACAATTATCTGAAAACAATATATGGCATGCTGAACCGAAAGAAAAATCTTCTAGTTCTATTAATACACAAAAATCTTACCCTCCTATAGAGTCTGGTAGATACATTAACTGATTTTCATCTATTTTAAGAGTTGCTACATTCTTCAATGAACCTATTGAGGGAAGAAATAATATACAATTTTCCATCTTGAACTAGAATCAAGTCAACCAACAGTCAATGTGAGCACATATTACATTTGACATGAATCATAAAGAACTTTTAAAAACCAACATATCTAAAATAGATACCACCCCAACCCCACCAACTCTCTATTCCCTCACCCTGTATTTACAATTTTCACATACATACTACCTCTTAACAGTAGTGTATATTTATCGATTTAACCCTCACAAAAATGTAAGCTTCATAAAAGTATGTACTTTTTGTCTCCCTCTGCTCACTGTGGTAGCCATGCTCCTTAAAACAATGCCGTGATGGCACAGTGAAGATACACAATACAAACTTATGGTATCAATGGATTAAAGAAGTGGTACTATGACCGTAGTTTTCTTAAGTGTATAACAAACTATTCTACATATTGTACGTATACTAAATACTAAAACAATAAAAATGGAGTTTAATTTAAAATTAAAAGTGTTGAATAAATTATGGTAGAGTTTGCAAAATGTAACCTGAGCTAAAACAGTTATGCAATTCAATTGAAAAATATGTAAAAATAATTCTGATTTTTATATTTAAACAACATGAAGATGCCAAGATTTAAGTTTTTGGTTCTTTAAGATAATTCAATTTCCTTGATGCATCATCAGACAAACAATTACACAAACACAGTTGACCCTTGAACAACACAGGTTTAAAGTGCACGGATCCACTTACATGCAGATTTTTTTCAATAGTAAATACTACAGTACTACATGACCCACAGTTGGTTGAATACATGGATGCAGAACCATGGATAGGGAGGAAATGAATGCAGATACAAAGGTGCAACTATACATTATATGAGATTTTCCCACTGTGCAGAGGGTTGGCCCCCTAAACGCCATCGTTGTTCAAGGGTTAACTGCATAGATTTTCGTAGGATTTTGCTTATGTGGCTGTCTTCTTGTGAGTCTAAAATGTAGTTAAGATTGAAAAAAGTTACTAGATAATGGCCACGATCAAGAGTTAAACCAAATTTGGGTAAATTAAACTCTTTTAAAGAATTTAAACTTTATTGCAGTGATAAAAATGACATTTCCTTAAAGTAAAGAAAAACAGTAATGTCAACAAAAGAGTAAATTGTATAACTGATCACATCAGAAAAAAATTCAAATAAGATCTGTGACTTCAGGGAACAGTAAAACTATCTCATAACAAATAAAATTTGATATATGGAAGCTCTGAATCAAGCAATGGCATTAAGTTTCTCATATTTTATATTAGCAAATATTAATTACATGATTTAGAGAGCAATACAAACCAATAGTCTCAGGCAGTTGTTGAAGTGAATTACTTGATAATAGGAGGTCTTGAAGGTTTTCACATGCTGAAATTCCTTCTTCAACCATTTCAATATTATTTTTAGAAACATCCAAATATGTAAGCTGTTTCAAGTTACCGATAAACTGTAAGTAAAAAAAAAGTAAATCTAATGACTCCGTCAACAGTAAGTGGTGAAAAGTTTAGATAATAAACCTAATGCCAAGTTATAATTTAAAATTAAATGTTTATGTGAGAGGATTCATAATTTTTTTTTAATGCTATTAGTAATGTATTCAGTAATAAAGCTAAGAGCTCCTACTAATGTTAGCCCAGCAGACATATACTTTTCTTTGGGAACTTAGCTGCCCATCATTTGCAAGGGGGAGAGCAAATATGGGGATTCGTATGGCTTTAGGTCTGAGAATGAACACAATGTCAGCTGCTAAGAAACTACATGGAAAATAGCTTACTTCAACAATTCCCTGGGCAAAATGAAATAAGATATAAAGTCAACTGCAACCGCTGGGAAGGACACACTCCATGGCATTAAAAGAGACTGACAGTTGACCCTTGAACAACACGGGTTTGAACTTCACAAATCTACTTACACATAGATGTTTTTCAACAGTAAATACTACAATACTATACTATTTGTGGTTGGTTCAATCTGTGGATGCAGAACCGCAGATCCAGAGGAGGAACCCCATAACAATGAAGGAATCTCAGATAGGGAGGGCTGACTATAAGTTATACACAGATTTTTGACTGCACAGAGGGTCAGTGCCCCCAACCCCTGCGTTGTTCATGGGTCAACTGTGTTTTACAAAAATTTATTACAGAAATTTTAAAATTTCAATCAAGAATGTGTTGACAAACCCAATCAAAAAATGGGCAGAAGATCTAAATGGACATTTCTCCAAAGAAGACATACAAATGACCAAAAAGCACATGAAAAGATGCTCAACATCACTAATTATTAGAGAAATGCAAATCAAAACTACAATTTTGATTGTACAAAACCGGATCTACAAAAACGGTTTTGATTCTACAAAACCGGTCAGAATGGCCATCATCAAAAAATCTACAAACAATATATGCTGGAGAGGGTGTGGAGAAAAGGGAACCCTCCTACACTGTTGGTGGGAATGTAAATTGGTACAACCATTATGGAGAACAGTATGGAGGTTGCTTAAAAAACTAAATATAGAACTACCATATGTAGCTCTATAAATATGGTATAGATCCAGAAATCCCACTCCTGGGCATATATCCAGAGAAAACCATAATTCAAAAAGATACATGGGGATTTCCCTGGTGGCGCAGTGGTTAAGAATCCGCCTGCCAATGCAGGGGACATGGGTTCGAGCCCTGGTCCGGGAAGATCCCACATGCCGCACAGTAACTAAGCCCATGTGCCGCAACTACTGAGCCTGCACTCTAGAGCCCACGTGCCACAAGTACTGAAGCCCGCATGCCTAGAGCCTGTGCTCTGCAACAAGAGAAGCCACTGCAATGAGAAGCCCACACATCGCAACAAAGAGTAGCCTCCGCTTGCCAGAACTAGAGAAAGCCCATGTGCAGCAGCAAAGACCCAACGCAGCCAAATAAATAAATTTATTAAAAAAAGATACATGCACCCCAATGCTCACTGCAGCACTATTTACAATAGCCAAGACATGGAAGCAACCTAAATGTCCATCAACAGAGGAATGGATAAAGAAAATGTGGTACATATATACTACAGAATATTACTCAGCCATAAAAAAGAATGAAACAATGGCATTTGCAGCAACATGGATGGACCTAGAGATTGTCACACTGAGTGAACTAAGTCAGACAGAGAAAGACAAATATCATATAAGGACCTACTGATTAGCACAGGGAACTCTACTCAATGCTCTGTAATGACCTATATGGGAAAAGAATCTAAAAAAGAGTGGATATACGTATAGGTATAACTGATTCACTTTACTGTACACCTGAAACTAACACAACATTGTAAAAAAAAAAAAAAAAAAAAGAATGTGTTGACAATTTAAAAAAATGTAATTTGCTTCTATCTAACAGTATTAATTAAGTAATCATTTTTAAACTAATTAAAATTTATTTGAAAATGTATAATTCATAAAAATGCAAAGGATAGACAGCAATAAGGAAAGTCTTTAAAATTTGATATACGTACCCCTGGAATAAAAGTCAGTCTATTACCATCCATCCAAAATTCTTTCAATCCACTTAGCTGCTCAAGTACTTCAGGCTATTTAGATCGGGGGGAGGGGGGAATATATTAATTTAGTTGGCAAAAGAAGCTCCCCTGGGAATTTCTAATGATAAGTTTCACTTTAAAAAATTAGGAGGAAAAAAAAAAAAGCAGAGCCAAGACTCAAGCCTTTCCACTATATTATAGTTATTACACAAATATTACTAAACAGATATTCCATAACAGATTACATAAAACTCCTTTAAGCTTTTGATTACATAACAGGCTCAAGTATTTATACAATTAATAAATAAAACAAGACCCATTACTTATTACTTTCAAGAATACAATAAAAAGATATTCTCAATCATTATCTGTAAAAAGATGACTTTTAGGGAATCTTAAAAAAAAAAAAAAAAAAAAAAAAAAAAAAAGAAAGATATTCTCTGATGACCTAGAGGGAGGAAAAAAGAAATAAGGCAATATACATCCTAAAAGTCCAATAATAAGGGAAAGGTAAGTAAACCAAGGCATAATCATATGATAAGCATATTATGTTATCTTCAGCTTCCTGCAATTACATGGTAGAATACTGTTCATAACATGATGTTGAGGACCAAAAACTTTAAAAGATGTAGTGGACTTTGGTATTCAGGCAAAATTTGCTCTTAGGTATTCACCCTTGGAGACTCTTCTGAATGGATCCTTTGAAGATATTTCTGTCATCCCACAAACCTGTGTCCAATCATTGACAGTATGATGGCATGGAGTGTCATCATATCTAATCACCATAATAACATGAGTAATACATAAAAGGCATGTCATTCAGATTTACTGTTAACATTAAGTATAGATAAGAATTCTAGGTTTAAATTGTATTAAAAGAAATCTCTTTCTGTGCTTTACCTGTTACAATTCTAATAGTAATTTTTTTTTAATGTGTAATGTTGGAAGATGGAAATGGTACAAAAATTAATGATTCTGAATGATGCTCTGATTCATAAAATAAACAATAATTTAGAATTTTCAAATAGTTAATATGGAAATAGATTAATACATATAAGACAAATACTGAGAAAATGTACAATAGTTAGATAATTTAGGAAGCACAGAATATTTATTCATTTTTTCTCAAAGAGTAAAAACTTCTACAACACAGAGTAAAAGTCATCATATACCAGCTTCAATTAAAATATCATAAAGAATATAAAATAGCATATTTTAGAAAAAAACATGTGATACCCAAAACCACCATGCTCCTCCAGTGACTTCAGCTGAAAAGCTGTCTATTTAGCGAGCAAATGTACAATACAATATCCAAAGGGCAATCATGCAGCTAGCAGTGCTGAAAAATTCTTGTTCTTAAGACTATCATTTGGAACTTAACAGCAATTTAAAAAAAAGAGCTTGTAAACATAATGTAAAAATTTTAATGATGATGATATTATTGTTAATGAATTCCTCTTCAAAAAACTATCTAGCTTATTTTTCTGAGTTCTCTTGGAGCAATGACTGAAGACAAAAAAACTGCTTACATACTTCTTTCCTTTTTGATTTAGCATCATAACTACTTTGCATACAAAGCAAAAACACGATCCTGAGGTCTCATTACCAACTTGAAAATAATAGTTGTTTCACTCAATGTTTTCCTTTTAGCTATTAAGTAAAATTATAGAGAAGTACTTTATCACTGAGTAAATTCCTAAGCAATACTCCCATGGAGTTATTTTTGACTCACAAGTACTTTTCCTGATGCATTCTAGTCTGATGAAACTTTTACCCTTATAATCTTTCAAAGTTTCTACTTCCTGTGCCTAAAAACTTTTAAATACCTTTTCTATGGGTTTCTCATTAATTTTACATTTTTACCCTCACTCCTTTCAGATGCTGTTATCTGTTTAATTTTCCCTGTTAAAAAATTTCATATCTTGTCTCCCTAAAATATGTGTATATCTTTACCCAATTTTATACTTTACAAATGCAGAGAAATAAACACATTAATTTTCACATTTTGCTCTTGATCAAAATGAAAAGACTTATGGATAGTGAGGGTGGTGAGAACTTACCACTTCTGTGAATTCATTACTTCCCAAATCCAGTCTTTCCAGCTGGGTCAGTCTATTCATGGTTCTATGCACAATGGATTAATAAAGAATTAAGTATACAAAAATATCAATTACATGGAATCTTTTAAAATTTATAGTGTAAAATATTCTTATGTATTCTCTAATAACATACAGGCTTTCAAATGTTGATAAAATAAAAATAATAATTTTCTAAGAAAAAAGTCATATTTAATTTCTAAATAAAATGAAATAAGTTATCAATTATTCTCTAATTTTGCCTTCTCATCAGGTTATTTCTATTCTTAAGAAGTAATTGCAGTAAATTTAAACCCCCAGTCCAGAATACGAGTAATTGATTTTCCATTTTTTCCACAAAATAAATTTTCAGATAGTATAAATTAACTAATGATTAGATTGTTTGGCAGCTTCATATGAATTACCATTTTTCAAGACTGGTTATATATTTGTAAAACTTTAAGATAATTAACTGAAAATTAACATTCAAAATTCCAAGAACAGTAAATATTACATTGTTCCCCACATTTTCAAATTAAATTCAATATAATTCAAAATAAAGTTTTACATGAATCATAAATATAATTTGTAGACTGCATTTATTTTAAATTAAAGCTACAATATACCATTTTTAACTTCCAACTTAATACCAACATATCTCTGCAACTACAGAAACTTGAAGAATGTACAAACTGATTTCATGATGAAATAAACTAAGTTGTATTTTTATAGCTCCTTCAATGAAGGCACTTTTTAAACTAATTTCTAATTAATTCAAACACATATTTATATTCTTAAATTATTATTTTTAGAAAAACCTATTATTTAATAGGTTGAGGTGCTACCAGCTACCCAGATAAGGAACTACATTAATTTTTTTTCTAATTTTTAATTTTTAAATTTTTCTTTGGCAATGCCGCATGGCTTGCGGGAGTTCCCCAACCAGGGATTGAACCTGGGCCACAGCAGTGAAAGCACCAAATTCTAACCACTAGACCACCAGGGAACTCCCTAGGAACACATTAAATTTTTCTAGGATATGACAAAATGATGGCAAAATACAATCTTCATATTATCAATATATCAATATGTTAATTAGGAAATTAACACCATTAAAAACCAACAGACTCCTTAAATTATGACACAAGAACACAGATTACTTTTATTGTCTCTTGAAATTCAACAAATTAGTAATAATAAGTAAAATAAAACTTGATTAAATTTATCTGGCTTTTTAGTGAAAAAAAAAATAAGAATACATATCATAATTGTAATGTAATTATGTTACTGACCTACCATTAGAGAAAGCTAATTTTCCCTAACCCTTCTATTTAAAATATGCCATTCTATCAACACTAATTTAATTCATCTCCCAACATCAATTTTTCTCAAAGCTGCTTTATTTAACTCTGATTTACTGAGTGCCTATTCTCAGGTTCTATTAGGTACTATAATTCTACCTCCCTTACTCGCATCTGTCTTTGTCCTGAAAACCTGTAAATTAGTACCAATTTGCTTTATAACAAAGCGAAAAGGTGTTTCCAGGATCTTTCTCAAGAAAGATTAGATACTAACTCCTATGTCCATAATACTATACCAGGCCAACGTTTGAGAAAGGTAAAGAGGGCTGTGAGGAGGGGGTAAGATTGAAAGAAGAAAACATGGTCTTATTTTTCTTAATTCAGTATTCTTATAATGACAAGATAACACAGAAAATTCACATGCAGCAATTAAACACTTTATATCAACAAGGGTAAGTTATTTTTTAAAAAGGGTACAAAAGAAAAGCAGTGCACTAGAAAATTCAATTACAAACAATATCGTTAGAAATTTAAGTTTTAAAACTGATTTAGGAAAATGTGAATGACACAGATATGTAATAAAAAAGAGGAAATACACTGTTAAATTCTAAAAGCATCTCCATCGCAACTTGCTGTAGCTAACACTGGCAACTTTGGTCCTACTCATACACCTCAAAAATCTATCTAAGGGCTTCCCTGGTGGCGCAGTGGTTGAGAATCTGCCTGCCAATGCAGGGGACACGGGTTCGGGCCCTGGTCTAGGAAGATCCCACATGCCGCGGAGCAACTAGGCCCGTGCGCCACAATTACTGAGCCTGCGCATCTGGAGCCTGTGCTCCGCAACGAGAGGCCGCGATAGTAAGAGGCCCGCGAACCGCGATGAAGAGTGGCCCCCACTTGCCACAACTAGAGAAAGCCCTCGCACAGAAAAGAAGACCCAACACAGCCATAAATAAATAAATAAATAAATAAATAAATAAATAAATAAATAAATAAATAAATAAATAAATAAATAAATTTTTAAAAAAAATTAAAAAAAAAATCTAAGACACAAAATTTCATCTTTTCATTTTCATTTCATTTTTACATCTATTCATTTAAGATCCAGCTTCCTACTTCAAGGAGAAAGTAAAAACAATATCCCTCAAATTTCATCCTGTTTGTCTCTAAAATTCCTTTGTACTTAACTCATTTTTACCTTCTCTTCTGTCTCAGAGGAAAAATATACATCCTTTGTGTTCTTTGTACTGTGCACTCCAGTATTAAGATGGTATTAAATTTCATTTAACTGCGTATTTAAAACAGCTTTCCCACTGTTCTAATCTTGGATCATAAAAAGGTCCACTCACATAACCTGAATGCACATGACTTTCCTAACACGTAAAATTGTGGCCTCTTTATAGTTTGTGAGGCCTCAAATATTTTAATCATGTCTTAAAAAGAAAGCAGTAAAGAATTATATTTGCAAATACACTGAGAGAGCCCAATCTGAAGTTAAATAAAGACTTAAAATAGAAGGAGTTAAAATAAGTGAATTACCTATGATATCAGAGACACCATATTAATTGTAGGCTTAGATGTTTCAGTAAACAATTTACACCTTGTTTATTCAAATCTCTTAGCAGTCAAGTTCTGAGCTAAGGAGTCATCAATGCCAATACCAAGTCTGTAAAAATTTAAACCTTTTTGAATTTTAATATGGATAATTCCCACTTTAATTTATACTCACAACCATCACCATAAACTCTAATCAATCCAGTCTTCTGGGAATCAAAACCAGATATGCTCCTTGCCCTCAAAGCCTTACACTCATGGGGGGGGTGGGGGTGGGGAGGAGGAAGGACCAAGTACATGTGCCCATGGGAATATGCTGGTCAGGTAAGACAAGAGTAAAATGTATTTTAAAAATTAGGCTAATGCAGTAAATGTCATAACAGATATAAGTAAAATACTACAGAAGTTGAGTAAACAGAACAACTAACTCCTGGAGAACTGAAGATGCTTCTATCAAGAGGTGACAACTCTTGACAAACTACAACAGGAGTCTGAGAAGTTTTCTGTAAGGGTCAGATATTTTAGGCTTTGCATAAAGTCTCTGTCACAACTACTTGACTCTACCACTGTAGAGCAAAAGCAGCCATAGACAATATGTAAATGAATGAATGTGGTTCTGGTGAAACTATTTACAATAAGTAGGCTCTGGGGCAGATTTAGCCAGTCTGTAGTTTGCCATTACCTAAACTGTAAAAATGCAGCAGTGAATCAGGGTGTTTTAAGACATTTCTTCAATAAATGGACATAGACCAGTGCATTTTGAGTTCGTGTATCTGTTTTAGTTTTATCTTATTTGCTCTTGGACTACCATCTCCTCTTGATGTTAGCTTACCAGTAGGGGGCCCTCCATCCTACTTCCAATTTACAACAGACTAAAACCAAACAAGTTCTGAAAACTTAAGAGTTACCAGACTTTACATGAAGACCTTATGAGTCTCTCTAATGAGTACTATGTAAGAGCTCTAGTATAGAAATGGGGATCTTTATTTGGGACTCAGGTGGGCTTTACATACTTATTATTCTGACTTTCGTCACACAAGACTGAGTTCCAGAGAGCTATGAAATCACTATTAAATACCAACAGATATACAGATTTTTATATTGAACACCACTAATTAATATACAAAGACCACAAATGTCAGTCTTTTAAAATAATTTGCACTCACATTTTACATATTAAAAAGTTAATATTTCTCTAAGGATTTAAGAATTTAAAATTCTAAACTAAATTTCACAAAGGATAGCACCTTTACTTACTTTGGCAACATTTTCAACTGGTTTTCTCTAAGTTCTAATATCTGGAGTTTAGTTAATCTGCAAAACAAATAAAATAAATCAAGCATGTATGACAAAGATAAAGAATTTAATTAACAAATTAATGCAATCCTCTAAAATTTTAAAGCAACCAATATTTATCGTGTAATTACAACGTGCAGAATATTGTATTAAAAATTACACAGAGGGCTTCCCTGGTGGCGCAGTGGTTGAGAATCTGCCTGCCAATGCAGGGGACACGGGTTCGAGCCCTGGTCTCGAACATAATGATTCGATATTTGTATGTACAGTTGACCCTTGAACAACATAGACATCAGAAGTCCAATGGGACAGAGTAACCGCTTGAGCTAAAGCCGGCCCATAGCTGACCCTTGAACAACGTGGGTTTGAACTGTGCAAATCCACTTATACACAGATTTTTTTCAACAGTAAATACTATGGTACCACACGATCTGTGGTTGATTCAATCTGCGGATTTGGAACCTTGGATACTAAGGAACTACGGATATGGAGGGCCAACTATAAGTTATATGTGGACTTTTGACTGTGTGGAAGATCAGCACCCCTAATCCATGCATTGTTCCAGGGTCAACTATATTGTGAAATGGTCACCACAAAAAGTCTAGTTAACATCTGTCACTATACACAGTTACAAAATTTTTTTTTTCTTGAGATGAGAACTTTTAAGATCTATTCTCTTAGAAACTTTCAAATACCACACAATACAGTATGGTTAACTATAGTCACCATGTTGTACATTACATCCCCATGATTTATTTATTTTATAACTGGAAGTTTGTACCTTTTGACCACCTTCACCCATTTTGCCCACCCCCGCCCCCTCACCTCTGGCAACCACCAATCTTTTCTCTGGTATCTATGAGCTTGGGGTTTTGGTGGTTTTTTTTAAGATTTCACATATAAGTGAGATCATATGGTATTTGTCTTCAAGACAAAAAGATGACTACCATATTAACATGTATTTGGATAGCATTTCCTCTAGCAATTAACCTAAACACAATAATAATTTGATACCTATTGTTCATTTACTGATTCATTTTTCCATTAGAAAAATTACTCAGGGACTACAGTATGACAAGAATCGGTCTAAGTTCAAGCAGGGAGCAATGGGGTGGACCCCAGAAACACATTTTTCTTTTCTCCAGAACTTTGATTCCAGTGAAGACAGATAAACCAATAATTAGATCATTTTAAAAAATGTGTAAGTGCTAAGAATAAAGCATTCTATATCAAATATGCAAAAATTATCCCAATTTAAATAAACTCCCTAATTTTACATACTTTGAAACCAAGTGTTAAATTACGTTTTTCTTTTAAATTTTCACGGCTTATTTCTATTTGGGAAAATAAATTCCAAGACAAAATAACAAGTTCTGAAGAAACTATAAAAACGACAATGCTTGGAAATAATTACAAAAGAAGAGCCTATGAAACTGTAATTAATAGTATTACTAAAGCAACTTGTAGTTTTGTAAACTTTACAAGAGCTAACAAGAGAAGGTTTTAGAAGAAACTGTAACTTACCTGCCAAAATTAGCTGGCAAGAACTCTAGGAAAGCGTCATTCAGATATAACTGGGTTAGGTTTAACAGCTGAGAAAATCCATCAGGAAGCCTAGGTAAAATAAACCAGAATTTAAATTTAATTCATATACAGAATTTTAGTCTCTTATTAAAACCTGTCTAAGAAACTGTCTAACCAACACATGTTCTTAACAGATAACAGTCACCTCTTCACTTTTATGAGTGATCCTCAAATTGAGATTTGCCTTTTATAATAACTTACCTGTTTCAATGTTTACACCTTCATCATTTTGTAAAAAGGAAGTAGGGCAATATTTGTCTCAATAAGATAAAATCTCCACGTAACAGTCAACTATGAATGAGCCACAACACACAGAAATGTATTCAGGCCATGACTATGATATCAGCAGACACTCTTGAAATTCACCTTATCTAACACCAATCCAAGGGAATAGACAAAGAATTCTAAACTTTGACAGTATTGACTTTTGTTTGGGGCTGGATAATTCTGTGTTGTCAGGAGGCTGTCTTCTGCACTGTAGGATGTTTAACAGCAACCCTAGCCTCTGACCCACTAGAAGCCAGCAGCACTGTCCACCACCACAAGTTGTGAAAACCAAAAAATGTCTCTAGAATTTACCAAATAGCCATAAGAGCAAAACAGTCCCTATTTGAGAAACACTGGTTTAGATTATTTTCAATTTCAATATCTGGTCCCTAAATAATCAAATAAAGATTGTATAATTTTATAATGACCAAATGGAAAGAAATAATATTAAAAGCTGAATGACATTTAAGATCATATAAGAACCTATAAGTAGCTTTACTTTTATTTCCTCTGGCTTACAAAAGAAATTACATATCTAGAACTTGATGCTAGAGGAGTATTTTCAGATGAAGGTAAAACATCATCTTTACATGTTTGTCCTTTACATGTTTGCCTATGTTTGGAAAAACTCGTTAAATACAATACTGTAATATGTGAAAGCTGGTTTCAACTTTCAACTTAGCTATACTAAGCTGTGCTTCACACTATTCACCTTTTGCTTCATCATTCCATTTTTGCAAAATTTAACAGCTTTGGTCTAAGAAAGCATTCTGCTTAAAGGCATTACCATCATAAAAGAATATATGTGACCTCTGATATATAGTACAACCAATCACATGGCTTTTCTCTTTTTTTGTTGTTTTTACCTTTTTGACCTTTCGGTTTCTTTTATTCTTTTCAAAAGTTTGAGTGTGCCACACACACTGGATTTGCAGGTGAAGACATTTTTATATTGTGCAAGTAACACTGAGCTAGGAGACCTGGATTCTAGTCTCATTTCTGACATTTACTATCTTTGAGACTTGGGGAAAAGCACTTGCCTTATCTGTATGGATGTCAAATTTACCTCTGTAATATATGGAGTTAGAAAGAGTAATTAAAAGGCTCCTTTTTAATCTAACTAAAATTTTGTGCAGATTTCAGATTGGTATTAACTGTTCATTAAAATGTAGAAAGTAATATTCTACTATATCATACTTGCTTTATTCACAAAGGTAACTTTTAATTCAACAGAGAAGAACTCACTTGGAAATAGGATTTACACTGGCCTCCACAACTGTCAAAACTTTACAATTTTTTATATTTTCTGGAAACTCCTGTATCCCTAGAAAATGAACAAATAATCAATGATCAAGTGAAAAGAATCTATTACAAAGGAAAAAATCATAATGATATTAATAATTAATGTACACTTTTCAGATTCAAAATTTACCAACTGAGCAGATTCTTGATAAATTGACAACACCAACGTCAAACGAACAGAACCATCTGCACAACAATTTCTCTTCACTCTTTTGCCTCTTTATGACTAGTGCTAATTATCTTGTTTAGTTTTGCCTTCCTTTCCTTTTCCCAGTTCTTCTGAAAATCAGTGCCTTCTCTATGTGGTATTAAGGACACAAAATTCAGAACAATTAAGCATTCTTTGTTTTTTCACATAAAAAGAGGCATTAATTTTTTTTTAATTTTTATTGGAGTATAGTTGATTTACAATGTATCAGTTTCTGCTGTACAGTAAAATAAGTCAGTTATACATATACATATATCTACTCTTTTTTAGATTATTTTCCCATATAGGTTATTACAGAGTATTAAGAAGAGTTCCCTGTGCTATACAGTAGGTTCTTATTGGTTATCTATTTTTTATATAGTAGTGTGTATAAAAGAGGCATTACTTCTTAACTGCTGGGCTCCAGACTGAGCTGGTCCCTAATACATACAGGATAACAAAGCTGAAAGCAAAGCTGAAGATAGAAGAGGTAGAAAATATGTATCAGATATGCCAGTGGATATGCCTGACGCAGTTGTACACCAATACTTCTGTAAAATACAACACAAATGTGACAAGTCAAATTATGGTAGAAGTTTCTTAGCACTTAATCTTATCTCTTCAACTTATCTTAGCAAAAATATAGCAACAATAATTTGTGAACTAGCAACAATCCATAGAGAAACTTTAAGTAGTACTGTTCTAATCTAGACTAGAGGAATGCGAATTAATAACTTCAAAAAATATTACAAAAATTCTGTGTTATAAGACTCATTCCTCCACTAACAAACATGAATATCAAAAGGGCTGACACTAGAGGATCATTTAAGGCTCTTTCAACTTCATTGATGTATGATTCTAAGCAAGTTTACCACAGTGCCCAAGTATAGAATTTCAGATAATGAAAAAATGAATGATACAAAGTCAACTGGCAAATATTACAGTAATAACTGATCAGTCAAAACTCATCAATGGATGCTAAAATTAGTGGGTTAAAGAATGAAGAAAAACAGTACACATTTATATAGTCTCAAAGTTTCTCTCCCCAAAATACTTATTAATTTTAAGAGGGGGAAAAAGTGAAGAAATCTCATAGGCACCACTTAAACTGTTTCAAAGTTAGCATCAGCAGTTAACAGCATCATCACGGGGCAACTAATCTTAAGACGCACTGAGAAGGGGTGCAGCATCTACTGTCGTGTTCCTGCCCCAAACACCCAACCTGAATTGAATCATAAGCAAACATCAAACAAATCCAAATTAAGGGAAATCCTATACAGCTGGACAGTAATCTTCAAAACTCTCTGGGTCTAAAAAGATAAAGACAAAGAAAAACTGAAGAACTACCCAGGTAAGAGGAGATCAAAGAGAACTGACTGTGATAAATATCCAAACCTACTTCACACACACACACACACACACACACACACACACACATAAACTGGAAAAATCTGAGTAAGACTGGGGGGCTGTATTGATGTCAATATTATTACTGTTCTATAATAACTGCAAACATTACCATTGGGGGAAACTAGGTGACAAGTACAAGAGTACCACTCTGTAATGTTTCTTAAAACTGCATGTGGATCTACAATTATCTCAATAAAAATTTCAATTAAAAAAATCTGGGCTTAATGATTCCTTAAGGAAAGGTTTTATCATTGTTATTTTATTAAAATTCAATTTCCCTAACAGTTTCAAGATGATTCTTTTTTTTTTTCCATTTTAGTTTAAGGAACTTTTGCTGGAATTTACAGAGTTCATGTAAAGCTTCAAATCAGCAAATGTTAACACTGATGGATATCTAATGATATTAAGGAATTACTGTTAGCTGGTTCTCTTTTTTTAAATGTGATAATAGAGAGTTTCATCTTAACATATTTATACATGAAAGAGGTTGTCTGATTTGCCTTAAAACAATCAGAGGTGACAAAACAGGAGGTATAAATGAAACTATAACATACTGATAAATTTTGAAGCTGGTTGGTAGGCACATCAGGTTTATTGTATTATTCTCTCTACTTAGATAACAATATTAGCAAAAAAGGACTTTAAAACAGCTATTGTACTTAAAGGGAAAAAATGAACAAAATGGGAAGGAAAAGATTAAATGTAAGAAACAGAAACTTTACAAATGATAAATACAATATGTGAATGAAAAATCCAAAGGACAGGATTAAAAGATTAGTCACTGTAGGAGAACATGTCATAGAGACAGGAAGACATGGTAACAGAAAACAGCCATTCTGAAACATAGAGGGGGAAAAAAATATATGAAAACCCAGGGATACATGGGACAATGTAAAGCAGATTAACATATATTTACCTATCTTTAGAAGTTTGCTTATCAGGCACCACTAAGCGTACATGCTCTGTGAGGGGAGAATCTTTGCCTCTCTTGTTCACTACTGGAATAGGACATGGCACATAGTTATCAGTGTCACTAGATAACGTCCAAATTCTTTTCCAGGGTGGTAATATCAATTTTCATATTACAGTACCTATTTATATTCTTGTTGACATTTGATGATGTCTTTACTTTTTGCTAGTATAAGGGGTTGAACCTCACCAGAAATAATAGAAATATTAATTAAAACTAGATATTTTCCTGATATTTCCTAGAGATGCTGAACACATTTTCACGTGTTTAATATCTATTTAAATTGAAATACAGCTGATTCACAACATTATGTAAGTTTTAGGTGTACAGTATTCAGTATTTTTTACAGATTATATTCCATTAAAAGTTATTACAAGGCAATGGTTATAATTTCCTGTGCTGTACAATAAATATATCCTTGATGCTTATCTATTTTATACATAGTAGATCATATTTCCTAATCTCATGCCCCTATCTAGTCCCTCTCCCCTTCCTGGAGGAATCAAGCTCCCTGACTTCACACCATACTACAAAGCTACAGTAATCAAAACAGTATGGTACTGGCACAAAAACAGAAATATAGATCAAAGGAACAGGGCAGAAAGCCCAGAAATAAACCCACACACCTGTGGTCAATTAATCTACAACAAAAGAGGCAAGAATATACAATGGAGAAAAGACAGTCTCTTCAATAAGTGGTGCTGGGAAAACTAGACAGCTACACGTAGAAGAATAAAATTAAAACATTCTCTAACATCATACACAAAAACAAACTCCAAATGGATTAGAGACCTAAATGTAAGACCAGATGGTATAACAATCCTAGAGGAAGACATAGGCAGAAGACTCTTTGACATAAATCACAGTAATATCTTTCTGAATCCATCTCCTAGAGTAATGGAACTAAAACCAAAAATAAACAAATGGGACCTAATTAAGCTTAAAAAGCTTTTGCACAGCAAAGGAAACCAAAAACAAAACAAAAAAGACAACCTACAGAATGAGAGAAAATATTTGCAAACAATACGACCAACATGGGATTAATCTCCAAAATATATAAACAGCTCATACAGCTCAATATTAAAAAAAAACAAACAATCCAATCAAAAAATGGGCAGAAGATCTAAACAGACATTTCTCCAAAGAAGACATACAGATGGCCAAAAGGCACATGAAAAGACTCAACATCGCTAATTATTAGAGAAATGCAAATCAAAACTACAATGAGGTATCACCTCACATGGGTCAGAATGGCCATCATGAAAAAGTCTACATAAAAGTGCTGGAGAGGGTGTGGAGAAAAAGGAACCCTCCTCCACTGCTGGTGGGAATGTAAATTGGTACAGCCACTATGGAGAGCAGCACAGAGGTTCCTTAAAAAACTAAAAATAGAGCTACCATATGATCCTGCAATCCCACTCCTGGGCATATATCCAGAGAAAACTATAATTCAAAAGGATACATGCACCCCAATGTTCACTGCAGCACTATTTACAATAGCCAAGACATGGAAGCAACCTAAATGTCCATCGACAGAGGAATGGATAAAAATGTGGTACATATATACAATAGAATATTACTCAGTCATAAAAAAGAATGAAATAAGGCCATTTGCAGCAACATGGATGGACCTAGAGATTATCATACTAAATGAAGACAGATAGAAAAAGACAAATATCATATCGCTTATATGTGGAATCTTAAAGAAAAAGAAAAAAGATACAAATGAATTTATATACAAAACAGAAATCGATTTTTTGTAATAAGCTACAAGGGAAAAGATCTGAAAAAGAATATATATATATACACACACACACACACACACACACACACACACTTACATATAAACACGCACACAAATGTATACGTATAACTGAATCACTTTCCTGTACAACTGAAACTAACACAACACTGTAAATCAACTATACTTGAACTTAAAAAATCTTTTAAAAAGGGGACTTCCCTGGTGGTCCAGTGGTTAAGACTGCGCTTCCACTGCAGGGGGCATGGGTTTGATCCCTGGTAGGAGAACTAAGATTGAGCTAAGATCCTGCATGCCGCATGTCACAGCAAAAAAAAAAAAACTCTAGCTCCATCCACATTGCTGCAAATGTCAGAATGTCATTCCTTTTTACGGCTGATTAATATTTCATCGTGCACACACACACACACATATGTATAAAACATGTCTTCTCTATCCATTTGCTGATGGACGCTTGCATTGCTTCCTACTGATCATTTTTATTTCTTCTGTGAATTCTCTGTTCACTGCACATTTTTTATTGGATTCTTTTAATTACTGATTGTAAGCATTCTTTAGAAATACCAGTATATCAAATGTTTTCTCACAGCCTGTCATGAATTTTTACTTTATATTTTGTCATGTAGAAATTTCATTCCTTTACTGCTATGCTTTTAATATTTGAATAAGACATCTTTTCTACTCCGAAGTCGTAAAAATATTTTTCTACATTTTCTAATAATTGTAATTTTTGTTTTTCATATTACTTAATCTATCTGCAATTTATTTTAGTATATGCTGTGAAGTAAGGCTCTCTTTGTTTTTACTATTTCCCATATAAAAACACTGTGCCAACACTGATGAAATATTTGTTTTCCTTATTTCACTGATTTGTAGAGGCATTTCTGTGTGTCATATTCCATTTGTAGAGGAATTTTTGTGTGTCATAGTCCATGGTTATGTTTCTGGACAGTCTTTTCTGTTACCCTCTTCTACTGATCTATTCCGTAGTTTTATGTCTTCCTGTTTAGATCATACTGCACATTTTCTGTTAAGTTTATTTCTAGAAATGTGTGATAGATGGATTACATTAATGACCGCTCACTACTCCCTATTACCACTCTCTGAATGTGATGTACCAGCTCCTCCCAACAAAGTGCGAAGTATAATTTCCCTAATCCTGATTCTGGGTTCAGCCATGTGTTTTGGTTTGGCCACTAAAATGTTAACACAATTGATGAAATCAAGGGTTTAAAAAAGCCCTGCCTAATTTCCACTAGATCTCAGGTTCCCCTACCTGTCCTATGAGGACATGCCTGGGATGCCTGGGCTAGCCTGAGAGAGAATGAGATCTACAGCAGAGCCACTCCTGTCATCCCAGCAGAGAATTTCCAACATTTTAATTTAAACAGTCTTTATCTATTTCTGTTATTAAAGTTTTATTACCCTTATAAACTGAGTCAAGTACTTTCCTCCCTTTCTGAACTCTAGAATAGGTTTTATAAATTAAGGATTATCCCATTCCATGAAGGTTTGGTCCAACTTTTCCCTAAAATTAGGTCTAACAGTTTTTCTGACCACTAATTTGATTTAGTATTTTCAGTTTTCTATTTCTTCTTGAGTTGATTTTGGAAATTTTTCATTTCATGTAAGTTTTAAACTTTAGTGGCTTTATAGCATTCATTTTCTTTTGAGTGAAAAGTCAGTTTTAAATAAAACTATGGTAATAGGGATATGAGAGATGCTGCTTTTTGGAGGGAATGAGGGTTAGGAATTTTCTTAATGCTGAAATAAAAACTTGACAACGCTATTACAAGTCCCCAAAATGGAACTATTGATCTACAAAGCATCCCTTTACCTGCACATTTAACACTTCAAATATATATTTTAGGGCATTTATACAATGAATTACTTAATAGTATCTGTATGCTTCTTATATTACTGCTAATAGGTCTTATTTAGGCTGACTCAATTCTCTATTCTAAACACATGTAACTACTTAGTATACTGTACTTTTGTACAACTCGTTAAATTTGACTTACCCACTAATAATAACATCCATATTTTTTACACTAATTTTTCTTCTTTCTTTTCTCTCATTTATTTACAAACAAAATATTTAGTGTTACTGAATCCTATAAATTTAGGAGTTAAATTCTTATCAGTTCTTCAACTAACAAATAATTTGCTTCAAGTGATAATTCTACTGAGGATACATTAAAATAACTCTCCTAGGTGGCAGGCCCTAAGGAATATCTGGTAGCAGCAGGGCTCCCATGGCAGATGTGGTAGACACTGAAGAATAGGGCAAAAAAAGGAAGGAGGTTTCAATAATTATGAAAAAGTTGCAATGAACTTTAAAAAAAAAAATCACTATATTTAATTTCAAATGACATGTATTTCATTTCTCTTGAGTAAACACCAAGGAATGGAATTACCAAGTTCATTATATGTCTATTGATGTGTTGAATAACACTGATTTATTTTCAAATATCAAAATTGAATGCCCAGAATGAGTCCCACTTGGTTGTGGTGAATAATTCTTATCATAGGGGCTTCCCTGGTGGCGCAGTGGTTAAGAATCTGTCTGCCAATGCAGGGGACACGGGTTCAAGCCCTGGTCCGGGAAGATCCCACATGCCGCGGAGCAACTAAGCCCGTGTGCCACAACTACTGAGCTCATATGCCACAACTGCCGAAGCCTGCACGCCTGGAGCCCGTGCTGCGCAACAAGAGGGGCCACCACAATGAGAGGCCCGCGTACCACAACGAAGAGGAGCACCACTCGCCACAACTAGAGAAAGCCCTCGCACAGCAACGAAGACCAAACACAGCCAAAAATAAAGAAATAAAATAAATAAATTTATAAAATAATAATAATAATTCTTATCATATACTTAAAAAAAAATTCCACATCTAGAGGGAAGGTGGGAGGAGGACATTCTACACTGTCCTCATTAGAGCCTGACTTCATTTTCATACTCAGCTTTACATATCATTTCATTGGTTTTTATTAAAGTCTATAATGTATCTTGAAATAGTCTATGTAAATGACATTATTCCAAGAGCTGTAATATTTTTAGTACATGATAAAGTCTATCTAAGGAGAAAAAGACCAAAGACTACAGTATGTTCTGCTGACCTAAATTTTTATATGGAGAAAGATAATTTTAAGAGTTCTAGGACTTCCCTGGTGGCACAGTGGTTAAGAATCCGCCTGCCAATGCAGGGGACACGGGTTCGAGCCCTGGTCTGGGAAGATCCCACATGCCGCGGAGCAACTAAGCCTGTGCACCACAACTACTGAGCCTGAGCTCTAGAGCCTGCGAGCCACAACTACTGAGCCCACGTGCTACAACTACTGAAGCCTGCGTGCCTGGAGCCCGTGTTCCACAACAAGAGAAGCCACCACAATGAGAAGCCTGGGCACCGCAACGAAGAGTAGCCCCCGCTCGCCGCAACCAGAGAAAAACCCACGTGCAGCAACGAAGACCCAACACAGCCAAAAATAAATAAAATTATTATTATTTTTTTTTTAAAAAGAGTTCTATGTTAGACTTCTGCAATTTAAATTTTTAATGGGGACCTCCCTGGTGGTGCGGTGGTTAAGAATCTGCCTGCCAATGCAAGGCACACGGGTTCAAGCCCTGATGCGGGAAGATCCCACATGCTGCAGAGCAACTAAGCCTGTGCACCACAACTACTGAGCCTGCGCTCTAGAGCCCGCGAGCCACAACTACTGAGCCCGTGTGCCACAACTACTGAAGCCCGCGTGCCTAGAGTCCATGCTCCGCAACAAGAGAAGCCACGACAATGAGAAGCCCGCGCACCGTAATGAAGAGTAGCCCCCGCTCACCGCTACTAGAGAAAAGCCTGCGCGCAGCAACAAAGACCCAACGCAGCCAAAAATTAATTAATTAATTAATTAATTAATTAATTTAAAAAAATTTTAATGGACAGTAATGCTTATATCATCTTCCACAAATACATATACTTCATATTTTTCAAATTTTAAAGTACTATATTTCATAGCATGTGGTTTATAAAAATTAACCAATAAATATCTATGAAATAGTAACTCTAATTTCAGATACATGGTAGTAATTTTTTCCTAAGCAAGTAGTTTTGAAGTGCTCACTGGTTTCCTGCTTTTACAAATTGCTAGCAATGTATTCACTGTGATTTCAATTCTTACCGTATTTATGTTCAGCTTCCAAATCTGTATCTCCGGTTCCCTCCTCTCTCCTTAACTCCAAATAAGAATTTTCAAATGCCCTTTAGGTACTGGTCAGGTACCTTAAATAAAACATGTCTCAAACTGAAATTACTTATTCTCTATATTATTCAGCAAATATGTACCCATGCTATGGACTGTAGATACTGAGACACAGTTCCTTTTCTTGAAAGCTAAAATGTAGCAAAAAAAAACCAAATATTTTCATTCTATTGGCTTCCTTCCTTCCTCAGTAGTGTTCCTTCTCAGTATCTTTTGTACCTCTCTTTCCTCCAGATCTCTTAATGTTGGGTTGCCACCAGGGCTCATTCTTTAGTCCTCTTTCATATTCATGCCCTTGTTGACTGTATCTAATCTCAGGCTCTATATACCATCTACATGCTGGCAATTATCAAATATGTATAGCTAGCACATTTCCCTTTCGACTGAACTCCAAACCCCTAAGAACATCTGGATATCTTAAATGTAACATGTCCAAAAATGAGCTCCTGATTTTTTTCCACTAAAAATTACGAGTCCCAGAGATGTCCCCATCTCAGCTGGCAGCACTCTATCCTTCCACATGCATAGACCAATACCACTGAGATCATTCTTGACTCTTATCTCACATCCCACATCCAAACCATCATGAAATCTTGTTCACTCAACCTTCAAATGTATCTAGAGTCTGTCTACATCTCACTACTTCCACCACTATCACTAGAGGCGACTGAAATAGCACCTAAACTGGTTACTTTTCACCCTTGTACCATACTGTTTCTACACATAACCAGAGTAAACCTTTAAAATGCAAGTCATTTCATGCTCTGAATGACCTGACTCAAACTCTTCCAAATGATTCCATTTCACTGAGAGTAAATGTCAAAGTACATACAAACGCCTACCAGGCTCTACATTATCTGCTGCTCCAAATCCCTACCTTTCTGACCTCTATTCCTATCACTCTCCCATCTTGCTCACTATATTTTAGCTACCATAGCCTTCTGTTTCTCATACATGCTATGGATACTCACACCTTATAAACTTTACACTGGCTGTTTCTTCTTTCTGGTACATTCTTACCTTAGAAATCTACATGGCTAACTTCCTCACTTCCTCAAGTCCTTGCTCAAGGCACTTTCTCAATGAGGCCTACCCTCAATGCTTGTTAGCCTGTCTCCAAAGAGAACTCTCTTTATCCTCGTACATAAAGTATGCAGAACGTGAATTTTATCATGAGTTACTTAATTCTCTAACAATTTCAGCTACCTGTTCCTTTTTCATTCTCCCTTAACTTCAGTAGTGTTCCTTCTTTGTCATATACTCTTTTTATAAGAATTTGACTCTTGCTAAAACTCATTAAAATGAAGATACTATAAAACATGGCTATCCTTCTCATATTAATCTATTTTAGTTACAGAAGAGTTCTCCCTTTACTGCGAAGAAAGAGAAAATACCTCCTGAAATCTAGGAACTGGCCTTGTACTATCAGCTAGTCCTTGTCTTACTATGAACAAGCTGCATTCAAAGGGAGGTCTTAGTATTTTCCTGTTGAACTAAGCAATTTCACTGAATACCAATATTAGACGAGGCCATTCCTTAACCATGACAGATCAAGACAAAAGCAAATTTGTAATCATGTCTTGACAAAGATAAAATATGAACCTTGTCCAAGCCACCCCTTATCTTAATGAGTGACAGCTGCTTTTTTACTGATTACAGTTTTAGTCTTGCTCTAATCTGCCCTCCCTATAGATGAGATTTATTAATATTCTCAATCACAGAATTACTCCTACTTCTTGACAGCATTCCATCCATAGCAAACCCTCATATTCTTAAACCTTCTTCCAATCACCAAGTACAAGCCCAAATCCTATAAGTCTTTTAGCACCCCCTGAGACTCCCCTTCCATCCCCATGGCTCAATCACATGTAATCCTGGTGATCTCTGTTTGGAGGGCATCAACACTCCTCCAATGCCCTAAATGTACAATATAAGTTAATAGTGGCTCCTTACTGTTTCTGTATTTTAAAGGCTAAGGTAATTAAATAGTACAGAATGTAACACTGAGTTCCAGTCAAAACAGGCTAAAGGAGAAATTGCAAACTCAGATGATTATATTGGCTAGGGGATAACAGGTGTATGGTTTGGATCAGTTATAACACAGTGAATGGTAAGGCCTATGGCAAGGCACAGTGACTGCACACCCCACTTATAGTCTACATTAACAACACACTTAGCAGTGACCAGTGATCACCAGCCTACATTTTTTAACTTCCAGGTCAGTTTAACACATGGTTTTTCTTCTTTCATTATCTTAAATAAGCTGATTTATTAAAACAGCTGAACTTAAACATTAACTATTAAGCAAATTAGCAATTTTAGAAATTTTAAAACACAGAGAAAAATAGTGACTTCCCCAGCAATCTATAATTTCCCTTGTAATCAACATAACTTCTTTGAACTTAAAGTGAAGAGGCTTTTCCAACATTTTGTCCCCAATCATCAGATTTTCTCAGGTTCAAGGAACTGCTTTCTGTTCTGACCCACAAACTTTCAACCCATTCTTTCTGGAATTTTGGACTCGATTTTTTTAAAAAAAGGCCTAATTAACCTCTCTAGCATTCCCATATCAGACAGAATGATCTGAGCCACTCTTTCTGGTTTCTTTGCCTTACAATTCCTAGCTTTTAATCAGTGTGCTTATAGAGAGAGAATTAACAACTAGATAGTCTTCATTTCTTTTCTCTCTCCTCTCCATCAGCTTTCTCTATCAACCCCTTTCGCAAATTGTTTTAATCATCATCCCTATTGGTCTTCTCAAGAAGACAGGCCATTTGAACACAACGGATGATAATTTCTCTAACACCAGTTGCTATCTGCAATCGCTTGCAATAGCAGCTTGGTGAGCTTTTCATTTCTTTAAAAATCTAACAACAGGGCTTCCCTGGTGGCTCAGTGGTTGAGAATCTGCCTGCCAATGCAGGGGACACAGGTTCGAGCCCTGGTCTGGGAAGATCCCACATGCCGCGGAGCAACTAGGCCCGTGAGCCACAATTACTGAGCCTGCGCATCTGGAGCCCGTGCCCCGCTACAAGAGAGGCCGCGATAGTGAGAGGCCTGCGCACCGCGATGAGGAGTGGCCCCCACTTGCCGCAACTAGAGAAAGCCCTCGCACAGAAACGAAGACCCAACACAGCCATAAATAAATAAATAAATAAATAAATAAAATTTAAAAAAAAATCTAACAACAAATCAAAACTTTAGACATGAAAGGAAAGAGCAAATTAAGACACATAAACCAACACTCTAGTTTTATTGTAGAATATAAATGATAAAAAAAGAATTCCATACAAAATGAATACAAATATTAATACCTTAAATTTATATACATCCTATACATAGACTAGTCCACAATTTGGTCGGCAGTCTCATGAGGCAAGACGGGACGTGGTAATATTGATAATATTATGTATAGTCTAACCGAGAATGAGATTAATTCCCCAATATAACAACAGGGCGAATAAACAGAGAAGCAATGATTAGAGTACAATTTTTCTTTTCCCTAAATAAATGTTTTAATCACTAAACCATGTTACTTGGCCAGTTGAAAAACACTGGAAGAAATATGTGAAAGATCAGAAACTAAGAAAATGTGAAAGTAAAAATCCTAAAACAAGTGCTTTTAAATAAATACAGCTTGCTGAAACACTAATAAAGTATGCCACAATGTTTCCTGCCTCCTTCCAAGCAGGGCACGTAGATAATAAATATGAAAGCAGCATCTGGTATATTAAGATATACTAGAATATTATTAGATTGAACTGATAAAAACACCTAAAAGGAAAAAATAGTAGAGCTTGGATACAAGATTAAAGCATCTTATGCAAGATTTAACACGATGAGATGTTGTAATATAGAAAAAATTTAGGGGTAATTCAATTTTCTCATTCAGAATATAAGATGAAACTCCCATCTACCTCTAACATAGTGGTCATCTTAATACTAAATGTAATTTTAATACTTCCAAAATCTGAGAAACGCTACTTTCATTTAGCATGCTATCCTCTCTTTTAAGCGAGTTGTTACTTAATCAAATACGCAACTAGCAAAACTCAAATTTCTCATAACCAACCACATCAACTATAATATGCATGCTATTTTCTTGTTTTCAGTAACGTAGCTGGAGTTCCCTGGTGGCCTAGAGGTCAGAATTCTAGGCTTTCACTGCCGTGGCCCGGGTTGAATCTCTGGTCAGGGAACTAAGACCCCACAAGCCACAAGGCACAGCCAATAAATAAATAAATAACATAGACTTGTATAAACATACACTTTAGGGTTACATATTACAAGTTAGTTAAAATAATCTCAACTCTCTAAAAGTAAAGTGGGTTAATTACATCAGTTGTAATGATGACTATCAGATTAGGAATTAGGAATACCAGAATTTTTATCAGTCAAGGTAATGGTTCCGACATTATCATAGTTTCTTGTCTCTCCTCACTAGCTTTTTTCACCATCAATGAAATGCGGTTGCATTTAGACATCAGTTTAAGACCAAAAAGAGAAAAAAGAAGCCAAGGAAACAAGTAAAAGGCAAGGGACTGATTCTGCCATTTAAAAAACAGATGAGGGCTTCCCTGGTGGCGCAGTGGTTGAGAATCTGCCTGCCAATGCAGGGGACACGGGTTCGAGCCCTGGTCTGGGAAGATCCCACATGCCACGGAGCAACTGGGCCCGTGAGCCACAATTACTGAGCCTGCGCGTCTGGAGCCTGTGCTCCGCAACAAGAGAGGCCGCGATGGTGAGAGGCCCGCGCACCGCGATGAAGAGTGGTCCCCACTTGCCGCAACTAGAGAAAGCCCTCGCACAGAAACGAAGACCAAACACAGTCATAAATAAATAAATAAATAAAAGAACGTGAATTTCTTAAAAAAAAAAAAAACAGATGAGATCACATAGAAAGAGAAGAAAGGAATAGATAAATCAACTTAATTTTTAATGAAAATAAATTGTAAGGTTTTGTTGGCAACAATCACTAAAGCCATTCTCTTTCAGGGCAGAATATTCAAGTGCTTATCGTAAATCTTTTGGTCACATAGAAACTATCTCCAACTCCTCAAAAACACAAGCTGACACAATTGTACAAAGCAGGTTTTCAATATAAGCAAGAAGGAACTGCTGAAACTAGAATGAAAAAAAAGAGAAACACTACAGTTCAATAGGTTGTCTTAACTCAAACACATTATTCTTCAAGAAGTTGCATGAAAGTCTAAGATATTAATTTAATGATGCTGCAGGGCCATAATTGCACCATTCTCAATTTAGAGTAATAAGTCTGGAGTTAGTGCATTTTCAGGAGGATATATGTAAGCGTGTTCATTATTGAGCCAAGTAATAGTTTCATATCATGAAGACTAGTTACATGGGTTACTAGCCTTTCCCAGGCGCATAGAGTTTTATCAATAACACCCAGATTATTTCAGGTCTCTTTCCTTACACCTTAACATCTCTCATTTTAAAAGACCAAAAAGTAGAAAAGATACCCCTTTGGAGTGGAAGGTTACACTTGATGACTTCTAAAGTCACAACAGTTCCGAAGTTCTATAACACTACTTAACTGTCAGCATATGCAGAGCACAATGTAATGGATCAAGTTCATTTACTTTGGAATTTATCAAGCAATACTTGCCACTCTATTAAGCACAAGGAATGGAAACAAATTTCAAACTGCCCTTAAAGAGAAGTTTCAAGCTGAGGAAATTTATTTAACCTAAAATAAAATCATAAGAAAACTCACACAAATTAAAAACCAACTGACCTGAACTCTATAAAAATGACAATATCACAAAAACACGGGCAAACTGTTCCTGGTTTTGAAAGATCAAACAGACACAACTGAATGCTATATGTGATCTTTAACTTGAAGGTGGGGGTAGGGTGAGCAAATAGCTAAAAAGGGCATTATTAGGCAACAGGGAAAATGTGGTGTCAAATTTCTTGAGCGTGATAATGATATTGTGGTTATGTATAAGGATTTCCTTGTTCTTGGGAAATGCTTATTCCAATATATTGGAATATATGCTCATTCTAAAATTTTCAAGTGTCTACTTCTCTCTCCCTCCAAGGTAAGCACTTAACATTTTGGAATATATCTTCCATACTTTCTTCAACGTTTATCAAACTAAACAAACAAAACCACGACTGTGTGCCCCAGGAGAACAGTGACCATGTCCTTTTACTTTTCATCATTAATTGTAATCCAACTCCTAATAAAGTATTTGGCACAGAGTGGTCTCTCAATAAATATCTGTTGATGCTCAATTCGTTTATGTTGCACAACTTTTTTTTTTTTAACCTTTACCACTACACTGTGAATATTTTATGTCAGTATTGATGGAACTACATTACATTCCACTCTTATGGATGCATCAAATTATGTAATCAACAACGGACATTACAGTTAGTTGTTACTAGTTTCTCACCATCACAAACAGGGCTGTAAATATATACAAAAAAAATAGATATAAGGATATATAAATATGTACATACATTTACCCACAGCATTTTAATTAAACAGTCATTTTAAATTGTTTATACTTACTCTCTGCCTTTAAGTTCTCATAGATCATTTATATATATATGAAAGCTAATTATGATAGTACATTACAATCTGACTTTTTAATTCTATCTTTTTATTTGCTAAAACACAATAGAAATTTTAATAATATAACATGTTCCCAAGTACAAAAAGTTAGGGGGAAAAAAAATCTTACCATTCTTGCTGACATCCAGTTCCCTGAGATTAATGAGATTTGCAATAGATGCTGGTAATGTTGTTAAATCATTATCTGGCAAACTCAGTTTGTGTAGAGACTGACAGTTAAAAAGTTGCTGTTGAAACAAGGTAGAGAAGGATTTTGATTATTCCTTAAGTTTCCTTAAATATTTCATTGATTAACCTTTACACAAACAAATATTATTAATGTCATTAAAACTGAATGAGTTATACCTACACAAATACCAGGGAAGATCTCTTATTATTTTATGCTATTATGGATCTGAACACAATTGGACTACTCAGAATGATTTATATCCTCACACTTCTGCCCTGGGTGAAATGCACTTAGTGAAAACAAGTATATGGTGTATTTTCTGCTAAGGTCATAAAAAATAAGTGGCTGTTAAATATGGTAAACTTTGGATCTTGTATTCCAAGCATCCTTATTCCAAAATGAAAGTTTATATAAATTAAATTCAAATGTGTACAACTGATTTTAAATGACTTAAAATATAGAATTCTGATTTGGGAGAACAAAATAAATAAGGGAGCAAATATACTGTTATGCTAAAATCACAATAATGAAATGTGACCAAAATATATTTAACCAAAAGCAGTAAGTAAATGGGCTACTTCTAAGCCCCACACCAAAAAACTGTACAGAGCATAGAGGATTTTTAGGGCACTGAAAATACTGTTTGACAGCATAATGATGAATACATGTCGTTATATATTTGTCCAAACCCACAAAATGCATGACACCAAGAGCAAATCATAATGTAAACCATGAACTTTGGATGATTATGATTTTTCAACATAGGTTCATCAGTTTTAACTACTCTGGTGGTTTAACCACTCTGGTACCACTCTGGTGGGGGATGCTGATAAGGGTGGAGGCCATCCATGTGTGGGGACAGGGTATATATTTGGGAAATCTCTAGACCTTCCTCTTAATTTTGCTGTGAATCTAAAATTATTCTAAAAAAGAAGAGTCTTTAGAAAAAAACAAAACTGTGTGCAAGATGGCACTGAATAAGTCCTATTTAAGAAGAGCATTCTTCCAAAAATGGAAAATTGCTAGGCATGATAAATGATTCAGTTATTTTCACTATCATAGCAAGCCTCTCTCTTTTCAACACAGTCCCCAGACTGAGACCTTGCTGGTGGTGATTAGAAAAAGGGACTAATTTTAGTCTTCCATTTTCTCTAAGAGAACTAGCTAAGGAAGATAAATTACTTGCTGAAAAACAATATACAAGGGAACAGTCAATTATAAAGCACCCTATTACAACTTAGGGGAGAAATTCATGAACATGCAACCCACAACCTTTAGTATTTTATCCACATCTATATACAGATTTCTTTACAAGACAATCTTGGATAGCACTGCTTTCAAAATGATTTTACCACTGGCCACCCAAAGAAAACCTTCTTCAAAACACTGCTGCCATCCAGTGTGTATATACACACACACACAAATCTAAAACAAATATTTTAAGTTACAATAGATACATGCAACCCTCTTTATTTTCTACTCTATGACAGTTAAGGTTGCCAGATAAAATACAAGATGCCTGATTAAACTTGGGTTTCAGATAAACAATAATTTTTTAGTGAAAGTATGTCCTATATACTGCATGAGATACACTTATACTAAAAAATTATTCACTGTTTATCTGAAAAGTGTAATTTAATTGGGTGTCCTTTATTTTTTATTTTCTAAATCTGCCAGTCCAAATAATAGTTCATTATTCGGAAATGCCCCATATATTAAATTGATTTTTATGAGCCACTAATAAGTCTTTACCCACAGCTTGAAAACCACTGTTGTGTGGGTGGTAAAGCTCTCTGACAAAACTATCGTAGCTTTCCGCGCAACAATAAGAAACTGAGTAGAGGATGAAGATGGGTTAGAATTTAAGGAAAAAAAAGTAGCCGCCACTAAAAAATTTTAGCAAAGAAGTTGTTAATGTGAGATGATGTTTCATGGCAACAAACCTATTTTCTCCTGCTAGTTGCTCCTACATTTCAGAAACGTTAAGTCCTCCAAAACTTTTCCAAACAAACTGAAATGGGGAAAACAGAATACTACCTCTACAAAGCTGTTAAAAAGCAAAATTCTGATGTGATAACTGAAAGGACAATTTATCCTCAATAACTATAATGTAGATCAATGTCTCAGGAAAACTAGAAAAACATTAATTTCAATTCTTTGTCTAGTTAAATCTATTGGCTGCAGAAATTGTGCAGTCTTATTGTCTACCTTAGTGGCTAAGGTACTGGAATTAAATACAAAATTTTAAATTATTTGCACAAGTATTTAAGCAATTAACTTGAAGAGATAAAGGTTAAAAATTCTATTTAAAAAAATTTGAGTCATGTTGCACACCATAAGGTGAAAGTAAACCAGAAAAAGGGGAAACAATGCCTATATATATATATATATATATATATATATATATATATATATATATATGCAGCATTATGGCAACATTGGGAATATCATATTTATAGGCATAAAAATAACCAAAGGCAATTCTTGAAAGACTGGATTAACATACCTTTGGAAGCTCTTCAATCTGATTAGCATCTAAGTAGAGCTCCTCCAGAGTTTTTTCAAAAGTAAAAATCTCTTTGGGAACCTGTTCCAAACTGCAATGAGAATAATCAAGAGTAGTGACGGTCTCCTCTTCTCCTCGTAGACAACGACATGGTACCAACCGCACAAACAAACTTCGTTTTGTAGTCATTTTTAGACACTGCAATATACAAACAAAAATAAATTTAGTAAAAACATGTATTATAACAATTTTTCAAAACAAATTATTCCAATTCAATTCTCACAGTTTACATATCACAGATAAATATCTCCTCCCCAACACACACTAAATAGAATGCATTTAACATTGCTTTACTATCAAATTTTATATATAGTGAACATCAAATTAAACTCAAGCACTTCTGTACTTCACAAAATGATCCATTAAGTAACCAGTTATATGGTTCTATAAGCATATAGACCTGCCTCCCAGAGTAATGAAAGTAAAAACAAAAATAAACAAACGGGACCTAATGAAACTTAAAAGCTTTTGCAGAACAAAGGAAACCATAAACAAGACGAAAAGACAACCCTCAGAATGGGAGAAAATATTTGCAAACGAAGCAACAGACAAAGGATTAATCTCCAAAATATACAAACAGCTCATGGAGCTCAATATCAAAAAAACAAACTAATCAAAAAATGGGCAGAAGACCTAAATAAACATCTCTCCAAGGAGGACATACAGATGGCCAAGCGGCACATGAAGGATGCTCAACATCACTAATTATGAGAAATGCAAATCAAAACTACAATGAGGTGGGACTTCCCTGGTGGCGCAGTGGTTAAGAATATGCCTGCCAATGCAGGGGACACGGGTTCGAGCCCTGGTGCAAGAAGATCCCACATGCCGCGGAGCAACTAAGCCCGTGCACCATAACTACTGAGTCTGCGCTCTACAGCCTGCGAGCCACAACTACTGAAGCCCGCATGCCACAACTACTGAAGCCCACAGGCCTAGAGTCTGTCCTCCGCAACAAGAGAAGCCACCGCAATGAGAAGCCTGGGCACCACAATGAAGAGTAGCCCCCGCTTGCCACAACTAGAAAAAGCCTGTGTGCAGCAACAAAGACCCAATGCAGCCAAAATTTAATTAATTAATTAATTAATTTAAAAAAAAAAAAAAAAAAACTACAATGAGGTATCACCTCACACTGGTCAGAATGGCCATCATCAAAAAATCTACAAACAAAAAATGCTGGAGAGGGTGTGGAGAAAAGGGAACCCCACTGTGGAGAACACTATAGAGGTTCGTTAAAAAACTAAAAATAGAACTACCATATGACCCAGCAATCCCACTACTAGGCATATACCCTGAGAAAACCATAATTCAATAGGACACATGTACCCCAATGTTCATTGCAGCACTATTTACAATAGCCAGGACATGGAAACAACCTAAATGTCCAATGACAGATGAACAGATAAAGAAGATGTGGTACATGTATACAATGGAATATTACTCAGCCATTAAAAGGAATGAAATTAGGTCATTTGTAGAAATGTGGATGGACCTAGAGTCTGTCTTACAGAGTGCAGTAAGCCAGAAAGAGAAAAACAAATGTCGTATATTAACACATATATGTGGAATCTAGAAAATGGTACAGATGAACCTATTAGCAGGGCAGGAATGAGACGAGACGTAGAGAATGGACATGTGGACACGGGGGTGGGAAGGGGAGGGTGGAATGAATTGGGAGATTAGGATTGACATATATACACTACCATGCGTAAAATAGATAGCTAGTGGGAACACGCTATAAAGCACAGGAAGCTCAGTTCAGTGTTAGGTGATGTCGTTAGATGGGTGGCATGGGGGGGTGGTGGGAGGGAGGTCCAAGAGGGAGAGGATATACGTATACATATAGCTAATTCACTTCGTAGTACAGCAGAAAATAACACAACACTGTAAACCAATTATGCGCCAATTAAAAAAAATTTTTTTAAAAAGAACCATGCTTTATTAGTCTGCTCATCCTCAACAAGAAAAACCCTAATACAACAAAGATATTTCTTTAATTTCTGACTAAGAGCTGTTTCTCAATTAAGAACTTGACTCTATGCAGTTCTGAGTAGAAAGTGGGAGTACAAAGATATTTTCAGGTCTCCTAACCAGCCATTAACTTTCCTGTAACTCTCCCACATCAAAATTCCAATCTATGCCAAGTATATTTTGTTTCAATTAATATTGTTCTTTTAATTTTTCTACAGTTTATAGGTCTTATATGTGTATAAGGTTACACATATAAGAAACTTGCTCCAGTAAAGTGCAGACTTCATTATTTCGATCTAACTGTGGGGAAAGGCTCAATTCTGAATTAGTGAAAATTCTCAAGGCTAATTTTATTAAGAACACAACGTTCATACCGAGGTTAATTCCAACGAGGAGGCTAACATTACACTAGCAAAGAAAAGCCTACGTCAATAAATGATTGCTAATTAATGTTATCAATTCTTTGTAAAATAATAATAAATTCTTGCCCTAAGCAGAAGACTCTATTAGAGTATTAGATTACTTCTACCCAGAGCCAAGGCTAGGTTGAAGCCAGTGCAGCAAATGCCTCAGGCACGTGCGCGTGCGTGCGCACACACACACACACAAAAACTCAGTAATCAAATTAAATATTTTAATGCAATATCTTTTTAAAAAATCCAAATCACTGAAAAATAAACCATTAATGACCAAACTGGTAAATTTAAAAATAAAGACAGAATCAGTATGACTAATTTTTTTTCTTTTGCCTCAGGCTCCAATATGGCTTTGCAAGACACTGCTTCTAACTCTTCTAATTATATCATATTCTTAAAGAGTTTGACAATAGTGTAAGTATTTCCCTTGCAACTTAAAAAAAAAAAAACAAAAAAAACTGACTATTCTTACTTACCATGTGTGCCAGGCACTGTGCTAAATTCTTTATATAAACTGTATGTTTCAGGACTTTCCTGGTGGTCCAGTGGTTAAGAATCCGCCTTCCAATGCAGGGGACATGGGT
Organism: Balaenoptera physalus; assembly: GCF_965194825.1. Lineage (NCBI taxonomy): Eukaryota > Metazoa > Chordata > Mammalia > Artiodactyla > Balaenopteridae > Balaenoptera > Balaenoptera physalus. The sequence continues at coordinate 125,164,515 of NC_138890.1, forward strand.
TGATCCCTGGTCGGGAAACTTAAGATCCCACATGCCGCGGGGCTACTAAGCCTGCACGCTGCAACTACTGAGCCCGCATGCCACAACTAGAGAGCCCTCGTACCACAACAAAAAATAAAATAAAATAAAATATTAAAAAAAAAAACTATATGCTTATTCTCATTTCATCCTCATGTATCTTTCTAAGGCATGTATTATTATTATCCCTATTTTTCCATAAAGAAACTGATTCTGTGCTTGTAGTGCACTATACTGCTTCTCAATATATAATGATATACTTGAACTCAGATTCATGAAATAATTCAAATATCAATAGGTCTTTACTACATACTTCTCCTTTAGGGTTTACAAAAACAAGCTACCGATGGGGTTCAGGACATACCACCCCAAAATATGGCACCCTAACATACTGAATATTTTAAGCTAAAGGAGTTTGATGAAACAGCAGTAGCAGGAAGGTCACTCTGACCTTCCACGCCCTTCTCCCCTGAAACAGGTAATAAAATCCTCCTGTGAAAGGTGCCCTCCCTATACCAGGAGGTATCTCTGAAGATGAAGGAAGAAGAATTCTAATGAATAGGACTTGTTAAATCTCCCCCAGTTTACTACACTTACTTCATACTCTTTGATCTATCGTATTTCTACACAACTGTCCACTTCATCAAACATGGCATAAAAATACTCAGGTTTAACTGTTTCTTTGGGTCTTCCTTTCCTTACAAAGGCTCCCTGTGTCACTTAAAACTTACATTAAATAAATGTATATATTTTTCTCCTTTTAATCTGTCTTTGTCAGTTTAATTTTCACACCCAGCCAGGAACCCTAAGAGGGTGAAGGAAAAATTTTTCCTCCCTTACACTATGAGGTCAAACATCAAATGTTTCTATCTAAAATTTTTGTCTCACGGGGATGTGATGTACAGCAAGGTGACTATAGTTAGTAATACTGTACTGTATATTTGAAAATTGCTAAGAGAGTAGATCCAAAGCTCTCATCACAAGAAAAAAAATTGTTACTATGTATGGTGACTGGATGTTAACTAGACATATTGTGAGGATCATTTTGCAACATATACAAATATTGAATCACTATGTTGTATTACTTGAAACTAATACAATGTTATATGTCAATTATACCTCAATAGAAACAAAAAATTACTTTGTCAATAAAGTTTACTGAATATGCTTAATCTATGTTTACATGAAAGTGTATTTTACTGATAAGAATAAGCAGTCTTATTGATCTAATAAGAATTTAATCACTAAAGGGGAATTTAGCTTATACTTGTGTGTTTAAAGAGGTAATAAAAAAAGATTCTAAAAACGAATATACACTTTCTTTTTCAAGAGATTCTAAGACTTCAACTGATAATGAGTTAGGGGGACACTTAAGAAAAACGGGGAAAAAACTCTATCTGCTCTGTCCAATCTGGTAGCCACTAGACACAGTGGCATTTTAACCTGAAAATTCAAGTTAAATCAGACAAAATTTTAAATCTGGTTTCAGTCACACTGACCATATTTTAAATGCTCAATAGCCACAGGTGGCTAATGGATACCATACTAAATAACAGAAGATACAGAACATTTCTATCACTGCAGAAAGTTCTAGGAGACAGCACTAATACAATATTTCAAACTATTATTCTGGTTCATATTATAACTACTGCATGCTTATATTTATATAATATGATAGTATGCAATAACTTGCAAGATATGGCCTAAAAAATCCATTTTCCAGAAATCATAATGGATTTGGAAGTATAACTCCCAGCTGAGAATAATGTACATGAAATGTTATTACCAAATGTACATGGTTTAAGAGTGTAGGGACTTCCCTGGTGGTCCAGTGGTTAAGACTCTGCACTCCCAATGCAGGCGGCACGGGTTCAATCCCTGGTCAGGGAACTAAGATCTCGCATGCCACACAGTGTGGCCAAAAAAAAAAAAAAAAGTGTATTTATTGTACTATATTTATTTAAATCATCTGTGCAGGGCACTTGAGGTAGGAGGCAATTTACAAGGCAGAATAATTGTTAATAAAGGTAAAAAGACTTCCAAGACTTTTCTGTAGTGCTAATCATACTGCAGAACTTCTCAGAAGAGACCATGAATTCAGAAAAAGAAGATTAGACACTTAGCTCTAGGAAACTGCAAAGAGTTTACATCTCAAGTGAAAACTTCCCCAAAAAAACAAAAACAAAAGAAAACTTCCCCAAAAAAACAAAACAAAACAAAACTTCCTGTGGACAGAGACAGTGGAAAGAGCAATTTAGACCTCAGAATAAATTCGGTGGGCCTGAACCAATACAAAAATGGATCCCAATTTAGACTAAAAACTTCTGATTGATAAGAAAGGAGGGGGACCTTAATTATTGAGGTCAGAAGAGGAAAGTACCGTATGAAAGGGAATGAATAACAAGACCCAAAGAGATCCTCCCTTACACAATACTACAAAGAAGTAATAAACCAAAGGGAGAAAGAGTGGCCTGATGGGAACAGGAAGTGATCAACATGGGACCGCTAATTAGAATTTTAGTGTTGTGATATAAGAGCCACTTAGAAATCAGACTTAAAACGGCAGACACAAAAACATTCTAATCAAATGGAGGAAGAGAAGCCAACCAAAAAAAAAAAAAGGCATAATAACTCAAACATTTTCTAACAAAAGAAATTAAAACTACTTACCACTGGGTTGAATTTATCTCCCTGATGTTTCTTAATTGAGCCAACATTCTATGGAAACCATAAAAAGAAACAAAATTAACAATAAAAATAGATCTTTATGACTTTAAGGAATATCTCTTCTAATTTCTTATTTACCTCAAAATGTAAATTAAAATTCTCAATAATTCAGCCCCATAAACTGACACACACAAATTTGCTAACTTCTAAATACATAGCTACCTTCTCAACCAGTCACTGGATTTACTGTTCATAATACATTTATAAACTATTGAGAGCCCTCATCTATATCAAATAATAAATACCTCCCTATCTACCATTAAAACCCCATTTATTTGTGCTTACTGAAAATTAATAAAGTTTTCCCAAGCAAATAAACTCTAATCACCAATTATATTTAAATTTAGTAATTTTTGATGGTTCTATGTAGCAGACACTGTTAATTGCTTATCAGTTTCTTCTCCCTTTCCAGAATTTTCCTTATTCAGGGTGGTAATGGACCCAGCTAAAAACCCACTTTTGAGCTTTCCAAGAAGGGTGAACAGGTAATGGATGACACAATTAAGATCAATGACATATACTTAGAAGTCTACTTTGGGGGTGGGATGGGGGTTGGTCCTGGAAAAACATTTGCTTTCCTTATCCAGGGACAGATGTGAACATGTCTACTACTATCCTATGACCATGAGTCAACAAGCATGAGGATTAAAAAGCTACCAAAAAGGCTGACAGAGTAGAAAGACAAAACAAGCTGGGGGTCTCTAATAGCACAGTTGAGTAGCTGAACTACAGAAACATCTGGATTTCTTGGTTTATAAGAAGACTAAACCCCTATTTGTTTAAACCATTGCTAGGTTTTCTGTACCTGTAACCAACACATTCCAAAATAAGACAGCCCAAAACCCAAAATAACAGCATTAACGTATATACATCATAAATAATCTTTTTTTAAAGTTATTAATAAGTATGTGTTTCAGAATTTACAGGGTCACTTTAAATATATTGGGCTATATGTCTCTATGCTAAATTGTTTAGGACTGCTGAGCTGTTTAACCTTCTCCACAAATTCCACCCATAGTACATGCCACAAAAAATACCTTTGCATATATCAAGCAAAGATGGCCACTTAATTTGTCACTCAAGGTACTCCCATATACATAGTAGTCTGGTAAAATGGCATTGCCAATGAACTGAGATGGAATAAGGCTACAGAAGGAGCAGGTTAGAGAGAAGAGAGAAGGAAGTTTGTGTTTAGAGACTTTAGCTTGAAATACCTGAAAGCTGTCCTACTGCGATCCTACATAGGCAGTTGGATATGGGTATTCAGAGATGTGGGGAGAAATCCAAACTAAGGATATAAATTTGTAAGTTATCTGTTTAGAGATAATATTTAAAGTAATGACATTAGATGAAAGAATCAAGGGCATGAATGTGGACAAAAGAGTACAGATTCAAGAAAGAAAGAAAAGAAGGGAAGGAAGGAAGGGAGGGAAGAAAACAGATTCAATGATTGAGCCCTGAGATATTATAAAAATAGGTCATAAAGAAAAAATAGAACCAGAAATAGAACATTGAAGAGAAGCAGTCAGTGAGTCAAGAGAAACTACCCCCCAACCACCCACCCAAAGTGTGATATCCTAAAAGCTAAATGGAAAAAAATGTTTCAAGGAGGAAGTTATCAACTATGTTAGTAAGAACTTTGTCACTGTGTAATAATGTAAAGGTCATTGATTATCTTACTGGGCAGTGGTAGAGACAAAACACTGTTTGGAGGGGATTCAAGAAATAGGAAGAGGATAATCTGACATAGCAAATACAGGCAACTCAGGTAGTTTAGCTAAAAAAGACATTGGAAAAATAGAGCAGTAGAGAGAGCAGAATGTGAATCAAGAGTCACAGCAGTGGATTTGTAGTCAGATGCGAATAATCTAGTAAGAGAAAGAGATACATTTTTATAAAGAGATTTGGAAAACCATTCATAGACCATCCTAACAAAGTTTCCCACCAGTTTCAAAAAAAAAGCTGCTCATGAGGAGGAGAACAAAACAAAAGAAACCTCGGGTGCCATGGTACAACTAGCTAAACGAAATTCACTTAGGGTATTTTTTAAACTGCTACAGATTACCGTAGCTTCGCCCTAGAGATTCTGATTTAGGAGATGAGATATAAAACTCAAGATTCTTTATCATACACAAAATGCTGATGTGATACTTTTTTCTAACAGTTTCAACAATAATCAACCCATAGTCAGTATTATTTCATCTATACTCAAACCACCATCTTTTCCCCTTTCCATCCTTTTTTGATAAACTCTCATTTGGGGGATTACTGTACCAACTGAAAAGTGAAATCACTATAAAGGTTTTCTAAAATACAGTATGTTATACTTCCCTATGGATCTGAAGAGATCACAAGTTATACTTGGCTAGATTTAAGAGAAATCTTATGTTGGAACCATCTTTTTAAATGAGTTCAGAAGTTGAAATGCACAACAAAGGCTCCTCAGGCATGCCCATAGCCATTAGATGGTATTTAGTGGTTGTGTAAGATCATTTTAGTTTAATCATGGCTATCACAGTATTTGCTAATCTGTATTTGGTACAACCTGTGCTTAATTCTGAGGCATTTTATGGACATTATTAACCCATTACCGGTAAGTACATGAATAGTAAACAATGAAAATAGTTATATGCAAAAGAGCAAAAATAAAAACGTAAAAAAACCTATGTAATGAAAAAAACAAATGCTGTATAGGAGCATTTGATTCTGAAAGACAAAAATAACTGAACGTATAAAATGTGCTATGCCTACAACATATACAGCAAGAAATGAGGAAAGGAGGCTGGTGAAATAGCTAAATTTCACACTTACAAGGTCAATGCTGCTGTCTGACCCCTGCTAGCCTAATTCTGATTCAGTAGAAAGCTGAGAGCTTCTTCAACGTCAGCACTGTTAATCAAACTTTCACATCAAACCATGGTTAGCCTAAATATGCCCCCAAAAAAATCTTAATGTGGAATAAAACAGTTGACATACATACTGAAGTTACACAGAGTTCCCACATTTGCATAAACTTCCACTTTATATTTTTACAAATAACTTACATAATAAAAAAGACCTTTAGAGTACAGTTTGGCAATGCATACATCCATATAACCAACAGCAACCAAGATATAAAATCTTTCTATCACCCCAGAAAGTTCCCATGTGCTACTTTCCAGTCAACACCCTGGCCAAGGCAACCTATCCTAAATAAGAGTGCTATGACATTTGTGTACAAGTATTAGGAGAATGCAGGCTTCAGTTCTTGTGGGTAAATATGGGAGTGAAATTGCTAGATCAAAGTCTATAAGCATGTTTAATTTTATTAAAAAAAAAAAAGGAATAAACAAACAAGTCATTTTACAAACTGGTTTTATCACTTAACACTCCCCGAGTTCCATCCAATTAAATCCTCACCAACACTCGATATTCTGTCTTTCTTAATATTAACCTATGTAGTAGGTGCGGACAAGTAGCTCGCTGTATTTGTGTTTTGCATTTCTCTAATTACAAAATGGCATAGCAGAGCCTCATCTGTACTTGGAACTCAGTTAGGTGATAAGATACTGGACTCAAGCCTTACATGACACTCTAGTGGGATAAGGCTTTTGGAGAAAAGAGTGACGAATTTTGTATATGGGAGGATTGCAAATTATTGTACAAGAGGATATACTATATTAGAAAACAATTCTCCATGAACATCTCACATTTCTGCATGGTCTGGGTCCACTGAGCAATGTCATTTACAGCCAATTTAAGATGTTTATACAAGGATACATTCCAGATAATAACACTCAGCAACATTGAGACAGTTCAGTGTCCTCTCTCCAGAGACGATTTGTTTAAATTCCAGAGTAAAAATAAGGTTTCTCTCTCTCACTCTCCTGAGGAGAAGGATAGACAGGTCATCAGTGGTCCTGTGAAAGATCAGAGTTTCCTAATTTGGGGTTCCCCTTCTGTAATGCACACTACTATCTGTGCAGGCACCATCTGACCCTCACTCTGAAGCTCTATGAAGATTTAGCCTCGGGTAACTGACACAAAATATTGCCCTGGTTGCTGCTTTTTCAGGGAGTAATAAACCCTTTGTTTCTGGTCTAGAAGTCTTGTGTTTTCTGGCAAGTTAACATTTTAACTTGTAAGTAGGGTAAAACCTCAGACTCTTTACTGTTTCTGATTTAACCAGCGTAATTTAAGAAACATGGCCACGATGTTTTATACCACCTAAGATCAAGAGATGCAGAGTCTATTTCCCCAATCCTTGAATTTGGGCTGAACTGTGACTTGCTTATACCAACTCAATGTGGCAGAAGTTAGGCAAGTAACAGTGCCTATGCCTCAAGAAGATTTACAACTTCTGCTTTTACCTTCCTTGAATGCAGCCCTGAGGACATGATGCTGTAATTCTTTGTAGGATAAAAGACCACATGCTGATTCACAAATTCAAGAGCTATATAAATTGCTGTAGTTTTAAGCTTAAGTTTACCAACTGTATTGATTTTTTCAAAGAGAAAACTTCATAATTTGTTCATTTACTGATGGGACATTTTCCATTTCCCTGATTTCACTTTTCTCTATTTTTTCAGCCTTTTATTTATTTTGAATTTGTCTCTCTTTTTCTGACTCTTAGGGTAAAGCTTATTAAGTAATTGATTCTAATACTTTATTCTTCAAGATTTAAAGCTATAAATTCTGAGATGCACTTCATAAAATTTGATATGTTGTCTTTTTGTTGAATTTGTTTAAAATGCTAATTTCCCATTTGATTTATTATTTTACCCATGAGTTATTCAGAATCATCTTAATTTCAAAACATTCAGGGATTGGGAATTCCCTGGCAGTCCAGTTGTTAGGACTTGGAGCTCTCACTGCCGAGGGCCCAGGTTCAATCCCTGGTTGAAGAACTAAGATCCCACAAGCCGCGTGGTACAGCCAAAAAAAAAAAAAAAAAAAAAAAATTCAGGGCTCTACTAAACCTCATTTTGTTACTGATTTCTAATTTAATTCCACTGTAATCAGAGAAAATAATATTATGATTTCAAGTCTTCACAACATGTTGAAGTTTTGACAGCCCACATGAGATCTACCGAGGTGAGTGTTTCATGTATATTTAAATGTCACATTCTGCATCTCTTGGGTTTAGTGTTCAAAAAATGTCAGGTTAAATTGATTGAGAGTGGTGTGCAAATCTTCTGTACCCTTACTAATTTATGGCATTCTTTTTCTACTAATTACTGAAAAGTACTGAAATCTCTAACCGTAAGTGTAAATATGTTTTATTTCTGTCAATTTTTATTTCATGTATTTTGAATCTCTTATAAAGTATCAATAAATACACATTTGGGGTTCTTGTACCTTCTGAGGAATGGATCCTTTTAACATATAAAATGTCCTTTCTCTCTGCTAATAATCCTTGTCTTGAAGTATAGTTTGCCTGATATCACTATAGCCATAGGAACTTTCTTTTGATAAGTGTTAATGTATATTTTTCCAACTATTACTTTTAACCAAATTTGTCTTTAAAGTGCCTATTTGTATGAAGCATATAGTTGGGTCTTACTATTTTATCCAATCTGACAATTTCTATGTATTGATGGTAGGCTTAGACCATTTATATTTAATATAATTACCGGTGTGATTTAAGTTTATTACATTACTATTTATTTTTTATTTGTTCTTTGTTCCTTTTTTTCCTGCCTTCAAATATAGTTATTTTTTCCCTATATTATCTCATTTTATGGACTTTAAGCTATACATATATATTTTGTGGTTGCTCTAGGAATGTACAGTATGTATTCTTAATTCATCATAGTCCACCATCAAATAATATTATACTATTCTAATTATACTATGTAATTTTATATATGATGTAACAAATGTAAGAGTATAATTTATTTATGTCTACTCTCGCTCATATTTCATGCTATTATCATAAATTTTACTTCTACATATTATAAATCCCACAATTTTTTTTGTTTTACACTATTCAACTGTCATTTATATAAATTTAAAAACCAGAAAATAGACTTTCATATTTATTCACACATTCACCATTTCTTAGTCTATTTCTTACTACTATCAAGCCCATTTGAACAGTTTTTTTAAAAGATACTGCATTTTTCAGTTCTAGAAAACATCTGGTGTTGGTACAAAGTTCCCAATACTCTCCTGAAATACTCAACCCCTCACATGTTATCCTGTAAATTGTTTTAAAATCATTGTCTCCTAACTCATTGACTCCTAACTCTGGGTCATCTAATAAGTCTGGTTTTGTTAACTGTTTTCTCTTAATTATACAATCATATTTTCCTTTTTCTTTGTATATTTCATAATTTTTCACAGTATTCTAGATGCCTTTTATAAAATAACAGTTGAGAACTGAATGTAATATTGTTAAGTTTTACTTATTACCCAGAGAGTCTATGCTCTTCTCTCAGTTAGGATGAATGATAATTCAGATTCCTAGTAGAACCAATTTGAGCTGGGACTGGCTGCAGCTTTAATTAGAGTGAATTCTTCTGTGATCAATTCAACCTCCAACTTCCCATCTCCAACCACAGCCATATCTTTTTGATCTTGTCAAAATTTGAGATAGGAAGAATTTGGGCTGCAATTCCAGATATTTTTGGTTCGGTTTACCTTTAGATTCAACCCCAGCAGTGTCCCATAATTCAAGAACCATTAGAATTTGCAGAACTACACATTTCTATAGGTTTTTTTCAACTAAGCCTCTACTCCTCTTTATGGCAAAATTCAAGGTGGATAAAATTATCAGGTTTAATGATTTAATTTTGCCTTTGGGGCTCTGTCAGATTCCTATCCCTTCACAAAAGCCCACACTGTCACTTGAGGACTGGATGATTTATATTCATCCCTTCAGTCTTTCCATTTATGGTAAGTCCTGCTTCATCCTATACTGAAATCTGGTTGGGAAACTGCCACACTCTTGACTCACCTCTGAGAGGTTCATGTACCTACGGAAATCAGTTCACTAAGGCTTCCTTGATTCCACTGATTTTTTGCTAGCTCTATTTTTTTTTTTTTTTTAAGTGTGATTTTTATTCTTTACAGGTTTTTCTTATTCTTACCAGGGGACCAAAAAATTTTTGTGCCTTCCTATATGCTAACTAGAAGCAGAAATACTAGGAGAAAGTGCAATAAAATTTCTGGGGAAAAAACAAACAAACAAACAAAAAGAAATACTAGGAGATTTCCAGGGTAGATAAAACAGTTCTCTTTATAGAAAAGATACTCCCATGGAAGATTGCCAGTCTGACTCACCCCTTTGTGAAACAAACTTGGTCAAGGTAGAAGAAAAAACTTCAGAATTCTCCTCCATCTCAGTTTAGAAGGAATGACAATTTATGGAACAAAAAGAGGGCCTAATTATTTTTACAGAAAAATCTTTCATTCCACAATTAGAAATAAGACTACAAATGCAAACATCCCAGCTAGAATTGGTTTATTTAACTCTGAAAACCTAACATTAGATCATTCTATAATCAGAGGGAGGAAGCAGAGGGAGAATGAGGAAAGAAAGCAGCTCAGTATGGCTCATAACCAAACTCAGAGAAGGTGAAACTGTGCCAAAAAGGAATACTGAAGGTCTGTGAGTAAATTTCAACTTTTTCTAACACAGAGTTCGTTCTGTTATCTTCAACAATAAGTCAATAAAGCTGTGCAAAGAGACGTTTGTTGGCAATATGCATCACAAACATATATTCACAATGATGTTGTGCTTATTTAACATGGTAGGAAATTAAATCTTGGCATTATTTCAAACTTAGAAATACTTTCTCATACAGTCTTGACCGGATTCTAAACTATTCCCATAACACAATCCAGTGGCAGGACTAATTTCTTCGTGTGTGTTCCCTTATTTCTCTTTACTTCCTAGTATTCATCTCTATGCCAGAGTAAATTCCCAATCTTCTTAGTTTCTGCTAATGACTTATAACAACTTCTTTTCCTCCTTGAACTCATTACACATGATTTGGGGAGCCTTGATGGGTACAGAACAAGATGCTCAAATAAACCAAGGAGAACCCTAGTTCTCTAAGATATTCTAAGGAACAACTGATTTTGATCACATGCAGAAATATAAGACACCGAGTAGGTGTTATTTTTCCTCCCATCTTAAAAAGGACCTCTCCTGAGGATATCTCTCCAGTTACTAACCCATTTCTCTGCTCCCTTTTACAGCAAAATTCCAAACAAGTTGTCTATATGCACTGACTTCAATTATTTCATCAACAGTTCTCAAACCCATTCCAATCACATTTTTGTCCCAATCACTTCAATGGAAACTGTTCTTCCTAGATCATTAATGGCCTACCTATTGCCAAATCCAACAGACAATTCTAAGTTCATCTCTCACTTGACTTAGTAGTAGCATTACTCCCCACTACTTTACCCATTTTCTTCACTTAGCTTCCAAGACACCACATCCTCCTGATTTTGTTCCTACACCACTGGCCAGGCCTCAGTCTCCTTTGCTAATTGCTGCACTTTATGTCAACCTCTTAACACATTATAGTGACTGAGAATACAGATGTTGGCCCTCTTCTCTATCTATACTCATACCTTTGGTAATCATCCAGTTTCAAATCTTGAAATATTATCAACTCTTTCAATACTAAGTACTCTACCGACACCTGTCTTAGTTTGGGTTCTCTCAAAAACAAAGGCTGAGGTAAAGACTTGAATGCAGATAGTCTGTCTAAGAAATGACCTGAGGGAGCAGTGAGAGTATGAGATATGGAGGAAAAGCCAATATAAGAAATGGTATATTATCAAAGTCATCCCTAAGGACAACTGGGGTTCATTCTACTTAAACTCCCTGAGACAGGCGCACAGGAGGTCTCAGAACTGTCTGCCTATAGGATGAGAGGCAAGCTGTTATCCATCTGCTCCTGTCTCCCACTAGTTAAGGACTGCTTCTATGGACATTAACTTTCCCAAACCACAAGCCCATGCTTGCTTTCTGGTCTAGATGGCCTCCCACAGCAGAGAAATCGCTGGGGCTCACTTTCACTAAAAAGACAAATAACAAAACTTAACAATGGGCAAAGGTTTGAAGAGGCATTTCTCCAAAGAAATACCAATGGCCAATAAGCACATAAAAAGATGATCAACATCATCAGTCATTAGGAAAATATAAATCAAAACCACAAAGAGATAAAATTTTATACCAACTAGGGATGGTTACAATAAAAAAGGTAGGTATCAGGACAGATGTGGAGAAATTGAAACCCTCATACATTGCTGATGTAAATGTAAATTGTTGTAGTCACTTTTGAAAAACAATTTGGCAGTTCCTCCAAAAAGTTAAAACATAGTTACCATATGACCCATCAATTCCACTCCTAGGTATAAAACCAAGAGGACTGAAAACACCTGTTTTCAGAAAAACCTGTAACTAATGTTCATAGCAGCATTATCCATAGTGGCCAAAAAGTAGAAACAATCTAATATCTATCAACTAATGAATGGAGAAACAAAATGTTTTATATCCATACAATGAAATGCGTATTATTCAGCTATATAAAGAGATGAACTACTGATAAAGGATACAACATGGATGAACCTTGGAAACTTTATGCTATGGTAAAGAAGCCAGACACGAAAGGCCATATACTGTACGATTCCATTTTTATGAAATGTCTCAAACAGGCAAATTTATAGAAACAGAAAGCAGATTAGTAGTTCAGGGTCTAGGGGCAGTGGGAAACAGGAGTGACTGCTCATGGGTATGGAGTTTGGGGAAATGATGAGATTTTTTGGACTCAGATGATGATGACGGTTGCAGGGCCCTGTAAATGTACTAAAAATTACTGGATTGTACACTTTAAACAGGTGAACTTTATTGTATGTGAATTAGAGCTCGATGGAAAAATAGCTTAAAAAAAAGAAAAAAATATCAGGACACTGGTTAATGCCACTATGATGTATTAATACAAAAGATTCCAAACTGATTTCCTAATCCCATTCAGTTAGCACCTGACTTTTCATTTCAATTTATTTTACCACCTTCCTTCTCCCTTTAAAACCTTAAAATAAGTTACTTATACGCAACCCCATAATCTAATCCCAACTAAAGTTTTACAACTTTACTGAGCCAAATCCTTTGCTCAGCTGAGGCCCTTTACCTTACCACAGACTCCTCCTTTCCACCTGACACTTCAATATGCTAATTACTTCTTTGTTCTTTAAGTGGCATTTTAAATGAAGCTGTCTATAAATAAAATGTTTTTATGCAGCGTGTACAGTGCCCTAGAAACTGAGCCAAAGCTGTTGAAAAGCATGACCTGATTTGCAAATCCTGGACACAAGTGCCCTAGTGCTTGAAATTCCACCATTATTTATTTTGGACACTCTCCAAACAACCTCTATTAAAATGCAAATCCACCTGGTGAAGACAAGGCCCTAATTTCTTAAGGTAAATTTCCTTACAGTATTTCCTAAGTTCAAGAGAAAAGGAGCTATAGAGAAGGAACCACGAGCAAAGAGCAGAAAAAGGTAGAAACCAGCAAATGAGCATGTGCGCGCGCGCGCGCACACACACACACACACACACACACACACACACACACAGAGAGGCAGGTTTGAAATCATTTTTCTGTACAGCTAATGTGTTTGTTTTGAGGTTAACTTAGCCTAATTATGATTATAAACACCACAAACCTTCCAAAGAAAACCAGATCTTAACACTTTGTTACAGAAGGATTTTAAAAGCTTAATTATTAACACTTATAAGTAAAAGCTTAAAAATACCACCACTTGATCAAAGTCTTATGTATAAAAAGTTTCACTTTTAGAAGGATTCAGATTAATATCTTAGGTATATTTATAATTTTATTAACTCATTCTAAATTTTAAGTATATTTATAATTTTATTAACTCATTCTAAAAATCTCTTAGGGCTGAAGACATTTATTTTTTAAGTAAAATAGCATTATATACGTAGAGAAGAAGAGAAGCAAACCCAAATTTTAAGCTGCTTCTACTTCTAAATGTCCCACCTATACCTAAATCATCTTGTGCTTATCTGATAGACAATGTGTGGAATTAGCCTTAATTTGTCAAACATTACTTTTGAAAGTACTTTTTTTAAGTAACAAATTTCTTTAAAATTCTCTGTAGAAAAGGAAGTGGGAAAATGTTGTGAGAACAGCTAAGAACTGCCAGGTGCTTTGTGCCAAATTCATTCACATACTGAACTCTGACATCCCTCTAAATTAGCTATTATATACACATTTAAATATAAACAAAGATCACAGGACAAACAAGAGGCAAGTCTTAAAGCTCCAAGTATAACAGTGTTCCATATCATCAATGATTCTCAATGAATGAAAGGACACCTTAGGTCCAAAAACATCAAGGACCGACATGATAATAATGACACTTTCAATATTCCTGTTGAGAAAACATTTATAGGCATATGTATGAGTTTGGGAGTCTTTTGCAATAAAACCCCATGGCCTATGGGTGGAAACAATTCTAAAATTTCAACAGAGATATTCCACCTATCCCAAAATGGATGACAGGGAAAAATGACATAGACACCATTAGAATAACTTCCCAGTTCACAATGACCCCTTCCTTTCTCCAAGAAAAGGTGACCGCAAATCCATAAAATATTACAGTCAATGCAATTTAAAAAAATATAGCCCTTAAGGCAATACAATGGCACCAAAGACAGTCTTTTCAACAGATGGTACCAGAACAACCAATCACATTCAAAGGAATGAACCTAGACACAGAACTTATACCTGTCACTAAAATTAAATCAAAATTGATCACAGGCCTAAATGTAAAACATGAAACTATAAAACTCCTAGAAGACAACATAGAAGAAAACCTAGAAGACCTTGAGTATGGTGATGATTTTTTAGATACAACATCCAAGGCACAATGCATGAAAGAAATAATTGATAATAAGCTAGACTTTGTTAAAACTATAAACCTGTTCTGCAATGTGAAGAGAATGGCAGGCAACAGACTGGCAGAAAATATAACTGGCCCTCCATATTCACAGGTTCTGCATCCTCAGATTCAACCAAACTTGGATCAAAAAAAAGCTTCCCTGGTGGCGCAGTGGTTGAGAGTCTGCCTGCCAATGCAGGGGACACGGGTTCGAGCCCTGGTCTGGGAAGATCCCACATGCCGCGGAGCAACTAGGCCCGTGAGCCACAATTACTGAGCCTGCGCGTCTGGAGCCTGTGCTCCGCAACAAGAGAGGCCGCGACAGCGAGAGGCCCGCGCACCGCAATGAAGAGTGGCCCCCACTCGCCGCAACTAGAGAAAGCCCATGCACAGAAACGAAGACCCAACACAGCCAAAAATAAATAAATAAATAAATAAATAAAATTTTAAAAATTAAAAATTTGACAAAAAATCCCAGAAAGTTTCAAAAAGCCAAACTTGAATTTGCCACAAGCTGGAAACAATTTACATAGTATTTTCATCATACTTACAACAATTTACAAAGCATTTACATTGTATTAGGTATTATAAGTAACCCAAGGTGATTTAAAGTACATGGGGAAGGCTTCCCTGGTGGTGCAGTGGTTGAGAATCCGCCTGCCAATGCAGATGACACGGGTTCGAGCCCTGGTCTGGGAAGATCCCACATGCCATGGAGCAACTAAGCCCGTGCACCACCAACTACTAAGCCTGAGCTCTAGAGCCCGCATGCCACAACTACTGAAGGCCGCACGCCTAGTGCCAATGCTCTGCAACAAGAGAAGCCACCGCAGTGAGAAGCCCGTGCACCGCAACGAAGAGTAGCCCCTGCTCGCTGCAACTAGAGAGAAGCCTGCACGCAGCAACGAAGACCCAACGCAGCCAAAAATTAAAAATAAATAAATAAATAAATTTTAAAAAATAAAAAATAAAGTATATAGGGAAGACATGCCTTGGTTACATGCAAATACTATGCCATTTTACATAAGGGACTTGAGCATCATCAGGTTTTGTTATCCTGGGACAAGGGAGGGTCCTCGAACTACTCCCGCCCCCTCCCCCATATGTGGGAGCACTGTATTTGCAAAAGATACAACTGATAAAGGACTGTTATTCAAAGTACACAAAGAACTCTGAAAACCCAACAAGAAAACAAACAATCCAATTAAAAAATTGCAAAGATCCTAACACTCTCACGTCACCAAAGAAGATATACAGATGGCAAATAAGCACATGAAAAGATGCTCCACATCATAAGTCATCAGGGAAATGCAAATTAAAACAAGATATCGGGCTTCCCTGGTGGTGCAGTGGTTGAGAATCTGCCTGCTAATGCAGGGGATGCGGGTTCGAGCCCTGGTCTGGGAAGATCCCACATGCCACGGAGCAACTAGGCCCGTGAGCCACAACTACTGAGCCTGCGCGTCTGGAGCCTGTGCTCCGCAACAAGAGAGGCCACGATAGTGAGAGGCCCGCGCACCGCGATGAAGAGTGGCCCCCACTTGCCGCAACTAGAGAAAGCCCTCGCACAGAAACGAAGACCCAACATAGCAATCAATCAATCAATCAATCAATAAATCTTTAAAAAAAAAAAAAAAGATATCACTGTAAACCTATTAGAATGGCCGAAATCTGGAACACTGACAACACCAAATGCTGGTGAGGATGTGAAACTCTCATTCAGTGCTGGTGGAAATGCAAAATGGTACAGCCATTTTGGAAGACAGCTTGGCAGTTTCTTACAAAACTTAATGTACTCCTACCATACAATCCAGCAATCATGCTCTTTGGTATTTATCCAAAGGAACTGGAAACTTATGACCACAAAAAAAACCTGCAGGTGTATGTTTATAGCAGCTTTATTCATAACTGCCACTACTTGAAAGCAATCAAGATGTCCTTCAGTAGGTGAATGGATAAATAAACTGTGGTACATATTCAGAGGTTAAGAAGAAATGTGCTATCAAGCCATGGAGGAACCTTAGATGCATACTGCAAAGAAGAAGAAGCCTGAAAAAAACATACACACATATGTGATTCCAACCACATGATATTCCAGAAAAGGGAAAACTATGGAGACAGTGAATAGATCAGAGGTTTCCAGGGGTTGGGCGTGGAAGGAGGATGAACAGGCAGAGCACAGAGGATTTTTAGGGCAGTGAATCTACTCTGTAAGATACTGTAATGACGAATACATGCCATTATACATTTGTCCAAATCCACAGAATGTGCAACACCAAGAGTGAACCCAAATGTAAACTATGGACTGTGGGTGATAGTTATGTGTCAATGTAGGTTCACTAACTGCAACAAACGTACCACTCTAGTGGGGGATGATGAAGGAGAGGCTATGCATATGTGGGAACAACGTTGTATATAGGAAATCTCTGTACCTTAGGCTCAATTTGGCTGTGAACCTAAAACTGCTCTGGAAAAAAAAAAAAAAAAGTATATTTTAAAAGAGAACAACTAGTCCTGATGTTTTACTTATTATGAAAAAAAGAATGGATGCACATGAACTGGAAGACTTACAATCTCTGTCAGTGGTACTCATATTCCAACATGCAACCACTTAGTTTTAAATAATACCTCACTCTAAGTCACCTCTTTTAACTATCTGGAAAAAAAATTTTTTAAAGCTAACTCAAGCAAACTGGACACCATGCTGCCCAAAATTTGACATTTCCTGGGACTATGAGGATTTTTTTTATAGCAGACATGTGATTGGTTATACACTTGGAAATCTTGAAAATCTGTTAAGCCAGAATCATCTGTACCATATTCTTTGGTATTTTAGTGGTCTCAGTAAAGCATTTGCATTAGGTGCCTATTAACAGCTCTAAACCTGCCTCCTGAGGAAACCACAAGCTTTATAATAGCAAGTACCCCTGTAGAGAAGGAATGCTTGGCTAGTCAGACATAAATACTTATCACTTTCTTAATCTGACAATAAACATACCATTCTCTCAACTGATTTCCAGAGCATCAATAAGCAAAATAGAATTCTGATATGCCATTCTTTCATTAGAAAGCAAAATCCTGAAACTGTCTGCTACTCGGCTAGATAAACTCCAAATTAAAACAGTGATGGTTAGAGGAGTATAAAAAATACTGTCTCCATCTATGTCTATTTTACCCTTAGATCAAGTGAGAGTACCAAAAAAATATATATATATATATATATATGTGTGTGTATACATATATGTGTGATATATATGAATATATATAATATTTTGAAACACACTAGCCTATCCTCATGTATGATCCATCTTTGCTGAGTTTTTTGTATATTATATCATCCTATTTTTATTAAAATACATATATATTAAAAAAAGAGCCTGAGAGCCATGGAATGTGTTGTTAAATTACTGTCAACAATACTGTCCATTCATTACTCAACAGCTCTTACATAAGGGAATTTACATTTTAGAAATCATTTAGAAATTAATGCAAGGAAAATCTTTGAATCCTTTGGAGAACTTGAGATGTATTTCTTTACTCAGGGTAATGAGAACCTTGGCTCCCAGGAAGCTTAGCTAAATCTGATGTTCTATCATAGCTAAATTACTTTAATGTTATATATTTCCTCACTCCTTTCCTTGGATCTGATTTTGTATTTCTATTAACTAGTATTCACATCCTATTAAAAGTCACCTCGAATCTTATTTTTAAGAAGAAATAGTTTTAAAAAACAAAGTCAAACTAAACACACAGGGATCTTAATAAATAACTCTATCATATGGTGAAAAAAATAAAAGAAAAACTGTTAAGGCTTCCCTTGAATTATCATTTGAAAATATCTCCAAATAGACCCCCAAAGTGCTAGAAAGTTATACAGAAAGCTAACTGCATAAGTATAGAGGCTGAATGGCACAATGGATCCTGGCAAAAGAATGCCTATGTGTCTCAGCTTATTTGTTTATCAGAATAAAGGTAGGGCTACTTATAGACTAGGAAAGTAGGACCTCAAATATTTATTCTTTGTCCTCACTTGAGCCTAGAACAGTTCTTAGCACAAGGTAGGTGCTTAAATGCTGTTGTAATATCTAACTTCTAAGCTAGAAGAGAACAGAATCTAGATTCTATATTATCCTCCAAAAATCTACCTCAAATCCTTGCTCCTACATGGTAAGCAGACTATATAGGTGAGACACTGTAGTGCAGGAAAAAACTGTACTCCATAAACTGATACACTGGAACCTCTTCACCTTGTATACAATTCAAAGAACTAAACACTCTACTCTGAAGAAAGTGCCTAATACTAGTATATACGCCAATGCCCGGCAGAAGATACTAGATTAAAAGTAGAACTTTGTTTTTTTAAGGTATGATGAGTAGGTCTAAATTAATTTGTCAAGTATATGCTGAGAATCTATTCATTATGTGTTAAGTACTATGCTATGAAAATAACAGATGGAAACACTATAAAATCCCATCAATAATAAACTACAGCAGAGCTACATAAAATTACAAAACCATTAAAATGCTGTCTTTTTATGCAGAAATGGAAAACTCATAATAAAAAGAGGACAAAGTTAAGAACAATTTTTTTAAAACAAAAAGTATATAATCTTATGCACACATACACAGGCTTAAGAAAAAACTAGAAACACAACAAAATAGAATAGTAATTATCTCAGAGGTGGAACTGCATGTAATTTTTATTTTCTATTTTGAACCTCTCCTTAGGTTAAAAAAATGTCTACACACACAAATATTCCCAACTGATTTTCAACAAAGATGCAAAGCAATTCAATAGAGGAAGAATACAGCCTTTTCAAGAAATGGTGCGGGAGCAGCTGGATACCCAGAGGCCAAAAAGATATCCTTGACCGAAATCTCACACCTTATACAAGAACTGACTCAAAATGGATTAAGATTTAAATGTAAAATGATAGAACTTTCAGAAGAACACACAGAAAATTTTCAGAATACAGGGATAGGCAAAGAGTATTAAGCACCAACCATAAAGAGTGATAAATTGGACCTCATGAAACTAAAAACTTTTGCTCTGCAAAAGACCCTGTTAAAAAAATATTTGCAAACCGCATATCAAGAAAGGATCAGTATCTAGAATATATAAAGAACTCTCAAAATGCAACTGTAAAAAAAAAAAAAAAAAAAAAAAACTAGAAAGTGTATGAAAAACAAGAACAGACATTGCACTGAAGAGATATACAGATGGTGAATAATCATATAAAGGATATTCACCATCATTAACCATCAGGGAAATGAAAATTAAAATATGATGAGATACCACTATGTACCAGAAAGAACGGATAAAATAAAAAGTAGTAAGAAAGTAAGAAATAGTAACACCATCAAATACTGGCAAGGATGTGGAAAAACTGGATCTCTCATACACTGCTGGTGAGAATAATGCAAACTAGTACGGCCACTCTGGAAAGCACTCTGACAGCTTCTTATAAAATTAAACTACACAACACAGCATTACACTCTTAGACATTTATCCCAGAAAAATGAGAACTTATCTCCACAGAAAAACCCGTACATGAATGTTCATAGCCCAAAACTGGAAACAACCTAGATGTCCTTCAACATGAAATAGTTAAACAAACTGGTAGTACATCCATATTGTGGAATACCACTCAGCAATAAAAGTCAATGAGCTATGGGCTTCCCTGGTGGCACAGTGGTTGAGAATCTGCCTGCTAATGCAGGGGACACGGTTTCGAGCCCTGGTCTGGGAAGATCCCACATGCCGCGGAGCAACTAGGCCCGTGAGCCACAACTACTGAGCCTGCGCGTCTGGAGCCTGTGCTCCGCAACAAGAGAGGCCGCGATAGAGAGGCCCGCGCACCCCGATGAAGAGTGGCCCCCGCTTGCCGCGAATAGAGGAAGCCCTCGCACAGAAACGAAGACCCAACACAGCCAAAAAAAAATTAAATAAATAAATAAATAATTAATTAAAGGTGCTAATAATTAAAAAAAAAAAGTCAATGAACTATTACTATAAGCAACAACTTTGATGAATTTCCAGGGAATTAGGCAATTAGCCAATCCCAAAAGTTATATACTGTATGATTCCATTCATACAGTTTTTTTTAATAAGATTTTGCTGGGTTTTTTTTGTTTGTTTTTATTTATTTATTTTTATTTTGGGCTGTGTTGGGTCGTTTCTGTGCGAGCGCTTTCTCTAGTTGCGGCAAGCGGGGACCACTCTTCATCGCGGTGCGTGGGCCTCTCACTGTCACGGCCTCTCTTGTTGCGGAGCACAAGCTCCAGACGCGCAGGCTCAGTAGTTGTGGCTCATGGGCCCAGTTGCTCCGCGGCATGTGGGATCTTCCCAGACCAGGGCTCGAACCCGTGTCCCCTGCATTGGCAGGCAGATTCTCAACCACTGCGCCACCAGGGAAGCCCCCATTCATACAGTTTTGAAAAGACAAAAAGGGAGGGAGGGAAGTATGGGAAGGAGATGTTATTGTAGTAATAAAAGGGCAACAACAGGGATTCTTGTGATGATGGAACTATTTTGTATCCTATCAATTTCAATATCCTGGTTGTGATACTGTACTATAATTCTTCAAGATGTTGCCTCAAGGGGAAAAAATCTCACTATATTATTTCTTAAAACTGCATGTGAATCTACAATTATCTCAAAATAAAAGGCTTAGCTCCAAAGAGAAGCCCAAAATGCAACATTAATAAACTAAGGGAAGAGAGAAAAATGCTAGCATTTTTACTTTTATTTAAAAAAGAAAAAATTTAGTTAAGCTAACCAAAATATCCAAAAATAATTAGAAGAGTTTATATATTTAAGTTTTAAATAAATAGCTAAGCACTTTTTAAAAGTTACAATGCAAACTAAACTCTTAGAAGAAAACACAGGGAAAAACTTCACGACACTGGATTTGGCAGTGAGTTCCTGGCTATGACACCAAAAGCAGAGGCAACAAAAGAAAAATTAGACAACTGGATTTCATCAACATTAAAAAAATTTTGTGCCTCAAGCCACTATCAACAGAGAAAAAGGTAACCCACAAAATGGGAGAAAATATTTGCAAATCATATATCTGGGTAAGGGATTAACATCCAGAATACAGAGAACTCCTAAAGCTCAACAACAACAGAACAACCAGATTCAAAAATGAGCAAAGACATCTCTCCAAAGAAAACATATAAACAAGCATATAAAAAGATGTTCAAAATCACTCATCATTAAGGAAATGTAAATCAAAATGATGAGATACCACCTTCACACACATCAGGATAGCTACTATCCAAAAAACAAAACAAAACAAAACAAAACAGAAAGGGAGTGTTGGCAAGGACGTACTGAAATTAGACCTCTCATTAGACCACTTGTGCTCTGTTGGTGGAAATGTAAAATAAAATAGTACAGGTAACTGTGGAAAACAATATGGCAGTTCATCAAAAAACTAAAAATGAGATTATCATATGTTCCAGCAATTCCATTTCTGCGTATATACCCAAAAGAATTGAAATCAGGGTCTTGAAGAGTAGTATCTGTACACCCATATTTATGGCAGCATTATTCACAATA